>NC_141048.1:27603351-29070851 GCF_041138505.1 Cibotium barometz | reverse complement strand
AAAGCTTGGAGAGAATGTGGGCAAACAGTGTTGTGGAAGTGGGAAGGTCTATTTACTGCCATTGGAAAATCCACCACATTGGTGGAGTTGTTGCTTGGTAATGATAATGCAAGTAAGGAATATAGAAAGAATATACGCTCTTATAATAATGCCTTGGCATTTGTTTCATTGGGTGCTCACTTGGATAGTTAGTTCACTAGGGGAGGAGGAGTATTCAATTTCGAATCCATGGTACCACCTATCATCGAGTTGGTTCTATCATACTCGATGAAACCCGAGATGCGTCTCCTCGATTTGCTCAGCTTTATGTGTATGATACAGAGCATAAATTAGAGAATAGACTTCATGGGCTGCCATCTTTAAATCACAACATTTTTGAAAGGTTGCAAACAATGATGTATGTACATAATCCATACGCTCGTGCACTTCGTTCAATAAGAGAAATGTTGCTGTCAAGTCTACATGCAAATTTGAGAATGGTTCATCACTGAAGCTTAATCAACCTCATGGCAATACTTGGTCCCTACAGGAAGTGAGGTAGCAGCTATCATGTTGGGTCAAGGAGATGATTTTCATGTGGGGCATAGAGACATTCAAATAATGTCATGCACAGGTGCTTAAAAAAATATATCTAACTTGCATCGCTCATTTATGTCTCTATTATATGTTCTTCTATTTCCTTAAGGAGAGGATGGTTGGCATGTTGGAATTCCAGTCAATGATAAGAATAGAGAAGGCTCAAATGAGGATACAAAGACTGTAACTCAACGACAATATTATGCTTATAGACTACAAATTAGGGAAGATACAAATACATGCCTTCTATGTGGTGGTCGTTTTTTGCAGTACATTGTTGATGCATATAGTAGCATGGAAGAATCTAGATTAATATGGATACCCAATAACCAGAAAGTATTGCGTGCTGAAGTCTACCAAGGTCTTGCAGATATGGTTAATTTAAGCGATGGGGTTAATAGAGTCTCTGTGCAGGCATTGCTGGACGTAGGGTGGTACTGCCATCTACATATACTTGGGGGGCCTAGATATATGCATCAATTGTACCAAGATTCAATGGCTATTGTTAGAAAGATGGGTAAACATGACCTATTTATCACCTCTACTTGCAATCCTAAGTGGGATGAAATAACCAAAGCTTTATTGCCAGGTCAGGTTGCCCAAGATCGACTCGACTTGGCTACACGGGTCTTTTATGAGAAGCATAAGGACATGATGCACTTATTGGTAAAAAAATCAATATTCAAAACGGTATTGGGATTTGTTTCTGTTATTGAATTTTAAAAAAGAGGCTTGCCACATGCACATATATTATTGATTTTGGAAAGTGGATGTAAACCGATCGAGATCCCTCACTATGATATGTTGGTGTGTGCTAAAATTCCTGACAAGGTGATGTTTCTAGAGTTGCACATCATAATTAGTCATTGCAATGTCCATGGACCATGTGGTGAACTGAATATGCGCTCTCCTTGCATGGTTAATGGGAGTTGCAAACATCGGTATCCTTGGAATTTTTACGAGAGTACTAGCATTGATGACAATATGTATTGGGTTGTTCCATATAACCCTTTTCTCGCTTTGAGGTACAAAGCCCATATTAACATAGAAGTATGCTCTACCATTACAGGGTGGATAGTTGATGGGTTGTTCCATATAACCCTTTTCTCGCTTTGAGGTACAAAGCCCATATTAACATAGAAGTATGCTCTACCATTACAGCTGTAAAATATTTGTATAAGTATGTATACAAAGGACATGATAGAGGTACTATAGAGTTGCAAGATAAAAATGGAGTTATTGCCAAGGTTAGTCAATATCTAGATGCACGGTACGTTTTTGTTTCAGAGGCATGTTGGCGGATATATTAATATGTTTTGCACGATGAAAATCCCGATATACAAAGGTTACATGTTCATCTCCCAATGCACAGTAATGTGCTTTTCCATGACTAGGATGAATTGCATGATGTGATTAGTTGTGACAGAAACCAAAGAACATCTCTCACTGAATGGTTCAAAGCCAATCAATCGTATGCAGATGCAAATAGCTTACTATATGTTGATTTCCCTTGCAAGTGGGTGCGGAATTTGGCTCTTCGCTAATGGACTAAAAGAAAAAGGGGAAATATGATTGGACGTATGTATAATGTTAGTCCGAGTGCAGTTGAGCAATATTACATGGATGCTACTCACAGTGTGCAAATCTTTTGAGGATTTGCGAACAGTGAATGGACATTTGTATCCATGTTTTAAAGCTGCATGTGGATGCTGGAGAGTGATGAGGAGTGGTGCATGTGTCTCACGAAGCTGCAATTCAGAATATAGGTTTTCAATTACGTCAATTGTTTGTCATTATAATGGTTTTTTGTGAGCCTATATCTCGAGGGTGCACTACTAGAAAGCCCTAGGTATCACGTGCATTCAATGTTGAAATATACAATTGAATAGGGTGTGTGCGGGAACAAGCCCTTGGTTAGAGGCTGTAAAAGAGAATTTGTAAATGTGAGAGAACCTGTGAAAAGGTGAGAAGAATCTACTAGGAGAGAATAAAGGGTAGCATGAGAAGATTTAGGAAGTGTGGAGATATTCTAGGAGAGGTGGAGAGAATCAAGCAAAAGAGGTGGAGTGAATCAAGGAGAAATCAGTGGGATTTGATGCTTGGATGTAAACTCTATAAATTGAGGCATTGGCCTAATGAGAACTTGTTGGTTTTTGATTATCCATGCCTACATTAAGCTATTAGTTAATTACTCACTAATCATGTCTTAATTATTATCTAATCACATCTTAATTATTATCTAATCACTTTGTTAATGATGCTGATTCTAGCATTTTATCCACCATAGCTCATCACATTGCTGTAATTTTAACATGGTATCAGAGCCAAGGCTAGAATCCATCAAGTTTATGAGCCCATTATCTAGTTAATTAGGATTAGTAGATAATTAGAAAATAATCAAATTTTTAGTTATTTTCAAGAAGCTTTTTGTACCCCCAGCCAATGGAGGAGCTTCCTCTCCTTGTAGGCTCAACATTAGGCCCATTGCTTCTAGCCACATACAGCTATGATCCCCAGGCACCAGCCCATGTGCTCAAATCGTCAAACTGCCACCGGCTTGCTGCTGCTGAAATTCGTGATTTATCAAGCGCCTATTTTTGGGAGAAAAACTGAGATCTTCTCTTCCACAGATCAAATGGGTCTAATTCCTCTTAGCCCCAGGGGTTTTCAAGCATGCTCTACAAGCTGGTGAAGTCAGAATTTGATTTGATCAAGTCTACAGTGAGATCCAAGCTCTTCATCAAATCTGCACACCAGGTGACTTTGGTAAAACAGAGATTAAGCATTCAATGTTTGGTCAAATCTTGTGTTTCTTGGCTTAATCCTCTATTAGACTAATTCTATTGATGGCCTTGAAAGGATTTGAGCTCATTTGAACTCTAAGGCCTCAGATCTGGGCTCCTTGCATACTCTATTTTTTGCACACAAAATAGAGGATTAATTTGCTAATCAGTGCTAATAATCACTGTATTTTGGTGCAATTGAGGGTACAAATTAACCATTAGGTATTTGATACAGATCCCTATAACTTCAGATTGCAATTCGGAGTTGGTTTGATACTCCAACCATTCCGTACAAATTGGTTACCCTTGATTTAATGTAATTTCTGGTAAAATTATGCTGATAAATTTGTGGTAATCATCATTTTACATTTAACCCTTGGTTAATGCCTGCAAATCACACTCAAATTCAAGATTATTAAAATGGTTTTCCCTAAAACAGAAATACAAAAAGAACTTTCCAATGTGCAATTGGAATCAATTGAAAATAGGTATAAAGGACCTTCCATGGAATATTTGGTGCCAATTTTAACAGTTTCTATAAGAGAGAGATTAATGGAGAATGCATTGGCAGAGCAGAAAGAATATTGGAATTAGAAAAGCTAGATGAAACTCACTTGTTAGCAATGTAGGGTGTGATGGTGGAAATAATATCATATGAGAACACCTATCGTTCATTTTATTAATATCTTAAGTATTGATTGTATTTATGTTCTTTTTAATTTAATGTAGATTTTCAAACATAATTATAATCATGAGAATAAATGTGATATGAGGGAGGTAACTAATTATTCCTCTTAATTTTTTTGTTATATTTACAATATAAAGACTCTTTGGCTATTTACTATATATGGTTTGATATAATATTATTACATTATAGACATCAATAATAAAGTTCTTGTTTAAGTGTAAGGTGAACAATATGCTTCTTGTTCTCTTTTCATTCTTTTATGTGATATATATTGTGAAAAAAATGTAACTTAGTTTTGTTGATGTGTACTTTAATTTTTATGAATGATGTAATCAATGGGACACAATTTCCATGTTTCATGGAGCTATTGGAGCATGTTAATTCAAGGAGAGTCGAAGCTATTCAAAATCCTCTCCTTGAAGCTCTAGTACCACCACCAATAAATGTGGAGATTTTTATAATCATTTTGCTTCCAAATATGCTATCAGGTTTCTTTATGCATAGATATCTTGTCATGTTGAGGTTGGTACTTGTATATTTGTGTAGGCATAAGCCCAAAATAAATTGCTTTCTTAGGCAAACAACCCTTACATATAACCAATTTAAATTGTTTACACCTATTGTTATATGTGTATTATGCATGGTTTAGATGCTTTCCATGATCTTCACTTTCTAATGGTTATTTTGGCTCCACAAGAGTGATTGGGTTGGGGCCAAAGGAGAAACATAGGCTACTTTGTTGAGATATCGAGCTCATCTAGTGAGGCGGTGGACACTGATGACCCGCCTGGGGGATAGGCCGCCCCACACTTACACCACTGGCATGGTTGGTGAGATCATGGGTGATATGCGGCCAGTGGGATGACAGACTGTGTGATAGCCATTCTAGAGACTGGCATAGTTATAGCGCCAGCTCATTTAGTTGGGTTCACACTATAAAGAACCCTAGTATGTATGTGGTTGAGTACCATTTCATATGGTGTGTACTCTTATCTTTGTATATGGTGTGTTGAGTGTTGTGTGAAGAAGAAGAAGAAGAAGAAGAAGATTTTTAGCCTCTCACCTTGTGTGTTCTCTTTTAGGGTTTTGTGAGTGTGTGTGTGTGCTTGCAAGAGCTCAAGCTTTCTTCTCCCCTGCATCTTTTCATGCTATTAGAGCCTGGTTCATGCTAAGGACTGAGCTGCAAGCAAGAGAAGCACAGGAAGCGGTACGAGGTTAAGAACTTCATCTACTCTTCCCTATTTGTGTTGGCGACTACACCCTTGTCGAGAGCTCTATGGGAGGCATTGGCAAACGATCTCTGATTGAGGAGCTTTCTTCGCGGGAGTAAAGCTATAGGCAACTAAACTGTCCTATCAGACTAAATTTTTCGGGCCAAAATCGTGTTTCGGGTGCGTTACGACCTTCGTTTTTCAAAAAGCAGGCGATTTCAAGCACTGCGGGTAAGTCATCGATTCTCTGCTCTGCAGAACTCTATTTTAAGAACTGCAGGGGGAAGACAGATTGGTTCTGCAGACATTGTGTGTGCTACAAGGAGGTGAATAGTTACCATTGGGTGTATGTATGCACATTGAGGTCACTGGTTGTGACATTTGAGTGTAGTACAGTACCGCTACAGAAAATACAGCAATTTGTGCAGGACAAACCAGAGTGCTATTTCTGGTAAATTTGTGTGTCTGGCAAGATGTCAAATGATGGCATAAACCAGATTGTGCTGAGAAGCTTGATAAGAACAACTTCCATGCTTGGAGGTTCAGGCTGACAAATTTCCTGATGGGAAAGGGTTACTGGGACTATATAGAAGGTGAGCATGAAGAGGCACCGGAGATACCGGAGATCAATCCGACTGTTGCAGATGTGAAAGAGTTTAAGGATTGGAACCAAGGAGCCAAAAAAATTATGTATTGGCTCTCTATCAGTATAGAGGACACCATGATTGGGCACATACAGGATGCCAAGTCCCCCAAGGAGGCGTGGGACACCTTGGTAAAAATCTATGAAACAAATACCAAGGCACGAAAGATACAGTTGAAGAATGAACTTCATACTGTGGAGAAAAAGAGTATGTCTGTGAATGACTGCATTGAAGATCAAGGGTATTGTGGAATCCCTTGCATCTATTGGTGTTTCAGTAGGTGATGATGATAAGGTGAAAGTCTGTCTACGTGGTCTCGGGCCACAATACAAGGCATTCAAGACGTCTATTCAGACTCGAGAAAACATTTCCAATTTCATAGATTTGGTGTCTATGTTGATTATAGAAGAGAAGAGCTTGGGTGAAGATGAACAGTCTTCACACAAAACAAAAACAATTCAGAGCAACAGGCCTTCTTCACAAGTTCAGGAAGAGGATGAGGTAGAGGAGGCCGTGGACGTGGCCAAGGAGGTAGCTGAATAGGTAATCAGAATTATGACCAGCAGCAGCAACAACAACAACAGTCCCAGAATTCACAACAACAACATGTAGGTGGAAGAGGTCAATTCAGAGGCAGGGGGAGTCAAAGAGGTCGTGGAAATTGGCAAAGACAGTATAATGATACAGGTGGATGCTTTTATTGTGGTTAGCTTGGACATATGCAGGCAGATTGTTATAAGAAGCAGGCTGACATGCAAAATGCCAAAATTGCAGCAAAACAACTATGCATCCTCGAGCAGAAACAATGAGGATAATGAAAGGTTGTTTGTTATGCAGCATGTCGTTAATGCCATGTCTGAAAATGTTGAAGCAGCACATAAAGATAATGTATGGTACGTTGATTCAGGTGCTTCGAACCACATGACAAGTCATGGGGAGTGGTTCAAGGAGATGAAAAACCTTGAGAGACCAGGTTTTGTGGAAACAGGGGATGACACTGCTCATCCAATTGCCCATGTTGGAGATGTGTCATTGTCTATGCAGGATCGCAAAGTGAAGTACCTTGCAGATGTACTTCATGTTCTGAACATAACAAAGAATCTGGTTTCAGTTGGCCAGATGATTGAGCAGGGTTTGCAGGTTCGGTTTAACCCTGATGGTTGTTAGGTTGAAGACTTTAAAGACAAGTGCAGGCTGGTTGTTGCAAAAGGCAACAGAGTGGGCATAATGTTTACATTGAATATAAACATGGCTGAAGTGAGTGTTGCGATGTTTGCAAATGGTTCAGGAATTGTTGCAGACACAGACATTTGGCATAAAAGAATTGGACATGTGAATGTGCAGAGAATGAAGTCTATGCAGACTAAAGGAATTGTGACAGGGCTGCCAAAGTTTAAAGTTGAAGGTATGCAGAAAATATGTGAAGCATGCCAATTTAGAAAGCAAACAAAGCATGTATTTTCACGTGACAGAAATGTGAGCAAAAATGCACTAGATGTTGTGCATTCAGATGTATGGGGTCCTATGAAGACCATGTCTATTAGAGGCTGCAGGTATTATGTGATATTTATTGATGACCACACAAGGAAAGTGTGGGTATACTTCAAGAAAGCATTACAAATAAGCATAAAGATTAACTTTCTATTAATTAAACATTAAGACTTTAAGGGAAAGCTTGATTTGAATTAAAACAATTATTTAGAAAGCTTCTCAAGTTTGAGAGGAGTTGAGAAGAAGAAAGTTATTGAGATAAATTGGAAAAAACCATAAAAATTGATTTTACCTCCAAGTTTGGCTTGATTCTCTATTATAGCAGAGTGAAACCCCCGACCAATCAATTGGTCCACCAAGAGGAGAAGAGCAACTCCAAGAGTTGTTGTAGAGAGAGAGAGCTCCAAGCTCCCAAGAGAGAGAAAAATTTAAGAGATAATAGGAAATATAATTATTTTAATATAATACTGGCATAGTATAGCTCCAATATTTTTTAACAAAAGATTGAGGGTCTATTTATAGGTGAGGGAGGCCACTAACCAAGTCCAATTGGGTTGTAGAATTTTCCAGGTTTAGTTTGACTCAATTTAGACAAGATTTGGACTAGTTTGGCTCCCTTTTTGATTTGGTTTGATCCAAGAGAGAGGAGAGATAAAAATGTCACAATTTTTTTGAATTAAAAATCTCAAGAGTCCCCCTCTCCTTACCAAGGTGTCAAAAATGCATCATTATTCCAAAATATCTCATTTTTTAGTAATATCTCATGATTTTTAACTAATAAACCTTGTACATAGTCAACTCTTCATATTATGTGAGCATTTACTCATTGTTGGGTATTTTCTTTTATTCTTTGGATTTATCTCATCCTAACACTTGGATTAATCCAATTGGCCCATTGGAACCTTAATTGGATCATTATCCAAAAATTTCTAAAAATGTAGTCCCTTAGGTTAAGGTCCCTTATACACATTTTCAATGAATTCCTAATGCACATTGGAAAGTTTATTTTGAATTTCTGTTTCAGAGGAATCCATTTTAGACACTAGGAAGATTTTTTATATCCAAAGATATCTCAATTTTGGATTCTCTCTCTAGATATTTTCTCTCTCTCTAGACCAAAACAGGGTAAAACAAGATCTTTCTTCGATTTCAGAGAGGGAAATAATTTCAAGAACAGAACGGGAGGTTCTTACACCTTTAGACCTCAAAAGCTGGAGGGAGGTATCTTACACTAGTCAAAATTGCTATTTTTAGCAAGTTGTGACAAATTAGTTGACCAAAGGCACATCAGAGTTTGGAATCAATCAGGCATTAATATGCACAAGTTTACAAACAAAATGGAAAAATCTTAGCTAGCTCTTGATTCTAAGGATTGGTTTAAAGCTTCTCAATCTCCTACTATAGGTGGAAGAGATACTGAGTCAGTTAAGCTTAATGTAGTTGATTAAAATTCTAGTTGAGTAAGAAGTCAAGTAATGATATGGTCTCCTATTTACCATGAGAAATAATTATTTCCCACAAGCTTATTGCCAACAAAGAAGCCACCATATTGAGAAAATAGGGAACAATGTCAGAACACCCACTTGGCTTTCCTATTATTTCTATTTGGTGGTGATTTTGTGAGGCCAAATTTAAGTGAACCTCCTCTATAAGAGACCAGGTGAACCTCCTCTATAAGAGACCAGGTGAGGATGGCTACAAATGTCTCTTCCTTGAAGAGATATCTTAACTCTTCTATTTACAAATATGTCTATATGGACAAAGAGAACCGAGTTTTCAATATTGTGACCAACTTAGGGTCAAAGACAAGTCCATATCCCATAAACATCCAAAAAACATGACAATATTTCCAATATATAGCTATGATTTGGGATTTTGTTTCTATACATATGTTTGGGAGAACTGTTACATTCCATCTGAAAACTTGATTTTAACCAAGTTATAAAAGAGATTAGGCATGTCTTAGGTAGGGAGGAGAGAGAGAGACCCTTGTATAATTCCAAACCTAAACCAACATTTGTCAAGTTTGGGTTCAACCTCATGGATGTGAATTCAAGAGAGAATAAGGATGAAGAAATCTCAAAAGGATGTGGCTAATCTTCACAATGTGACATATTATGAAGGACACATAGGCCATGTGCCGTATTAGTAGATCAATACATTGGTTCCAGATGATTCTTTTGGTGAACACATATATGTATATTCTTTGGCAATGAGTACATGAATGGAAATAAAAAGGGCTTCTACTCCCATGAGACCAATGTACAACACTATTGAAGGTCCTAAACTAATGGCAAGAATGCATCACCACACATCACCCACTTAGATCCCTCCAAGAGTGGATGCGAGTAGGTAGGGTAGCTGTCCTAGGAATTACAATGAAACGGAACACTCTTTATAAAATCTTGTTCATCCTACACCACCTATGGTAATCCATTTATGATGCCATCAAAATGGCTAAAAGCTATTACAAGAGCGGTTTTAATTAGAGAGCATATTGTTCTGACAAATAACTCCTCCTTTAGTTCGTAAAAATAAAGAGAACATAACTTATGCATGGAGTATCTTCAAGGCCATGAATAGGTTTAGTGGTTTAGTTGACTCCCATGGACATCTTGAAAACTTTAAACAAGTTTGTGAAACCTTGGGAGTGAATGATGATACCTCAACAATTGGAGCCTTTGGCTTCACCCTTGAGCATTCTTAGTAAACACTATAACTTAAAGGCAAAGCAACATACACCTATTTGAAACAATCATTTTTTATTACTTATGCCAATATTCATGCCAAGTGGAGTTCACTAATCCAACATAATACATTTAAGAAAAAATAAGGAGTGACAATACAAGCATACATTAACTAGGCCAATTATATATACAACAAGTGTGAGCATGAGTGCCTCTGTTGAGAATCCTCTCAATGAACTTAAGGAAGCACATCCCCTAGTGGGACCCAAGGTGGGACCCAATTTTTGATATTTTAAGTTTTTTAAATGGTTAGTAGATCCAACTTCAGGAACTATGTGGCAACATTTCATCCCTCATCTCCTTGGATGATTAAAGTCCCATACACATCTGTGAAGAGATAAATTAACCTTGTCTCTCTTATAGGGCCAATGGGAACTCTTCGTCATAGAACATAGAGAGACTAAGAGTGGAAAATAAAAAGAACAAGAGAATATGGGACCATTTACTATGAGATCCATTTAATTTCCTAGTCTATCTCCTTTTCTTGGAAGAGCGAAAAATAGTTTTGTCAACACCATTGACTCTATCTTTGGAAAACCTCTACAAGGAACTCTTGCCTTAGATTGACTTAAGGGGGGACTCAAAGCCAATTTTTCTAGCTCCAAAGAAGAGGATGATGGAAGAAAGAGTTTGGTATAGATGTTAAGAGTTATCAAGAAGGAAAAAGTATGCCTAAGGTTCTAGTCAGTAAGCTTGGCTAGCACCAGTTTCATGAAGGTGAGGATATGAATACAAATATTCCAATTTACTATAAAGGAAATAATTTGTCTGTCATCTTGAATGGTGGATCTGGAGTGATCATCACCACAAAATCTTTTTGGGAGAAGCGGAGAAAGCCAGGGCTAGAACCTAATGGAGTCTTTGTAAAAATTGCTAATAGATCACTTGAAAGACCTCTAGGGAAGATCATCTATAGAAGCACATGGACACCTTCAAGATGACCTTTAAGCATACCTTTGCCATCAAGATGCACGTGGAAACCTTCGAAATGACCTTTAAACATACCTTTTTCATCATGGAATTTCAAAGATCTTTTAACTATGATGTTATCCAAGGGAGTTCATTCATGAGATAATTACTCATGTGTCACGAGACGACTACGGTATAATAACATATATCTACATAACACAAAGCAAGTGTTTAAGTAAATATGGAAAATTATAAGGCTCATCCTATAAGACAAACTCGTATTGGCCCTTGAGTTAGATACCACTTCGCACTCATGTAAGTCATTTGGAAACAAATGTTTATATGATGTGCCAATGCAAGACAAATGTTTTATCTTTGCATAAAATTTTTTTTAATCAATGAAGGTCTAAATTAACCCTAGAAAGATTGTGGTAACAATAGATGAAAAAAAGGAAAATCGCTTTCATTCCAGATCCCACTAATTGTAAGAACTGGGCTTAGCTCTTGGCTATCCTTAATGCGGTCCAACACAGAGTGGGACCCAAATTTTAAAATCCCAAGGGTGAGGTGTATATATGATGAGTGTCACGTCTTGTGAGACATGCTACTAAAATTGAGTCTGAAAATAACCTTCAAAGAAAAAACGAAACTAGGTAAGATAAAGAATAATCCTATGACTATTGGCCCTACCCCCACTGCTGATCTTGAAATAAAGAATATTTCTTAAAGAATATAAGGGCGATCAAAGTTATACTAAGCTTATGGAACCCCTAAGGTAGGATATCTACATAATTCTCTCAATGCACCCTTTGGAAAACTTTGAAAAGGAAAGCACAATTATCATGGAAGAAATTTTTTACATGCTGCTACATCATTTCCAAACACAGCATTAACCACATGTTTCATAATAAACAACCTCCCATTATCCTCATTATTTCTGCTAGAGGATGCATAGTTGTTTTGCTACACTTTTTCATTTTGCATGTCACTCTGCTTCTTATAGTAGCAATCTGCTTGCACATGCCTAGGCTTACCACAGTAAAAATAGCCTCGTGTTGCTCTGAACTGTCCCAATGGCTTACTCTATAAGTTATACCATGTACTTGTTAGGAGGTCTTAAATAAATGATTATCATTTATGTTACCTTTTGTATTAGGGTTAGGGTTAGTGTTAAGTAGTTTTACTTCAATGTTTAAAAAAGTAAAATTTTTTAATTTTTTAATTTTACGAGAAAATGTTATTTTTTTTTCTAATGTGACTCTCTTTTTGTAGCTAGCTAATCTAAACGATGCACCCATTTCACATTGCACATGCCATCTCTTAGTAGGTAAGACATGAGAGTCTCTTTGGGAGCTCCTATGACAATGGGATAGGTGACAACCTAAGAAATGGTATGTTGCACCTAAATAAAGTAGAGCAAATATTATTAATTACTTCTTTCCTTTGTCTTACAAGAATCTCATTAAGTGAACTTCTCAATAAATACTTGTTTGCATGTACATATAGAATAACATTTGATGTTCGCTACTAGAGAACACTTCTCTCATCATAACTTTTAGACACACTTCTCTCTTCTTAGTCCTCCTTCCATGAGCATGACAATAAGGTTGGGTTTAGATAATTCTTTCACTCAATTGGAATCTTGTGCAACCAAGCCATTACAAAATGATTTGTTAATAAGAGGATGTTGACTCCACGAAACATAGGGGGAGATTGCATGTCCTAGAAAAAATTACTTCTAGATTTTGCACAAGTAGTCGTGTATATGTTTTACAAGCATTACATCTTTTTTAAAGAATAGTCTAAAAGCATTTGTGCTCAACTCAATGAGGATGAGTCTAAAGCATCTCTTGCAACCAAGCTGCCACAAAATGATTCTCAAAGTAAAAGGGCATTTTTCCACCAACCAAAAGGGAAAGAGGAAAAATAAGTTCAACCTTTCAAAAATCTTCCTTTGTTTGCCAATGATTTGTTGTGGGAAAATATGCTATCTTTTTTCATTTTGGTCTTTGTGAAGTGCTAGTGGATTATACCTCTCTTTTGCCTTCTTCTCTCACGCTCATATATGTGTGTATACTATGATCCACCATTATTAAAAAACTACTAGCCATATTTTGGTTTATGCTCACCTGAATTTTCTCACCAAAAACAATCCCCCTAGGACACGTTGATGGCACGGAAGCGGTAAAGCTGTTTACGCCCTTATAGGATGCCACACTTCCACACATGCATATAAACACACCAGAACACCAGACCAAAAAGCATGAACAAGACTTATATTTCAGATCTGGCTGTCACAACTTGTACCCAAACAAACAAAGAACAAAAAAGAACTCTCTGGCATCACCAAACACCAGCCACCACAGCTAATCAAGAGAATTTACAACTCTGGCCTGAGTCTCGAGAAGAGGTAGAAATCCACAAAAAAAACCACACACACACCCTCTCTCTCTGGCTCTCTGTTAGCTCTACACAGCTATACACAGCAAGCATCCTTTGTTACCAGACACTGCAAAAGCAATTCAATTATCACTCTCTACTTCACTGCTACACCGCTCCCATTTTTTTACAGCTTGAACTCCTAGCTGCCCTGTGGTAGCTGCCAGCTCAATCTTCCTCTCAGTGTACGACCACTTCGAACTGGCGGTCCCTTTCCTTCTCTTGGCAGATGCCGCTGCCTCACCTCTTTGCTTCCTCCCCTCGTTGCTTCACTGCAGTTAGCCCAGCTTCCTCACTCTGTCGAGTGTCACATCAAGCATCTATACATCCAGAACTCTTTGTTACCTGAGGCAACTCCTTTCAGCAAGTCGCCCAGTCTCTAGTTTGTCCTTGCACCTTTTGTCGACACCTTCCCAATCTTGCCTTCTTGCTGTGGATGCTCCCCCACCTTTCAGCTCTTCTCACCTCAACTCCTCCTTCGCTGCTTCCTAGGCGGCTATCCCTTTTTCCTTCCTGGCGCACAGTCGACTTTTTGCTTACTCTCCACGCCCGCCTTTTTCTGCACGCTCCCTAGCAGCACCTCACTTTGCGCTTCCCTTCACTTGTCTTGCAGCTGCGCCCCAGCGCTTCTTTTGCTCTGACCTGCAGCTACGCCCCCAGCGTCCTTCTCTGCGCCTATGTCTCCTTCACCACAAAATTCAAGGCCTCCCTTTTAACACACGGCCTCTTCATCTCTTATCTCCAGCTGCGCCCACCTCCACAGCGAACTCCTCCTGCTTGGTTACCAGAGGCGACTCTCTAGCCCCAGCCACATAGTCCGCAATCAGCAACAGCACCTCTCTGGCGGTTCCCTGGCCAGTCGCTTGCTTACCTCTCTCTATTGCAGACGACCCCCTCCTTGCTGAGTCGCTCACGTCTCTCTCCTTGTTGCACCAGCGACTGCCCCAGGTGGTTTTTTCTGTAGTTGCCAGTAACCCACGTCTTCTTGCCCAATGCGCCTACGGCTGCATATGCCTCCGAACCCCCCACTCAAACAACATGGCGACCCTTCTTTTGCTTTTGTCTTCGCCAGCTTTCTTCGCTCCCAATTTCGCCAACTTTCCAGAACCCATGCTGGCAGCAGCTCACGCCTCCATGTGTTTTTCAATAGTGCAGGCGACGTTAATATTATTATTATTTTATTTTTTGTAAGGCTTACAAGATGGCCACCATATACTTTTCACACCTATGCTTTTGGCTACCTTGGCCCACTTTACCATTAATTGCCCTTATGCTTTCCACACACATTCAAATGCAGCTTACGAGTGCCATTAATTTTCTAGGATGCCCACACAATTCAAATGGCCGAACAGCTGAAATCAACCCCAGCGAACCTCCAGTAGACCATGTCCGGACAGGCCTGTACATGCTCACATCAAAACCATTTACTCTGTACACCTGGCAACGCTCTCAAAAGCAAAACTTTCACACATGCCATGCACACGTATGTACACATTACCAACTCCTATTTTGTCCACACATATTTAGCAACCCCCTACTTCTGCTGAGACATTCATGTCCAGCAGCTGTACAAACAGGGATGAAATATTCAGATTTTCCTGACATGCATCACAAGCTTCCTGATCTTCTTCTTTCACGGCGGCTAACATCAATCGAGCAAAATATTTCTTCAGTCGTAAACCATTCACTCTCCTTTTATGCTTCTTTCCATTCAAATTAGCAAGCTGATAACTTCCATTATCAAATTTTCTCTCAACTTTATATACGGACCTTCCCATTTTGTTTGGAATGCAGTATGAAAAGTACTATCCAACTTGCTATTATACCTGAGAACCAGATCACCCTCTTCAATTTCCTTCTGCTCCACCTTCTCATTTTCTCTCTCTTGTCTTTTCAATTGCATAGCTGCATAATGATTAAATGCTAGCTCTCTGTCCAACTGGACTATTTGCAAGGCCAGTAATCTTTCTCTGTAACAATTAATAGGCTCATGCCCTTCTTCAACCAGGAACTTCAAAGCTGGAATTTCCACATTAATAGGCATGAGTGCTTCTTTCCCATAAACTAAATGAAAGGGTGAGAATTGTGTACCAGATTTTACTACAACCCTGTATGCCCATAATACACGATTCATCTCTATATCCCAATTCTTGATATGACCTTCTGTCATTTTGGTTATCATCAGCTTAAATTCACCATTGAATCTTTCATTCAAGCCATTGCATTGAGGGTGATAAGGAGTGGAGTACTTGTGGTTGATATTCAATCTTCTGCGTAAGTGGTCAACTACCTCTCCTCGAAATTCAGGACCATTATCTGATAAGATCTCCAGAGGAATACCAAATCTGCAGCATATATGTTCATACACAAAATCAGCCACCTCTTTACTATCCACTCTCTTCACTGCCTTCACTTCTGCCCATTTTGATAGGTAATCCACCGCAGTAAGCACATAACACTTTCCTCTAGTTCTCCTGGGAAGTGGTCCAACTGCATCCACTCCCCATCTTTCAAAAATATCATATACCAGCATAATATTTCTCGGCTCCATTTTTAAGATCCTCTTCCCCATTCTCTGGCATTCATGGCAAGACCTGCACCAGTGCTGAATATCCTTCTGGATGGAAGGCCATACATAACCCTCCAGTAACACTTTCTGCAAGGTGATCTTAAATGCATAATGACCCCCACATGCTCCCTCATGATTTGAAGATAGAATATAATAAATCTCTTCCCTCCAGGGAATTCTTCTTAATACCCGATTAGCTCCTTGCATGTATAATTCATCTCTAATCATGACATAATGCTTACTTTTCCTGATAAAATGATACTTTTGGCCTTTTTTGAGCTCTTCAGGCAAGCGACCTGAGAGTAAGTAATCCACCACTCTGGATAGATATTCCCTCCCTTTGTATAATGGCTCTTCGATTTTCGCAATTACTGGATCCTGATTAATTGCCTCCTGAGCCAACTCATGTGCCATATGATTTTCCTCCCATCGCACATGTTGAATACTCCATACTGTAAATTGATGTAGCAGCCTTCTAACATCAGCCAGACATTCTTTTAATCTCAGATTCTTTGCTCGCCAGCTACCCAAGACCTGCTTTACTACTAATAGAGAATCTCCCTTTATGATTAGCTTTTGAATTTTCTGTTTTAAAGCAGCCTGCAACCCTTGAAACAATGCTGTGTATTCACCCTCATTGTTACTTTCAGCTTCCAGAAGTATCCCATCCTTTAGAATCAGCCTGCCTTCTGAATCCTGGATTATATACCCCCCGGTGGCCTGATGTATACTCCTCTTATATGAACCGTCAAAGAATAAAACATGAGCTCCAGGAATGATAATTTGTTCCTCTTTTTCTATCTTTGAATCCACTTCCTTCACCAGTATCGGGCCATCCTTGTATGCTAGAAGATCTACCAGAGTTGCCTTGCAAGTATCTTCAATAAAAAATGAGAAATCATACTCTTGAAGCTCCACTACCATCGCATCATACCTTTTGAGAGTGAAGTACCATTCACCAGCTGAGGGAGTAAAGTATAATTTGTCAGCACCACAAATGGTCTCATAAGGAGATATGACCTGAATTTCTTGCAAGCAGACTTGACAAAACCAATTCAGCCTCAGTATATTTCCTCTCTGCTTCTGTCTTCACTCTACTTGCATAATACACAGGCTTCATATATCTAAATTCATCTCCTCTCTGCATTAAGATTGTCGAAACTACATCCGGACCAAAAGATGGATTCACATAAAAGACGTGAGAGAAATCCGGAGCCTTTACACTGGAAATACCTCCCAATACCTCTTTCACTTTCTCAAACACTTCCTCGCATTCTTCATTCCATTGCAATGGTTCTTTCTTCATAGCCTACTGAAGAGCGTAAAGCAGTTGAGACATTAAAGGAACAAATCTTGCCATATATTTTACCTTCTGGACAAAAGTCTGCAGAGCAGCAGCTGCCTGGATGTTGATGGTGCATATAATAAGACAAGAGCTTTTATCTTCTCTGGATCAGGTTCAATTCCATTCTGAGATATCATATGCCCCAACAGCTTCACCTTTGAATATCCTAAATGACACTTCTTTGGATTCAGCTGTCCACCTGCATCATCCATTTTAGAAAATACTTGCTCCAATTTATTACCATGCTCTTTTTAAGAACTATATACACATATATCATCCAAAAAAGCTCTCACAAAATGATCTGTAAGAGGTGCAAGTACTCTATCAGTGTTTCTCTGATACCACGAGGGTGCATTTTTCAAACCAAATGGTACTACTCAGTAACAGAAGCAACCCCACGGTGTAATGATTGTGGTTTTAGCTTGATCTTCCTCAGCAATTGAGATCTGAAAATACCCAGAGAAGCCATCGCATACACTATACCTCTCATATCCAACTACCCTGTCCAAAATATCATCAATGAACGACAGAGGATAGTGATTGCTTTTTGTTGCAGCATTCAGAGGCTTGTAATCAATATAGACTCTCCACCCACCTGTATGCTTTGGAGTAAAGACCACTGGATTTGCCCAATCTGAGTGATCTACTGGATAAATTAACCCCGCTTTTAACAACTTACTCAGCTCCTCTCTCTTAATACAGGCAATAGCTCTCTATTTATCCTCCTCAGTTTCTGAAACACTGGCCTCACACCCTCTTTCAATACTATAGGCATTGGTTCACATTTGAATCCTCGAATCTCTTCATATGAAGTAATAAACAAATGAGGGAATTTATGTATTACCTTCATATACTCTTCTTTCTCCACTGGATTCAGCATGCCCTGTAAAACAGCTTCTCTTTCTCTGCACTGGGTGATGGAGGCTGCATCAGACTGTCCATATCTTCAAGTCTACTCTCTTCTTCCTCCCTTAACTCCTCTTTAGCTTGCATTACATGCTCATTTTCTTCCTTCATTATAAATGATACCTGACTCTCGTCATCAGAAGTAGAACTCTCTTCTTCAGTTTCACTATCTGTATACTCATCAGCACTTGTTTCTTCAGGCTCACTCTTCATTTCTTGCTTACTACTCATATTGAACTTCTTGGCTCTTCCTCTCCTATTATGAGTTATAGTTCCCCTTTTCCAATTTTGGATGGCACCCACCTGTCTAAGCCAAGGTCTGCCCAAAATCAGCGGATAAGCTCCCAAACCAGCCGGCATAATATGGCAATTTATGTTGCAAACCACACCAAAAGCAGTCACTGGCACTTCTGTACATACACCCAAACACTTCACTTTTGCATGATTTGCCAAACGGAGTCTAAAATCTGAACTAGCATTCAGCTTTAACCCCAATCTCTCCATACAGGACTGAGTCATCACACTGATTTGTGCACCGCCATCTACATATGCTTCTCCAACACTCACACTTCCACACCAAGCATCAACTGATGGACAAATATCAGGAAGGTCTTCCACAGACATGAGCTCCATTTTGCCTTGTGTGGGTTCGTGCTCATTTACTTTCCTCGGATTTGCCAACTTCTTCCACTCTCTCTTAAGCTTCGGACACAATCTAAGCAATTGGGCAAAAGTTATATTGGCTACCCTTCCCTTTAAATCTCCCATCAATGTATACTCCTCCTGACCTTGACCAATATGCAAATCTGAGGTTTTATAATGTCTTCTTGGCTTCCTCTTCTTCTTTTCTGGTTGAGGGCTTATATCAAATTGGACATGTTTACCTTTCTTAGAAGATGGTTCAGGTTCTCCCATCGTACTCCTTGTCCTCTTTGCCACAGGCATAATCTCTGGAATGGTCTCCACTCCTATCAAGCTGAGAGCCGGTCCTTTCCCTTTATCTTCCCATTTGACTCCACTGGTAGAGGGTTGATTTGGATCTTTTACTTCAACACTATGATCCCCCGATCTATCATTAGTCCTCTGCATCACAGGATACATTCCACCACCTGCTCTGGGCGGTTTGTCACATTGAGGGCTGATATGTCCCCGCTCCCCACAGTTCCAGCATTGGACATTAGTAGCCCCGTCCTCTCCCCGTTTCTCCCATATTCCCTTCACGTGTTGACATATTGTCTCTTCTATTATTTGGTGCACCTCGGTTTCTTCCCTTTCCACCTGCTTCCATCCAATTCAAACTTAGAGACTTCATGAGCTCCACTGCATCATGTATGTCCCTCTTCAAAGTGTCCTCCTATTCAGGAACAACAGTAGCTTCCCTTTCAGGATGTATACCCTCAATCTCTGGCATCTTCACAAACTTCATCGGCTCTTCCTGTATTCCCATCTGCCTCAGACGCTTCACCTTCCACTCCTTCTCTCGAGCTACTGTGACAGCCTCCTCAAAGCTATCCAGGTTCTTCAGCTCCACCTTTAGACGGAGGGTTGGCTCCAGACCTGCCACAAACCGGTCTCTCTTTATCATCTGCGGGGGTACTTCAAGAATCAGAGCCTCACACCATAGACTCCACAGTCTACCAAACTCTATCAGATACTGATCCACATCCTCACCGTCCTTCTGCTGAATGTTACACAACTCCTTCCACACTTCATTCGGACTCCTCACACAGGCAAACTGTGCCAAAAATGCAGCTCTGACTACACGGTACTCAGGATCCTGTTAATGAATGTTCTTGTGTGTAGTCACAAACATCTGTAGCCATGTTTTTGCATCACCTTGCAAGCAATAAGTCAAAATCTGAGAGAGGATCTCCGGGGTTGCCCTGTCTTTCATCAAGGCTGTAAACTCCATCTTCTCCAGAAACCTGACTGCACTCTCCTGTGGCAATCCCCAATATTCCGAAAAATCTTGAGCCATTCTTCCAAATCTTGCTTCACACAAACCCTTGTCTTCTTTCACAAACCAGAGGAAATCTGCTCCTCTGTGGGGAGGCACCAAAAAGTGATGGCACGGAAGCGGTAAAGTTGTTTACGCTCTTATAGGATGCCACACTTCCACACACGCATATAAACACACCAGAACACCAGACCAAAAAGCATGAACAAGACTTATATTTCAGATCTGGCTGTCACAACTTGTACCCAAACAAACAAAGAACAAAAAAGAACTCTCTGGCATCACCAAACACCAGCCCATAGCTAATCAAGAGAATTTACAACTCTGGCCTGAGTCTCCAGAAGAGGTAGAAATCCACAAAAAAAACCACACACACACCCTCTCTCTCTGGCTCTCTGTTAGCTCTACACAGCTATACATAGCAAGCATCCTTTGTTACCAGACACTGCAAAAGCAATTCAATTATCACTCTCTACTTCACTGCTACACCGCTCCCATTTTTTTACAGCTTGAACTCCTAGCTGCCCTATGGTAGCTGCCAGCTCAATCCTCCTCTCAGTGTACTACCACTTCGAACTGGCGGTCCCTTTCCTTCTCTTGGAGGATGCCGCTGCCTCACCTCTTTGCTTCCTCCCCTCGTTGCTTCACTGCAGTTAGCCCAGCTTCCTCACTCTGTCGGGTGTCACATCAAGCATCTATACATCCAGAACTCTTTGTTACCTGAGGCAACTCCTTTCAGCAAGTCGCCCAGTCTCTAGTTTGTCCTTGCACCTTTTGTCGACGCCTTCCTAATCTTGCCTTCTTGCTGTGGATGCTCCCCCACCTTTCAGCTCTTCTCACCTCAACTCCTCCTTCGCTGCTTCCTAGGCGGCTATCCCTTTTTCCTTCCTGGCGCATAGTCGACTTTTTGCTTGCTCTCCACGCCCGCCTTTTTCTGCACGCTCCCCAAGCAGCACCTCACTTTGCGCTTCCCTTCACTTGTCTTGCAGCTGTGCCCCAGCTCTTCTTTTGCTCTGACCTGCAGCTACGCCCCCAGCGTCCTTCTCTGCGCCTGTGTCTCCTTCACCACAAAATTCAAGGCCTCCCTTTTAACACACAGCCTCTTCATCTCTTATCTCTAGCTGCGCCCACCTCCACAGCGAACTCCTCCTGCTTGGTTACCAAAGGCGACTCTCTAGCCCCAGCCCACAGTCCGCAATCAGCAACATCACCTCTCTGGCGGTTCCCTGGCTAGTCGCTTGCTTACCTCTCTCTGTTGGCAGACGACCCCCTCCTTGCTGAGTCGCTCACGTCTCTCTCCTTGTTGCGCCAACGACTGCCCCAGGTGGTTTTTTCTGCAGTTGCCAGTAACCCACGTCTTCTTTCCCAATGCGCCTACGGCTGCATACGCCTCCGAACCCTCCACTCAAACAACACGGCGACCCTTTTTTTGCTTTTGTCTTCGCCAGCTTTCTTCGCTTCCAGTTTCGCCAACTTTCCAGAACCCATGCTGGCAGCAGCTCACACCTCCATGTGTTTTTCAATAGTGCAGGCCACGTAAATATTATTATTATTTTATTTTTTGTAAGGCCTACAAGATGGCCACCATATACTTTTCACACCTATGCTTTTGGCTACCTTGGCCCACTTTACCATTAATTGCCCTTATGCTTTCCACACACATTCAAATGCAGCATACGAGTGCCATTAATTTTCTAGGACGCTCACACAATTCAAATGACCGAACAGCTGAAATCAACCCCAGCGAACCTCCAGTAGACCATGTCCGGACAGGCCTGTACATGCTCACATCAAAACCATTTACTCTGTACACCTGGCAACGCTCTCAAAAGCAAAACTTTCACACACGCCATGCACACGTATGTACACATTACCAACTCCTATTTTGTCCACACAACGTGTTTGCTTGAAAATACATGGACATGAAGAGAGTGCCTCCAAAGCTTTGTAAGAATACTATTTTCATCATGATTGAGACTAGACTAGTAAAAAATCGATTTATGTCCTATGAACGCTAATTATGCAAAACTTGTGTAGGACAAACTTGATAGTTATGCAAAACTAGTAAGATATTAATTCATGTTGTATGAACCCTAATTATGCAAAACTCATGCAAGATAAACTTGATAAGCTGATTAATTTTGAGTTTATATATGAGATTGAACACACCAAATGGGTTTCTCCTACTAGCATAACAAACTGGGAAGTCCAAATACCATCAACAATCCTTCCCTCTCAATTCTCATATAGTTCTTCTCACTCTTTCAATTGTCTTTGTGAATGCAAAGTTGAGAAGAGAGTGTGTACCACATTTACGAGATGACGACGAACAATATTTGAGTTAGGACCCTTAGTCTTTCTTATTCCTTTCTAATGTGTATAGTCTCCCCTTACTCTACTCACGTTGTATGCTCACAAATTGTTATTTCAACACTTTTGCATAATTTCAATATCTCTCTCAAAGGCTGGCTAGGTGCATAAAAACCCCAACTCTTCCACCTAGAGAGGAAGGGGATAAGGTCTTTTAGAACTTATTTGTAGATAACCCTAGACAATCCTTTTGTTGCCATAGCACTTGTTGATGGCACTTGTTGGTGACACAGGCCCAAATGGAGTGGTACAAAAAGGTGTCATTTTACTTAGTTTTGGCCTTGGTAATAAATATCTATGTTATTTGCTTCTCAGAATCCAAAAGCATTCCTATGAACACGTCTACCTCAGCTCTCTCAGTCGCTCATTTTCATATTGCTCAGTTACTCATGGTCATGTTACATCTTGAGCTTAATCTTCTCAATGTTTAGAAATCCTTATCCAAGAGAGAAACCTACAAAGGTAAGCTCAGTCTTTAGTTGTTCAGAAAACGGATCACTAATAAGATCAAGAATGGTTGTCCTATCATCCATGTTTAGATATGCGTCATCCTTGCCAATAGCTTCTATGAAGCTTCAAGTGGATGTTGGCATAAGAAGACTCCATGTACGGGGGGATGTGTAGCATCTAAGAAAATGGCCCACATGTCATTGTTCAAGATCATTGTAGACTCGTGATCTCTGATGCTGCGATCATACCATCTCATGCAAAAGCATGTGTTTCTTGTAGTGTTACTATTTCCTATGCTCGGGGGGTGCACTACTAAGAAATCCTATGTATCACGTGCGTTCAAGGGGTATTTAAAAAACCCCTAACTTGTGAATTTTTCATGAATAAATGACCCCTTTTTCTTTATGGACTTATGGATTTTTTAAAATTGATTTAAAAAGAACTTTCTGTAAATGTATTTATGTAAATTTACCTTAAAATTTTAAATTAGAAAACCCTTCACTTGAACCCACGTGGTATACTTACATATTTTTAGGTGAACCCCCCGAGTTCCTATGGTGGTAGTGTGGTTGCATTCAACGCCATTAAGTTGATGGCAAGTAAAGGTTAGAAGGAAGTCCATGTTGTGCTCCCTCGACTATGTTAACACACACACACACAGATGCATATACATACATGCATTTCATGTATGTATATATGTATATATGTGTGTGTGTATATATATATATACACACACACACACACACATAGATGTATTGCATATGTATATACATACATACATACATATACATATACGTATACGTATACGTATATGTATACGTATACATACATACATACATACATATATATATATGTATATATATATATGTATGTATGTATATAGATGTGTGTATACACATATACATAGATGTATTACATAGATATATACATACATATATATATATATATATATATATGTATGTATATAGATGTGTGTATACACATATACATAGATGTATTATATATATATATGTATGTATGTATGTATGTATGTATGTCAATATTAACCCTCATTGGACACCTCTCCAGCGTCATTGTATATTTTACGTGTGCGATTGTCTTGCTGAGTCTGTGAAAGGCGGGCCACGGGATTAATAATGGAGATTATATTCTTAATGGAGATCGTATTCTTAGATTAGGATTTTGCATAAGCCTAGGAGGCTGTGGATAGCCATGGACCTATTCTTTAAGTATGGCCACCCAAGGTGTGAAGGCTATGGAGGACCAAGATAAGAGTCATTGTTGTGTATAGTGACCATTCATTCTTTTATGCTATTCAAGAGAGTGCTAGATTCTTCTCCATACTCTTATGCTAATGCTTTCTTGTTTGCCTATTGTGTGTTTGAGCTATTTTGTGCTTGCTTGCATGTGTGTGAGAGTGACTGTGTGATTGAGTGAGAGAGGAGGGTTGAGCTTTCATTGGAGTGTAGCGGCGGCATTGGAGCGGAGCGTGGAGGGTGGCTCTACAACAACAAGCTCTCCTACGAGAATCCGATCACGAGCGATCAATGCGGTTGACTGACACATTCCATTTATGCAATGGTAGGTTAGGTTATGGTAGATTAACCTCTTGGTTTGCGTTGTGTTTATGCTTCCAAGTGTAGTGAGGCAAGACCCCATGAAATTGTCTAGTTCCTACACTCTTTCTATGGTGCAAGGGCTTCCCAAAAATGGCACCGCTATCAGGGAATAGCCCTACCGCATAGCTACAATGAGTTTTGAATGCGTGTGTGTGTATCTTTTAATTCTATTATAATTCTGTTTTCTGTTATTGCATGAAGGGTAGAAATGAATAGATGGAAACGTGTCCATTTTGTCGTAATGTTTGCGTTCTAGTTGATTTCAACATTTTTTGTAATTTCTACACTTGGTTCAAATTCCTACATATTGTTCAATTTCTTCTTGTTTTCCATTTCTTGTGAGTGTTACAATTAGTTCATTTAGATTAATTCCTCTTTCACATTTCAATTGCAAGTTCAATTTCTAAATTCTGCATTTCTGATTTTCGCATGTTTTTTTAAATTTTAAAATAAAAAACAGTCAAATTGAGCTTCAAATGGAAAGAATTGGGTAAAATAGACCCTAGAATTGCTTTCCTAGCATAGGGTTTACCCCAATTTTGACTCCTTATGTGGAGAAATCGGGATAGTAACAGAAATTAGGGGAGGATTTGGCACACATAAAAATTTTTGTGTTTTCTGTAATTTTGCATTAGTGTAATTAACATGACTTAATTACACTTAATCCTCTCTCTAATTCAAGGCATTTAATGCGTGCAGGCTTTTAGGTCACTAGCCACAAATTTCCAAAAATTTGTTTTGTGTGGCTGGACCCATTTAATGCATGTAGGTCCCAAGTCAGATTATAGGAAAACCCCCTTTTCGATGAAACCGAAAAGTGAAACAATAAACAGTAAAAGTGAAACGTAAAAAATAAAAGATAAAAATAAAAAAGTGAAAAGGGAAACGGTAAAAGGGGAAAGGTAAGGAGGGAAAAAAGAGTATATATATATTTTTTAAAAGTGCTCGCACATACTTGCCTATTATATCTTTTAGGCTATTGCGATCACATTGACGCAATTTGTGTGACACCAAAAAAAATTGTAATTTTACATAGTTAAGGAGCTTAACTATGGGAGCTAGTGCCTGCAACGCTTGACCTGCTGAAAAAAACTACACTATTTCTAGTGCCATATGGGTTAAGAAACACAAAACATGTGTTTCAAAAAACTTTGGCCAATCCAAAAAAATTCCAAAAGAATTAATATTTTAAAAAGTGAAAAAAAATTTAAAATTTCCAAACTTGTCTAGGGCATCTGTAGGACCTTCCTTCACCCTATAATCACATGCACCTATGATGTGGGTGTGTATTAGAGGCCGAAATAGATGATAGTGCATCTATTGCAAACTAGGTACGTACCAGCATACATTGGGACCTTCGGCCAAAATCGAGTTTAGTGTTATACAAGGATCTCTACTAGGGACCAGTGAGACATCTTTAGATTTTGACTCAATGGAAGGATCCCTAGCCCCAAGAAGTGAGAACCTTAACTAGGTCTCACCAGCCAAGCCAACCACCAATATTTTTGGCTGTGTAGCTAGCTACCTCAGAGGTTCGGTCTCAATCGCTACCTCTAAGCCAAACCTTACGACCTACAGGACATATGATGAAGGAGTTGAGGTTAACTCCAGAGAGACCTATTGTACTCTCATCGTTTTGCAAGTAGGGAACGTTCGTGTTGATATCCCTATCCATGCAGCTCCTGCTGGACCTGGTGCAACTATAACCATCGAACCACCCCCTACACAAATGCTCATGCCTGATGGTAGGACATTAGAAGAAGTGCAAGTGATAGAGGCATTGATCCTTGAAGCTGCAAAGGAGGAAGAGACCTTGCAATTGGCACAACAATGATTAGCAACCCAATCATCAGAATATGAGTCCCGTGCTAGGACTCACATTGCGTCTATCTCGAGGAAAGAGCTAGGCATGCAAATCATGGAGCAACTTCTTCTCACAAATGATTGGGAGTATGACACATCCACATAGACTCTTGTGGATTTCGCCACACGCCAAGCGTATGGCGTTAGTATCTAATCCATATCCGGAGCCACAACAGAGAAGGAACGATTGCAGGAGGGTATCTGTGATTGTATATATAGGGTCATTGAACATGAAAGAATCCAAAGACCCATGGCACAAGTTGGGACGTCCAAAGCAAGGATGCCCACAATGAGATAAATGGTAACACCTCTTGTAAGCCCAACGTATCCTACTTTTGTAGTATCACCTAGCTATACCCACATCCTCTAACCCACAAGGTCATGCTATAGGAACTCAAGGGAAGACTAGCATGAGCTTGACTTTCGTAGATCCCAAAGCTACCTCTTCTCAAGATAATACTAACTCACTGCCTCCTCCCGTAGATGGCATTGCATCAACTATGGCACCTAGGACTAATGCAAAATTGCCTCTGCGCCACATGCCCACGGTTACTATGGTAGCGAGTACGACTTCACACATGGAGCCCCTTGTGCTTAGCATATCTAGTATGACCATTCCTAGAGGGGTCACATTTTATTCTAGTGCACCCATGACACATCCCCTCCCTAGAGTAAGTGGGCTACCAACTCCTGCTGTAAGACCAGTTGCACCTTATGGCCACATGACTAGAGTACGGGGCGCCAATAGGGCACATGCCTTATGTCACACATCTATCCCCACCAGGGTTTAGACCAATGTATCCTCATGCAGCACCTCCACCTACTCCTATCATTGCTCCAGTTATGCTAGCAAACAACTCTACCCTCATGCCTAGTTGCTTTTGCATAGGCCCTGTGTGAAGAGTGGTAGCGGAAAGCATAGCACCTGTTGTTGTGAGAGATGGTGGTTGATAGAGTCATGGGAAGGATGCTCAGATAGCCAAGCTAACCCACGAGTTCACTGGCAATGGTGATCCTAGGAGACATTTGGAAGTTTTTGATCAAGTGTGTGAGGCCCTAGGAGAATGAAATGAGGTTTCCAAGACCAATGCCTTTAGTCTAACATTAGATGGGAAGGCAGGGGAGGATTGGTATAGAACTCTCAAGGAGGTCAAGGAACACTTGAACTTCATCGCTCTTAGGAGATTGTTCATGAAGTAATTTGTGTGTGAAGGGGTCTTATGGGGTGTAGCTTCCCAGCTACACAAAGCCGAGAGAGAGGAAGAGGAGTTGGTTAGAGATTTTATCAGCCATCTCAAGAATTTGAACTCTCATTGCCTTTCACATGAACGCTATTTGAATAATCAATTGTTGGATAGGTTCATGCACATACTTATGTTGAGATATCAAGCTCAACTAGTGCTACGGTGGCAGACATTGATGACCCGCTTGGGTGATGGCTTCCCCATCTACACCACTGGCATGGTTGGTGAGATTATGGGTGATATGCGGCTAGTGGGATGACAGGCTATGTGACAGCCATCTTGGATTACTAGAAATTGGCATAGTTATAGCGCCAGCTCATTTAGTCGGGTTCACATTATGGACCGACCCTTGTATGTTGTTGTAGTAGTTAAGTACTAACCCATATAGTGTGTACTCTCATCTTTTTATGTTATGTTGGTTGAGTAGATAAGAAGAAAGATAGAAGAAAATTCAGCCATTCATCTCTCTCTTGTGTCTTGCTCTCTCTCTTGTGTGTGTGTGTTTGCTTGCTAGGGTTTGAAGCTCTCCCTCTCTCCCACATTCTCTTCATGGTATCAGAGCCTGGTTTGTGTGAGAGCTAAGGAGGCAAGCAAGAGGTAAGAACAAGCAAGCAAGGAAGCGGTACTACACGGGTAAGAGCACCATCATCTCTTTCCCCTTCTTGGTTTAGTTACAACACCCTCTCAGTAGCTCTAAGCACTACACATCTCCGGTTGACTAGCTATCTTCGCACAGGAGCAAAGCTACAGGGCAGGTATATTGTCCTATATTGGATGATAATTTTGGGCCAGATTCACATTTCGGGTGAGTTATGGACCCCGTTTCATCACTGCAGGGTATTTTGGTAGTTTTTTGGAAGTTTTGGTAGAGAACTATTTCTGCTCTAAATCTGGTTATTATAGTGTAGCAGTGCATTTTGGAAGTGCAGAGGCAGGGTTTGCACATGTATTATTGATACTGGGTACATACATATACTCTAGTCACATTTGGTGACACATAGGTTGTGCTGAAGTACCTGTGGGGTCTCTGCCCTCCGCGATGCCCTGTCGGCCGGCAGAAGTGGCATCGACCTCCCGCGTGGGGTGGGGATCCACACTCGGGGCCTCGCCTGTGGATGTCTGGGATAAGAGGCTAGCCCGGGCGGTCCCTCCGAGACTGGGCCCGGAAGACTCCTCTCGTTTGGAAGGCACGGGCGATTCCGCTAAGGAAAAAATCTTCTAACGGGGGAATTACTCTAACGAGTCAAAGTCTTAACTAGATAAACTGATCTGACAAACCTGAAGTCACATAGTCAGATCAAGAAGAGACTTGCACTTGGTCCATAGAATCACCGCTTTTTTCCTCATTTACGAGGCATAGCCCGCTGATCCCCTCTCACAGAACAAGGTCTTCTCAGGATTTAAACTAATTAACGTAACTAATCGTATCTAGTTGTTTCTCAAGAATCTTCCGATCATGCCTACTAACCCGGCCCATGGGTTAGCCAACCACCCAACCACTGTATTGGTGGGATTCCTTTATAAAGATTTGGTTGTGTTTTTGCCCGGGTACCGAGGAAAAGAGTTCCCAAGCCCCCTAGCCAGCGATTCATGCAAAAAATTAAGGTAGGCATACCACACGTACACACCCAATATGAAATTGTTGGAATTAGGGTTGCAGGAATGCACACACAACTTCAAGAAGATGAGGAAGCTTGAGCACAACACAGTAGTGTATTATGAGTGCCAAAAATGAAAGATAACAAGCCCTAGAAGATAATGGGCGTATATACAATGCACGGGGGAAAAAACCTCCTAGTGAGGGAAAAAGTGCCCCGGCGGTCCTAAGTGTGTTCACACACATCACTACTATAATATGGTAACAAATCCCCCCTGGAGTGATGCGGTGAACAAGAGCTAGCACTCATGTATAGGGAAGTGTCTAGCTATGTGGACAAATCCACA
The DNA here is from genome assembly GCF_041138505.1 of Cibotium barometz. NCBI lineage: Eukaryota > Viridiplantae > Streptophyta > Polypodiopsida > Cyatheales > Cibotiaceae > Cibotium > Cibotium barometz. Next base: position 29,041,096 of record NC_141048.1, on the reverse strand, counting down.
AAAGGGAGTAAGCCCAAAGCTTTGCGAAAAGCTTCGAACTTCTCACGAGGCAGAGCCTTTGTGAAAAGGTCTGCAAGGTTATCCTGTGTTGGCACATAAGACAAACTGATCTCTCCTGCAGAGAGTCTCTCCCTGACATAATGGTAGTGCACCTCAATGTGCTTCGTACGAGCATGGAACACTGGGTTCCGCGCAACTGCCAATGCGCTCTGACTGTCAGTGAAGATGGTGGTGGCAGATGGCTGCCCAACACCCAAATCAGCCATAAGGCGTCTGAGCCACACACACTCAACCGTAGCTGTGAAAGCTGCCCTGTACTCAGCTTCACAACTAGAAGTGGCCACAGTAGGCTGCTTCTTGCTCAACCATGATATGCATGAGCTTCCAAGCATGAAGCAAAAACCACTCGTGGACACGCGTGTGTCATAACAACCAGCCCAGTCAGAATCTGAAAAAGCATGTAAATCTGGCGGCAATGATCCCCCCTTGGGATAAAACAACCCAAGATGCCGAGTACCACTCAAATAGCGAAAGATACGCTTCACTGCCTGCCAATGCTTAATGCCTGGGCTATGCATAAATCTGCTCACCTGTGAGACTGCAAACTGAATGTCTGGCCTCGTAATGCATACATAAATGAGGCAACCAACAGCTGTCTGAGAGAGTGTGACATCAAAGTGATCTCCAGCATCATGAAGACTCAACTTCAAACCTGTCTCCATTGGAGTAGCAATAGGCTTGCAGTCTTCAAGGCCAAATCTCCGCAACAATGTTTCAATATACTTTGTCTGACACAAAGCAATACCTCCATCACACTGCTTAAATTGTATCCCCAAATAATGATGCAAATGCCCCAAATCTGACATCTCAAAAGAGGCATTCAAATCAGCCTTAAAATCAGCAATATGACTCTCATTTGGTCCTGTGAGCAGCATGTCATCGACATAGAGAGCAATGATTAGATGTACACCATCCACACGTTTAACATACAAAGTGCTTTCTGTTGGACTATTCTGAAACCCATGTGCAGTCAAATATGCATGTATTTTTTCATACCAAGCTCGTGGAGCTTGCTTTAAACCATATAAAGCCTTTTTTAACCTGCACACTTTGTTTTCCTGCCCTCTTTGAACAAAACCACGAGGCTGCGATACATACACCTCCTCATGCAAATCTCCATTTAAGAACGCAGTCTTTATGTCCAGCTGATGTACATTCCAACCATTATGAGCTGCTAATGCACAGATGCTACGAACAGTGGTCATACGACATGTGGGAGCAAAAGTCTCATCAAAATCAATGCCCTTCTCTTGAGCATAACCTTTTGCAACAAGCCTAGCCTTATGGCGATCCACTGTGCCATCAGGCTTACGCTTCAATTTGTATACCCACTTAGTGCCAATGGCCTTCTTGCCAGGGGGCAAGTCACATAAAGACCATGTACCATTCTTCATAATAGCATCGTATTCTGCTTGCATAGCAGCCATCCAATTTTCTGAACTTTGTGCCTCATCAAATGAAACAGGCTCACTTTCATCGCACATACTAGAAATAGCCAATGCATAACAATCTGACGCATAAGAGGCACCATGAGAGCCAGAACGAGTGCGACTAGACAAAGGGGCATCCAACTTGCTGTCACGCAAAGTCTGCACCAGCCATCTAGGCATATTCCTAGAGCCCTCAATCTCTTGTCTCTCATCCTCAAGTGCATCATGCACATCTGCATCAAATATAGGCTGATCTGTGCCATCATTTAAAACCTGCATAGGCTGAAAAACTGCCTCATGAGGTATTGCACTTGACTGTGCACCACTGAAAAGAGGCAACAATGTATCATAGACATCACGTGAGCTGATATCTGTCTCCTTAGTACATGAAACCAAGGGCTGAACTGCATCTTCCACAAATACAACATCACGGCTAACCAAAATGCGCTTTGTCTGTGGATGATACAAACGATAGCCTTTGCTCTCAGCACTATATCCAACAAAAATACATTTGACAGCTTTGTCATCCAATTTTCTGCGATGTTGCACAGGCACTAATGCATATGCCAGGCAACCAAAAACACGTAAATGGCCAACAGATGGCTTGTGGCTATGCCAAGCCTCATATGGAGTGACAACCTGTAATGCTTTGGTGGGACACCTGTTTAGTACATAAGTGGCACACATGACAGCCTCAAGCCAAAAACCATGTGGTAGACTTTGACTCTTAACCATACATCTTGCCATTTCCATGAGAGACCTGTTTTTTCTCTCAGCCACACCATTTTGCTGTGGTGTATACGGCACTGTACATTGGTGTTTTATCCCACGCTCAGCCAGAAATGCATTAAATTCTGAAGACATATACTCCCCCCCTCGATCTGAACGGAGGGTGCCCATCTTACTTTCTGACACATTTTCAGCCATAACCAAAAACTGTTTGAAGCACAAAAACACTTCGGACTTTGCCTTCAAAGGATATACCCATGCATGCCTGGTAAAATCATCAATGAAAGTCACGAAGTAAAGGTAGTTTCCAAATGATGGAGTTTGCATGGGACCACAAACATCACTGTGAACAAGCTGCAATCTGCGTTCAGCTCTCACTGATCCATCTTTGGGAAAGGAAGCACGCTGCATTTTACCCAATATGCAGCCCTCACAAACATGCTTGACAGGTGCCTCAAGCTTAGGCAAAGAAGACACCATTTCAGATTTCTGCAGGCGCAGCAAACTTGCAAAATTCAGATGACCAAAACGTGCATGCCACAGTTTTGCATTTGAAATAGCCTGCGTATCCATAATAGCACATGCTGAATCCTCTACACATTTGCCATCCATATTGAGCTTATACAGCCCTCGACATAGTGAACCAGATGCTACAATGATGTCACCACAAGAGAGATCATGAACAGTACATCTGTCATCCACAAATTTTACAACCAAACCTGTTTTGGCAAATGCGGAGACTGACAGCAGATTCTTTTTGATCCCTGGCACATACAATGCATCAAAAAGTGTAAAGGTGTTGCCATTTGCAACATTCAGCACAATCTGTCCAACTCCTTTAACGGGATAAGAGGAGTTATTGGCACAAGTGACAGTATTCCCTGTGGGAGCAGACTCAAGGAAAGTGAATAAACTGCGCTGCGAGGTGATATGCTTAGTGGCACCACTGTCAAAGTACCATACATCTGAATCTACTGCAGACATACATGTGTCATGCAAAGATGGGTCATAACTGCACTGCGCATTGAATGCCCATTCTGTATCTAGCACAACATTAGCAGATTCATTGTTAGAAGGAGAGGCATCTGCAACAGCCATACCAGCCTCTTTCTTCTTAGCCTCTTTCGCAGCCAGCTTAGGACACGCTTTGATGACATGATCATTTCCCTTACAGTACTTGCAAAATGTCTTCTGTTTGTCACCCTTCTTCTCATCTTTGTCTTCCTTCTTTGGTTGCGCAGCATTTGCAGATTTCTGCTTACTAGAAGAAAAGCCAGCTTTACCTTTCCCGCTTCTCTGACTAGCAACGAAAGCTTGATCTGCGACACGCATAATATTCCTGTTTTGCCTTGACTGGTCTTCTTGCAGCAAAACAGAAACTAACTCCTCAAATGATAAGGCATTGGGATTGCCTTTCATCATCAAGCGAAGAGTGGAAGCAAAACCCTGATAAGAATCTGGTAGACCATTCAAAACAGTCTGCACAAGTGAATTGTCTGACAGGATTTCATCTGCAGAAATGAGCTGCTCTTTGAAATCCTTGATCTTTGTCAAAAAGCTATCCATAGAATCACCTTCGTTCATATGCTCACTCTCCAACTGTTTTCGGAGGTAAGCAACACGAGCCTCATTTCTTGCCTGATACAATGTGGCAAGTACATCCCAAGCATCCTTAGAAGTCCTGCAGGAGCGAATATGTGGGATAATGGTACGTTTGACAGACAGCGCAATCAAGGCATGAGCCTGCGCATCTCTACCATCCCAACGAATCTGCTCTGCTGAAAGTGGTGGTTCTCGAACAGCTGCTACAGCACTTGTGCCTGCACCATCATCAACAGTACCTGTTTCTGATGTGTTTGCAGCATTCCCAGCCACAATAGGACGTGCATCAATACCCTGCACAATGTTCCATAACCCCTTTGCTACCAATACATGTCGCATCATATATGCCCACAATGGATAGTTGGTGCCATCCAACTTATCCTCAGCAGCCAACATGCGGAATACATCATTGTTGTCAGCCATGGCCAATGACTATACTACTAGATGTAAATGCTGTCTGTAAGAGGTAAACCTGTATAAAATCGACCTGTGCTATGTAGCACAGCCCAAAACAGACGAATGGGCACCTGTCCTGCAGATTTTAATCTTGACAGAAAATCTGCACAGTAGGACGATTTTGCCTGCGCAGTACTTGGAATGCAAAAACGGAGGGCGAAATGACTTCAGATCAAAATTCTGAAACGAACGAGCCCTACGGGCTCGCCCACGGCATATACTAACCTGCAGACGCTCGTGAAACCTCGTTGCAATCGGAGGAGATGAAGCGGCAGGTGCCGGTGATGCTGCCCGGGAGGAGGAAGCCTGCTCTGATACCAATTGTTGGAATTAGGGTTGCAGGAATGCACACACAACTTCAAGAAGATGAGGAAGCTTGAGCACAACACAGTAGTGTATTATGAGTGCCAAAAATGAAAGATAACAAGCCCTAGAAGATAATGGGCGTATATACAATGCACGGGGGAAAAAACCTCCTAGTGAGGGAAAAAGTGCCCCGGCGGTCCTAAGTGTGTTCACACACATCACTACTATAATATGGTAACAGAAATTACCATTTATAACAGATTCGACTGGCTTTAAAACAATCCTTCAATAGAAATCAAAATATTTGTGAGCATCATTTTTCAAAATTCCGAGTCCATTGTATTACAATAACATCCTTTGGACTCTCCATTGAGGACCAGTTGGCCAACCAATGAGATCTAGTATCAAAATTTGGTTCCCAAAAATCTTTCCTTTTAGTCCATCCAGAAATCTTTCTCGACGTACGCATGGGTGTCCTAGCAACCCCGCGAGCCCGTGCATTGCCTGGGGTCAGAACCCTCTAGGATCCTCCTTAGGTGTCCTAGCACTTCACTCAGGGACCGCTTTGTCGGTCTTCGCCCATCGTATCGGAAGCACACCATTTTAACTATACCAAGGCTGGTCAAGACCTCGACAGGATTTGCCGCGAGCGACGTCCCTTGACGACTCCCCGCTAGCTATTCCAATGAACCTCCTCTTAGAAAAACATAAGCCAAATGCTCCCTCCAGCATTCTAGCGTAAAATAGTCCTTTGAATTATAAAAAAACAGAGGTTCCAATGCAAGTAAAATTCCAATTTGAGATTGGTTCCAAAAACCCTTTTTCCATAATTCCCAGTTTCATAATGAGGATCCTTGATCTCTCATCAGGGTAATCTACCCATCATTCAGTCTAATTGTCCAACTAGATTCTTGGTGAGTTTGGTGAGGAAAAACTAGATTAGTTCCGGTAGTCTATTCTCTGTGATTAGAACTGGAATTGGTCATGAAGTTTTTACTTGATTCAGATCGAGAGATGGACAAGTAGTTTTACTGTCCGTCCCTCTTGTAGTCTAACCAAATTCATTTGGTTTAGTTCTACTAGGATTCCCTTTAGATAAACATCTACTTTTGGGTAAATATCCATTTAGTGATTTTACCAATTAAAATATCCAAAGATATTCCTTCTATCACATAATTTCTCAACTTTAATTCATTAGGTAGAACTATGTTGGAAATTCATCTTTTGACACTTAAAATTTAATTCAAATCCATCTTTTCTTAATTATCATAAAGATTCTTCTTTTTGACTAAATATTATACCTTTTTTTTTAATAAACTTAAAATCCCTCTTTTTCTCATTTTATTGAGTGCAATCCAATTATCATGGGAATTCCAATTGAGTCCAATTATCATGGGAATTCCTCTTTTACCATAAATTAAATCTATTTAAAATTCTTCTTAAAAATTACATAAAAATATCCATTAATTTTCTTAAGCTAAAAATTCCACTTTTCTCATTTAAATATTTGAATTCCAATATGGTGGGAATTCCTCTTTCATCATTTAAACTTATCTATGCAAAAATATAAATTTAACTAAATTTTCTCTTAAAATTTAAATAAAAATCTCCATTAATTTCTTTACACTAAGAATTACACTTTCCTCATTTAAATATTTGAATTCCAATATGGTGAAAATTCCTCTTTCATCATTGAAACTTATCTATGGAAAAAGATAAATTTAACTAAAATTCTTCTTTAATTTTTAAATAAAATATACATTATTTTAGCATCACAATTTTTCTCTTACTTCATTGGAATACATGGATTTCCATTGTCATGGGGATTACTCTTTTAACATAAAAATTGATTACTAGAAATTCTTCTTTTTTCTAATTAACTATTTATGCATAAACATAAAAAATAAATTTTCCATGATTATAATGAGAATCATTCAATAAATCTAGGATGATTAATCCTAGAATATGGTAGGAAGTCCTCTTTTCATATTATGAATGAAAATGATTTATGTGTTAATTTTTTCAAAAATTTTACCATAGCTCCGCTGTTATTACTGATAATTCTTTATAATTTTAAAAACATAAAGTTTAGTAATATCATATGATAGAATAACCATTAATTGGATCAATATCCAATTATGGACTACTTCATAAATTTTAACTAATAAATCTAGTATTTAGTCAACTCTTCATCTTATGTGGGCATTTACTCATTTTTGGGTATTTTCTTTTATTCTTTGGATTTATCTTATCCCAACACTTGGATTAATCTTATTGGTCCATATGAGCTTTAATCCAAAAATGTTAGAAAATCTTGACCCTTAGGCTAAGGTCTTTTAAATCATTTTTAATTAATTCCAATTGCACCTTGGAAAATCTATTTTGATTTTCTGTTTTAGGGAAACATTTTTTTGATATTTGTAAAATTTATTTATCTAAAAATATCCCAATATTGATTTACCACTCACTAGACTAAACAAGAAAAAATAATATTTTCTTGTATCAGAAACATAGAACGATTACAAGGGATTGAAGTAGAGGCTTATTTGTTATTGAGGCTGAGGAAGAATCTTATAGTACCACTCCTGCAGTAGTTACAGGAGATACTGCTGTATTACAGGTTGCATACAGAAGTTGTCTATTTGAGAAAGAATGTGAAAATATCCATGTAAAAAAACTTGGATAATTCTTATTCAAAAAAGAGAATCTAGAATCCCTGGGAAGATCGATGTAAGATTCCTCCCCAGTCCCTCAAGATGTCCAGTTTCTTCCCTTGTAATCAATCCCCTTTTCAGAATAATAAAAGATCTTGTTTCTACCTGTTTTGGCCTAGAGAGAGAAAATATTCTAGAGAGAGATAATGCAATTTTTAGATATTCTTGGATGGAAAAATATCCTTTCTTATTAAAATAAATTCTCCGAAAACAGAAGTTTAAAAAGAATTTCCTAAGGTGCATTAGAAATAAATTATAATCTGCTCAAAAGACCTTAGCCTAAGGGTTCAGATTTTTTGAAAATTTTGGATGAAGGTTCTGAGGGGCCAATAAGATTAATCCAAATGTAGGGAGGAGATAAATTGAAGAAATAAATAAAAACCCCCCAAAAATGTGTAAATACTCACATAAGATGAAGAGTGGACTAAGGACCAAAGGAAACATTAACAAAATGATTTTTTGACACCTCAGAGTGGGGATTCCCCCTCATGAAGGAGGTGCCTTTTTTCTCATCATTGTTTTCTAATTTTAAATCAATTAAGTGAGATATTTCTCCTCTCTCCTATTTCAAGTCTAGTTCCAAAAAGTAAGCTAAACTGACCTAAAAATGGTCAAAAATTGACCAAACTGATCTGGAAAATTCTAGAATCAGTTTGCTTGGTTTGAGGCTCACTTTTTCCTATAAATAGAAGCCTCCCCCTTTGTAAAAGCTTAATAGTGTTTATGCACTGTTACTCTACTCCTACCCAGAGCCAATTACATTGAATTCACTTGATAAATCAATTGTTTTTGACTAAATCCTCTCCAAAAGAATTCGTGGCCACTCTTGATCCAAACAAGAGTAGAACCCTCAATCCCTCAAGCCAAAGGAAAGCTCACAAAACTCCATGTAAGCTAAAAATTCTACTTTTTAATTTCAAATCTATGGTTTTCTGATTTCTTTACTTTTTTTTTAGTTGATTAAAGTGAATCTTGATGTTATGCCTTGATGAAAAGGCTACCCCCTTCTCTTCCTTAAGAATTCAGCCTTTCTTTATCCTAGAATGAGTAATAAATAAATTGATTAAACATTTCTTATTGTTTACTCACTATAAAGTGAAAATTGAGTAGATTAGAGTACTTTACTTCAAATTAGGATTAATTTTAAATTGATATTAGAATGTTAAAAATTAAAAAATGATCAGCCATACAAAGGAGATTATGGTAAAATTTTTATGAATTTTGTGGAAAGTAAAGTTTATTTTTATGTTATTCTAAAAGAGTAATCCCCACCGTTTGTGCATTCTAAAAGAAATATTTTTATTTACTCCATGTACATATTCACCTATGAATATGCATGGATATCATTGATATTAATTATTGAAATTAATTTCTATGCATAGAAAGATCCATATTGGAAATCTTTTATTATAAAAGTGTTGTTTCTATTAAATTTAAATTCTATGCGTAGAAAGATGCATAATAGAAATTTTTTTTATTATAAAAGTGTTATTTTCATTGAATTTAATTTCTATGCATAGAAAGATGCATAATAGAAATTTTTTTATTATAAAAGTGTTATTTTCATTGAATTTAATTTCTATGCATGGAAAGATGCATAATAGAAATTTTTTTAATTATAAATGTGTTATTTTCATTGAATTTAATTTCTATGATGGAAAGATTCATAATAGAATTTTTTAAATCTATAAAAGTGTTATTTTCATTGAATTTAATTTTTATGCATGGAAAGATGCATAATAGATTTTTTTAATAAAAGTGTTATTTTCATTGAATTTAATTTATATGCATAGAAAGATGCATAATGAAATTTTTTTATAAAAGTGTTATTCTCATTGAATTTAATTTTTATTCATAAATATATGCATAAAGAAATTCTTTTTATTTTAAAAGTGTTATTCCTATTAATTTGATTTTATGTATAAATAGATGCATAAAAGGATTTTTCTTTTATATAAAAGTGTTATTCCATTGAAGTTGGATTTTATGCATAAACAGATGCATAAAGAATTTTTATATTAGAATTCTCTTTAATTCTATGTTTAATTTCTACGAGTATTTGATAAGTGAATAAGTAAATACTCTGAGAGAGGAGTTTCTATCGTTTTATATTCACTCGGATTGTAAAGAGAAAATTCAAGAAATCTATCGAAGTCGAAATATTCAGATAAATGATTAATTTATTTTTCATCAGAATTCGTTTTATTAATTTAGAAATCAGTTAAGTGAATATTTAGTGAAATGAAATTCAATAAAATAGTAACTGAAATATCACCCCCTTTTTGAGAAAGATAGTTCAGGAAAAACCTTATCAGACTCAAACCCTGAATCAGACTATGACCAAGACCAAACTCTTTCATCGAATTTGAGGAAAGACGATGTGACCAGTTCATGAAAATACACTCAAATATCCCACCAAATTTGAAACTAAGTTGAGACCCTTTGAATTGATCTGAGGATCAAGGTTACAGAACTCGAGGAATTCTATTTTGAAATTCAGTATTATGAGTATAAAGTTTTGAGGATACTGATTTAAGATATACTCATTGTATTCAAAAGAAAATCAAATTGAAAACTTACATAGAAGCCCTGTCTTCTTAAAGGACTGTCTTACGCCAGAATGCTGGAGGGAGCATTTGGTATGTGTTTTTCTAAGGGAAGTTCGGTTGCAACAGCTGGCGGGGAGTGTTCAAAGGGGACAGCTCACGTGGCAAAGCCTGCCCAGGTCTTGACCAGCCTCGGGATGGTTAAAATGCTGCACTTCCGGTACGATGGACGAGGGCTGACAAAGCGGTCCCTGAGTGAAGTGCCAGGACACCTAAGGAGGATCCTGGAGGGTTCTGACCAGGCAATGCATGGGCTCGCAGTGCCTAGGACACCTACGCGTATGTCGTAGAAGATTATATGATGGACCATTGATTATTGTAATCTATTATTGGATCTCGTTGTGTTGCTGACCAGCTGGTCTCAACGGAGAGTCCATAGTGATACTGTTTTTTTTTGAGAAACAAGGACTGGATGAAAATTTTGAGTTATGACATCTGTAACCAGGTCAATGGATTGTTTTATAAGTTAAAGTTTAAAGAGGAGTGTGTGCATATCTGTATTCGAAAGTAAAAGTTAAGAAAGGCATTCAATTATGGGTGGGTGAGTAATTGTCTGGTTCTACCAATTCCAGTGGTTGGGCGATGGCTAACCCAATAACCCATGGGCCGACCCATGGGCCGGATGGGGTTAGGCTAGAATCAGTAGAGTTTTAATAATGAAATTGATTAATAGGAATACACTTAGAACTCGAATAGTTAAATAATAACCTGAAGACTTCTCAAATAAATAGATCAACGGCTGTGCCTGATTCAGTTAGGAAAAAAGCGTTGATTTCTTCAAGTTAAGTCTGTAATAGTTTTCCTTCTATCTGGTTTAATTAGGTGAAGGATAGTTTAGTCACTTGACCTCGTTAGAAAATTCGTTAAGAAAATAAAAAAGGTGGAATCGTCCCCATTTTTCGGGCAAGGGAAATTTTTCGGGTTTCTGTTTCGGAATGACCACCAGATTAGTCTCATGTCCGGACATCCGAGGGCAAGGCCCCGAGTGGGAAACCTTGCCCCGCACAAAAGGAAGTTACTTCCACTACTATCAATTGGAAATCCGGTGCGCGGAGGGGGCATTGGGATCTCACAATCGAGGATCCAATGAGTAAACGAAAGTTTAGAATTAATTCTCATTAATGAACCTTAAGGAATGAAAATACATTACGTAAATGCTCTTTTTGAGTTTTTACTATTCAATTCTGATAAGGTTTATTTTCCCTTTTTAAACCTTTAATAACACTCTAATACGTAGATTCAATGGGATCGAGAAAAAGTACCTTTAACTAGGCCAAGCAATTAGCAGAAACTTAGAAAAGTCCTATCGATATCGAAAGTAGAAAATGGTACTAAAAGTGGATGTGATAAGATGCGATGTGAAGCTGAATGAATGTAAATAAATGTGATGGGATGTGAATGAATGCGATGTGATTAGATGAGATGTGAATGTGATAAGAGGAGATGTGAATGCGATGTGAATCCGATGTGAGGAGATGTGAGTGGATGTGATGAGATGTGGATGAGATGTGATGTGATGTAAATAGATGTCGATGTGAAAGAATGAGATGTGATGATATGCGAATGGGTGTGATGATATGCGAATGTCGATGTGAAAGGATGAGATGTGATGATATGCGAATGGGTGTGATGTGATGTAAATGGATGAGAATGAGTTGTGAAGTGATAGTTGTGCATGTGAATGAATGGATGGATGTGGACAGATGTGAATGTGAATGAATGGATGGATGTGGATGAATGTGATGTGGATGGAATGAATGTGATGTGATATGGATGGAATGAATGTGATGTGATATGGATGGAATGAATGTGATGTGATACGGATAGATGTGGATGGAATGTGTGTGATGTGATGTGGATGCAATGAAGGTGATGGATGTGAATGGGTGTGATGGGATGTGAATGGATGCGATGAGATGTGAGTGGATGCGATGAGATGTGAATGGATGCGATGAGATGTGAGTGGACGCGATGAGATGTGAGTGGATGCGATGAGATGTGAATGGATGTGAATGTGATGTGATGATATCTGAATGGATATGGTGAGATGCGGTGAGATGTGAATGTGAAGTAGTGAGATGTGAATGGATGTGATGTGGATCTGGGTAGATGTGAATGGATGTGATGTGATGTGAATGTGATACGATGAGATATAAATGGATGTGAATGTGATGTGAATGGATGAGATGTGATGTGAATGGATGAGATGTGATGTGAATGAGATGTGATGTGAATGAATGGATGAGATGTGATGTGATGTGGATCTGGGTAGATGTGAATGGATGAGATGTGATGTGGATGGATGTGATGTAATGTGAATGGATGTGATGAGATGTGGATCTGAATGAATATAAATGGATGTGATGTAATGTGAATGGATGGATAAGATGTAAGGTGGATGAATGTGATGAGATGTGGACCTGGATAGATGTGAATGGATGAGATGTGATGTGGATAGATGCGATGTGATGTGATGTGGATAGATGCGATGTGGATAGATGCGGATGTGGATAGATGTGGACCTGGATAGATGTGAATGGATGAGATGTGATGTGGATAGATGCGATGTGATGTGATGTGGATCTAGGTAGATGTGAATGGATGAGATATGATGTGAATGGATGTGATGTGGATCAGGGTAGATGTGAATGGATGAGATGTGATGTAAATCGATGAGATGTGATGAGGATGGATGTGACGTGATGTGATGAGGATCTGAATAGATGTAAATCGACGTGATGAGATGTGATGTGGATGAATGTGATGTGAATGGATGAGATGTGGATGAATGTGATGTGAATGGATGAGATGTGATGAGGATGGATGTGACATGATGTGATGAGGATCTGAATAGATGTAAATCGACGTGATGAGATGTGATGTGGATGAATGTGATGTGATGTGGATAGATGTGATGAGATGTGATTGGATGAGAATGGATGAAGGATGATGGGAATAGATATGACTGGATGTGGAATAAGCAAAGTGAATTGATTTAGAAGAATGTGGAATAACGAGAAATGATGTGGAACAATGTGGAAAGATGAGAGTTCGTTAGAAACTGTATTTATGAAACCTGTTTTTAAATGACTATTTTATGTCAAGAATGCTGGGGAAGCATTTTGACCATCTTGTGAATGAGGTCGTTGTTGAGACCTAAGTGATAAAGTTGCAATAGCTGACGGAGAGTCAATGGAGGACATGTCGCGTAGTAAGGTCGGAGCCGAGGTCTTGACCAGCCTCAATTCGATTTAAATGGTGAGCTTCTGGTACAGTGGATGAGAGACCAAGGAAGCGGCCTATGAGTGAAGCGCTAGGTGACATGCGAAGGAGCCTAGAGGGTGTTGACCATACGGTGCTTGGGCTCTCGCCGAAGATACCCACGCATGCGTCATGGAGGAAAATGAAACAAGAAGTTCAAGTTGTTTTCTGAACTCGAGCATGGATCTAGTTGATTGGCCTTGCTGGTCCTCAACGGAAGAGTCCATGGCTCTTTTATATGGATCTGTTGGTTGATCTTGCTGATCTTCAATGGAGAGTCCATCTGGATTTTCTTATGTGATTATATTTCCGAGTACTATGAGCTGGGAACTATTGAAAAGGCCTCTGATCGGAACAAGTGGTGAGCGTTTTGGTTACCAATGATGCCATAGGTACACCGATGAAGGAATGATTTACAAATTGGAATTCAAGCTAGATGTTTTGGAGGATTATGATCAGTAATACTATGGTTTCATTAAAAGATTATTTTAAAAACAATTAAATCTATGAAACAGGCAATTTCATATTGGGTGTGTAAGTGGTGTGACTATCTTAAAGTTTGCTTGAAGTGCTGGCTAGGGGGCTTGGGAACTCTTTTCCCTGGTACCTGGGGCAAAACATAACCAAATTCCTAAACGGATCCTATCACTACAGTGGTTGGGCGGTTGGCTAACCCATGGGATTTGATGGGGTTAGGCTGGACTGATGGATCCCTAAAATGTGACTCAATTCTGTTAAGTTACGATAGTTGGAGTAAATCAGCCTTCTAATCTTTGCTATGAGCTTTTAATCTCTCTCCAATCCTCTTGTGTGTCTTTAATCTCTCCTTAATCTTGCAACAAGTTTATAATCCTCTTGCAAGCTTCCATATCTCTACTTATCTTGCTATAACCTCTTTAATCCCTCTCTAACCACTTGTAAATCTTGCTACAAGGTTTAATGGCTCTCTAAGACTTGTCTAATCCTCTAGCAGCCTTCTAACCTCCCTATTCCTCCTCTAATCTCACTTAAGTCACTTTATCCTCTTGTAAGCAAGTTCTCAGCCATGGATGGAAACATTGAATAAGAGACCTAGTGATTCCATATCTGAGTATGTTCTTAACAATTCTAGGAATGAGCAAGGTATATGGGTTGGAGAGATTAGGGTTAATGATTGGGTTTACTTATAGCCAAGCTCAAGAGGGCCACACAGAGTCAAATCTTGTGATGTTTTGGAATATCATTGGAAGCAAAAATTTCTAGCTTTCAAGAAAACTCAAAATGAAGGCATGGTGGAGGTGGTTCAACATGTCAACATGTCTACATGGCTTCAGACATTCATCTGCCTCCTCAAATGGAAAAAACCAAGTTTCCTTGTAATTGTAAGTATTTTGTTACTAATGTGGTTCTATTTAAATCATTTTGATACACCCTTGTTGTTTACTTCTTTTTTTTTGTGGTTTTATGTATATAGATATATTCCCATCAAGCCTACATAGAGGAACAACCATTCAAGAGCATGACATAGGGACCTTCAATGCTTTCCATTTCACCATAGGTGAGGTTTTATTTCCCAACAAGAACCCTAGGACACTTCTTGGCAATAGAATATTAATTTTCATACACTCTTACATAGTTCCCTCTAGGCCTAAAGACTATGGAAGACTTGAAAAGCTTCCATTTCCCTCATTGGGAAGTATTGAGTGGCCAATCATAGAAAAATGGAGTTTAGATGCCTTCAAACAAAATATGATTAGTGATATCCAATCCTCTTTAAAATTTACAAAGCCCTCTCTTAGTTGGTATGCTCTCATTTATCTTTTTGTGCGCGTGTTTTGTAAGCTCTTTCCATAAGCCACTCCAGCAATGGTCATTTGCAAGAAATTACAATCTGAGAAGATGAATGGTTTAATATTTGGAAATGCATGGGATATAGTGGAAGTGGTGCATAAGGGAGATGTATATTCTTACAGAGTTGTGATTTCAAGTATCACACTTCGATACTTGAAACTACGCTCAAATTTATACATCCGATTCTTTTACGAGCGATGGATGAAGAAAAAGGGGGAGTGGATACCATTACAGTCAAGGGTGTTCATTCACCCATAGAACAACCGATCAAACTACCCAATGGCACCATTGACCTTCTCAACACTAGCAAAGAATGGAGCTTAGTAGAAGTTCAAGAACACCTACTAATCATGGGATTTAAGGAAGTACAAGATACAAGATTCAAGATAGAATGCCAAGAAATAAAGGTATTAGCCTTTTCCTCATTAATTTTGGAGTTGATTTTTCTTAACCATCCATGCTCTAGTGATATTTGTTCATATGTGCTTGTGTGGATTGGGAGAGACGTATAGAGAAGCTTTCATGGTTCATGATTTTTGGAGGGAGACAGGGGTGTGGAAATGCAATTAGGAGTGTAATTGGAAAATGTCATTGTAATTTTTTTTCGTTTGTTGCAATCCAAATTTTCCCTTTTTGGTCAATAATGTAATGAATGGCACACATTATTTGGATCAAGCTTGAATGATCGAAATAAGTTCAATTTGGACAAGTTTGTACAAAATTATTATTTGGATACATTTGATTAAATATACTACTTGGATTAAGTATTTTAATTAAAATGACTATGTTTAATAAAGTATTTTGGGCAATTGGCCCTTTTTCATTAGGTGTGAAATTGTTGATTTCAAACCCTAAACTTTTTTATAAATAGGGAACTCCTTCATTTTTATCATTTGTATCACTAGCACTCGCATGCACTTTGCTAGCATACATTCCCTATAGCTTGTCTTGCACTCTCATCATGATCATAATGGATCATTCCATGGCATATGAGAAATTTCTTGCATTCCTATAGAGGACTGAGTGGGCTGGCCAGCAAGAGCTATTTCACATTTTCTCTCGCACCATTGACTTCGAAGCAACTAGCCTCCTCGTCGAACAGGACTACAAGGAGACCTTGAATTACATGGAAACATACATAAAACCCTTTGTTGTGATCATCCCTAGTAGTAACACTCTTTGGGTCCCTTGCGAGCTTCTACACTTGATCAATAAAATCGATGCAAACTATCCTAAGAGATTGTGTAGGTATCAACAAGCCATGCAAGAATATGGACACTTCAAGGTTCTCTCCACTCAGGAAATGGATGCCCTTGGTAAGGGAAACATTGGCACCAACATTTTGTCATGGATCTCAACATTCATTCTCATGTTGAATGAATAAGAGTCTGATGATGATGTTGAGGTCGGTGACATTGCCCTGGCTAATTTAGTTAAGGGCAAGGAGGTAGATCCAAAGCCTGAGCTCCTTGATCAAGCGACAGAGCAAGCTTTGGCCTTAGTTCTTCTTTGATAATAGGAAAAGGTAGAAAAAGCCAAAGGTACCACCTCATAGCCCAGTGGAGAAGGGTCATCAATGGAGAGAGCAATGGCCTCTATGGATGCACCCACCACGGATGAGGTCGATGAGATAGGGGTAGCCAGATATGCCAAGTATGCTTAGCTCTATAGTGGTAGATGGAGAGGAGTTTCTCTTCTTACAAGACTTAGAATTTTTTTTTAAAGTAAAGCAAGATAAGTGCTTGTCTCTCCTTGCCATTGGGCTAGATTGTCCACTTGACAACAGATCCTCTCAATACATGACGTAAAAACTTGTACCAATTGATGGTATGGTATTAGCGAGTGTCCAAATTTTTCAAGGGAAAATACAAGAAGCTGATTAAGGTCAAGTTTCCGAGGAGGAATTCAAATAAGTACAAGTTAGCTTACCCTAAGTCAGCTTCGTGCATTCTCCTCCTCAACAATTAGAGGAGCACAAGTTGTCAATTAACATTGAGAAGCCAGATGTGATAGCATCCAATGAACTACACTTAGTAAGTTAATATTCCCTAGTTTTTTACTCCTATTCATGGCATGATTGATTACTAAAATGTGGTTTGTATGTAGCATGTCATGGAGTTGGATGCATGGGCACATTGTAAGGACGGCACAAGGGATCCCTTAGGAACTAATTCAGCATTGGCCCATTACATAGACCATATTCCAACTAAAGACATTGTGGTTTTCCACAATGCTTTTAGACCTATGGGAGGATTCCAAATTTTTTCTCTCAAGGCCTTATCTAAAGTAATGTGCTTGTCTAGCATCTCCAAGAATGTGGAGAAAATTATCCTCATCAGCAAGTTGGCCATTTTTGTGTTGAGATATCGAGTTCGTCTAGTGAGGCGGTGGCCACTGATGACCCGCCTGGGGGATAGGCCCCACACTACACCACTGGCATGGTTGGTGAGATCTTGGGTGATATGCAGCCAGTGGGATGACGGGCTGTGTGACAGCCATTCTAGAGACTGGCATAGTTATAGCACCAGCTCATTTAGTTAGGTTCACATTATAGAGAACCCGTGTATGTATTTGGTTGAGTACCTTTCATATTGTGTGTACTCTTATTCTTGTATATGGTGTGTACTCTTATTCTTTCATATTGTGTGTACTCTTATTCTTGTATATGGTGTGTTAAGTAGTAGAGATGAAGAAGATTTTCAGCCTCTCACCTTGTGTGTTCTCTATTAGGGTTTTGTGAGTGTGTGTGTGTGCTTGCAAGAGCTCAAGCTCTCTTCCCCCCTGCATCTTTTCATGGTATCAGAGCCTGGTTTGTGCTAAGGGCTGAGTTGCAAGCAAGAGAACCACAGGAAGCGGTACGAGGGTAAGAGCTTCAACTACTCTTCCCTATTGTGTTGGTGACTACACCCTTGTTGGGAGCTCTACGGGAGGCACCGGCAAACGGTCTCTGATTGAGGAGCTTTCTTCACGGGAGTAAAGCTATATGGCAACTATACAGTCCTATCGGACTACAATTTTCGGGCCGAAAACGCGTTTCGGGCGTGTCTGGACCTCCGTTTTTCAGAAAGCAGGCGATTTCGAGCACTGCGGGTAAGTCATCGATTCTCTGCAGAACTCTATTTTAAGAACTACAGGAAGACAGATTGACTGTGCAGACACTGTGGGTGCTGCAAAGAGGTCTACAGTTGCCATTAGGTGTATGTATGCACATTGAAGTCACTGGTTGTGACATTTGAGAGTACTACAGTATCGCTGTGCAGAAAATACAGCAGTTTGTGCAGAAAAACCAGAGTGCAGTTTCTGGTAAAATTGTGTTTGGCAAGATGTCTAATGATGGCATAACACAGATTGTGGCTGAGAAGCTGGATAAGAATAACTTCCATGCTTGGAGGTTCAGGTTAACGAATTTCCTGATGGGAAAAGGCTATTGGGACTACATAGAAGGTGAGCATGAAGAGGCACCGGAGATACCGGATATAAATCCGACTGTTGCAGATGTGAAAGAGTTTAAAGACTGGAACCAAGGAGCCAGGAAAGTAATGTATTGGCTTTCCATTAGTATACAGGACACCATGATTGGGCACATTCAGGATGCCAAGTCCCCCAAGGAGGTGTGGGACACCTTGGTAAAGCTTTATGAAACAAATACCAAGGCACGTAAGATACAGTTGAAGAATGAACTTCATACTGTGGAGAAAAAGAGCATGTCTGTGAATGACTATGCGTTGAAGATAAAGGGTATTGTGGAATCCCTTGCAGCTATTGGTGTGTCAGTAGATGATGATGACAAGGTGGAAGTCTGTCTACGTGGTCTCGGGCCACAATACAAGGCGTTTAAGACGTCTATTCAGACTCGGAAAAACATTCCCAACTTTACAGATTTGGTGTCTATGCTGATTATCGAAGAGAAGAACTTGGGTGAAGACCAACAGTCTTCACAAAGCAAAAACAGTTCAGAGCAACATGCCTTCTACACGAGTTCAGGAAGAGGACGAGGTAGAGGAGGCCGTGGACGCGGTCAAGGAGGTGGCCGAACAGGTAATCAAAATTATGGCCAGCAACAGTAGCAACAACAACAACAGTCCCAGAATCAACAACAACAACAACACGCAGGTGGAAGAGGCAAATTCAGAGGCAGGGGGAGTCAAAGAGGCCGTGGAAATTGGTAAAGGCAATATAATGATGCACGTGAATGCTATTATTGTGGTAAGCCTGGACATGTGCAGTCAGAATGTTATAAGAAGCAGGCTGAAATAATGAGGATAAAACAAAACAACTATGCATCCTCAAGCAGAAATAATGAGGATAATGAAAGGTTGTTTGTTATGCAGCATGTTGTGAATGCCATGTCTGAAAATGTTGATGCAGCACAAAAAGATAATGTATGGTATGTGGATTCAGGCGCTTCGAACCACATGACGAGTCATGGGGAGTGGTTCAAGGAGATGAAAAACCCGGAAAGACCAAGTTTTGTGGAAACAGGGGATGACACTGCTCATCCAATTGCCCACATTGGAGATGTGCCATTGTCTATGCAGGATGGCAAAGTGAAGTACCTTGCAGATGTACTTACCGAACATAACAAAGAATTCACAACAACAACATGTAGGTGGAAGAGGTCAATTCAGAGGCAGGGGGAGTCAAAGAGGTCGTGGAAATTGGCAAAGACAGTATAATGATACAGGTGGATGCTTTTATTGTGGTTAGCTTGGACATATGCAGGCAGATTGTTATAAGAAGCAGGCTGACATGCAAAATGCCAAAATTGCAGCAAAACAACTATGCATCCTCGAGCAGAAACAATGAGGATAATGAAAGGTTGTTTGTTATGCAGCATGTCGTTAATGCCATGTCTGAAAATGTTGAAGCAGCACATAAAGATAATGTATGGTACGTTGATTCAGGCACATAAAGATAATGTATGGTACGTTGATTCAGGTGCTTCGAACCACATGACAAGTCATGGGGAGTGGTTCAAGGAGATGAAAAACCTTGAGAGACCAGGTTTTGTGGAAACAGGGGATGACACTGCTCATCCAATTGCCCATGTTGGAGATGTGTCATTGTCTATGCAGGATCGCAAAGTGAAGTACCTTGCAGATGTACTTCATGTTCTGAACATAACAAAGAATCTGGTTTCAGTTGGCCAGATGATTGAGCAGGGTTTGCAGGTTCGGTTTAACCCTGATGGTTGTTAGGTTGAAGACTTTAAAGACAAGTGCAGGCTGGTTGTTGCAAAAGGCAACAGAGTGGGCAGAATGTTTACGTTGGATGTAGACATGCCTGAGATGAGTGCTGCGATGTTTGCAAATGGTTTAGGAATTGTTGCAGACACAGACATATGGCATAAAAGAATTGGACATGTGAATGTGCAGAGATTGAAGTCTATGCAGACAAAAGGAATTGTGACAGGGCTGCCAAAATTTAAAGTGGAAGGTATGCATAAAATCTGTGAAGCATGCCAATTTGGGAAGCAAACAAAGCATGTGTTTCCACGTAACAGATATGTGAGCAGAAATGCACTAGATGTTGTGAATTCAGATGTATGGGGTCCTACGAAGACCATATCTATGGAAGGCTATAGGTATTATGTGACTTTCATTGATGACCACACAAGGAAAGTGTGGGTATATTTCATGAAGGAGAAGAGTGAGGTGTTCACTCACTTTCAGAATTTCAGAGTTTTGGTTGAAAAGCAAACAGGGAAATATGTAAAGTGCCTAAGGTCAGATGGAGGGGGAGAGTACTTCTCCAATGAGTTCTCTGAATATTTGAAGAAGAATGGTATTCGGAGACAGTATACATGCAGATACACTCCGCAGCAAAATGGAGTTGCTGAGCGGAAAAACAGGCACATTGCTGAGATTGCGCGAGCATTGATGGAAGAGAAGAATATGCCGCATTGCTATTGGGTTGAAGCTGTTTCTACAGCAGTATACATCATGAACAGGACTCCAACTGCAGCCATACATGATGTAACTCCACCAGAGGAGAGGTTTACCAGCAAAAAACCAGATTTATCTCATCTGAAAGTCTTTGGATGCATTGCATATGTGCATGTGCCAGATGAGCTGAGAACTAAGCTGGATCCAAAAGCTGAAAAATGTGTGTTTATTGGATACTCCCTTGAGCAAAAGAGATACAGGTGTTATAACCCTACTACACGTGAGTTGAGGGTAAGCAGGGATGTTGTCTTTGATGAGATGAGAAGCTGGTATGCTGCTGAAAAAGAAGCTGTTGGGGCTGATGTGAGTGGAAGTGTGGTTGCACAGAATGCAGGTCAGCAATCACAGTCTTTGAGTGGACCAGGAGAGTCCTCATCTAGTGGGTCTATTGATAGACCATGGAGTGGCAGGCTGCGTCATAATACCAGCCCTGCAAATGTGATTAGTACATCACGTAAAGGAAAAGAGAAAGTGGTTGAGCCCCTTGGTATGCCTGACATTTCTGCAGGGCATTCTCATGTTGATGGAGAGTCTAGTGGCTCAGATATGAGCCTTGATGAGGAGCTTGGGATCCCAGCTATGAGAACACCTGGTGTAAAGAAGGCTATGGAAGCCATGAATGAAAAGCTGCGAAGATCAGGGAGAGTGAAGAACCCTGTGCAGAGATTTACATATGATGGTTATGTGGCACATCACTATGCATATATGGCAAAGGTTGTGCAGGTTGTAGAGCCCACATGCATTGATGAGGCTGTTGGAAATGTGTGTTGGGAGAAAGCTATGGATGAGGAGATGGATGCACTATATGGAAATGAAACTTGGGACTTAGTGCAATTGCCCAAGAAAGCCATTGGATGCAAGTGGGTGTACAAAGTTAAACATAACAGTGAGATGGAAGCATAAACAGGTACAAGGCTAGATTGGTAGCCAAAGGATATGCGCAGACATATGGGATTGATTATGAGGAAACTTTCAGCCCAGTTGCCAAGATGGCAACGGTGAGAGTTGTGATAGCAGTGGTTGCGTCAAAGCAATGGTCTTTACATCAGATGGATGTAAAGAATGCATTCTTGCATGGGGATTTGCAAGAAGAGGTGTATATGTTGCAGCCACCTGGTTATGAGGATGTGGGCCACCGCGAGTATGTTTGCAGGTTGAAGAAAGCCTTGTATGGCTTAAAGCAAGCACCAAGAGCATGGTCTGACAAGATTTCTGAATATCTTGTCACTATTGGCTTTCATGTAGCCAATGCAGATTTCTCGCTGTATGTGAGACATGGTGATAGAGGAGTTGTGCTTGTTGTCATCTATGTAGATGACTTGATCATTACGGGGGACCATGATGCAGAGATCGTTGATGTAAAGATCCTGCTTAGACAGAAGTTTGAGATGAAGGATCTGGGGGAGCTCAGATATTTCTTGGGCATTGAGGTGACTAGGTCATCACATGGTATTGGATTACTGCAGAGACAGTATGGCTTGGACATGTTGTCCAAGTATGGTATGACAGGCTGTAAGCCTATTTCTGTGCCATTGGATCAGAATGGCAAGTTGAGTGCAGATTCAGGAGAGATCTTGGAGGATCCTACTATGTACAGATGCATAGTAGGAAGTTTGATCTACATGACGATCACCAGACTAGATTTGAGCTATGCTGTTGGGTTGGTGAGTCAGTTTATGCAGGTTCCACGGAAACCGCATTTGGATGCAGTGAGATGCATACTGAGGTATGTGAAGTCTACTTTGCATTGTGGACTATTCTATGAGACTGGGACAGAGATATGTGTACATGGGTACACAGATGCTGATTGGGCTGGTAGTATCTCAGATAGAAGATCTACCAGTGGATTCACGTTTTCTTTGGGGAGTGCTGCTGTGACTTGGAGTAGCAAGAAGCAGCCTACGGTTGCTCTATCGAGTACAGAGGCCGAGTACAGAGGAGCTGCTATGGCAGCATGTGAGGTAGCTTGGTTGAGAAAGCTACTTGCAGATTTGGGTCTATCAGTGGATAGACAAGTTGTCATTTTCTGTGACAACATTAGCAGTATACAGTTGGCCAGGAACCCAGTCTTTCATGCTCGTACGAAGCACATAGAGGTCCACTACCACTTTGTCAGAGAGAAGGTCTTGGCAGGAGACCTTAACCTTGTTTATGTCAGCACAGAGGATCAGGTAGCTGACATCTTCACCAAAGCGTTGGGTACAGAGAAGCTCCGCAGATTCAGGGCTTCGCTTGGTGTACATGAGATGGAGTTGAGCTCGAGGGGGAGTGTTGAGATATCGAGCTCGTCTAGTGAGGCGGTGGCCACTGATGACCCGCCTGGGGGATAGGCCCCACACTACACCACTGGCATGGTTGGTGAGATCTTGGGTGATATGCAGCCAGTGGGATGACAGGCTGTGTGACAGCCATTCTAGAGATTGGCATAGTTATAGCGCCAGCTCATTTAATCGGGTTCACATTATAGAGAACCCGTGTATGTATTTGGTTGAGTACCTTTCATATTGTGTGTACTCTTATTCTTGTATATGGTGTGTTGAGTGTTGAGTAGAGATGAAGAAGATTTTCAGCCTCTCACCTTGTGTGTTCTCTATTAGGGTTTTGTGAGTGTGTGTGTGTGCTTGCAAGAGCTCAAGCTCTCTTCCCCCCTGCATCTTTTCATTTTGCAACCTTTCAAGGAGGCTACGCTCCTAAAGGTCCTTATCAATACAACCATAACCCAAAGTGTAGGGGAGAGAGATGCAGCCGAGTATATTGTAGATTCCATCATGTTGGGCACTCTTCCCCTCAACAAGAGAAGGCGCAAGGCCTCAAAAGAAGAAATCAAAAGACTAAAAAAATTTGGGATGTAAATTATAATGCTTATCATGTAATCTCCTTTTTTGGTAAATTAAAAAAATACTTTTTTGAAGTATCTATGCTGGGGCCAATTTTAATTTTTATTGTTGAATTTTACATGAAGTGATTTTTTAAACTCTCCAATTGATTATGAAATTGCAGTTGATTATGAAATTGCAGTTGAATAGAGTGTGTTCAATTTTGTAGTTGAGTTTGTACTAATTAACTGAAATTTTATAATTATTTTTGAAATTAATTCCAAAAAAATTAAACAATCCGAAACTTTTTTTTTGACCCTATATTGTAGGCCTTTCAAGCCCTCCCTCAGGCCTCGGGGCGTCCTGGGGCCAGACAGGCTTGGGGGAGGGCATGGAAGGCCTACATAGGGTCAAAAAATTTGTTTTGGATTCTTTGAAAAAAAAATCTCATTTTTTAATTAAAAGTTTTGTTACAAATTCAGAATTCAGTTTTGCAATTCAAATGAATAATTTTTTTTTTGTAAATCTGTAAACTCTTTAGAAGAATTTACAAAAAAATTACACTTATGTGTTTTATAACTTGCTGTGAGAAACATGGTGCAATCTAATTCAATTTTGCACATGGTATATTAATAAAATATATTTTAAACTTACATATTTCGAAATGTGTCCCAAAACAAAAATCCATGACTATACAAGCTTAAAATGAGACAAGACAAAAAACTTGAGCTTTCTAATAAAGATAAATTCTTACATAGAATCACTGCTGATTACAAGTCTTGATGACACAAAAGTCTAGCTATTTTAAGATCCTTCGTCATTATAGTAACCCTCTTGTAGCATTATATGGTAGTGATGTGTGTGAACACACATAGGACTGTTGGGGCACTTTTTCCCTCACTAGGGCGTATGTACACCCTCTTATCTACTCATTTTGGGGTGTGTACTTATCTTTTATATCTGGCACACATTTGTTCATTCTAATCTAGTGAGTTTGTGTGCTCTCCAGCTTCTCTATCTTGTGTGTGCGTGCATTGTTGCCTAACCCTAATTCCAACAATTGGTATCAGAGCTAGCTTCCTTGACACTTGATCTAGTAGTCTACCTCCCTCCTCACATGACCCTATTTTTTTGCCTCTGATTGAGATACCCTCTTAGGAGAAGAAGGTATATACTGTAGTGTGCTGTATACAAAGTATACAATGTTTTTGGGGTCCGCGGGTGCGATTCAGGCATGTTTTGGGCGCCGCAAGGTTTCTGCAAGAGGCATCATTTCAGATTGGTTCTACTTGATTTTTGGTGTTTGGGCTATATAGTGGCAAAGATTTGGTGTGCAACAGTATCTATAGTGTCTTCAATAACATCGACCATCATACTTTTGCCCCAGTAACACTCTATTCTCTACTCTGTATTATTTTTCATACACTTTGCAAGTGATTCAGGCAGTTTGTGGCAGCTATCCAGGGTTGCATTCTTGTAGTGTATTGAAAGATTTTACATTTGGTAGAAAGTCATGGTTGGCAATAGTGATGTATTCAACATGTTGTCTCTGTTGAGGACAAACTTGATGGGACTAACTACCCATTGTGGTTCTATATGATGAGGCATGTACTGGTTGCTAAAGGCCTTTGGAATGTGGTCAGTGGTTGTGAAACTCGTCCTATTTCACAACTACTAGTGCAACCAGGTAATGCAGGTACATCTAAAGTAGAATCTGATACAGATGTGGCTTCTCCACATGCACCACCAGTACCTCCCACTGCTACTCAAATGAGATGGGATGGAAGAGATGTACAGACACATGCATTGCTTGCACTTTCTGTGAAGTGAAGAATTATTCCTCATATTCGATCATGTAAGACTTCAAAATAGGCATGGGATGCACTTGCTGCATTATACCAAGTGCACAATGAAGCACGCGTTGCATATCTGCCACCATTAGGAAAATTCTGGACTCAAAAGAGGGCTGTTTCAATAATAATATAATAATAGGTGTATACATAGATTGAGTGACTTGAAATCTACGAACGATATTCACCGGTGGTGGGACCTCTGTACAAACCCACCTAAAACGTGGAGAAACTCTTATCTTCATGCAATATTAAAAAAAACCATCACCTTCTCTTAAAATATTTTAAACCATTTTTTTGTCAGCACCTAACACAATAAAAGAATGTTTTCCACATTCCTATGTTAGACGTGGAGCACTAAAAATTTCTTTCCACCACCCCTAGAACTAATGAAGCTTGAATGCTTGGAATAGATAGAAACACATTCTCTTGGTTATCCCTCAACTTGGTTCCACTTTTGAATCTCAAAACATCTTTGGCGCCCAAAAGAACACACCGTCCCTCATTTCTTCTTTCCTCCTTGATCCACAAAAGTGGTTAGCTCAGTCATCCACTTTCTGCTTCTTGTTCTTTCTCATACGTCTGTTAATCTCTCATGGCACCCAAAAGTGGACTGAAATGAGTAAGGAGCAGTATCTCATCTGTTGTGTTGTATAACACAAAAGACGAGAACGAAGAATGGATTCCCTAAGTATACAGGAAGTACTCTTGGGTCACTATGCAGCCAAGAAAACGTGGCCACTACCGAGTGAAGGGAAAGGCATCTGAAGACTTGGCCAAACATTGGAAAGGAAGGATCCTTGACTTTAAGATGGCACTAGGAGGGAAAACTGTCAAAGAAGTGTTGATCCAACATGTATTCATGCAAAAAGAGATCAACGTGGGACCATTGGAAGGACTTCCAAGACACAGACCACATTGTAAGTGCTTGTGTTTTGTATTTCAATGTTGCAAATAAGGTGATTGATATACATTTTTCTTCCTTGCACAGATTTGTACCCATCCAATCTTCAGGAGTGGGAGCCTGCACAATGCTTGACGGGATTCTTGAATGTCGTACATGGTGAGGTGGGGGAACTTCAATATGAAGGTCGTGCACCAAGTGATCTCGCAAGAAGTGGAACATATTTCTATGACTCATTTTATACCTTGCCCACTCAATCGAGTCGACATGGAAAGTTGGAACATATTCCGTTGCCTGCACTTGATAGTCCTGAGTGGCCATTGCTTGATACAGAAGTGATAGAGTCATACAGGACCAAAATATTTAATGATATTAAATGTGCTATGAAGCCTAGCATTGGTGCAAGAAATGTCCACTTAAGTTTGTTTGTTCCAATTGCATGCTTTGTTGATTTATTTTCTCAATAGGCAATTTCTTCTTCTAATGCTTGAAGTGGGATCCATGTCCCGTGCTTTTGCGTCCATCTTTGGTAGTGCAGACGCATGTACAAAATAGAGCGTGCCTTCAAGAACCTGAAAGACACTGTAGAATCTACTACATTGTACTTGTACACATCACCTTGATGTGACCCCTCATTAACCTCCCAACCCTCTCCAAGTAATCCTTTAATGAGGTCAGACCGTACCTCCTTACAAGTATACATTGTTTTTGTTTTGGTGCATTGGCATGGAATTGAACATGTGCACAAAAAAACATGTAAAGGACAAAACCAATTTAGCCCTACTAACCTAGATGCCTTTGAAAACTTGAGTGATGTCTTGATATGACTTACCATCTTAAACTTTAAGTATAAGATGGTCCAAGCATCAGGTTTGGGCCATTCGAGATTGTTAAGAGGGGGGTTGGGGATCTCTTCTAGATTGCCAAATAAACCTGTTTTTTATCTACAAAATATGAGTGAGAAAAGAAAAAGATATTGTTCTATACAAGATCACTTGGGCTTTAAGATACAAACATTACCTCTCCAATGGATGCATGCATAGCATAGAAAACTCCAATGAGGCTTTGGAGTGGTTGTTCCTCAACATAATTAGAGGGGAAAATATCTGCAGAGAGACATAAGAAAATGGAGAATCATAAGAAATTTTGAAACAAAAAATCCAATATTAGCATGTTGTTAAAGCTGTGTTTATGTTACATTGACAATTTGAAGGAAACCTTGGTCGTTGGCCTTGAATGTACAGGTCTCCAAGGGTATACACATGTTGCACTATGGCAACCAATCCTTCCTTCTTAGTATACTTGAAGCCTTGTAGCCGCCCCTTCCAATGATGTAGCATATTCCTCAGTTGAGGCACTCGATGTGGTCCCTTAGAGCTTGGCTGCATGTAGACCCAAGCCCCAACCTTGAATCTTGTTGGAGCCCAAACTCCATTCTCATCTCTTATGCTATGTAGCACAAGCTCTTCCACCTTCTCCCTAGGTCTTCTCACATTACTGGAAGAGGCCATGGTGGTAAGAAAAGAGAAGAAGGGAAAAGAAAAGCTTGTTTTACAACAGAGGAGTGGAGAGAAGAGAAAGTTCAGGGTTTTCAGTGCAGCAATGGAAAGCTTAAAAGAGGGTTAGAGTTTGAGAATAGGCTTCCTTAACCTAGAGTAGACTAAGAGAGGGATAGAGTTTTTGCAGCAATGGAGAGGGAGGGAGCTTGAGAGAGAGAGAGAGAGAGAGAGAGAGAGAGAGAGAGAGAGAGAGAGAGAGAGGGAGATTAAGAGGGAGGGAGCTTGAGAGAGAGAGAGAGAGAGAGAGAGAGAGGGAGATTAAGAGGGAGGGAGCTTGAGAAGGAGGGAGAGCTTGAGAGGGATGGAGTTTCTGCAGCAATGGAGAGCTTAGAAAAGGAAGAAAGAGGGAGAGGGAGCTTGAGATTGAGGGAGCTTGACAAGGAGGGAGAGCTTGAGAGATATGGAGTTTCTACAACAATGGAGAGCTTAGAAGAGGAAGAAAGAGGTTCAGATTGAGCTTTCCAAACCTAGAGTATGTTGGGGGGAAGTTTGAGAGGGAAAACACACTTTTGGGAAAAAAATAAAATTTTTTAATTTTTAGGGTTTTTAATCTACGCGATTCTAGGTGGGGGACCTCTTAGTTTGGGCCCAAGAAGGGAGACAAGAGTAGTAATTAGGCCCCATTAGCAAACCAAAGCCTAGGCCCCCTAGGGTCAAAGAAGTCAAAAATGTGCACCCAGCCCTCTTCCTATTGGTCCATTCGTAATCAAAAGTTAATCCAAGAGGCCCTCTTTGGGTCCAAAAAATTTCTAATGTTTTAAATGCTTCAGAGAAGAAAGTTGGAGGATCGGAGGTAGATTTTCACAAACAGCCTATTTAAGCGATTTCGTCTCAATTTTGCATGCTCAAACAACCTATTCCACAAATTTTAAGTACCAACACCGCTATGTTTTGATGTGATATGCAGACGTCACAGAGCAATTTTGAGTACGAACACCAATATGTTTCGATGCGATATGCAAATATAACAGAGCGATTCGCTGGTGCAACAAATCACTCTATGATGTCTACATATCACATCAAAACATAGCGGTGTTAGTACTCAAAATTTGTGGAATGGGTCATCTGAGCATTTTGCACGGACCAAATTGCTAAAACAGGCCATTTGTGAAAATCGACCTCCGATCCTCCAACTTTCTTCTCCGGAGCATCTAAAACACATTAAGTTTTGTGGTAGAGTTGATGTTTTGCATCAACTTTGATGTAAAACATCAAGTTGTGTAGAAAAGTTGATGTTTTGCATGAACTCGATGCAAAGCATCACACCTAAATCGATTTGGATTTGGATTTGGATGCAACTCAACACTCAAGAGGAGTATAATAGTGGTCTAACTAAGTTGTGGGAGCTCTTGTTTGAGGGAAGGTACTTCAAATTTCACCCAAATCAAACAATTTTTTATTTGGATCCTCAATTAAGAGACAAGAACCAAGTCTAGAGTGGTAGTCGGTAGGTTCCTTCCATTAAGTGGTGGGTTCCCCCAGTGAGTGGTCGTAGGTACTCTGCCTTACATGAGCAAAGATGCTTTTGGATTACACCCAAAAACAAAAAAATGTTTGATTTTATTTCTCTCATGAGATAAGAAGTAGCTCTCAAAGGTTATTCTATCTTTCACCCAAATCAAACAATGTCTGATTTAGGTCATCTCTTTAGAGAAGAAGCATCTCGTAAAGGAGTGCCGCACGAAGTTGTGGTAAACCTCACTAAATAGTGGTAAGCTCTTGCAGCCCTCTTCCTTGATTGAGGAGAGTTACTTCTTGCTTTCACTAAAATCAAACAATTTTTTATTTGAATGGCCTCACCTAAGAATAAAAGCAGCTCTAGAAGGTGTTTCTAGATCTCACCTAAATCGAAAAATGTTGATTTGGATACTTAGTTGAGATATGAATCAGCTGAGGATGAGGGACAATGTTTGATTTGGATACTTAGTTGAGAAAGAGTAATCTCTAGATCAAGGAAGGATGTTTGACTTAATGCTTATGGATTTCAACAAGAAGTGGCCCATGTGGTAGGTTTCTACCACAGAGTGATTACAAGCACTAGCAACCCTCTATCTCAGATGAGGGAAGGTGGTTCTGGATTTCACCCGAATTGAGCAATGTTCAATTTGGATCTTCACCAAAGATAGAAGTAGCTCTTAAACATTTGTTTAGCCTCTTCCTTGCTTGAGGGAAAGTGCTTCTACATTTCTTTCAAATCAAGCAATGTTTAAATTGGATCCTCACTTGAGACAAGAAACAACTCTTTAAGGTGCTTGATTTGGATCTAATAATAACAACTCAAGAGGAGTATTTCCATGGATCCCACTAAGTTATGGGAGGCTATTATGGCCCTCTGCCTTGCTTGAGGGAAGGTGCTTCTATGTTTATTGCAAGGCAACACTTGTTTTTATGTAGCTAGGAAAATGACCTAGCGAGAGTAATGATAATGCTACTTCCTTGGCCCTTCTTGATGTAGTGAGTGATGAAGATGCCCAAACTATGTTAATGATAGGGTCAATAGTATCTATTGTGAGGAGCTAAATTTGTAAAAGCAATAAGATATGAGGTATGCCTTACTCGTACACGTGTAAGATGCCTTCAATTATAACCCTCTTGGTGAGATAGAGTAATATGTATGGAAAAATTACAGTTGGCTCAATATTTGGCTACACTAAAGGTCTTATATGAATTATTTTCTTCTTAGAATAATCTATGATTAACACTAGCCTTGTAAAAATAAAATTCCACTTTTGTGGCTTAAATTTGATTTCTCTTTAAATATATTGTTCCAAATAAATTCCTAATAGCAAAATATTTTCAACACAAGATATTAGTTTTGAAAGAAAATATTAAGTGCCATAAAAGTTTTTCTTACATGGTCATCATTTGTGTGTTTTTTGTAAAAATCATTTATACCGTAAAAAAGGTCATCATTTATACATTAAATTATTTTTTAAGCATACTAATGCAAAATTTATTCTATATGTATTTAGTCCATTAGCATGTACCTTCAATCAACAAAAGACACATTTTTTATACATATCTCCTTGAAGATAAGATATTACAACAGTTTAATGTTATTTTAGTAATTTCAAAGATTATAAATTTATAGGTTCATCGTTTTTTCCCAAAACTTTTACTTTAGGTAGATGCATGCTAACTTAAGATTCTCAAAAATTTTATAGGCTCATCATTTTTTTCCAAAACTTTTGCTATAAGTAGATGCATGCTAACTTAACATTCTCAAAGAGTTTTATGGAAGTCTAAGGGGGTTTGCCTTTTCATTTCTTCAAAATTCATAAATTAGACTTAAGCCACTTTTGTGGCTCAATTACTATATGATTCATGTTAAACCTACATTATTATGGGATGTTGCTCTTTTATAGGTCTATACAAGACTTGCCAGAGTATAGGTACAAGAAAAAGCAGAGTATCTCGAGGCTTTGCTATAAGAGCATGTGAGAATATTTCCATTGGTAGGGTGCTTTCAATGGCCACCTCTTTGACACAATTGTTTAATACCCTCTTCCTAAGATCTGACTATAGGTGAGTTTCATGACATGCTTTAATCACATGAAAAGAACCCAATTGAGACGTAACAAAGGGTGTCCCAGAACTCAGGGGGTTCACCTCTAAGAATGTATCACGTGCGTTCAAGTGGTATTTTAAAAATCCCTTACACTTACATACTTTTATGAATAAAATGACCTCTTTTTCTTTATAAACTTATGATTTTTTTTCCCAAAATTGCTTTAAAAGACCCCTCCTATAAATGTAATTCTATATTTTTTTGAATTAATATATCCCACTGATGAACTCATATGGTACACTTACATATTTTAGGTGAACCCCCTGAGCCCCAAAGGCAAAGTCTAGTAGGCTAAACATCAAAATGCATGCTTGCCTATCAAGGAGGAGACATTAAACAAAATGAGTTTTATAAGAATGTTTCCTGTGGTAGGGTCCTTTGTAATGGCGAATTCTTTGAGTATTTTCTTTTGTGTTGTAGTCTTTGTAAGATCCAATAGTGGGTGATTTTGAGACATTTGTTAATTTGACAGGGACCTTATTATGGCCCAATTAAAGGTGCCCAAGAAGCAAAGTATCCAAGGTAGAAACTCAAAATGCATGCTTGGCCAAATTTCAAGCAAGCCGAGCTATATGAGAATGCGCATACACTTATACCCGTCGACGAGCCCAAGTCCCGCATTGTTGTACCTAGAAATTTATTCATCAATTGCGGATTCTGTTTTTGGAGCTGATATATAAGCGTTAGTATAGGAGCTTTCTAATTTCTTATACCAATGCTAGCAGTTACTTTGATATTGTTATTTTGATATTTCTTACTATTGATATAAGCATTATTTATTATAAGTGCTGAAATGGTTCACTTGTAGGCGCAGTGCTATGTTATAGCGCTTATATCAACAGTCTAAAAAACGCTATGCTACAGTGATTAAAACGCTATGCTACGGTGATTATATTAGCGCTCTGTAAAGCATTGCAGCACATGCATGGACCGACTAGTGCATTGATGCGCTTGACAGAGAAAGGAAAGCCATACGGCAAACCAGGTTGAGAGAGAAGAGAAGAAAGCAACAAAGTCCACACTATGTACTGGCCAGCTATCTATGATCCTTATCATTATTGATGTTGTTGTTATATGTGTGTATGTGTGTGTCTCCCAAATTCTAGGGAGATAATCACTTTATAAGCTCTGAAGGGTTAATATATGACAACCTTCCAGTGAAATGACTCAAAAAGCCGGTCTGGAGTACTGTGTATGTGACCTCTGCATGCATGCATAGAGCGAGCTGGTTATAATAATACTAGGCCTTTACTTTCAAGGAGGAGGAGTAGTCACTCACTTATCCCTAGAGCGAGGTAATATAATATGATGAAAGGTGATTGAATGAGAAGAAATTGTATTAATTTACACGTATATCACGATCAGTCACAGCTCTCATGACCGTCGGCCGCATAATGCTAGTTGCCAGCTTTCCAAAATGACATATTAACTGCTACTGGAAGCTGGTCGTGCGTTCTTATTATACTTGAAACCACGCAGGCTCGTACAATTCAAACAGCTCTGCGATGCCCTGTCATTAGCAAGCTGCTTTCCAATTAGCATGGCAAATGCGAGCTGGCTCAACGTGGCCGCCGCTAATCGTTCACATTATTAAAAGAAAATAAAAAACACAAAACGTGAGAACTTTTATATCCTTGAGTTTATCCTATTATCTTAAAAGACCTTTTCTTTCTAGCACATGATTGCACGTCCAAACCTTAAACTAAGCCACAGATGCCCTTGTAGTCTCTTCACAAAAATGCTCGAAGACAGGAGTTGAAGGCATTATGGATTTCATCCAGCTATCTACCTCAAACAACCGGTGCCCCTTCCGGTTACCCCTCAACAGTACTGGTGCACTTAATGCATTGATTTGACGTTGAAAAGATGGATTTGACAGTTAAATAGCTGAATGAACTGCTTAAGTAGAGGATAGGAATTTGGAGCAACTCCAATGGCTGGGCGGCTGCTCTGAAGCTGTCTTTTCACGTGCAATCATTTCACCTTTCTACTGCACCCAAATCACATCATTACCGGAAGGGGCACCGGTTGTTTGAGCTAGATCGCTGGATGAAATCCATAATGCGACCAGGCCATACTGGAACGTTTTCTTCGATCCATGGTACATGCAACTCACTAGGAGACGAGGTTGATTGTTTCGAAACATCTACACTCTGCTTGTGTTTAATTAATTCCTTTTTCATTTTTTCCACTCGTCGTGGCCCCCTATTGCTTTGATTAGTTAAAATGATTTTTTAAGTGCATCCACATTGATTAGTCATATAGGTTGCTAGCTAAACGTCTACCCCTTTCCCTCAAAGTGGGGAAATGGGAGATCCTCCATTATGGAAGGATTAATATGCGCCCAAAACCTTTTTTTTGGGTGTGTATAAATTAATTAGACAACTTCAACTTGTCATTCATTTCTTTTTATTGGGTGGCTTTGATGATGGCACGGACACTTGTTATTATCCGATCTTTGTTTTTTTTTTCATGCTTGCTCTCCTTGTTTTTCTCCTATAGATGACCCACACTCCTTTTTTTTTTTGCATGAAGGTTGATCGTCATCTATGCTCTATCGTCAACAACGACAAGGTCGGTGCTCTTGTTCACTGTTGTTGTGTCACGAAGGTGAAACTTCCAGCTCCAATGTTTCGAAGGCCGAATGTAATCAAGCTTGTTCTCGAGTTGTTACTCCTCCGGAAGGCCCTTATGTAGTTCGTAGTCTTCGTGCAGTCAAGCAGAAAGCAAGGCCATTAGGTATGATCATCCGGTGTATGATATTTTCGCTGCATATTTATATCATATTGTGGCGTGATTGATGGATTTTTTTTCATCTGAGTTTGCTCTACCAAATGTGTTGCATGCAGGCTGCATGTTGTCTGCTATGGGTTGTTGCACACTTTGAATGATATGCAATCATTGTGTTGCATATCACAGTCACCCAAAAGCATATATATGCACCCATAATGTTTATCTGATTTCTCTGATATCTTTTCGTTCTACTAGCGTTGTCAGAGTCTGTCGAAAAAGGCAACCACCCTCAGAACTGAGTCTGAACCTTCTATTAAGTGCATTGAGTGTGAACCTTCAAAAAAAATTTGAAGTGTCTATGACTATTGCAATAGGAAATGCTAACATAAATGTGTGTTCCTAGGAACCGCTTGAGGAATTTGTAAGAATGGAATGTTTGAAAGGTCTGTTTGCATTAGAAAAAGGAGGCACTCTTAATCACTCGCACTTCAAGATGGTAATCACTATCATGGCTCTTTCACTTATAAGCATTGGTAAAATGATCAAAAGGTACTTGGGTTCAAACCAGAAGGTGCTATAGTCATGTGCAGAGGTCTGCACCAAGTTAGAATGCATACGTTTAAAGGCATCATTGGGTATTGCATGAAGGACTTGCACAAACCTCATTTCAATTTCTTCTCGCACAACAGCTCTAGAGGTTGGCATCTTTATGTTCATTGCGAACAAGCTGATTTAAAGATACTCATAGTGCTAGGTATTTCACTCTAATGCATGGCTACACCAACATCACTACAGATGATAGTGACAAAAATGGTGATGCAACCTATGATGATTCCAATGAACATGATGCAGAAGTGGGTACGCAAAGCAATCCCATCATCATTGATGATGACGAGGAAAAATCTAATAACCAACAAGACTTCAGTCGAGCATATCTATCTGTTTGGTAGAAAAGCGAGAAATTCAAAAAAGCCATACGGTTGATGGTGATGAATTTGTGCTGTTGTCCCCACCAATGTTTGTAAATGTGTTGGCCTCTCAGAGGAAGATGCGTGCTTCATGAAGTTATGTTAGCTTTTGGATACTTTGTTGATGTAATTCAATATTAGATAAAATGGAAAAAATCTTGCATTATTCTGGGAATGACACTTTAAAATTCAAAAAAGGCATTGTTGATGGTGATAAATTTGAGTCTTTGTCACCATGTGTTTGTAAATATGTTGTCCTCTCTCAGAGGAAGATGTGTGCTTCATGTAGTCATGTCAGCTTTTGGATACTTTGTTGATGTGTGTCCAACTGGTTTCTCTCTTAATCCATTAAAGAGAAATACTTTCTTATGCAGTGTGCGATGTACATGGCTGTAAATATCACACTTGGAATAAACTTTTTATCCTTTGGTTTTCATTCATATCAAAACTTTTTATTCATTATTACAAATTTTCATCCTTTTTACTAAAGTTCATTCTCGATAATTTTGTGCCCTCTTCAATTTAGTTAATCTCCCTTCTTGTTTACTAAAGTTTCATCCTCATTAACTAACTACTCACTAAAAGCGGGCTGTTAATTAATGCACACTTGAAAAAAAACGTCAATACCACACTTGAAAACAAACGTCAATATCACACTTGAAAAAAACATCAATCTCACACTTAATATATTCATGAATTTCACACTCCAAAATCGATAGTCTGGAATTCGTGTTACACTATGTTTTGCTTTACTGAAAGCCTTATGGCTCTTGCTAGACTCGTCCAAAACTAATGTATTCAACTTGTATTGGCCCCATAGCCTACATATAGACTCCCATGGATGTTAATACCACCGTCATTATCATTTGTGTGTGTAGGCATGCATACATATGTGTGTGCATTCACTTTTGTGAGGCATGTAAGTGTAAAATAAAAAGTTATGTTATATTATAATATGTAGATTATTAAGCATTATCCTCAGCCTTTAGAATTGAGCGAGAATCAAGGGATTGTTCTAATTCAAGTCCTTTGTGTTTTGTGATCAACAGAGTCCTAATTCTTGATTGTTCCATGGATTTTCTCAACACCTAAACACTTATCTTATGTGAGTTGCAAATAAAACTTTCAAAGTAAGTGTATTGATCACATGAGTCCTAATTGATCACATGAGTCCTAATTGTTCCATGGATTTTCTCAACACCTAACTTAACCACTCACAATACTTAGCTTATGTGAGATAAAACGTTCAACTATGTGTTGTGATCATATGAGTTGTAAATAAAACTATCAAGTATTGTGTAGTGATCATATGTAGCCTCCTCTTTATGGATATGTAGCTCATATGTAGCATCCTCTTTATAGATATTGTGTAGTGCTCATATGGATGCGTAGCCTCCTCTTCATAAATATTGTGTAGTGTGCATATGTAGCCTCTTCTTTATGGATATGTAGCCTCCTCTTCATAGATATCCCCCTATTTAATAGGTTTTTGGTATTGGGTTTGAAGTAATCCTAGTGGCAATTCAAATTTAAGTACTGTTTTTGGGCTATAACCTAGTTCATAACACCCATGTCTCCCAAAGTGCAGGTACTACCTTATTGGCATGTAAAGTTAGTACCAGCTCTAGCACTTTTTTTAAAAAATCAATAGCCTCCCTTTAAAAAATATATAAAAAAGAGATTGATTGACGTGTGATTGATTTCTCTAAAGCAAGGCCAACCTGGCGCTTGTTGAAAAAATGTGTAGAGAAATGTTTTTCTTGTTGTAATTTGTATCCAGATCACACGATGGCCGAATGGCCTCGGGGTCCTTAGCGTACGGGAATGCAAGACCTGCAGGCTGCGGGGCATGCCCATCACGCGAATGATGCAGGCAAGCAGACAGGCCCACGCACGACAAGACAGCGACCCAGCACGGCGGTACGAGACCGTACGTGCAGGTAGACTACGGACTCC
Source organism: Cibotium barometz (assembly GCF_041138505.1). NCBI lineage: Eukaryota > Viridiplantae > Streptophyta > Polypodiopsida > Cyatheales > Cibotiaceae > Cibotium > Cibotium barometz. Next base: position 29,003,803 of record NC_141048.1, on the reverse strand, counting down.
GGATCCAGTCAGAAACGTATGGCTACGGTACCACCAAATGGGATCATTTAATGCAGCTTTGCATGCAAAAGATAATTGGGTTTGGCCTCATCAGCAGTGAGCGCGCGCACACACAGACCAAACCGTCCGCCGGCCTTTTACAACGCCATAGATAGACCTCCACTTTGCGCAGCTGTTCTCGTCTCTCTGCATTGTCCTCCCCGCGCCGCCCCGCCCCAGCTCCTCCTTGTCCCATGGGTCGTTGGTGCTCAACCCTTCGAATCCTCATCCCTTCTAATTTTCCCACAAACTATAAGAGACGTTTCATTCACCTGCCTAAATTACAGCAATCCTGCAAGTGTAGTGGTGACGCCGACGCCTCCTGCGCTCCCAAAGGTTACCTCCCCATCCGAATAGGGGACACATCCCAGCGTTATCTTGTTAAAGCCATCCACCTCAATCACCCTCTCCTTGCAGAGCTTCTCCACCAATCCGCTGAGGAGTATGGATACTCTCAAAGAGGGGCCTTGCAAGTGACCTGCGATGCAGACACACTCGAAACCATCCTTCGTCTCCTAGCTGGCACTACAACACGGAGGTGAGTTTTCCCTTTCTCTCCCCCAACATTTCACCTTCAAATTGCCGGTTCATTCTTGAGAGCACGGTTCCATGGAGGCTCCCATTCTTTTGATTACTTTCTAGCGGTTTGATTTGTATTTCGTACAGCAGAAACGTCTACAATCATCGAATCCTGCCGCTTCGATGTGGTCCTCATGTTTTGTCCACACCGATTGCAGACTAGTTATCGGGAATTCCGAGCGAAAGCGTAATGTTCACAATAAAGAATCCGTGATGTATATTTACTTATGAGGGAAATGATAATATTCAAAAAGTAGTGTTGTGGAAATATGTTCATTGTTGTTACCATACACATTGCCTTGACATCTCACTCAACGGAAACTTGCCATGATTAGATGATTAGGACAACTTTTTTATAAATTGCATTTCTTACTACCGCTCAGCTAAACTTTTTTTCTTGAGTTGAAAATATAGCCGGCAGGTTCGGCAGTTTCACTAACGGTAGTGTGAATCTAATTCAGAGACTAAGGATAATATATTTGCATGCAATTCTTGGAAAATATGGATCCCAAATTTTCATTTGCATTAATTGATTGATATGTTGAAGTATATGTCTTTTTTAACCTAAGGAAAGGAGGGTGAATTGAATGGTTCACATGTTTGACACGTGTATAGTGTGGGTTTGACGCGTGTAGGGTGGAGGTGATGTTTTCGGTCACTGCCCTCTTTTCTCTCTCTCTCTCTCTCTCTCTCTCTCTCTCAGAGAGGTTGCACGAGACACACAAGGGTGAGACGATGGGTTCACGAGACATACAGGCGGGAGAGATAGAGACGGAGAGAGGGTGGTTGAGGAGGGCTAGGCGTGCTTGACAGGTCGTCAAGGAGGGCTATGAGCGCTGGGCGGCCTGTGCCAGAAGAGGCAAGACCTTGACATAGGGCTTCGGCCGCAGAAAGCACTAGGCAGTGTCAGCGTTGTGAGCGTGGAAGGCGAGAGACGGCCGAAGCGTAGGTTAAGCTGCTGGTACACTAGGGTGCTGAATAATTAATCGGGTGCGGCAGCACCTGATTAATTATTCAATATATTGACATGCAATTCTCGAAAATATGGACACATATTTAATAGCATTAATTATATTATACATGCTAGAGTTTGAAGACATTGGCAGGCCATGGCATTACCAGTTGGGCACTACTAATATGGGCACAAATTTTTTTAGCATTAATTGTGTTATATATGCTAAAGTTTGAACACGTTGGCAAGCCATGGTGTTACCAGTTGGGCTACATTGCACTACTAACATGGGCATTGCTTAAGCTAGAGGGGTGTTCATGAAAGACATTTTTTTTGAAACTTGTAGACTTATGTCATTTTTTTGGGAAAATTTGCCAATGTTTGACCTAAATTATAATTAGAATTTTATACATTCTTTTTTAAAGAAATTAAGAGAACAAGTTCATTGTGTGTAATTTGCATGTGTTCTATGAATATCACCTAGAGGTTTTTCAAATTTGAGAAGTCCACCTCAAGTAGAAAAGTATATCTCCAAAAATTTACAAGAACCATATATAACTAGATGAAAGGATATCTCCAAAAATTTACAAGAACCATATATAACTAGATGAAAGGATGATGACACTTCAGGCATTGAAAGAGGTAATTGATGGAGTTCTTTTTTCTATTTAAAAGATTCATTTGTTTGGTGGGAACTCAAATTTTTGGAGGTGTATGATCAAAAGCTAGCATAATGACAAATTCACATATTATTTATTTTTTTCATGTTACACTATTAATTTTTGCTTCATGCCAGTACGAAAAGTGGGGGAAGACAGGGTGGAATTTTTGGAGTCATCATTTGACCCGTTTGAAATGCCGGGTAAGGGTCAAAATGATGGATATACGGTTGCCCTTTTGGGCAAGGGGTCGTCAAAAGGGCATACAAGTGTCGATAAGTCAACCGAGGATCAAAATGGCCATCATACAACCCTTCTTTGGACACGATCAAAAGGACAAGGATGGGTCAAAAGGATAGCTCTCGGCCACCCTTTTTAATGAACGAGGTGTGGTAAAATATGTGTTGAGATATCGAGCTCATCTAGTGAGGCGGTGGACACTGATGGCCCACCGCCTGGGAGATAGGCCCCACACTTACACCACTGGTAGGGTTGGTGAGATCATGGGTGATATACGGCCAGTGGGATGACAGGCTGTGTGACAGCTATTCTAGAAAGTGGCATAGTTATAGCGCCAGCTCATTTAGTTGGGTTCACACTATAGAGAACCCTAGTATGTATTTGGTTGAGTACCTTTTCATATGGCTGTACTCTTATCTTTATATATGGTATGTTGAGTGTTGAGTGAAGAAAAAGAAGATTTTCAGCCTCTCACCTTGTGTGTTCTCTTTTAGGTTTTTCTGAGTATGTGTGTACTTACAAGAGCTCAAGCTCTCTTCTCCTCTACATCTTTTCATGGTATCAGAGCCTGGTTCATGCTAAGGGCTGAGCTGCAAGCAAGAGAAGCACAGGAAGCAGTATGAGGGTAAGAGCTTCATCTACTCTTCCCTATTTGTGTTGGCGACTACACCCTCATCGGCAAAAATGATCTCTGATTGAGGAGCTTTCTTCGCGGGAGTAAAGCTATAGGGCAACTATATTGTTCTATTGGACGTACTTTTTTCGGCCAATAACACGTTTCAGGCGCGTTACGACCTCCATTTTTCATAAAGCAGGCGATTTCGAGCACTGCGGGTAAGTCATCGATTCTCTGCAGAACTCTGTTTTAAGAACTGTAAGAAGACAGATTGGTTGTGCAGATATTGTGTGTGCTGCAAGGAGGTCAACAGTTGCCATTGGGTGTATGTATGCACATTGAGGTTACTGGTTGTGACATTTGAGTGTAGTATAGTACCGCTCTGCAGAAAATATAGCAGTTTGTGCAGGACAAACCAGAGTGCTGTTTCTGGTAAATTTGTGTGTCTAGCAAGATGTCAAATGATGGCATAAACCAGATTGTTGCTGAGAAGCTTGATAAGAACAACTTCCATGCTTGGAGGTTCAGGTTGACGAATTTCTTGATGGGAAAGGGTTATTGGGACTACATAGAAGGTGAGCATGAAGAGGCACCAGAGATATCGGAGATCAATCCAACTACTGTATATGTGAAAGAGTTCAAGGATTGGAACCAAGGAGCCAGAAAAGTTATGTATTGGCTCTCTATCAGTATACAGGACATCATGATAGGGCACATTCAGCATGCCATGTCTCCCAAGGAGGCGTGAGACACCTTGGTAAAACTATATGAAACGAATACCAAGGCACGAAAGATACAGTTGAAGAATGAACTTCATACTGTGGAGAAAAAGAGTATGTCTGTGAATGACTATGCATTGAAGATCAAGGGTATTGTGGAATCCCTTGCATCTATTGGCATTTCAGTAGATGATGATGATAAGGTGGAAGTCTGTCTACGTGGTCTCGGGCGACAATATAAGGCATTCAAGACGTCTATTCAGACTCGAGAAAACATTCCTAATTTCACATATTTGGTGTCTATGTTGATTATATAAGAGAAGAGCTTAGGTGAAGACTAACAGTCTTCACAAAATAAAAACAGTTCAGAGCAACAGGCCTTCTACACAAGTTCAGAAAGAGGACGAGGTAGAGGAGGCCGTGGACGCGGCCAAGGAGGTGGCCGAACAAGTAATCTGAATTATGGCCAACAGCAGCAACAACAGTCCCAGAATTCACAAAAACAACAACACGCAGGTGGAAGAGGCCAATTCAGAGGCAGGGGGAGTCAAAGAGGTCGTGGAAATTGGCAAAGACAGTATAATGATACACGTGGATGCTTTTATAGAAAGCCTTGTATGGCTTAAAACAAGCACCAAGAGCATGGTCTAACAAGATTTCTGAATATCTTGTCACTATTGGCTTTCATGTAGCCAATGCAGATTTCGAGACACAGTGATAGAGGGGTTGTGCTTGTTGTCATCTATGTAGATGACTTGTCATTACGGGGGACCATGATGCCGAGATCTTTGATGTAAAGATCTTGCTTAGACAGAAGTTTGAGATGAAGGATCTGGGGGAGCTCAGATATTTCTTGGGCACTGAGGTGATTAGGTCACCACATGGTATTGGATTACTGTAGAGACAGTATGGCTTAGACATGTTGTCCAAGTATGGTATGACAGGCTGTAAGCCTATCTCAGTGCCATTAGATCAGAATAGCAAGTTGAGTCAGATTCAGGAGAGATTTTGGAGGATCCTACTATGTATAGGCGCATAGTAGGAAGCTTGATTTACATGACGATCACCAGGCCAGATTTGAGCTATGCTATTGGGTTGGTGAGTCAGTTTATGCAAGTTCCACGGAAGCCGCATTTGGATGCATTGAGACGCATACTGAGGTATGTGAGGTCTACTTTGCATTGTGGACTATTTTATGAAACTGGGACAGAGATATGTATACATGGGTACACAGATGCTGATTGGGCTGGTAGTATCTCAAATAAGAGATCTACTAGTGGCTTCATGTTTTCTTTGGGGAGTGCTACTGTGACTCGAAGAAGCAGCCTACGGTTGCTCTATCCAGTACACAGAGGCCAAGTACAGAGGTGTTGCTATGGCAGCATGTGAGATAGCTTAGTTGAGAAAGCTACTTGCAGATTTGGGTTTATCAGTGGATAGACAAGTTGTCATTTTCTATGACAACATTAGCAATATACAGTTGGCCAGTTTTTCATGCTCACACGAAGCATATAGAGGTCCACTACCATTTTGTCAAAGAGAAGGTTTTGGCAGGAGACATTGACCTTGTTTATGTCAGCACATAGGATCAAGTCGCTGACATCTTCACCAAAGCATTGGGTACAAAGAAGCTCCGCAAATTCAAGGCTTCGCTTGGTGTACATGAGATGGACTTGAGCTCGAGGGGGAGTGTTGAGATATCGAGCTCATCTAGTGAGGCGGTGGACACTGATGACCCGCCTCGGGGATAGGCCCCACACTTACACCACTGGCATGGTTGGTGAGATCATAGGTGATATGCAGCCAATGGGATGATAGGCTGTGTGACAACCATTCTAGAGACTGGCATAGTTATAGCGCCAGCTCATTTAGTTGGGTTCACACTACTATAGAGAACCCTAGTATGTATTTGGTTGAGTACCTTTTCATATGGGTATACTCTTATCTTTATATATGGTGTGTTGAGTGTTGAGTGAAGAAGAAGAAGATTTTCAGTCTCTCACCTTATGTGTTCTCTTTTAGGGTTTTGTGAGTGTGTGTGTGCTTGTTGCAAGAGCTCAAGCTCTCTTCTCCCCTGCATCTTTTCAACATGTAATCATGCATGGTCATCCTTTTGGACAAGGGGTGGTCAAAGGGGAGGCAAGTGTTTAACAAACACGTGCGCGATTACGCTCTTCATGTTAGAAGACTAGGTCAAAAGGACAGCTCTAGGCCACCCTTTTTGGACGAGGCGTGGTAAAAAGTGTACTCAAGCAGTAAAAGGGTGGACACGTGGTCACCCTTTTTGGACACGGGGTGGGCAAAAGTGTTTAGGCAAACATGTGTCCAATTACTCTCTTTATCTTAGAAGTTACGCTCTGCGCTCTGATAGCCTATAGATTAAAATTATTCAATGAATGTAAATGGGTGGAAAGATCTATTTCAAGTGATTCTAAGCATCATGTGGGCATCATGTGGAAATCATGATATTGTGAGCCACATGGGCCGATTGAGAGAATGAAGGAATGAAAAAGTGAATCAAGGAGATGATGTGATCTCTTGTGATGGATTAGCATCAACATTTTGACATAATAAGAATGCAAGAAGATGATTAAGACTTATGACAAAACTAGAGCATACTGGCAAAACAAGAGATTTAGCATATTAGCATATTGACATAATAAGAATGCAAGAAGATGATTAAAACTAATGACAGAACTAATAACAAAACTAGAGCATATTGACAAAACAAGAGATTTAGAAGAACTGTTGACCTGTAACCCAAGTTGGGACCCAAGCCTAGTCAAGAAACTCAATCGTTAGTAAGGCGAAGAATCCAAGGGGTGTAACTGTGTAAGCCTATTGAGCCTGTTTATATCGGAAGCCTGTTGGTATCTGGAATGTAACTAATTCGGCCGCTTTAAGAAGCAAAGCCGTTGATGTAATGAATCAAGCAATCTGAATGAATTCAACCATTTTTTGTTCTTCGTATTACTATGTTACTTGTGTTTCGAATATCTGTCTATTAGTCTTTCAGAAATGTGCGTATTCTGTTTAATCATATTCATGTTGCTAATAAAGAATACCCACAACACTTTGATGACCATGATGTTTTTCTATCATCTCTGTTTTTGTGTTGTTATTACTGGGTGATCTGCAAATCATGTATTCCGTTTTTTATGGGTGCCCGGGTGATTTTCAAACGAGAGGAGCTCCTGGAGTGCCTAGGGGCTTAGGAGACGGAGTTTACTATGGCATTAGAGGCACCCCGACCGAGCATTCATTCATCAACATTTGGCTATGTCTCCACTTCAAGTGGTTTATCTATAGGGGACGATGGTGGTATAGTGCCGCCCGATCCTCCGCCATCTCTGGAATCATTCCACGAAGCAGTATTAGCCCTGGGGCTTCACCAAAAAATATGTAAGTGTAGTACGTGAGTTTATCAAGAGGGGTATATTAATTTTAAAAAGCTACAAAATAACATTTATAGGAGGGGGGTTTTTAACCAATTTTGAAAAAAAAAACCATAAGTTTATGAAGTAAAAGGGGTCATTTGTTCACAAAAGTATTAAGTGTAAGGGGTTTTTTAAATACTCTTTGAACGCACGTGATATATAGGATTTTTTCATAGTGCACCCCCTAAAGATTTTGGTGGGACCACCAGCTCCACCACCCTTACCCACACCGGTTAAGTTTCTTCAGTACATTCCAGGTGCACGATGACGCTACTTACAATATCTTATCACATTGTTGGTGGTTCTCGTCATGGCCGTAAATCACCCTAAGTTCTGGGGAGAATCTTTCCAAGATGTTGATGCTCATATTCTATTGTTTGAGAGTGCTTACATTGTTAATGTGGTCGAACCGGTGGATACAACTTTGAAGAAGGCAACCTTTGTGCCTACATTAAATAAAAAGGCGGCGCTATGGATAGCTTAGTATGATGCATCCTATTTCCCACATATGAGGCAGTTCGGGATGCATTTCTTCTCTGCTTTCGTGAAGACAAAACTTCGGTTCATGTCTTGGATAAGTTGTCTCACATCAAACAGAAGAAGATGAATGTTGAGGACTATGTGGCTAGATTTCGGTCCCAAGATCCCAAGAGGGGAAGATCTTGAATGTTACATCATCCGCAGGGGCGGAGTCCTCAGTCATGGCAGTTACCCGATCTCACGTCTGTGTCCAGGAAACAGGAGGATGTTCCGAGTTCAGACAAGAGAGGCAAAGGGAAGGTATTGATTGGGAGGAACAGAAGCACATTCGGACTAAGGTACTGAAGTGGATTGAGACCAAGAAAGCTCGGAAGGATGAGCAGAAAAACACGATCGGCGCCAGTACTCCTGTAAGTAGCTGAGACTAGATCGCACTTCATTGATGGTCCAGATAAGCAAGTGATCGATACCAACAAAGGAGCGATCGTCCGTTGCCTTGCCACTGGTGTCGGGAGGGTCGGTGAGTCCCAATGGGAGGACCCTGAAGAAGTAGCCGATTCATATGACGGTGGAGCAGCCCTTGGCACTTGTGTCCAATTTCGGGCAGCAGTTGGACTCTGATGCTATGACAGTACCCGCACAAAATCCCCAATCTGCTGTCACAGAGGTGTTTCCACACGAAAAATGGTTGTCCGGATGGACGGGGATGGTTTGGCCTCTCCGGTCATCGTAGATGAATCCGTCCCAGTCACCACTGTTACTCTGTATGGAGAGACGATCTCGGAGGTGCTGCTTAATGAAGGATTCGGGGTCAATATCAGTGGGAACCAGCTCCATTTGCAGTCAGAATGGCGGATTAAGGTCGTGTTCAGCCACTTGGGTTGAACCGGTGTTTCTTTTACTGTGGCAATGGGTGGTTCTACATTTGGCGGATCACATCAAAGGGAATTACCTGCTGTTACTTGGGCGACCTTGGTTACGGCAAACTTGGGTTAAGTAGGATTGGGACAAAGATATTGTCACCATTCGGAAGGGGAAGAAAAAGATTAAGTTGCCTGTGGTAGTCAGGAAGACGGTGGATTCTCCTGCTCAATCGTCCATCGTACAGGGAGTCAATATGTTGGAAGAACTGGACACTCATGAGAGGAGGAAATATGTTGGAAGGACTGGACACTCATGAGGAGGATGCTTACTTTGAGTAGAATTCCAACCTGGTCAGCTTGTTGGAGGTGGATGTGGTATCCCTTATGGATAAGTATCGGCTAGGGGAGGAGCCATTGAATATCTAAGTCTCTGACGCAGATTTGGCCGTATCCCCAAAGGACTCAGGAATTTCTGATTTTCAGTAAGTGATAGTAGTAGAGGAAGCTTTTGATTGTGAACTGCAAAAGTCTAGGCATGTAAAGGAAGATGAATCTTGGTTCAAAGGACAAACCAAAGCATGTCTAAGTCAGTGTCAAGCTGAAGGAGTCATTTTGGCAGGAGTTGCAAGCTCTGTTAGTTTCCTTTGTGGATGTATTCGCAAGGAGTTACATGGATATGCAAGGGATTGATATGAGTTTATATCAACATAAGATTACTTTGATGGAAGATACACTACCAGTACGACATCAGAGATATAGAATGAATGCGAATTATGCCAAGAAGGTGAAGGAAGAACTAGATAAGATTCTAAAGTGGGATTCATTTATCATATTGATCAAGGTACATGGTTGTCTCCAATTGTTATTGTTCCCAAGACGAACTAGAAGCTTTGGGTTTGTGTGGATTATCGGAAGCTGAATGTAGCTACCCTCATGGATCCATTCCCACTTCCATTTACAGATTCGCTGCCTGCTGGATGTGATGATTTCATTTCTAAATCACGTCCGGATGGCACCCGAGGAAATGGAAAAGACCGCTTTTGTGATAGAGTGGGGGTGTTCGCTCTGCATGTGATGACATCTAAATTAAAGAATGCCCCTACCACTTTTCAGTGAATGGTGCAGGAAGTATTTGACCTTATTTATGAGGGTTCTCATTGATGATTTCAGTGTGTTGTAGAAGAGTCAACACTTGCATTATTTATTCTTGTGCTTGGCAAAATGTAACGTGGCTCTTGCCTTAGTATGGATCCCCATAAGTGTGCCTTTGCAGTTTGGAGTGATATGTTATTGGGCCATAGTGTTTCTCAGGATGGTATTGTGTTGAAATATACAAGTGAATAGGGTGTGTGCGGGAACAAGCCCTTAGCAAGAGGCTGTAAAAGAGAATCTATAAATGAGTGAGAAGCTGTGAAAAGGTGAGAAGTATTTACTGGGAGAGAATAAAGGCACTACAAGAATGGTCTATACATAGCGACCCTCATATAAATATGAAGAAAATAGCGGGGCTCGCTTTCAGGGATGCTTATGCGACCTTTAAAATGCAGTTGTATATGCCACCATAGTAGCGACCCTAGCAAACTGGAAATGAGTGGTACAAGCATCAAAATTGTGATGCATAACAAATCTTTTTTTTGGGTCATTTATGCATCTCAAATCTTTAAAAAAACGAAAACGTGTATTCAATTTCCTTTCGCCCGTTTCGCGCGCACTGTAGCAGCTTCAAACATTCGCTTCCTCTCACAGCTGATCGTACTAGACCCACATAGAGCAGCGAGTTCCTACATTATTGGCAGTTCTCGTAGACAGAGATGACCTGGAGCAGCTCCAGTTTTCGTGCTTGTGTCATGTGCACCTGCACGAACTCGTCGTACTTTAGAGTAGCGCCGTTGTTTACGGTGCAGATGACGCCCTTGAGCAAGCCCTGAAAGTCGGGTCGATAGTCGCGCAGTTGTAGGTGATAAGAGAGGCACTGCACAACGAGCAGCCGTTGAAGAAAGAGAGCGTGATGTCGCTGGCCGACTGCACGAAGTAGTGTCAACCACGGTGCAAGTCTCTGCCCACCACAACAATAAACTACGTAAGTCCCATTCAAGACAAAGAAACATTCAACGCCCCTCATCTCTGATCAGACTCTATGTGCGTGTGCGTGCGTGTGAAAGGGGGAGAGAGAGAGAGTGCGTGAGTGCGTGTGTGTGTGTGAGAGAAAGAGAGAGAGCGAGAGAGACTGTCTTACGGTGGCCAGGAGTCCTGATAAGCAAAAGTAGGCGTCGTCACGCAAATTAACGCAAGTAGTGTGCAGGCCAAGGCCGTGAGCCGGAAAGCCTTCTTGCTCATCATATTGGCTTCTTGCTCATCATATTAATGCAAGTAGTGTGCAGGCCAAGGCCGTGAGCCGGAAAGCCTTCTTGCTCATCATATTGGCTTCTTTAGTGATAATTACACGCCACGGATACACGAGGTGCAACGATGGTGGAAGGCCTGACCACTCTTCTCTTCTTATAGCTAGTTGGGCACGCTTGTCCGTCTGACATAACTCGTACGGCAGTGTTCCGATCCCTTAGTGTTCTGCGTCGTATGTCATGTTGATCTCAATGCACGCTTGTCCGTCTGGCTACTCTATTCGCGAGATTTTGGACTCTACGTTGGTTCAAGTTGTGGATCATATTCTAGGGTGATATACAAAGGTCCATGCTTGTCATGGCTAGACAAACTCTTGTCCTTAGCCCCTATAAAATGTCAGAGCTCACCATTTTGCATGTTTCTCCTTGAAATCTTGGAAGTAAGAGTTTCATCTTATCGAGTGGTCCAGGTCTTGCAAAGTAACTGGGAACTCTTTGATGGATCTAAATATTTGGTGGTCCCAATTAGTTTCTCCTTAGCCTCTAACCATTCTGGACCCCAAGGTTGCTAAGAGATTGAACCCATTGTGCATCTAGAGGATGTTTGAGATGGTTCCTTGCTTGTCTATAGGGAGGATCACTAGATTAGAGTGAAGCTCAAGGTGAAAGTGACTGGTCATGCAATGAATTTAAGCACTAGGGTCGAATGTCAACTCTACTAGGAGGTAGGACGTGGTTTAAGGATTGGCAATGGTTGGGTGGCTACCAGGATCACCCACAACCAAGAGTCACTGTGCTAAATAGAAAACACTAGTTTTTAATCCTTCAAACTCAAAAATTGATTAATTTTTTAGATTTATTAGTAATAATATGTTTGTTTATTTGGACCACTAGACCCTCCACCCTTGTTCACTAGTTTGGCATTGCTTTGCAAGGGTATTGTAACAAATTATCTTGGTTGTTTTTAGAAAAGAGATTTGTTTGATGATCTTTGAACTTGTTTGAAAACCTCCATGTGTGGGATATTGAACCAAGATGAAATGGGTATTAAGCTAAGTGTAATGTCCTCATGTGTACGTATTTTTTGGGCCCATTTGCCTTGGTGATTTTTAGCATCTACATTTAATGTTGAAAAGTGGGAAGTACTTGGAGGACATAAAAGATTAATTTTGGTCACAAATTGAGTAATTTTTGAGATGTCAATTTTGGGCCTTTTGTGCTATCAGTTGTAAGTGATTTCTATTCTATACTTAACCATGTTAGATAATGATATTGTGTATAACTAATGAATATGCACTTCTCAACCTTTGGGTCCAACTTTGACCTTCTCTTCTCATCCGGCACATGTACATAAGAAATACATCCGAAAACCTTGAAATGCTCAATGTCTAGCGGGCAAAGAAGAAGACTAAGGCTCCTTAGACTTGCTACTATTACAAAAAGAAGGGATACATAATCAAGGATTTCTTCAAAAGGAAGAAGGATGAAGAGGAGAAAGAGAAGGGCAAGGCAAAGCATCTAGAGAAGGAGGTGGCTAACGTTTCTGACACATTATTCTAGAAGTTTCTATGTATGACATTTTATAGCCCGTGGAGCATTTTCATCTTAGTGATGTCTTAGTGGTTTTATCTTAGTGGTAGACTTGATCCAAGAACACCCTACATGGTATGGATGCTTGATCAAGGGAGATTTTTGGCAAATATGTGATGATCTAACATCCATCTTTAGTAGGAAACCATTAGTGGCACCTTAGAATAAGTGGTATAAGGTTAGAAGACAATTGTTTTACTTGATTACTATGCGTAATTCAAGTAGGTGACTCCATAATTATAATAATCACCTTTTAGGTGAGTCAGGTGAGAGACCTTATACACTACAAGAATGGTCTATACATAGCGACCCTCATACAAATATGAAGAAAACAGCGGGGGTCGCTTTCGTGGATGCATATGCGACCTTTAAAATGTAGTCTTATATGCCACCATAGTAGCGACCATAGCAAACTGGAGTTCAGTGGCATAAGCATCAAAATTGCGATGCATAACCCACGTTTTTATTTGGGTCGTTTATGAGACCAAGCTTCTTTAAAAAAACTTCAGCGTGTAGTCAATTTCATTTCGCGTGCACTGTAGCAGCTTCAAACAATCGACTTTCTCTCACAATCCCAAGCTCACGGCCAGCACAGGTAACGTGTGTGTGTGTGTTGGGGTATCGATGCTCTGTGTGGTGTGTGTGTGTGTGGGGTGTGTGTGTGTGTGTGAGAGAGAGAGAGAGAGAGATAGATTTCGACCATAGAGCTTAATGGAGACACCACGGCTGCATTCTTCGGCTTCTTGGAGCTGCTACAACGCTTGTCTTCTCCTGTATGGGTGCTGCTTATGGAACTGCAAGGAGTGGGGTTGGAGTGAATCTATTGTTGGATAGGTCAGAGAGAGAGAGAGAGAGAGATAGAGATTTCGACCATAGAGCTTAATGGAGACACCACGGCTGCATTTCTTCGGCTTCTTGGAGCTGCTACAACGCTTGTCTTCTCCTGTATGGGTGCTGCTTATGGAACTGCAAGGAGTGGGGTTGGAGTGAATCTATTGTTGGATAGGTCAAGTTCAGATAAAAAGGGGCATTTCTGCAATGCTTCATGAAGCTTAATTAGTAGGCTACCTAACAAGTTGTTGGACATTAGCAATGTAGTAAGAGAAGAACAGTTTTGCAATGTGGGTAGACTTCCTACCAGCTGATTTTTGGATAGGTCCACATACTCTGAGCTATCTTGGAAAATAGAACTGGGTGCGCATCCATGGGCGTACCAGGTGCAACATTTTGCTGGGCAACCAATGGCACTTCAGCCTTAACCTACCCACCAGGAGCTCTACGTACATTTAGTTTTTGAAGCTTTTTTTTTCTTTTTCACTCCCAATGATCGAGTTCAGCTCTTCAAGCGGTGCAGACAAAAAGGTATCCTCCTTAACATTCATTAACCGCATGGCATGATGAGGCCTGAGCTAGTGATGAAGTCTATTGTACCAGTTGTCAGGGCTGGTGTGTTGGGTAATTATGGCCTTATTATTGCTATCATTATAAGCACGGGTATCAATCCTAAAAGCACTGCCTACTATCTGTTTGATGGTTACGCGCATCTATCATCTGGTCTTGCTTGCGGGCTAGCTGGTCTTTCTGCTGGAATGGCCATCGGCATTGTTGGGGATGCGGGCGTCGGAGCTAATGGAGCTAATGCATAGCAGCCAAAGCTGTTTGTGGGCATGATTTTTATTCTCATCTTTGCAGAGGCTCTCGCTCTTTATGGGTTGATTGTATCATCCTATCAAATAAAAAAAAAAAGTGTGAGTGAGAGAGAGAGAGAGAGAGAGAGAGAGAGAGAGAGAGAGAGAGAGAGAGAGAGAGAAGGGCTGCCAAGTGTGTGTGTGTGCGTGTGTGTGTGTGTGTGTGTGTGAGAGAGAGAGAGAGAGAGAGAGAGGGAGAGAGATAGGGAGGGGGGCTGTCGAGTGTGTGTGCGTGTGTGGTGTGTGTGTGTGTGTGTGAGAGAGAGAGAGAGAGAGAGAGAGATTTGATTTGATTTGATTTGGTATTTATGTCCGTGGTGGGGGGCCAAAAATGACCCATGGGACCCTCATGTCTAGAAATAGTCTCCCCTTGCGAGGGTGTGATCCGTGTCACCTGTAGATGTTTCCATTAGTAGTTTGTGGTGTTCTAGGATGCGGGTAAGATATGTCCCTAGACCTGTAGGAGAGGGTTTTGTTTTTAGAAGCAAATCTGCAAAAGTGTGGCATCCATGGATGAGCTGCTGAAAATTAGCTCGAATGTGCGCATATGCGGGGCATTTTAGTGTCACGTGAGCTTCATCCTCAAGGGCTTGCATAGTGCATGCTTTGCATATCCTTTTTTCAGCATCAATTTTCAGCCATCCTCCCGTTTCTATCTTAAGCATGTGTGATCTTGTACGCATCAAAGTTATGGCTCTTCTTGCCATATGGGGCATGGGCATGCGGATGTGAACTTGTGCTTCCGGTTGGCTCATTTTGTATGTCCCCCAATATCCTGGGTTTACATTTTTGCAGTAGTAGTCATACTTGGATCTGTGTGTAGTCATTTGCCATTTATTGTGAAGGCAATCAAGTATTGCTATGTCAAAATTCAGCATGCATTCTCTTTCTTTCCTCGTGTCAATCGGCATGTCTACATATGCCTCCACATCCCATTTGGTGAACCACTTTCTGATGTCTTGAACAAGACTAGAGGAAAGAAATTTACTCTTCGGACTTCCTTGTCTTTTGTGGTGCGCATCCAATTTCCCATGCTATGCGGGGGATTCGAGTAGTGGGCATCATTTTGATTTTCAATATGTATGCATGCATTTTTTTTAAGGCTTTGATCTCTAGAGGCATGTTTTTTGTTTCTAGCAATAGCACCGAGTAAGGTGTGGTTTTCTTAACGCCCAAGTGTCTACGTAGAAACTTCTTTTGTATTTTCTCAATCTCATTCCATGTATGAGCTGAAATGCTTGCGCCCCACACTTCTACTCCATATAGAATGGCCTGCACTACACATGTCTCAAAGATTATGTTCTTTATCTCCCATCTTCTGATGTTTTTTTGCATGCACATGTTCTCAAATTGATAGTACTTGGCGTGGCCGGCATCAATTCTATTTCTTACGCATTGTCCCCAGGCATAATTGGATGGAATATCAATTCCCAAGTACCTAAAGCTATCCACTTTCTCAAATGGCTGCCCTTGATATGTGAGTGACATTAGGACCTCAATGGAAGGCTTCTTAGGCCCTTTTATTCGGCAGTTTAAGGAGTCAAACCTTTTCTCTTAAGAAGAAACGTTTTCTAATTAGAAGCTTCAAAACGGCTACTTTATTCGAATTTGAATTTTAGGGGGAAATGGAATTTAAAATCTAGCGGACAAAACCATATCATGTAACATATCTATGGAAAGCTCTTGATGCGTAGATCACAGATCTATAATCTCCGCTCAAATCGGAGCTTATATGTAGAAGTTATGAAGGTCCGAAAATTGTAAAATTGCCTCCCCCCTTTTTGGGGGGAAAAGTGCACCCTTTGACCACTCTTACACCTCTCTTACAAACCCAACATTTCAGTACACATGGCAACCCCCCATTTGGCTATTCCTTAATCACCTTGATTAGGCTTGGGCAAATTAAAGGGCCCAAGAAGACCCCATTCACTTCCTAATGTGGTGGCTGAATTTCTTGTGGATGAGTTCTTATGAGCATAAACTTCGTCTTGTTTACATTGACGGAGAGACCCGTAGTGTCACAAAAGGTGTGTATAGCATTCATCAATTTCTGTAAAGATGCCATGTCATGTGCAAAAAGTACAACATCATCTACGTAGATTAGCAGTACGAGGGTGAGCATTCCAATGGCTGGTCCATCTGTTTCTTCCACTAGTGCTTGAGGGATGAAGTCTTCTAGTTGGTCAATGCATATTGGTCAATGCATAGTCCGAAGAGAGTGGGGGATAGGGGGCACCCTTGTTTGACTCCCATATTGCTTGAGAATTCTTTAGATAAGCCGGTCTGTGTCTTTAACTAGCATCTAACTTGTTGATAGAGTTGTGCTATTGCCACTCTAAGATGCATCGGGACCCCTATATATTCCATTCTCTCCCATAGCCCACTTCTTGGGGGATCGTGTCAAATGCTTTTGTAAAATCCACAAAGCAACAATGCAAAGTTTTCCCTTTTAGCTGGCTTTCTTCCATGAGAACCCTAAGCGATATGAGATGATCAATGGTACTATGTTTAGGTCTAAAACCTGCTTGTCCTTTAGCCCGTTTGCCATTTGCCTCGGCCCATATGCTTATAGCTTGTTCTAGGATGCTCCCTAGAAGCTTAGACATGCAAGATCCCACCATGATGGTTCGGTAATTAGTGGGCTGATTTGCATCCCCTTTCTTGAAAAGTGCTTTGATCCAATTCTTTTGCCAATCAATGGGCAGCCCTTGTGTTATGGATTTATTGAGGAGTCCGTGTATCCATTGCCGTGCAATACTGCCTGACCATTTGAGCATTTCTGAGTTGAACTGAAGCATGTCTGGTGCTTTGCCATTGGCTAGTTTTTTTATGCTCTTTGTTACCATCGGAAAGTCAAAGCATTCTTCTGATTGTTTTGTCTCTTGCATATTAGGCATCCCTTTTGCATCTTTGTGTACATATAACTTTTCTACATATGCATACATATCTTCCGGGCTTATGTCTCCGGTAACGTCTTGTCTTTTGCCTTTCATCCTCATCCATTCCTTTTTGGGGTTTTTCTTGAAGTTTATTAGGGCTTGTGTCTCGGTGTGTAGTTCATGTTCTCTTCTTTTTCTCCTCTTGAGAGTTGTGTATGTTTTTGCCAAAGCTGTCCATTCTATGGCTGTTTTGGGGGTTGACCTCAAATGTCTTTTAGCAATCTTGCATTCTTCATCAAACCATGAGTTGTGTGGCAACCCTTTCACCTTTGTTTCTTGTCTATGAGTTTTCCCCATTGTTTCCTCTACTACTTCACTCATTGCTTGCTTGAATTTATTCCATGCTTGATCTACATTTATTGGCATGCATTCTCTTGCTAGTTTATCATCGAGGGAAGCGGCATAGGTTTTCTTTTTTTCAATTTGCATTTTGTATGCCTATGCTCGAATTTGAGCCTGTTTTCCTCTCCTGTGAATGGGTACCCGTAACCATACATGAATGGGTGTATGATCCGAGTTTGGTGATCTATCCCCAATTTCAAAGTTATGCACCATGTGGGATGCCTCATATTGGATCAATACATAATCAATAGCACTCATTCCCTTGTTGGTGGTGTAGCATGTGCATTCCCTTGAGTTGGCAAATTGTTGGGGTTGCTAATCTCTCATAGCAAAGAAACTCAGTGCTTAGCCGGTTCCCCTCCCAAATTGCTTAATCCCCGACAACGTTATCAAATCTTGCACAAAATAGTTCTTCAAGGTGTAATTGACATGTACCCAAATGCGTTAGCATAGCATATACGGACCGTCGGCTGGTCCGTATGCACTATGGATGTGCAATTGGTCCATTCAGAGAGCCAGTACGCTCTCCAAATGCACCCAATTGAGCATCCATAGCACATACAAACCGCTACATTTATCTATTTATCTACCCACCTACCTATGTATATGTGTTTATATATCCATCTATATGTTTATTGATCGTAAATTGTGAAACCTTTGTAACACACTGTTGTTAAATGCTTAAGAAATTTGCGGCCGTCCCTAAGCATACACGCCCACCTGCGATGTGCAGAGATTCTTGGCGGCACTTCAGGAAAGATATTTGCTTGAGAGTGACATGGTCTCAATAGAAGGTACACAAAGTTAATTCACTCAATGCATATGATAGGTACTTCTCGAATAGCATTAATTATATATTCATATAAAAGCGCATTTAATTTGTAGGAGGCAGCATAGGCTCGTGTCAAGTCAGGGCACACCTCTCGGCTTGGCCGGATGGGCTCTAGTGGCTTTCGAGCACTCTTTGTAAGTGCACAAATTTTTTGTTCGGCTATCTATAGCTATTTGTGTATATATATATATATATATATATATATATATATATATATATATATATATATATGTATCCATGTATCTATGATCTCATATGCATTCAATTCACTTCTTACTTATATATATGCAATGTTTAAATGACAGAGAAAGGATTATGGTCGAGCACCATCTACAGACGAGATACGGAGAGCCACAATTTACGGCTACAGAGCGCTACAGAAGGAGATGCCGACACCCGATGCTTTTGTAAGTAATTCTATCAAATATTATTTTATGCCAATCAAGATCTGCATGTGTTATATGTTATGTGGTTTTTTTATACTCAAATAGCTAATAGACATTTTTAATTGCAGGAGCAACATGGTGAGAATGACATGGACAAGGTTGCTCGACAGGTAGCAGCAGGGTTATCATCGCAACCGCCCAAGAACGTACAAGAGGAGGACTCTTCCTCCGATGACTCCAATTAAAATTTTCATGATAGAGCCATTTAGTGCTAATTTTGTAGATAATTTTTTGGTACATATAGTCGCTCATTCAGAATGATGGCACTCTTTTATTAACATTTTCTTTATGTATGTGTGTTTTGGCCATGATGCACATGTGTTACATCTATCAAGAGTTTCTTGAAGTGTCTACCTCCCAAATCTATAGATTTAAATGTTAATTGATTGTAAAATTTAATTTATACTTACCGTAATCGATGTCGGCCATTGCTTTTTCAAAAGTCAATTCTTGGATCTTTTGTCGTACTACACGAATGCGCGTGCGTATGTGTGTGTGTGTGTGTGTGTGTGTGTGAAAGAGAGAGAGAGAGAGAGAGAGAGAGAGAGAGAGAGAGAGAGAGAGAGAGAGAGAGAGAGAGAAAGAGAGATTTTTTATGATGTTTGTATACGTACGGATGTGTGTGTGATAAAGAGGCAAGTGTGTATGAGAGAGAGAGAGAGAGAGAGAGACCAATGTTTATGTGAAGTGTGTGTGTATGTGTGTGTGTGTGTGTGTGTGAGAGAGAGAGAGAGAGAGAGAGAGAGAGAGAGAGAGAGAGAGAGAGAGACTAATGTTTATGTGAAGTGTGTGTGTGTGAGAGAGAGAGAGAGAGGGAGAAAGAGAGAGAGAATGTGTGTGCAAGAGACACAAGTGGAGATAATGTGTATGAGAGAGAGAGAGAGAGAATGTGCATCGGCTATAAAAAAAACGTTCAGAACAAAGGTCTTTTAAGTGACCCCAACGGCTTAAAAAAATCAATACAAATTGGGTCGCTTATGCCACCCAAACTTGGGTGTTTATGCCACCTTTGCAACGTCGTTTATGCCACCTAAAAACGTGGTTTATGCCACCCTCATAACATCGTTTATGCCACCCAAATGCGATGTATATGCCACCCTCGAAACGTGGTTTATGCCACCCAAAAAGCGTCGTTTATGCATCTCAAAAACGTCGCTATAGAGGTCGTTTAAACGATGGTCAAGAGCGACCTTTGGAACGACTTCTGTAGCGACCCCCGTAAGGGTCGCTACAGGTTTCTACTCTTGTAGTGAGGGTAGCATGAGAAGATTTAGGATGTGTGGAGATATTCTGGGAAGAGGTGGAGAGAATCAAGCAAAAGAGGTGGAGTAAATCAAGGAGAGATCAGTGGGATTGGATGCTTGGATGCATGAGAAGATTTAGGATGTGTGGAGATATTTTGGAAAGAGATGGAGAGAATCAAGCAAAAGAGGTGGAGTGAATCAAGGAGAGATAAGTGGGATTGGATGCTTGGAGATGTAAACTCTATAAATTGAGGCATTAGCCTAATGGAAATTTGCTGGTTTTTGATTATCTATGCTTACATTAAGCTAATAGTTAATTGCTCACTAATCACGTCTTAATCATCATCTAATCTCTTTGTTAATGATATTGATTCTAGCATTTGATCCACCATAGCTCATCACATTGCTGCAAATTTAACATCAGAGCCTAGCTTAGAATCCATCAAATTTATGAGCCCATTATCTTGCTAATCACCTAGTTAATTAGGATTAGTAGATAATCAAATTTTTAGTCATTTTTCATCAAGTCTTCTATGTCCAAAGCTTGGTGGAGGGGCTTGATCTCCCTCCAGGCTTAACAATAGACTTCAAGCCTTTAGCCACACAAAGCTACACTCCTTATGCTTTAGCCCATCTAATCAAACCATCAAACCGCCGACGCATCCTCCTGATTTTCGCGTTTTTTGAAGCGCCTGTTTCTGGAAGAAAACTGCAGATCTACTCCTCCTCCACAGAAGACATTGGTCTAATTCCTCTTGGTCCTAGGGGTTTTCAAGGGTGCTCTACAAGTTGGTGGAGACAGTTTTTTATTTCATCAAGTCTATAGTGAGGTCCAAGCTCTACACCAAATCTGCAGGTGACTTTGGTAAAACTAAGATTAAGCATTCAATGTTTGGTCAAATCTTGTGTTTCTTAGCTTAATCCTCTACTAGACTAAGTGCTATTGATGTCTTTGAAAGGGGTTGAGTTCATTTGAACTCTAAGGCCCCAGATCTGGACTCCCCGCATACTCTGTTTTTTGCACACAAAACAAAGGATTATTTTGCTAATCAGTGATTAATCAATACTAATCACTATATTTTGGTACAATTGAGGGTTCAAATTAACCATTGGGTATCTGATACAAATCCTCATAAATTCAGATTATAATTCGGAGATGATTTGATACTCCAACCATTCAGTACAGATTTATTACCCTTAGTTTTATGTAATTTCTGGTGAATTTATGCTGATAAATCTGTTGTAATCATCACCTAAACACCAGATTAATAGACACTGCCCTTGAATCTTGAAATTGGATCAAGAGGTAAGACCCCCTTCACATCAACATGAGCATGGCACAAGAGATAGCCAAATTTAATGGAGAACAGTTTTATATATGGCATACAAAAACCATGTATTTGCTCATGAGGAAAAATCTACGGTAGTTGAGGGAAGAGATGAATGCCCAGAGGTGAGTGGGGAAAATGAGTGGAAGAGAAGGAATGAGAAAGCATTAGGACTTATCGCACTCAGTTTAAATGATGAAATCATTCATCACATCACAGGGATACAATGGGCAAAAGATGCATGGGATGAACTCAATAAATTATTTGGCACTCAAGTAAAAAATTCAAAGATAAATCTGTTAATGTAATTCTACAAACTAGATATGAAAGAAATTGAACCTTTAATCACACACTTGAACAAATACAAAAGCATTAAGCAACAACTGGTAGCCATTGGCAAGAAGGTAGAAGATGATGAGGCACTAGCAGTGCTTCTAAAGAGTGTGGGTAAAGGTGAATATGAAAACATTGTAGCAACATTAAAGAATGTACCTGAATTGAAGCTGCACGAGATAGAAGGAGCTCTACTAGAGCAAGAGACCAAGGTCCAAAAGAAGAAATGGCTAGACTCAACAGCTAGAGAAGAAAAAGCATTCTTCACCCGAGGAGGATTCTCTCAAGGACGAGGACGAGGAAGCGGCAAAGTAGGAGGAAGGACCTTCACTTGCCACAAACTATGGAAAGCCAGGACACATGGCAAGAGACTACTACAACAAACCCAGTGGAGAAGGAACGACATCGGCAAACTTCATGGAGGCTCCTAAGGAAGTGGAGTCAGATCATCTAGAGAGAGAGAGAGAGAGAGAGAGAGAGAGAGAGAGAGAGAGAGAGAGAGAGAGAGAGAGAAAGAGAGAGAAACCCCACAACCCAATGTAACCTGTCCCAATAGAATAAAACCATCTCTGAGCCACCGATGATGTAGGCCATGTGGTAGATGTATGTGTGAGAAGGTACTTGTAGTAGTCAAGGTCACGGGCACTTGTAGTAGTCTTGGACACATAGAGAGAGAGAGTGTCAAGGACTATGAGTTTAGGGACTTGAGGCACTGGTCGCGGACTACCAAGTAAGAGGGAAACTTGGTATAGGGTCCAGGTGTGCTAGGATTATTCACTTGAGGGGGAGGTGTTGAAATATACAACTTTACAAGTGAATAGGGTGTGTATGGGAACAAGCCCTTAGTAGCAAGAGGCTGTAAAAGAGAATCTGTAAATGAGTAAAAAGCTATAAAAAGGTGAGAAGTATCTACTGGTTATGCATAGGCACTATGCACAGCCTATGCATAGTGCATAAGCCTATTGACCTAACCCTAATCCCCGGCACCCAAGGGTGCGAAAACACAAAGAGAATAATCATAAACAAAGAATGGAAAGAGAGGGCTTACCTCTTCTAGCCGAATTCTTATGAGCCGCCCTGTGGCCTAAACCCTTGGTGGTTGTTCACTTGAATAGACCTACAAACAATTATCATAATAAATCAAAACATTAGTTCATTTTAACATATTATGCAATAGGCCTTATGCATAAGGGTATTGCATAAGGCTTATGCATAAACCTATTGCAGAAGGCTTATGGAAAAGCCTTATGCATAAGGCTATGCATAAACCTATTGAATAAGGACTTATACAATAGCCTATGCACAAGGCTTATGGATAAGCCTTATGCATAAGGCTATGCATAAACCTATTGAATAAGGACTTATACAATAGCCTATGCACAAGGCTTATGCATAAGAGCTAATGTATAAACCTTGTGCATAAGGCTATGTATAAGGGCTTATGCAATAGCCTATTACATAAGGCCTATGCATAGCCTATTGCATAAAGGCTTATGAATAAACCTATTACATAAGACTTATGCATAAGCTTTAAATGCAATAGTCTATTGCATAAGCCTTATTGCATAGGCTATGCATAGGCTATGCATAGGCTATTGCATAAAGACTTATGCATAGCCTATTTCTTTTATGCATAGCCTATTGTTGCAAGAGGGCTTATGCATAGCCTATTGCATAAGGCTTAGACATAGCCTATTGCATAAGGCTTAGACATAGGCTATTGACCTAATCTTAGTTCTCGGTACCCAAGGGTGCGAAAATACTAAGAATCATAATAAAAAATGAAAAAAGAGTGCTTACTGTATGAGAGGATTGTCCTAAACCCTTGTTCACTTTAATAAACCTAAAAAAAAGAAACATAATAAATAAAAAAGTTAGTTTTCATTAACACATTAGCAAGCAAGGAGAATAAGAGGAACAAGAAGTGAGTACCCTAAACCCTACTCCTAATGCATAAGTGAATGAAAAAATTAGTTTATGTTAAACCTAAAAACTATTCTAATGCATAGAATGCTTAATAGATAGCTTGATAGAGAGCTCTCCATCAAAGCTCTCTATTACAGCTCTATGCATTAGCCTTAGGGTTATGGAAAGGGAGAGGAAAGAGAGGGGAAGGGACAAAGGGGAAGGAAAGAGAGAGGAAGGGGAGAAAAAGCTCACATTAAGCTATGAACAAGATTTCCATGAAAGCTTGGAATAAGGGAAAGCATTGAAGCTTTCCATTAAAGCTTGGGAGAAAGCAAAAAAGTGGGCTTACCTTGGAGAGGAAGATGGAATAGCGTAAGGTGTGGTGGGAGGAATAGACGGGCTACAGGCGTAGCCTCTGCATGTGAAGGAAAAGGGAAGTAGTTAGCCTATTGAAACCCATCAGTGGCATTTTAGGTGGGAGTTTCAGTTCCCAAATTGCTGCTCAGCAATGAAATTTCACAGCTAATTTCGTTTTGCTGGGCAGCAAAAAAATGTTACTATAGTCATTGTGTAGCAACCAAATCCTGGGTAATTTTTTTTTTACAGTTCTGGATAGTGTTGTGCGTTTTGTAGGAACCCTAAATCAATTTTGGTCAGGTTAAAGATGTCTCACAGTGATCATCAAGGACTGAAAGTTGGTTCCAAGGTATGGTTAAGAGAAAAAATTCATTGTGTATGCGATCGATGCAAGGGTCAATATATACGACAACGTCGTATACCAATTAAGCATGTTCAGACATATGGTCTTCATGAGTCATTGGCACAACCAAGTGCGGACGATGACATGGAAGAGAACCATAGGAGAGTGCTAGGTAAATGATGCCTCACCATTCGGTGACACCGCGTAGAGTGTAGAATATGGCAAGGCTTCATATGGAAAGCATGGTTGAGACTCATCTTCCCCAACCAATGAATGAGGTGCCTCCACCATTTCCACATGAGGAGGAAGAGAATATCATCATGAATGACATGGTGAAGGGCGTCTTTGGATGGGAGGTCATAGATGATAGTGAGCAAACTCTAATGTCACAAGAGGAGAAAACCTTGCATAAAGAGGCAAGAACTCCTTTGTATGAGGGATGTTCATACTCCACACTACTGCAAGCAAACTTGGAGCTATTAAACTTGCAAACAACTTATGGATGGAGTGATGCAAGTGTCACAAGTCTTCTTCGGTAAGACCGCCTCATTCTATTCTCTTAAATAGAAAATGTTTCATGATCTATATACTCTCCTTCCTAATATTTTGACATATGTTTTCTTACATTTTATTGTAGGCTTCTCGAGAAGATTCTTCCCCCTCAAAATCTATTACCAAACTCACAAGACGGGTGTCGTAAAATGCTTTCTATGCTAGGTATGGATTACATAAAAATACACGTATATCCCAAGGATTGCATGATATTTAGAGGGGTTAATAAAGATGCAACACAATGTCTAGAATGTGGGGAGAGCCGCTATAGGGATGATTTGCAAGGAGATAAAGTTCCTCAAAAGGTTTTGAGACACTTCCCTAGCATTCCTCGCATCCAACACATGTTTAAATGTCAGAGGATTGTAAAATTTGTGACATGGCATGCTACTCATCGCTCAACCGATGGCATCATGAGGATTGTAGCTGATTCACCTGCATGGCAACATGTGGAGCATCAATGGCCAGATTTTAAAGATGAGCTCCGTCATTTACGTCTTGGCTTGGACATGGATGGTGTTAACCCATTTGGCTTCAAGTACACATCATGGTCTACTTGGCCTATTGTATTGGTGAATTACAATCTCCCTCCATGGGTGGCAATCAAAAAAGGTCATATCATGCTTGCTCTCCTTGTACCAAGCAAGTATAAGGTGGCGAACATGGATGTGTACGTCGATCCTTTGATTGAGGAGCTTGAGACACTATGGTGAGGTATCAAAGTACATGACATTTCAAGGCTAATAAATAGACATGAGGCGAAGGTGAAAGGAGTTTTACTTTGGATGATGCATGACTATCCCAGGTTCTCAGAGTGCTCGAGTACTTACTTGAATCTTATATGCATAAGAATTCAATCTTTAAACTTTAAGTTTATATCTCTATCTCAATCATTTCAATTTTAAAATCTATTTAGCAACCTTCAGACATCATGCATGTTTGATTTGTGGACCATAACTTGTTTCGGAAAGAATCTCTACACTTAAGAAGGTGGTGTATGACAAACATCATCGATTCCTCCCTCCTTCACATCCCAAGTATGCTCTACATGATGTCTCACCACTTGTGATGAGAGGTAGAGATTGGTTTAAGGCATGAAGAAGCACACCCAATCTTCCACCAAATGGGATGTCTAGACACTCAATCTTCTTTCGACTTCCATATTGGTGTGACAAGAAGATCAATTATCTCTTAGATCCCATGCATATCTTCAAGAATGTGGCAAGAAATATTTGGGACCATTTAGTTGGTAAAAGAGATAAAAAGAGTGCAAGGGATGACTTACAAAACATTGGACGCCTTCAAAGTGCATGGCCAATTGAAAGTAAGCGTGGCAACATAGTTCTACCAAATTAACCATGAGTATTAACTAAGAAGAAGCACAATAAGGTGAAAAGTGTGATTGCCTCTTTTAGTACACAAACGGGAGTAATGCATTCATTGAAGGGTGCCTTCCACAAAGACCAAAAATAAAGGAGAGAAAAAATTATATGGCCTCAAGACACATGATTGGCACAAGATATTATAGGTATATAAATAATCACTCATTCATTCTCTTTATGGTACATAATTTGCAAGCTCATATACTAACTTCCATTTTTTTCTATTTATAGTTTATTCTTTCAATTACTATAGTTGGTTATGGAGACAAAAAGGTGAGAGATGCTATTTAAAAAATAGGAAGCTTGGTGAGGCATGAATCTTCTCTTTAATTCACTAACTAAGTTATGATTTCTTATTTAGTATTCTCACGCGCTCACAAGTTATGTACTGGTAAATAGTGCACATGATTACTATATATGTAGGTATATATCCTTAAAGGAGATAGATCCTATATCCATTGAAATAGCTCCTCTCAATGCTATGGAGGCATTGTGTATGATCGAGGAAAACTTTCCTAGAACAACTCTCACTAGCCAATTGCATCTTGTGTGGTGCATTTGGTTGATGAAGTGGCATTATGTGGTGTTGTTCATGTTCAATGGATATTTTCCCTTGAAAGGTTCATGAAACCTTAAAGGACTTTGTGAGATAAAGAGCAAGGCCAGAAGTAAGCATGGAAGAGTGATGGTTGATGCAAGAGTCTCTTGTGTATATCTCAAAACATCTATCTCGCATAGATCCTTCCATGCCATGATTGTGGAGAAATAAGGAGGATGACCAACTAATCACTAATGTGTCTCAGGGAAAAGGAAGGCAACAAAGGCTGGATGAAGCATTACACCACAAGGTGAATACATTCTGCATTCTAAATAGTCCCATCATGGA
This sequence comes from Cibotium barometz, assembly GCF_041138505.1. Taxonomy (NCBI): domain Eukaryota; kingdom Viridiplantae; phylum Streptophyta; class Polypodiopsida; order Cyatheales; family Cibotiaceae; genus Cibotium; species Cibotium barometz. The sequence continues at coordinate 28,976,707 of NC_141048.1, read as the reverse complement.
GAAGTGGATTGGTAGATACAAGGATGCAATCAATAGACAAAAGGATGCAAGAAGAGCTTTCAGAAGAGCAAATAGACGCTACTAGCTTAGAAATTCTACCAAACGTGATCAATATAGAATAGCTTCATATAGAAATATCAATGGCATTGCTGAAAAATGGAGAGATGATCACAAGAGAAGAGCATGAGGATGCAAAAGGATGTGACCCTCAAGTAAGTACATTCTTTATCTTTGTCTCATGTATATACATGTTTAATGCATTATACTAAATGTCATGTTTTTGTTTACTGTTAGTACAAATAATTTTAAATTCTCTACCCATTCTCTATTACATTTTATTTTGCTATCTATCTTTGCGTTGTGGTATATTCCTATATTGGAAAATTGACTATTGTTACACCTAGTATACAAAGAGCTAAGGCAATGTGTTGAGAAAACCTAGCGGTGATCCAAGTGTATAATACTAGAGATAGGTTGAGATATTATAAGTATACAACCCATCATTATGGATATATAGTCAAAGCTAGACAAGAGGTAGGGCCTAAGTTTTGAGGAGGCACTTAGACATAAGAATTGGGAAGATGGACCATGGATGAAGAGTTGGCTGCATTAGACATGGGACTTGATATCTTTTTACAAGGAAAATAAGGTAATTAGATGTAAGTGGGTCTACAAAGTAAGAATAATTGAGATGGTATAGGGTAAGATTGGCCTCAAAGAAATATACACAAACATACGACCATGAGTATGAGGAGACTGGCAACTGGCAACCACGAGAGCAATCATTGCTACTGCTATAGTAGTTAAGGGATGGTCTTTACATCAAATAGATGTGAAGAATGCATTTTAACATGGTGACTTATAGGAGGAAGTTTATGTGGTGCATTTACATGGTGCAGCCACTAGGGTACGAGTCATACACATCCATATTCTCTTTACAGGTTGCATTAAAATCCTTATATGGCTTAAAGCAAGCACCTTGAGCATGATCATATGGCTTAAAGCAAGCACCTTGAGCATGATCATATAAGACAGGGGAGAATCTTATCACTATTATATTTAAGATATCCAATGCTGATTTCTCACTGTGTGAGAAAGACTGATAAGAGGATCATGCTAGAGTAGTGATCTATGTTGATGACTTGGTGATAGTGATAATGAAATTCATATGTGTAAGCAGCTAGAGTTTGAGTATATGAATGAGATAGAGTTAATGGATGAGTTTCTCACAAGGATCAAAGATCTTAGAGAAAACATCTTGCATGTATTGATAGGGCTACGATTCAAACAGTTCATTGGTTTCTATTGTTTTCACAACTTTACCGAATTCATACTAGGGTTTTGCATTCAAAATTTGGCTCTGAAGAGAAATCTCGATGAAACCAAACTATTATACATGTGGTAGATTAATCATAGTCAAAAAGGTAAAGGTGAAGCCTTTTCTTAGGGTGGCTACAAGCCAAAGACATAATCAGCCCAGTCTTCTGGCAAGGATACCAAGGAGGGGAGTAATAAGCCTAAGAGAAAAGGAAAATGTAAATTTTGTCAAAAATGAGGACATTATATTAATGGTTGTAGAAAAAGGCTCAAGAAGGAGAAAAAGAAAGTCATGCATAGTTGTGGCTAATGCATCGACAACAAACAAGTGCTGAAAACAAGGAGACAAAAAACTATGCACATGATGACTGGGCATTCATTGTGCACTGTAGTTATGACCATTCTGTTTATAATATATGCACCTCAGTGATAGATCACCATATTTGGTATTTGGATAGTAACACGTTTGCGAGTAAAATAGGTAATATTTCCTCAAAAAAGGAACATTTGGCATCTTTCAAAGATCCCTTCTAGAAAAGACCTTCTTTAAGGGTTTTTTTGAAAACATTGTACTCATTGAGTAAAGCATGTCCAAAAAATAACAAAATTTTGAGCACTGTGTACAAATTTGGCGTGATACAAAATAACAAATAAACTCAAAAATTTGGGATTTTTTACAAAATGTTACTTGAAAAAAGCAAACAACTTCTCGAATAAAAGTATAAATTCATGTCATAATTTGGAGTCTTACATTAATGATTGGAATGTCAATAAAAAACCAAACTCTGCTTAGTTCAGCTCCCACACTACTTATTCTTCACTACTACTGAGTCCACTATCACCAGTGGCACTCTCATCCCCTGAGAAAGTTGATGATGCATACTACTTCTCACTATCCACAAGTACATTTCCCTCCTCTAAGCGAACTCCTAGAGGAAGAACTCCACTACTTCATTGGCATGTAAGCGACACATTTGGTGATGAAGTGTTTACATGCTTCCCAACATTCAAAGCATGAATTTTTTGCGTGAGAATTGATAATGTAGACTTTGGTAAGTGATATAATTTTGTGAGAGTAAATTCATAAACTTAAATATCCACATCTGTAAGCACCAATAAACTAGTGCTTGGAGTGTACATCCATTTTGTTTCTATTTAGATGTCCAAAATCCATTTTGTTTTCTCATTATGTTTCCATTTGGATTTCCAACGTCCATTTTGTTTCCATTTGGATGTCCAACATCCATTACTATATCATTTGGATGTCCAACAACCACTATGTTTCAATTTGGATATCCAACATCCATTTTTTTTCCATTTGGATGTCCAACATCCATTACTACATCATTTGGATGTCCAACTTCCAACATCTAACTTGGAGAAAAAAAATTAAACTATCACACCAACCTGTTTGTAACCATTTGGAGTGGGACATTCAATTATTCGTAACCCTAACCTCTTATTCTTTAATGTCACCTATAGTGGTTGGCTGACTTTTTATATCACTCCAGGTTAAGTTTGTGGCAATTTGGATGTTGAATATCCAAATTGCTACAAATGTTTTTTACATTTTATGGTAATTTGGATATTAAACATCCAGATTGCTACAAAAGTTTACCTCTCTCTAAACTTAGCATGAAAAAGTTTCAATGCAAGAAGGCACCTTTTTATTACAACTATTGGAACACATGCCTTTGATGGTTGATAAAGCGGGTACCTAGCTCATGTATAGACAAAAGGGTAACAAAAGTAGCTTGTCATGGAGAGCAACATTTACATACATATCATAAGCATTCTCATCTGACTTCTTCATATTTTAAAATATATATTTTTAATTAATACAAGCATTTAAATTGGTAATTGAACCATTAACTATTATGTTGAACCAGATTAAACATCCAGATTGCTACAAAAGTTCACCTCTGTCCAAACTTAGCATGAAAAAGTTTCAATGCAAGAAGGCACCTTCTTACAACTATTGGAACACATGCCTTTGATGGTTGATAAACCTAGCTCATGTATAGACAAAAGGGTAACAAAAGCAGCTTGTCATGGAGAGCAACATTTACATACATATCATAAACATTCTCATCTGACTTCTTTATATTTTAAAATATATATTTTTAATTAATACAAGCATTTAAATTGGTAATTGAACCATTAACTATTATGTTGATGATTTATTAAAATCACATATAGTAATATTAATACATATATATGAAAATAGTAACACATAGATATTAATTTTAATGAATTATATACATATGTTTTTACATATACATATACACATTTTCAATGTGCAGAAATTTATCTTTATAAATCTTATATTTTAAAATTTTAGAATTTCATAAATAATGTTAGTATTAAAAGTTAATGTGTAAGTATTAATTAACGGTTAACATATATGTACATTCAAAAAAATTTAAAGTGTGGCTTCACATATAGCAACTAACATGTTATACATGGCTAAGCATTCACACCTTGTTAATCAAGAAATTCATGAGGAAATTTAATGCACCATTGCATGTCCATACATGCATAGTGTAAACCTTCATGTTTGGATGAACAGTATTAATGAAGCATGCACCAAGAATTAGTCAAGTGAGTTGCAAAGTAGGTTGTCCTATTATATGTTACCTTAACTTAAAATTCCATGGCCTTGCGTACTACCTTATAGGCCCCAAGACCCATTTTGCCAACTAATGTTTTTTGGGAGAGGGACACTAGTAAATTTTAGTTGTGTGTGGAGGGGCAGGTGTGTGTGTGGTGTCTCGTTTTTGGTTGTTTTTGTAGCAATCTGGATGTTGAACATCCAATTTGCTGTAAAAAGTTCACCTCTTCCCACAAATAGAGTTTTCTTTTTATAGTTCGTCTACTACGTCATCTTCACACAAAAAGTTCTGCTAGCATTGGACAAGGCCAATTAGATGCAAGGCTCCCACTTCACGACCATCATCATCGCCGCAGCTGGATGGGCTTCTTCATAGATGCCTATGGTCTCATCTACGTTTCCACCGTGACCAAGTTGTTGGGCCGGATATATTTCACAGACCCCACGTCTAGGGTGCTAGGTACCCTCCCATCGGGCCTCAACGTCATGGCTAACAGCATTGCACTGCTCGGGGCATTCTTTGACTAGCTCTTCTTCGGCTAGCTAGGCAACAAGATGGGGTACAAGAAGGTGTATGACATCACGGTGGTGTTGATGGTGTGTAGCTCCATTGCGTCAATGTCTTTCAGGTCCAAGACCCACGTCGTCATCTCACTACCTCTCCTTCTTCCACTTCTGGATTGACTTCTGCATTAGAGGGGACTATCCCCTCTCTGCCACCATCATATCAGAGGATGCCAACACCAACACTCGAGGGGCCTTTGTGTTTGCCAACCAAGGCTTCAGGATCCTCGTTAGCGTAGCCATGGTCGTCATCATCGCCTCTGGCCTCAAGAGCTGCTACCCTGCACCCCCCTTTAACGTTGACCCGTGGCTTCCACCCCCTATGCCGTCGACTACGTTTGGAGAATTATGTTCCTGTTTGGCTACGTGCCCGCACTTTTGACCTACTACTTTAGGGCTAAGATGCCAAACACCGCCCGCTACACAACTCTATTGGCTGGCAACACCAAGCAAGCTGCCCAAGACATGGGCCAAGTATTGCACACAAGGGTTTCTTTGCTTGATGTTTACTGCACACAAGGGTTTCTTTGCTTGATGTTTACACAAGGGAATCCATGCTTGTCCACACCGTCAACTACCGTTTTCTACGCTTCTGACTATCGTTGTCTACGCACTACCATAGTCACCTACACAAGGGTGTCTTGCTTGTATATGCCATTAACAAAGGTTTCTTTCCTTGCCACCTACACAACGGTGCAAGGGTGTCTATGCTTGCCGACTATACCATCAACAAGGGTGTCCAAAGCAACCTGCCTACACACACAGACATCTCACAGAAGACTTTATACATCAATCCGTCTACATCGTATGTTGCCTACACCAAGCCGATTTCTATCCCACTGCTGCTACATCCCACTCCAATATGATGTCAAAAAACAATCAAGCATCCACAAGGTGATGTTGCTGAGCTTTTTATGTTGTAACAGATAGCTTTATGGTGATGACCCTTTTTGGCATCCTAGTAGACAACAAAGCTGGGCAACATCCACAAGGTGATGTTGCCTAGATTTTGAAGTTGTAAACAGATAGCTTTATGGTGATGACCATTTTTGGCATCCTAGTAGACAACAAAGATCAATTTAAACAATTATTATGATAACCATAATTAAATACTCTTGGTCTTAGCATAAGAAATTTACCTCTTATATATATTTGGATGGTATTATAGATTTATTGTAATGTCATTTATGCACACCGTTATGTATCCTCTTTCCTTTGTCGAGTTATAATTGTCTTCTACATGCATCAAGTATGGTAAGTGCACTATCCCCCCATCCCATTCGTGTTGCCCCCACCTCTTCCCTCTTTGTTAACTATATCACTTGAATTTTTTTTTAAAGAAGCTAATAAATTCTTTTTCTAGCTTGCCTTGTATGTTAAGTATTTTAAATCTTAAACATGCCATATCATCACACAAACTTTTATTTCTTTTGAAGCTACTATTTGTGTAATAAAATCAAAAAATAAAGCATTACATAAACATAGTTATTTTAAAGATGATTCAAGCACAAAAATTTTGATATATTTTGAAGGTAGTGCTTTGATTTACTTTAAGTTATTTAAAATTTAAGAAAATTTTCGTCTTTTTTGAGAATCAAATTGTAAATGTATGTCCAATACTCCAAAAAGATATATATTTTCAATATTTGGAAGGGAATCTTTCCAGGTAGTCTAAGTCAATTACCTATTTTACTCGCCCAAACGTGTTTAGTGGTGTACACAAGCACATTACTTCTCAACGTGATTTATTTTCCTCCCTTAAGTATGATCCTTGAGGAGGCATAGTCATATGTGCAAATAACTCCTCATATCTAGTGAAAGGAGTTGGTAAGGTTGTGCTCCTCACTACTACAAATTGTGGAACAATCATTCTCTTAGAAGTCTTGTTTGCTTTAGGCATTAGAAAAGAACTTTCCATTCGTCCCCTGCCATTGCTAGGGAAGTTCTAGTGGTCATATGCATTGATGACAAGTGTACAGTTCATGACCCAAGTTATGGAGACAACTTTGTGTTATGCAATACCCTAAGCCATGAGCTTTACAGGTTGGACATGTATGACAAATTAGCACATAATGTTTGTTCAAGTACTACCACATGTGCTATGAGTGATGACAAGTTATGAAATTCCTGCTTTAATCATTTGAATTGTGACGATTAAGGGAAAGAGTATATGTTAAAGAAGTTTCATGCATATATGACTGAAAGAGGCATGAAACATAAATGCACAATACCTTACACACCTCAACAAAATGGTGTGGTTGAGAGGAAGAATAAATCTCTGGTGGATATGGCATGTTGCATTGTTAAAGGCCAAGATTTGCCTTATAGTTTTTAGTTGGAAGCAATTATGCTGCCACTTATATGCTAAGCAAATGCCCCATAAGGCCTTGTAGACAATTATCCCTTATAAAGCTTGGAATTGAAGGTAGTTGTGTGTGCCTCATTTGCATGTTTCGGGTTGTCTTTCTTATTTACTTAACAACACAATAAGATAGATAATAAGGGGTAAAAGCATTTTTGTGGGATACAACTCAGAAAGCCAAGTGCATAGATTCTACCATCTAGTGTGATAATGTGGATTTTGGTGAGAAGACAGATTGTCTTTGTCAAGAATTCAAATCAATACAACACAAACCCCCCTTAGTAATGCTCGTTTCCGTCATGGGTATTTTTACATGTCACTATTAATTGTCGTGTGTGCGATGCTCAAAATAATGAATAGATGTCACATAAGCAACACTTTTGCATCGTTCAAGTGATATTCTTTACATGGCATCATAACGACACCTATCGTCATATAAATATGGTTCATTAAAAATAAATATTCTGTCACTTGCAACACTTAAGCGATGACCAACATCTCTTTTTCCTAATGAAAAACTGGCATATTAGTGTGACGGTTCTCTCTGTTTCTCTCACATATACACATTATAGTACTCCTCTCTCTCTCTATGTCTCTCTTACTCTCTCACTCTCTCTCTCTCTCTCTCACATACACACACACATACACACCTCTCTCTCTCTCTCTTTCTCTCTCTCACACACACACATCTCTCTCTCTCTCATGGGATTGGTCACTCACACACACACATCTCTCTCTCTCTCTCATGGGATTGGTCACATTAAATAACTCTATCTCTCTCTGTTAAGGAAAAAATACTACCTTGCACATACATGGGAAAGAAGATAACACCATATTGGGGAATATGGGAATTTCCCACAAGTTTGGGACACGTGGTCAAAAGTTTGGATTAACCATAACTTGAACACCACAAATCCAAAATGAGTGCTTTATAGCTCTTTAGATTCCATTTTTCAAGCGCTTTCCAACGATAGGTCATATGATAGGGTTTTGAGAAACTTACAAACATGTTATCCATGTCCCCTTTTTTAAGTATTCAAAAATGGGAATTGGAAAATTCCCATTTTCACTAATATGGTGTTAGATAGGAAAGATGCATGCAAGAGTCGATTCTGGAGAATAGCACTTGACCAACCCAATGAGGGTTAACTCCTCGATGTGTGAAGCTGCCAGGGGCTCACTCCACACTCTCCTTGTGTCACCCAAGAAGAGATCCAATGCTACGTAGAGAGCAAGAGGGAAGGAGCTATGGAGAGTTCAACCTCTACCTCAAGCCACAAGTATGCAAAAGGACATGGTAGATAGCAATGAGAAGGTAGAGAATGAGAGAGGAGAGCATTACCATTCCTACTCACATACACCAACAATCAAACATGCAAGCAAGCAAGAACACGTAAGAAGCAAATGGTGGCAATCATGGCTGGGTCAAGGACATGGTCATAGCGGCGGATGAAGTCATGGAAGCGTCAGACCATGCTTTCTTCAGTGCAAGGTTGCTGCACGGACAAGGGAGAAAACTAAGGGAAGTTGAACTTCAAATTAGGGTTCTTCTACTACTCCTCATGGAAGACTTTCCAGGCCAACCGTCTGCAAATCGAGAGATACTCAGGGCCCTGATTGTGCATGCCATGTTACAATATATCTCCTAGGTAAAGGCTTTACCGAGGAAAGGTTACCGACTACTCGCCCATGAGTTCGAGCGTTATGGGTGAGCAGCACGGGTGGGCGATGGTAGTCACCATGCGGGTTTGGGGTGGGTGGTCGTGCCACCATGGGTGATGCTTCGCCTCGAGGTATTGGCACAGAACATTGATGTTGAGGCAGTCGATGATGCAGGTGAGAGGTTTAGCCTCCTGCATTAGGGCCAAAAACGGCTAGAAAAGGGCTGTTTGTTAATCTAAGGATTAAGAAATTGTCCAATTGTGAATTGACACGTATACAAAAGTATGGCATTCTTGTCTCCTCCAAATGTCTTCTTAACGGTTCTATTTTGGTGGCGAATGGCTAAAACGGCTAAATTTAGACGTTTACGATGGCTAACATTAAAGTTTGGGTCCAAAATAGTGACATCTTGTTCCATTTTTTATTTCAAAAAATCAAGCATGAAGATACGAAATCCTCTTTTAAGGCCTTGAAAACAACGCTATTAATGACAAAACACCAAATTTTTTCAAACGTCTACTTTCCACCTTCCCTTCATTTTGGCATATGGTTTATTCTCTTTTCTTTGCACTTTCAAAAGATTCACTATTCAAAAGATTCACTTTCAAAAGATTCACTATTTTTCTCTTATCTGTGAGCTTTTATGGCGTCCTCACGTCGTCCTTCTCATAATATAACTTCTTGTGATTTTCATAACACGAGAGAAGATGGTGTTTGGAAACCCATGTCTTTTCGTGTGAATGATTGGGTAACAATGCTTCCCTCTTGCAAAGGTGCCCACAGGGTGAAAAGAACCAAGCGAAATGAAGTGAAATCCCATTGGAAAGGTCGTGTTCTTGCATTCAAAGTGACCGACAATGGCTGGCTTGCAAAAGTTCAACATGTCTACATGGCCAAAGACATGGTGTTGAACTTGGATGAACATCCAATTCTCCATTCTTACTGTAATTCAACAAAACTTTATCTATTTGATACAACACAATATTTCTCTTTCTGATATATTTGTTGTTTGTTTCATTTCAGTTATCTTTCCGTCAACAGCTGTGGAGTGGCAGCCTGTTGAGAGCTTAAGTGGCACATTCAAAGCAATTCACAAGGGGATTGCAGATGTCATGTACGCAGACAAACCACCTTCATTTTACAAATCAATGGATTTATTTGTGTATTTTGCAGAATACAGGGTTCCATCAAGAGAAGGTGTTCATGGAGAATTATATGACATACCTATTCCCACATTAATGTCACTAGAATGGGAAGTTCCTGATCCAAATACCATAACAAGCTTCAAATCCAAAATCAAAGATGATATTCTTAAAGCTATGTCTCCTGGAAGGATTTCAAGAAGGATAAAAATTCAATGGTTCTTGCCTATACATGTCTTTGTGGCATGTTTCAAAACAATGGAATTGGAGAGGACAAGAACGATGTGGCTTAATAGAAGACTATCTCTGACTGATATGGACACTGTACTTGGAGAAGGATGGAGTACCAAGGAAACCTTTCATATGGGGGACAATATCAGTTGTAGAGTAAGCCCAAATTCTTTGTCCATCTCATACCAACTGTGTCGCCAATCCCTAGTTTTGGGCTATGACTATAGGAGATGGAAAAGCAAGCTTGGTAGTTGGGTCCCTTTGGATTCTGAAGAGAATTGTCCAGAGTTTGAATTTAACATCATAGTCCATCCATTCATAGATCCCAGGAAACTCATAGTAACATCAAACTGGCGACTACAACATGTAAGAGAGTCGCTTGAGTTTCTGGACGAAATATCACCTGAATATAGATTCAAAGTAGATGATATTGTTGTCAGTACAAGGATGGAGAGTGTAACCTCATGCATCACATGCCTCCCCCCAAAAAAAGTTGTATTTGAGCCACTTGCAAGGGCAAGTTTGTATAGTTGAAAAGGATTTCTCCAATAATGTAATCAATATATTTTGCTAGATTTCGTCTTGACTTCTTCACAAAATTGGTTAACAAATTGTTTGCGACACAGAACAAGGTTTAACAGTTAAATATCAAATTATTGATACTGAATTTAAGTACAGAATATTGTCCCAAAAAGGGTGTGTTCATATGGACAAAATGAACAAAACAAAATCCAATATGTGGAATCACTCTACAAAATCAACTTTCCTTTTGGCATGAGATGACCCTGCATCTTTAGAGAATCTTTCTCTCTTCTGTTTGCTTCGATCAAATTTTGCTGATTGAGGTTCAAGTTCTGGAGTTTTCAGCACTTGAGGTGTTGGAGAGGAAGACTTTAGATAGAATTCCTACAATGGTGGTAAGTTGGGCTCCTCTCTGAGACCTTCACGTGTTGGCGAAGGAGATTTGGCAGTGGGGTCTGGTTTTGGAGAAGGTTCTTTGGAGGTTGGCCTTGGAGACTTGGCAGTCTTCTTGGGGAACATGAACAAGAAATTTAATGGAGAGCCAACATTTGCCCTCTTACCACCTTTGTTGGATAAACGACGCTTCTGAATTTTAAATTTCACTGGTGAGTGAAAAGGAAGACCTTTAGTAGCACTCCTCTCTTTGACAGGGGTCTTCTCTTTGATAGGTGTCTTCTCTTGAGCTGGAGAAGAGCTCTTCTCTTTGGCAAGAGGACTGGGGATTTTCTCTTTGATAGGAGTCTTCCCTTGAGCTGGTGAAGAGCTCATCTCTTTAGCAGGAGGGCTAGGGGTCTTCTCTTTAGCAAGAGGGCTAGGGCTCTTCTCTTTAGCAGGAGGGGTAGGGATCTTCTCTGTAGCCTGAGAGATCTTTCCTTTAGAATGGCTCTTCTCTTTAGAATGGCTCTTTTTCCCCTTGGAAGATCTGCTCTTAGTAGGGCTCTTCTTCCTCTTCTTCTTCTCTTTGGCAGAGGTCTTTTCCTTTTTGAATGAGTCATCCTTGTCTTTGCTTTCCTTCTTCTCCCTTTTCCTTTTCTTTGAATTTGTATCCTTGGCTCCTTTATTAGGTGGAAAGGGAGAATCAGGATCATATGGATTGATGGATCTACTCAAAACCATGGACACTGCCTTCTCCCTTACCCAACTTACCCAAGAATCTGGATACTCATGTAACTAAGACAAAAGAAAATAAGAAAGTAAGAAAAAAGGTCACTAAATGTATTCACTAAATCAATTAATTGTTTTCATTCATGAACTTACAGTAAGTGTTGTCATTCTAAATCTTGACTCAAGATATCTCCAAGCATTAGCAAGAACCATCCATCCACAAGATGTTGAGTCTTTCTGCAAGGGAACTTCCTGATTGAAGTACTTAAAATCTTCAAGTTTGTAGTCTACATAGGTAGAACCTAGAAAGCTCAAGATAAGTTTGGCAGCACTGCAAGCATAAAATATTGAGGGTCAACCAAATAATTGAAATCATACAAGAAATTGTTCTGGAACATAAACCATGGAAAAGTTGATTCTTACATTTTACTTCTCCCATGAATGGATGCCAAAGAGTTCATAAATATCACATCTCTATCCAATAGATTGAAGATAATAAGACTCCAATGGCCTCTGTGATAATATGAATACTGAAATTAGTAATGAATACTGTCATGTCTATTATAGGCAAAAGATAATTGAGAATGAGTCTTACACTTCAACATAAGGGTATATAATGTAATTGCAGGTAAGCATATCAAAGTTTTTGAGAAAACTTGCAAGATCCCCTGTCTATTGAAAAGGCACTGTGTAACAAGGGGATCAAGAATGGTCACTTGCACAGCCATTGATTCATGAAGATCCCTCATAAGACATCTGGAGACACAAACAAAACATGTCAACAAAATATGGAGTCTGAGAAATTCATCAAGAAAACAAAAGCAAATCAACACAAACCTCAGACAGATGAAGAGGACTGTGTCAGATATCTCAATATTGTGATTCACAAGCATACTTGTGTCCTCAGGGGCAATGTCACAATAAACCTCATCCTCTCCATGCATGGACACATCTACTATCATTTGACCCGTCACATTCTGATAAAGCTCTGAATTGGATGCATGGAGAATTTCAGCTTGCTGAGAAAGAATTGCATCCTCTGAAATCTTCTCCTGCTCTCTCTCTTTTTCAACTTCTTCTTTGATATCTTGAGCTTTTCTTGTATCATAAGAATGAGAAATATCTTCAATCACAACTGATTGCTTGGGTTGCCTTGCTGGAGGGATATTAAGAATTTCAAAAGCTCTCATATCTTGACTTGGAATAGGCTCCAAAGCTTTGTCAAACTTATATCTAAGTCTAGACACAAGCACAAAATCTTTGCTCATAAGAGTGATCCTATGAGCAAATGCAGCAGCAATGTAGCCATCATTCATAAAGTCGATTAAAAAATCTTCAGCAGCCTCTTGAAGACACATGAGGGCCTGGGTCTCCCATCGCACTTTCTGAAGATTTGTGTTTCTCATTTTGCCAACTAACCTTTCTGATATGTCCCTAACAACCCGAGTAAATGGCAGTCGAGGGATGAGAAGACTAGTAGATTTCTGTGCTGCTCTTATCTCTCTTAAGGACTTCACTTGATAATTCAATCTCTTTCTTGCTGTCGCCCTTGCACGAGGCTTTGGAAAAGGCTGTTCTTGTTTGGAAGGTCCTGGTTTGTCCTCAGCTTTTTCAGTGTCCAAAGGTGGGTAAACTTTCCTTGCAGTCTGTTTCATCCTTGCCATTGAAGCTTGAAATAGGAGACCAGATGAAGTGATTTGTGTAATAGGACAAATAAAATAAGGTGGCCCGAACGAAGCGATAGAGCGAATCCGAAGAAAATGGAAAGTGATAATTGCTTGGTTCAGGAAATGAAAAAAGTAGAAGTCCCGAACGAAGCGATGAGGCAAATCCAAAAATCTCGGATGAGCGTAATCGCTTGATTCGGGCAATCAAGAAAAGGACGGAACGAAGCGATAGATCGAATCCGAAGAAAATGGAAAGTAATAATCGCTTGGTTCAGGAAATGAAAAAAGTAGAAGTCCCGAACGAAGCGATGAGGCAAATCCAAAAATCTCGGATGAGCGTAATCGCTTGATTCGGGCAATCAAGAAAAGGACGGAACGAAGCGAGTAAAGGATTCCGAATGCCCTGGAAATGTGCAATCACTTGATATGGGAAAGAAATGAGAAAGTAAGTTTGGGAAATAAGGTAGCCTGTTTTCGCTTGATACAGTGTCGGAGAAAAATATGATTATTTTCAACAAAATTTACTTTTTATACCTCGAGAATGTCGTACAAATTACCATTGGGTACACGTGTCATCTCATCATTATTGCCACATGGCATAAACGTTCACTATTTAAGGTGTTTTAATCACGCAACATATATTTTTCAAAACTCTCTTTCAAATTTTTTAGCCAGTTTTGGACCACTTATTTGTGTCAAATCAAGGTGTGCACCGTATTATCTTCCTAGCCCTATTTTGCAAAACTCAATATTAATTTTTGGGACCTTGGAATTGCCAAAGCCCGCACCAAGCGATAGAGGCATTCCAATTTTTTTGGACCTTCCGTTTTCGCTTCGTTCGGGCTCAAGCATTTTTCTCAAATATCTCAATGAGTAAAAGTGTTGCGGGTCGACATGAACTTGTTGAAGAAAGCCCAAGTGAGAAACTCTTGAATGCTATCTTGCAAGATGGTCATGATATGAAGATATACGTTGATGTAGTGGAGATATTCAATCCAAGGTTTTCTCTTTCAGATGTTTTGTTGAAGCTTAAGGACATTCTTGAAGATGATTACAAGCAATTTGAATTGTCAATTCAAGCTCATTGTGTTCGTATAGGAGACCATGATTTTTGTCACCTTACAGATTTTACACAGCTGTCTGTGGAGAAAGCCAAAGTTACAAAGAGGTTCAGTAGGTTTTCAAATAGAAACTCTTTCACATGTCCTTCATCCATTTCTTGTCCAATCCATAAAAAGCATTGCAACCTTGTCCCCAAGGATGTCTCCTTTCTTTTCTTCCTATTTTTGAAAGCAGAAATACAGGATAAAGAGCAACAGCCACAAATTGATTCAGAGAATGAAGAAGAAAACTTAAATGTCACCACAGTTTCAAAGTTAGAGAAAAGTGAGATTTTAGAAGAGGAAGAAATTGATGTTCAAGCTGAGGAGAGAGAAAGTGCCAATCTTGATGTTGCAGAATTTAGGGCTTTCACTATTACTGAAGAGCCCTTAGAGGAAGCAAGCATATCTGAATCCTCTGTTACTCTTCCAAACCTTCCTTTCTTCTTTATCAATGAGAAAGATTTTATTCCTCTGTCCTATCTTCAAAGTCTCTTCAATATCAGAGAAGACTACTGTATTGCAGCAATTTCAGAAGCTTGTGAAGTGGCCAAAGACTTTATTGATACAGAAGTAGAGTCAAAGGAAGAGTTTTTGGCACATGATTTGCAAACATCTGACCACTCATTTATCCCTGCTAATGATGCACTTGCCTTGTGCCTTAAAAAAGTGGAAGAGGGGAAACCTTCCTTGAGTGATGAGGATTTTGAGAACAGGCTTATTGAGTTGGGTATTGAGTCTTTTGGCAGAGATTTCAAGCTTCAGGTAGATTCTGATAAAGTGGAAAGGGTTGGCTCATGCAACTTGATGAAAGACAAAGTAGTAATTGAGGATGAGTTGCAGAAGGTAGCTTCCATTTAATCTTTTGTAAAATGTTATTGTGATTGTAATTTTTTTAAATTGAGGTTTTTGTCTTGCAGATTGAATTGCTTGATAAGGATGATTTTCTTGGAAGAGCTAGAGGCAGCAGAGTGAAATCTACAGACACTAGGTCAAGAAGGTCTTCATCTGCTCTCATGCACTACTTGCCTACATTGTGGATAAGGCTGTGTTCTGTGCATTCCACATGAACTTCTCTGAAGATGCTGAGTTGCCAATTTTTGCCTTGAAGGTGTTGTCAAGGTTCATGGGATATACTCCCCTTCCAATAAATGCTAATAAGGTTTTGCTTCTGGAGAGAGCTGCTGCTCTTAGAATCTTTGGATATGTTGCAGGTTTCAATGCCTCAAGAGCAGGATACTTTCTTTGCTACTCTAGCTATGCAGCTGCAGCTGAGGTGTCAGATATCAATCTTCTTGGGGGTTATAGAAGGAGAAAATTTTTGAGATACAGAGGTGACATGCCAAGTAGTCCCAAGAGAATCAAAAACTAATGTACACAATATTTTGCAAGGACCGATTATATTTCAGCAAATATTTTGTTAGAGGTACAAATGTGTTAGTAATCATTAGTCTCTTTCTTGAGGTGTTGGTGTAGTTTCAGATTGCTGGGTCTTTGATCTCATCCTTTGTAATTGCCTCCTGTAGAACCAATTGAATAATTCTTTAAGTGCATTGCTTCTTCTTTGTCCACCTCCTCCTCTTCGGGTACATCTAAAAAAGGAAGTTCTCGCTTGATAATGAGACTTTTCCATTCCTTGTGTATTCCATGTTGCAAGTGGTCCTTCTGTAGCAAAATATGGTCCATGCAAGTAAAGAATATGCTACAAAGACAATTTTTGTTAGTACATTTAAGAAAGTACAAGTAATAAGTCTGGACACACCAATTTATAACTGTTTTGATAAGTCTGAACACTCACCAAGTAATAAGTTATGCCTTTTTCTCCCCAGGCATCTATGATAGCTTTGATCAAAAGCTTTATTGCTTTTTTGAAATCATCTGCATAAGTATTTGAACCAACTTGTTGTCTAAGGACTTTGAAAAAATTGTAGAGTTTTTTCCAAACTTCCATACGTTTGTTGGCTACATCTGGTCTACTTTTGACATTTGTGGTGATGACACATAGCTGTTTCCAACAGTTCCACATTGCGTTGACTTGTTTGGTGTCATGGTTGCTCAAAAATCTTCTCGCTTTTGCTCCTCCCATTGAAACATCTTGCAGAACATCACCTGTACCTCCAGAAAGAACAGGATCTTTTTTAAGATGCACTTCCCCACCATGAAAACCCATTTGAGAGAGCAAGGCTTCGCACTTTTCTATGCACTCATCTGCAAGTTTAGTCGGCTTAATAGAATATGCATAGTCCAGATGAAGTCTGAGCAATTTGTCCAAGATTCTTATCTCTGCATGCAATGTACATATATGCACATTTTTCAAATGTATTGGTAGAATTGGATCCCATATTTTAAGAGAAGTTGGATAATCGACGACATTCACATTATTTCTGGATGGTGGTTTTCCAATCTCATTTTCTGCAAGCCATTCTCTTGTCCCTGTGCTTGCCATGCAATACAGACATGGATATTTGGTATTTGCTCCTCCACATACACCAAACATACACTTCAACGCCTTGAGGTCGGCACTCAAATGCCATTCCACAATGAAATCACCTATGTCGTCAACATGAAGGTGTTCACCTGTATTTTGGCTCTGAATAACTGAAGGAATGTCTGTTTGTGAGAAGAGCCACTTTAATGTTTCATGACTCTCTACTGGTACCTGAGCTGATCCAATCCACCATAGCTCCATTTCTGATTGAGTTTTGTGGTATGGAGAATCAAGCTTACCTTGACTATAGTCCAATGCTTTATTCATTAGGGATATAGATATTCTTTCCATTTTTTGACATTTTTGGATTTGAGCTTCATCTAATTTTAAAACAAATACAAGTTTTCCTTCATAATCTATTTCCCTTATGTTGTAATATCTCACCATAAAAGATTGGACTTTTCTAATGTTCATCCAAATATTATTATAAACGTTGTATTCAAAAGATGATTTTTTTTTTTGTCTCTCATATGGCATTGTTCCCTTAATATGGAAATACTCTCCGAAATGTTTAGAAATTTCCTGATTTAACAGAGTTTTGTATTTTCCAACATTGTGAGGTCTAGGCAACCCAAAAGCTTTGATTTTGTAATACTTAAGGACCCTGAACCAGGTTTTAGAGATGGCTCTGTATCCCTTTCTACTCACTCCCACTGTGTCACAAACTTCTTGCATTTGGGAAGGCTGGACTAATAAGTCCATATCTTTTAAAAGATGTTGAAAGATCAGTTTTTTTTTACTTTGATTTTCATGAAGTTCTAAAAGTTTCAAGATATCCGACCTATTCATAAGCTCATTCAAAAATCTTACCCTTTCCTGAGCATTAGACATGTCAAATCCTAGAAGGTTAGTAACATGATCTCTTACAAGTTTTAACCTTTTTTTTCTTTGTCCAGATCTCTCTGTTAAGTTAACTACATCCCGCATTCGTTTTACTCGTGCTCTTAATCCTATTGGAGTTTCTTTTAAGGTTTTCAATTGATCATTTTCTTGTTTCAAAGACAGTATTTTGTTTTCAAGTTGTTTAGAAGTCCTACGATCTACATCTAGCGCCACTAATCTAGAAGAGCAACAGCAAATGATATGTGAGGTTATTCATAGAATTATCCAAATTGAGAGGCAAAATAGGGGAGTGGACCTAGTTTCCACTGGCCCTATGAGGTTTTTGGATATAGGCAAGGCCAAACAACCAACCCTATCACAATTGGAGACTCCCTTGGTGAGTCCCATAGACCCTTCGTATGTTGTTTCGCTTGGAGTCTCAATGCAGGTTGAGCCCACGAGTAGTAACTTTAGCTTTCCAACCTTGGCTCAACTTTCCATTCAGGAATCCACAATGCCTACCCCAATGATGAGCATAGCGGAAAATGCACCTGTTACCGCTGTAGTTAGTACGACACTGCTACCTAGTGGAACAGTACCTACAGCAGTGCGTGCCAGTGCCTATCAACCATATGTACCTATCGCTACTCATGCTTATGTAGCTCCTACGCCTCTTAGTATGCCAACGGCGTATGCTCCACGACCACCTTATCATAACCATTATCCAAGGGGAGCTAGGCCTAGTCACATATCATATCCTACGTCGTTTGCCAACATACTCAGACCAACGCCAACTCCTATCAGCCAGGCTATCCCAGAAGTGCCTCCACCAACTATGCCTGCTCACTTAGGTGATCTCGCAGCATTTGCTCAGACGATCGGACGATCCATTGCGGAAAACATGCGGGGCATGCCTGCTGAGAGAGAACCTAGAAGCAAGGCAGTACAAGTGGCTAAGCTCACTCAAAACTTCAGTGGTAACGAGGATGTTAGGAAGCACATTAAAGTCTTTGAACACGTGTGTGATTCCTTGGAAGAGCACAATGAGTTGCATAAGTGTAAAGCCTTAGGCTTAACCTTGAGTGGGAAGGCCGGAGATTGGTATCGAACCTTAAGGGTTGAAGAGCGCACTCACTACCCCACTCTCAAGAGATTGTTCTTGAAAGAATACATACGCGAGGGTGTGCTTTGGGGGGTAGCATCTCAACTTCAAAAAGCTGAACGCGAGGAAGGGGAGTCAGTGAGAGACTTTATAAGTCGATTGAAGCATCTAAATTCTCGCTGCACTCCTGATCAACGCTTCAATAACAACCAACTCCTTGATAGATTCATCCGAGGATTGCGCCACGAGGACATTTACAATGGCCTAGTCATTAGAGGTCTTACAACGTGGGAAGCAGTCACTGCCAATGCAATCCAGTTAGAAGACAACTTGATGATTGCAGGTAAAAAGGTGTCTTCAGAAACAAAATCCGTTAGTTCGCAAGTATCTGGGCACGAGCCAATGACAGTAAAACCTATTGCCAAGGAGCCCAAGATATCTGAAATGTCTGTGACCGACCTTACTAAGGCTCTCCAAGAATACTTTAGGGGTAATCGAGCTCCTCAGAATAGCCATATGTACCCAAGGAGAGAGCAACAATGGTGTTCGGTGTGCTTAGGACCACATAGCACGAGTGAATGTCCCACATTCAGAGTCAAATTCAATGGGAATTGCAATGCATGTGGTAAGTATGGCCATCAATCTAAAGATTGCCTAGTACTTAAGAGAATGTTGGCAAATCAGGCACCACTAGCCTGGTCAAACACACCTCAAGTACCCGCGCTAATGCCTGCACAACCTATCGAGCAACCATCACAGCACATAGTTCCAAGGAATCCGAATGTAGTCCAGTCTGTGCCGTTACCACCGCCAGTGCTAGGACCACAACCTCCACATCCAAGGATTACCCCAATAAACCAGATGGGTTGTGAGTCACATAGTGCATGTGGGGATTATGAAGAGGAGATAGACCCCACTGCTCCATATGGGATTGATACGTTTGAAATGATTCCCCAGTACTACATGGAGGATCATTTCGGGCAAGTTAAGCCTGTATATCAAGCGGCTGCTCTCGCCACAAGGGGGCAAAACCTTAATACCTTGGCGAGGAGACCACCTCTTCAATGCTACGAGTGTGGTGGACCGCATCGTGTAGCAGAGTGCCCTAATAGGCTACAGAAGATCGCTACTCAGATGCAACCAAATCAAGGGAGCACATCGGGAATGCCGGTACTTACATGTAATCGTTGTGGCATAGATCATTTGATTGCTCAATGTCCACATAATCCTAATGCACCCAAGATTACGCCATTGAATTTGGTTGAGGTCGCCAACCAAGCACGAGGAACCACACCTGTTGTACCCGCGAATGTAGTTACATGGTCAATGCTTCAAAATCAAAACTACATTCTTGAAGAGAGGGATACTGCATCAATCGCTCAGGCAAAGAAAAAGAAAACACGGCGAAAGAGATCGCTTAATGCCACGAGCTCCAAGCCCAGTTCAAAGACTAACATAGGTACAGGAGACGACCCCATGTATATGAATGATCCTGAAGATGATTCTGATTCAATAGAAACCATGGGGACCAAAGCCACTACCTTAAGGGAGGAACCCACACGACGGGAGCTCAATGAAGGAGAATCAAGCGAGTACATAAATAAGGGGAAATAGAAGGAAACTTCCTCGGCCCCACAACCAAGTCAGTTAATGCCCTCTTGACCACCCAAACTGACTGAGACTCCCCAAGACAAGCCACATGGGCCAAAAACCCTCAAGAAAAAGATTGGTACTTACCCAAACCCAGTTGGGAGATTGAACAAGTGCAACACTTAAGGGGTTTGGTGGAAGAAACACAAAGAGAACTGGAGCCAAACCCGAGAAAAATCAAAATTCCAGACACAGTGTTTCCTACGCAAGTTCAGCCTCACCGGACCCATAAACCGTTAGCTATACCTAGTATCATTCGGGAAGAAAGCGAGGATAGGACATCCGGAAGTGGGCAAACACCCTTCTTGCTGGAAAGAATGTTTAGTGAGGGAATGCCTGACCCCATTGAAGAGGAAGTGATTCCATCTTCACCAGTCCCTAGTCAAGGGGCGATGTCTCGAAAAGTACCATTGAATGTGTCTAAGCTAATGGATTTCATGTCCTCTGAGATCAGAACCACGATCATATCCAAATTATACGGAGATCCTGAGCTATTCTTAGCTCTTCGGGCATTTCTCAATGGAGAACTAAAGGCGGGGCTACCACAATTTGCAAATATGGATAGACCCGACACGCTTCAAGATGAAGGGGAACATTGGGATCTACAACCCAACCTAGATGAAGACTCGGTCGTTGAAATACCTGTGAACAAGTTGGGACAGTACTTTGAAGGTGACGAATCTAATGCAACCCTCCCCATTACTACCAAGGGATTAACTCTAAAGGGAATCCTTGATGGTGGTGCTGGCATGAGCATTGTGACTAAAAATTGTTGGGAATCTATGGGGAAACCTCACCTTGAAGTCACAAACATAGTGGTTAAGATGGCAAACGGAACCATAGCTAAACCTATTGGAATGTTAAGGGACCTTAAGATCAAGGTCCTGGGATACAAGATAAAACATACCTTCATTGTAATGGATTTCTCCAAGCATCCTATGTCATATCAAATGATCTTAGGACGTCCTTTCATGAGGGAGGCACAAATGGTGCATGACTGGTCGAAAAACCATGTCTACCTACAATTCCAGGACTCTGTCATTCGAGTTGATCTTGAGAATGGTCGTGCACATCCTTTAGGAAGCAAGGTTATCATCGATAATCGATCGGATACCACTGTTCATTCCGCCCCATTAAGGTATTGCTATACATGCAAAAAAGAGACTG
Organism: Cibotium barometz; assembly: GCF_041138505.1. Lineage (NCBI taxonomy): Eukaryota > Viridiplantae > Streptophyta > Polypodiopsida > Cyatheales > Cibotiaceae > Cibotium > Cibotium barometz. The sequence continues at coordinate 28,955,196 of NC_141048.1, read as the reverse complement.
ATGATGGGAAGGATTCTCCTTACATGGATGTCCTACCGGGTATGACTGAGTCGGATAACGTGGATTGGGTACACCTAGCGGCAACCATAGACACATGGGGAAATAGAGGCACAAGTTGGGTAACACCTGAGGGGCAAGATATGCCACCGTTAGTGCCAATAAACATGATAGGTGTTATGCACTTGACTCCCTGATGGCGAGAACGTGGCAAACTCCACCGACATTGAAAGTAGCGAAGACTCTGACCAATGCAACTCTGAGTATGAATCTCAAGAAGAAACTGACCCTGAGCCTGATGGGGAAAATGAATCAAATATTCACCCAAATGTGGAAGCAAGGTGCTCAAGGCCTAAGACAGTGGCCTCCTGCAGTTCATCCGAAAGTGAAGATCGACCAAGTGAGTCCGAATCTGATAGAAACAAAAATCAAAAACTTGGTAAGAAGAAAACGAGACATAAGTGCCAACGCTATCGAGCTAATGTACGAACTGCAATAAATAAGGAGAGATCCACTGCAGAATGGCTTAGTTATGTAGGAGCCATTGACGCTCATCGGAAGATAGCGGATAATTGGGGACAATACCTCCAAAGTGTCATGTGGTGTATTCCGCAACCTCATGACGTCGCCCAATTAGAAATCGAAGAGAAGCCAAAACTAAGTCGTACTGCAAGAAGGCGGCAAAACCAAGAGTTGGCTCAACAACAAAAGGAAGCGGAATTGAAAGAAAAAAGCCTGGCACAACAAGAACCAGTAGACTTACACCCTGCACCCGAGCATTTCAAATCATTCACCACCCACACAGGGGAACGTAAAGTAGTCTACACAAAAGCCCAACGAATGCCTACCAATGGGAGTAGCGGTGTCTACGATTGCCCTGCGGTAGTCAAGGAGATAGACTTAGCAGATCCGGGTGAGGAGTCTAAACCAGTTTTTATTGCTCAAGACCTCACCAAGGCGGAAGAAGCTGCACTTACGAAGCTTCTTAAAGAATTCAAGGACATATTTGCTTGGACATATCATGATATGAAGGGTGTTCCACCCTCGGTGGTGCAACACACGATTCCAATGATTAGCACCGCTAAACCAGTCCAGCAACGTCCCTACCCAATGAATCCTAAGTACGCAAAGATTGTACAAGAGGAAATTGAAAAGCTGGTAAAATGTGGATTCATATACCCAATTGAGCACTCAGAATGGGTTTCTCCGATAGTCATCGTGCCAAAGAAGAATGGGAAACTCAGAGTGTGCGTTGATCTCAAAAAGGTTAATGCAGCCACCAGAAGGGATCATTACCCCTTGCCATATTCTAAACATGTTCTTGAAAGAGTGGCAGGCAAGGAGGCATATAGCTTTTTAGATGGGTACTCGGGTTACAATCAGATCACAATTGCAGTCGAGGACCAAGCTAAAACAGCATTTATCACGGAGTTTGGAGTGTTTGCCTTTCGCGTCATGGCTTTTGGCTTGACCAATGAACCTGCAACATTCCAACGATTGATAAACACGGCCTTTAAGGAATATCTAAGGGACTTTTGTGAAGCTTTCTTAGATGATCTTTGTGTTCATTCCTCTTGGGACGAGCACTTGATGTGTTTACGAAAAATATTTGAAAGGTGTAGATTATATCGCATCTCCTTGAATCCTTTCAAATGCCAATTCTGGGTTAAACACGGAGTTATCTTAGGGCATATAGTGTCCAAAAATGGGATTTCCACGGACGAGAGTAAAATCAAGGTCATTCTGGAACTGCCGCCACCCACCAACTACAAGGGAGTCCAACGCTTTATGGGCCACGTTGGTTATTATCGAAGGTTTATTGTCTTCTTCGCTGAGATAGCTCGACCATTGTATAAGCTTCTCATCGAGTTTATCTGGACCGAAGAATGTGACCGTGCCTATGAGCTACTAAAGAAGGCCTTGGCGAGTGCTCCAATCTTGAGAATGCCTAACTGGGATTTACTCTTCCATGTGCATATTGATGCATCAAACTTTGCTATTGGGTGTGTGTTGACTCAACCTGGAGAACACAAGCTTGACTACCCCATTAGCTTTGCCAGTCGTTGCCAGTTGAACGATGCTGAGATGAACTACACCACTACAGAGCGAGAAGGGTTGGCAATGATATATGCAGTAAGGAAATTTCGTTATTACCTCCTTGCCACCAAGTTTGTTTTCTATGTAGATCATCAAGCGTTGTTGTATCTGGTAAACAAACCATGCTCCACAGGAAGAATCACACGATGGCTATTGATTCTTCTTGAGTTTGATTTCACTGTTGTTGTGAGACCTGGCAAAAAACATGTTATGGTGGCTGATCATTTGTCTCGCATACCTAATGGTGAGGCTCCTACAGGGGTTGATGATGACTTACCGGACACTTCCCTGTTCATGGTGGAGACAATGCCTGAATGGAGTGAGAAGATTGTTAACTTTTTGGTTAATGGCTTTCCACCCAAGGAGCTTCGTAAAGATCTAGCTCGAAAGCTAATCAAAGAATGCGAACCCTATTGCCTGATAGCCGGGACTCTTTATAAAAGAGGAAAGGATGACGTTCTTAGGCGTTGTGCCCGAGAGGATGAGTATCTATACATTTTACAAGAGGCACATATGGGCGTAGCCGGTGGTCACTTCTTAGGAGACTTAACTGCGCGAAAGATCTTATAATCAGGGTATTGGTGGCCCACTATGTTCCAAGATGCATCACTCTTTGTGAAGGGTTGCGATGAATGCCAACGATATAAGAAACCCCAGAGGAAAGATCAGATGCCCCTACATCCAATCAAAGTAAACCAACCATTTGAAAAGTGGGGTTTAGACTTTGTAGGTCCGATTAGCCCAGCGGCCCGAAACACACAATCTCGCTATATTATTGTGGCCACTGACTATATGACCAAATGGGCTGAAGCGAAAGCGACACGTAAGGTAGATGCAAGGACAACAGCTAGGTTCCTCTTTGAAAATATAATCACACGCTTCGGTTGTCCTTTTGAACTTGTGAGCGACAATGGTACGCATTTTATAAATGACGTGATTAAGGAGCTCACAACAAATTTCATGATATCCCATCATAAATCTACTCCTTATTATCCGCAAGTAAATGGCCAAGCCGAGAGTACCAACAAGACTTTAATCTCTATTTTGACAAAGACAGTTGAAGCTCATCGCACGAATTGGGATCTAAAGCTTACGATAGCTTTATGGGCATATCGTACTGCGTACAAAGTGGCTATTAATTGCACACCATTCAAAATGGTATATGGCCAAGAAGCAGTCATGCCGTGGGAATTTGTTATTCCTAGTCTTCGTGTTGCTACTCAAGAGGGTTGGGATGGTAATCCCTTAGTAGAGCGTCTGTATATCCTTGAGCGGCTAAATGAAGAAAGACAATTGGCTGTGTACAATGCCCTTGTGGAGAAGGATAGAAGGAAAAAATGGTTTGATCGCCACCTAAAGGACAAGGACATCAAGGTTGGGGATAAAGTCCTGATGTATGGAGTGCAAAACGAAAAGAAAAAGCTCAAATATGCTGGTAAGGGACCATATAGAGTATGTGAAATTACCCCATAAGGTACCATCAGAGTGGAGACTCTCGACGGAGTTGAAACCATTGGATTCCTTAATGGGAGTAAATTCAAAAGATACTATGATCCCCTGAGCCAAGAGGAGTTACATGCAATCCATCAAAAGAAGGCAGCTAAAGAACAAGCTGAGCTTAAAAAGATACAAGCGAGAGTCGAAGCCAAAGAACGTCAACAGCGTGCTAGGCGACAACGAGAAGCCAACTTGGGAATTACGCAAGTATTTTTCGAGGAAGCAGAGGAGGATGCACTGGAATCTGACCCACCTCTAAGATACCCAATTGAGTTACAGAGTCCTTACGGGGAGGTGCTGTATAATGCATTATTGGATACAGGAGCTCAACACAATTTGCTATCATATGGCGTGTGGTGTCAACTGGGAAAACCACCTTTATCCAAGAGTTCTATCCAAGTTCAAGGAATCAACAAGAAGAAAACCCCTGTCTCAGGAATTCTGCACACTCCGGTTGCTTATGACAAGGGAACCATAATTCAAAGCTTTTTGGTTATGCCTGCTGGTACCAGGGAAGGGACTGTAATCTTAGGGCGCAAATGGATGATGGCCACCAAGTGCAATATCGATTGGGCAACCAGACACACAACGCAAGAACCAACACTAGGTCTGACCGCTCAAAATCCCGCACTAAGTCATCCACTCAAATATTAGATAACAAAAAATCACAAAGTCCAGTGGCAAAACCATCTTCGATTGTTGGCCACCCCTCTAACGCTTCAACGCCAAGAGTGGAAACAGGCAAGGTGGTCCCTAAAGCTTCGCTTACTATGCCAAAGAGTACATACAAATGGGTCCCCAAAGCTTCGTTAACAGCTACTTCCCCTGCTCAATCTCGTTCAGCCACCAAGAAGCCTCGTAAAAGAAAAGCAGCTACCCACCCGAGAAAGGGCAATGTAACATCGCGATGGATCCCTAAAAAATTATTAGTAGCCCAAGGGTACTACGAGGGGAATGACCAAATTTGGGTCCCTAAACATAAGTTGAATCCCTCTACATCACCTGTAAAACCTTGCAAACCAATTGTTGCCACCCCAATGACAATTCAAGACCGTGGTAAGGGAAAGGTAATAGAGTGCTCCGCACCACTTCTTCCAGAGTTAGTTTGGATTCCCAAACGATATCGATCATTACCACCTAGGGGGGAGCCACATGAAGCTTCTAGCTCCTCATGCCAGGCACATACTCATATAGAAGTTTCTACATGCTCTACACCTACTCTTGTCAACACCCAACAAAAAACCGATGAGTCTATGTCTCCCCTTGTAATAGTATCATCGGAAACCATTTCCTCCATTCGTCAATGGGAGCGTACACTACCATCTCTGCAATTGTGGATGTGGCCACAAGGGTCATAAAAAGCTATCTGCCCACATCACAACCTATGACCCGCTGGACAAATTGGTTCCAAGAGGCTGCAACATCATTGCAAATAATATGATCTACCCAAGGAAAGGGGGAGCATGTACTCACGCTCGACATTCTAATGCTTCCTCCTTAACCTTCTCCCCTGACCATGTAATTGCCAAATTCAAGGGGATGTATATATATAGCTTCATACATTTAAAAAACAAAAAAAACAAAGAAAAGAAAAACAAAAAATAGTAAAAAGAGCAAGAGCACAAAAACAAGAGAAATATCCGTATACAATCAAGACCTAGATTGACCTGTCATAAACCTACTGATGCTATATCTGTGTTTGCAGATATGGCAGATGCCCGATCATCATACAGTTCACCCACTCCTACCTTTGGTGAGAGGTATCATCTATACCTTTCTCAGATATTCCACATGTGCTATCCTGTAATTGAAACTGAATGGGATCATATAGATGTACTAGCCAGAGAAGAAAATGTTGAGGAATTAGAATGGCTAATTCGCCTATTGACCATGACTGACCCCTACTCCGTAGAGGACATATCCCCGATAGCCCAATGCTTTCCTTTTCCACAAGATGACTATCCTCGCATGGTTACATTTTTGATGAGTTTATGTGGATGGGAAAATGAAAAGGAAATATCTGACAATGATGAATGGACGGATGAAACTCATGGCACTACTGAGGTTGACTTTATTTGTTTGGATGATGCGGATAGAGGCTTAGCCTTAGGGCTAGAGCCAGGACTCTACAACATCATCTTACTGTATCCTCAGTAGTAGTGTGGTGATTGGTAGGTAGGTTAGTGTTTTCAAGTTTTTTCTAGTTTAGATTCCTTAAACAAGTCTTGAAATTTTCACACTGATGTGCCTCTCGAGGTATAGTGCTTGTTAGTTGATTGTACAGGTTGAAAAGTTTGAGGTGGGTTCGCTTTCAAGTCCTGAGACTGCCGCAACGTTCATTAAAATATATCTACATCAAATTGCAAGCTGTCTCGTCAAATCAAGGAGATCTCCAATTACAGGTGTAATTCTTCCATACCCACTCTCTTTCGTTTTTACTGTTCAATTAATTGCATAAACTATAATGCATGACCACATGGAAATTGTCAATGTACTGCTTAGTTTTTGAAGTTGCTTGCATGCTAGTGTAAATCATTAATGAGCTTAACTTTATTGGAAATATTCCTAGGCAGCATGACGTCTTTAGTTAACCTTGGAATACGATTGTCTTAGGTCTAGGGTCAAACCATCTTAATGTTTGACACCTGGCCATGTGTGTGTTGACCTCTAGGACATAGCTATTACCCCTTTGTCGAAAGGATGCAAGACAAATTATAGTTCAGGAGCGAAGATCAAAAGAAATAGATTTTAAAAAAAAAGCCTACAATAAATGGCAATACAAGTATAGTTGTGCTTTAATGTTGGCCTATCGCCTTATTGATACTTGGTAGGCGAGGAGTATTCTACTCCAGACTGATGCCTTGGTTGGTAGGGGGTAGCCTTGCCTAAAGTGAGCTAATAGATTCCTGGATAATGCCTTGTGTTAAACATGGTACCAGGATCGATGTTAGTTTTGCCTTAGGAAGGTCGCCATTGTGTGTAAAAATTGTCACGTGCAAAAAAAAAAAAGAGAGGCAAAAAGCTCCTGTAACTCTGATGTTTCTTGTTTCCCTAGGCTTGTGGTATTAACTTGTTCTTAGAGTAGACACAGTGTGGTCATGTGTTTATTTATTAAGCTTGGTTATTTTCCTTGACTTAAGCCAGTTATAAACCTTGATTAACCTTTGACACCTTGCTTACTCTTGATTTACTTTCAATAATTTTAAACTGCTGTTAATTTGCTACACTAGCTCATTCATGTGACCCTTAAACTAAGTTCTCATAGCAACATCCATTGTGGTCTATCATGCTTGAATTTATACACTTTATATCTTTTGAATTCTAGCATACTTTCACTCTACTTCCCTGTTTTGCAGACGGTCCACCACAACAACCCTATCAAGCTTACCATACCATAGCTTCCGAGGATGGAATCTACATCAGGAAGGGGGGCATGTTAACCTATGACGGACATTCAGACGTACTATGTTTTACGTCATTAATTTAAATATTCTGAGTCATGGGCCGAGCTTGTCGGCACCATATGTTAAGGATGAAGGGATTGGGTGATCGCCGATGAGAGGCGCACATTGGAATATCAGTAGGATAAGGGTTAGGATTGGCCGGCCATGTATGGGCTCCCAAGTGTGAACGGCCAAGTCACCTATAAGAGCCATATGTAACCCTAAAATCCTCATTCTCATGTGTTGTGAATACAAGAGGGCTCTTGCCTTATCTCTTTGGTTTCCTTCTCCTGCGTGTGTGAGAGAGAGAGAGAGAGTGAGAGAGCGATCGAGCACTGTGTAGCGGCACGGCGGCGGAGAGGCGGTAGAGCGGCGACAGCGGCTCCTCCTTCATGGCTGCGACGCGGGAATCCTTCAAGGCGGCGGGCGGTTGAGCGGTGAGTGACACACCCTTTGGCATTCTGTTTGAGCTTCCTTCCCTGGTTGTATGCTTGCAGCCATTCGTGGCTCGCATACGGTGTACGGCAAGTCCCCAGCTAGGACCTGTGTGGCAAAAGCGCACACAGCCACAAACTGAACCTAGAAGTTCAGCCAAATTGAACCTAGAAATTCAGCCAAACTGAGCCAAACTAGGTCCAAATCTTGTCCAAATTTAGCCAAACTGAACCTAGAAATTTCTAGAAACTAGTTGGACTTGGTTAGAGGCCTCCCTCAACTATAAATAGATCCTTAACTCTTTGTAAAAAAAGTGTGTAAACTATACCATGCCAGTATTATACTGAAATAATGATATTTTCTATTATCCTCTAAAAATCCTCTACAATTTGGAGAGAATGGAGTTTCTCTCTCTCCTCAACCTTCTTTGGAGTCTTCATCAACATACTAAACCAATTGATTATGAAAATTACCAGTAATAGCAGTAGCGGAGCTATGGTAAAATTTTTAAGAAATTGATGCATAATTCATTCTTATGCATAACGTGAAAAGAGGACTTCCTATCATATTCTAGGATTGAATATCCTAGGTTAAAAGAATGGTTTTTGCCACATTCAATGGAAAACTAATTTTTAAGTTTATGTATAATTAAATAATTAAGAAATGAGAAAATTATGGTAATTATATTTAATGATAAAAGAGAAATTCCTATGACATTTGGAATTCAATCAATTAGATGGGAAAAGATAAATTCCTAGCATATTGGAATTATTGGATATTTTATTTAAATTCAAAGATAAATTTAAGATAAATTTATTTTATCTATTTAAATAGTAAAAGAGAAACTCCTATGACATTTGGAATTCAATTAATTAGATGGAAAAAGAGAAATTCCTAGCATATTGGAATTATTGGATATTTTATTTAAATTCAAAGATGAATTTTAGATAAATTTATTTTATCTATGAGAAATATTTAAATGTTAAAAGAGGAATTCCTATGACATTTGGAATTCAATCAATTAGATGGAAAAAGAGAAATTCCTAGCATGTTGAAATTATTGGATATTTTATTTAAATTTAAAGATGATTTTTAGATAAATTTATTTTATCTATGAGAAATATTTAAATGATAAAAGAGGAATTCCTATGACATTTGGAATTCAATCATTTAGATGGGAAAAGAGAAATTCCTAGCATATTAAATCAATGGATATTTTATTTTTGATGAATTTATTTTATGAGAAATATTTGATGATAAAAGAGGAATTCCCATGATATTGGAATACAAATAATCAAATGCAAAAAGAGGAATTCCCATGATGTTTGAGGTCCAAGAAATTAAATAAGAAAAAGAGAAAGTTTTAGTATAATTTAATTTATGATTATTTTTCAAAAGTGGAAATATGGCTAGAATTGATTTTTGTAAATCCCATGAATTCTTCTATTCCAAAAGAGGAATATTGAATATAATTCATTTGAGAAATTGAGAAAGAATATGGAAATAGTCATCGAGAAAAAGAACCTTTATCTAGGCCAAGCAATTTGGCAAAAATGAAAAAGTCCCATTATCGGTATCAAAGTAGTTAAAACTACTAAATGGGAATAGGATGTGAATGGATTTGATAAGATGTAAATGGGATGCGATAAGATGTGAATGGATGTGATAAGATGTAAATAGGATGCGATAGGATGTGAATGGATGTGATAAGATGTAAATGTGATGCAATAGGATGTGAATGGATGTGATAAGATGAAAATAAGATGCGATAAGATGTAAATAGGATGTGATGTAATGAAAATGGATGTGGATGTGAATGATGAGATGAGATGATATGTGAAAGGGTGAGATGGGAAGTACATGGATGTGGATGTGAATGTGTATGTGAAAGAATGTGATGTAAATGGATGTGGATGTGGATGTGGATGTGGATGTGTATGTGAAAGAATGGATGTGGATGTGGATGTGGATGTGGATGTTTATGTGAAAGAATGTGATGTGATGTAAAGAGATGTGATGTGACATGAATATATGTGGATGTGAAGTGATAGATATGAATGTATGGATTGATGTGGGTAGTCATACATGTGAATGATTGGATGGATGTGGATGAATGAGATGAGGTGTGTATGAATGAGACATGATGTGGATGTGATGTAATGTGGATTGGATGAATGAGATATGATGTGGATAGAACACAATGTTTACAATGTGGGGAGAGAGCTGCTATAGGGATGATTTTCAAGGAGATAGAGTTTCCCAAAAGGTTTTGAGACACTTCCCTATCATTCCTCGCATCCAACACATGTTTAAATGTAAGGGGATTGTAGAACTCATGATGTGGCATGCTACTCATCACTCGACCAATGGCATTATGAGGATCGTATTCATGGCATGGCAACATCTGGAGCATCAATGGCTAGATTTTAAAGATGAGCCTCGTCACCTATATCTTGGCTTGGGCATGGATGGTGTTAACCCATTCGGCTTGAAGTCCACATCATGGTCTACTTGGCCTATTATATTGGTGAATTACAACCTCCCTCCATGGGTGGCAATCAAGAAAGGTCATATTATGCTTGCTCTCCTTGTATACCAGGCAACTATAAGGTGCCAAACATGGATGTGTGCCTCGAGCCTTTGATTGATGAGCTTGAGACACTATGGCAAGGTATCAAAGTACATGACATTTCAAGGCCAGTAGATAGGTGTGAGGTGGAGGTGAAAGAAGTTCTTCTTCGGATGATGTATGACTATCAAGGGTTCTTCGAGTTCTCAAGTACCTTCTTGAACCTTATATGTATAAGATTTTAGCCTTTAAACTTTAAGTTTATATCTCTATCTCAATCATCTCAATTTTAAAATATGTTTGGCAACCTCCGGACATCATGCATGTCTGATCTGCAGACCATCACTTATTTCGAAAAGACTCTCTACACTTATAAAGGTGGTTTATGACAAACATCATTGATTTCTCTCTCCTTCACATACCAAGTATGTGCCACATGATGTCTCACCACTTGTGATGAGAGGTAGAGATTGGGTTGAGGCATGGAGAAGCACTCCCAATCCACAACCAAATAGGATGTCTAGACACTCAATATTCTTTCGACTTTCATCTTGGTGTGACATGAAGATCAAGCATCTGTTAGATCCCATGCATGTCTTCAAGAATTTGGCAACAAATATTTGGGACCATTTAATTTGTAAAAGAGATACAAAGGGTGCAAGGGATGATTACAAAACATTGGACACCCTCAAAGTGCATGGCCAATTGAAAGTGAGAGTGGCAAAATAGTCATACCAAAGGCACCATGGGTATTAACCAAAAGGGAGCACAATAAGGTGAAAAGTGTGATCGCCTCTTTTTGTACACCAACGAGAGTAATGATTTCATTGAAGGGTGTCTTCTCAGAAAGACCAAAAAGAAAGGAGAGGAACAATTATATGGCCTTAAGACACATGATTGGCACAAGATATTATAGGTATATAAATATTTGCTTTTTCTTTTTCTCTTTGCGGTACATAATTTGTAAGCTCATATACTAACTTTCATTTTTTTCTATGCATAGTTTATTCTTCCGATTGCTATAGTTGGTTGTGGAGACAAGAAGGTGAGAGAGGCTATTTACAAAATAGGGAGCTTGGTGAGGTATGAATCTTCTCTTCAATTCACTAAGTTATATTGCTTATTTGGAATTCTCATACGCTCACAAGTTATGTTACTTATGTATTGGTAAATAGTACATATAATTGCTATGTATGTAAGTACATATCCTTAACAGAGATAGAACCTACATCAGTTCATGAAAACCTTAAAGGACATTGTGAGACAAAGAGCAAGGCCAGAAGCAAGCATGGCAGAGGGATGGTTGATGCCAGAGTCTCATGTGTATACCTCAAAACATCTATCTCACAAAAATCCTTCCTTACCATGATTGTAGAGGAATAAGGAGGATGAGCGACTAATCTCACTAATGTGTCTCAGGGAAAAGGAAGGCAACAAAGACCAGATGAAGAATTACACCACAAGGTGAATACATTCTGCATTCTAAATAGTCCCATCATGGAGAAGTAGATTGGGAGATACAAGGATGCAATCAATAGACAAAAGGATGAGAGAAGAGCTTTTAGAAGAGCAAATAGATGCTTGCCATTCCCGCCTAGCTTGGAAACTCTACCAAATGTGATCAATATAGAATGGCTTTGTATGGAAATATCAATGGCATCACAAAATGGAGAGATGATCACAAGATAAGAGCATGAGTATGCAAGAGAATGTGACCCTCAAGTAAGTACATTCTTACTCACTATCTCATATATATACCTTGTATGGAAATATCAATGGCATCGCAAAATGGAGAGATGATCACAAGATAAGAGCATGAGTATGCAAGAGGATGTGACCCTTAACAAGTAAGTACATTCTTACTCACTATCTCACATATATACCTTGTTTAATGCACTATACTAAATATCATGCTTTTTTTAAATGTTAGTACAAACTCTATAATGCAATATGGTTAGAGGGAAGACACTTCTACATGGAGCATGTGGATTATAAAAGAAACACATTTGATTATGGTTTGATGGCAACTCGAGCCAGTAGACATGATACCAATGTCATAGAGGACAATATTGAGTATTGTGAAACTATTCAGGATATTCTTGAGGTTGGATTTAGAGCATTTAGTCTATTCATCTTTGATGTCAAATGGTTCAAGGTGATATATAGAGGTGCTCAAGAAACCGTGAAGAATCATCCAAATGAAGTCTTTCAAATTGATTCCACCAAGTTTTGGAATGATGAGAAAGATACCTTCATACTACCTCAACATTGTCAACAGGTTAGTAACCCAACCAATCCCAAATTAAATCTTGATGTTGTATAATAAAAGTGTAACCTTTGCTTTGTGATATTAGGTTGTGTTTCATGCCAATCAAATTGATCCAAAGTGGTGGTATGTTATACAAGTTTCCCCTCGTTCAAAACATATCTTTTAAGATCAAGATGTGGAGGCCGAATCTTTGGATGAGGTGCAAGTACTACATCAAATTGGCTTATTGGAAGAAGATGATGAAGAAAACATTTTGGATGGGGCCAATGAAGAGCATGAGGAACATGAATCAGAAGAAGATGATAAGTCACCTATAAATCATGACAATGCTTTATTAGATCATGATAGTGATATTGATATTGATATAGAACCTCATCTTTTCATTGATCTTCCATTAGATATAGACATTGCTGAAGCAACACATATGGATTTATTACAAGATGGGATGGATTCATGATCTTGACATTGTTTCACCTCTCAAAAGTTTTCAACTATCTTTTTTTTTGCTCGAAACATGGCTCCAAGTATTCTAATGGATGTTTTCTTTAAACTATATATCATTTTCTGTGTATGTGACATGTATTTTCAAAATTAAGCATCTAACAACTGTTTGGAATTTCATGTAATGAAAATAGCAGTGTAATTTAGCTACTATTTTTGCTGTTTAGTAGTGAAATCACCGTATAGTAGCAAAATTTTGCTAATAAAGACACTGCTCTACAGTGAAATTTTGCTATTAGGAGCACTGCAGCAGTGAACGAAATCCCAGACATCCCGACAAAAAAGCGCTATTGAAACGTTGGCTGTATCCCTGATGTGTTGTAGTGCCTCAGCACCTTTCTTATCTCGTCACTTAGAAATGCACAGAGCATTCAGAGACATGTCCTCCACATCCGCTAAACTCCCACTAATCCTCGACGCCAGCCTTGCCATGGGACCCTGAACGTCCACAACCCCTCCACCCCCATTGCCGACTCAGCAACCCCCCCCACACAACCTCGAAGAAGGGGAGATCCCGCTACCACCATTGGAGCATGAGGAGGTTAACCCTCTAAATTGGCATAATCCCTTTGATCACATGGAGCTTAAGTAGGCCACAGCCATCCTGCTCATTCGACAACTCCCATTAGGGCCAAAAACGTCTCAAAATGGGCTGTGTAAGGAATTTCGCTAACTTGCTAATTAGTAGAATGTTGAAGGTCAAAACGGCTCCAAATTTAGCCGTTTTGGATATTTAAAGCGTATCTATCTGATTGAATATGTATCTAAGTGCATATTTTAAAATCTAAAAAAATATATCGTTTTCATGCTACTCTTTAATGGCTCGTCTCGAAATTTGTCCTCTTTTAGTGACTACGTGGCAAAATGACCATTCTCTCCAAACGCGCTCTTATCCATTCTCCAAAAAAATTTCACTCCTCTGCTTCTCTGAAAATTTCACAAGCTACATCTCATTCTCATTTTTCTGTGTCTCTCATGTTCTAATAGCTCTGCTTATATTTTTAGCTCTGTTAGTAATGAGTGATACATCTAATCGTAAGTTTCATTTGAATATCAAGCTCAACCAAGAGTATGCAACTACACGGAGTGTCTACCAAAGATCCCTTTCATGTGCAAATGAAGCTCAACATCTTCGCAACGAAGGAAAGAAGCATATTGATCTATGGACAGATGGAAGTCTATATCCACCGGATCCCAAAACAGGAAGGTATCCTTGTTTTCACACACCACATGATTTGATTAGATTTGTTGGTGATGGGGAGGATGGCTTACTTGGTTATAGTTCAAGACTATCTCAATCACATATTAATTATGCAGAATATACTACATATCTTCAAAATACTTCATCTTTGAATGCAACAAAAATTATAGAACTTTGGACTTTGCCTTCAGTGGATATACCCATGCATGCCTTGAGTAATCATCAATGAAAGTCACCAAGTACAAGTGTTTACCAAATGACGGAGTTTACATAGTCCCACATACATCACTATGTACAAGTTGCAATTTGCGAGTGGCCCGCATAGAGCCATCCTTTGGAAACGCAGAACGTTGCATTTTGCCCAAAATATAGCCTTCACAAACATGTTTCAATGGTGCCTCAAGAGGGGGCAATGAAGCAACCATATCAAATTTCTGCAAACACAGCAAACTAGCAAAGTTCAGATGACCAAAATGAGCATGCCATAGTTTTGCATATGAAACTGCCTTTTCATCAGAAACTGCATTTGCTGAATCTTCCACACACTTGTCATAAGAATTGAGCCTATACAGTCCACAAAACAAGGTGTCAGATGCAATAATCGTATCACCAGAAGTCAAATCATGAACAGTTCATCTATCATCTACAAATCCAAGTCTAGCAAGTGCAGAGACAGACAATAGATTCTTCTTTATCCCTGGCACATACAAAGCATCTAAAAGTGTGAAAGCGCTACCATTTGCAGCAGCAGTAAGCATAATTTTACCAACGCCCTTCACTGGGTAAGAAGCATTATTGGCACATGTGACAGTATTCCCATTAGAGATAGCCTCAAGACAAGTGAACATATCACGATGTGAGGTAATGTGCTTTGTAGCACCACTGTCAAAATACCATACATTAGAGTCAACAGAAACTGCCAAACATGCATCATGTATAGATGGGTCATACTGGCAATACACGCTAAACGCCCACGCTAAACGCCCATTCTATATCCTGCACAACATTTGCAAAATCTGCATTTGTAGAAGTATCTACTATTGTGGCTGCATTTGACTCTTTCTTCTTTGCCTCTTTAGCCTTTAGCTTAGGGCAATTCTTAATGACATGATCAGTTGCCTTATAATAGTTACACCTAATCTTTTTCTTGCCTTTATCAAGAGCCTTCTCAGACTTATTGTTGCTACCTGTGGAAGGAGAAGAAGTTGCAGACCTATTAATAGCAGAAGAAACAGTGGAAGGGGCTGCCTTACCACTTCTTCTCTGCTGGGCAGCAATAAATGCCTGATCAACTGCACGCTGTTGCCTAGCCCTATTTTGCCTGGTGGACTGCGCTTCTTGCAAGATCTTGTTGACTAAAGTATCATACTTGATAACATCAGGTCTGTCCTCAGTAACAAGTCTCCACGTGGAAGCAAAAGTCTGATATGACTCAGGTAAAGCATCAAGAATAGTCTGCACAAGAGAATGATCAGGAATAATCTCACCTGTAGAAATCAACTGTTCCTTGAGATCTTTAATCTCAGCAAGAAAAACATTCATGTCATCATCTTCCTACATAATCTTCGATTCTAGCTCTTTACACAGGGAAGAGATTTTTGCCTCGTTACGACCTGCATACAAACCAGCTAGAATATCCCTAGGCTGTTTTACTGTTTTAGCTGAACGAATATGTGGAGTGATGTTACGTTTGACAGAAAGTGCAATCAAGGCATGAGCCTGCGCATCTTTACCATCCCAACGAGCTTGTTCAACAGTGGGTAAAACAGCAGCAACTGTAGAGCTACTAGAACCTGCAACATCCTCAACAGATCCTACATCCATCGAACCTGGACGTACATCCATACCCTGCACAATGTTCCACACTCCTTTTGCAACCAAAACATGCTACATCATGTATGCCCAAAGTGGGTAGTTGCTGTCTCCATCCAATTTGTCATCAGCAGACAACATGCGAAATACATCATTGCTGTTATCAGTCATGGCCACTGACTGAAACTGATGCAAAAGCTACCTGTAATGAAGCAAAGACTGAATTGAGAACAACTCATGCTATGTAGCATGGTCCACAATAGAATACGTATGCCTGTTTTGTAGAAAATTGCACTATCAAAATTTCTGCAGAAAATGACAAAAACACATGTGCAGAACTTGCAATGCAAAAATGGAGCCTGAAACGACCTCAGATGCGATTTCTGAGAATGCTAAACCCTACAGGCTTATTTGCAGAGTATAGGGACCTGCAAGTTCTCGTGAAAGGTCACCTAAATCGGAGAACGTGATCGGAGGGTGTCGGCGGCATAGCCCTGGGAGCCGATGCCTGCTCTGATACCAATTGTTGGAATTAGGGTTGCAGGAAAGCACACAAAGCTTGGAGAAGAAGAAGCAAGAATGCACACAACACACAATGTATTAGATTGTGTCAATGTGCAAAGATAAGTTAGCCTTAGAATGATGGGCGTATATACAAGCTGGGGGAAAAAACCTCCTAAAGAGGGAAAAAGTGCCCCGACGGTCCTCAGTGTGTTCACACACATCACTGCCTATATATATGGCAACAAAGTCTCTAGCATGCCCTCCAACAATGAAACAAGATGCATGGTGGAGGGATGTGGATCTCTCTGTCCGCAAAGATGACTACATGAAGCCTCTAAGAGTGCGATCATCTCGGGGATGGTCTCTTGACGTGCCTCACGAGCTATGATAAAAATTGCAAGGTGCCACGTAACCAAAAAGTCATCTCTCTCTCTCTCTCACACACATTTTGTCACTCTCTTTCAATCTCTCTCCCTCTCTCTCTCATTATCTCTCTCATTCTCAATATTTTTGTGATGCATCTACACTAAAGAGAGATGGGATCAACAAGATACTAGTCAGACTTTTGTAACATTCATATCAGGATAGCCATTGGAAAATAGCTAGTGAATTGGCAAGTCTGGTAAAAACCATGAACTCATAATTCCCCCATAGCTAAATCCAAGTCCTATCTTAAAGACATCACCCTCAAATAACCAAATATGATGGTAACCTATTATCATATCTATGTTTATGAAGTATCACACTCAATAAAGCCAATCAATAAATTCATTCTTCCTCACAACAAAGGATATTTAATCTTTACATTAAACATTTTAAGTCCTTATTATAATAACTAACACCCACTTTTGTATATCACTAGGAGAACTAGTTAGACTCTCTATGGTGACTCGCTAGGCCTCAATTCCCTATCCATAAGTACTCTTGAATATATTTAATCTCTTCATCCCCTTAGATTGTCTCAACCTATAAGGTTGTTTAAAAAATGGTTGTGTCCTTAGGTATATGGTCTACACCCAAGTTTGGAGGAAACATGTCCAAGTATTTGTACATCATAAACAAAAGGAGATTTGTATTTTTCAAGATGGATATCAAGTGTATTATAAATAATGTCTTATCTTCTAAAACTTATTAAACACAAACATGTAAAACATCAAACAAAAAAATCTGAAGGAACAAATGACAAGCACATATAAAAATCTGAAGGAACAAATGACAAGCACATATAAAAATCTGAAGGAACAAATGACAAGCACATATATCAATTGAAAATACACAACTTACATGAGTGTGAAAATGCTTAAAAATTAGATGTCACTGAATGAAATAAAGATAAAACTTGGTTGCATTATTCAACACATATAAAATATGCTTAAATGCCAAATAACTACACTATATGTGTATAGCATACTTCCAAAAAAGAGAATATTTTATAAGGCTATCCTAAAAGCCTACACTCCATGGATACAACATGTTGAAGCCCTAAAAGAATACTTAATAGATCCAAAAATTTAAGATAACACATATTATAATATAAATTTCCACTTATCATTGTTTTAAGAGATGAAGGAGAAAGAGAGTAATTTATTCCACAAGAGAAACACTTTATCCCACATGAATGATTTTACAAGATATGTGCATGCGAATCACTCCATTTAGCATGCAAGATCATAAGGTTGTGCATGCCTACCTTTCCCAAAGAGACATCTATTATCTAGTAATTACCTTCAAGTTTTTGAGCATTTTCATGGTAGTTACTTTCCATCATTACCAATAGATGTATCTATTGCACTTGCCTTCTCTCTCTCTCTCTCTCTCTCTCTCTCTCTCTCTCTCAATCTATTCCCTTTTCCTTAAACACAGATTTCAGATAATAGGGACTCCAAGTGTGTAAAAAAAGGAAAATCAATTAATTAGTTGATGGTTGGTGATCTATACTTAAAGGTATTATGAAGGTTAAAAACTTTAGAAAAGTGAGAATTAATGTAATGAAAAGAGACCACGAAACACCGTTTCATGATATCATGATATCTCTTCTAGTGAATGCACAAGTTTTTAATCTATTTAATGCACAAGTTTTTAATCTATTAGAAGCATTATCCTATTTAAGATCTATTGCTAAAAAGGGTGATTATCAAAACAAAGGGCTGACCAGTTTGTGATGGCTAAGAACGAGGCAAAGAGAAGAGGGTGACCGTAACTGTGATGTGGTTTTAATTTGTTGTTGTCCATGATGAGGATGAAGGGGACTAACAAAAGGGCGGGCGATGGAGACGAGAACAAGGGACTGAGCGCAAAAGGTCAAGAAGGGGGGCTGGGGCAACAATTGGCCTTCTTTTTTGAGTGTTGGGAGCATATGAGAGAGAGACATAGGTGATGATATGCCCATGCAATTCAATCATCAAGAAGGCTGAGTCGTGCACTATAGTTCGTGGTTTATAGGTGATTAAAAAAAGACTTAATTAACAAAGGTTTAATAACATTAACTTACGGATTGGTGCAAGTGAGAATAGTGCTTGGATGATGTGGCTACTTGATTGGTTGAGGGATTCTAAATCCATAGGATTCTTCTTCATGTTAAATAAAAAAATTCTATGGAATCACATTTCAAGAACTCTTAGGAATTTTAGGGTACAACTATCTTGGGTGAGATACATCGAGCGAGACATGTGGCATTAACTTAAGGATTGGTGTGCAAGTGAGAACAGTGCTTGGATGATGTGGCTACTTGATTGGTTGCGAGATTCTAAATCCTTAGGATTTTTCTTCATGTTAAATAAACAAATCCTAGGATATCTTAGGAAAAGTTTGTGGGAATTTTAGGGTACAGCTATCTCGGGCGAGATATGTGGCACCGACATTCATTTTCGCTTTCAATATCTCGCTCGAGATATAATAAAATATAAATTATTATTTTGCTTTATGTATCGTGCTCGAGATATTATAAATAAATAATTAATTCACTTTACGTATCTTGCCCAAGATATCATGAATATATAATTAATTTGCTTTACGTATATGGCCTGAGATATGATAAATATATAATTAATTTGATTTATGTATCTCGCCCAAGATATGATAAATATATACTTATTTTGATTTACGTATCTTGTCCGAGATATGATAAATATATAATTATTTTGATTTACGTATCTTGCTCGAGATATGGTAAATATATAATTATCTCGCCCGAGATATGATAAATATAAAATTATTTTGATTTATGTATCTCGTTCGACATATGGTGAATATATAATTATCTCGCCTGAGAAACTTTTTATCAAATTTCACATCTCGCCCGAGATATAAATATACATACTGAGTTGGCATGCCACCATCGCTCGGCAATCTAATCAGCAACTCCACCTATCTTGCTCGAGATACATTGAGATGCTCACTAGATTGCCTGGTCATGGTTTCATCTATCTCTCCTGAGATATTGCGTGGCTAATTTTCCCGAACCTACATGGCTGACACATATCTCGACCAAGAAATGTGGCCACGGGCGGCAGCTGATTGGTCATTTTGAACTCCCTCGAGATACCCTGTGGACACAGATTCGGGAGGCTAAAAAATGTCCCACTTCTTGCCAAACTACCGCAAAAAGCAGCCAGCTTATCAAGGTAGTACCCTCAACAAAGTAATAAGACAAGTGACAACAAAGCACGAGTACGCACATTTGCAAAGTCTCATCAAATTTTGACATCATGTACACATGTTTCAAATATACTCAAATTAATAAGACCTTGAACGCCACAAGATATAATAATGGAAAAATGTAAATATACTATGTGGAGTTGGTGGTCGTCTACGCCAACCATAATTCACTAGAAACTCCTCCCCAGCATGCAACAATCTAATAGCATTGACTACAATGTATCTAGGCACATCTCTACTCATGTGCACTAGCTCATGAACATTGTCACACTACACAAAAGTACAATTAGTTTTCTTTTATTTCTCCCTCTACTATTGTGGATTAGTCTCGATATATTTCCTTGAATGTAAGGTGTACCATGGATATACAATCTCTCTGATTTGTTATGGGTAATGCCTCTTTAGCGAGAGAGGCAGCATTAGCACATAGCCCATATGTGATCACCCTCTTCTGCCCATCTGCTTGGCAATGGACCCCGAAATTTCGAGACGTCCACTGAAGCGTGGTGGTCCAATGAAGGCTTGGTGCTTTCCCCAACCATAGTCCTTCTCTCCTCGTCGGCAGCCTGCAAGAAGACTTCGAATTCTCGATTTGGGCCTTCTTCTCCAAGGCATACTCCTGATGTACTGCGCAAGAAGATGCCACGGACCCCATGAATAAATAGGTCCACAAAATGTCATAAGAGTGACATCAAAGTGAACTAGGACATGTAAATCCTTTGCAATAAAAAGACCTCGACCCCTGGTGATCATAGATGGCACGATCACATAGCAAATACCCCCCAGAAGCCAAAAACCTCTCCATTAGCCACACAGAAATGATGTTCCCAAAACTGGCTGCCGTAATGTCTACAATTAGATGTCTCTATGAGAGTTAGTAGGTGACTAGGTAAGGGATGATTGCTCGACATCTCGGGAACTAAGAACCAGGAGGTAAGTAGTGCGCACGTGCCTCTGTTTGTATTTGAAGAACAGCTTGACTATGTCGTACATGAGGAAGCATAGATAAATAAAGCCCATGAAAGCCATCATCATCAAAAAGATGTAGAAGTCTATTTGGCGATGATTATTGTACCTAGATGCATGTTATATATCACTTTATCTATTAAGATCATACAAAATTTGAACATTTCAATGTACAATTTTGAGAAAAAAGAAACATCGATTTATTACCATAAGCTAATCACATGTATCTGGTATGGGTGCATCATGACATCTTCCAAATTCTAGCTCATGGATATGGCATTGCCGTCATATCCATCATCTCAATAGTAAATGCCTCGGCAATTCACACACCAACATGGAACTCTCTACTCGTAGTACGTATATGTGCCTTATCAGCTTCATGCTATACAGATCTAGAGGACATCGCAGAAGATATCGATGAAGATGAGGACACACCTCCTCACCCTATCATAGGAGATCGTAGGCATGATGGAGGTATCAGTGTACTATAGGGTGAGTTGGAACCTATTTGCCATTTGAACAAAAGAAAAATTAAAGTAACTACTCATTAAAGTTGGTTATGTATGAGTTTGTAGTGAAAGTATTCATAGCATGTTCATCTTTTTGGGAGTTATTCACTCATACAAACATAGTAAGTATTATCGCTAGTTGTAATCTATATTTAGAGTCAGTGTTTGTTGTAACCTCTGCCTACATAACATGAAATTTGGTGACTTGATGGGTGAGTGTTTCGTAGCTCAGAGTTATTCACACATGCATTAATTTTTAATTCTAACTTCTTGGATGTGACTTGGAAATGTGTAGGAGATATTGGTTAGTGGCAAAGAATACTTGCCCCACTAGTATGCATCTTGAGTCATGGAGGGCCTTTTGGCAAGAGATGCAACTCAGGACACATTGGTCTCAACAAAAGGTATGTAATATTTACTCTCTAGCTATGTACTAGTGCCTGTCTTAAATATTAGGTCTATGTATACATGTTTTTCATTCCGAACGTATGTCTATAGGATGCACCACGAGCTAGGCTACAGGCTAGGCATACATTACGTCTTGGCATGATAGGAAAGAAGGAATTTATTGCCACTTTTGTAAGTAATTATTAGAATGTTTACATTTGTTCTTGTACGTGCAGGTAAGTTTGTATCATATGTTCTTCATATTAATCGATAACTCATGCATTTTTTAAATAATAGGTGAAGGACTATGGTCGCAAATAAGCCCACTTCTCAAGAGATAGAGATGGCTATCCATCAGGGTTATAGGCATCTGAAGACCTAGATACCTTCACTAGCTACTTTTGTAAAGTAATCCCAATTAAATGTCATTCTACTTCTAAATAAATAATCAAACATAAGACAATCAAGTTTTCTAAACCATAGGAGTTACATGGTGATGAGGATATGCCAGAGGTAGATTGACAGAGTGCCATTAGGTGTAGATCTACGCCGATGGAGTAGCCTACATTAGGGGAGGATGATGAGGATATAGATCATGTAGAGTAGACGGCCCTCCTCCTTTCTCGCGATACCTATCTTGTTTTGAGCCCCTTTTTATATTTGGAGTTGTTGTACATAGTTATACTATTACCCATAGCATTTGTATAGGATTAGGTAGACTATGTCGGCCTCAAATTCTAACACTTTTACTCATCAAATTTTACCATTTGCAGAGATTTAATCACTTTATATACTTTGTACTCTTGTGTGCTCACATATATTTACATGAGCTTTTAATTTTATTCAACTTTGTGTACAAATGTAAATTATTAAGGTATAATTATGTGCTTACTGGAGATAATCCACCATGTAAGCCTCATTGGGTTGGTTAAGTGCTATTCTCTGGATTCGACTCTTGCATGCATCTTTCCTCTCTTCTTTCCCTTGTGTGTGCAAGGTAGTATGTTTTCCTTAACATCTTTGGTGGCATTTGGCTTAGGATTAGCCCGTTGGAGTGCAAATCCACCGGTTGGCTGTTTAATTGTGTGTTGTTTTCCAAATATTTGGTTATTAATCAAGCATTGGAGCATTCGAGTCTTCACCAAGAGTGAGAGAAGAACACACAAGGTGAGAGGCCAAAAATCTTCTTCTTCTTCACTCAACACTCAACACACCATATACAAGATAAGAGTACACACAATATGAAAGGTACTCAACCAATACATACACGGGTTCTCTATAGTGTGAACCCAACTAAATGAGCTGGCGCTATAACTATGCCAATCTCTAGAATGGCTGTCACACAGCCTATCATCCCACTGGTCGCATATCACCCATGATCTCACCAACCATGCCAGTGGTGTAAGTGTGGGGCCTATCCCCCAGGCGGGTCATCAGTGTCCACCGCCTCACTAGACGAGCTCGATATCTCAACACTCCCCCTTGAGCTCAACTCCATCTCATGTACACCAAGCGAAGCCCTAAATCTGTGGAGCTTCTCTGTACCCAATGCTTTGGTGAAGATGTCAGCTACCTGATCCTCTATGCTGACATAAACAAGGTCAAGGTCTCCTGCCAAGACCTTCTCTCTGACGAAATGGTAGTGGACCTCTATATGCTTCGTGCGAGCATGAAAGACTGGGTTCCTGGCCAACTATATACTGCTAATGTTATCACAGAAAATGACAACTTGTCTATCACTGGTAGACCCAAATCTGCAAGTAGCTTTCTCAACCAAGCTACCTCACATGCTGCCATAGCAGCTCCTCTGTACTCTGCCTCTGTACTAGATAGAGCAACTGTAGGCTGCTTCTTGTTGCTCGAAGTCACAGCAGCACTCCCCAAAGAAAACATGAAGCCACTGGTAGATCTTCTATCCGAGATACTACCAGCCCAATCAGCATCTGTGTACCCATGTACACATATCTCTGTCCCAGTCTCATAGAATAGTCCACAATGCAAAGTAGACCTCACATACCTTAGTATGCGTCTCATTGCATCCAAATGTGGTTTCCGTGGAACTACATAAATTGACTCACCAACCCAACAGCATAGCTCAAATCTGGTCTGGTGATCGTCATGTAGATCAAGCTTCCTACTATGTGGCTGTACATAGTAGGATCCTCCAAGATCTCTCCTGAATCTGCACTCAACTTGCCATTCTGACCCAACAGCATAGCTCAAATCTGGTCTGGTGATCGTCATGTAGATCAAGCTTTCTACTATGTGGCTGTACATAGTAGGATCCTCCAAGATCTCTCCTGAATCTGCACTCAACTTGCCATTCTGATCCAATGGCACGGAAATAGGCTTATAGCCTGTCATACCATACTTGGACAACATGTCCAAGCCATACTGTCTCTGCAGTAATCCAATACCATGTGGTGACCTAATCACCTCAATGCCCAAGAAATATCTGAGCTCCCCCAGATCCTTCATCTCAAACTTCTGTCTAAGAAAGATCTTTACATCAAAGATCTCTGCGTCATGGTCCCCCGTAATGATCAAGTCATCTACATAGATAACAACAAACAGAACCCCTCTATCACCATGTCTCACATACAACGAGAAATCTACATTGGCTACATGAAAGCCAATAGTGACAAGATATTCAGAAATCTTGTCAGACCATGCTCTTGGTGCTTGTTTTAAGCCATACAAGGCTTTCTTCAACCTGCAAACATGCTCGGGGTGACCCACATCCTCATAACCAAGTGGCTGCAACATATACACCTCTTCTTGCAAATCCCCATGCAAGAATGCATTCTTTACATCCATCTGATGTAAAGACCATTGCTTTGACGTAGCCACTGCTATCACAATTCTCACCATTGCCATCGTGGCAACTGGGCTAAAAGTTTCCTCATAATCAATGCCATATGTCTGCGCATATCCTTTGGCTACCAACCTAGCCTTATACCTATTTATGCTTCCATCACTGTTATGTTTTACTTTGTACACCGACTTGCCAATGGCTTTCTTGCCTTCAGGCAATTGCACTAAGTCCCAAGTTTCATTTCCATATAGTGCATTCATCTCCTCATCCATAGCTTTCTCCTAACACACATTTCCAACAGCCTCATCAATGCATGTGGGCTCAACAACCTGCACAACCTTTGCCATATATGCATAGTGATGTGCCACATAACCATCATAGGTAAATCTTTGCATAGGATTTTTCACTCTCCCAGATCTTCGTAGCTTTTCATTCATGGCTTCCATAGCCTTCTTTACACCAGGTGTTCTCATAGCTGGGATTCCAAGCTCCTCATCAAGGCTCATATCTGAGCCACTAGACTCTCCATCAACATGAGAATGCCCTACAGAAATGTCAGGCATACCAAGGGGCTCAACCACTTTCTCTTTTCCTTTATGTGATGTACTAATCACATTTGCAGGACTGGTATTATGATGCAGCTTGCCACTCCATGGTCTATCAACAGACCCACTAGATGAGGACTCTCCTGGTCCACTCAAAGACTGTGATTGCTGACCTGCATTCTGTGCAACCACACTTACACTCACATTAGCCCCAATAGCTTCTTTTTCAACAGCATACTAGCTACTCATCTCATCAAAGACAACATCCCTGCTTACCCTCAACTCATGTGTAGCAGGGTTATAACACCTGTATCTCTTTTGCTCAAGGGATTATCCAATAAACACACATTTTTCAACTTTTGGATCCAGCTTAGTTCTCAGCTCATCTGGCACATGCACATATGCAATGCATCCAAAGACTTTCAAATGAGACAAATCAGGTTTTCTGCCAGTAAACCTCTCCTCTGGAGTTACATCATGTATGACTGCAGTTGGAGTCCTATTCATGATGTATACTGCTGTAGAAACAGCCTTAGCCCAGCAGCATATTCTTCTCTTCCATCAATGCTCGCGCAATCTCAGCAATGTGCCTGTTTTTCCGCTCAGCTACTCCATTTTGTTGCGGAGTGTATTTGCATGTAAACTATCTCTGAATACCATTCTTCTTCAAAAATTCAGAGAACTCATTGGAGAAGTACTCTCCCCCTCCATCTGACCTTAGGCACTTTACATATTTCCCTGTTTGCTTTTCAACCAAAACTCTGAAATTCTGAAAGTGAGTGAACACCTCACTCTTCTCCTTCATGAAATATACCCACACTTTCCTTGTGTGGTCATCAATGAAAGTCACATAATACCCGTAGCCTCCCATAGATATGGTCTTCAAAGGACCCCATACATCTCAATGCACAACATCTAGTGCATTTCTGCTCACATATCTGTTACATGGATTGGCATGCTTCACATATTCTCTGCATACCTTCCACTTTAAATTTTGGCCGCCCTATCACAATTCCTTTCGTCTGCATAGACTTCATTCTTTGCACATTCACATGTCCAATTCTTTTATGCCAAATGTCTGTGTCTGCAACAATTCCTGAACCATTTGCAAATATTGCAGTACTCATTTCAGGCATGTCTACATCCAATGTAAACGTTCTGCCCACTCTGTTGCCTTTTGCAACCAACCTGCACTTGTCTTTAAAGTCTTCAACATAACAACCATAAAGGTTAGACCGAACCTGCAAACCCTGCTCAATCATCTAGCCAACTGAAACCAGATTCTTTGTTATGTTCGGAACGTGAAGTACATCTGCTAGGTACTTCACTTTGCCATCCTGCAGCATAGACAATGGCACATCTCCAACATGGGCAATTGGATGAGTAGTGTCATCCCCTGTTTCCACAAAACCTGGTCTTTCCGGGTTTTTCATCTCCTTGAACCACTCCCCATGACTTGTCATGTGGTTTGAAGCACCTAAATCCACATACCATACATCATCTTTTTGTGCTACATCAACATTTTCAGACATGGCATTCACGACATGCTGCATAACAAACAACCTTTCATTATCCTCATTATTTCTGCTTGAGGATGCATAGTTGTTTTGCTGCACTTTCCCATCTTGCATGTCAGCCTGCTTCTTATAACATTCTGCCTGCACATATCCAGGCTTACCACAATAATAACATTCACGTGCATCATTATACTACCTTTGTCAATTTCCACGGCCTCTTTGACTTCCCCTGCCTCTGAGTTTGCCTCTTCCACCTGCGTGTTGTTGTTGTTGTTGTGTATTCTGGGACTGTTGTTGTGGCTGCTGGCCATAATTCTGATTATCTGTTCGGCTACCTCCTTGACCGCATCCACGGCCTCCTCTACCTTGTCCTCTTCCTGAACTTGTGTAGAAGGCCTATTGCTCTGAACTGTTTTTGTTTTGTGAAGACTGTTGGTCTTCACCCAAGCTCTTCTCTTCTATAATTAGCATAGACACCAAATCCGTAAAGTTGGGAATGTTTTTTCGAGTCTAAATAGACATCTTGAACGCCTTGTATTGTGGCCCGAGACCACATAGACAGACTTCCACCTTATCATCATCATCTACTGACACACCAATAGATGCAAGGGATTCCACAAATACCCTTTATCTTCAATGCATAGTCATTCACAGACATGCTCTTTTTCTCCTCTTTTTCTCCACAGTATGAAGTTCGATCTTCAACTGTATCTTGCGTGCCTTGGTATTTGCTTCATAGAGTTTAACCAAGGGATTCCACAATACCCTTTATCTTCAATGCATAGTCATTCACAGACATGCCCTTTTTCTCCTCTTTTTCTCCACAGTATGAAGTTCATTCTTTTTCTCCTCTTTTTCTCCACAATATGAAGTTTGTTCTTCAACTGTATCTTGCGTGCCTTGGTATTTGCTTCATAAAGTTTAACCAAGGTGTCCCACGCCTCCTTGGGGGACTTGGCATCCTGAATATGCCCAATCATGGTGTCTTGTATACTAATGGAGAGCCAATACATAACTTTCCTGGCTCCTTGGTTCCAGTCTTTAAACTCTTTCACATCTGCAGCAGTTGGATTTATGTCCGCTGCCTCTTCATGCTCACCTTCTATGTAGTCCCAATAGCCCTTTCCCATCAGGAAATTTGTCAACCTGAACCTCCAAGCTATTCTTATCAAGCTTCTTAGCCACAATCTGGGTTATTCCATCATTTGACATCTTGCCAGATACACAAATTTACCAGAAACAGCACTCTGGTTTTTCCTGCACAAACTACTGTATTTTCTGCAGCAGTACTATAGTACTCTCAAATGTCACAACCAGTGACTTCAGTGTGCATACATACACCCAATGGCAATTGTTGACCTCTTTGCAGCACCCTCAGTGTCTGCACAGTCAATCTATCCTGTTGCAGTTCTTAAAACAGAGTTCTGCAGAGAATCGATGACTTACCCGCAGTGCTCGAAATCGCTTGCTTTCTAAAAGCAGAGGTCCAGACGCGCCTGAAACGTGTTTTTTGGCCCAGAAATTTTTTGTCCGATAGGACAGTATAGTTGTCCAGTAGCTTTACTCCTGCGAAGAAATCTCCTCAATCAGAGATCGCTCCGGTGCCTCCCGTAGAGCTTCCGACAAGGGTGTAGTCACCAACACAAATAGGAAAGAGTAGTTGAAGCTCTTACCCTCGTACCGCTTCCTGTGGTTCTCTTGCTTGCAGCTCAGCCCTTAGCACAAACCAGGCTCTGATACCATGAAAGGATGCAGAGGGGAAGAGAGCTTGAGCTCTTGCAAGCACACACACACACTCACAAAACCCTAATAGAGAACACACAAGGTGAGAGGCTAAAAATCTTCTTCTTCTTCACTCAACACTCAACACACCATATACAAGATAAGAGTACACACAATATGAAAGATACTCAACCAATACATACACGGGTTCTCTATAGTGTGAACCCAACTAAATGAGCTGGCGCTATAACTATGCCAGTCTCTAAAATGGCTGTCACACAGCCTGTCATCCCACTGGCCGCATATCACCCATGATCTCACCAACCATGCCAGTGGTGTAAGTGTGGGGCCTATCCCCCAGGCGGGTCATCAGTGTCCACCGCCTCACTAGACAAGCTCGATATCTCAATAGTTAGTTCTAATCCTGCATTATAGGCACCAGTAGAGGTAGCTTGACATTAGCTCTATCCATTTATTGAAATAAAAACACTAAAAAAATATTTGGAAAACACTTGAATCAGCAGGTGATTGAGAAGAAAATTGAGCAAAACTACATTTTGCAAGGTTTGGAGAAGCCCACGCCCATTCGCTTACCAGGCCACGGCAGTGGCACATTTGCCATGTCTGTTCCTTTCCTCAACAAACCAATCTAGCAAGATCTTTTGCCTAAAAGTGGAAGGTGCATAAAAATGGTATATTTGCATTTAATTGAGCATAAATTTAATTTTAATTGCATTTAATTGAGCATAAATTTAATTTTAATTGCATTTAATCTAGAGGGCGAATTGTACTGTGAGAGAATATCCAGGGAGGCTGTCAAACCTGCAGCCATAAAGCCCCTGAAAAATCTTGAAAATTTCCAAAACTTGATAGTGTCGCAGATGTTCCGGAAGTGCCACGGCCATTCCGAATGTGCCACGTTGTTTCCTTCTTATCTGAAGCGAACGCTTGTGCAGATCTCAATCGCAACTACCATGCCCGCATCTTTTCCTCCGATTCTTAACTTGCAAGCAAATGCTCATTTGTTCCTTCCCTATGAGCGAATGTCCATACAGTTCTATTTCTGAAGCAAATGTCCGTGGCAACTTTGGCACGCCCATTCTATTGTAGACCCCAATTCAAACATCCATTCCATCCTTCATTTCTAAAGCAAAATTCCGTTCTAGCTCTCAAATTTGAAGCAAACGCTCGTGCCACTTTGTATCAAATTTGAATGCCCATTCCCTCTTGCCTTGAAGTGAACGTCTGTTCCATCATCTCCAAAGCACATGCCATGCCATTCTGTAAGCGAACGTCCATTCCTTCTCTCCCTGAGAAGCATACACCCATTCATTTCTTATTTTGAAAGCAAACACCCATTCGTTCTAAAGCATACATCCATTCCATTTCCAAAAAAAAAAGACTTTTTACACCAACAAAGGGGTTCTGCACAGTAGTTCCATATTCCTATGCATTACGATTTGATAAATTGGTGCAAAATAACGCTCATTTTGATAAAGAAAACTCTCAGGAAGCTCCTTTGCTGGTAAGGTTGGACCCATGGGTCAATATTGAGTGGAGTCAAATGATGCTTGTCTTTGACAGTACCAGTGAAAGCAACCACCACCCAAGTATGGGACAAGGGACACAAGACCTTGAAACAAGAGAGCCGCAACTTCAGTGCATGGATAGACCATCTATCCAAAAGAAAGCTCCTTCCTCTTCCACTCATTCGCAGAGAAGCCTTGCTTCGAGGTTTCGTGATTTTATCATAGGAAATACTCAGTAGAAGAACTGCAACCCAGGGTAAGAGGCATGGACGAACCCCAAGAAGGCGAGCCCACTCCTCTAGATCCTAGAGTAGAAGAAGAAAAAAGTGCAAGCCAACAGACCCAGACAGAACCACCAGTCTGGAGAGCTATGCCCGTTTCAGGTATAGCTGATCAATATAAGGCCCAAGGACTAGTGCAAAACCCAGGGCTAGGTCCATCACCTCAGGGACCAAGAACATCACACCAAAGGGAAAGGGTCTACCCAGGCCTTCATTTCATCCTAGTCCACCTGTGTATTAGCAATATCCACCATAGGGAGTCTACCTAGGGTACCACATGGGACCACAAGGAGCACATCTAAATCCACCTATCAGAGAGGGGCCTCCTATGGTTTATTATCCTCCTGGCCCTACTATTAGGGCTTTCTTATGTAATTCTTAGACCTTAGTCAAAGGGCTTGGGGGTTAGTTACGTGTGGATGTACCCTTTGGGATCTGAACCGAGTAGTTATTACCCTGACAGTTGCATCTAGGGATTAGAGGGATGGAACGTTGATTCTGATTGCTAATGAATGAAGGAGAAGTTCTGCTATGTCTTTGTTCAGTGTCTATTATGTCTTTCTTGATGTTTGTGTAATCATTACGCTGTCGTGATGAATCAGAGTTTGTGCTTTGAATGGTGTTGAGTGATGTTTTATTTATTAATGCCTTGTACAGAACCTTTCTAAGGCCATGTACACCTACTCCTCCACCAACCCTTCCACAATCTGCTCCTGCTCTAGGGCCAACACTAGAAATGCTGAGATTGGCCATGGAAATAGGGAGGGGATGGTTGCTAGTATTACACC
Source organism: Cibotium barometz (assembly GCF_041138505.1). Classification (NCBI taxonomy): domain Eukaryota; kingdom Viridiplantae; phylum Streptophyta; class Polypodiopsida; order Cyatheales; family Cibotiaceae; genus Cibotium; species Cibotium barometz. Next base: position 28,924,155 of record NC_141048.1, on the reverse strand, counting down.
TCTAGCACCAGTGCAACCAACACACCAACACTAAGGTTAGAGCGGAATAAACCCGCTAACATCTCAAAGCCTATCACAAAATTTGATGGAACGGGAGACCCGATCCCACATTTAGAGATGTTTAATCAAATTTGTGATGCCTTTGGCCATGTTAAAGAGCAAGTCAAGGTGAGTGCCTTCGGCCTTACCCTTGATGGCAAGGCCGGCCAATGGTTTCAGTCCTTGAAAGCTAAGGACAAGGCCACCTTTGTTTTTTCCCAAGAAAAAGATCCTTCAATCGGTTAAAGAAAAAAACAGGCACAAAGGACTAAGTACAACCATGAAGGGCTAAATAAATTCTCGCCTCATATAAGGGCGGGAAACAAATGATCATAAAGGGAAGAGATGCTTCTCCTCCGACTGGCTGCTCTATGAGTAGAAGGCTATCTTATATAGGGGGACAGGGGGGAAACACACAAGTGGTTTGCAATGCCAAATGGGGTCCTTGCCTCTATCTTTGAAGAAAGGGCTAGGCCTCCATCGAAATATCCCTGCCCCCTCCGTGCAACAAATTCGGGGGTGCTAGCAGTAGAAGTAGCACTTCTTGCACAGGGTAGAGCCTCTCACTCGAGGCCTCGCCCACCACACGGATATCTGAATAAGAGACTTATCCCTCAATTCTTCCAAAACCAAACCCGAAAGACTTCCCTCGCCCCAGAAAGCACGGGTGATTCCTCCAGGATATTTTTATTCTAACGTAGTCAAGAGCCCTAACCAAACTCATCCGACCGAGCCCATAAGTCACATGGTCTGAAAGATCCCTGCCCCCTCCGCGCAACGGATTCGGGGTTGCTAGCAGAAGTAGCACTCCTTGCGCGGTGCAGGGTCCTCTCACTCAAGGCCTCGCCCACAGATATCCGGACAAAAGACTAATCCCTCGGTTCTTCCAAAACCAAACCCGTAAAAACTTCCCTTGCCCGGAAAGCACGGGCGATTCCTCCTGGATATTTTTACTCTAACGTAGTCAAGGTCATTACTGACCAAACTAATCCGACCGAACCTAAAGTCACTTGGTCAGATCAAGGAAGAAACTTGCACTTGGATCATAGAGATCAATGCTTTTTTCCCCATCGAGAGACACAGCCATTGATTCCTTTTTCCATAGAATAATTACTATCCGGGATTTACTTCATCTAGCGTACTACAATAGAAATTGAGTCTCATTTTATGGATCCATTAGTCCAGCCTTACCCCATGGGTCCAACCACTATAATGATGGAATCTAATTAAGAATTTGGTTAGGTTTTGTCCCGGGTACCAGGGAAAAGAGTTCCCAGGCCCCCTAGCCAGATGTTCATGCAAACTTAAAGCTAGTCACACCACTTACACACCCAATATGAAATTGCTTTCTTCACAGATTCAACTGTCTTTAAAATAATCATTAAATGAAGCCATAGTATCACTGATCACAATCCTCCAAAATATCCGGTTGAATCTTAATTTTCAATCATTTCTTCATCAGAGTATCTATGGCATCATTGGCAAAACCAGAACGCTCACCACCTGTCCACTCAGGGGCCTTTTTGATAGTTCCTAGCTCATAGTACTCGGTAATATATTCACTTATAGAAAAAATTCAAGATGGAATCTCCGTTGAGGATCAACAAGATCAACCAACAGATCCATATAAAAGAGCCATGGACTCATCCGTTGAGGACCGGCAAGGTCAATCAATCAGATCCATGCCTAATTTTGGAAAACAACTCTTACTCCTTGTTCCAATATCTTCCACGATGCACGTGGGTATCTTCGGTGACCCAAAGCTCGAGCACCGTATGGTAAACGCCCTCTAGGGTCCTTCGCAGGTCACCTAGCGCTTCACTCATAGGCCGCTTCCTTGGTCCCTCATCCACCGTACCGGAAGCTCACCATTTAAATCAAACTGAGGCTGGTTAAGACCTCGTCCAACCTTGCTACGCGAGACGTCCTCCGTTGACTCTCCGTCAGCTATTGCAACTTTATCAATTAGGTCTCCATGACCTTATTCACAAGACGATCAAAATGCTTCCCCAGCATTCTTGACATAAAATAGTCATTTACAAACAGGTCACAAATATAGTTTCTATAATGAACTCTCGTCTTTCCATATTTTTCCACATCAATCCATATTACTTAATCCACGTCCAATTCATATGTGTATCCATTCTCATCCAATCACATCATTTTCCATCTCATCACATCAGATTCATTCACATAACATATCATCCATTCACATCCCATATCATTCATTCACATTCTGATTCACATGACATCACAACTCATTCATTCTCATCCCGATTCACATCACATTACATCTCATCCATTCACTCACATCGACATCACATCCTTTCACATACACATCCTCATTCATTCTTCCACATTCACATCCACATTCGTACTTCCACATACACATCCATATCCACTCTTCCACGTACACATTCACATCCACATCCATTCTTCACATACACATCCATATCCACTCTTCCACGTACACATTCACATACACATCCATTCTTCACATACACATCCGCATTCATACATCCACATACACATCCACATCTATACATCCACATCCATTCTTCCACATACACATCCACATTCACTCTTCCACATACACATCTACATTCATTCTTTCACATACTCATCCACATCCATACATCCACATCCATACATCCACATCCACATCCACATCCATACATCCACATCCATACAGCTACATCCATATCCATATCCACATACACATCCACATCCATGCATCCACATCCATACAGCTACATCCATATCCACATACACATCCACATCCATACATCCACATCCACATCCACATCCACATCCATACATCCATATCCATATCCACATCCATACACTACAAGGGATCAGGCTCATACCCACGCTCCTAGCCGCGAAAAATGATGTGTGGAAAAAAAGTAACGGGCCCGTGTATCAGCGCGTGTATCATCACGACCAAAGACATGCGTGTAAATGCGCGTGTATAGAAGCAATCAGACACGCTCATACGAGGGCGTATACACACGTTTTGTCAGTTTAGCTGTGCTTAGACACGCTCATACAAGGGTGTATACACGCATTTTGTCAGTTTACCTGCACTTATACACGCGCATTTCACAGAGTTATCCGCGTATATACACGTGCATTTCATAGAGTATCCACGTATATACATGCAATTTTTTAGAGTTGACGCGTCTATACACACAAACAGAGAGCAAAAAATAAATCCAAAGAGTGCTATTTGGTACTTGAATGCTGTTCCAGCATTCCAGCACCCAATAGCACTCTCTGGAATTTTTTTTGGGTGCATTGCACCATCCACAAGGAAGATTTAGTGCATTGTCATTACACGATTCAAGAACGACATGAATGCATGTATTGTCAATACACGATTCAAGACACACATGAATGCCATACTATTAATTCACGATTCAATATTACTATCAAAATTTTATGTGTACACATATATACAAGGGAGTCCATATGTCGAAGTAGCCCATGGCTTCAGTTACAAAAATATATATACAACCACATCCTCTATATGGAATGTGATACTATAAGTCTGAGTACTACTCAGACCCAGATGATGACTCGCTGCTCTCTCCATGATCAGATGAGCTCACATCGGTATACATGTCCGATGAGTAGTGCTCACGTCCAACAGGAGCAGTGGCAGAGCAGGTGGATCATCAATGGCAGGATCATCAGCGGTGCAGCAACAACTGTTGCCTGTTCAAGTAATATATAGTATATAAGTATATATATATGTAATTCAATAAACCAAAATCATTCGTTTAGAGTTTTCAAGTACCTATCGACCGTATGGTCTCATGGCCATCTCAAACTGTGCGTCCGTAATACGTCCCTCGGCTCTAAAGAGGGCCCACGTGTCACGTTTGATATGCCGGTGAGCATACCCAGTATCGTGGACTGTGGGCTTCCTCCCCACCATAACCCGTCCGCTGTATCATAATCAACACAATTTGTAAGATTAAAACAATCATCAATGAATTAAGTAAACAATCAAATAAAGTGGTAAGATACGAACTCTACCTCCCATGACTCGACGCCGCCAGATCCGAAATGCGAAGACCCAATGGTCTCCATCTGGATCCGTCGTGCCTCCACATGCTGCCTGCTCTTCACACCACCCTCTACTCGTTTCTTTACCTCCTTCCACTCGTGTTTGTGCGCAGTGGCAGTTTTCTCGGCAGGATAGCCACCCGCAGCTACATTTAGCCCATCATCGTACACGAGTTTCTTAAGGTGAGATCTTTTATTACTTAAGATCTCCCTTATTCGCATCCTTCCCCATACATCCGAGAATGTCGCATGTGGGGGATTGGGGTACCGACTATGTATAGCATCTATCACGTCCCCAACTAATCGGCTATTTTGATCTTTAAATCTAATAAAATAATTTCTGTACAAGTTTGAAACCACCCCACGCATGTACTCTATTACCTCTTTCCCCCTCGCATCCATCACTACCCCGCCCTCATCCGTCACATCATAGCAGATCACTCCCTCCACCTCTCTCACCTCCTCCTCATCCTCACTGTCTCCTCTAACTCTTCTCCCTCTATCTTCTCTCTCACCGCGTGCCCTATTACCTCATCCTCACTGTCTCCTCTAACTCTTCTCCCTCTATCTTCTCTCTCACCGCGTGCCCTATTACCTCCCCCACCAAAGCACCCGTCGCATCCTCCACTCCCACTCTTCCTACTGCGGCGTTTGCTCTCCTCTGTACTATGGGTGGAGTCACGACTGGGGGATTGTCTACATGACTGTGGCTATGAGAGAGTACGTTATGGTGGCTATGAGCCCTGACATGATGGTGCTTGGGAGGGTGTGCGTGAGTGTGTCTGGGATGGGGTATGTCTCCTCAGTGGGCGTGGAAGAGGAGAAGCTGCATGCCGTCTCGTCGGACTCGCAAGCAGAGATGACAGTGGAGTGACATGGATACTCACAGGGGCGGGATATAGATACGCATTAGGACCTCAATGGAAGGCTTCTTGGGCCCTTTTATTTGGCAGTTTAAGGAGTCAAACCTTTTCTCTTAAGAAAAAACGTTTTCTAATTAGAAGCTTCAAAATGGCTACTTTATTCGAATTTGAATTTTGGGGGGAAAATGGAATTTAAAATCTAGCAGACAAAACCATATCATGTAACATATCTATGGAAAGCTCTTGATGCGTAGATCACGGATCTATAATCTCCGCTCAAATCGGAGCTTGTATGTAGAAGTTATGGAGGTCCGAAAATTGTAAAATTGCCTCCCCCCCTTTTTGGAGGAAAAAGTGCACCCTTTGACCACTCTTACACCTCTCTTACAAACCCAACATTTCAGTCCACATGGCAACTCCCCATTTGGCTATTCCTTAATCACCTTGATTAGGCTTGGGCAAATTAAAGGGCCCAAGAAGACCCCATTCACTTCATAATGAGGCAATCCAGGAAGGGGATGGGCATACATGTACTCTGTAAGCTCAAGTGGACCAAGATGGCGCCCAAAATGATTTAGCATCTCCATCATCCAAGTGCCGTACGCAAAATGGATCAGATGAAGAACCTGAATCCATGAAGAATCTACAAAAATAAAAGTATATACATGATTTTATCACAGCACAAATGCAAGCTAGCACATATGATTTTGTGAAGGCAAGCCATATGTAGATGGGATCATCTCTCTGAAGAACCTGGATCGCAATCATGTGAAACACAGTCGCGTGTAAAAACCCATCCGTGTGTATATGCATGTGACCAGTCTATGCAAACAGGATACACGCAGACATACACGTGTTCTTACACGCGGCCTGCGCAAAAAAAATTTTGAAAACGATCGACCACCGACAAATCTTTCTTATAAAAAAAGCCCAGACTGTCACAATCGTTCACAAAAGTACTACCAGAGAAGGACGGAGACAATCGCATAAACAAATGGAACGAAAAAGACAGGACAAAGGACAAACTGACTCACCTCTGAAAAAGTGAGTCTTCTTTTTGGTTGGTTTCCTTCACCCGTGTCTGCTCCTTCCACCCATGTCTGCTCCTTGCACTTGGCTTTAGTGCTCTGTTCGAAGAGGCGGCGATGAAGGAGAGAAAAACTGAGTTTGAAAATGGTTTTTTGGAGAAGGCGGCGAGTTATTTTAGGTATAGACAGGTGGTCGTGTGTAGGAGCGCATGTGTTTTCACGTGTATAATAAAACAGTCGCGTTTATGCACGCAATTTTAAGGATGTATCTGCGTTTATACACGCAATTTTAAGGATGTAGACGCACTGATACACGCTATTTAAAACAGTGAGATGCACTGATACACGCAATTTTTAGGATGTAGACGCGCTGATACATGCGATTTAGAACATTGAAATTTTTTATACTTTCATTAAAAACTGATTATGTGTTTGCTCTTTTTATACTTTCATTAAAAACTTATTATGATTATGTGTTTGCTCTTTTGGACATAGGATGTCATCAACCTCCTCAAGCAGTTCTGGTGAGGATGAGACAATGCATCATAATAATTGCGATGTGTGGTTGGGACAAAGGATCAAGTGTATGTGTAATCGATGTCAAGGATGCATTGTACAAGCACGTCGAATTACCTTGAATCACATCTCCATGTATGGAGAATGAATCAAACAGGTTGAGGTGAGTAGATGTAAATTGATAGTATTCAAATGACTCATGGTATCCAAATTAAATTAATGGAGTTGTAATATATATACTCTAATTGAAGTAGGATGCAGTACCACACCCTAACATGGTGCCCTACGCGCGACGAGAGCACGCAAAACATCAACGAGATGATGCTGGAGCTTTGGGATCTATTGTCAGAGATGAGTGGGAAAGGGATGACAATAGCCCTGCACCCCACGAAGTTGTGGAAGAGGAAGTGTTTGATGATATGGTGCCGTGTCTTTTTAGGGATGATCCCAAAGGTATGGACGACGATGTTATGAATCAAGAGCATCTTTACAAGGCTTCATCGACACCGATTTTTGAAGGGTGCACATTCTCTATTTACGTGCTTCACTTGAACTACTCAATATACAAACAGTTTATGGATGGAGCAATGCAAGTCTTGACGCATTATTGAAGTAAGCATTCTAACTTTGCAAATTTGAATGTGGTTTAGGGTTTAGGGTTTAGGATTTAGGGTTTAGGGTTTAGGGCTAATTGATGATATTGAATGCAGGCTATTATCAAACATGCTTCCAAAGGGGAATAGACTACCCACCTCAAGAGACATAGCGAGGTGCTATGTGACATCTCTTGGAGGATTGGATTATGATCGCGTACATGCATGCGTCAATGATTACTTTCTCTTTCGTGGGATGCATAAGGAGGCTCGACATTGTCCCACTTGTGGTGAAGCAAGGTATAGAACAGATGCGAAGAGTTTTGATGATGTACCTCGTAAAGTCTTGCGACACTTTCCTATAATTCCTCGCATCAAACACATGTTCAAGTGCAAATCCATAGCAGCTCATGTCATGGCATTCCTCACATCGATCGGATATTCCCGCAGACACTCCTGCTTGGAAGCATATTGAAGATGAGTGGCCCAAATTTAAAACAGAACCCAGAAACTTGAGACTTGGCCTAGGTATGGATGGAGTGAATCCATTTGGTTTCAAAAGCACCGCATACAGTGTGTGGCCAGTTGTGTTGGTGAATTACAACCTTCCACCATCAATGGCAATCAAGAAGAGACATCTTATGTTATCCCTTCTAATTCTAGGGAAACATAAAGTTAAGCATATGGATGTTTATCTCGAACCGTTGATTGATGAGTTGGAGGAACTATGGAGAGGTGTTGCAGTGGTGGACATTAGTAGGCCTCCCTCCTCTCGACACTTCGACTTAAAAGCAGTGTTGATGTGGACAATGCATTACTTTCCACCCAGGATATAATGATTGTTCTGGTAAGAATTCTAATTACCTCCCTACTCTAATAATATTGGCTATAAATTATAACTATTGACTTTATTATTCTAACTTTTATTTATATTTTAACAGGTTTGAAAACATCGGGTAAACATGCATGTCCTGTTTGTGGCCCTTCATTAGTACATGAGTATGCTGACGGTTTGTGTAAGACCATATTCGATAATCATCATCCATTTCTCCCATCAGATCATCCTAAATATGTTGCTAGTAAGAGTAACATTCCTCCACAAACACTTCCTGCAAAAGATTGGAAGCGTATTTGGGAGTCTACAAATGTTCTTTCTCCAGATGGCATGAACAGGTATAGTAATGTTTTTCAATCTTGTTTTGTGTAGTCTCTAATTGGATTAAAGATCACATAGAGCAATCCCTTGTGTAGGTACTCCATTTGTTTTCGGCTACTACCATATTGGACCCATCTTAAGATCAACCTGGATGCATGAGATCATTTAAGGGAGCCTTTACAACCACTAAGAAAAGAGGCGTTGAGTAACTATATGGGTTGAAGTCCCACAATTGGCACAAGATGCTCCAAGTAAGTGTTTTCCAAGTCTTGTACATTGAAATTAAATTTTGTAATACCATAAACCATACATGCATGTGCTCTTATGTGCACAGTTCATACTACCTAGCATCGACCATTGTGCAAACAAGAGTTTGAAAAAATGTATTTATAAGATGGGCAAGCTTGTGAGGTATGTAAAACCCATGTCAAATCACCCTTCATTATACCTTGCAAAAAATGAACGTGCATGACGTATAATGTACTATTCATTTATTTTTTAAATATGTTAGTTCTTCCAAAGCAATTGATCGAGCCACGTTGAAAGATGCGCGTGTTATGGTAGTGGAGGTGGTTTGTTTGGTAGAGGAGACTTTTCCGCGAACCATTCTCACAAGTCAACTACATCTCATTGTGCATTTAGTGGACAAAATTGCTTTATGTGGCACTGTGCATGCACGTTGGATGTTCTTCCTAGAGCGCTTCATGAAGACCTTAAAAGACTTTGTGAGGCAAAGTGCAAGGCCCGAAGGAAGCATGGCCGAGGGTTCGTTGATACAAGTCTCTTGTATATATTTCAGAATTTCTTGGTCAGGTGGACAGCTCTTTGCCCGCGACTATGGAGCAATGAAGAGGACTTGAGGATGACCTCTATTGTGCCTCAAGAAAAAGGACAGAGTAATTGACAGAGTATTGATTGATGATCTCAATTTCACTTGCATCCTTAAAAGTGATGTGATGAGCAGATGGGTAACAAGATCTGAGGATGCAAAGACAAAAAGGCAAGCAGAAAGAGCTCTCTTTCGGAGGCAACATGGCTCTCGTAAGGTGTACCCTAAGCATCTAGCAACACTTCTGAATGATATCCATGTTGATTGGTTGCATGAGGAAATGGAGAGAGCAGAGAGCGGCGAGGGGCTGCATATCATGGTGGAATAATGGGAGTATGCACGAGGATGCATGTTAAAGGTACATAGAACTAATGTTTTGCATTAGTTGTAAGTGATTTGCTTTTAATATTTATTCACGTTGCTTACACAAATATTGCTTCTATTTTGGTCCAGTGCACTATGTTCAATGCTATATGGTGTGAAGGCAAGCATTTTCAAACACAAAGAATTGATGAAAAGAGGAATACACAAGATTGCGGTGTCATTAGTAGCTTTGAGGGAGCTAATGGAAAAATGGATGATTATTGTGGCACAATCCAAGACATATTTAGGCTTGACTTTCGTCGCTTCTTTGTGTATGTTTTGGATGTCAAATGGCAAATGAACGTGGTGGAAAAAGGGCCTAATGCAACGATAAAACGCCATGCAAGTGGCTATGTAACTATTAACTCTACAAAGTTTTGGCAAACAAAGAAAGATAGGCTCGTATTGCCACAACAATGTGAACAGGTATGCATTTTTTTACTAATGTGTTTCATGTACATATATATCTAAGCTTGCATACCCTTTGACTTTTGATATGCTAATTAATTACTGTAGTATGTGTATTTGAGTAGCTTATCTATCTGCCAATGGTGCATGACATTAAATGGTGGTACGTCATCCCTATTGCACCACGTTCCAAAGTGATGTATAATACATTCACTGATATGGAGCATATGGAGGATGTAACAAGCCGCAATGAAGATGATGTCAAACATGCCAATGAAGATGTTGTGATCGATAATCTGCAAGAAATAAGAGATGATCATGATAATGAGGATGAGCGTGCCATTTCTCATGATCATGAGGATGACCCTACCATTGAGGATGATGGTGATGTTGATGAGGATGATCAGGGCATCAATACTATTAGCAATGGACAGAATATCGATAGTGGAATAAATTTAATCGTAGCCTTACAAATTGATCAAATGGATATTGATGTTGATCGTTTGGCAAGGATGGATCTTATTGAAGATGAGATCGAACCCTAACCAATCCATCACTGTATCGTTCTAAATTGATGACATTTCTATTGTATATGTTATCTTTTAATTATCATCTCATGATTTATTTTTAAAAATATTTCATTGTTGTAAATGCATGTAGTGGGATTGCGTAATGATATATACTGTAGTGGGATTGTGTAATGATATATACTGTAATGTACTATGAGATGGTTTAAAGAAAATGGTTTTAAATTTTGTAAAGGAATGGATTTTTTCTTAATAAAGTTCTCGTGTGTATAATTGCGTGTAAATACACGCACTAATACACATGTTTTTGAAGCAGTATACACACGAATTTAGATGCCAATATACACGTGCTAGTAGACGCGTTTCTAAAACCAATATACACGCGAATTGAGATGCCAATATACACGCGAATTGAGATGCCAATATACACGCACCCGATACTACTCATATACATGCGCGACCATACACGTGCCCGTAACTTATCACGTGTATTGAACGCGTGTATGGCAACAGTGTCTTGTAGTGATATATCCATATCCACATACACATCCACCTGTCCTCCAGGCTTTTTAGAAACAAAGATGAACGAATTCTTAAAGTTAACCCACGGGAGTAGATCTATTGAAGCATATCACCAAGCATTTGCCCTCCTCCTCAGATACTCGCCTCCACTGGATGAAGAACAGCTGATGGCCAGGTTCATTCGGGGACTAAACGAACCTTTGAATATCCTGGTGAAGAATGCCAAGCCACTTTCCATAGCTGAAGCAGTTCGGATGGCGAAGGATTTCGCCAAAGCCTTTGGTGTCAAAGTCCCGCCGAAGCCAGCACCATCACCTTTCAAAAGTTTTTTATTCCCAGAAGATGATTCCAACCTTCCTCCGCCTAAGAGACATCAGGGTCAAACCGAGGATATGGGAAGTTCCAAAATGGAAGAAATGTCCTTTTCCCAAAACTCAATCCCCTGGATTTCAACTTCAAAAGTTCCACCCTTGAACAAGAGAGTGAAATGCTATAACTATCAAGGGTTTGGACATCACAGCATGGATTGCCCAACTCCTTTTGGATCAAGGTTTTCAGGGCAAGGAAATCAGGGATCAAGATTCCAACCCCTTCCTTCCAGAGTAATCAGGGTTCTATCGCCAAAATCAAGGAAATCCCAGAGGTAGACCCTCTATCCAACCTGTAGTTTCAATCCAAAGTAATGCAAGACCTCCACCTCAGAATAGGGGAAGTCAAAGAGAGTTGTTCCCAAATCGGCCGTCCACTTCCAAGGCAGTAACACTGGAAGTGATTGAAGAAGAAGAAGATGATGAAGGAGATTATACTCCACCTGTGAGATGAGGACATCTCGCATTTTCTAAGTGGGGTAGAATGTCAGATTCTTCCCCAGCCTCTCAGGATGTCTAGTATCTTCCCATGTAGACAAATCTCTCTTCAGAAATATAAAAGATCTTGTTTCTACTAGTTTTGGCCTAGAGAGAGAAAATCTTCTAGAGAGTGGTAATTCAGTTTTTTAAATATTTTTAGATGGAAAAATATCTCTTCTTATTAAAATAAGTTTCCCCGAAATAGAAGTTTCAAAAGGTGCATTAGAAATCAAGTATAATCTGTTCAAGAGGCCTTATCCTGAGGGTCAAGATTTTTTCGAAATTTTAAATTAAGGTTCCTATGGGCCAATAAGATTCATCCAAATGTGTGGAGGAGATAATTAGAAGAAATTAAGAAAATCCCCCCAAAAATGAGTAAATACTCACATAAGATGAAGAGTTGACTAAGGACAAGGTTATTAGTTAATAAAGGAGAGATATTTAGAAGAAATGATGCATTTTTGACACCTCAGTATGGGGGAATTTCCCTCATGAATGAGATGCCCATTTTAGTTGTGTGGGAGAGTTTTAAACTCCCAAATAATGAGATATTTTTATCTCTCCTCTCTCTTGTTTCAACTAGATCCAAAAAGTGAGCTAAACTGACCTAAAAATGGTCAAAAATTGACCAAACTGATCTAGAAAATTCTAGAATCAATTTGCTTGGTTAGAGGCTCATTTTTTCCTATAAATAGAAGCCTCCCCTTTGTGGAAGCTTAATAGTGTTTTTTGCACTGTTACCCTGCTTCTCCCAAGAGCCAAAAACTATGAATTTACTCATAATTCATTAGTTTTTGACCTTCCCTCTTCTAAAGATTGGTGGTGGCCACTCTTGTTTCAAACAAGAGTAGATCCCTCAAACCATCAAGCCAAAGGAAAGCTCTCAAATTCTCCTTGTAAGTTGGAGATTCTTCTTTTTTCTATTTCATTTTATGGTTTTTATGATTTTTGTCTTCTCTAAAATGATTATGATATTATGCCTCATTGAAAAAAGGTATTTCCCTCTCTTCTTTAGTAAATCCAACCATTCTTTATCCTAGATGAATGATTAATGGATAAAATCAAGTTTTTCATAATGTTTCGCTTTGATAAGTAGAAAATGTTTACATTAGCATGATTTAAATACTCTTGTGGTGAACTTCCAATTAATTTTAGAGAATTAAAAATTAAAAAATGGTTAGCCATACAAAGGAGGTTATGGTGAAATTTTCTAAAATTGTGAAAAATAAGTTTTACTTTTTTATTCAAAAAGAGTAATTCCCATCGTATATGTATTCTTAAAGTGTTAATTTTCATCCTAGGTATAAGAAAATGCATACTAAAAATATTTTATTTGGGTTAAAACTGAGGGTTGGTGAGAGGGTCTACCTTTGAGATTTCCCTGATTTTGGCAGAAAGGAACCTAAATACTCTGGAAGGAAGGATCTGGAGTCTGGAATCTTGGTTCCTGATTTCACCGCTCCGAAAACCTTGATCCAAAAGGAGTTGGGCAATCCATACTACGATGACCAAATCCTTGACAGTTATAGCAATTTACTTCCTTGTTCAAGGGTGGAACTTTCAAAGTTGAATTCCAGGGGATTGAGTTCTTGTTGCTATATATATAGGCAGTGATGTGTGTGAACACACTTAGGACCGTCGAGGCTTTTTTTCCTTCTTTAGGAGGTTTTTTTCCCCGACTTGTATATACGCCCATCATTCTAGGGCTAACTTATCTTTTGTACATTCACACAATCTAATACATTGTGTGTTGTGTGCATTATTGCTTCTTCTTCTCCAAGCTTTGTGTGCTTTCCTGCAACCCTAATTCCAATAATTGGTGTCAGAGCAAGCATCGGCTCCCAGGGCTATGTCGCTAGCACTCTCCAACTCACGTTCTCCGATTGAGGTGAGCTTTCACGAGCATTTGCAGGTCCCTATACTTTGCAAATAAGCTCGTAGGGATTTGCGTTCTCAGAAATTGCATCTGAGGTCGTTTCGGGCTCCATTTTTGCATTACAATTTCTGCACAGGTGTTTTCGTCATTTTGTGCAAAAATTTTGACAGTGTAGTTTTCTGCAAAACAAGCATACGTATTCTATTGTGCACCATGATACATAGCACGAGTTGTTTTCTGTTTAGTCTTTGCTTTCATTACAGGTAGCTTTGGCATCAGTTTCAGTCAGTGGCCATGGCTGATAACAGCAATGATGTATTTCGCATGTTGTCTATCGATGACATGGAGATAGCAACTACCCACTTTGGGCATACATGATGCAGCATGTTTTGGTTGCAAAAGGAGTGTGGAATATTGTACAAGGTATGGATGTACGTCGAGGTTCTGTGGATGTAGGATTTGTTGAGGATGTTGTAGGTTCTAGCACCTCTACTGTTGCTACTATTTTACCCACTGTTGAACAAGCTCGTTGTTGGGATGGTAAAGATGCACAGGCTCATGCCTTGATTGCACTTTCTGTGAAACGTAACATCACCCCACATATTCGTTCAGCTAAAATAGCAAAACAGGCTTGGGATATTCTGGGTGGTTTAATGTATGCAGGTAAACGAGGCAAAAATCTCTTACCTGCGTAAAGAGCTAGAATCGAAGATTATGCAGGAAGATGATGACATGAATGTTTTTCTTGCTTAGATTAAAGATCTCAAGGAACAGTTGATTTCTGCAGGTGAGATTATTCCTGATCATTCTCTTGTGTAGACTGTTCTTGATGCTTTACCTGAGTCATATCAGACTTTTGCTTCCACGTGGAGACTTGCTACTAAGGACAACAAGCTCTTGCAAGAAGCGCAGTCCAAGAAAAACAGGGCTAGGTAGCGTGCAGTTGATCAGGCATTTATTGTTGCCCAGCAGAGAAGAAGTGGTAAGGCAGCCCCTTCCATTGTTTCTTCTCCTATTAATAGGTCTACAACTTCTTCTCCTTCCACACGTAGCAACAATAAGTCTGAGAAGGCTCTTGATAAAGGCAAGAAAAAGATCAGGTGCAACTACTGTAAGGCAACTGATCATGTCATTAAGAATTGCCCTAAGCTAAAGGCTAAAGAGGAAAAGAAGAAAGAGTCAAATGCAGCGACAATAGCAGATACTTCTACAATTACAGATTCTGCAAATGTTGTGCAGGATACAGAATGGGCGTTGAGCGTGTATTGCCAGTATGACCCATCTGTACATGATGCATGTTTGGCAAATTCTATTGACTCTAATGTATGGTATTTTGACAGTGGTGCTACAAAGCACATTATCTCGCATCGTGCTATGCTCACTTGTCTGTCTCTAATGGGAATACTATCACATGTGCCAATAATGCTTCTTACCCAGTGAAGGGCATTGGTAAAATTATACTTACTACTGCAAATGGCAGCGCTTTCACACTTTCAGATGCTTTGTATGTGCCAAGGATAAAGAAGAATCTATTGTCTGTCTCTACGCTTGCTAGACTTGGATTTGTAGTCAAATTTATGGATGACAGATGTATTGTTCATGATTTGACTTCTGGTGATACGATTATTGCATCTGGCACCTTGTTTTGTGGGCTGTATAGGCTCAATTCTTATGACAAGTGTGTGGAAGATTCAGCAAATGCAGTTTCTGATGAAAAGGCAGTTTTAGATGCAAAACTATGGCATGCTCGTTTTGGTCATCTGAACTTTGCTAGTTTGCTGCGTTTGCAGAAATTTGATATGGTTGCTTCATTGCCCCCTCTTGAGGCACCATTGAAACATGTTTGTGAAGGCTGTATTTTAGAAAAAATGCAGCGTTTTGCGTTTCCAAAGGATGGTTCTGTGTGGGTCACTCACAAATTGCAACTTGTACATAGTGATGTATGTGGGCCTATGCAAACTACATTTGGTAAACACTTGTACTTTGTGACTTTCATTGATGATTACTCAAGGAATGCATGGGTATATCCACTGAAGGCAAAGTCCGAAGTGTTTTTGTGCTTCAAACAGTTTATGCTTATGGTTGAAAATGTATCCAATTGTACTATGGGCACCCGCCGTTTTGATCTAGGGGGGGAGTACATGTCTAAAGAGTTTGATGCATTTCTGGCTAGTCGTGGGATAAAACACCAATGTACAGTGCCGTATACCCCTCAACAAAATGGTGTTGCTGAGAGGAAAAACAGGTTACTTATGGAGATGGCATGATGTGTAAGATTCCTCTCCCACCCCCTTTTTGATGTCTAGTATCTTTCCCTGTAATCAATCCCTCTTCAGAAATATAAAAGACTTGTTTCTAACTGTTTTAACCTAGAGAGAGAAAATATTCTAGAGAGAGAATATTCAGATTTTTAATATTTTTGGATAGAAAATTATCTCATCTTATTAAAATAAGTTTCCCTGAAACAGAATTTCAAAAAGAACTTTCCAATGTGCAATTGGAATTAATTGGAAATGTGTATAAAGGACCTTAGTCTAAGGGTCTAGATTTTCAGAAATTTTTGGATTATGGTCCAATTAAGGTTCCTATGGACCAATAGCATCAATCCATGTGTAGGGAGGAGATAAATCCAATTTGAAAAAGAAGATACCCAAAAATGAGTAAATACTCACATAAGATGAAGAGTTGAAAATGTACAAGGTTTATTAGTAAAAAATTATGAGCAATATTAAAAGTATGACATATGTAAGGAAGAGGAGTTCTTTAAAGGAGGTGCATATTTCACATAAGATGAAGAGTTGAAAATGTACAAGGTTTATTAGTAAAAAATTATGAGCAATATTAAAAGTAGGACATATGTAAGGAAGGGGAGTTCTTTAAAAGAGGTGCATATTTCACATAAGATGAAGAGTTGAAAATGTACAAGGTTTATTAGTAAAAAAACTATGAGCAATATTAAAAATATGACATATGTAAGGAAGGGGAGTTCTTTAAAGGAGGTGCATATTTCACATGCTTGAATGAGTTTTAAACTCATAAAAATTGAGATATTTCATCTCTCCTCTCTCCTCATTCAAGTCTAGTTCCAAAAAGTTAGCTTAACTGACCTAAAAATGGTCAAATATTGACCAAACTGATTTAGAAAATTCTAGAATCAGTTTGTTTGGTTAGGAGCTCAATTTTTCTTATAAATAGAAGCCTCACCCTTGTTGAAAAATATATAGTGTTTATGCATCGTTACTCTACTCCACCTAAGCCAAGAACTGTGAATTCATTTAATAATTCACTAGTTTTTGGAGCTTCCCTCTTTCTTCAATCCCCATTAGTGGCTCCATCAACATACTTAACCAATTGATTGGTTGGGGGCCTCTACCGTGAACAAAGAATCAAGCAAGTTGAAAGGTAATTAGTGAATATTCATCTTTCTATAATTTCTCAATGTTTCTCTCTTCTCAATCCCTCTCAAGCTTGAGAAGTTTAATTGGTATGGTTTTTTTTAAATGCTATTGAAGTTTGAATAGTAGTGAAGAGTTACATAATTTAATAAATGCTATTGAAGTTAATTTTCATTTATGTTTAAATTCTAATGATTCTTATGTAAATTCTCTCTCTCACTCAAGAAATGGTCATACTCATGACCCATTCTCAATCCAAATCAAGCTTTTCATAAAGCTTTTCCTTAACCCAAGATTAAGCTATGCTTGAGGCCAAATTAATGGCTTTTTCTTATGCTTTTAGTTTATGTATATTGATGATTCAATCCATTATGGATTAAGGATCCAATTAGAGAATCATTTTAATTATTTCCTTAATGATAAGCTTTATCCCTTAGAAAAATTGAGATTTATCAGTCATAGCAGCAGAGCTATGGCAAAATTTTTATAAAAATTATGCATAAAAAAATTTTCATTCAAAGCATAAAAAGAGGACTTCCTACCATATTCTAAGAATCATCATCCTAGATTAATTGAAAGAATTTCATTATAATCATGGAGAAATTGAATTTTAATATTATGCATAAAGGATAAATTTTTATATCAAAAGTGTTATTTTTACCATTTTTATTTTCATGCATAGAAGTATGCATAATGGATAAATTTTTATATCAAAAGTGTTACTTTTATCATTTTTAATTTTCATGCATAGAAGTATGCATAAAGGAAAATTTTTATATCAAAAGTGTTACTTTTATCATTTTTAATTTTCATGCATAGAAGTATGCATAAAGGAAAATTTTTATATCAAAAGTGTTACTTTTATAATTTTTAATTTTCATGCATAGAAGTATGCATAAAGGAAAAATTTTTATATCAAAAGTGTTACTTTTATCATATTGGATTTCATGCATATAGGTATGCATAAAAGATATTCTTTTTATACTAAAAGTATGATTTTCCTCATAATTGGATTTTATGCTTAACTTAGATGCATCAGAGAAATTCTTTTATTCTAAAAGTATAATTCCCTACCAAATTGAAATCATGCATAAGAAGATGCATAAAAGATTGATTTTAATTTCGAAAGTGTTAGTCTCCTTAAATGGAATTTATGTATAAATAAATGTGTAGAGAAATCTTATATCAAATAAAAGAATTCTCTTTTTTTTTTTTTAAGATATGAAATGTGATAAGATGTGATAAGAGGTGTATGAGATGTGATAAGAATTGATAAGATGCGTATGGAAAGTGATAGGATGTGATAAGAGGTGTGATAAGAGGTGATAAGATGCTTATGAAATAAGTTAGGATGTGATAAGATGAATTAAGATGTGTATGGGGGGATGAGGTAAGAAGTGTATGTGATAGGATAAGATGTATATGGGTTGTGATAGGGCGAGAATGGATGTGATGTAAAAGATTAGATGTGAAGGTATATGGGGTTATATAAATGGGAATGTGAAAATGGATGTATGTATGTGGATGTGTGGATATGGAGATGGGAGTGTGGATGTATGAACATGAAAATGGATATATGCATGAAGATGTATATACATAGATGTAAATGTGGATGTAGATGTGGATGTATAGATGTGAATGGATGTGGATGTATAGATGTGAATGGAAATGTGGATGTGGATGTATGTGAATGTGGATGTAGATGTGGATGTATAGATGTGAATGTGGAATGTGGATGTGGATGTATGTATGTATGTGGATGTAGATGTGGATGTATAGATGTGGATGTATGGGAATGTGGATGCATGTATGTGAATGTGAATGTAGATGTGAATGTGGAATGTGGATGTATAGATGTGGATGTATGGGAATGTGGATGTGGATGTATGTGAATGTGAATGTAGATGTGGTTGTATAGATGTGAATGTGGAATGTGGATGTGGATGTATGTATGTATGTGGATGTAGATGTGGATGTATAGATGTGGATGTATGGGAATGTGGATGCATGTATGTGAATGTGAATGTAGATGTGAATGTGGAATGTGGATGTATAGATGTGGATGTATGGGAATGTGGATGTGGATGTATGTGAATGTGAATGTAGATGTGGATGTATAGATGTGAATGTGGAATGTGGATGTGGATGTATGTATGTATGTGGATGTAGATGTGGATGTATGGATGTGTATGTATGAATGTGGATATGGGATGTGGATGTATAAATGAGGATGTGAAAATGGAGGTAAGCATGTAGATGTGGATGTATGGATGTGAATGTGGATGTGGATGTGGATGTATGGATGTGGATATGGATGTGAATATATGATATGTGATGTGAAGGAATCTGAAGTGAAGAGATGGAAAAGGAGGTGATTGGATGAGTACACATATACATGGAATGTGGAATAAGTAATGTGGATTAATGAGGGATAATGTGGAAAAATGAGAGTTATTATAGAAATTGTATTTGTAAATGCTGTTTGTAAATGGTTGTTTTATGTCAAGAATGCTGGGGAAGCATTTTGACCGTCTTGTGATTAAGGTCGTGGAGACCTAACTGATAAAGTTGTAACTGCTGACGGAGAGTCAATGGAGGACGTCTCGCGTAGCAAGGTCGACCGAGGTCTTGACCAGCCTCGGTTCGATTAAAATGGTGAGCTTCCGGTACGGTGGATGAGGGACCAAGGAAGCGGCCTATGAGTGAAGCGCTAGGTCACCTGTGAAGGATCCTAGAGGGTGCTGACCATACGGTGCTCGGGCTCTGGGTCGCCTAGGATACCCACGCGTGCGTCGAGGAAGATATTGGAACAAGGAGTAAGAGTTGTTTTGTGAAACCGGGCATGGATCTGGTTGACTGACCTTGCTGGTCCTCAACGGATGAGTCCATGGCTCTTTTATATGGATCTGTTGGTTGATCTTGCTGATCTTCAACAAGAGTCCATCTTGATAAGTGATTATATTGCCGAGTATTATGGGCTAGGAACTATGGAAACGGCCTCTGTGTGGACAGGTGGTGAGCGTTCTAGTTGCCAATGATGCCATAGATACTCTGATGAAGGAATGATGGGAAATTATGAATCAACTGGATAAATTGGGAGATTGTGATCAGTGGTACTATGGTTTCATTAAAGGATTGTTTTAAAGTTAGCTGATGCTAAGAAAAAGGCAATTTTCATATTGGGTGTGTAAGTGGTGTGGCTAGTTTTATGTTTGCATGAAATTCCGGCTAGGGGGCCTTGGAACTCTTTTCCTTGGTACCCGGGACAAAACCTAACCAAATTCCAAATTGGATCCCATCACTACAGTGGTTGGGCGGTTGGCTAACCCATGGGATCGGATGGGGTTAGGCTGGACTGATGGATCCGTAAATCGAGACTCAAACTTTTGTTTTTACGATAGAAAAAAAAATAATAATAAATCCCGGACAGAAACTGTTCTATGGATAGGAATCAACGGCTGTGCCTCTTAAATGGGGAAAAAAGCGTTGATCCCAATGATCCAAGTGCAAGTTTCTTCCTTGAACTGACTAAGTATCTTATAGATGTAATCGGATCATCTCGATCAGAAATGATCTTGTCTACGTTAGAGTAAAAAGTTATCCTGGTGGAATCGCCCGTGCTTTCCGATAAAGGAAGTTTTTCCGGGTTCGATTTTGGAACAACCGACGGATTAGTCTCTTATCCGGATATCCGTGGGCGAGGCCCCGAGTGTGGGACCCCTGTCCCGCGCGAGAAGCGCTACTTCCGCTGCCAGTACCCCGAATCCGTTGCTCGGTGGGAACAGGGATCTCACAGTTGTCCTCTACTTGGCGAGATGAGGACATCTCGCACTTTTTTAAGTGGGGTAGAATGTAAGATTCCTCCCCTGCCTTCGAGGTATACAGGAATAAGAATCTCCCTTTTTGATCTTATAATTAGTCCCTCTCTAAAATAAAAGAAAGATTCTGTTTTTTTTTTAAAGGAAGACCCTTTCCCTAGAATACTTCTCAAGAGTCATGCTATTTTAAGGATTCAGAACAATGAGTTCAGAAGTGAAAATCGGTGTTTTGGATACCAAGGTTTTGGTTTTCATTCGAGTATGGCCCAAAAGAAGTTCTTTATCTCTTGGGGAGTATAAGAACTGATCCCCCAGATATTATGAGCCTTATATCTGAATTCAATGAAAGTAGGTGACTTAGCCTACAAGCTTCTTTTACCTCCTCATCTCAAAGTTCTTAATGTATTTCATAGAAATATGTGCCAAACCCAAATCAAGGAAAGACAATAAAACTTCAGTGACAAGATACCGTTGGCTTCTAGGTTACGCTAACTCCTTCCTTTATATAAGTCGTAACTTTTTACCTGTCGTTCACAGCAGTAATCTTACTTCCATCGATCTCCTCTCTTTCTTAATCTCCTTCATGGCTTGGCAACAAGAACTAGTTTTATCCATAATGATTCCTCACCTTCAAGACGCAAGTGAGTCTGTGAAGAAGGATTTTATAGAACAGTATGAGCGCTCACTTTTCCCTCACTTGGGAACTTCTGTAGCGCAGACCAAATGGCGGACCTATCAAGACATAACTAGGGTAACACCCTGGGGTCAGCAACATTTTCGTAATAATGTCCGCTTGGCCATGGTTATTGAAGCTTTGGGTTTGGGTCCCCGATACTACTGCGTCATGAGATCAAGGCATCTTAGGTTTTCTGAGCGAGTCTTCTTACTGGCGTGTTTTCTTCCTCATGAGAAGATATGCCTTTACCCCGTTTTTGGCTTGCCTCTCAGAGGTCCTTTTGTTAGATCACCTCATACCACTGAGATAGGTGCAGCAATAACCAACAGAATTATTCCCATAGATGAGTTACCTTATACATGCGCAGCTTGTGAGTGCTGCTTTTGTGATCATATGATGGACGGGCTTATGGAAGTGTAAAGAGTTCTTCTATCTTTACTGTATAAGTTCTGAGAATGAATAAAGTTTAAATCTTGTTCTTATCTTGAATCTTGCTCTCTTTGAGACTTTTTCTTGGTGGTTAATCCTGATTTAAATTTTTCTCTAAGTCTCATAATTCGTGCATCTTGCGAAATTATCCCAGTTTGCGAGATGAGGACATCTCGCGTTTTTTAAGTGGGGTATAATGTAAGATTCCTCCCCCAAACCCCCTTTTGATGTCTAGTATCTTCTTCTATAATCAATCCCTCTTCAGAAATATAAAAGACTTGTTTCTGACTGTTTTAACCTAGAGAGAGAAAATATTCTAGAGAGAGAATATTCAGATTTTTAATATTTTTGGATAGAAAATTATCTCATCTTATTAAAATAAGTTCCCCTGAAACAGAAATTCAAAAAGAACTTTCCAATGTGCAATTGGAATTAATTGGAAATGTGTATAAAGGACCTTAGTCTAAGGGTCTAGATTTTCAGAAATTTTTGGATTATGGTCCAATTAAGGTTCCTATGGGCCAATAGCATCAATCCATGTGTAGGGAGGAGATAAATCCAATTTGTAAAAGAAGATACCCACAAATGAGTAAATGCTCACATAAGATGAAGAGTTGAAAATGTACAAGGTTTATTAGTAAAAAAATTATGAGCAATATTAAAAGTATGACATATGTAAGGAAGGGGAGTTCTTTAAAGGAGGTGCATATTTCACATAAGATGAAGAGTTGAAAATGTACAAGGTTTATTAGTAAAAAATTATGAGCAATATTAAAAGTATGACATATGTAAGGAAGAGGAGTTCTTTAAAGGAGGTGCATATTTCACATAAGATGAAGAGTTGAAAATGTACAAGGTTTATTAGTAAAAAATTATGAGCAATATTAAAAGTATGACATATGTAAGGAAGGGGAGTTCTTTAAAGGAGGTGCATATTTCACATAAGATGAAGAGTTGAAAATGTACAAGGTTTATTAGTAAAAAATTATGAGCAATATTAAAAGTATGACATATGTAAGGAAGGGGAGTTCTTTAAAGGAGGTGCATATTTCACATGCTTGAATGAGTTTTAAACTCATAAAAATTGAGATATTTCATCTCTCCTCTCTCCTCATTCAAGTCTAGTTCCAAAAAATTAGCTTAACTGACCTAAAAATGGTCAAAAATTGACCAAACTGATTTGGAAAATTCTAGAATCAGTTTGTTTGGTTAGGAGCTCAAATTTTCCTATAAATAGAAGCCTCCCCTTTGTTGAAAAATATATAGTGTTTATGCATCGTTACTCTACTCCACCTAAGCCAAGAACTGTGAATTCATTTAATAATTCACTAGTTTTTGGAGCTTCCCTCTTTCTTCAATCCCCATTAGTGGCTCCATCAACATACTTAACCAATTGATTGGTTGGGGGCCTCTACCGTGAACAAAGAATCAAGCAATTTGTAAGGTAATTAGTGAATATTGCTCTTTTCTATAATTTCTCAATTTTTCTCTCTTCTCAACCCCTCTCAAGCTTGAGAAGCTTAATTGGTATGGTTTTTTAAATGCTATTGAAGTTAATTGGTGAATAGTAGTGAAGAGTTACATAATTTAATAAATGCTATTGAAGTTAATTTCTATTTATGTTTAAATTCTAATGGTTTTTATGTAATTTCTCTCTCTCACTCAAGAAATGGTCATACTCATGACCCATTCTCAATCCAAAAGAATCTTTTCATAAAGCTTTTCCTTAATCCAAGATTAAGCTATGCTTGAGGGCAAATTAATGGTTTTTTTTCTATGCTTTTAGTTTATGCATATTGATGATTCAATCCATGATCCAATTAGAGATCATTTTAATTATTTCCTTAATGATAAGCTTTATCCCTTAGAAAAATTGAGATTTATCAGTCATAGCAGCGGAGCTATGGCAAAATTTTTATAAAAATTATGCATAAAATAATTTTATTCAAAGCATAAAAAGAGGACTTCCTACCATATTCTAGGAATTATCATCCTAGACTAATTGAAAGAATTTCATTATAATCATGGAGAAATTTAATTTTTATATTACGCATAAAGAATAAGTTTTTATATCAAAAGTGTTACTTTTATCATTTTTAATTGCATGCATAGAAGTATGCATAATGGATAGATTTTTATATCAAAAGTGTTACTTTTATCATTTTTATTTACATGCATAGAAGTATGCATAATGGATAGATTTTTATATCAAAAGTGTTACTTTTATCATTTTTATTTACATGCATAGAAGTATGCATAATGGATAGATTTTTATATCAAAAGTGTTACTTTTATCATTTTTATTTACATGCATAGAAGTATGCATAATGGATAGATTTTTATATCAAAAGTGTTACTTTTATCATTTTTATTTACATGCATAGAAGTATGCATAATGGATAGATTTTTATATCAAAAGTGTTACTTTTATCATTTTTATTTACATGCATAGAAGTATGCATAATGGATAGATTTTTATATCAAAAGTGTTACTTTTATCATTTTTATTTACATGCATAGAAGTATGCATAATGGATAGATTTTTATATCAAAAGTGTTACTTTTATCATTTTTATTTACATGCATAGAAGTATGCATAATGGATAAATTTTTATATCAAAAGTGTTACTTTTATCATTTTTATTTTCATGCATAGAAGTATGCATAATGGATAAATTTTTATATCAAAAGTGTTACTTTTAGCATAATTGAATTTCATGCATAGAGGTATGCATAAGAGATGAATATTTTATTATAAAAGTGTTACTTTTAGCATAATTGAATTTCATGCATAGAAGTATGCACAAAAGATATGGGAAGTGATAAGATATGATAAGATGCATATAAGATGAGTTAAGATGTGATAAGATGTGTATGGGATGAGATAAGAAGTGTATGAGATGAGATAAGATGTATATGGGTTGTGATAGGGTGAGAATGGATGTGATATAAAAGATTAGATATGAAGGCATATGGGGTTATATGAATGGGAATGTGAAAATGGATGTATGTATGTGGATGTGTGGATGTGGAGATGGGAGTGTGGATGTATGCATGTGAAAATGGATGTATGCATGAAGATGTATATGCATAGATGTGAATGTGGATGTAGACGTGGTTGTATAGAAGTGAGTGTGGAATGTGGATATGGATGTATGTATGTATGTGGATGTAAATGTGGATGTATAGATGTGAATGGGAATATAGATGTGGATATAGATGTGAATGTGAATGTAGATGTGGATGTATGTGAATGTGGAACGTGGATGTGGATGTATGTATGTATGTGGATGTAGATGTGTATGTATAGATGTGAATGGGAATGTGGATGTGGATATATGTGAATGTGGATGTATAGATGTGAATGTGGAATGTGGATGTGGATGTATGTATGTATATGGATGTAGATGTGGATGTATAGATGTGAATGTGTAATGTGGATGTGGATGTATGTATGTATGTGGATGCAGATGTGGATGTATAGATGTGAATGGGAATGTGGATGTGGATGTATGTATGTATGTGGATATGGATGTATGAATGAGGACGTGATAGTGGATGTATGTATGTGGATATGGATGTATGAATGATGACGTGATAGTGGATGTATGCATGTGGATGTAGATATGGATGTAGATGTGGATGTATAGATGTGAATGGGAATGTGGATGTGGATGTATGTATGTATGTGGATATGGATGTATGAATGAGGACGTGATAGTGGATGTATGCATGTGGATGTGGATGTATGAATGAGGACGTGATAGTGGATGTATGCATGTGGATGTGGATGTGGATGTGAATATATGATATGTGATGTGAAGGAATCTGAAGTGAAGAGATGGAAAATGATGTGATTGGATGAGTACACATATAAATGGAATGAGGAATAAGTAATGTGGATTATATGAGGGATAATGTGGAAAAATTAGAGTTAATATAGAAATTGTATTTGTAAACTGTTTGTAAATGCTGTTTGTAAATGGCTGTTTTATGTCAAGAATGCTGGGAAAGCATTTTGACCGTCTTGTGATTAAGGTCGTGGAGACCTAACTGATAAAGTTGCAACTGCTGACGGAGAGTCAATGGAGGACGTCTCGCGTAGCAAGGTCGGCCGAGGTCTTGACCAGCCTCAGTTCGATTAAAATGGTGAGCTTCCGGTACGGTGGATGAGGGACCAAGGAAGCGGCCTATGAGTGAAGCGCTAGGTCACCTGTGAAGGATCCTAGAGGGTGCTGACCATACGGTGCTCGGGCTCTGGGTCGCCCAGGATACCCACGCGTGCGTCGAGGAAGATATTCGAACAAGGAGTAAGAGTTGTTTTGTGAAACCGGGCATGGATCTGGTTGATTGACCTTGCTGGTCTTCAATGGATGAGTCCATGGCTCTTTATATGGATTTGTTGGTTGATCTTGCTGATCTTCAACGAGAGTCCATCTTGATTTTTATAAGTGATTATATTGCCGAGTATTATGGGCTAGGAACTATTGAAAAGGCCCCTGTGTGGACAGGTGGTGAGCGTTCTAGTTGCCAATGATGCCATAGATACTCTGATGAAGGAATGATGGGAAATTATGAATCAATTGGATAAATTGGAAGATTGTGATCAGTGGTACTATGGTTTCATTAAAGGATTGTTTTAAAGTTAGCTGATGCTAAGAAAAAGGCAATTTTCATATTGGGTGTGTGAGTGGTGTGGCTAGTTTTATGTTTGCATGAACTTCCGGCTAGGGGGCCTTGGAACTCTTTCCCTTGGTACCCGGGACAAAACCTAACCAAATTCCAGATTGGATCCCATCACTACAGTGGTTGGGCGGTTGGCTAACCCATGGGATCGGATGGGGTTAGGCTGGACTGATGGATCCGTAAATCGAGATTTAATTTCTATTATTACGATAGATGAAGTAAATCCCGGATAGAAATTGTTCTATGGATAGGAATCAACGGCTGTGCCTCTTGATGGGAAAAAAAGCGTTGATCCCAATGATCCAAGTGCAAGTTTCTTCCTTGATTTGACCAAGTACCATTAAAGGTGCAGTCAGATCAGTTGATCTGTAATGATCTTGACTGCGTTAGAGTAAAGAGTTATCCTGGTGGAATCGCCCATGCTTTCTGGGTAAGGGAAGTTTTTTTTCGGGTTTGGTTTTGGAAAAACCAACGGATTAGTCTCTTGTCTGGATATCCGTGGACGAGGCCCCGAGTGTGGGTCCCTGCCCCGCGCATGAAGTGCTACTTCCGCTACTAGTACCCCGAATCTGTTGCACAGTGGGAACAGGGATCTCACAATTCCCTACGAAATTGAAATCATGCATAAGAAGATGCATAAAAGATTGATTTTAATTTCGAAAGTGTTAGTCTCCTTAAATGGAATTTATGTATAAATAAATGTGTAGAGAAATCTTATATCAAATAAAAGAATTCTCTTTTTTTTTTAAAAAAAGATATGAAATGTGATAAGATGTGATAAGAGGTGTATGAGATGTGATAAGAATTGATAAGATGCGTATGGAAAGTGATAGGATGTGATAAGAAGTGTGATAAGAGGTGATAAGATGCTTATGAAATAAGTTAGGATGTGATAAGATGAATTAAGATGTGTATGGGGGGATGAGGTAAGAAGTGTATGTGATAGGATAAGATGTATATGGGTTGTGATAGGGCGAGAATGGATGTGATGTAAAAGATTAGATGTGAAGGTATATGGGGTTATATAAATGGGAATGTGAAAATGGATGTATGTATGTGGATGTGGATATGGAGATGGGAGTGTGGATGTATGAACATGAAAATGGATATATGCATGAAGATGTATATACATAGATGTAAATGTGGATGTAGATGTGGATGTATAGATGTGAATGGATGTGGATGTATAGATGTGAATGGAAATGTGGATGTGGATGTATGTGAATGTGGATGTAGATGTGGATGTATAGATGTGAATGTGGAATGTGGATGTGGATGTATGTATGTATGTGGATGTAGATGTGGATGTATAGATGTGGATGTATGGGAATGTGGATGCATGTATGTGAATGTGAATGTAGATGTGAATGTGGAATGTGGATGTATAGATGTGGATGTATGGGAATGTGGATGTGGATGTATGTGAATGTGAATGTAGATGTGGTTGTATAGATGTGAATGTGGAATGTGGATGTGGATGTATGTATGTATGTGGATGTAGATGTGGATGTATAGATGTGGATGTATGGGAATGTGGATGCATGTATGTGAATGTGAATGTAGATGTGAATGTGGAATGTGGATGTATAGATGTGGATGTATGGGAATGTGGATGTGGATGTATGTGAATGTGAATGTAGATGTGGATGTATAGATGTGAATGTGGAATGTGGATGTGGATGTATGTATGTATGTGGATGTAGATGTGGATGTATGGATGTGTATGTATGAATGTGGATATGGGATGTGGATGTATAAATGAGGATGTGAAAATGGAGGTAAGCATGTAGATGTGGATGTATGGATGTGGATGTGGATGTATGGATGTGGATATGGATGTGAATATATGATATGTGATGTGAAGGAATCTGAAGTGAAGAGATGGAAAAGGAGGTGATTGGATGAGTACACATATACATGGAATGTGGAATAAGTAATGTGGATTAATGAGGGATAATGTGGAAAAATGAGAGTTAATATAGAAACTGTATTTGTAAACTGTTTGTAAATGCTGTTTGTAAATGGTTGTTTTATGTCAAGAATGCTGGGGAAGCATTTTGACCGTCTTGTGATTAAGGTCGTGGAGACCTAACTGATAAAGTTGCAACTGCTGACGGAGAGTCAATGGAGGACGTCTCGCGTAGCAAGGTCGACCGAGGTCTTGACCAGCCTCGGTTCGATTAAAATGGTGAGCTTCCGGTACGGTGGATGAGGGACCAAGGAAGCGGCCTATGAGTGAAGCGCTAGGTCACCTGCGAAGGATCCTAGAGGGTGCTGACCATACGATGCTCGGGCTCTAGGTCGCCTAGGATACCCACGCGTGCGTCGAGGAAGATATTGGAACAAGGAGTAAGAGTTGTTTTGTGAAACCGGGCATGGATCTGGTTGACTGACCTTGCTGGTCCTCAACGGATGAGTCCATGGCTCTTTTATATGGATCTGTTGGTTGATCTTGCTGATCTTCAACGAGAGTCCATCTTGATAAGTGATTATATTGCCGAGTATTATGGGCTAGGAACTATGGAAACGGCCTCTGTGTGGACAGGTGGTGAGCGTTCTAGTTGCCAATGATGCCATAGATACTCTGATGAAGGAATGATGGGAAATTATGAATCAACTGGATAAATTGGGAGATTGTGATCAGTGGTACTATGGTTTCATTAAAGGATTATTTTAAAGTTAGCTGATGCTAAGAAAAAGGCAATTTTCATATTGGGTGTGTAAGTGGTGTGGCTAGTTTTATGTTTGCATGAAATTCCGGCTAGGGGGCCTTGGAACTCTTTTCCTTGGTACCCGGGACAAAACCTAACCAAATTCCAAATTGGATCCCATCACTACAGTGGTTGGGCGGTTGGCTAACCCATGGGATCGGATGGGGTTAGGCTGGACTGATGGATCCGTAAATCGAGACTCAAACTTTTGTTTTTACGATAGAAAAAATAATAATAATAAATCCCGGACAGAAACTGTTCTATGGATAGGAATCAACGGCTGTGCCTCTTAAATGGGGAAAAAAGCGTTGATCCCAATGATCCAAGTGCAAGTTTCTTCCTTGAACTGACTAAGTATCTTATAGATGTAATCGGATCATCTCGATCAGAAATGATCTTGTCTACGTTAGAGTAAAAAGTTATCCTGGTGGAATCGCCCGTGCTTTCCGGTAAAGGAAGTTTTTCCGGGTTCGGTTTTGGAACAACCGACGGATTAGTCTCTTATCCGGATATCCGTGGGCGAGGCCCCGAGTGTGGGACCCCTGTCCCGCGCGAGAAGCGCTACTTCCGCTGCCAGTACCCCGAATCCGTTGCTCGGTGGGAACAGGGATCTCACAGTTGGTATCAGAGCATTTGGTTAATAAAGATCAACTGAGAAGACAAATATGTCAAAAATTTTTCAAGAAGCACAAAAAGGTTGTAATTGTGTGATATAATTCATACAATTTGATATTCAAACTGAAATTCGTAATTTGGTAATTGGGTCTTCAGATGGAAGTACCGCAATTATATAGAATCCCTGACTTGCTTGAGGCCTAGACATGATGGTATTTACCTTATAATTCCAAGAGCCACGACTACCCGTATATACCGAGAGTATACTGCAGCTCTTTACTGACAGTATATACGAGTAAATCTAAGACTTGAAATTATAAGCGTTAATGCGATCTAGATGATGAATTCGAATGTGGTTGATATGATTTTTAATTCTGTTTGAGAATTGATGAATTGAATTGGATTCTGATTGAAAATTCTGATTGAAAAATGATGATTTCTGAAATTAGTTGAAATATAAAAATCTGAACAAAACCACAATGAGGATGAATGGGACGAGTCCCAGTGATGATATTCATAACTAGAATGATGATAATGAATTCAACAAATCACTATGAGATTAGTGGGTTGTGCTGTCAAATTGTTACTGTTAACACTTGATCAGTAGATCAAGTTAAGGGATGACAAATTGAGAACTTGCTTGACTGAAATTCCCGTGGAGGAATGTTCAGAAGGAAATTTTTCGGTCTAATGGACCATTATCATGTTAAAGATATGAATGATATGATCTGAATATTAATGATGAGTTCTATATAAGGGATATTTATCCCAGTGTTCTGTTGGGTTGACCAGAATATAAGGAACCCCAAAATAAAATTGGATGTTAAGAAAAAGAGTTGTCCTCTACCTTGCGAGATGAGGACATCTCGCACTTTTTAAGTGGGGTAGAATGTAAGATTCCTCCCCAGCCTTCGAGGTATACAGGAGTAAGAATCTCCCTTTCTGATCTTATAATTATTCCCTCTCTAAAATAAAAGAAAGTTCTGTTTAAAAAAGAAAGAACCTTTTTCCTAGAATACTTCTCAAGAGTCCCACCTGTTTTAAGGATTCAGAACAATGAGTTCAGAAGTGAGAATCGATGTTTTGGATATCAAGGTTTTGGTCTTCATTCGAGTACGGCCCAAAAGAAGTTCTTTATCTCTTGGGGAGTATATGAAGTTATCCCCCAGATATTGTGAGCCTTATATCTGTCAATGAAAGTAGGTGACTTAGCCTACAAGCTTCTTTTATCTCTTCATCTCAAAATTCTTAATGCCTTCTATAGAAAAATGTGTCAAACCCAAATCATGGAAAGACGATAAAACTTCAGTGGCAAGTTACCGTTGGCTTCTAAGTTACGCTAGCTCCTTCCTTTATATAAGTCGTAACTTTTACTTGTCGCTCACAGTAATCTTACTTCCATCGATCTCCTTTCTTTCTTAATCTCCTTCATGGCTTGGCAACAAGAACTAGTTTTATCCATAATGATTCCTCACCTTCAAGACGCAAGTGAATCTGTGAAGAAGGATTTTATAGAGCAGTATGAGCGCTCACTTTTCCCTCACTTGGGAACTTCTGTAGCGCAAACCAAATGGCGGACCTATCAAGACATAACTAGGGTAACACCCTGGGGTCAGCAGCACTTTCGTAACAATGTCCGCTTGGCCATGGTTATTGAAGCTTTGGGTTTGGGTCCCCGATACTACTGCGTCATGAGATCAAGGCATCCTGGGTTTTCTGAGCGGGTCTTCTTACTGGCGTGTTTTCTTCCTCATGAGAAGATATGCCTTTACCCCGTTTTTGGCTTGCCTCTCAGAGGTCCTTTTGTTAGAACACCTCATACCACTGAGATAGGCGCAGCAATAACCCACAGAATCATTCCCATAGATGAGTTACCTTATACTTGTGCAGCTTGTGAGGACTGCTTTTGTGATCATATGATGGACGGGCTTATGGAAGTGTAAAGAGTTCTTCTATCTTTACTGTATAAGTTCCGAGAATGAATAAAGTTTAAATCTTGTTCTTATTTTGAATCTTGCTCTCTTTAAGACGTTTCTTGGTGGTTAATCTTGATTAAAATTTTTCTCTAAGTCTCATATTCGTGAATCTTGCGAAATTATCACAAGTTACGAGATGAGGACATCTCGCGTTTTTTAAGTGGGGTAGAATGTAAGATTCCTCCCCCAACCCCTTTTTGATGTCTAGTATCTTCCCCTGTAATCAACCCTCTTCAGAAATATAAAGACCTTGTTTCTATCTGTTTTAGCCTAGAGAGAGAAAAATATTCTAGAGAGAGAATATTTAGATTTTGAATATTTTTGGATAGAAAAATATCTCTTATAATTAGATGAGTTCCCCTGAAATAGAAATTCAAAAAGAATTTTCCAATGTGCAATTGGAATTAATTGGAAATAGGTATAAAGAACCTTAGTCTAAGGGTCTAGATTTTCAGAAATCTTTAGACTATGGTCCAATTAAGGTTCCTATGGGCCAATAGCATCAATCCATGTGTAGGGAAGAGATAAATCCAAATTTGTAAAAAAGAAGATACCCAAAAATGAGTAAATGCTCACATAAGGTGAAGAGTTGAAAATGTACAAGGTTTATTAGTAAAAAACTATGAGCAATATTAAAAATATGAGATATTTTGGGTATCCAAAAATGAGTAAATGCTCACATAAGATGAAGAGTTGAAAATGTACAAGGTTTATTAGTAAAAAACTATGAGCAATATTAAAATGATGCCATTATGACACATATGTAAGGAAGGGGAATTCTTTAAAGGAGGTGCATATTTCACATAAGATGAAGAGTTGAAAATGTACAAGGTTTATTAGTAAAAAACTATGAGCAATATTAAAATGATTCCATTATGACACATATGTAAGGAAGGGGAATTCTTTAAAGGAGGTGCATATTTCACATAAGATGAAGAGTTGAAAATGTACAAGGTTTATTAGTTAAAAAAAACTATGAGCAATATTAAAATGATTCCATTATGACACATATGTAAGGAAGGGGAGTTCTTTAAAGGAGGTGCATATTTCACATGCTTGAATGAGTTTTAAACTCATAAAAATTGAGATATTTCATCTCTCCTCTCTCCTCATTCAAGTCTAGTTCCAAAAAGTTAGCTTAACTGACCTAAAAATGGTCAAATATTGACCAAACTGATTTAGAAAATTCTAGAATCAGTTTGTTTGGTTAGGAGCTCAATTTTTCCTATAAATAGAAGCCTCCCCCTTGTTGAAAAATAGTTAGTGTTTATGCATCGGTACTCTACTCCACCTAAGCCAAGAACTGTGAATTCATTTAATAATTCACTAGTTTTTGGAGCTTCCCTCTTTCTTCAATCCCCATTAGTGGCTCCATCAACATACTTAACCAATTGATTGGTTGGGGGCCTCTACCGTGAACAAAGAATCAAGCAAGTTGTAAGGTAATTAGTGAATATTGATCTTTCTATAATTTCTCGATGTTTCTCTCTTCTCAACCCCTCTCAAGCTTGAGAAGTTTAATTGGTATAGTTTTTCTTTAAATACTATTGAAGTTTGAATAGTAGTGAAGAGTTACATAAGTTAATAAATGCTATTGAAGTTAATTTTCATTTATGTTTAAATTCTAATGATTTTTATGTAAATTCTCTCTCTCACTCAAGAAATGGTCATACTCATGACCCGTTCTCAATCCAAATCAAGCTTTTCATAAAGCTTTTCCTTAACCCAAGATTAAGCTATGCTTGAGGCCAATTTAATGCCTTTTTTCTATGCTTTTAGTTTATGCATATTGATGATTCAATCCACTATAGATTAATGATCCAATTAGAGATCATTTTAATTATTTCCTTAATGATAAGCTTTATCCCTTAGAAAAAAATTGAGATTTATCAGTTATAGCAGCAGAGCTATGGCAAAATTTTTATAAAAATTATGCATAAAATAATTTCATTCAAAGCATAAAAAGAGGACTTCCTACCATATTCTAGGAATTATCATCCTAGATTAATTGAAAGAATTTCATTATAATCATGGAGAAATTGAATTTTAATATCATGCATAAAGGATAATTTTTTTTATATCAAAAGTGTTACTTTTATCATTTTTAATTTTCATGCATAGAAGTATGCATAAAGGAAAAAATTTTATATCAAAAGTGTTACTTTTATCATTTTTAATTTTCATGCATAGAAGTATGCATAAAGGAAAAAAAATTTATATCAAAAGTGTTACTTTTATCATTTTTTAATTTTCATGCATAGAAGTATGCATAAAGGATAATTTTTTTATATTAAAAGTGTTATTTTTATCATTTTTAATTTTCATGCATAGAAGGATGCATAAAGGAAAATTTTTTATATCAAAAGTGTTACTTTTATCATTTTTAATTTTCATGCATAGAAGTATGCATAAAGGATAATTTTTTTATATCAAAAGTGTTACTTTTATCATATTGGATTTCATGCATAGAGGTATGCATAAAAGTTGAATATTTTATTATAAAAGTGTTACTTTTAGCATAATTGAATTTCATGCATAGAGGTATGCATAAAAGATATGGGAAGTGATAAGATATGATAAGATGCATGTGGATGTGGATGTGGATGTATGAATGTGGATGTATGGATGTGAATGTGGATGTGGATGTGGATGTATGAATGTGGATGTATGGATGCATGAATGTGGATGTATGGATGTGAATGAGGATATAGATGTGGATGTATGGATGTGAATGTGCATGTAGATATGGATGTATATATGTGAATGGAAATGTGGTTGTGGATGTATGTATGCATGTGGATGTGGATATGGATGTGTATGTATGAATGTGGATATGGGATGTGGATGTATAAATGAGGATGTGAAAATGGAGATAAGCATGTAGATGTGGATGCATGAATGTGGATGTATGGATGTGAATGAGGATATAGATGTGGATGTATGGATGTGAATGTGCATGTAGATATCGATGTATATATGTGAATGGGAATGTGGATGTGGATATATGTATGCATGTGGATGTGGATATGGATGCGTATGTATGAATGTGGATATGGGATGTGGATGTATAAATGAGGATGTGAAAATGGAGATAAGCATGTAGATGTGGATGCATGAATGTGGATGTATGGATGTGAATGAGGATATAGATGTGGATGTATGGATGAAATGTGCATGTAGATATGGATGTATAGATGTGAATGGGAATGTGGATGTGGATGTGGATGTATGTATGTATGTATGTGGATGTGGATGTATGAATGAGGACGTGATAATGAATGTATGCATGTGGATGTGGATATGGATGTGTATGTATGAATGCAGATATGGATGTGGATATGGATGTGTATGTATGAATGTGGATATGGGATGTGGAAGTATAAATGAGGATGTGAAAATGGAGTTAAGCATGTAGATGTGGATGTATGGATGTGAATGTGGTTTGGATGTGGATGTATGGATGTGGATATGGATGTGAATATATGATATGTGATGTGAAGGAATCTGAAGTGAAGAGATGGAAAATGATATGATTGGATGAGTACACATATAAATGAAATGTGGAATAAGTAATGTGGATTGTATGAGGGATAATGTGGAAAAATGATAGTTAATATAGAAATTGTATTTGTAAACTGTTTGTAAATGCTGTTTGTAAATGGCTGTTTTATGTCAAGAATGCTGGGAAAGCATTTTGACCGTCTTGTGATTAAGGTCGTGGAGACCTAACTGATAAAGTTGCAACTGCTGACGGAGAGTCAATGGAGGACGTCTCGCGTAGCAAGGTCGGCCGAGGTCTTGACCAGCCTCGGTTCGATTAAAATGGTGAGCTTCCGGTACGGTGGATGAGGGACCAAGGAAGCGGCCTATGAGTGAAGCGCTAGGTCACCTGCGAAGGATCCTAGAGGGTGCTGACCATACGGTGCTCGGGCTCTGGGTCGCCCAGGATACCCACTCATGCGTCGAGGAAGATATTGGAACAAGGAGTAAGAGTTGTTTTGTGAAACCGGGCATGGATCTGGTTGATTGACCTTGCTGGTCCTCAACGGATGAGTCCATGGCTCTTTTATATGGATCTGTTGGTTGATCTTGCTGATCTTCAACGAGAGTCCATCTTGATAAGTGATTATATTGCCGAGTATTATGGGCTAGGAACTATGGAAACGGCCTCTGTGTGGACAGGTGGTGAGCGTTCTAGTTGCCAATGATGCCATAGATACTCTGATGAAGGAATGATGGGAAATTATGAATCAACTGGATAAATTGGGAGATTGTGATCAGTGGTACTATGGTTTCATTAAAGGATTGTTTTAAAGTTAGCTGATGCTAAGAAAAAGGCAATTTTCATATTGGGTGTGTAAGTGGTGTGGCTAGTTTTATGTTTGCATGAAATTCCGGCTAGGGGGCCTTGGAACTCTTTTCCTTGGTACCCGGGACAAAACCTAACCAAATTCCAAATTGGATCCCATCACTACAGTGGTTGGGCGGTTGGCTAACCCATGGGATCGGATGGGGTTAGGCTGGACTGATGGATCCGTAAATCGAGACTCAAACTTTTGTTTTTACGATAGAAAAAAAATAATAATAAATCCCGGACAGAAACTGTTCTATGGATAGGAATCAACGGCTGTGCCTCTTAAATGGGGAAAAAAGCGTTGATCCCAATGATCCAAGTGCAAGTTTCTACCTTGATTTGACCAAGTACCGTTAAAGGTGCAGTCAGATCAGTTGATCCGTAATGATCTTGACTACGTTAGAGTAAAGAGTTATCCTGGTGGAATCGCCCATGCTTTCCGAGTAAAGGATTAGATGTGAATGTGGAATGTGGATGTGGATGTATGTATGTATGTGGATGTAGATGTGGATGTATGGGATTGTGGATGCATGTATGTGAATGAATGTGAATGTAGATGTGGATGTATAGATGTGAATGTGGAATGTGGATGTGGATGTATGTATGTATGTGGATGTAGATGTGGATGTATGGATGTGTATGTATGAATGTGGATATGGGATGTGGATGTATAAATGAGGATGTGAAAATGGAGGTAAGCATGTAGATGTGGATGTATGGATGTGAATGTGGATGTGGATGTGGATGTATGGATGTGGATATGGATGTGAATATATGATATGTGATGTGAAGGAATCTGAAGTGAAGAGATGGAAAAGGAGGTGATTGGATGAGTACACATATACATGGAATGTGGAATAAGTAATGTGGATTAATGAGGGATAATGTGGAAAAATGAGA
The DNA here is from genome assembly GCF_041138505.1 of Cibotium barometz. Taxonomy (NCBI): domain Eukaryota; kingdom Viridiplantae; phylum Streptophyta; class Polypodiopsida; order Cyatheales; family Cibotiaceae; genus Cibotium; species Cibotium barometz. The sequence goes on along the minus strand of NC_141048.1, from coordinate 28,886,956 downwards.
GTTAATATAGAAACTGTATTTGTAAACTGTTTGTAAATGCTGTTTGTAAATGGTTGTTTTATGTCAAGAATGCTGGGGAAGCATTTTGACCGTCTTGTGATTAAGGTCGTGGAGACCTAACTGATAAAGTTGCAACTGCTGACGGAGAGTCAATGGAGGACGTCTCGCGTAGCAAGGTCGACCGAGGTCTTGACCAGCCTCGGTTCGATTAAAATGGTGAGCTTCCGGTACGGTGGATGAGGGACCAAGGAAGCGGCCTATGAGTGAAGCGCTAGGTCACCTGCGAAGGATCCTAGAGGGTGCTGACCATACGGTGCTCGGGCTCTAGGTCACCTAGGATACCCACGCGTGCGTCGAGGAAGATATTGGAACAAGGAGTAAGAGTTGTTTTATGAAACCGGGCATGGATCTGGTTGACTGACCTTGCTGGTCCTCAACGGATGAGTCCATGGCTCTTTTATATGGATCTGTTGGTTGATCTTGCTGATCTTCAACGAGAGTCCATCTTGATAAGTGATTATATTGCCGAGTATTATGGGCTAGGAACTATGGAAACGGCCTCTGTGTGGACAGGTGGTGAGCGTTCTAGTTGCCAATGATGCCATAGATACTCTGATGAAGGAATGATGGGAAATTATGAATCAACTGGATAAATTGGGAGATTGTGATCAGTGGTACTATGGTTTCATTAAAGGATTGTTTTAAAGTTAGCTGATGCTAAGAAAAAGGCAATTTTCATATTGGGTGTGTAAGTGGTGTGGCTAGTTTTATGTTTGCATGAAATTCCGGCTAGGGGGCCTTGGAACTCTTTTCCTTGGTACCCGGGACAAAACCTAACCAAATTCCAAATTGGATCCCATCACTACAGTGGTTGGGCGGTTGGCTAACCCATGGGATCGGATGGGGTTAGGCTGGACTGATGGATCCGTAAATCGAGACTCAAACTTTTGTTTTTACGATAGAAAAAATAATAATAATAAATCCCGGACAGAAACTGTTCTATGGATAGGAATCAACGGCTGTGCCTCTTAAATGGGGAAAAAAGCGTTGATCCCAATGATCCAAGTGCAAGTTTCTTCCTTGAACTGACTAAGTATCTTATAGATGTAATCGGATCATCTCGATCAAAAATGATCTTGTCTACATTAGAGTAAAACGTTATCCTGGTGGAATCGCCCGTGCTTTCCGGTAAAGGAAGTTTTTCCGGGTTCGGTTTTGGAACAACCGACGGATTAGTCTCTTATCCGGATATCCGTGGGTGAGGCCCCGAGTGTGGGACCCCTGTCCCGCGCGAGAAGCGCTACTTCCGCTGCCATTACCCCGAATCCGTTGCTCGGTGGGAACAGGGATCTCACAGTTGGTATCAGAGCATTTGGTTAATAAAGATCAATTGAGAAGACAAATAGGTCAGAAATTTATCAAGAAACACAAAAAGGTTGTAATTGTGTGATATAATTCATACAATTTGATATTCAAATTGAAATTCGTAATTTGGTAATTGGGTCTTCAGATGGAAGTACCGCAATTATATAGAATCCTTGGCTTGCTTGAGGCCTAGACATGATGGTATTTACCTTATAATTCCAAGGGCCGTGACTATCCGTATATACCGAGAGTATAACTGCAGCTCTTTACTGACAGTATATACGAGTAAATCTAAGACTTGAAATTATAAGCGTTAATGCTATCCAGATGATGAATTTGAATGTGGTTGATATGATTTTTAATTCTGTTTGGGAACTGATGAATTGATTGGGATTCTGATTGAAAAATGATGATTTTTGAAATTTAGTTGAAATATAATAACTTGAGCAAAACCGCAATGAGGATGAATGGGACGAGTCCCTGTAATGATAAATGATGATAATGATTTCAACAAATCACTATGAGATTAGTGGATTGTGCTGTCAAAGTACTACTGTTAACACTTGACTCGGTATATCAAGTTAAGGGATGACAAATTGAAAACTTGCTTGACTGAAATTCCCGTGGAGGAATGTTCAGAAAGAAAAAATTTCGATCTGATGGACCATTATCGTGTTAAAGATATGAATGATATGATCTGAAATGAATTTATTTAATGATGAGTTCTATATAAGGGATATTTATCCCCGTATTCTGTTGGGTTGACCAGAATATAAGGAACCCTAGAATAAATTGGATCTTAAGAAAAAGAGTTGTCCTCTACTTGGCGAGATGAAGACATCTCACACTTTTTTAAGTGGGGTAGAATGTAAGATTCCTCCCCAGCCTTCGAGGCATACAGGAGTAAGAATCTCCCTTTTTGATCTTAAAATTATTCCCTCTCAAAAATAAAAGAAAGATTCTGTTTAAAAAAAGGAAGACCCTTTCCCTAGAATACTTCTCAGGAGTCACGCTGTTTTAAGGATTTAGAACAATGAGTTCAGAAGTGAAAATCGGTGTTTTGGATACCAAGGTTTTGGTCTTCATTCGAGTACGGCACAAAAGAAGTTCTTTATCTATTGGGGAGTTTAAGAAGTTATCCCCCAGATATTGTGAGCCTTATCTGACTTCAAAGAAAGTAAGTGACTTAGCTTACGAGCTTCTTTTATCTCCTCATCTCAAAGTTCTTAATGCCTTCTATAGAAAATTGTGCCAAACCCAAATCATGGAAAGACGGTAAAACTTCAGTGGTGGCAAGCTACCGTTGGCTTCTAAGTTACGCTAGCTCCTTCCTTTATATAAGTCGTAACTTTTACTTGTCGCTCACAGTAATCTTACTCCCATCGATCTCCTTTCTTCCTAATCTCCTTCATGGCTTGGCAACAAGAATTAGTTTTATCCATAATGATTCCTCACCTTCAAGACGCAAGTGAGTCTGTGAAGAAGGATTTTATAGAACAGTATGAGCGCTCACTTTTCCCTCACTTGGGAACTTCTGTAGCGCAGACCAAATGGCGGACCTATCAAGACATAACTAGGGTAACACCCTGGGGTCAGCAGCACTTCCGTAACAATGTCCGCTTGGCCATGGTTATTGAAGCTTTGGGTTTGGGTCCCCGATACTACTGCGTCATGAGATCAAGGCATCCTGGGTTTTCTGAGCGGGTCTTCTTACTGGCGTGTTTTCTTCCTCATGAGAAGATATGCCTTTACCCCGTTTTTGGCTTGCCTCTCAGAGGTCCTTTTGTTAGAACACCTCATACCACTGAGATAGGCGCAGCAATAACCCACAGAATTATTCCCATACATGAGTTACCTTATACTTGTGCAGCTTGTGAGGACTGCTTTTGTGATCATATGATGGACGGGCTTATGGAAGTGTAAAGAGTTCTTCTATCTTTACTGTATAAGTTCCGAGAATGAATAAAGTTTAAGTCTTGTTCTTATTTTGAATCTTGCTCTCTTTAAGACGTTTCTTGATGGTTAATCTTGATTAAAATTCTTCTCTAAGTCTCATATTCGTGCATCTTGCGAAATTATCCCAGTTTGCGAGATGAGGACATCTCGCATTTTTTAAGTGGGGTAGAATGTAAGATTCCTCTCCCACCCCCTTTTTGATGTCTAGTATCTTTCCCTGTAATCAATCCCTCTTCAGAAATATAAAAGACTTGTTTCTAACTGAAAATATTCTAGAGAGAGAAAATATTCTAGAGAGAGAATATTCAGATTTTTAATATTTTTGGATAGAAAATTATCTCATCTTATTAAAATAAGTTTCCCTGAAACAGAAATTCAAAAAGAACTTTCCAATGTGCAATTGGAATTAATTGGAAATGTGTATAAAGGACCTTAGTCTAAGGGTCTAGATTTTCAGAAATTTTTGGATTATGGTCCAATTAAGGTTCATATGGACCAATAGCATCAATCCATGTGTAGGGAGGAGATAAATCCAATTTGAAAAAGAAGATACCCAAAAATGAGTAAATACTCACATAAGATGAAGAGTTGAAAATGTACAAGGTTTATTAGTAAAAAATTATGAGCAATATTAAAAGTATGACATATGTAAGGAAGAGGAGTTCTTTAAAGGAGGTGCATATTTCACATAAGATGAAGAGTTGAAAATGTACAAGGTTTATTAGTAAAAAATTATGAGCAATATTAAAAGTAGGACATATGTAAGGAAGGGGAGTTCTTTAAAAGAGGTGCATATTTCACATAAGATGAAGAGTTGAAAATGTACAAGGTTTATTAGTAAAAAAACTAAGAGCAATATTAAAAATATGACATATGTAAGGAAGGGGAGTTCTTTAAAGGAGGTGCATATTTCACATGCTTGAATGAGTTTTAAACTCATAAAAATTGAGATATTTCATCTCTCCTCTCTCCTCATTCAAGTCTAGTTCCAAAAAGTTAGCTTAACTGACCTAAAAATGGTCAAATATTGACCAAACTGATTTAGAAAATTCTAGAATCAGTTTGTTTGGTTAGGAGCTCAATTTTTCCTATAAATAGAAGCCTCACCCTTGTTGAAAAATATATAGTGTTTATGCATCGTTACTCTACTCCACCTAAGCCAAGAACTGTGAATTCATTTAATAATTCACTAGTTTTTGGAGCTTCCCTCTTTCTTCAATCCCCATTAGTGGCTCCATCAACATACTTAACCAATTGATTGGTTGGGGGCCTCTACCGTGAACAAAGAATCAAGCAAGTTGAAAGGTAATTAGTGAATATTCATCTTTCTATAATTTCTCAATGTTTCTCTCTTCTCAATCCCTCTCAAGCTTGAGAAGTTTAATTGGTATGGTTTTTTTTAAATGCTATTGAAGTTTGAATAGTAGTGAAGAGTTACATAATTTAATAAATGCTATTGAAGTTAATTTTCATTTATGTTTAAATTCTAATGATTCTTATGTAAATTCTCTCTCTCACTCAAGAAATGGTCATACTCATGACCCATTCTCAATCCAAATCAAGCTTTTCATAAAGCTTTTCCTTAACCCAAGATTAAGCTATGCTTGAGACCAAATTAATGGCTTTTTCTTATGCTTTTAGTTTATGTATATTGATGATTCAATCCATTATGGATTAAGGATCCAATTAGAGAATCATTTTAATTATTTCCTTAATGATAAGCTTTATCCCTTAGAAAAATTGAGATTTATCAGTCATAGCAGCGGAGCTATGGCAAAATTTTTATAAAAATTATGCATAAAAAAATTTTCATTCAAAGCATAAAAAGAGGACTTCCTACCATATTTTCATTCAAAGCATAAAAAGAGGACTTCCTACCATATTCTAGGAATCATCATCCTAGATTAATTGAAAGAATTTCATTATAATCATGGAGAAATTGAATTTTAATATTATGCATAAAGGATAAATTTTTATATCAAAAGTGTTATTTTTACCATTTTTATTTTCATGCATAGAAGTATGCATAATGGATAAATTTTTATATCAAAAGTGTTACTTTTATCATTTTTAATTTTCATGCATAGAAGTATGCATAAAGGAAAATTTTTATATCAAAAGTGTTACTTTTATCATTTTTAATTTTCATGCATAGAAGTATGCATAAAGGAAAATTTTTATATCAAAAGTGTTACTTTTATAATTTTTATTTTCATGCATAGAAGTATGCATAAAGGAAAAATTTTTATATCAAAAGTGTTACTTTTATCATATTGGATTTCATGCATATAGGTATGCATAAAAGATATTCTTTTTATACTAAAAGTATGATTTTCCTCATAATTGGATTTTATGCTTAACTTAGATGCATAAGAGAAATTCTTTTATTCTAAAAGTATAATTCCCTACCAAATTGAAATCATGCATAAGAAGATGCATAAAAGATTGATTTTAATTTCGAAAGTGTTAGTCTCCTTAAATGGAATTTATGTATAAATAAATGTGTAGAGAAATCTTATATCAAATAAAAGAATTCTCTTTTTTTTTTTTTAAAGATATGAAATGTGATAAGATGTGATAAGAGGTGTATGAGATGTGATAAGAATTGATAAGATGCGTATGGAAAGTGATAGGATGTGATAAGAGGTGTGATAAGAGGTGATAAGATGCTTATGAAATAAGTTAGGATGTGATAAGATGAATTAAGATGTGTATGGGGGGATGAGGTAAGAAGTGTATGTGATAGGATAAGATGTATATGGGTTGTGATAGGGCGAGAATGGATGTGATGTAAAAGATTAGATGTGAAGGTATATGGGGTTATATAAATGGGAATGTGAAAATGGATGTATGTATGTGGATGTGTGGATATGGAGATGGGAGTGTGGATGTATGAACATGAAAATGGATATATGCATGAAGATGTATATACATAGATGTAAATGTGGATGTAGATGTGGATGTATAGATGTGAATGGATGTGGATGTATAGATGTGAATGAAAATGTGGATGTGGATGTATGTGAATGTGGATGTAGATGTGGATGTATAAATGTGAATGTGGAATGTGGATGTGGATGTATGTATGTATGTGGATGTAGATGTGGATGTATAGATGTGGATGTATGGGAATGTGGATGCATGTATGTGAATGTGAATGTAGATGTGAATGTGGAATGTGGATGTATAGATGTGGATGTATGGGAATGTGGATGTGGATGTATGTGAATGTGAATGTAGATGTGGTTGTATAGATGTGAATGTGGAATGTGGATGTGGATGTATGTATGTATGTGGATGTAGATGTGGATGTATAGATGTGGATGTATGGGAATGTGGATGCATGTATGTGAATGTGTATGTAGATGTGAATGTGGAATGTGGATGTATAGATGTGGATGTATGGGAATGTGGATGTGGATGTATGTGAATGTGAATGTAGATGTGGATGTATAGATGTGAATGTGGAATGTGGATGTGGATGTATGTATGTATGTGGATGTAGATGTGGATGTATGGATGTGTATGTATGAATGTGGATATGGGATGTGGATGTATAAATGAGGATGTGAAAATGGAGGTAAGCATGTAGATGTGGATGTATGGATGTGAATGTGGATGTGGATGTGGATGTATGGATGTGGATATGGATGTGAATATATGATATGTGATGTGAAGGAATCTGAAGTGAAGAGATGGAAAAGGAGGTGATTGGATGAGTACACATATACATGGAATGTGGAATAAGTAATGTGGATTAATGAGGGATAATGTGGAAAAATGAGAGTTAATATAGAAACTGTATTTGTAAACTGTTTGTAAATGGTTGTTTTATGTCAAGAATGCTGGGGAAGCATTTTGACCGTCTTGTGATTAAGGTCGTGGAGACCTAACTGATAAAGTTGCAACTGCTGACGGAGAGTCAATGGAGGACGTCTCGCGTAGCAAGGTCGACCGAGGTCTTGACCAGCCTCGGTTCGATTAAAATGGTGAGCTTCTGGTACGGTGGATGAGGGACCAAGGAAGCGGCCTATGAGTGAAGCGCTAGGTCACCTGCGAAGGATCCTAGAGGGTGCTGACCATACGGTGCTCGGGCTCTGGGTCGCCTAGGATACCCACGCGTGCATCGAGGAAGATATTGGAACAAGGAGTAAGAGTTGTTTTGTGAAACCGGGCATGGATCTGGTTGACTGACCTTGCTGGTCCTCAACGGATGAGTCCATGGCTCTTTTATATGGATTTGTTGGTTGATCTTGCTGATCTTCAACGAGAGTCCATCTTGATAAGTGATTATATTGCCGAGTATTATGGGCTAGGAACTATGGAAACGGCCTCTGTGTGGACAGGTGGTGAGCGTTCTAGTTGCCAATGATGCCATAGATACTCTGATGAAGGAATGATGGGAAATTATGAATCAACTGGATAAATTGGGAGATTGTGATCAGTGGTACTATGGTTTCATTAAAGGATTGTTTTAAAGCTAGCTGATGCTAAGAAAAAGGCAATTTTCATATTGGGTGTGTAAGTGGTGTGGCTAGTTTTATGTTTGCATGAAATTCCGGCTAGGGGGCCTTGGAACTCTTTTCCTTGGTACCCGGGACAAAACCTAACCAAATTCCAAATTGGATCCCATCACTACAGTGGTTGGGCGGTTGGCTAACCCATGGGATCGGATGGGGTTAGGCTGGACTGATGGATCCGTAAATCGAGACTCAAACTTTTGTTTTTACGATAGAAAAAAATAATAATAAATCCCGGACAGAAACTGTTCTATGGATAGGAATCAACGGCTGTGCCTCTTAAATGGGAAAAAAAGCGTTGATCCCAATGATCCAAGTGCAAGTTTCTTCCTTGAACTGACTAAGTATCTTATAGATGTAATCGGATCATCTCGATCAAAAATGATCTTGTCTACGTTAGAGTAAAAAGTTATCCTGGTGGAATCGCCCGTGCTTTCCGGTAAAGGAAGTTTTTCCGGGTTCGGTTTTGGAACAACCGACGGACTAGTCTCTTATCCGGATATCCGTGGGCGAGGCCCCGAGTGTGGGACCCCTGGCCCGCGCGAGAAGCGCTACTTCCGCTGCCAGTACCCCGAATCCGTTGCTCGGTGGGAACAGGGATCTCACATGATGTATGGTCAAGAGCCAAGCTTTGCCACATGCGTTTTGGCTTGAGGCTGTCATGTGTGCTGTATATGTACTCAACAGGTGTCCCACTAAGGCCTTACAGTCTATTACTCCATATGAAGCTTGGCATGGCAGGAAGCCTTCTATTGGTCACTTGCGTGTCCTTGGTTGCTTGGCCTATGCTTTAGTGCCTATGCAACAACGCAAAAAATTGGATGATAAGGCTGTCAAATGCATTTTTGTTGGTTACAGTGCTGAGAGCAAGGGTTACAGATTGTTTCATCCACAGTCAAAGTGTATCTTGATTAGTCGAGATATTGTTTTTGTGGAAGATGTTGTGTAGCCTTTGTTATCATGTACCAAAGAGACAGGTGTGAGCTCACGGGATGTATTTGATATGTTGTTGCCTCTATTTATAGGTGGGAATTCAAATGTAAGTCCTAATAAGGAAAATACTCAGCCTATACAAATTTCAATTGACATCATAGATCAGCCTATTTCTGATGCATATTTACAGGATGTAATTCATGAGCAGGCTAGAGGTATGCCTAAATGGCTGGTGCAAACCTTACATGATAGTAAAATTGATGCACCAATATCTAGTCGTACTCGTTCAAGTTTTCAGCATGCATCAGATTGTTATGCTTTGGCTGTGTCTAGTATGTGTGAAGAGGAATAACCTCTTTCATTTGATGAGGCACAAAAATCAGAAAATTGGTTGGCTACAATGCAAAGTGAATATGATGCTATAATGAAGAATGGTACATGGTCTTTGTGTGATTTGCCTATTGGTAAAAAGGCCATTGGATGTAAGTGGGTTTTTAAGTTGAAACGAAAGCCAGATGGTAGTGTTGATCGCTATAAAGCTAGACTTGTTGCAAAGGGTTATGCTCAAGAAAAGGGCATTGATTTTGATGAGACCTTTGCTTCCACTTGTCGTATGACTACCATTCATAGCATTTGTGCATTGGCAGCTCATAATGGTTAGAATGTACATCAGTTGGACATAAAGATTGTGTTCTTGAATGGAGATTTACATGAGGAGGTGTATCGCAGCCTTGTGGTTTTGTTCAAAGAGGGTAGGAAAACAAAGTGTGCAGGTTGAAAAAGGCTTTATATGCTTTAAAGCAAGTTCCCGAGCTTGATATGAAAAGATACATGCATATTTGACTGCGCATAGTTTTCAAAATAGTCCAACAGAAAGCACTTTGTATGCTAAACGTGTGGATGATGTACATCTAATCATTGCTCTCTATGTCGATGACATACTGCTCACAGGACCAAATGAGAGTCATATTGCTGATTTTAAGGCTGATTTGAATGCCTCTTTTGAGATGTCAGATTTGGGGCATTTGTATCATTATTTGGGGATACAATTTAAGCAGTGTGATGGAGGTATTGCTTTGTGTCAGACAAAGTATATTGAGACATTGTTGTAGAGATTTGGCCTTGGAGATTGCAAGCCTATTGCTACTCCAATGGAGACAGGTTTGAAGTTGAGTCTTCATGATGCTCGAGATAACTTTGATGTCATACTCTATCAGACATCTATTGGTTACCTCATTTATGTATGCATTACGAGGCCGGACATTCAGTTTCATTAGGACCTCAATGGAAGGCTTCTTGGGCCCTTTTATTTGGCAGTTTAAGGAGTCAAACCTTTTCTCTTAAGAAGAAACGTTTTCTAATTAGAAGCTTCAAAACGGCTACTTTATTCGAATTTGAATTTTGGGGGAAAAATGGAATTTAAAATCTAGCGGACAAAACCATATCATGTAATATATCTATGGAAAGCTCTTGATGCGTAGATCACGGATCTATAATCTCCGCTCAAATCGGAGCTTGTATGTAGAAGTTATGGAGGTCCGAAAATTATAAAATTGCCTCCCCCCCTTTTTGGGGGGAAAAGTGCACCCTTTGACCACTCTTACACCTCTCTTACAAACCCAACATTTCAGTCCACATGGCAACCCCCCATTTGGCTATTCCTTAATCACCTTGATTAGGCTTGGGCAAATTAAAGGGCCCAAGAAGACCCCATTCACTTCCTAATGGCAGTCTCACAGGTGGGCAGGTTTATGCATAGCCCAGGGTCTCAGCATTGGAAGGCGGTTGGAAGGCGGTTAAATGCATCTTTCACTACTTGAGTGGCACCATACATCTTGGGTTGTTTTATCCCAAGGGGGGATCATTGCCACCAGATTTGCATGCTTTTTCGGACTCAGATTGGGCTAGTTGCTACTATGACACAAGAGTGTCCACAAGTGGTTTTTGTTTCATACTCGGTAGCTCATGCATATCTTGGTTGAGCAAGAAGCAACCTACTGTGGCCACTTCTAGTTGTGACGCTGAGTACAGGGTAGCTTTCACAGCTACGGTTGAGTGTGTGTGTGGCTTAGACGGCTTATGGTGGCCGACTTGGGTGTTGGAAAGGAGTCTACCACCTCTATCTACACGGACAGTCAGAGCACATTGGCAGTTGCGAGAAACCCAGTTTTTCATGCTCGCACAAAGCACATTGAGGTGCATTATCACTATGTCAGGGAGAGACTCTCAACAGGAGAGATCAGCTTGGCCTATGTGCCAACACAGAACAACCTCGCCGATCTTTTCACAAAGGTGCTTCCTCGTGAGAAGTTTGAAGCTTTTCGCAAAGCTTTGGGCTTGCTCCCCTTTGTGGACTGATCTACTTCAGGCATGGCACTTCCCTATACATGAGTGCCAGCTCTCATTCAGACCATCACTCCCAGGGGGGATTTGTTGCCATATATATAGGTAGTGATTGTTAGAATACTAAATGTATGAATAAGCTTGATCTCATACTCAATGGATGAGCTATGGTGGATGAAAAAGAGCCATATCATAAAGCTAGTAATTAAGCACTAGTTAAGTATGATTAGGGAGACTTAATCACAGCATAATAACAACATGAATGGGGCAATAGAATTCGTGTTTTTCTCATTAGGAGGGCCACCATTTTATAGCCAAAGAGTACATGTTTGAATGACATCATTGCTTACATCTAACCAAGAGCATCCAAGGCCATCTCCCCCCACATGGCTCCCTAGAATATAGCCTCCATGGAATCTTCTGAAACTCGCCTACTTCAAGTGGGGTTTGACCCTTACATTCACCTAGATTCTCTTCTCATTACATGGTCCTTTTACATTTGATTGAGTGCTTTAACCTTAGACCATGACATTGATCATAAATTCCAACATATTCCAATACCCTCCCTTGATCATGGCATGGTATATTGCCCTCCCTTGATCATGGCATGGTATATTGCCCTCCCTTGATCCAAACATTACAAAAAAAGCTTAACTCATAAGGAGTATAGCTCTACAGTACATAAAAGAAATTAGCATCGCTCATAGGGAGCATAGCTTCTACATTGCGAAAAGAAAATGACATGACAAAAAAAACATTCCTACATGAAAACATTCCTCTCCCATACCCCATCATCATCATAGCATCATCATCATCATATCCATGGACATCATCATCATCATTTGTTGGTCATGGAGACCCAACTCCCCATCAATCCCCCCTTGAGGGCTACATGGCCTACTGAGAGATATTGTGAGCATCATAGAAACACATAACCTACATCATCGGTGGTTAGAGGTGTCCATACATAAACATTTGGGTAAGAGAGGGCATAAACATTGTTGGCTTTAGAAAGCCCATTCTGCATCTACCTCTGCATCAAAGGAGGTAGTAACATTGTTGCATGCTTGGATTTCTTCTGCGGAATCATTCGAAGTGCTTACCATATTTGCCTGGTTGGTGTAACATTTGTCGGCGAGGTGACCTGGCTTTCCACATTTGGTGCATATTCGCTTTGGCCTGTCTTTGTGGTAGCAATTCTTGGCAAGGTGTCCTGTCCTTCCACAATGTGTACATTGGAGTGATTTGCCGGTTTGCTTTTGAACAAGGTATGCCTGGTTTGAGACAAGATCAATGACTCTACCTTTCAGCTTCTTCTCTTCTTCCAAGAGAACACTCTCTATTCCCTCCAAAGTGGGATCCTGCATATACTTTAAGGTCGGCATGAGTGTATCATACTCGGATGGCATTGACTTTAGGAGGATGGCTATGGCATCACTCTCCTTGACTGGTTCATTGATGGCTTCTAGTTGAGCCATTATGCTCTTCATTTTGTTGATATGAGACGCAAGTGTCTCTTCCATTTTTAGCTCCAAGCTGTAAAAGTCAACCTTTAAACTGATTTTACTGTGTAGACCTTGTGCTCCAAAAGATTTGTCAAGTGTGTTCCAAGCTATTTGTGACGAGTTACCATTACCAATGTAATGAATGTAACTATCTTCCAATCCAAGAGCAATGAGAGCAAGAGCTTTCTCATCCTTGGTTTGCCATGAGATTTCCCCTTCTCTAGTGTTGGGCTTAGGTATAGATCCATTGACGATGCCCCAAACACCATCTTTCATCAACAAAAACTTCATTTTGACTTGCCATGTGTGGAAGTCATGGCCATTGAATTTTTTAATGAGGATTTGAGATGACATCTCCGTGAGAAGGTCTTACCAAACAATGGCAGTGTCTAGTCTCATGAGAAATAAGAAAGTTCAAAAACTAGAAGGCACCATCAACATACAAGTGCATGTTGTTACTTAGAAATTCCCCAAACCCTAAAGCTCTAGCATGATGATAGTAGTAGGTTCTAGTTTTTACCCGCATCCTTGGCTTTCTGATTTTTCTTGTGCTTTTGAGGGATTTTCTCACATATGATTCATTTGAGGATTCTGCATCACTTTCCGTCATGATAATGTTGAAGAGGATTTTAAATTGTGATGTTTATTATTACATCATCACAATACCATATGATAGTGAAGTACAAAATCATATTGGATTAGCTCAAACCTTATCCATTCATATGAAGGCTGTCCCTAAAACAGAGTTGACTTTGAGTGTTTCATTGAAGGTCTTCCCAAATGATTCACTTAAAATGCTTTGAACACAATGAATAGCAGTGATTTGCTAAGCTATTGAGCTCAACACCATCCAAAACAAGTGAGTAAATCACTGATATGAGCCTCAACACTCCAGACACTTTGAAAACTGATGAATGACTTGAAGCAGCAGCTACAGTGCATCAATGCTCATGAAATTCAATATGTATAAGCTTCATATCATTGCTAAAGTGCTCACCAAAGGAATTAGTAAACCATGGACCATGTCTCCTGCTGTAGCCGGTTTTTGCAGAAAAAGGCGCCGATTTGCAGGCGTAATGACGACGCGATGCTGGCGATTGAACTCTCGGGCAGCTACACGCTGAAAGCGCCGCCTCTTAGCTTTCTTTTGCACCAAAAAGTTTGTGAAATGGTTGAGTATTCAGCCCGCAATCAGCAAAAGACCAGGGTTATGTAGTTGAAGCTTCAATGGAAAGCTTCATTTTGATGAAAATGAAGACCATGGTTTAATGCCTTGTAGATGATGATGATAACTAGGCCTAAGGATGAAATGTGGCTCTGATACCATGTTAGAATACTAAATGTATGAATAAGCTTGATCTCATACTCAATGGATGAGCTATGGTGGATGGAAAAGAGCCATATCATAAAGCTAGTAATTAAGCACTAGTTAAGCATGATTAGGGAGACTTAATCACAGCATAATAACAACATGAATGGGGCAATAGAATTCGTGTTTTTCTCATTAGGAGGGCCACCATTTTATAGCCAAAGAGTACATGTTTGAATGACATCATTGCTTACATCTAACCAAGAGCATCCAAGGCCATCTCCCCCCACATGGCTCCCTAGAATATAGCCTCCATGGAATCTTCTGAAACTCGCCTACTTCAAGTGGGGTTTGACCCTTACATTCACCTAGATTCTCTTCTCATTACATGGTCCTTTTACATTTGATTGAGTGCTTTAACCTTAGACCATGACATTGATCATAAATTCCAACATATTCCAATAGTGATGTGTGTGAACACACCTAGGACCGCCGGGGCACTTTTTCCCTCTTTAGGAGGTTTTTTTTCCTAGCTTGTATATATGCCCATCATTCTAGGGCTAACTTATCTTTGTACATTGACACAATCTAATACATTGTGTGTTGTTTGCATTCTTGCTTCTTCTTCTCCAAGCTTTGTGTGCTTTCCTGCAACCCTAATTCCAACAGTTCTGAGAAAAGGACCTTCTTTTTACATTTAAATGATTGAATTCAAAATGTCATGGGAAATCCTCTTTTATCATTTAAATTTTCTCATGCATAAAATTAAATTTATCTAAAATTTCTCTTTAAATAAAAATATTCATTATTTTAATATACCAAAATTTCTCTTTTTCATTTTATTACATGGATCTCCATTATCATGGGAATTCCTCTTTTTGCATAAAATAAAATTACCAAAATTACCTCTTTTCTTAATTACTTATTTTTGCATAAACACTAAAAATTAGTTTTGCATGAATGTGATGAAAATCATTCTTTTAGCATAGGATGACCAACCCTAGAATATGGTAGGAATTCCTCTTTTCATATTATGTACAAAAATGAATTATGTATTGATTTCTTAAAAAGTTTTCCATAGCTTCGTTGCTATTACTGATATTTTTTGATATTTTTGAAAAGAATAAGACTTTACAATACAAAATAACTATCATTGGACCTAAATCCAATTTATGGAATTAAATCATAAGTTTACTATAATTTTATTAGCATAAAAGCATAAAAAGCCATTTTCATAACCTCTAGCTTAACTAGCATAGAGTTTGATTTTTGAATTGAGAATTTATCAATGAGAAGCATCCATTTGAATAAGAATTAGTCATAGGAATGACTATTGTTTTGGGGAGAGAGAGAGATAAATAAAAAGCATCCTAATATATTTAAGTATAAATGCTAATTTTTTTGTGATTAATCATTAGACTTCTTATAGAGAGCTTAATTTACATTGAAAAACAATTCTTTTGAAACTTCTCAAGCTTGAGAGGGGTTGAGAAGTGAAAACATTGAGAATATTAAAGAAAAACCATGAAATTATATCTTACCTCTTAATTTTGCTTGCTTGCTTCTTTCTCTTAGAAGAAAGCCCCCAACCAATCAATTGGTTTAGTCTGTTGAGAAGAAAGCTCCAAGGATTGTTGAAGAGAGAGAGAAGCTCCAATCTCTCCAAAAGTAGAGGATTTTTAAGGGATAAAAACCTTAATCTTAAGATCCACCACTAGACCAATGGGTCTAGTGGTGGCTCCATCAACAAGTTTAACCAATAAGGTGGTGTGATCCAAGGCAAGGGCTTCCCATTTTTCTGAGCATTGTTTTGTAACAATTCTCACTCCTACTCCTCCATCCAAGATTGCTATGACTTGGTGGCCATCAAAGGTTATTGGCAAGGCTGCATTGAGTTCATCACCTTTGAAGTATTTTTCGAGCTTATTCACTCAAACTGTAGTGGTCCTAGTTACCTTATGGGGTATACAAAATTCTTCTTTCTCAAAATCATTAGAGCTGTTAGGCTCCATGGTTTTGTGCATGCTTACCCTGAGGCGTCCTTCCATCCAATCCTTCAAATCATTCCATAAGCTTGGGCTATCTTGGAGCAAAGTGCCAATAGGGATTCGTACCCAAGAAGAGAGGAAGACAGAGAGACTTGCAATTTCTCTTAGAATGGGGGCTGTTTTGCGAGGAAGGTTGGATTGGCTTAGTCGTAAGCTTCTTTGTGTGTAAGGGATGGGAATAGGGATTTCGGTGTTCATTCCCCAAATATGGTCATCTCCCACGTTTTTAAGATATTCGGCTACCCTATTTCCTTGTTGCTGTGGGGGTAACTGCTGCAATGGAAGCTACTACTTCCATTAACCTTTGTGGGAGTGGTTGGTTTGGAAGCTCTCCAGGATATACGTAAGCTTTATCAGCAAGTCTTAGGTTAGAGACCAATGGACATGGTTCAAGGTAGGCAGTGGGAGGGCCATCTTCTAATTGCGCCTGGCATTCCCTAACCAACTCCTGGGCTGCCAAAAGTCTCTCCTTTTCCTCAAGGAGGTTAGGATACTCAATGAGCCTTTTGGGTAATTGGCATGTGTCAATAGGGTTCTCTCGCTCGGGCAACAGTGCATAGCAAATCTTCCTCTTTGGATGAAGAAGTCGATGAGTGAGTTGTAGTTCCATCTCCCGAATGGCTCTTGATAGCTACGCTTCTCTTACCCTTTCTAGTCTTGGTGGTTTTCTTTCATGAGCACCGAGTAACTCATGCTTGTTTAGGGGCCCTTTCTTGACATGGGTTGTGAAGTTGATGCCTTTGTAGAAGGTGGCATGTGTTGCGGCCCTATGCCGGTTTTGAAGTCTTGTTACCGCATTGAGAGGGACTGCTCGAATGAAGCCATCTCTAACACTCAATAGGTTAAGGCTTTCATGCCATTCCCGATCTTAGTAGACAATCCTTATACATGTGATCAATACCACACCCTACACACAATGGAGTCCAGGTGGGAGCACCTACACAGGTACTTGCCATCCCTTTCCTGTTAGGACAATCAGTCACTCGGTGAGGTCCCACACAATCATAGCACTGTATGGGTGGTTGTTTTGTCATCCGATTCATGTCTTTAGCCCGCGATGCAAGGGCTGCTAATAAGTACATGGGGTACATTTGATCTCCCTCCATAACATAGTGACTAAAGAGTTGAGAGGGTGGACTTGTAGGCTACTAGGTTTCATAAATAGGAACTTCTAAAATTTCTCCCTCATTCCCATCTTCAAAGATTTTTGTCAAGGTTAGCTAACGAACTAGTGCAACTCTTGGTAATAAAGACTGAGGTGGAAGAACTGGGGGTGGTAAGGGCATTTCAGGTACCCTTAGGATATCTCTTTGGGCTAATTCTTGTCCAGGTTGAGGTGCATTATGATGTGCAGGTGTTGGCAAGGCCAGTGGTTGCCTGGGGTTGCCTGGGGTTGGTGAGCAAAGCCAGAGGTAAAGCTTGAGCTAAGGTAAATTTTTTATGATAGCAGTTAGAGACCTCATGATTGCCCCATTTTACGCAATATGTACAATAAAATCTTGGACAGGGTCTCAGGTGTGGACATGCAGTGCCAGTATGGTTAGCTCGAGAGATTGGGCACCATACAAGTTCTCTGCCAAGATAAAGATGAGGTTGGCCTCCCTAGTCTCCATTGTTGGGTCATTTGCTGCATTAATGCAGCAAATGTTGGCCTCCCTAGTCTCCATTGTTGGGTCATTTGCTGCATTAATGCAGTGGCGAATTGCTCAACACTTTGTCCTAACATGGATTCCTTGTTTTTTCCATCAGGATTTGTAGTACTGGTAGACTTGAAGGAAGCTTCTGATGTGCCTTTATGGAGTTTTCTGGAACATTTTCCCTTGAGATTGTCCTCGAAATCCATAGCACTCTACAACATTGCTCAAAGGAGGTATGGCCCAAGGAATACAATGAGTTATGTAAGGGCATGTCATCAAGACTCTCTAGGACTCACCCTATTAATCTTTCATCTCAAAGAACTTGTCTCTTACACTACAGCGTGAATGGAGATATCTAACTCTGATGTAATCCCCTGATGGTTTCTCCTCCCTTTGCCTTACATTATGCAGTTGCTCAACTAGCTCCACCTGGTACCTTGGTGAGAATATCCAACCTTAAAATCCTCTTTCAAAGTTTGAAGGTGGCCTTGTCCCCACAAGGCTTATCACGATAGACGGTCGAGCAAACTACGCTCCCCCCTCTTGCTCTGCGTTGCTATCAATGCCCCCCCCCTTCGCCAACCCTCTCTTTCCCTAGCTCCACCCCTTCGCTAGTCCTCTCTTGCTCTTAATCTCCTGCACCCCTTTCTTCTCCCCCTCTAACGCTTGTGCCCCTCCCCTGCCCTGCCTGACTGCACCCTCTTATCCACCCCTACCCGCATACGCCCCCTCCTCCCTTTCGAAACTTCATGCTCCCGACTACCACCCCCTGTTTTGCCAGTGCCATTCAATGCTTGTGACCCCCACCCCTTTTCCTTCTGTGCCACCCCCTCCCTGCATTGCCTCCCTTTAACTTCTTTAAACGCCCATCCCTTGCCTTCACTTCTTTTTTTCTTTTTTCTTTTTTCTTTGTTTCTTTGTTTCTTTTTCTTTTTCCTTTTTCCTTTTTTCCTTTTTTCTCCCTTCTTTCTTTTTCTTTTTTCTTTTTTCCTTTTTCTTTCTTTTTTTTTTACACCCTCCACCCCTCCTTTCCTTTCTTCGCCACCACCATCCTTAAATAGCGCCCTCAAGTTGTAAACATTTCTTTGTTTTCTTAGCAAGTTTTGGCCTCTTTTGGTCTCCGCCCCCAAGAGGACTCCATGGCAGCCGCTCCGCCTCCCCTGACCAAGGCCTCCGTTACCTGCCTTCCATTTTTCGAAGTGGACTTGCAACTTATCGCTCTATGATTGTTACATCCCTAGAGGCCTCCACTCTGGTATGCAAGATTATCAATAGCCACTCCGCGCATGGCCAACTCAGAGATCTTCAAGCTAGCTTCCTAGGTGCATCACCAAAGATTGCAAATATTCATCCTTTGGGGAGCAGCTACTACCACGTTGAGTTCGACTCACCAGCGACGTGTGATCTTATCATGCAGCTGAGCCGCGTTGTGCTGCATGTGGCCCACGACTTCCTTGCATGGTGGCAGCACAACTTTGACCTGGCATCCGACCCATTAGTTGGAGTTTTAGGCTTTCCCACATGCCAGTCTGCTTTCGAGGCCTCAGGAAGAAATACCTTCCTCTTCTCCCGGTGATTGGTGGTGCCATCAAGAGAGTGATGGAATCTCTCCTACCTACCTCGGCCCTCGCACGAGTAGTTGAGATTCCATCTCTCCGCATCTGTGTTGCGTCATTGGATTCTGTGCCTCACATGATATCTATTCCCAATCTTCAGGGTGATACCATTATGCTATGAGTGGAGTATTTCGGCCTTCCACACCAATGCTTTATTTGGAGACAGATGGGTCATCTAGCCAGAGTTTTCCCTCAATGCGTCAGACTAGCCAACTGCCCCGGGTGGTTCCCCCTCCTACTTCCCACTCAAATCCTCATCAAGGGGGCCAAGGGAGGAGCAGGTTCCTAGGCTATGGAGCACCAGGTTCCATCGATGACCCATCAGCCAGACAAAGTGGCAGACAGCTGCCCCCCCTCATCATCGGCCAAGCACCAGAGCTGAGTGTCGTCGCCATGTGCACTAGGTTAGCAACATGCAGGAGGATTCAATTCTATCAGAGAACAATTTTGAGCATTTATCATAGCACCCACCCACCGTAGACGATGGGCCCCCTCTAGTCATGGAGAGAGTCCCCCCACCCGCCCTAAGGTTGTGCTGGATTCCTCGTCTCGCGAGACTACTCGTCTGGCCCTCACTGTCTAGTGGGGCAGGTTGACCCCACCCTCACTTCATCGAGCCTTCCCTAGCAGCCTTCCTATCCGATTGATACCTCTTAGAAGCATCCCTCTTTAGCCTTCCTACTCCCCCTCGCCTCCGACTCTACCCGTAGTCGCTCCATTTGCGCCTTCCTCTTCCTCTGTGCCTACCATCCCCCCCTCAACCTCTCCA
Source organism: Cibotium barometz (assembly GCF_041138505.1). NCBI lineage: Eukaryota > Viridiplantae > Streptophyta > Polypodiopsida > Cyatheales > Cibotiaceae > Cibotium > Cibotium barometz. Next base: position 28,866,955 of record NC_141048.1, on the reverse strand, counting down.
GAGCATTCCCATTGGCCCCTGTAGCCACCATAGCGCCCCCCAAAATCTTGGGGTAGCCTATTGATTATAGTTTCTTCCAGTGTCTTCCAATAGAAGGGATAGAAGGGTTTGAGGGGGAGACTATAGCCACTATTTGGGTATGTATGGTCTTCCACCACTCCAGACCTCTACACCAGAGAATGGCGCGATGATCTTCTCTTTTCCTTTGAGTGTAGCTCTTGAGACATAGTGGGATCTAGAGTCGTTGGCTGCTACCATTCAGGATCAGGCAGTTGAGCTATTGCATCATCTACAGGATCACCAAAGTTCTTACTCACCTATGGCCTTTGGCCAAGATGGAGCTTGGTGGATCAGCCCACAAAGACCAAGGAGAGGGGAGTGGTGACCTCCAGCCTAGAGGTGCTTCTTTTTGTGTTCATGCATACCTCTCTCGTAGTACCTCTCCCCCCTTCTTACAGATACCTCCATTGTGTGATGATGGAGAATGGAGTATGCATACTCTCACGCTCAGGTAGAGTGGCAGTACATGGAGGGTAGGATCCATGCCCACTTGGTGCGACTCCATACCAAGAGACAGATTGTGACTATTCCCTGTCTAATCCCACACTCAGTGGAGGGTAGTTCTGGTAGTTTCATATCACACAAAGCTTGAGATGAGGATTGTCTCATGTAACATTTAGGGCTTAGGGGGGCCTGAGTGCTTTCAGAGATGAGGTGTCCTTAGAGGAGAGCCACATCGAGCTATGGTGGGGGATCTATTGACATTCTTTTCCTCCAGGAGCATCATCTTACTGAGGGGTGTACTCGCTGCAAGAAGATTCTACTAGTCACGAATTATATTTTTTGGTCTCCATCCTTCCGCCCTTTAGGGACGCAGGGAGGAGTGTGTGTTAGTGAGCAACTTCTACCATCTATGAGAGGATCAGGAGTCATAGTTCCAGGATGTGCTCAGTGGGTTACCATTTTGATTGGAGAGGATAGCGTTGGCTTCCTCAACATTTATGCCATGGATGCGACTATAGGTAGAGCTATATTTTGGAGCACTGTCTAACAGACCCTGCCGCCCTAGGCTGATTTTTGGTGCATGGGCAGTGACTTCAACATGATAAAGGCAGCAAAGGACATACTTGGAGGTGGCACGGCTACAGTCTCAAGAGTGGAGTACTCCGCATGGGAGGAGACAATTCTAATTCTTAGGGGACATGACCCTCGGCATCTTCTAGAGTTTGGGCATAGCCTTGGGAGTCTTAGATTCTCTTGATTGGATAGGCGAAGCTCTGGTCCCAACCTCTCTCGGTTGGATAGGTTTTATGTTGAGGAGTGGGCTTGTAGCTATGGAGGTATGGTTGGTATTCTGGCAGGCACTACATTTTCAAACTATGCCTCAGTTATTCTATCCCTAGAGGACCCTTGGAGGCCTGATAGACATGCGAGCTCCAGGATTCCAGACAATCTCATTCAAGACCCTAAGGTTGTAGCCGGATTAAGTAGATATGGGCAGGTTTGAATTTTTCCTCGGGATTTGGAGAGTGCACTTTGGATTATGGCCTTGGGGAGGTAAGTATTTTCTTACAAGAAGGAACACAAAAGTAGATTGGACAAATTTCAGGAGCAAGAGAGGATTCTGAGGAGGGGGCTAGCCTCTTTACAGTGTCTTCAGGAGAGCTCCCCAGACAACCCATGGATTGAGAGTCAGATTGCTACCGCCTGCACAAAGATTCGATCCATTGAGGCAAGGGTGGAGTATAGATACCATGCTAGGGCTTTATTTTGGACTCAAGCCAGTGACAGAGTTACTAGAGACTTCTTTGAGATATTCGGCCCACATAGGAGGAGAGACGGTATTCATAAACTACGTGGCTAGGATGGAGCTATTGTTTTTTATCCCCCACAGGTAAGAGCCATAGCCATGCATTTCTTCTAGTCTCTTCTCATTGGTGCCCCATTATCCCCCCAAGTGATGCACACGAGAGGCATACAAGATAGGTGGTTCCCCCCTCCCTTTGGTCTTTCTTATTGACCCCTTTCACAGAGGAGCTGGCGGAGGCAGTGAAGGCATTACCCAGGGACAAATGCCCAAGGGCGATGGGCTTCTTGTTTTTTTCTTCGCCATTGGGACCTCATGGAAGGTGGCCTTCACACTGCCTTCTTTAATGAGATTATGCTCAATGGTGCCATGCAAGAGAGAAGATCAGAGAGAGCTTAATACATTTGATTCCCCAAGGAGGGTGGTGATAGATTGGAGATTCGGCAATGGAGACTCATCACCCTTCTAGGGATGGCCTACAAGATTTTGGCCAAGGCCATCAGTGCAGGCGACTTCATCCTTCCCTCCCATATTTGATCCATGACACTGAAACTAGTTTTGTTTGGGATTGGAGTATTATGGACAACATCTTTACCTTTTGGGAGGTGATAGCTTTGGCCAAGATGTGACAACAGGACCTCATTGTGCTACTCCTAGACTTTGAGAAAGCTTATGACAAGGTGGATTGAAGATTTTGGAGGGCACTATGAGCCGGATGGGACTCCCCATGGAGTGGATTCGTGGAGTCTCAGGACTTTATTCAGCATCTCCCAGCTATGTTCTCATTCAAGGAGCCCGAGGTGACAGATTCCCTCTTTCTCGCTCAGTTCAACAGGGCTGTCCTCTGGCACCGTACCTCTTTCTATTCGTCGCTAAGGCCATGAGTAGTTTTCTCTCTGTAAGATCCCTGTCCCCACCGCGCAACAAATTCTGGGGTGCTAGCAGTGGAAGTAGCACTTCTTGCACAGGGCAGGGTCCCACACTCGGGGCCTCACCCATGGATATCCGGACAAGAGACTAATCCATCGGTTTTTCCAAAACCGATCCCGAAAAAACTTCCTTTGCCCGGAAACCACAGGCGATTCCTCCAGGATAATTTTTCTCTAACGTAGTCAAAAGCCTTAACTAACTGAATTGCTCTGACCAAACCCATAAGTTCCTTAGTCAGATCAGGGAAAAGATTGTACTTGGATCATCGAGACCAACGCTTTTTTCCTCATTGAGAGGCACATCCATTGATTCTTTTCCATAGAACAATTTTTGACCAGGATTTACTTTATCTAACGTACCATAACAGAATTGAGTCTCAGCTTAGGGATCCATCAGTGTAGCCAGTCCCATGGGTTAGCCAACCGCCCAACCACTGTAGTGATGGGATCCAACTAGGAATTTGGTTAGGTTTTGTCCCGGGTGCCAAGGAAAAGAGTTCCCAGGCTCCCTATCATGCAAACATAAAACTAGTCACACCACTTACACACCCAATATGAAATTGTCTTTTTTTCTCAGTATATCAGCTATCTTTAAAACAATCCTTTAATGAAACCATTATGTCACTAATCACAATCCTCAAAATCTCTAGTTGAAACCTTATTTCCAGTCATTAGTTCATCGGTGTACTTATGGCATCATTAGCAACCAGAACGCTCACCACCTGTTCACTCAAGGGCCTTTTCGATAGTTCCTAGCTCATAGTAACTGGCAATATATTCACATAACAAAATGGAATCTTCGTGGAAGATCAGCAAGATCAACCAACAGATCCATATAAAAGAGCCATGGACTCATCCATTGAGGACTAGCAAGGTCAATCAACCAGATCCATGCCTGATTTCAGAAAACAACTCTTACTCCTTGATCCAATATCTTTCCACGATGCACATGTGGGTATCTTCAGCGACCCAGAGCCAGAGCACCGTATGGTCAGCACTCTCTAGGATCCTTTGTAGGTCACCTAGCGCTTCACTCATAGGCTGCTTCCTTGGTCCCTCATCCACCGGACCAGAAGCTCACCATTTAAATCAAACCGAGGCTATCAAGACCTCAGCCGACCTTGCTACGCGAGACGTCCTCCATTTCAGCAGTTGCAACTTTAACAGATAGATCTCCACGATCTCATTCACAAGACGGTCAAAATGCTACCCCAGCATTCTCGACATAAAACAGTCATTTACAAACAGGTCACAATTACAGTTTCTATAATGAACTCTCATCTTTCCACATTATCCCTTATCAGTCCACATTACTTATTCCACATTCAATTCATATGTGTACTCATTCTTATCCAATCACATCATTTTCCATCTCATCACATCAGATTCATTCACATCACATATCATTTATTCACATCCCAATTCACATGTCATCACATCTCATCCATTCACTCATATTGACGTCTTATCATTTCTCATACACATTCGCATTCATTATTTCCCATACACATCCACATTCGTACATCCACATCCATACATCCAATTCCACATCCGCATTCATACATACACATCCATATCCACATCCATACATCCATATCCACATCCATATCCACATCCATACATCCACATCCACATCCACATCCATTTCCACATCCACATTCATACATCCATATCCACATCCACATTCATACATCTACATCCACATTCCATATCTACATCCATACCCACATCCATACATCCACATTCACATTCACATCTATACATCCATATCCACATTCCACATTCATACATCCATATCCACATTCCACATTCATACATCCACATCCACATTCACATCCTCATTCATACATTTACACATCCTACATCCATTTTCACATTTATATTCATACATCCACATCCACATTCATACATCCACATCCACATCCACATCCACATCCATACTCATACATCCACATCCACATTCATACATCCACATTCACATTCATACATCCACATCCGCATTTATACATCTACATCCACATTCCATATCTACATCCATACATCCACATCCATACCCACATCCACACATTCCACATTCATACATCCACATCCATACATTTACACATCCATACATCTATTTCCACATCCACATCCACATTCATACATCCACATTCACATTCATACATCCACATTCATACATCCACATCCACATCCATACTCATACATCCCCATCCCCATCTACATTCATACATCCACATCCACATCCCCATCCCCATCTACATTCATACATCCACATCCACATCCATACATCCACTATATCAATCTGATTCCTATCACATCTCATCACATCTATTTATAGAATGTAAGAGAATTCTAATTTTTGATATAAAGATTCTTTACACATCTAATTAGGCATAAAGATAACTTTAGTAGGAATAACACTTTTATAAAAATCCTTTTATGCATCTATTTAGGCATAAATTCAATTTTAAGGAAAATAACACTTTCGAATTAAAAATAAACTTTTTATGCATTTTACTATGCATAAATTCCATTTTAATGAGAATAACACTTTCAAAATAAAAAATAAATCTTGTATGCATCTATCTATGCATAATTTCAATTTCAATGAAAATAATACTTTCGAAATAAAATAATTCTTTTATGCATCTTTCTATGCATAAAATCAAAATTGATAAAAATAAAAGAATAACTCATTTGAAATAAAAATAAAATTCTTTATGCATCTATTTATGCATAAAATCAAAATTGATGGAAATAACTCTTTTGAATTAAAAATAAAATTCTTTATGCATCTATTTATGCATAAAATCAAAATTGATGAGAAGAACACTTTTGGATTAAAATAAATTCTTTTTCCATGCTTAAATCCAATTTAGTAGGAATTACACTTTTAGAATAAAAGAATTTCTCTTGTGCATCTAATTTATGCATAAAATCCATTTATGATGAAAATCACACTTTTAATTTAAAAAACATCTTTTATGCATATGTTTATGCATACAAATCGTTTATGATGAAAATCACTCTTTAATATAAAAGAATTTCTTTCATGCATCTATTTATGCATAAAAATCATTTATGATGAAAATCACACTTTTAATATTAAAAAAATATCTTTTATGCATATGTTTATGCATACAAATTATTTATGATGAAAATCACTCTTTTAATATAAAAGAATTTCTTTTATGCATCTATTTATGCATCAAAATCATTTATGATAAAAATCACACTTTTAATATAAAAAATATCTTTTATGCATACAAATCATTTATGATGAAAATCACTCTTTTAATATAAAAGAATTTCTTTTATGCATCTATTTATGCATAAAAATCATTTATTATGAAAATCACACTTTTAATATAAAAAATATCTTTTATGCATGTGTTTATGCATACAAATCATTTATGATGAAAATCACTCTTTTAATATAAAAGAATTTCTTTTATGCATCTATTTATGCATAAAAATCATTTATGATAAAAAAACACTTTTATAATCAAAATAACAATTTCAATATACTTCCTTCTATGCATGGAATTTAATTCTAAAGAAAGTATATGAATGAGATATGATGTGGATAGATGTGGATGTGATGTAAATAGATGTGAATGGATGAGATGTGATGTGAATGGGTGTGATGTGATGTGAGATGGATGTGATGTGATGTGAATGGATGTGATGTGATGTGAGATGGATGTGATGTGATGTAAATGAATGTGATGTGATGTGAGATGGATGTGATGTGGTGTGATGTGAATCGAGATAGATGTGAATGTGATGTGAATCGAGATAGATGTGAATGAATGAGCTGTGATGTGAATGTGATGTGAATCGGGATAGATGTGAATGAATGAGCTGTGATGTGATGTGAATCGGGATAGATGTGAATGGATGAGATGTGATGTGATGTGATGTGGATCGAGGTAGTTGTGAATGGATGAGATGTAATGTGAATGGATGTGATGTAATGTGATGTGGATATGGGTAGATGAGAATGGATGAGATGTGATGAGGATAGATGTGGATAGATGTGATGGGATGTAATATAATGTGATTGGATGAATGTGATTGGATGAGAATGGATGAAGGACGATGGGAATGGATGAGGATAGATGTGGATAGATGTGAATAGATGTGATGGGATGTGGATAGATGTGATGGGATGTAATATAATGTGATTGGATGAGAATGGATGAAGGACAATGGGAATGGATGAGATGTGATGAGGATAGATGTGGATAGATGTGATGGGATGTAATATAATGTGATTGGATGAGAATGGATGAAGGACGATGGGAATACATATGATTGAATGTGGATTAAGCAATGTCAATTGATGTAGAATGTGGAATAACGAGAAATGATGTGGAACAATGTGGAAAGATGAGAGTTCATTAGAAACTGTATTTATGACATGTTTTTAAAGGATTGTTTTATATCAAGAATGCTGGGAAAGCATTTTGACCATCTTGTGAATGAAGTCGAGGGAGACCAAATTGATAAAGTTCAACAGCAGAGCTGACAGAGAGTCAACGGAGGACGTCTCGCGTAGCAAGGTCCCCGGCCAAGGTCTTGATCAATCTCGGTTTTATTTAAATAGTGAGCTTCTGTGTACGGTGGATGAGGGACCAAGGAAGCAGCCTATGAGTGAAGCGCTAGGTGACCTACGAAGGATCCTAGTAGGGAGTGCTGCCATAGGGTGCTCGGGCTCTGGGTCGCTGAAGATACCCACGCGTGCATCGAGGAAGAAAATGGAACAAGGTGTTAGACTTGTTTTCTGAACTCGGGCATGGATCTGGTTGATTGGCCTTGCTGGTCTTCAACGAATGAGTCCATGGATCTTTTATATGGATCTGTTGGTTGATCTTGCTGATCTTCAATAGAGAGTCCATTTGGATTTTATAAGTGAATATATTTTTGGGTACTATGATCTAGGAACTATTAAAAAGGCTCCTGAGTAGACAAGTGGTGAGCGTTCTGGTTGTTAATGATGCCATAGGTACATCGATGAAAGAATGATTGGAAATTAGAATTCAATCGGATTTTTCGAAAGATTATGATAAGTGATTCTATGGTTTCATTAAAATATTATTTTAAAGACAGCTAAATCTATAAAACAAGCAATTTCATATTGAGTGTGTAAGTGGTGTGACTATCTTGAAGTTTACATGAAGCGCCGGCTGGGGGCCTAGAAACTTTTTTCCCTTGTACCTAAAACAAAACATAACAAAATTTCTAAATGGATCCTATCACTAGAGTGGTTTGGCGGTTGGCTAACCCATGGGATTGGATGGGGTTAGCCTGGATTGATGGATCCCTAAAATGAGCCTCAATTCTGTTATGGTGTACGATAGATGAAATAAATCCCGGATAGTCTTGTTCTATGGAAAAGAATCAACGGCTGTGCCCCTCGATGAGGAAAAAAGTGTTGGTCTCTATGATCCAAGTGTAAGTCTCTTCCTTGATCTGACCATGTTACTTACTGGTTCGATCGGATTAGTTTGGCTAGTTAAGGCTCTTGACTACGTTAGAATAAAAATATCCTAGAGGAATCACCTCTGCTTTCTGGGCGAGGGAAGTTTTTTCGAGTTCAATTTTGGAATAAATCAAGGGATTAGTCTCTTGTCTGGATATCCATGGGTGAGGCCCCGATTGAGAGGTTCTGCCCTGCAAGAAGTGTACTTCCGCTGCTAGCACCCCCCCCCCCCAAATTCGTTGCGTGGAGGGGGCAGGGATCTTTCACCAACCCTAGTTTTTATGTCGGTAGTCCTTGAGTTCCCTAGCAAGAGGATTGGCAGAGTCATCAATAGCTTAGTCAATAGCTTAGACAAAATTTGGCGAGATCACGATGGGACTCTCCTAGAGGTCAAGGATAGTCTCAAATTTATTTTGTTTCTTGGTGATTTTTGTTCATGGTGGTGAGAGGAGTGTTGTGTATGCCCCCAAAGATTAGAGATTCTAGAGGTGATTCACCCCTTTGTTCTCCTCTTCAAACTAGTCGTTGTAGGGTTCTTCCTCGTTCCCTTACTCTTCCCTCAACATCTTCCTCTTCTAAGCCTATGGCAGCTCCAGGGCCAGAGCCATTGGCTACTGTCCTAACCACGTGCAAGTTAAACTACCAACCTTTAAAGGTACCATCACTGAAGATGAAGAAGACCATGTGCAGAGGTTCCTCACTATGTGTGACTCAAGAGGTCTCAACCGAGATGATGCACGCTTGGTCTTGTTCCTGACAACGCTGGAAGAAAGTGCCAACCGGTGGTGGTACAATAAATTTTCCATCAACCACTTCCCGGATTAGGCCACCCTCATGCTCTAGTTCTTAGCTACCTTTTTTCCTGGGAACTACTTCGACCTCATTACTCAAGATTTCAACCAACTCTCCCTGAAGGCGGGGGAGTCAGTGGCCCAACTCACAAGAGCTAAAGTTTTGGTCACTCGACTACCACAAGATCTTGGAAACTACATGCTGCAATAGTGGGTGCTTCGAGCACTCCATACTCAAATGTTGATGAAGAGCTAAAGTTTTGGTCGCTCGACTACCACAATATCTTGGAAACTACATACTGCAATAGTGGGTGCTTCGAGCACTCCATACTCAAATGTTGATGATGATGAGAGAGACCTTTCCACCCCAAGGTAACCTGCAAGACTTCCAAGACAAAGCTACACAACTGGAGAATGCTCGCCTCATACTGGAGTGCAGTACCTCTTGGTCCCCACCTATCCCCAGCATGTCTTTCTCCAACTGTTCGTCTAGCCCCAACAATAGCTTCTAGATCTGCTTCCATGGATGATATAGCCAAGATCAAGAAGGATATTTAAGATTTCAAAAGGTCACAACAAGAGGACGTGGCCCTCAAAGGTAGTGCTAAGGAAGGAGATCGAGCAGCTCAAGGTCAAAGATCCCAAGACGAGTCCATGGTTCCCAGTATGTAGTTTGCAAGGCCATCTTCCAAATGATTTTCCCACCAAGAAATATTGCTCATTTTTCTCAAAGGCAAGCCATGAGGATAAGGAGTGTTACTACCTCAAGGGTATTCAGCATATGCAGCAACAAAAACTTAAGTAAGGTACCACCCCGCTTAATCCCTTCGCCGAAGGCTACATGATGACCCCAACCATTAGTGCTTCAACTTTTTCCCAAGCCCCTAACCACCAACTAAACCCAACATCCTTCTTGAACCCTCAATTAGCTAGAGTAGCTACTCCCCAATCCCAAGCTTATATTAACCCTGTCAGCACTAGCCCCTCCTACTTAGCTACCCCACATACCCTTCCCTCCCCATGGCTACTTTTGGACAAACCCCTCCACCGCCCCAGGCCACATCATCTCAGCAACAAGGAGCTCAAGTAGCCATGATAGCATTCACAACTAAACCCAACGTCCTTCTTAAACCCTCAATTAGCTAGAGTAGCTACTCCCCAATCCCAAGCTTATATTAACCCTGTCAGCACTAGCCCCACATACCCTTCCCTCCCCATGGCTACTTTTGTACAAACCCCTCCACCGGCCCAGGCCACATCATCTCAGCAAGGAGCTCAAGTAGCCACGATAGCATACACAAATACCCCTCATCTCGGAGCAACACTAACATACAACCCCCTACCTATGCAAATCCCATATCAATCAGGCACTCTCCCAACCTATTAGCTATACCTCCCACCTGTGCTGGTCCCATAAACACCCTAAGTCTATGAAAACCCATCCCCGGTGGTCTATGCGATAGCTCCTCTAGTACCTCTGGCCGCTAACAACATGTATGGGGACTGACCTAACCAAGGGTTTGCCAATCGCCGTCCTCCCAACAACCCCACCCAGGCTCTTTTATGCTACCATTGTGGGGGGAGTGGCCACATGCAAGCTCAATGCACCGTACTAGAGGGTTTTCCCCCATGTCTCCATTGCCTAGAGAGCCGAGACCACCACACCCAAGATTTTACTAGAACCCCACTAGTTAACATGGTGGAAACAGTGGTGCCATCTCCCAAGGTTGACACTCCAATAGTAGCAGTGGTGCCATCTCCCACTAGTTGCACTCCAATAGTGGCAGCTGTCACCTGGTCCCAAGGAGCCCCAAAGACACCAACTCCTTCTTTTGAGGGTGTAGTTTACCCATCCATTATGGAACAAGCTTATAAGTAGGCTATGGAGGAATTCACTCGAACAACACCCATAGAGAAGGAAGCAACGCCTACCTTGGTCATTCCCCCAACCACCATACCTTCAAAGGCAGGTGATGGGTCTACCTAACCCAAGATTAGTAATTTAAGTTGGAAGTGTTGGCAGGAGCAAATGTGAAAATCACACTTTCTCAATTATGTGGTTTGAGCTAAAAAATAGGAGAGAAACTTCTAGGCTTAGTCCAGCATTGGATGGATTCTAGGGGTGAAGCCACATCTAGTAGTGGGCGATGGCCCAAGCAGTAAGCAAGGGTATGCCTCAATGCCCTAAGAGTGGCCGTTCACCAAAACCCAAGGGTGATAGTCTCTGTGGGAGAGGAACTCAAATTATAGGGGGCATTGTGGATGGGGGTTCTGTGTAAACATCATGCTTGTAGCTACTAGTAGGCAAGTCTTGGGTCTCCGAATTACCGAACCAGCTCCCTTCACCATCCAAGTGTGGCAAACCAGAGAGATGTGATGCCCTTGGGACTAGTCCGGCAAAGTTTCGATCACTTTTGAGGGATTAGTATTTGAAATGACTTTTGGTGTTAGACCTCCCACCACCTAGAGGGACTTACAACTTTCTCATTTGAAGGCCTTGGTTAAGGGTAGCTCACGTGTTCCATGATGGGGCCAAGACAACTTTCATATCCCTAACCTGGGGGGGACGGTGACCTTGCTCTTGGAAAAAGACCTCGATGAGAGTGCAAGGGGCAATGCCCTACATGACATGATTCCCATTCGGGAGGAAGGACCTAATGACAAGGAAAAGCAACAATAATGGCAAGGATTACCACTGGATGAGGCTTGGGATCCATTCAGCTCAAAAGGAGAGGTGGAAGAACCTCTATGGAATTGGTTAAATTCCTATGAGGGGCCAATGCAATATGGTAGACATAGTGGAGTTAGACCCAAATTCCATTCAAGAGGTGTCCCAAGAAGAGGATCTCTCAGAAGAAGCAGTAGTATGGGATTGGACAGAATTCTTGCTTACTCTGGCCTCCTCTTCTGCACCAGTGCCTCAACAAGAAGAAATAGAGGTCATAGATCTGGGGGGATCCTGAGTTTTCTCGACAACCTCGCAAGAAGGTCCATCAAGAGGAGCCATCAGTGGTGCCTATAACCCCTCCTGGACATACGCACAAGGACACGAAAGCAGAGCACCTCAAGACTAGGGAGGAAGCCTTTACAGTAGAAGAGATCTCTCCATCAAGTAGCACTATGCACCGCTCCTCTTCCATCCACCACTTACCATGAGGAGGTGAGAGTTGAACCTGGGCACAGCAGAGGAGCCATGCCCCATCTTGGTGGCAGCTTGGGTCTAGGAGAACCCTTCCACTCTCTTGAGAATCACCAACTTTTTCAAAGAGCACCAAGATGTGTTTGCATGGACTTACAAGGATCTCCCACCAGGGATAGAACCAACCATTTGCACACTTACAGACTTCTACTAAAAGAAGGTAGTCGATCAGTAGGGCATTTACCACATGAACTCAAAATTTTTTGAAGTACTGTGAAGAAAGAGCTGGACAAGATGGAAGAGGCCGGTATCATTGTTCCTATTGAGCACTATGGTGATTCCCAAAAATAAGACCAACAAGGTCAACATATGTGTCGACTTCAGACTCCTCAGTGCACAATCAAAGATGGGTTTCCCTTGCCCTTCATAGAGGGGGTTCTAGAAGATGTGGCCGGCCATGTGCTCTATTCCTTCATGGATGGGTTTAGTGGCTAAAACCAGGTAGTGATTGATGGAGAAGGATCAGCTCAAGACAAAGTTTGTCACACAGTGGGGAACATATGTGAAAGATCCCTGTCCCCACCGCGCAACAAATTCAAGGAGTGCTAGCAGTGTGTAAGGTCCCTCCCAAGCCATGTATGTATGTATCTCTTTTAATATAGATTTCAATAAAGAAAGAGGGTGTAATTAGAGAAGAGAGACAATAAGGCCAGAAACATTAGGAAAGTGTTAGAATAAAAATATTAGCTCCAAAAATCCTAAAAGAAGTAAGAACATAAGAATAGTTCTATTAAGAGATAAGTATCCCCAAAAATAGAATTTCAAATTTAGGTGACAAGAGATCATATTTAGAGTAATTTTACACATTTAGAGTCCATGCATACTAAAAATGTGGAAATACAATGCGTTTCTAAAGATGGCGCGTTTGTGACTATATACAGACGTTTTTGCCTATTCTGCCCGCGATAGCTTGTAGACCAGATGCCTTCCCGTTCTTTTGACTGGTTATAGGACTATATTCTGAGTTTTTATCAGAGAGTTATGGCCGAAACAATTTGCTGTTTCTGTCAGGGTCTCTATACAAAGAAAACTGTGAGAAGGCAGCAAGTAGCCTCAAGGTAATCCTAGAGTTTGAGATGTATATATCCCTTCATTCTTATCTAATATCTTAGAAAAGAAGCTTAGATTGCTATGGTCTTTCGGAGGAAGAGACCAAAACTCCATAGCTTTTCTTTTAGAGAAAGAATAGTATCCCATAGCCCTGTAAGAGAAGAAGGCTATTTTGTCATAGACCTTAGAAAGAGAGAAGAGTCACAGTATGAGTAAGAGAAGATAAAGCTTGGAGATTATTGGATGTTTTCAATCAAAAGACAAGGTATTAGAAGACTCTATTCTCATATGTCAAGTTGTAAAGCTCTTGTTAACGAGCAAAGGCAACGATAAATGATAAATTTCTATAAGATATATACATATTTTGTTTTTCAATTATACATCATTCTTAGGGGTTGAGGTATGGCCCCGGCTTCTCTATAAATTGTTAATAGTGATCTATTTGATTGATTTACTATTTAAAGTTGGTATTCTTTTAAACAACAACATATGCGTAAATAAAGAATGTCTTATCTGCAATCTCAAGTTGAAATGCAAAAATCTTTGTGAAAAGGATTGTTTTCTTAAGAAGGTAACATGGATTCTAGTCCTATGGTTTAGTTAAGTAAATGGATTGTTATCTTGGTTAAATTAAGGTACGGGTACAACTCTCCCTGCCTTGACGCTGCCCCATTCTTGTGCTTGTATAGCCGGATGGCAGAGACGTTAGTAAGGCCCAGAGTTGGCCCATGGTATCCCTCATACCATTGGGAGAATGAGGTTTGCCGGAGGCGAGTGATTGTGATGCTGCCTAGTTCTGAGGGCCCAGGCTAGTGCGGTGAATTAGCCCACCCTAGTGCGCAGACATCCCTCTGAGGGGCGGGAGGATCGAGCGATGGAGCCTGAGAGGGAGACAGGCCGGCTTGAGTCCTCGCCAGCCCGACGATGAGGTGTATGGTCCCGTAGGATTTTGCCCAGCATGTAGAGGCTGGAAGGCCGAATTCTAGATCATCGATGATATAAAGGAAAAGAATAAGAGAGCCGGTTTGGCTTGGATAAAATTGATGCATGTATAAACTTTTCTTTTAAATCTTGTCTTGGCATTATTGTACTGTGAAAAAAGGATGTTTTAATAACCTTGTGAAAAGGGTCTTAATTAAGGAACATGTTTATTTATGTCAAACAGTGTGGTAGGATTAATTAGAAAACAAATTGACTAGTGAGTAGGGTGGAAAGTGGGAGGATGGAATGCCCCGACGGCACCATCCTATGGACGGGTGGACCCGATTAGTCGGGTAGCTTTCCAACATATTAAGTGAAAGCCCTATGTTAGATAAATAGATTCTCGGGCAATTCTATTCTAGAAGACTAGGCCAGCGGCGGCTGTGCCTTGCATGGATGAGGAAAAAAGCGTTGTCTCTAGGAATCAAGACTAGTAGTTGCCCAAATTATGATCAATTACCCTATGGGTGATTTGATTTTTAGAAGACCACGCTCCCCCTGCGGGATAGAACTAGGTCTTACCTATGAATCGTATCCTTGAATCTCTGCATGGTCAAGGTGTCGATGAGTAGGAAATTTTCTCCAAGATAAGACTTAGTAGACTATCTTAAGTGTTTTCCCTATTTTGCCAACAAGAGACTAATCCATCGGTTCTTCCAAAATCGAAACCTAGAAAAACTTCCCTCGCCTGGAAAACATGGGCAATTCCTCCAGGATAATCTTACTCTAACACAGTCAAAAGCCTTAACTAATTGAACTGATCTGACCGAACCCGTAAGTCCCATAGTTAGATCAAGAAAAAGATTACACTTGGATCATAGAGACCAATGCGTATTTCCTCATTAAGAGGCACAGCCGTTGATTCTTTTCCATAGAATAATTTTTATCCAGGTTTTACTTCATCTATCGTACCATAGCAGAATTGAGTCTCAATTTAGGGATCCATTAGTCCAACCTAACCCCATCCAGTCCCGTGGGTTAGCCAACCGCCCAACCACTGTAGTGATGGGATCCATTTAAGAATTTGGTTAGGTTTTGTCTCGGGTACCAGGGAAAAGAGTTCTCAAGCCCCCTAGCTGGATATTCATGCAAACTTAAAACTAGTCACACCACTTACACACCCAATATGAAATTGCCTTTTTCATAGAATCAGCTGTGTTTAAAACAATCATTTAATGAAACCATAGTGTCACTGATCATAAACCTCCAAAATATCCGGTTGAATCCTAATTTTTAATTTTTCCTTCATCGGTGTACCTATGGCATCATTGGCACAACAACCAGAATGCTCACCACTTGTCCAGTCAGGGGCCTTTTCGATGGTTCCTTGCTCATAGTACTCGGCAATATATTCACATATCAAAATGGAATCTCCGTTGAAGATCAGCAAGATCAACCAACGGATCCATATAAAAGAGCTATGGACTCATCCGTTAAGGACGAGCAAGGTCAATCAACCAGATCCATGCCCGAATTCATAAAACAACTCTTACTCCTTGTTCCAATATCTTCCACGGCGTACATGTGGATATCTTTGGTGACCCAGAGCCCAAACACCTATGGTCAGCACCCTCTAGGATCATTTGCAGGTCACCTAGTGCTTCACTCATAGGCGGCTTCCTTAGTCCCTCATCCACTGTACCGCAAGCTCACCATTTAAATCGAACCGATGCTGGTCAAGACCTCGGCCGACCTTGCTATGCAAGACGTCTTCCATTGACTCTCCACTGCCGTCAGCTGTTGCAAATTTATGAGATTAGGTCCCCACCATGACTTCATTCACAAGATGGTCAAAATGCTTCCCTAGCATTCTTGACATAAAACAATCATTTAAAAACAGGTCATAAATACAGTTTCTATAATAACGAACTCTCGTCTTTCCACATTGTTCCACATCAATGCACATTATTTAAATCACATCCATTTCATATGTATTCCCATTCTCATCCAATCACATCATTTTCATCTCATCACATCTTTCTTTATTTATCCTCATCAGATCTCATCCACTCGTATCTACCCATCTCCACATCTCATCACATCACATTCATTCACATCTCATCCATTCATAACTACCCCGATCCACATCACATCACATCCATTTCACCTCACATCTCATTCATTCACATCCATTTCATAACTACCCCGATCCACATCACATCACATCCATTTCACCTCACATCTCATTCATTCACATCTATCCCGATTCACATAACATCACATCTCATTTATTCACATCCTGATTCACATCACATTCATTCATATCCATCACATTCATTCTCATCACCATCCCATCACATACATAACATCACATCACATCTATCCACATCATATCTCATTCATACACATCTCATCTCATCTCATTCATTCCCATCCATCCAATCGTTCACCTGTACGACTTCTCATATCTATCCATACATTCATATCTATCACTTTACATCCATATATATTCATGTCACATCACATCTCTTTACATCACATCACATTCTTTCACATACACATCTATATCCATTCTTTCACATACATCCACATCCATTCTTTTACATACTCATTCACATCCATTCTTTACATACACATTCACATCACATTCTTTCACATACACATCCACATCCATTCTTTCACGTACATCCATATCCATTCTTCACATCCATTCTTCACTTATACATTCACATCCATTTTCATCACATATCATCCACTCATATCCCATATCATTCATTTACATCCTGATTCATATGACATCACATCTCAGCCATTCATTCACATCTATGTGATTCACATCACATCTCATCACCTCTATTCACATCACATCCACCTATCCATTAATTCACACCTATCTCATTCTCATCACATCTCATTACATCTATTTACCTCACATCTCATCACCTCTATTCACATCACATCCATCCATCCATTCATTCACACCTGTCTGATTCTCATCACCTCTATTCACATCACATCCATCCATCCATTCATTCACATCCATCTGATTCACATCACATCTATTCACCTCAAATCACCTCTATTCACATCACATCCATTCATTCACATCTATGTGATTCACATCACATCCATTCATCCATTCATTCACATCTATGTGATTCACATCACATCTCATCACATCTATTCACCTCACATCTCATTACCTCTATTCACATCACATCCACCCATCCATTCATTAAGACCTATCTGATTCTCATCACATCTCATTACATCTATTCACCTCTATTCACATCACATCTCATCACCTCTAATCACATCACATCTCATTACATCTATTCACCTCACATCTCATCACTTCTATTCACCTCACATCCATCCATCACCTCTATTCACATCACATCCATCCATCCATTCATTCACATTCATCCATCTAATTCACATCACATCTATTCACCTCACATCCATCCATCACCTCTATTCACATCACATCTCATTACATCTATTCACCTCACATCTCATCACCTCTATTCACCTCACATCCATCCATCACCTCTATTCACATCACATCCATCCATCCATTCATTCACATTCATCCATCTAATTCACATCACATCTATTCACCTCACATCTTGTTACCTCTATTCACATCGCATCCACCCATCCATTCATTCACACCTGTATAATTCTCATCACATCTCATTACATCTATTCACCTCACATCTCATCACCTCTATTCACATCACATCCATCCATCCATTCATTCACATCTATCTGATTCATATCACATCTATTCACCTCACATCTCATCACCTCTATTCACATCACATTCATCCATCCATTCATTCACATCTATCTGATTCACATCACATCTCATCACTTCTATTCACATCACATCCATCGATCCATTCATTCACATCGCGATTCATTCTTATCTACCTCGATCCACATTACATCTATTCACAGAATTTAAACATAGAATTTAAGAGAATTCTAATTTAGATATAAAGATTCTTTACGCATCTATTTATGCATAAAAATCAACTTCAGTGGGAATAACACTTTTATAAAAATCCTTTCATGCATCTATTTATGCATAAAAATCAACTTTAATGAGAATAACACTTTCGAAATAAAAATAAATCCTTTATGCATCTTTCTATGCATAAAATCAATTTTTATGAGAATAACACTTTTGAAATAAAAATAAATCCTTTATGCATCTTTCTATGCATAAAATCAATTTTTAATGAGAATACCACTTTTGAAATAAAAATCAATCCTTTATGCATCTTTCTATTCATAAAATCAAATTTTAATGAGAATAACACTTTTGAAATAAAAATCAATCCTTTATGTATCTTTCTATGCATAAAATCAATTTTTAATGAGGATAACACTTTTGAAATAAAAATAAATCCTTTATGCATCTTTCTATGCATAAAATCAATTTTAATGAGAATAACACTTTTGAAATAAAAATAAATCATTTATGCATCTTTCTATGCATCGAAATTAAATTCAATGAAAATAACACTTTTATATAATAAAATAATTTTCATTATGCATCTCTCTATGCATAGAAATCAATTTTAATAATTAATATTAGTGATATCCATGCATATTCATAGGTGAATATGTACATGGAGTAAATTAGAATATTTCTTTTAGAATGCACAAACGGTGGGAATTACTCTTTTGGAATAGCATAAAAATAAACTTTCTTTTCCACAAAATTCTAGAAAATTTTACCATAACCTCCTTTGTATGGCTGACCATTTCTCATTTTTATCATTCTATTTTCAACTTCAATAAACCCCAATTAGATGTATAGGACTCTAATCTACATAATTTTTAATTTTCAAGAGAATAAACAAAAATAAAAGTTTAATTAATCTTTTTGTTAATCATTCTAGGATAAAAAAAGGTTGGAATGTAAAGAAGAGAAGGGGGTGGCCTTTTCATCAAGGCATAGCATTAGAATTTACTTTAATCAACTATAAAACAAGAAAATCAAGAGAACCATAGATTTAAAATTAAAAAGTAAGAGAAATTTAGCTTACATGGAGTTGTAAGCTTTCCTTGGCTTGAGGGATTGAGGGTTCTACTATTGTTTGAAGCAAGAGTAGCCACCAATTACTTTGGAGAGGATTAAGCCAAAAACAATTAAATTATCAAGAAAATTCAATGTAAATGGCTCTGGGTAGGAGTAGAGTAACAATGCATAAACACCATTTACCTTTTACAAAAGGAGAGGCTTCTATTTAAAGTAAAAAGTGAACCTCTAACCAAGCAACCTGATTCTAGAATTTTTCAGATCAGTTTGGTCAATTTTTGATCATTTTTGGGCCAGTTTAGCTTACCTTTTGGATCTAGTTTAAACAAGAGAGAGGAGAGATAAAAATATCTCATTATTTTTTAGTTTAAAACTCCTCCACACATGTGAAATAGGTGCCTCCTTCATGAGGGAATATCCCCACACTGAGGTGTCAAAAATGCATCATTTCCTCTAAATATCTCTTAATCTTTAATTAATAAACCTTGTACTCAATCAACTCGTCATCTTATGTGAGCATTTACTCATTTTTGGGGGATTTTCTTTTATTCTTTAATTTATCTCCTCCCTAAATTTAAAAAATTTGGATTAATATTATTGGTCCATAGGAACCTTTTATTGGACCATAATCTAAAAAATTCTAAAAATCTAGACCCTTAGGCTAAGGTCCTTATATACCTATTTTTAATTAGTTCTAATTACACATTACAAAGTTCTTTTTGAATTTCTATTTTAGGGGAAACCATTTTAGACACTAGGAGGATTTTTATATCCAAAAATATCTCAATTTTGAATTACCTCCCTCTAGACATTTTCTCTCTCCAGGCCAAAACAGGGTAAAACAAGATCTTTCTTTTATTTCAGAGAGGGAAGGAGTAGTTATAAGATCAGAAGGGGAGGTTCTTACACGTTGTCGTGACGTGTGCGGTATAGCCAGGAAAGTACGAGACTTCTAGCTGTGAGAGTAGGTACCAAATCTAACAAGGAAACTCACACACAAAATTTCCCAAGGAGTATTGGATATCTCCATTTTCAATGACATATACATGTGTCAATTCACCTCAATACATCCTTGAATTCTTCTTGATGATTGCACAAAATTGCGTACCAAGTGCTTGTCCCTTTATTCACTGACTCCTTTCTCCAAATCCTTTGAACCAATCACATGTAGGCATAACATAACCTTCAATTTTTTCCAACATACATGTGACCATTTACATTCTTTACATCCAGTGCCATCAAAACCATCATTTCAAGATGCTCTTTATCACCTGAAAACCTGCCTTAATATTCTAACATCTCACAAGCAAAAGATGGCATACGGTATAGCTATAACATGCTCATGATTTCCAAAACTCAATCAAGCAGAAGCAAGACCAACTTCCCGTGATTTAAATGTGCTTTAGATACCTTTTTCCCACAAAACACCAAGTTCCAAAACCATTAACTTGTTCTCCAAAGCTTTTTTTACTCATTTTCCAAATCCTTTAAGGATTTAAGAGTTTTTGCCTTTTTCTAAATCAAAAGAAATAGTAAAAAAAAACTTATCTGAACATTTCGAGTGAATTTACACTTTGATTTTATTTTTGCTAATCTCATAAGTCGCTTCAGAGCTGAGTACGCGATAGAGAATATGCGGGAAGCAACAGTCGCATCAGCGCAGACCATGCATTGGAGAAAACACGGAATTAGTCGAAATCATCTCTTCATGTAGTACTCATTTCCCTCTTCATTTCTAGCACCTACAAGCTATGAACAGTAGGTATCTCCTTGAAATGAAAATCTCTGGTCGATATCACACTGGTTCGCGTTTCTGCAGACGTTCCCCAAACTCTCATATGCGCCGCCTGCAATTCTCTGGTTTTTCTCCTCTTTCTCGCGAGGAAATCGGCCCCCACACCACCTTTTGCAGCTAAAAATGCGCTTTTCCCATTTTGAATTTTCTCACTGCGCCTACCATTCCACGCATATATTTTTCAAGTGATAACCATTAAAAAAATCAACCTTCTTCACACCATAACCTTGCTAAGGTTTCCCACACCACATCAAGAAAGCTTCATTTGGCATCCTTATTACACATATGACCTTGCTATCTAAAGCATATGATCAAGACCACGACCATTATGTACCATAAAAGTTCTCTGTCTCAGTGTTAATATCAACTCAACCATGATAGGCACGGCTTATGAGCATTTCACCATCTCATGGAATCAATAAAACAGTCAAACCCATAAGCATAATCAAGTCCTATCAAGGCACAAGGTGTCTGCTATCTCCAAAATTCTCCATAAGCATAAAAAACTCCATAATTCACACCACACTGTCAGAGGCTTCGAGACCTGGCTCAGCCTTAGCTCATCTTATTGAACCTCATTTACAATATGAACATATGCACTCAGGCATCATATAATGACTCATCATGGCACTTAACCCCATGCATCTGGATTTGTATTTGATGGCCTCACATGCATGGTTTCACACCATAGACGTGCCATGGCACGACAACGTGCACACCTCAAAGGCTGGAGGGAGGAATCTTACACCCTACCCCACTTAAAAAATGCAAGATGTCCTCATCTCGTAAACTAGAGGACAACTCTTTCCCTTAAGATCCAAGTGATTCTGGGGTTCCTTATAGTCTGGTGAACCCAACAAAACCCTGGGATAAATATCCCTTATATAGAACTCATCATCAGATAATAATTCTTTCAGATCATATCATTCAATTCCTTATCACAATAATGGTCCATTATACCAAAATTTCCATCTGAACATTTCCATTTTAACTGTACCGAGGGTGGTCAAGACCTAGGTAGGCTTTGCCGCGAGCGACATCCCCCCATGACTCCCCACCAGCTGTTCCCAACGAACCTCCTCTTAGAAAAGCATAAGCTAAATGCTTTTTGCAGCATTCTCGCGTAAAATAGTCCTTTGAATTTAAAAAAACAGAGGTTCCAATGCAAGTAAAATTCCAATTTGAGATTGGTTCCAAAAACCCTTTTTCCATAATTCCCAGTTTCATAATGAGGATCCTGGATCTCTCATCAGGGTAATCTACCCATCATTCAGTTTGATTGTCCAACTAGATTCTTGGTGAGTTTGGTCAAGAAAAACTAGTTTAGTTCTGGTAGTCTATGCTTTGTGATACTAACCAGAATTGGTCACATGAAGTTTTTACTTGATTCAGATCGAGAGATGGACAAGTAGGTTTAATGTCTGTCTCTCTCGTAGTCTAACCAAATTCATTCGGTTTAGTTCTACAAGGATTCCCTTCAGATAAATATCTAGTTTTTGGGTAAATATCTAATTAGTGATTTTACCAATTAAAATATCCAAAGATATTCTTTATGCCACATAATTTCTCGACCTTAATTCATTAGGTAGAATTATGGTGGAAATTTTATCTTTTGACACTAAGATTTAATTCAAATCCCTCTTTTCTAAAATATCATAAAATTTCTTCTTTTAACTAGATACCAATACCCATTTTTTTGAATAAACTTAAAATCCTTCTTTTTCTCATTTAATGAGTGCAATCCAATTATCATGGGAATTCCTCTTTTACCATAAATTAAATCTATCTGAAATTCTTCTTAAAAAATACATAAAAATATCCATTAATTCCATTAAGCTAGAAATTCCACTTTTCTCATTCAGATGATTAAATTCCAAATATGGTGGGAATTCCTCTTTCGTCATTTAAATTTATCTATGCAAAAAGATAAATTCAACTAAATTTTCTCTTAAAATTTAAATAAAAATCTCCATTAATTCCTTTACACTAGGAATTACACTTTCCTCATTTAAATATTTGAAATCCAATATGGTGGGAATACCTCTTTCATCATTTAAACTTATCTATGCAAAAAGATAAATTTAACTAAAATCCTTCTTTAATTTTTAAATAAAATATAATATCCCAATATTGATTTACCACTCTCTAGAAATTTTTATCTCACTAGGTCAAACAAGAAAAAATAATATTTTCTTGTATTCAGAAACATAGAATGATTACAAGGGATTGAAATAGAGGCTTATTCGTTATTCAGGGCGTCGAGGAGGAATCTTATACTAGCACAGCTAGATGTAGAATGTAAGATGGATAGGCCTATTCATTATGCAAGCAGAGATCTCAATCAAGCCGAGAGAACCTAATCCACCACAGAGCGGGAGAGTTTGGCCATAGTATATTCATTTCAAAAATTCAGACATTATTTATTACGTCATCACTTTGTGTGGTGATCAATTATCATGGACCATCAAGCCTTGAAGTATTTGTTGAATAAAACCCAGGTGGTTGTTGGCATAATCTGGAGATGGCTCCTTCTGTTTCAAGAATTTGACTTTGAGGTTATGGTCCGCCACCCATGGAAGGACCATGTCATGGCTGATCATCTATCCAGAATATCAAATGGGGAGCCAGCCTTTGAAGATGAGATTTGTGATGATCTCCTAGACATCATGTTGTTTGCAGGTGGATGCCACCCCTACTTGGTACAAGGACATTGTGATGTTGATCATAGCTAAGTTCCCCAGAATGCTGATTCTAAGGCAAAGAGGAGGTTTTTAATTAAGAGTAGGCCTTATCAGCTCATTGCTGTGGACAATTGTACAAGAGGGTCAGGCAAGCAAGGATGAAGCATTGAGGAGATGTGTCAACCTCATGAGGTTCCCCTCATCATGGAGGATGCACATTCTAGACCACGTGGAGGTCACTGGCCTGGCCATGTAACCGCCCAAAAGATTATGCAGTATGGTCTATGATGGTGGCCCTCCCTATTCTCTAACTACCAAAAGTGGGTGCAACAATGCAACATATGTCAAAGGTCTGGACCCAAACTAAATAGTTAGGCACTACTCACCTCTCCATGTTTTACCACCCCGGGAGCCCTTCGAGAAGTAGGGCATTGATTTTGTGGCCCCCATCACCCCAAAGTCCCACCCCACTAGGTGCGAGTAAATTTTGGTGGCAATCAACTATGAGACCAAATGGGCCGAGGCCAGAGCCACTTGAGACAACACTGCTCTCATAGGTGCCAAGTTCCTGTATGAGAGCATCTTCACTAGATTTGGGGGTCCCATCATAGAAATCACCAATGATAGAGGGAAACATTTTATGAATGAAATCGTAGATACCCTGCTAATCAAATCTTCCACCAAAAGTCCTGTGCTTATTACTACCTCAAGGCTAAGAGCACTCTCACCAATGGGATCAAGCCCTCTTGGGTGTATTGTGGGCCTATTGCACACAGCTTACAAGGAAACCACCTTGCACACTCCATTCCAACTTGATTTTGGGCTAGAGGCTGTATTACCTTTTGAATTTAATACAAGATCATCTGGAGTGGGGTAGCCTAGGGCCACCACCTATCACCCCGCATACTCCACTCAGCAAGAGCAGCTTGAAGTGTTGGAAGGGACTTGTGAACTCGCTCAAAGGGCCACAGAGGTGGAGAAACTTTGACGTAAAGCGTGGCATGATCAACACTTGAGACTTCCCCAATTCTCTGAAGCCATTCGCTGTTGCCATGGAGGAGCACCCTGTCACCATCACTTCGGCAGCCATAGTACATGGGTTGACTTCCACCCCAAGAATGTCACTCTTCTCTGGCCCACCACTGACCACCTCCACTTATCACATTCCACTAGTCCATCGGCATCGCCATCATGTCTTGCGCGCAGATTCCTTGATAGTCACCACATCGCCACTACCAAGCTGTCAAGCCACGAGCTGAGGTATCATTCCCTTGCCACCCTCTAGGTCCACCCTTATCTCATCACATGAGATTTCCCTAGTAGGGTTGGATCATTTTGATTCCTTAGAATTCACCACAATGTTTGAGGACTTATGTAGATCCTTCCTTTGGACCTAGCCACCAAGCGCATCCCCACCCTCACCACCGCCTACATAGTGGAGATCTTTTGGTTTCCCACCACCACTCCTATGCCTATAGATGGAATGGGGTATTCTAGGATTCTAGAGGATGATTGGGTCCTTAACCTCCAGGGGTCAATCCCAGGGATGATTCCTAAGTGGAAATCCCCTCATGACCTGGCATCCCCCATCATCTCCCTAGACGCCAACACCTTGATGTCTGTAGACTCGCTTCACTCCCCACATGATTTCATTTACTATCTCCTCACCTGACTTGTGGAGTACTTTGCCTCCCTTATTTGATGCATTTCTCTCTTTGCACACCACTTGTCCCTTTTATTGGGATGCACTCATCTCCACTGTCCTCTGCTCCGCCGGTCGTTCGTCTCACTTCTACATGCACACCAGCCTTATATTTTGCTTGTCCACTATTCAAATGCATTGCACACTTTTTTTACACTCACTCGATGGCTCATCCTAAGTGCCATCCCTTGTAGTACCCTGGTTCCCCCTCCCGACCTTGCACCCAAGCCCAGTCCTTAGGCAGCTACCGATTCCATCAATTGTAGTACCTTTTTCACCCTCATCATAGACACCCTCCCCGTCACTCATCGACATCCATGTCACCTCCACCCTCATCATCGACACCCTTCCCATCATCGACGTCCACGCCACTGCCACCCTCATCATTGATAGCTTTGCCTTTGACTGCCTCCATGGCACCCTTGCCTCCCATTGATAGCTTTGCCTTTGATTGCCTCCATGGCACCCCCGCCTCCCATTGATAGCTTTGCCTTTGACTGCCTCCATGGCACCCCCGCCTCCCATTTTCCTTCCTTGGATCCCTTCTTCCTCGGGACCAGCATCACACCACATCTCCTTGGTCACCCCCCTCTTCACCACTATCCTTGCCACCCCTGTCTCCCTCAAATTCCCG
The DNA here is from genome assembly GCF_041138505.1 of Cibotium barometz. Classification (NCBI taxonomy): domain Eukaryota; kingdom Viridiplantae; phylum Streptophyta; class Polypodiopsida; order Cyatheales; family Cibotiaceae; genus Cibotium; species Cibotium barometz. Next base: position 28,840,908 of record NC_141048.1, on the reverse strand, counting down.
AGCAATCTTGGAATCTCTTCTAGAAGAGGTTCCTCCCGCAGAGCAGTCCACCCCTTAGCTTGCCCCGCCTCGCCTATTTTTTCACCGCCTACTCCTTGCATCATCACCTCATCTTCCACCACCTGTTCCACCAAGCTTCACCTCCGCCATCTTCTCAACCACTCCTCGGGTTGGTTTCTTTTTGAGTCTCCCTCAGACAGTCCCAACCACTCCCTCTAACCTGGCGAGGCTCCCTTCGGAGTGCTATCTCATGGCCAACACATTGATGGAAGCCTCTTGATGGATCATGACCATGGGTCTCATCCACCGAGTCCTGGGTGCCTTCACCGATGCGAACCAACACTTCCGTTGGTCAATATATATATAGTAGAGAGGGCCACCTTAGGAGGCTATGGCCTTGGTAAAGGATGCAAAGAAGGCCCTTCAGCAGTTACAGGAGACCATGTCATAATAGGACAACGAGATTTACGAGCTTTGTAAGGAGATATTTGAGCTGTATTTATCTCCCATCCTCGATGAGGATGCCATGGTAGTCATTCGGGAGTAGGAGCGTAACCTTTTAGTAGAGACCCAGCATTAGCATGAGTCTGAGATGTAGGCGCTCTACTTGGAGCATGAGACAGATATTGCCACCTTGTAGGACGTGCATGCGCACACTCTTACAAGGCTTTGTCAATAATGAAAGGAGCTTGAGTTAGCTCATCTTTGTCAGTAATGAAAGGAGCTTGAGTTAGCTGATCTTTGTTAGCAGGCTTCATCCGTAGAGGATGACCTTGCAGAGTTCCAGCGTCTCATAGAGTGGCATCGTTCTGTTGGTTGCCCACATCCCACATCCACCACCGGTCCGATAGGGTTTGGGAGACGGATGCCTCATCCCATACCACTCATGATGGTTGATTTGGTCTTCTCTATTTTTATTTTTTTCTATTTTCCTATGGGCATGTAGTGGCTATGACCAGGGTTCATTTTGTATCTTTGTATGCCGAACTTCGTGCTGAAAGTTTTGCCCAAACAAAGTAGCTAGTGATGATTATTATTTTGTTGGTTTATTCTTTTGTTGGTGTCAGAGTAACCTTCCTACCGGATGCCTTGCTTGGGGGATGATAGTGGTAATACAAGTAGAAATGGCTTGTTGGATGAAGTGCCTAGGAGCTCTCAGAAATGGCTTGTTGGATGAAGTGCCTAGGAGCTCTCAGAAATGGCTTGCTGGAAGAAGTACCGAGTGTTGAGATGTCAAGCTCAACATGAGCTGACACTCATGAGGCACCTATATGATCGTTTGACATTTATATCATTGGTTGGTTTGGTAGAGCTGGCACTGACATATCTTTGCCAGAGATTCAACAACTGTACTAGGAGCTCTCAGAAATGGCTTGCTAGAAGAAGTACCGAGTGTTGGATGAAGTGCCTAGGAGCTCTCAGAAATGGCTTGCTAGAAGAAGTATCGAGTGTTGAGATGTCAAGCTCAACATGAGCTGACACTCATGAGGCACCTATATGATCATTTGACATTTATATCATTGGTTGGTTTGGTAGAGCTGGCACTGACATATCTTTGCCAGAGATTCAACAACTGTACTAGGAGCTCTCAGAAATGGCTTGCTGGAAGAAGTATCGAGTGTTGGATGAAGTGCCTAGGAGCTCTCAGAAATGGCTTGCTGGAAGAAGTACCGAGTGTTGAGATGTCAAGCTCAACATGAGCTGACACTCATGAGGCACCTATATGATCGTTTGACATTAATATCATTGGTTGGTTTGGTAGAGCTGGCATTGACATATCTTTGCCAGAGATTCAACAACTGTACTACACCAACTAGTCCTCATCTACCCACTCCTCTTAGCATGTTCACATTATAGACTGCTTGTATATACTCTATTATGTGTGTTAGTCACTTTATCTTCTTTGTAGACCTCTTTTGTTGTGTGAAGAAGAAGAAGAATGTTCAGCCTCTCACCTTGTGTTTTCTCTTCTAGGGTTTGTGTGAATGTATATGTGATTGCAAGAGCTCAAGCTCTCTTCTCCCTTGCATCTTTTCTTGGTATCAAAGTTTGGTTTATGCTAAGGGCTGAGTGGTAAGCAAGAGAAGCACAGGAAGCGGTACAAGGGTAAGAGCTTCATCTACTCTTCCCCCTTTGTGTTGGGTAAGAGCTCTTTGGGAGGCACCAACAAACAAAGTTTGATTGAGAAGCTTTCTTTAGAGGGGAGGAAAGCTATAGGGCAACTATTTGGTCCATTGGAAAGAAATTTTTGGGGCCAAAAACGCATTTCGGGGGCATCTGGACCTCCATTTTTTAGTTCATAGCGTTCACAAGCACTATGGGTAAGTTTCGATTCTCTGCAAAACTCTCTTTTTTTGGAACTTCAGGAAGGGTGATTGGTTGTGCTACAGACACTGTGTGTAGTGCTGCAAAGAGGTCTCAAAGCTTCCATTGGGTGTATGTATTCAAATTGAGGTCACTAGTTGTGACATTTTGGGTTCATTATAGTATCGTTGTAGAGAATAAAGCAGTTTGTGTAGGTCAAGCAAGAGTGTTGTTGTTGCTGGTAAATTTATTTTGTAGAAAAGATGTCAAATGATGGAATAAAACAGATTGTTGCAGAGAAGCTTGACAAGAACAACTTCCATGCTTGGAGGTTTAGATTGACAAACTTTTTGATGGGAAAAGGTTACTCGAACTACATTGAAGGTGAACATGAGAAGGCACTAGAGATACTAGAGATTAATCCAAATGCCTGCTGCTGTTGATATAAAAGAGTTCAAGGATTGGAATCAAGGAGCAAGCAAAGTCATGTATTGGCTTTCTATTAGCATACAAGACACTATGATTGGGCATATATAGGATGCCACATCACTTAAGGAGGCACATGGGATACCTTCATGAAGTTATATGAAACCAACACCAAGGCACGAAAGATTCAGTTGAAGAATGAGCTTCCTAATGTGGAGAAGAAGAATATGTCTATGAATGATTATGCTTTGAAGATCAAGGGCATTGTGGAATCCCTTGCATCAATTGATGTTTCTATTGATGAGATGATGATAAGGTGGAAGTGTGTGTGCGTGGTCTCGAGCCACAATACAAGGTGTTCAAGACGTCTATTCAAACTTAGGAGAACATTCCCAACTTCATAGATTTGGTATCAATGCTGATCATTGAAGAGAAGAACTTGGGTGAAGATCAACAGTCTTCAAAAAATAAAAATAGTTCAGCACAGTAGGCCTTCTACACAAGTTTAGGTAGAGGACAAGGTAGAGGTAGTGGACGTGGCCAAGGTGGTGGTGGCCAAACAGGTAATCAAAATTATGATCAGCAGTAGTAACAATCCTAGGATTTGCAACAACAACATACAAGTGGAAGAGGCCACTTTTTAGAGGCAGGGCAAGTCAAAGAGGTTGTGGTATGTAAGGTTCCCCCCTTCTAAAATAGGAGAAACACTTAAGATAGTCCACTAAGTCTTAACTTGGAGAGAATTTCCTATTTATCGACACCTTGACCATGTAGAGATTCAAGGATACGATTCATAGGTAAGACCTAGTCCTATCCCGCAGGGGAAGCATGATCTTCTAAAAGTCAAATCACCCATAGGGTAATTTATCATAAATTGGGCAACTACTAGACTTGATTTCTAGAGGCAATGCTTTTTTCCTCATCCATGCAAGGCACAGCCGCGCTGACCTAGTTTTCTAGAATAGAGTTACCCAAGAACCTAATTATCTAGCGTAGGGCTTTCACTTAATCTGTTGGAAAGCTACCCGACTAATAGGGTCCACCCGTCCGTAGGATGGTGCCATTGTGGCATTCCATCCTCCCACTTTCCACCCTACTCATGTGTCAATTTGTTTTCTAATTAATCCTACCACACTGTTTGACATAAATAAACATGTTCCTTAATTAAAGCCCTTTTCACAAGGTTTGTTAAGATAGCCTTTTTACACAATACAATCATGCCAAAGACAAGATTTATATATAAAAAGTTTATACATGAATCAATTCCATACAAGCTAAACCGGCTCTCTTATTCTTTTCCTTTATTCTGCCGATGATCTAGAATTCAGCCTTCCAGCCTCTACATGCTGGGCAAAACCCTACGCGACCATACACCTCATCGTCGCCCGCCGCTAGCGACGAGGACTCAAGCCGGCATGTCGCCCTCTCAGGCTCCATTGCTCAATCCTCCCGCCCCTTAGAGGGATGTCTGCGCACTAGGGTGGGCTAATTCATCGCACTAGCCTAGGCCCAGCATCACAGGCAAACCTCATTCTCCCAATGTACCATCGGCCAACTCTGGGCCTTACTAACGTCTTCGCCGTCCGGCTATATTAGCACAAGAACAGGGCACCGTCAAGGCAAGGAGAGTTGTACGTGTACCTTAATTTAACCAAGATAACAATCCATTTACTCACTAAACCATAGGACTAGAATCCATGTTACCTTCTTAAGAAAACAATCCTTTTCACAAAGATTTTAGTATTTCAACTCGAGATTGCGATAAGACATTCTTTATTAAGGCATATGCTGTTGTTTAAAAGAATACAAACTTTAAATAGTAAATCAATCAAATAGATCAATATTAACAATTAATAGAGAAGCCGAGCCCATACCTCAACCCCTAAGAATGATATATAATTGAAAAACAAAATATGTATATACTTTATAGAAATTTATCGTTTATCATTGCCTTTGCTCGTTAACAAGAGCTTTAGAACTTGACATATGAGAATAGAGTCTTCTAATACCTTCTCTTACGATTGAGATCATCCAATCATCCCCAAGCTTTATCTTCTCTTAGTCGTACTGTGACTCTTCTCCCTTTCTAAGGTCTATGGTAAAATAGTCTTCTCTTACAGCGCTTCGGCATACTATTCTTTCTCTAAAAGAAAAGCTATGGAGTTTTGGTCTCTTCCTCCGAAAGACCATAGCAATCTAAGCTTCTTTTCAAAGATATTAGATAAGAATGAAGGGATATATACATCTCAAGCTCTAGGATTACCTGGAGGCTACTTGCTGCCTTCTTACAGTTTTCCCTGTGTAGAGACCCTGACAGAATCAGCAAATTGTTTTGACCATAACTCTCTGATAAAAACTCAGAATATAGTCGTATAACCAGTCAAAAGAATCGGAAGGCATCTAGTCTACAAGCAAAGCGGGTAGAATAGGCAAAAACATCTGTATATAGCCACACATCAGGGAAAAAGGGAGCTCATTTTGGGGCCCTGTAAGAAATTCACTATTTTTTGATTTATTTCTCTCCTAAAAGACCTCAAAAATAATAAAATATGGAAACGTGGCTCAGAACTGTCAGTAAGGACTACCGAACTGTCAGTTCAGAAAAGAATAAGATAATCTTTTGTCTAACTAACACGATTTTGCATTAAATATCTCCTTAGTTTTTTTTTGTTTCTCGAAGATTCCGCGTCTCTTTTGACGACGTGTGCAAGCCTCTCATAAAGAATCCATCACTGAACTTAATGATTGTATGGATACGGCCACACTTCCACAATTCATGTTACAAAAAGACTATGAGATTGACAAGCAAACTTTGCAACCTCAGAAGCACAAAAAATGGCCGATACTACTGAGTCACAATCTCAGAAGAAGCGATTACACCATCTTCACATCGACTTAGAAGAACAATATGCTCCAACACAAAAAAGACGAAAGGATACGGTGCTGAATTCTCAACAACGGAAAAATATGAGAAGAGAAGGGCTCCAACATATTGACTTATGGTGTGATGGAAGCATATATCCAAAATGTCTGGTAAAAAACTCTACACCTCCATTTGTCAATCCACCCACACTACTGAGGTTTGCAGGCGATGGACAAAATGGACTTCTTGGTTATATTTCAGCACAGTCTGCATTTACAGAAACATATAAAACAATGTACCTACAAGAAAAGGGGGCCAGGATTCAAGAGATAGCTATTCGTGCAAAATTGGAGCAGCAGTTGTAGAATGAAATTGAGGAGCATTCAAAGAGTAAAAAAGAGTTGACAAGATCAAGAAGGAAGAGAACCGTGCTTGGAGATAGGCAACGAAGCAGGAAGATTAAAAACGTTGCAAATTTGAAGGCTGGGACTGGTGGATACAAGCGAAGAATTCAAGAAGCAAGGCTAGTTTGTAATTTTTTATTTTTTATACTCAAAAATGCTCTCAAATGACTATATCTATTTTTTCCATTAACGCAAAAGAGGATTGGAAGTGTTGAATAATATAGGCATATTGTGTTGTTACTATAGGAAACTATTAGAGCCTGCAAAAGAACATATGGATCCCAACCTTCTTCCAGTTAAACAAATGAAAGGATTGCTTTCTTGTGGTGTAGCAAAAGGTTTGATTGAAGAAAAAAAATACAAAACAATCAAACGCAATGTTGTAGAGGAGTTTATATCCAATAATCAAGTTGATGGTACTACAATCCAAGAGGCTCTTGATGTTAGTGGAGTTAGCAGGAAGGGATATAGTTCGATTTTCCATGCGATATCCTCAACTTTGAGAGATCAAAGGATTAAACGGGTTTTACTGCCAAATCCAGCAACCGTGTGGAAGATAAGAGGTCATTTGAATGAAAGTATAGATGAGTTTATTGGACAATTTATCCATATTGAAGAAATATTTCATGGTGGTAAAGGAACCACTGTGTATGACCCTTGGAACAATATATTTGTAGATCTACAACAACTTCAAAGAAGAATGGTCGAGTTTTATGGAATAACATTTGAAGAGTGCAAAGGCATTTTGAAATTTGTTATCAAACTGGATGAGTGTGAGGTTGTAAAGGAAAAGAAAATGGAAAGGATTACTATTACATTGATGAATGGAGCACTTGATACATCATTGAAGCGAGTTCGAAGTATTTTAGTGTGCATTCGGAGAAACACATATGGTGGTTAGGCTCGTTCCAGGTATGATCATTTTTTGCTTCGTACTTGATTTTAGTCAATGTTTTCAAATCTTTTATAATAAGACTTTTGTTTTGTATAATCACAGGTGAAGACAGAAGACCATGAAACACTAGATTGGGTGTTTCACCACACAGAAATACCAAGAATAATTAAAAGACAAGTGCAAGGAGAGAATCTCCATGTTGCAGAAAAAGGTGATTTTCAAGTAGAGTGGCACATGGCGGGGAATCTTAAAACACTTAAGTGCATGTATAACGTTAGTAAAGGAGGTAACTCAAAGTCTCCTTGTCTTTACTGCAAAGAATCAACTCAAGTAATGGATTCCAAATGGTGGAAGAGAGCACCTAATAGAGATAAAGTTGACCCTGACTTCAAGGCCATTCTTGACATTCCACTATGTAATGTTCACATATGCACATTGCATGCTCTATGTCGAATTATTGAGAAATTGGTATTTTTGTATATTGGATTTGCTTGGAAACTCCGTTCCGAAAGAAATAGAAAGGATGCTCTTCATGCATTGGAAAAAGTGTTATCCGATATAGGTCTGCATGGAGGTGATGTTCATATCACAAAGGATTTTAAAAAGTCTACCAATGGCAAGGAGGTACCAATCAAGCCCTCTATTGGTGGTGTTAAGGCAAGAAGATTCTTGTCTCGACCCAAACACAGTAGTAAGTAAGTAAGGCAAGGTAGAACAGTTTCAAGGATTAGTTATGGATTGTGGAAGCAAGTCCATAATGCCGTGAAAGATCATGAGGCAGATGGGGAAGCACGAAATGTGAAGGCAGAGGTGTGGAGGTCTCTTGATCAACTCTTCATGTTCTGTGACAATGTAACATAGACAAAGAGTGATTACAAGAACTCTGAAGAGGCAATTAAACATTTTGGGAAGTCAATGAAAGATGCGTGGACAGCCTGCAATATAACTCACTACATGGTAAAGTGATTTCTTCTTTACTTAAGTGTGATCCTCTTTTCTTTTATAACTTACTATGCATTCTTATGTCTCTATGAAAACAACATATCATCTACAACCACCTTCCCTATTTTGTCAAAAAGTATGGATGCCTAGCAATTTGGTCTACCCAAGGCATGGAGAAGTCTCACTACATGGCATGTAATGCATTTTTCAGACACACACACTATGGAGGGAGTCAAAAGGCAAATAGTCTGAAGGAAGTCTTCCAATGGTTTTACCGAGGCATTCTACAAAGGCTGCATGCTAAAAGAAAAGTTGCTAGTTCCAAAGTCAAGCTTACTTTTATTCTAGCCCAAAAGCAAAGACGAAGACAAACTTTGGACAATTCAATGGCAGCAGAGAGACATAGACAATGGAGGGATTCGAAGATATTTAGAAACCATAAATGGACAAGTAAACATGAATAGCAGTTTGTAACTTATTGGTGTTATGTCCACATGTTTTCAAACTCAATCAATAGATTTTTATTCTGTGGAACAAGTGACTCTTGGTGTTATGCGTATATGTTTTGAGACTCCATCAAAAGTATTTCTTTTGTGAAACATGTGATCTATATTAACAAGCATCAATACATCCATGAGCTACACACAAAAAATTCAATCAATACTACTTAATTATGCTAGACACACTATTAAGTCAATATTAGATAAAGTGGGAAAAATCTGATTCCCATGAAAAAAGTGGGGGTACGGTAAACTCATCCAAAAGTTTGTCAAAACATTTTCATGTGACATATCATTGGAAAGAGCTTGAAAAGTAGAATCTAGATCTACTTTGTCTGACAAATTTGGAGTTTGCATGTTTAAGTTATCGCCAAAACAAATTTTTTAAATACATTCCCATTTTGAGGGATTTTTTTCACTTTATCTAATATTGACTTTATTGATCCTTAGCAATAAGGTACTGAGTGTCAAACGCTTTTAGAAGCTACTGAGTGTGGGAAGAGTACTGAAGTGTCGTACGGTGATGGGACAAATGTAAAAGGGTACTGATCGTCCGTACGGACAAGGAACTGATGAGGATCAAAGACTTTGTACAAATCAGTTCAACTTCAACATAATGTTTGTGCTATATTTGATGACTAAATCCTATTACTCCCAAGGCCTGCTAGTCGGAACTCTCTTTTTGAACTTGATTGGACTCTTTTTCTTCCTTGTTGGCTTGATGTCGACTGTCTGTTTATCAATGCTTGCCTCTGTTGCTTGTCTGAGAGGGGTATCCTTGTCTTCAGCTATCTCCACGTGTTCTTCTTCTTGGATTGTGTGGCCTGATGCAATCATGGGTGGCTCTCGAAACCTTATGAGCTTGTGTTTTCCATAGCTCTCCAGACATTTGGGCTCCTTAACACCACATGCTAATGCATAAGAAGTGTAAGACAAAAAGTAAGAGGCCCTCTCTATTAAAATGATCTTTTCCTTTTACCATGGAAGATCATGTCCACCTAAAACCCTAGACAAACATTTAAAGAAGTAAACAATGGCTTCTCCATTGTTGCTCAACTGCCTCGGGGGGTGCACTATATGGAAGCCCCTCCTACGACGTGCGTTCAAGGGGTATTTTAAAAACCCCTTATCTGTGAATTTTGAGCTAATAAAACTACCCCTTTTTCTTTATAGACTTACGGGTTTTTTTCCAAAGTACAATTAAAATACCCCTCTTGTAATTGTATTTCTGTAAATTTACCCAATATTTTGGATTTAAAAAACCCCACCTAATGATCGCACGTGGTAGACTTACATTTTTTAAGGTGCACCCCCCGAGTCAACTGCCTATGGTAAATCAAGATCTAAGCATTGCCTAGATCATGAATATAATGAGCTAGGCTTGACATTTTGCCAAACCTAGCCGGCCTGCTTCCACTTGTTCTTTGGAGGAATGTGTCATCCTCAATTTGTAGCTGCCACATATCAAAAGATTGGAGTGAGACTGTTTGGGGCATCATAGCATAGCGGAGGCTACACTCCAACCCACACACTTGTCAATCCGTGAATGCAACCCGGTTAGCGCATAGAGGCTATCCCGAATGGGAGAAGAAGAGTTATCCACACACTAATGACTTCTAGTCCTACTCAATCCTTCTCAACACTCAAGCAATCAATCTTACATAATCAAAGCATCAAGATTAGGCTACACTTAAGCACACAAATGCAACTTATGCAAGGAACCTAATATGCAATGAGCTATCACACAAGCCTCAACTACACATTATTTCAAGCACAAGCTTCATTACAAGCACTCTACAACTCACAAATCAAAACATCATTAAGAAATCTAGATTAGCAAGAGTGTAGACCAAAACCTCATATCATTGAAAATGTAAAGAATAGAGAGTACAAGATTGAAGCATGAATTGAGATGGAGAGCCTTGGGAGAGCACTTGAGAAGGAGCTATGGAGCAAGCTCTCTCTATGAGCCTCTCAACCAAATGACCAAAGAGTGCTCCCTCTCTCAAATGGGCCACCTTTTATACAAAAATTCTAGAACTCCCAAAAGTTCCCATGTGGGATTATTGTCAAGCCCTCTCCCACATTCATCTACAACTTGGAACTCTTTTCAAGAGCCCTAAGTGTCTTTTTTGTTGCATCCTTGTATTGATCTTCATTCGTCATGCAACACTCCCCCCTTCCTATTTTGCGCACGTCCTCGAGCGCGGTAGTAGCAAGAGCTGCAACAAAAAAAACAATGGATACAAGTAAAGTCTCTTATTGAAAAAAAAGAAAAGAAAAGAAAAACCAGCAATGATAATTTCACACGTGAGCATACAAGTGCAAGGCTGATTAAAGTTTTAATGAGTCCTAAAATAGGTGAGTAAAGACTAGTCAAAGTGAGACTTAAGTGGTAGATAATGCTATGCAAAGGCAAGTGTGCTTTGTACACCGCCGGTTATGACCGCAGTCTCAATGTCCTACAAGTATGTAAGTTATTCCTAAGTGGCAAACCTACTCCTAAATATGAGCAAAGGTGATTGGAACTCTTTTTTTTTTCTTCTTCTCTTTTTTTTTTTTTTCTTTGATGTGTGTGTAGAAGGTGATAAAGATTAAGGTTCCATCCCAAAGAGACCCAAGCAATGGCCAAGAGACCTCCGCCAAGAGAATCTAAAGACCGCTAAGTATCTCAAGGGCGACAGACCCTTTTTCTTTCTTTTATGACCTAAGGAGTACCCCATGAAGATGAGGGCATCGGTCTCGAGGGCCCATAGTGTACCCCAGAGTCCTACCAACATCTATCAAGGTGATAGATTCCTCAAAGGTCTTTTTCTGAAGCTTTTAGACACCAGTGTTCACCCCATGGAAGCCAAGGCATCGGCCCCAAGGTGCTAAGACAACCCCAGGTCCTACCAAGCATTCCACATGGCTGTAGACACATCATGTCTCAATTTACTTTGTATATATATGTTTTTTTAGGGTATATTTTTTTTTAAATAAATTTTTATTACTCCTAGCACCTAGCTCATATCTAAGAGGTAGCTACCACTAGGGATAACTAATATACCTTGAAAGCATAAGAACTTGGCATATTCCCTTGGTATATATCCTACACTGTCTTTAGATAGAAATATCTTTTACTAAGTCTTCTAAGACTCTAGAATTCACTCACCATATTTTAACAACTAATCAAAAACTTCAAGCAGCCAACATTGTGTGAACATGCAAACCATATATTCGAAAGATAAGAGTACATAAAGAAATAAAGATTAAGATTTGAATACACCTGTGGTAGTGCCCTGTTGATGTTGTTCGTTTGCATTGATGCATTGCTGATTTTGTGCAGATTGCTCCTCCTTGATCTTTGTAAGCGTAGCATGTCTCCCCCCTTCCTAATTTGTTTGCACGATAGGTGGACTATTGGGGCGTGTTTGATGCTCTTGTTTTTTACGGAGATTTCTGTAAAATTTTTACTAACAAACACGAAAAGAAAAGAAAAGAATAAAATTTGCCATTGGTGCCAAACACCGAATATAGCCGAGGGGAAAAACCCAATGGGAGAAAAGTGCCCTGGCTTGTCGATCTTATTATGGAGTCGTTGAACTTACCCTTGCGCTGGTGGTGGATCCGTGTCCTCGTCTGCTGGAAAGATGGTATCAATTTCCTCAGGATGCAGAGACAACCCCTCACAAAAACCGGCCGCTGGAGAAGGTGGTAGAGGAAGGAGTGCTTCCTCACTAAAGTATGGCATTGGTTCTATGGGAAGGTTAATCAGACAGTTTCGATTTTGGAACTGCGCAATGTAGGTACTCATATTGATCCAATATTGACATGTGGAGGCTTGGGGAAGGAGGGCTTGCAAGATCAATGGTTGTAAGTCATTTAGGCTTGTATCCCTCCATTGTTGTGCTTGAACCTCCTCAGGTAATCTACGTTGATTTGGTCCTCTCTCTGGTATTTTCACATTAAGAAGATTATGGCGTTGGGGTGTAACTCCCACAATTTGCTTCATTAAGCCCGTGCCATATCATCTAAAGTAAGAGCAGCATATCCAACAAATATGTGAAGCTTCTTCTAATACAAGCGGTGCACACTCTTGACAATGTGGAAATGGGTGATGCTGTTGATAGAATAATGTGACAAAGTGATGCCCACAGCAATTTTCACCTAGAAGTACCTAGAATGTGTTTGAAATGGAGGAGCACTATAACCCCCGCGATGATCTGGTCGAGTACTATCAGGGTCAATGCATGGTGGACATGTATCTCGCCAAATATCCATCAAGAGTTATCTTATCTTTCATGCTCGCTCGCTCGCCGCTCGCCGGCTTTGCCGCTGCATTCACGTGGGTCACCTTCAACGCATCCTTCACGCGCTTCTTCACAGCCAGCTGGTTCCTTCACCTTTACAGCCACTCCACGCCTCTTCCTGCGCTTCTATTGGAGACACTCGCTTCAGTTGCTGCGCCTTCAGATGCCTGCGCTTCTCTGCGTTCTTGCCGACGGCCAACTCCGCCTCTGCTTGGCTTAGCCGCCTCTGCTCTTCTGTCGGCTATGCCAACGCCGCCTCTTCCACGTTAATATATATATATATATATATATATATATATATATATATATTATAGCCGCCTTCGGATGCCTTTTGCTGCTACCCGCTGCCAGTCTCCACGCCAACGTCGGCCAGCAGCCGCCTACGCCGACGTTTCTGCTGCTACCCGCTGCAAACTGCTCACACTCCCTCAATGCAGAACCCGACGCCGACTGCCCCCTCCACGATGCAACATTCGACGCACTCTCGCCGGCAGCTCTTTCTTTTTTTTTTCTTCTGCGCTCGCTTTACCTCCACGCTAACCTTCGCCACTGCTCTGCTCCCGCCTATGCCATCGCCACTGGCCGCCTACACCAACGTAAAAAAAACGATTATACGGCCGCCTATACCAACGTAAAAAAAACGATTATATATATATATATATAATTGTTTTTTTTTTAAGCCATCTGCTGCACGCCTCTTTTCAGCCGCCTTTCCACGATGCAACGTTTGATGCAGCCCGCAAATATATATATATATATATATATATATATATATATAGATTTATAAGTTTTTTTCTTAAGGCCACCCTTGGTTGCCCGTTTCTTTCAAGTAAATTGGTTAGTCATGCTGCAATAGATAAATATTCCTTATTTTTTCCTCGAGCACGGACAGCTCATATTGAGCTTAATGGCCGCCTTACATGTGCATGTATATATATATATATATATATATATATATATATATATATATCTTTGCTGCGCTTGATGCGTTGGCTCCCCACACAATAACAACACAACAAAACAATAAAAGAAAGGCCGCCTCCAACACTTCCTATCTATCCCTCGCCAACCCCGTCAAAAATACAAAAACAGAAAGTACTTAAATCTGATTAGTGGCGGGATTTCTCTATCGCAAAGAGGTTTTAATTAATTTTGTTTTTTTTGTTGCTTCTAATCAAAAAAACGAAAGCACACAAGGCGCCCTTGAGATCACACACTCAATGCCCTTGCAAACCCTACTCTAATCTACTCTAATCCACGATTTTGCAATCAATGGAGCACTTAGTAAGAAGTAATGGTTAACACCCTTCACTAACTTAGGTGTGCGTTCCCCGGCAGCGGCGCCATTGTTTGAGGCATCATAGCATAGCGGAGGCTACACTCCAACCCACACACTTGTCAATCCGTGAATGCAACCCGGTTAGCGCATAGAGGGTATCCCGAATGGGAGAAGAAGAGTTATCCACACACTAATGACTTCTAGTCCTACTCAATCCTTCTCAACACTCAAGCAATCAATCTTACATAATCAAAGCATCAAGATTAGGCTACACTTAAGCACACAAATGCAACTTATGCAAGGAACCTAATATGCAATGAGCTATCACACAAGCCTCAACTACACATTATTTCAAGCACAAGCTTCATTACAAGCACTCTACAACTCACAAATCAAAACATCATTAAGAAATCTAGATTAGCAAGAGTGTAGACCAAAACCTCATATCATTGAAAATGTAAAGAATAGAGAGTACAAGATTGAAGCATGAATGGAGATGGAGAGCCTTGGGAGAGCACTTGAGAAGGAGCTATGGAGCAAGCTCTCTCTATGAGCCTCTCAACCAAATGACCAAAGAGTGCTCCCTCTCTCAAATGGGCCACCTTTTATACAAAAATTCTAGAACTCCCAAAAGTTCCCATGTGGGATTATTGTCAAGCCCTCTCCCACATTCATCTACAACTTGGAACTCTTTTCAAGAGCCCTAAGTGTCTTTTTTGTTGCATCCTTGTATTGATCTTCATTCGTCATGCAACAGAGACAATAATACATAACTACAAAACATTTAAACACAAGATAAAGTATTTGATTTGAAGTAATAATATCATACCTTCTCATTTTCATCAGCAACAAGAAGTTCATCTTTCCAAAGATTTATTCCTCTCCCCTCCAGTCCAGCCTCTTCTTTAAGCTTTTCCTTATGAAGTGCTGAGAGATTCATAGCTTCCTGGGTGAGCTAGAAGGCAGCTTCATCTGGCTTTTGGAAATTTTCAGCCTCTTTGAAACAAATAGTAAGGGCCTCTGCAGGATCAAAAGTTGTTTCCAAAGCCAGTAGTGAATGGCCATCCTCTATGCCAACCTCCTTGTCAAGCCTTGAAGCCTGGGCAATTAGGGAAACGGCATAGTCCTCCCTCAAATTAAACATACACTCTATATCATGGAGGAAAACATAATCTTTACCACCAATCAAGACACATGGAAGCATGGACACTACATAGTTGCTGCTCTAAACATCAAAATCTTCAACTGGCTGTGCTGCCCTAAGAGTTTCAGTCCTCAGTTGAACAAGGTCAAGAGCAGCCACTTGCAGCCCCTCATCCTCGAGGTTGATATCTTCTTCCTGCTCTGCCATATCTGTTGCCACAGGAATATTCTCTTTTACCTCCGCTACAGATATATCTTCTTCTTCAGCCTCCTGCCCTTGCTCTTCTAGAGATTGCTGATGGAAGACAATGTACATAAGGAATGCCATGGTTTCCTAAAGCACTCTACACTTTCTAGTGTGCAAGTTACAGCTGAATTTATATTCCTCAGGCAGGCTGTCAAATCTTCTATTTACATGGTACCTCAGCCTGTCAATGGAGATAATATGATTTATATGCACAAAAACCTTTTCACCTTCCACAATTCTTCCTGCCTCTGTCAGTTGTTTGAAGGTATCCCAATGGTCTGAAAGAAAATCTCTATGATGCTCCAAAACAGAGCTCATAGTGAACTCCCTGTTGAAAATATTGTGGTATATGTGGAAGTTCCTCTGAGCCTTGCATTTGTGAAGAAAGTCAAATAGGAGCAAATCTGGAGATTTGTCCTCTTCTGGTTCCCTGTGCTTTGAAAGGTAAGATTCACCTTTCTGCTCCAGTCTCTTGCTTTTGCCAGAACAAAACTTTATATATCATGAATTCTATATGCTGACATATGCAATCAGGGAATGTATAGGATATCACCAAACAACTCTCTTCATGAGCACACATGAATCACCTGGTGATTGCTGTGGTCTGAGTATAGCTGCAGAAAAGTCCAGCTTCCTCGTAAAAGGAGGGGCCTGAGAATCAACTGTTCCAAAGCAAAAACTTTTCCCATCATTAAGAAAGAAATCCCCAGGGACATAGAAAGCAAAACAATAAGGAAGAAGTGAAAACCAAAAGTGACACAAGAATTTGCAAGAAAACGCGATGCAGGGCCATTTGGAAAATGTCAAGTACTCTCCTTGCATTTTGTTGCAAATTCTCCATTTCTATTGACATCCATCTCCAATCAAATGCTAGAAACATCTTACAATGTTCTGGACAATAAATAATACTAGGAGGAATACCCAAGGCAAGAGAGAGCAAAACAAGGAGGAAGAAATAAAAACTAAAACTAATAAAAGAATTGGTAGGAAAACGCGATTTGGACCATTTGGAAAATGTAAAGCACTCTCCTCGCATTTTGTTGCAAAATTCTAAGTCCTTTTCA
Source organism: Cibotium barometz (assembly GCF_041138505.1). NCBI lineage: Eukaryota > Viridiplantae > Streptophyta > Polypodiopsida > Cyatheales > Cibotiaceae > Cibotium > Cibotium barometz. Next base: position 28,824,549 of record NC_141048.1, on the reverse strand, counting down.
TATCCATCACTAATCAAATCATAGGGTGATGTACCAGATTCCTAGGCAGTAAGATTCAAGAATTCTATAGATGGAAGAAATATATATCAGAAAACATTGAAAAGAATATAGATCTCTGACCTTTCTTTTCCTCTTCCATACTGTTAGAGTTGCCCTGGTGATTCTCTTGCTCTCTTCCAAACTTGAGCTGCAGCCTAGGTAACCTGGAGATCTGGCAGTGGTAGTAGTCTTCAGACAGGTTGCAGAGTGGATGGAGTGTGTTGGGTAGAAAGTGATCAGAGGGGGAAGGAAAAGGATGATGGGAGGGTGCTGGCAGGGATGGAAGACAGGGAGGGAAGAGTGTTAATGGATCTGATTATGAAATCATGATTGGCACAATTTCCAAGGCAAAAAGTGACTTTTACACGTGTCAAATTTCAAATTCCAAAAGATTTGGGTGGGACCCACACGTGTGAAAAAACGACTACATTTCACACATGTGGTATTTAATAGCTACTTTATTTGTATTTTGCAATAATCTATTCACTCCTGTTTAATCTCTCCTAACTCAGCTCTCTTGCCTCTCTACCTCCCTACTCTACACCATCAGCATCATGACCAGTAGCACAGGCTCATCCCCAGCACAGGATACTCATCACCAGCATAGCACACCTACAGATAGCTTCCAGGTCAGTAAGACACTCTATTTCCTTCTCTTCTTGTTTAATAGTATATTAGGGTAAGGTACTGATTGATGTGATGTAGCTTAGATATTATGATAAATATTATATGCATTTCTTAGCTTTTTCCACTATAAGGAGAAGCAGGAAGACTTTCTAATTGGGCTTGTTGAGTGAGAGCTTGATCACTTCTTGCCTTCTATAGACTCAATCCATCTTGCACCAAGTTGTAAACACACTGAAATGACTGAAGGCATGCTCCACCATGCTGCCTCAAGAATTTGCAGTAAAACGCAAGGACAGGGCTTTAGAAATCTTAAACAGCCCAAATCACATTTTGTTGCAAATTTGAAAATGCTGCTTCATCCCACCCTATCATTGTGTTTTTGTGTCTTTCTAGGCTATTCAAGGCTGTATACTCCTTGCATAAACTCAATCTATATTGTTTGTAGTTGTAAAGACAGAGAATTCACTGTAGGAATGCAATAGCATGTTGTTTCAAGTATTTGCAGAAAAACGCGATGGTGAATTGTTAGAAATTTCAAAGTATCATAATCGCGTTTTGTTACAAATTATTAAATTTTGCTTTATCCAATTTGTCATTGCCTTCTTTTATCATTCCATGTTCTCCATGATTGTAATCTTTTTCCATTGCTTTGTATGCAGCTTTTTAGAGTGATGGCAAGAACCAAGGAAACTGCAAGGATGGCTGGCAAGGGGCCAAGGCTTGCAGCAGCAGCTGGGGCCAGATATCAAAGAATCTAGTGTGCCTCCAAAGGGAAGAGTTGCACATGGCAAGAAGGGGAAGCCAATGAGCATGTTGCAGCAAAAGTCCAAGAGATTAAAACATTCTGTAGGTGTGCTAAAGGAGATCAGAAAGCAACAAAAAGCTATAGGCTTTGCAATCCCCAAGGCCCCTTTTCAGAGACTAGTGAGAGAAATATGTGATAGTTGGCACCTTGGTTTCAGGTGGAACAGGACTGCCATTCTTTCCTTATAGGAAATGGCAGAGGATTACTTGGAGAAATACTTTGAAGATGCAATGCTTGTAGCAGTCCATGCTCAGAGGGTAACTCTGATGGCCAAGGACTTCAACACTTTGTCCAGAGTGAGATGGAGGTATGACAAGCTGGTCCATCCTGTGGAATGGTAGGACATAAAAATGAGAGACATATTATTAATTCCACCTACAAGGAAATTGAAGGTAGATAAGGTGAAGGTTGTTGAAGTAACCCACTCAAAGAGCACAGAGGGAAAGTTGCCTATGAGGAGTCATTGAAGCAGCAAATAGAAGAATCCAAATCTGCTATAGATGTGGAGACTGTACAGATGGAGCTGCAGATACAAAGAAGGTTGCAGGAGCTGGGCCCTAACATAGTTGTCCATATTGAAGATGAAACTTCAGAGAATAATTTTGACTTGACAAAACCATGCTTGGCAGCATTGGCTCATAAGAATGAGTATTGCTCAGATACTATCATTCTTGCAATGCTCTAGTAAGTGTCTTTTATTTTACATTTGTTTGCAAAACAATCCTTATTGTACCTCCTTCTTTACACCTTACCCTAATTATTGTTTTGTCCAATGTAGCATGATGAGAAGCTAGCTGAACCATGCTGTACAGCATACAGTTCATATTATTGATCCTGCAATTTCCTTCAAGTTAAGAGATCCAAAGGAAACTCCCATGGATATTTCCAATTGGTTCAGACACTGTGATTTTGATCATGTTGATATTTTGCTACTTCCATACCATAACAAGTATGCGGGTGACTACTTCTTTTAGGATTTTTCTTCAAGATTGAGAACTCTTGTAGCCTTTGATTTCTTAATGCCTTTTTTCTTTTGTAATGACCACTGGAGCTTTGCTTCTATTGACATCCAGCAGAAGCAATGCTTTTTATTTAACTCTCTTAGAAACACACACAGAGAGGTCAAATTGTAAGTGATTTGTGTGCTATTTTTAACTTTAAACTTTATTATTTGGATTTAATGTACACTAACTGAATTATATGTATTTCAGTTGTATTAGAAGGCTTCTAGATGCATTGGATCACTGTCCTCCTAATGTCAATCTTTTGGATTCAATAGAGCCAATAGATTTAGAGGTAGAAAGTTGTTCCCTCTACTGATGTCTATTTCATGCTATGCCTTTGAACTTATTGAATAATTTTATTTTGTTCAGATATTAACAGTTTCTAACATATCTTTCCAACTATCCAGACACCACAACAAGATGATTCAAGTAGCTGCGGATGGAGAGTGCTGATTAGTGCCAAATATATACTTTCAAGCTATTTTGAGATAGGATAGCCAAAGCTTGTAAGAAAAAATAATTTTCATTTAGCTTCAAAAAATTTGATATTGGTACAAAGTGTTCTAAATCATCATATCTCATTGCAGATGAGAGAAGATAGCTTCAGATTGAACTATGTATATAGTTTCAGAGCTGATATAATTTGGAAGTTTTTGAAGTATGCCTCCCCCAAACCTATTGTACCAGCTACTGTCGAGTTGGGTGAGAGCTCTAAAGTCCGAGAAGGTGTCATACACCTTGATGACACAAATGATGTAGATATGGTGCCACAGGAACAAGGACCTAGTGTTGATGAGGAGAAGCCACAAGAACAAGGACTTGATCTGCTGCTGCTGATGTTATTGAGGAGATGATGGAGCAGCAGCAAACAGATGCTCCAGGGGCAGTAGAGGAGACAATGGAGCAACACCAAGAGACTGTACATGACACGATGGAGCAGCAGAAAATAGATTCTCCAAATAAAGATGATACGGTGAGCTTGGACCATGTAGAGTAGCCTCTAATAGAAAATTGTTGTCTCACGAATATGTTCTACATATATAATTAAACACTTCTGTACAAAATTTTACTTTATTGAATATAATACATTTATTTATGGAGTCTGTGTTATCTCAATTTTCAAATTTTCAATGTCTTTGCATTTTATTGAACTCTCTCTTCTTTTGAGCACCTGCAAAAAAGCAATATGAAACAATAGGGTAAAGCAAACTAATAGCAGTGCTTAATGAGACTAGGATAAGTCACATGGTATACCTTCTTATTGTTGTAGATAAATAAAAAGTCCTTTGAAATAGAACCTTTTGTCTCAAATAGAATGTCATTGCGCAATTGAGCTAGGGAGCAACATTGTCTTAATGAGATATTGACTAGCACATCGCCATTCTCAACAACATCAATATCAAGAAGTTTATTTTCTACACCAAAAGAATCTTCATCTTGATCCATTGGGACTAGTTTTGTACCTAGCATTCGATTGCGCTTATAATAAAAAGAAAAAATGAAATTTTGTGATGCAACCATGTACTTCAGTTGCATAGAAGGTTGGACAACCTCACAAAACATTGAACTACATGTCTTCTTATCCCAACCTTTATCCAAAAATTGTGGCATGCATGCCAGACTTGTTGCTTTAACTGTGAACATTGTTTTTGAAACCTTCACTAGAAAGGTATTAAACAAGTCTACAAAAACTGTGAGAGGCATGCATAAAGAAATTTTTATTATCCTTGTGGCAATATTGGGCCTCAGAGCTTTTTGTACTTCTTTGAAAAGCTTGGCCCTATATGCCTTTGTAACACTAAAATGTGGGAGAGGCCAATCCACTGAATTCCATGCTGGAAGGTCTTGTTTTCTTAACACACCATGTGTGTTTGCATTGTCCAGCAAACTGATAAAAACATTAGGAACTCAATGGAGTCTTCTTGGGCCCTTTAATTTGGACGTTTAGTGAAATGCTTAAAATGCTAATCCATCTTTGACCAAGCCTAGAGGCCTAGTCCTAAAAGCATATATTTGATTTTTCATAAAAACAAAAAAAAATGAAAACAAGGAGATATTCTTAGATCTGGCCACCTAGGTGACTTTAAAGCTTTGTAATGGGCTGTCAGTCAGTTATCATAGCCTTCTCTACCTTTTCGAACTCCAAACATTCCAAAAATTCGTCACTTTCTTTCCCCCTTTTTTGTGTGTGCACCAGATCTCTTTCTCTCTCTAAATCCTCTCTCTAAAACACCCTGCACTCCTTCTCCATGGAAAAAAGCATCTTTCTCTACTCCAAAAGCCATAGCTAGCAGATCTGTACTCCTAAATGAGCCTTCTCTCTCCAAACCCACAGTAGTAGCCATGGCTTGCAAGGAAGAAGCTTACCATGAGCATTCTCTCTACAATACTTGGTCCTCTCTCCATAGCTAGCAGGTCTGTACTCCTAAAAGAGCCTTCTCTCTCCAAACCCACAGTAGTAGCCATGGCTTGCAAGGAAGAAGCTTACCAAGAGCATTCTCTCTACAATACTTGGTTCTCTCTCCAAACCCATAGTAGTAGCCATGGCTTGCAAGGAAGAAGCTTACCAGGAGCATTCTCTCTACAATACTTGGTTCTCTCTCCAAACCCACAGTAGTAGCCATGACTTGCACAGAAGAACCTTTTCATGATGTATTCTCTCTCTATATTGCTTAGCAGCCATAGCTTGCACTAAAGAAGCTTCCCATGATGCATTGTCTCCTTTGCATTTTCGTCTCACCATTGCCAAGCCTCTCTATGTTTCTTTGGCTCCCTTTCTGGCTTCTTTCTCTATCCACAATGTAGCTCTAGAGAAGCAACCCTCATCTCCATTCTTCCCATTATTTTTTGATACCATATCCTGCTCCTTCCACTCCTATTCAACCCAAGCTTACAAGCCTACTTTCTTGTAGATGGCACTACAAGACATCACCAATAAGCCTTCTAAGATCCGCCTTCAGGTTGATTTGGAGAAAGAATACGCAACCCTACGCAGTAGGCATGTTGCACCCAATATTTCATACGATCAGCTTCGAATGCAAGGAGCAAAGGCCATTGATCTTTGGATTGATGGAAATCTTTATCCACCAGATCCAATATCTGGTGCCCCTCCACCATTTAAAAGCATTACAAGTTTTCTTAAGTTTGTTGGTGATGGTTTCAATGGGATTCTTGGCTATTGTAGGAGATTACACATGTTGTGGCTAGATGAGGCAGCTGAAAAGAGGCAAACACAATTTGCCTTCGACCAGCTTCAAGCGGCATCGACTAAGCAGATCAATAGTTTGATGCACAGGATTCAAGAGCTCTCAGAGGAGCTTGAGGTGCAGAAGAATAATCTAGCGGATCGTGTGCGCACAATAAATCAATTTACCGATAATTATGTTCATCTTCAACACTCCACTCGTAATCTTCGGCGTCGTGTTCACCATTTCACTCATCTTCCCATTGGATATCACGCAAGGCAAAGAAAACGTAAAGCTGTTGGGTTACTTTCTAAGACAGCAGGCGCATGCAAGAGGCGTAAACAAACAACCAGTTAAAATTTTTTGTAGGAATTATAGAAACTTTGAGAAGCAATTGATGAATAAAGCATCTCTCATGGGTGACTCTTGCGATTGTAGGGCATGTGCAACAGCTATACTAGGATGTAACAACGCTGAGGCCAATGTTAATGTCTCCCTTCTTCAGCATGTCCTTCAGGAGAAGGATATCATGGAAATGATAAATAGTTCTGGTAATGATAAGCTGCGGGAGACCCTTCGTCAACATTTCTTGAAGGAAATCAAAGAAATTGTCACACCCAAAGAGATGCTTGATATATGTGACTCAGCAGGTATTAGCCAGAAAGGTTAGAGAGCAATATACAGGTCAATCACTTTAGGGTTACGAGCAAAGGGAGTTACGCAATCCTTGCTTCCAACACTTTATAGCTTACAGATGGCAAAGAAGTGTGCTAATGGTGATATTGCATCCATGTTTAATGGTGGGTACAAGTGGGTTGAGGATATTATGCCAATGCCAACAATCAAACCCTTTGAATACAATGCATATAACAATGTCTACATTGACATGGAAGTGCTACAAAAAGCAATGATTCATTACTATGGCCTCACACTTGAAGAGACAGGTGGAAATGCCGTGTTTGTCTTGAAGCTGGATGAATGTCAAGTGGTTAAAGGTCAAAGACTGGAGCATGTTAGTTTAACCTTGATGAGCCGAGCACTTAGAGGAAAGCCTTTAGAGACCCAAGAGTTGGATGCAACTAAAGACAGCAACAATAGGGGTCAAGGGCATAAGCAAGACTACTACGGCATTCAATAAGAGAAGAACATCTGGTGGCAAGCAGCATGGGTCCTCCCAAAAGAGAACCATGATACCTTGAGGTGGTATTTTGAACGGTCTGGCATTCAACATGTCGTCTCTTGTCAGGTCAATGGTCAAAAGCTTGATGTTCCCGGAATAGGCTGCTTTAACATTGAATGGCACTTGGGTGGCGATCTAAAAACCTTAAAGTGTATGTTGGGTTGTAAAACAGGTGCGAATACTATATTCTCATGTGTTTACTGTTGTCATTCCAAGACAGCAGTAGACTCAAGAGTAAAAGGGAAACAACCTAGCAAAGGCAAAAGTCAAAAACAGGTGGGTGCAAAAAAAGCAATCGTTTTTGGTGCTGAATAGAGGAAAGGATCAAAGGTATGGCATAATGGCATATTAAGTTGTGACCAGAGCAAGCCACCTAGTCGTGACCAGGAGGACAATGCTTGGAACCCAATCTTGGACATTCCACTATGCCAAGTGCATGTGTGCACATTACATGCAAGACTCAGGATTTTGGATAAGCTATTGATGCTCCACATAAACTATGTCTGGAACATGGAGCCCGAAGATCGACAAGAAGAGTCAATACGTGCACTAGAGGGTGTACTTTCCTCTATGGGATTACATGCTGGAGCAGTGGTCTTGACAAAGGACAAAAAATCAAACCCTACACAAGACAACCCTAATAAAATTTGCATGGGTGGATCAAAGGCAAGACACTTGCTATCAAACCACTTGGGTTCTCATAGCCACACTGACTTTGAAATTTGGAAGAAGATATGTGATGTTACAACATATCGAGGAAATGATGCCAGGCTTGGCCTAAAACGTGCACATGTATGGGAGGTGTGTAATAAAATGGTCGATCTTCTAGAGCGACCTCACCTGGATGACCATGGTATTGAGGCACTTAAACAAGCCACTTGTAGATTTACAAAAGAAATGGTCGAGGCATGGGGAGAAACACACATTACTCACTACATGGTAATGTTATATTTCTTGTGTCCTTGTAGTATGTTCTTCATACTGTTTGTTGACTTTTTTTAATTTTCTATGCAGCATATATTGTATGCACATGGGCCATACTTTCTCGATAGATATGGCTCTTTAGTACTTTGGAGCAATCAAGGCATGGAGAAATCACATTACCAAGCAAAGGCCGTGTATTTTAAGGCCACTCGCCATGGTGGTGGCAAAGTCAAGAGTAATGCGCTCCATGAAATGTTCAACTGGTTCTATCGCGTTCTGGTTGGCAAAAAAAGGCAGAAAAGTCGCGGTAATTTGTCTCTTAGGCGTCAAATAATGAAAACTATTAATGCAAGAAGAACTGAAGGATACAACAGATCAAATGCTAGGGAGAGACTACGGCAGTGGGTAGCAAGCAAGCGTCGGTGTGGTTCCTCATGGGCTTAAACTCTCTGATTATAATCTTTTTGTGTTTTTAAATTTTCTAAAAGTTTTAAAAAATTATATTTATAGACATATTTAAGTCATTTTTCATTTATAGCCACCACATTTCAATTTCTTCTTTGTGCTCTACTCTCTCTTGCCCTCCCACTATCTCTTGCACTCGTACATACCTAGGCCATGCCAGAAGAACAGGAGCAAGACTTGCCGTTTTTCGATCAACTCGGCCCACTACCTGCTACAGCAAAAAGGACAAATCTACCTATAATAACAGAGCAAGAGCCAAAGGAGATGAGAGAAGAAGAGCGCAGGAAGGAGGTTGAAGAAGCGCAACGCAGGAAGGAAGCTGAAGAAGCCGAGCCTAGTAGAGAAGCAGAAGAAGAGCAGCATCGAAAAGAAGCCGAGGAAGGTCAAGGGTAACCACCGGAGATTGTTATTGAGGCCGACACCCTAGAACAGCTAGAGGTTATCTTACAAAACAGGGAGGTCGAACTCTTGTCCTATGGCATCACGAAAGAGACCATTGACAAAGAGTTTGCTCTTGTGAGGGCGGCTTGGGAGACAGAAATGCAAAAGAGACAGTAGCCCAAAGAGGACGCAAGGAGGGCAAGCCAAGCACACCCACAAGCAGCCACAACATCTAGACGTCCAGTCAAGAAGTGTGGCAAAAGAATGGAGGGCAAGTTTCGGGACCAGCAAGAAGAGGAAGAGCGTGCACAAAAGAAAAAGAAGTTCAGGTCTGAACGACCACCGTGGGAGAATCAAAGACCACCACCGCCTCCACCAGTTACAAAGAAGAAGAGAAAATGGAGGCCAGGGACAGTCGCGCTACGAGAGATTAGGAAATATCAGAAAAGCATAGATCTTCTCATCCCCAAGGCACCATTCTCTCAACTGGTGAGAGAAACAATGGAAAAATTTACTGACAGGGTTGATCGCATACAGAGTACAGCTCTTGAAGCTCTTCAAGAAGCTGCTGAAGATATTGTAGTTTCTGTTTTTGAAGACTCAGTGCTGGCTATGGTACATGCCAAGAGAGTTACTTTGAAGCCTGTAGATATGTCCCTAGCCCTACGTCTACGTTTAGAGCGTAGCCTTCTACCTTAATAGGCTAACCCACTTTGTAATTCTCCCTACAAAATTTTGTAATGTTCCCAAATTTCTTTGTAGCATTTTCACACATTAATGAAAGCTTTTTGAGTTGTGTTACATTCTTTGTTGAGTCCAATTTTTTTTGTATGCTCAGTGCCAATGAACATTTCATTAAAAAAATATAAAAGCACTATACACACAGGAAAAAACACACACAAACACACACACACACACACATATATACACACACATACATATATACACACATATATATATACATATACAAATATATATACATATACACATATATATATATGTACACACACACACATATATATATATATATTTATATATACAAAAAAGGTAGAGCCTATAAAGTCACCTAGAGACCCTTATAGAGGGCCTTATGAGCCTCAAGACCAAAAATATCAAAAATAAAAAATAAAAAAATGCCATGTGCGCTACGGCGCGTTAATCAACAGTTTGACCAGGTCAAACTGTCGATTTCCGTGCCGTAGCGCACATGGCATTTTTTTTATTTTTTTTTGATATTTTTTGTCTGGTGAGGCTCATAAGGCCTTTAGGTGCCCTAACAGCCCCAAAACCTTATATATTTATATAAGATATTATATATATTTATATATATCTTATAATAGCTCCAAAATCTTATAATATCTTATGTCTTATATATATATATATATCCTATATATCTTTTATATATATATATATATATCTTTCAATAGCCCCAAAATCTTATATATATATATATAGGTACACACACACACACACATATATATATGTATATATATACATATATGTACATATATATACATATATGTGAGTGTATATACATCTATAAATATAACATTTTTTCGTACCGCTCTAACCCAATCTCAATTACTTTTTTAATCACAATCACATTTAAAATGAATCCTAAACAATATTTTCTATGAACACATGAACAAAATCTTAAAATTGCGAGGCTTGAAATGGTATATCACAAGTACGCCAGGAATAATCACAATGCACAACAAAAAAATTTTATTAAACTTGGAAGAAAAGTTTGCATTACATCTTTTTAATAAGCTCTTGGAAGAGCTCAGGAGAGAGAGTTCTAGAGGCTAGTTTCTGGCCTAAGATTTGGAATATATCACTTGGCTCATTGATTCCTTGAGCCTGAGAAAGGGCACAATGGCCTAAAACTGAGCCGGGATGCTTGCCCGTAAAGCAATACAAGGCAGCTTCCCTAGATACCAAAATACATTTATTTATGTTCGAGGCTAAGGGGTTCTTCGACAAGACTGCACTAAGTGCTTTACATTTTAGGAGCTTGGCATAGGCGATCCCTGAATAGTCTAAATGAAAAACCCGCACTATGTCGACTCTGAGGGCAGGTATGTAGTGCCAAAGAGATGCATCTCGACCCTCCGACTTTGGTCGCGTTCCTCCTACGTGCATAGCAAACTTGTCCACTTCAAAAGCAGTCTGTCAACATGTCAATATAGAAGTTAGGAAGCGTGAAATGATACAACTAAAAATAATTTGCTTTACAACTAAGAAGTTAGGACATACCTCAGTTGCATCGTCACTTGCAACTAGTTGCTCATTTGTCAAGTTTATGCTTCCTTGGTCTTGAGCATCGCCAGCAACCAAGGGCATGTGTGGTCCAAAGGCAGCTACGCTCTCATAGAATTGCACATCTTGCTTTATTTCAACGAGCGCTTTGGCCACTACATCTTCCAAGGAACTGCTACCAATATCGTATGCAAGCGCTTTTGTGAGGTTGTCATCTTCAAAAGAGATTTTCACTTTTCCTTTGTCTTGACCCCCAGCATTCACGGCAATAATAGACAGTGCCTCATCCTCGCGAAACCCGAGTGTCGTGGCAATGTCATCCAAAAACAAAAATTCTTTCCCATCAATAATGATTGGATGCAAAGCCATGATAACAAGGTCTGGGACCTCCTCAAGTACTTCATCCCCCTCTAGAACTAGGTCCGGAACCTCCTCGGGGACATTCTCTTGTAGAGCCACCAATGCCATTGAGGCCTCCCATTGTTCTGTAACATTCTCTTCCTCAGCATGGGCCTCTTGGACCTGCTCCATTAGCTTTACTTTGCCCTTTTCTTTTTCCTTGCCACTTTCTTTCGCCACACCCTATTGTAACAGAAGGACCAACACCATGTCCCAGCTCAGGAAAGAAGTGCCGATATTGCCCATTTGTAGATCCAAGAGTAAGTCTTCCTCCTCAATCCTATAGTCCTTTTCTGTGAGGGATTTTAAAAACCTTGTTAGGCGAAATCTAAAATTCTTGTCTTCCCTGAATATGTACTTGATGAGGTCAACTGGAACCCATAGGCCCTCATCACCCTCAAACATGATGGAGTACGTGCTGATGTGTTCATCCATATACTGAATGACATCTGTAAAAGCATCCGCGTGTAGATGCATTGTTGCATGCACATCAATTGCTCCCTCAAACATAGGGACGATCTCATCAACCCTATGAAGTAACTCAAGCTTTCCTAGCTGTGCAATAAGTGCGTCAAGTAGAGGTGCCATGACTATGAGTGATTGCAAGAAATAGAGAGTGTGTGATACACAAAGGTGTGCAAAATTGAGAGCAAGTGTTAGGAGAGAACGATAATTGTCAATTGATAAAAATGAGTAAAGTATCGTTTATAAATGGGCGACCTTGTTATAAAAATTTTAAAAACTTTTAAAATTTTTAAGTACCAAAATTTTTTTTAAAAATGGTATGCGAAAGCAAGAACGTATCCTTCCATCGCAAGGTCATTTCTAATTTACTAGTGGCTCAATCCACAGATGCTTGTGTGACCAACCTTACACTATCACAAAAAAATAAAACTTGCACAAGACAATTGAAAAACCTTAATAAGATAGTGAGGCAAAAAAATTAAACTTATATTTACTTCAATTCAAGATTACATATCCAGTGGTTATTTGATAGCTACACAGCTAGGGAAAGTAATTTCTCTACAAAGAAAAGATCGTTCCTGCCTTTTGCGCACTACTCTACCATTGATTATAAAAGCAAAATCACCACTCTCAGTGAGAATCGAAGAACTAAGTAGTCGCGTAAGTTGCATTCACAGCAACATCTTCTACATCCCCACCTTGCATGGATATATGTAGCACACCCTGTTCTATAGAGGTTGTGTCAGAGTCTAACGCCTCCCATTCTCCATTTGTAAGCTTCCATCGCCTGTAAGGAAACGCAATGGACAACTGTTGCTTGGCAATATGGTAGCGCATCACAACCTTCTCAACTATTACTCCGCATCTAATGGTGTCTCCACTGTGTTGAACAACTTTTTTATCCCATGCAGGTGATAAGAAACAAGTCAGAGCTCTCTCCCCCTTTGCAATCCATAAAGTTGGGGTACGATGTGTGTCACTTGTACGAAACAGGTACACAAAGAGGTGTAGAGGTATAAAGCAGGATATGGTTGCTTTGTGAGATCCATATGTGCACTTCATAGCATTTTGCACCTTGCTTTCGATCTGCAAACAAGCCATGGCCACTGAAGCATTGTCTGGAATTGGCCATTCAATAGATGTGAGAGTTGGCGTAGGTTTTGGAACTAATTTTCCAGTACCATTTGCTGTCATGGGAACCACATATGTATCCTCATAGAAGAAGATGTTTCGTGCAAGAAGTTGTGCAGCTGGACACCCTCCAAAGATTAAACTACCAAGCTCCACATGGTATGCTTCAAAGGTTCCTGAAATTGCCTCCATAGGCTCCCACTCACTATAGTTTGAGGGCAAAATATCTACGCAGAGGAACCCAAGAACAATCAAAGCAGTGCTCAGTACCCCATTATTAGCACACAATTGATTTAAAAACAAGAATATAAAGTGGTGAAATAACTTACAATTTGCAGGAACTCGTTGACGTTGGTCATGGTCTGCTAGTTTCAGCTCTGTTGCCTTGTAAACATGTTGGACCTTGGCTAGCTTTTTTCCATCACGATCTTGTTTGAGCTCCAATATCCGACCTTTCCAATGGTGACTTTGTATATCAACGTATTGCTTTGACACCTTGTGGGTTCCTCTTGTACTAGGCTGCATCGTAATCCAATCCCACTTCTCGTACTGTTTGATGTTCCAGTGTCCATCCTCATCTTGACCACTGCTACAAGAGAGAGATTGAATACTGATCGGAGGCCTTCGAGCTCTAGAAGAAGACATCAGATGTATATATTAGGGAGATTATAAACCTTGATGATGGCAAAGGAAAATTGAATGGTGAGAAAAAAACTTAGACTAGGGAGATGTACAAAAGAGAAGGAGTTGTAGAGCAAGTTCCAAGGGCTTGGCTGTGCTATTACTGCACTTTGAAAGAGGATATTAGAGGGGGTGAGAGGAGACAATGAGTAAGATTATGAGAGCCAAAGAATTTGCAACTCAAGCTTCCATAGCTTGGCTCCACTGTTACACTCTGTAAAAGGAGGTTGGACAAGGTAGAAGGATGAAGTAAGGAAATGTAAGTGAGGATCAAACTTCCATAGCTTCTGAGAGGAGGTTGCAGATCAAGCTTCCATAGCTAAGCTCTGCTGTTACACTCTGTAAAAGGAGGTTGAACAAGGAAGAAGGATGAAGTAAGGAAATGTAAGTGAGGATCAAACTTCCATAGCTTCTAAGAGGAGGTTGCAGATCAAGCTTCCATAGCTAAGCTCTGTTGTTACACTCTGTAAAAGGAGGTTGGACAAGGAAGAAGGATGAAGGAAGGAAATGTAAGTGAGGATCAAACTTCCATAGCTTCTGAGAGGAGGTTGTTTGCAGATCAAGCTTCCATAGCTATAGATCTAGGTTTTTGAGTGAAGAGAGAGGTAGATCAAGAGGTAGATAGCTAAAAGAAGTATCTTACAAACCATTGGTTTTAGTCCACATGTAATCTCCCTATTTGTCTATTTCTTAATCACCTCCATTAGGCAATGGCAAATTAAAGGGCCCAAAAAGACTCCATTGAGTTCCTAATGTGATCAATAAAAAATATACCGGATTAAGCTAGCTCTGTTGCACATCGACCTTGGTATTGTTGTTCTCCTATCGATCCATGCAAAACATCTATAAATCCTAGAATACAATCGATGTTTTGCCATGTCTCATACGATGAAGGGTATAAATCTGAAATAAAATAACACAAGAATGTCAATAAGCAAAGAAAGAAAGCTTTATCTTAAAAATCCATACACCTCATAAAGAACAAAACCACAATAGAAAAATATACAATTAGGCCTGTGTTGCGGAAGATCATTTGGATAGTCTCGCAACAAGACAAGTTCTTTATGCATGTACACATGCTGAATCAAAACTTCTTTCACTGATATCTTCCCTCTGGTGATTTTAAAATCTCGTACTCTTCCATTCCATGATGCCAAGAAAATGTTTTTTGTCTGGGATCTCTTTCTTTTGCTAGGTTGCATGAGCACCCATGCTCCTTTCGAAACACTAAACCTTTCCCAAGTTCCTTCCGTTTTGACTGTACTTGAATTCTCTACCGAAGAAATAGAAGAAGCAGGTCGACGGGGTAAGGATGTGTGGTATAATTCTGCCTTCATAGCATTATCATCCCCACAGAGCGTCTTCCACAAGAACGGCCATAGTATTTATTCACCATGGAGACCTTGTGAATCTGTAACCACAGCAAAGTAATGTAAACAATATAATAAAGTGAAGTTTCAAGAAAGAGAAAGTGGGCAGACAGACAAGAAACATCTTACTCTAAGCCAAACACGATCAAGGGAGCAGTTTTGGAAAAGAAGAGGCTGCTACACAATGAGGCAGTGGTGTAGAATGGTAGACCTTTCGAAGGAAAAGCAGCACAACATTTCAAAGTTCAAAGGAAGGTGGAAGCGGGAAGGCCCTTGTCAGAGACAATGTCAGACTAGATTCTATCTTCATGTCCAAAGATCTTGTGAGAATAAAAAACCAATCTCCACATTAATGTAGCACGCTTGTACCTACATAAAATATTGTTTCTTTTATCTATTTTCTCTTATTTTTGTGAATTTCCAACGTTACGTTGGCCCTTTGTTCATTGGTTGAGAGCTTATTTTTCCAAACCGTAAAAGGCCCCAAAATGAGCTCCCTTTTTTCCTAATGAACG
This sequence comes from Cibotium barometz, assembly GCF_041138505.1. NCBI lineage: Eukaryota > Viridiplantae > Streptophyta > Polypodiopsida > Cyatheales > Cibotiaceae > Cibotium > Cibotium barometz. The sequence continues at coordinate 28,809,119 of NC_141048.1, read as the reverse complement.
TGCCATCTTTAGAAACGCATTGTTTTTCCATATTTTTAGTATGCATGAACTCTTAATATGTAAAAGTACTCTAAATATGACCTCTTATCACCTAAATTCGAATTTCTATTTTTGGAGATACTTATCTCTTAATAGAACTATTCTTGTCTTCTTATTTCTTTTAGGATTTTTGGAGCTAATGTTTTTTTCTTATACTTTCCTTATGTTTCTAGCCTTATTGTCTCACTCTTCTCTAAGTACACTCTCTTTCCTTATTAAAATCTATATTAAAAGAGATACGTACATACATGGCTTGGGAGGGACCTTCATGGTAATTGGCAAAGGCAGCATAATGATACACAAAGGTATTTTTATTGTGGTAAGCCTAGACATGTGTAGGTAGATTGCTATAAGAAACAGAGTGACATGAGAATTAGAAAAGTGTAGAAAAATAACTATGCATCCTCTAGCAGAAATAATGACGATAATGAGAGGTTGTTTGTTATGCAATATGTGGTTAATCCTACTCATTTTTAGAATTTCAGAGCTATGGCTAAAAAACATATAGGAATGTGAAGTGCCTAAGGTCAGATGGATGGGGAGAATACTTCTCCAATGATTCTTTGAATTCTTGTGAAAGAATGGCATTCAGAGACAATTTACATGTAGATACACTCCACAGAAAAATGGAGTTGCTGAGTGAGAAAACAGACACATTGCAGAGATAGTATGAGCATTGATATCAAAGAAGAATATGCCACATAGCTATTGGACTGAGGCTGTGTCTATAGCAGTTTATATCATGAACATGACTCCTAGTGTAGCCATACATGATGTAATGCCAAAGGAGAAGTTTACTGTGGCAAGAAACCTGATTTGTCTCACTTGAAAGTTTTTGGATGTATTGCATATGTGCATGTGCCAGATGAGTTGCATACCAAGCTAGATCCAAAAGTAGAAAAATGCATGTTTATTGGGTATTCCCTTAAGCAAAAGGGATATAGATGTTATAATCCTACTATACGGGTAAGCAAGGATGTTGTATTTTGATGAGATAAGTAGCTGGTATGTTGCTGAAAAAGATGTTAGAGAGATGATGTAAGTGGAAATGTGGTTGTACAGATTGCAAGTCAGTAATCATAGTCATTGAGTGGACCAAGAGAGTCCTCATCTAGTGGTTCAATTTATAGACCATGGAGTGGTAGGATGCATCATAATACTAGTCCTGAGAATGTAGTTGGTACATCACATAAAGTCAAAGAGAAAGTGGTTGAGCCCCTTGGTATGCCTGATATTTCTGCAAAGCATTCTCTTGTTGATTAGTGGCTCGGAGATGAGCCTTGATGAGAAGCTTAGGATTCCAACAATGAGGACACCTGGTGTGAAGAAGGCTATGGAAGCCATGAATGCAAAGTTATGAAGATCTGGAAGAGTCAAAAGCCCTATGTGCAGAGGTTGACTTATGATGGTTATGTGTGGCACATCACTATGCTTATATGACAAAAATTGTGTAGGTTGTAGAACCCACATGTTTTCGAGGAGTATGCTAAGCACCCGACCTAACTCTCTTACCTAGGTCAAGCTCTCATGAAGCAAGTTAATAGGCACATAGGACATTCCCTTATGAAAACAACCATAAGGTGGAGCATAAGCTCCTTTATTACATTGGGCCATGTTATAGGGACATAGCCTTAGACACCACTGTCACATTTTTAAATTTGTAACACAAACACAAATATAAGAAACACATACATTTTACAGAATGTAATTGAGCTTAAAAAGTTATTATATTTTAGAAATTGTTGGGCCTTTGGCCATATATACATAAAGTTTTTAGAATGAAGAGGTGTCTAACTAGAATCCTCATTGGATTCTACGTGATCTTCATCATCCAATTCCTCGTCCTTTTCACTTACTTCACACTAGTAATCTGGATCCTCCTCTTCTTCTTCCCCTTCATTCTACATACATGCCATCAAGCATAAGGTAAGCTAGAGTATTAAAATACAATTAGACATAGAAAAGAGAATGGTTTAGACTCACTTATCTCATCAGCTTGAGTCCCCAAAACGGACTCATCCAAGTGTACACCTCGCGTACGCATCCATGCCCACAATTGAGGATGGGGGGCTCTATACCTATAGTCATACTCCTCCTTTGTTGGGTCACGCCCAACAACCTCCCTCTACAAAAAACAATTAAGAAAATATACAATTATTTCAAGAAAATAATATATTACAAAACAAAATTAAAGAAGAGAAGAAATGATACTTAATGAAATGAGCAAGAAAGGAGGATTTCTCGCTGGAGCCAAAGTGCAAAGCCCCTCGTTTCCATAGTCGGGAAGCACTCATTGCCGCTTGTTGTTGAAAAGCACCTGGGTGCTTTCTCATGAAGCTGCATGCATGCCTCCATTCCTCGGCCGTACACAAACTAGGCTTCTCCAAATTATTCTTTGCTGCTCTCTTCATATATAGAGAGAAAAAGCTTGATGTGTCACTTCATCCACTTCTCGAAGAAGCAAAGACCCGCATGTGGCAAGGGGAACTCCGACTTCAGCACATCGATAACATATTGCTTATAAAGTTCATCTTGTGCTTTCCACTTTTTGAAGGAGTTCGAGAACTCCAGGTTCGCAACAAGTACATTCATACAATTCATGACTTGCTTTCCTTGTGCATCTATCTCACGAGGGAACCATCCACATTGGTAGGAGGCATGGATCGAACAATGGAATAGGTCTCTTGGGGGATGGCTCATAATGTGTAGATAAAAGCCCCATGTTGGGGGGAGACACATTGAGAGACCTATACTTATTTTGCTAAAGAAAAAGCAGCTTGCTTCCCCCTTGTTAGCATGTCAACTACCCCCCCCAGACTCCCTACTACATCGTTGTTGTGGTGAAGATGAACGTGAGGGAGCAGGGGTGGATCTAGTAGCGGAAGGTGGTATAGGCTCATCATCACAACCATATTGTGATGGGCCTACACCACTCGGCCCCATGCCTATCAAAGGCGTGATCTGCCCCGACTGAGCAAGTGGGGTAGATTTTCCCCACGGCATTGACTAGCCAAGTGGGGTAGTCAGTCCCCATGGCGTCGACTGGCCCGACTATTGTGTCTGTAAATTGCAACCAAGCTTGCTGCCCATATTGTTCATTTATAATGGATAGCAGATTGGCCACATCAAGATCTTGTGTGACAGGTTGATTGTAAGATCCCTGTTCCCACCGAGCAACAGATTCGGAATACTAGCAGCGGAAGTAGCACTTCTTGCGCGGGACAGGGGTCCCACACTCGGGGCCTCACCCACGGATATCCGGATAAGAGACTAATCCGTCGGTTGTTCCAAAACCGAACCCGGAAAAACTTCCTTTACCGGAAAGCATGGGCGATTCCACCAGGATAACTTTTTACTCTAACGTAGTCAAGATCATTTCTGATCGAGCTGATCCAATTGCATCTATAAGATACTTGGTCAGATCAAGGAAGAAACTTGCACTTGGATCATTGGGATCAACGCTTTTTCCCCATTCAAGAGGCACAGCCATTGATTCCTATCCATAGAACAGTTACTGTCCGGGATTTATTTTATCTATCGTAAAAACAAAAGTTAAGTCTCGATTTACGGATCCATCAGTACAGCCTAACCCCATCCAGCCCCATGGGTTAGCCAACCGCCCAACCACTGTAGTGATGGGATTCAATTAAGAATTTGGTTAGGTTTTGTCCCGGGTACCAAGGAAAAGAGTTCCAAGGCCCCCTAGCCAGATGTTCATGCAAAATAAAACTAGTCACACCACTCACACACCCAATATGAAATTGCCTTTTCACAAATTCAACCAGTTTAAAACAATCCTTTAATAAAACCATAGTATCACTGATCACCATCTTCCAATTTATCCAGTTGATTCTTAATTTTCCCATCATTCCTTCATCAGAGTATCTATGGCATCATTGGCAACTAGGACGCTCACCACCTGTCCACTCAGGGGCCGTTTCCTAATCCCTAGCCCATAAAACTCGGCAATATAATCACTTATCAAGATGGACTCTCGTTGAAGATCAGCAAGATCAACCAACAGATCCATATAAAGAGCCCTGGACTCATCCATTGAAGACCAGCAAGGTCAATCAACCAGATCCATGCCTGATTTCAGAAAACAACGCCAACTCTGTTCCAATATCTTCCTCGACGCACGCGTGGGTATCCTAGGCGACCCAGAGCCCGAGCACCGTATGGTCAGCACCCTCTAGGGTCCTTCGCAGGTGACCTAGCGCTTCACTCATAGGCCGCTTCCTTGGCCCCTCATCCACCGTACCGGAAGCTCACCATTTTAATCGCACCGAGGCTGGTCAAGACCTCGACCGACCTTGCTACGCGAGACGTCCTTCATTGACTCTCCGTCACCAGTTGCAACTTTATCAGTTAGGTCCACGACCTTAATCACAAGACGGTCAAAATGCTCCCCCAGCATTCTTGACATAAAACAATCATTTACAAACAGCATTTACAAACAGTTTACAATACAATTTCTATTTTAACTTTCATTTTTCCACATTATCCCTCATCAATCTACATTACTTATTCCATATTCCATTTATATGTATACTCATCCCATCACATCATTTTCCATCTCATCACTCCAGACTCCTTTATATCACATATCATATATTCACATCCATACATCCACATCTACATCCATACATCTATTTTCACATCCACTTCTACATGCACATTCATGCATCCACATCCATACATCCACATCTACATGCACATTCACATCCATACATCCACATCTATATGCGTACATTCACATCTACATGCATACATCCACATCTCTGTGCATACATCCACATCCACATTCACATTCACCTCCATACATCTACATCTACATGCATACATCCACCTCCACATCCACATCTATACATCTACATCTACATGCATACATCCACCTCCACATCTACATCCATATCTACATCTACATGCATACATCCACCTCTACATCCACATCTACATCTATACATCTACATCTACATGCATACATCCACATCTCCATTCACATCTACATCTATACATCTACATCTACATGCATCCATCCACCTCCACATCCACATCTACATCTATACATCTACATCTACATGCATACATCTACATCTATACATCTACATCTACATCTACATGCATACATCCACATCTCCATTCACATCTACATCTATACATCTACATCTACATGCATCCATCCACATCTCCATTTACATCCTCATCTATACATCTACTTCTACATGCATACATCCACATCTCCATGCATACATCCACCTCCACATTCACATCCACATCTATACATCTACATCTACATGCATACATCCACCTCCACATCTACATCTACATGCATACATCCACCTCCACATCCACATCTACATCTATACATCTACATCTACATGCATACATCCACATCTCCATTCACATCTATATCTATACATCTACATGCATACATCCACATCTCCATTCACATCTACATCTTTACATCTACTTCTACATGCATACATCCACATCTCCATGCATACATCCACCTCCACATTCACATCCACATCTATACATCTACATCTACATGCATACATCCACCTCCACATCTACATCTACATGCATACATCCACCTCCACATCCACATCTACATCTATACATCTACATCTACATGCATACATCCACATCTCCATTCACATCTACATCTATACATCTACATCTACATGCATCCATCCACCTCCGCATCCACATCTATATCTATACATCTACATCTACATGCATACATCCACATCTCCATTCACATCTACATCTATACATCTACATCTACATGCATTCATCCACATCTCCATTTACATCCTCATCTATACATCTACTTCTACATGCCTACATCCACATCTCCATGCATACATCCACCTCCACATTCACACTCACATCCATACATCTACATCTACATGCAAACATCCACATCTACATGCAAACATCCACATCTCCATGCCTAATAAAATTCTTTTAATTAATCTAGGATGATAGTTCCTAGAATATGATAGGAAGTTCTCTTTTTATGCTTTGAATGAAATTATTTTATGCGTAATTTCTATAAAAATTTTGCCATAGCTCCGCTACTATGACTGATAAGTCTCAATTTTTTCTAAGGGATAAGGCTTATCATTAAGAAATTAATTAGAATGGTCTCTAATTGGATCATCAATCCATAATGGATTGAATCATCGATATACATAAACTAAAAGCATATAAAAAAGCCATTAATTTGGCCTCAAGCATAGCTTAATCTTGGATTAAGGAAAAGCCTTATGAAAAGCTTCATTTGCATTGAAAAGGGTCATGAGTATGACCATTTCTTAAGTGAGAGAGAGAAAACCCATTAGAATTAAATATAAATAGAATTTTATGTAGTTCTTTACTATCATTAATTAATTAACTTAATAGCATTTCAAAAACCATATCAATTAAGCTTCTCAAGCTTGAGAGGGGTTGAGAAGAGAGAATCATTGAGAAATTATAGAAAAGATCAAAATTCACTATACTATCTTATAATTTGCTTGATTCTTTGGTCACGGTAGAGGCCCCTAACCAATCAATTGGTTTAGTATGTTGATGGAGCCACCAATGGGGAAGAAAGGAGAAAGTATCAAAAACTAGTGAATTATTAAAGAATTCACAATTCTTGGCTTAGGTAGAGTAGAGTAACAATGCATAAGACACTATATCTTTTTCAACAAGGGAAGGCTTCTATTTATAGGAAAAATTAAGCTTCTAACCAAACAAACTGATTCTAGAATTTTCCAAGTCAGTTTGGTTGAATTTGGACTAGATTTGGACCTAGTTTGGTTACTTTTTGATTCGATTTGGTTCCATTTTGATTTGGTTTGGTTCAAGAGATATGAGAGATAAAAATATCACATTATTTTTGAGTTTAAAACTCATTCAAGCATGTGAAATATGCATCTCCTTTAAAGAACTCCCCTTCCTTACATATGTGTCAAAATTTTATTGTTCATAGTTTTTTACTAATAAACCTTGTACATTTTTAACTCTTCATCTTATGTGAGCATTTACTCATTTTTGGATACCCAAAATATCTCATATTTTTAATATTGCTCATAGTTTTTTACTAATAAACCTTGTACATTTTCAACTCTTCATCTTATGTGAGCATTTACTCATTTTTGGGTATCTTCTTTTACAATTTGGATTTATCTCCTCCCTACACATGGATTGATGCTATTGGCCCATAGGGACCTTAATTGGACCATAATCCAAAAATTTCTGAAAATCTAGACCCTTAGACTAAGGTTCTTTATACCTATTTCCAATTAATTCCAATTGCACATTGGAAAATTCTTTTTGAATTTCTGTTTCAGGGGAACTTATTTTAATAAGATGAGTTATGTTTCTATCCAAAAATATTCATAATCTGAATATTCTCTCTCTAGAATAATTTTCTCTCTCTAGGCTAAAACAGTTAGAAACAAGGTCTTTATATTTCTAAAGAGGGATTGATTACAGGGGAAGATACTAGACATCAAAAAGGGGTTGGGGGAGGAATCTTACATTCTACCCCACTTAAAAAATGTGAGATGTCCTCATCTCGCAAACTGGGATAATTTCGCAAGATGCACGAATATAAGACTTAGAGAAAAAATTTAATCAAGATTAACCACCAAGAAAAGTCTTAAAGAAATCAAGATAAGAACAAGATTTAAACTTTATTCATTCTCGGAACTTATACAGTAAAGATAGAAGAACTCTTTACACTTCCATAAGCCCGTCCATCATATGGTCACAAAAGCAGCACTCACACAAGCTGCACAAGTATAGGGTAACTCATCTATGGGAATGATTTTGCTGGTTATTACCACACCTATCTCAGTGGTATGAGGTGATCTAACAAAAGGACCTCTGAGAGACAAGCCAAAAACGGGATAAAGGCATATCTTCTCATGAGGAAGAAAACACGCCAGTAAGAAGACCCGCTCAGAAAACCCAAGATGCCTTGATCTCATGACGCAGTAGTATCGGGGACCCAAACCCAAAGCTTCAATAACCATGGCCAAGCGGACATTGTTACGAAAGTGATGCTGACCCCAGGGTGTTACCCTGGTTATATCTTGATAGGTCCGCCATTTGGTCTGCGCTACAGAAATTCCCAAGTGAGGGAAAAGTGAGCGCTCATACTGTTCGATAAAATTCTTCTTCACAGACTCACTTGCGTCTTGAAGGTGAGGAATCATTATGGATAAAACTAGTTCTTGTTGCCAAGCCATGAAGGAGATTAAGAAAGAAAGGAGATTGATGGGAGTAAGATTACTGTGAGCGACAAGTAAAAGTTACGACTTATATAAAGGAAGGAGCTAGCATAACCTAGAAGCCAACGGTAACTTGCCACTGAAGTCTTACCGTCTTTCCATGATTTGTGTTTGACACATTTTTCTATAGAAGGCATTAAGAATTTTGAGATGAGGAGATAAAAGAAGCTTGTAGGCTAAGTCACCTACTTTCATTGAATTCAGATATAAGGGTCACAATATCTGGGGGATAACTTCTTATACTCCCCAGAGATAAAGAACTTCTTTTGGGCCGTACTCGAATGAAAACCAAAACCCTGGTATCCAAAACACCGATTCTCACTTCTGAACTCATTGTTCTAAATCCTTAAAACAGGTGGGACTCCTGAGAAGTATTCTAGGGAAAGGGTCTTCCTTTTTTAAACAAAAACTTTCTTTTATTTTAGAGAGGGAATAATTATAAGATCAGAAAGGAAGATTCTTACTCCAGTATACCTCGAAGGTTGGGGAGGAATCTTACATTCTACCCTACTTAAAAAGTGCGAGATGTCCTCATCTCGCAAGGTAGAGGACAGCTCTTTTTCTTAAGATCCAATTTTATTCTGGGGTTCCTTATATTCTGGGATAAATATCCCTTATATAGAACTCATCATTAAATAACAATTCATTCAGATTATATCATTCATATCTTTAACATGATAATGGTCCATTAGACCGAAAAGTTTCCTTCGGAACATTCCTCCACGGAAATTTTAGTCAAGCAAGTTCTCAATTTGACATCCCTTAACTTGATCTACCGGTCAAGTATTAACAGTAGCAATCTAACAGCACAACCCACTAATCTCATAGTGATTTGCTGAATTCATTATCATCATTCTAGTTATGAATATCATCATTCTAGTTATGAATATCATCATGGGGACTCGTCCCATTCCCCCTCATTGTGGTTTTATTATATTTCAACTAATTTTTAAAAATCATCATTTTTCAATCAGAATTTTTAATCAGAATCCAAATCAATTCATCAATTCTCAAACAGAATTAAAATGCTCTGATACCAACTGTAAGATCCCTGTTCCCACCGAGCAACAGATTCGGAATACTAGCAGAAAGCGGAAGTAGCACTTCTCGCGCAGGACACAAGGGTCCCACACTCGGGGCCTCACCCACGGATTTTCGGATACGAGACTAATCCGTCGGTTGTTCCAAAACCGAACCCGAAAAAACTTCCTTTACCGGAAAGCACGGGCGATTCCACCAGGATAACTTTTTACTCTAACGTAGTCAAGATCATTTCTGATCGAGCTGATCCAATTTCATCTATAAGATACTTGGTCAGATCAAGGAAGAAACTTGCACTTGGATCATTGGGATCAACGCTTTTTCCCCATTCAAGAGGCACAGCCATTGATTCCTATCCATAGAACAGTTACTGTCCGGGATTTATTTTATCTATCGTAAAAACAAAAGTTGAGTCTCGATTTACGGATCCATCAGTACAGCCTAACCCCATCCAGCCCCATGGGTTAGCCAACCGCCCAACCACTGTAGTGATGGGATCCAATTAAGAATTTAGTTAGGTTTTGTCCCGGGTACCAAGGAAAAGAGTTCCAAGGCCCCCTAGCCGGATGTTCATGCAAAATAAAACTAGTCACACCACTCACACACCCAATATGAAATTGCCTTTTCACAAATTCAACCAGTTTAAAACAATCCTTTAATAAAACCATAGTATCACTGATCACCATCTTCCAATTTATCCAGTTGATTCTTAATTTTCCCATCATTCCTTCATCAGAGTATCTATGGCATCATTGGCAACTAGGACGCTCACCACCTGTCCACTCAGGGGCCGTTTCCTAATCCCTAGCCCATAATACTCGGCAATATAATCACTTATCAAGATGGACTCTCGTTGAAGATCAGCAAGATCAACCAACAGATCCATATAAAGAGCCATGGACTCATCCATTGAAGACCAGCAAAGTCAATCAACCAGATCCATGCCCGATTTCAGAAAACAACGCCAACTCTGTTCCAATATCTTCCTCGACGCACGCGTGGGTATCCTAGGCGACCCAGAGCCCGAGCACCGTATGGTCAGCACCCTCTAGGATCCTTCGCAGGTGACCTAGCGCTTCACTCATAGGCCGCTTCCTTGGCCCCTCATCCACCGTACCGGAAGCTCACCATTTTAATCGCACCGAGGCTGGTCAAGACCTCGACCGACCTTGCTACGCGAGACGTCCTTCATTGACTCTCCGTCAGCAGTTGCAACTTTATCAGTTAGGTCCACGACCTTAATCACAAGACGGTCAAAATGCTCCCCCAGCATTCTTGACATAAAACAGTCATATACAAACAGCATTTACAGACAGCATTTACAAACAGTTTACAATACAATTTCTATTTTTAACTTTCAGTTTTCCACATTATCCCTCATCAATCTACATTACTTATTCCATATTCCATTTATATGTATACTCATCCCATCACATCATTTTCCATCTCATCACTTCAGATTCCTTCATATCACATATCATATATTCACATCCATACATCCACATCTACATCCATACATCTATTTTCACATCCACATCTACATACACATTCATGCATCCACATCCATACATCCACATCTACATGCACATTCACATCCATACATCCACATCTATACGCGTACATTCACATCTACATGCATACATCCACATCTCTATGCATACATCCACATTCACATTCACCTCCATACATCCACATCTACATGCATACATCCACCTCCACATTCACATCCACATCTATACATCTACATCTACATGCATACATCCACCTTCACATCTACATCCATATCTACATCTACATGCATACATCCACCTCTACATCCACATCTACATCTATACATCTACATCTACATGCATACATCCACATCTCCATTCACATCTACATCTATACATCTACATCTACATGCATCCATCCACCTCCACATCCACATCTACATCTATACATCTACATCTACATGCATACATCCACATCTCCATTCACATCTACATCTATACATCTACATCTACATGCATCCATCCACCTCCACATCCACATCTACATCTATACATCTACATCTACATGCATACATCCACATCTCCATTCACATCTACATCTATACATCTACATCTACATGCATCCATCCACATCTCCATTTACATCCTCATCTATACATCTACTTCTACATGCATACATCCACATCTCCATGCATACATCCACCTCCACATTCACATCCACATCTATACATCTACATCTACATGCATACATCCACCTCCACATCTACATCTACATGCATACATCCACCTCCACATCCACATCTACATCTATACATCTACATCTACATGCATACATCCACATCTCCATTCACATCTACATCTATACATCTACCTCTACATGCATACATCCACATCTCCATGCATACATCCACCTCCACATTCACATCCACATCTATACATCTACATCTACATTCATACATCCACCTCCACATCTACATCTACATGCATACATCCACCTCCACATCCACATCTACATTTATACATCTACATCTACATGCATACATCCACATCTCCATTCACATCTACATCTATACATCTACATTTACATGCATCCACCCACCTCCACATCCACATCTATATCTATACATCTACATCTACATGCATACATCCACATCTCCATTCACATCTACATCTATACATCTACATCTACATGCATCCATCCACATCTCCATTTACATCCTCATCTATACATCTACTTCTACATGCCTACATCCACATCTCCATGCATACATCCACCTCCACATTCACACTCACATCCATACATCTACATCTACATGCAAACATCCACATCTCCATGCCTAATAAAATTCTTTTAATTAATCTAGGATGATAGTTCCTAGAATATGATAGAAAGTTCTCTTTTTATGCTTTGAATGAAATTATTTTATGCGTAATTTCTATAAAAATTTTGCCATAGCTCCGCTACTATGACTGATAAGTCTCAACTTTTTCTAAGGGATAAGGCTTATCATTAAGGAATTAATTAGAATGGTCTCTAATTGGATCATCAATCCATAATGGATTGAATCATCGATATACATAAACTAAAAGCATATAAAAAAGCCATTAATTTGGCCTCAAGCATAGCTTAATCTTGGATTAAGGAAAAGCCTTATGAAAAGCTTCATTTGGATTGAAAAGGGTCATGAGTATGACCATTTCTTAAGTGAGAGAGAGAAAAACCATTAGAATTAAATATAAATAGAATTTTATGTAGTTCTTTACTATCATTAATTAATTAACTTCAATAGCATTTCAAAAACCATATCAATTAAGCTTCTCAAGCTTGAGAGGGGTTGAGAAGAGAGAATCATTGAGAAATTATAGAAAAGATCAAAATTCACTATACTCATCTTATTATTTGCTTGATTCTTTGATCACGGTAGAGGCCCCCAACCAATCAATTGGTTTAGTATGTTGATGGAGCCACCAATGGGGATTGAAGAAAGGAGAAAGTATCAAAAACTAGTGAATTATTAAAGAATTCACAATTCTTGGCTTAGGTAAAGTAGAGGAACAATGCATAAGACACTATATCTTTTTCAACAAGGGAAGGCTTCTATTTATAAGAAAAATTGAGCTCCTAACCAAACAAACTGATTCTAGAATTTTCCAAGTCAGTCTGGTTGAATTTGGACTAGATTTGGACCTAGTTTGGTTACTTTTTGATTCGATTTGGTTCCATTTTGATTTGGTTTGGTTCAAGAGATATGAGAGATAAAAATATCACATTATTTTTGAGTTCAAAACTCATTCAAGCATGTGAAATATGCACCTCCTTTAAAGAACTCCCCTTCCTTACATATGTGAAAAAATTCTATTGCTCATAGTTTTTTTACTAATAAACCTTGTACATTTTCAACTCTTCATCTTATGTGAAATATGCACCTTCTTTAAAGAACTCTCCTTCCTTACATATGTGTCAAAATTTTATTGTTCATAGTTTTTTACTAATAAACCTTGTACATTTTCAACTCTTCATCTTATGTGAAATATGCACCTTCTTTAAAGAACTCCCCTTCCTTACATATGTGTCAAAATTTTATTGCTCATAGTTTTTTACTAATAAACCTTGTACATTTTCAACTCTTCATCTTATGTGAAATATGCACCTTCTTTAAAGAACTCCCCTTCCTTACATATGTGTCAAAATTTTATTGCTCATAGTTTTTTACTAATAAACCTTGTACATTTTCAACTCTTCATCTTATGTGAAATATGCACCTTCTTTAAAGAACTCCCCTTCCTTACATATGTGTCAAAATTTTATTGCTCATAGTTTTTTTCTAATAAACCTTGTACATTTTCAACTCTTCATCTTATGTGAAATATGCACCTTCTTTAAAGAACTCTCCTTCCTTACATATGTGTCAAAATTTTATTGTTCATAGTTTTTTACAAATAAACCTTGTACATTTTCAACTCTTCATCTTATGTGAGCATTTACTCATTTTTGGATACCCAAAATATCTCATATTTTTAATATTGCTCATAGTTTTTTACTAATAAACCTTGTACATTTTCAACTCTTCATCTTATGTGAGCATTTACTCATTTTTGGGTATCTTCTTTTACAATTTGGATTTATCTTCTCCCTATACATGGATTGATGCTATTGGCCCATAGAAACCTTAATTGGACCATAATCCAAAAATTTCTGAAAATCTAGACCCTTAGACTAAGGTTCTTTATACCTATTTCCAATTAATTCCAATTGCACATTGGAAAATTCTTTTTGAATTTCTGTTTCAGGGGAACTTATTTTAATAAGATGAGTTATTTTTCTATCCAAAAATATTCATAATCTGAATATTCTCTCTCTAGAATAATTTTCTCTCTCTAGGCTAAAACAGTTAGAAACAAGGTCTTTATATTTCTGAAGAGGGATTGATTACAGGGGAAGATACTAGACATCAAAAAGGGGTTGGGAGAGGAATCTTACATTGATCGACATTGCTGCTACATACATGTATAAATCTTAGACAAAGAATACAACATGTGATATTAGAACATTTTTAAGACCTCCTATAATATTGCTTAGACAAGTAGGGTGGACAATGCCCCTTTTGGATGATAGCTTCTAAGGAATTTCCTCACACTCCCCACTATTAAAGCCAAAGGCAACTCCTCTTTTACAAGAGAAGGATAGTGAGAAGATTGAGGGCTCCCCCTCCACTATAACCAACTACTCGAGGATAACCACTCCTAACTTGACATAACATTCTAGATGGCATGTAACAATGTCCCATATCTCTATGCATAAGTATTTCCTAAACCCATCACCCAAGGATGCAATAAACATGAGGTTGAATAAATAAGGCCACTTATCTCAACAATGTCAAGCCAACCAAGAGAAAACAACAACACAAGCTTAGACAAAAAATACAACCTCTAATATTATGAAATTGTTACGACCTCCTACAATATTGCTTAGACAAGCAGGGTGGACAGTGCCCCTTTCGGATGATAGCTTATGAGGAATTTCCACACGCTCCCCACTATTAAAGCCAAAGGCACGAACTATAGTGAGAAGGTTGAGGTCTCCCCCTCCACTATAACCACCTACTCGCAGGAAAACCACTCCTAACCTGACATAAACATCACTCTAGATGGCATATAACAATGCCCCATATCTTTGTGAATAAACCATAGCGTATGCATAGTCTAAACTATACGCCATGCATAGCCTATGCATACCCTATGGCCGTATGCTGTATACATAGGCCTTGTGCATACAGCCTATGCACTTTTGCATAGGCCGTACAGCGTATGCATAGGCCATATGCCGATGCATGGACCGTCTACATAGGCCTTATGCATAGGGCTTCTGCATAGGCCTATGCATATGGCATACGGCCGTATGTATAAGGCCTATGCATCTAGCATACGGCCTATGCATAATAGGTCGTATGCCGTATCTATATGCATAGGCCATATGTTGTATGCATAGGCCTATACTTATGGCCTATACACATGGACGTATGCCCCCGGCACAACCTAAGGGTGCAAAAACACAAAGAGAAGAAGCATAAACAAAGAGGACTTACCTCTACTAGCCGACTCCATATAAACTACTGCATGGCCTATGCTCTTGGTGGTTGTTCGCTTGAATAGACCTACAAAATATTATCTTAATAAATCAAAATATTAGTTCATTAGTTCATTAGTTGCATAAGAGGGCTATGCATAGGACATTTGCATAAGAGGGCTATGCGTAGGGCCTATGCATAAGAGGGTATGCATAAGCCCTATGCATGCATAAGGGCATGTGTGAGATCCCCTTGTTCCCACCGAGCAACGGATTCGGGTACTAGCAGCGGAAGTAGTACTTCTCACACGGGACAGGGGTCCCACATTCGGGGCCTCGTCCACGGATATCCGGACAAGAGACTAATCCGTCGGTTTTTCCAAAACCGAACCCGGAAAAACTTCCCTTACCCGGAAAGCACGGGCGATTCCACCAGGATAATTTTTTTTACTCTAACGTAGTCAAGATCATTACTGATCACGCTGATCCAACTGCACCTATAAAGATACTTGGTCGGATCAAGGAAGAAACTTGCACTTGGATCATTGGGATCAACGCTTTTTTCCCCATCAAGAGGCACAGCCGTTGATTCCTATCCATAGAACAATTACTATCCGGGACTTACTTCATTTATCGTAATAACAGAAATTGAGTCTCGGTTTACGGATCCATCAGTCCAGCCTAACCCCATCCGATCCCATGGGTTAGCCAACCGCCCAACCACTGTAGTGATGGGATCCAATTTGGAATTTGGTTAGGTTTTGTCCCGGGTACCAAGGAAAAGAGTTCCAAGGCCCCCTAGCCGGAATTTCATGCAAACATAAAACTAGCCACACCACTTACACACCCAATATGAAAATTGCCTTTTTCTTAGCATCAACTAACTTTAAAACAATCCTTTAATGAAACCATAGTACCACTGATCACAATCTCCCAATTTATCCAGTTGATTCATAATTTCCCATCATTCCTTCATCAGAGTATCTATGGCATCATTGGCAACTAGAACGCTCACCACCTGTCCACACAGAGGCCGTTTCCATAGTTCCTAGCCCATAATACTCGGCAATATAATCACTTATCAAGATGGACTCTCGTTGAAGATCAGCAAGATCAACCAACAGATCCATATAAAAGAGCCATGGACTCATCCGTTGAGGACCAGCAAGGTCAGTCAACCAGATCCATGCCCGGTTTCACAAAACAACTCTTACTCCTTGTTCCAATATCTTCCTCGACGCACGCGTGGGTATCCTGGGCGACCCAGAGCCCGAGCACCGTATGGTCAGCACCCTCTAGGATCCTTCGCAGGTGACCTAGCGCTTCACTCATAGGCCGCTTCCTTGGTCCCTCATCCACCGTACCGGAAGCTCACCATTTTAATCGAACCGAGGCTGGTCAAGACCTCGGCCGACCTTGCTACGCGAGACGTCCTTCATTGACTCTCCGTCAGCAGTTGCAACTTTATCAGTTAGGTCTCCACGACCTTAATCACAAGACGGTCAAAATGCTTTCCCAGCATTCTTGACATAAAACAGCCATTTACAAACAGCATTTACAAACAGTTTACAAATACAATTTCTATATTAACTCTCATTTTTCCACATTATCCCACATGCAATCCACATTACTTATTCCACATTTCATTTACATGTGTACTCATCCAATCATATCATTTTCCATCTCTTCACTTCAGATTCCTTCACATCACATATCATATATTCACATCCATATCCACATCCATACATCCACATCCACATCCACATTCACATCCATACATCCACATCTACATGCTTATCTCCATTTTCACATCCTCATTTATACATCCACATCCCATATCCACATTCATACATACACATCCATATCCACATCCACATGCATACATACATCCACATCCACATTCCCATTCACATATATACATCCATATCTACATGCACATTCACATCCATACATCCACATCTATATCCTCATTCACATCCATACATCCACATTCATGCATCCACATCTACATGCTTATCTCCATTTTCACATCCTCATTTATACACCCACATCCCATATCCACATTCATGCATACACATCCATATCCACATCCACATGCATACATACATCCACATCCACATTCCCATTCACATATATACATCTTTATCTACATGTACATTCACATCCATACATCCACATCTATGTCCTCATTCACATCCATACATCCACATTCATGCATCCACATCTACATGCTTATCTCCATTTTCACATCCTCATTTATACACCCACATCCCATATCCACATTCATGCATACACATCCATATCCACATCCACATGCATACATACATCCACATCCACATTCCCATTCACATATATACATCTTTATCTACATGTACATTCACATCCATACATCCACATCTATGTCCTCATTCACATCCATACATCCACATTCATGCATCCACATCTACATGCATACATCCATACATCCACATCCACATTTACATCCATGCATCCACATCTACATCCTCATTCACATCCATACATCCACATTCATACATCCACATTCATACATCCACATCCACATCCACATTCACATCCATACATCCACATTCATACATCCACATCCACATCCATACATCCACATCCACATCCACATTCACATCCATACATCCACATCCACATCCACATGCATCTTATCATATCTTATCACTTCCCATATCTTTTATGCATACCTCTATGCATGAAATTCAATTATGCTAAAAGTAACACTTTTATAATAAAATATTCAACTTTTATGCATACCTCTATGCATGAAATCCAATATGATAAAAGTAACACTTTTGATATAAAAAAATTATCCTTTATGCATACTTCTATGCATGAAAATTAAAAATGATAAAAGTAACACTTTTGATATAAAAAATTTTCCTTTATGCATCCTTCTATGCATGAAAATTAAAAATGATAAAAATAACACTTATAATATAAAAAAATTATCCTTTATGCATACTTCTATGCATGAAAACTAAAAATGATAAAAGTATCACTTTTGATATAAAAAATTTTCCTTTATGCATACTTCTATGCATGAAAAATTAAAAAATGATAAAAGTAACACTTTTGATATAAAAATTTTTCCTTTATGCATACTTCTATGCATGAAAATTAAAAATGATAAAAGTAACACTTTTGATATAAAAAAATTATCCTTTATGCATGATATTAAAATTCAATTTCTCCATGATTATAATGAAATTCTTTCAATTAATCTAGGATGATAATTCCTAGAATATGGTAGGAAGTCCTCTTTTTATGCTTTGAATGAAATTATTTTATGCATAATTTTTATAAAAATTTTGCCATAGCTCCGCTGCTATGACTGATAAATCTCAATTTTTTCTAAGGGATAAAGCTTATCATTAAGGAAATGATTAAAATGATCTCTAATTGGATCATTAATCTATAGTGGATTGAATCATCAATATGCATAAACTAAAAGCATAGAAAAAAGCCATTAAATTGGCCTCAAGCATAGCTTAATCTTGGGTTAAGGAAAAGCTTTATGAAAAGCTTGATTTGGATTGAGAACGGGTCATGAGTATGACCATTTCTTGAGTGAGAGAGAGAATTTACATAAAAATCATTAGAATTTAAACATAAATGAAAATTAACTTCAATAGCATTTATTAACTTATGTAACTCTTCACTATTATTCAAACTTCAATAGTATTTAAAAAAAACCATACCAATTAAACTTCTCAAGCTTGAGAGGGGTTGAGAAGAGAGAAACATTGAGAATTTATAGAAAGATCAATATTCACTAATTACCTTACAACTTGCTTGATTCTTTGTTCACGGTAGAGGCCCCCAACCAATCAATTGGTTAAGTATGTTGATGGAGCCACTAATGGGGATTGAAGAAAGAGGGAAGCTCCAAAAACTAGTGAATTATTAAATGAATTCACAGTTCTTGGCTTAGGTGGAGTAGAGTAACGATGCATAAACACTAACTATTTTTCAACAAGGGGGAGGCTTCTATTTATAGGAAAAATTGAGCTCCTAACCAAACAAACTGATTCTAGAATTTTCTAAATCAGTTTGGTCAATATTTGACCATTTTTAGGTCAGTTAAGCTAACTTTTTGGAACTAGACTTGAATGAGGAGAGAGGAGAGATGAAATATCTCAATTTTTATGAGTTTAAAACTCATTCAAGCATGTGAAATATGCACCTCCTTTAAAGAACTCCCCTTCCTTACATATGTGTCATAATGGAATCATTTTAATATTGCTCATAGTTTTTTTTACTAATAAACCTTGTACATTTTCAACTCTTCATCTTATGTGAAATATGCACCTCCTTTAAAGAATTCCCTTTCCTTACATATGTGTCATAATGGCATCATTTTAATATTGCTCATAGTTTTTTACTAATAAACCTTGTACATTTTCAACTCTTCATCTTATGTGAGCATTTACTCATTTTTGGATACCCAAAATATCTCATATTTTTAATATTGCTCATAGTTTTTTACTAATAAACCTTGTACATTTTTAACTCTTCACCTTATGTGAGCATTTACTCATTTTTGGGTATCTTCTTTTTACAAATTTGGATTTATCTCTTCCCTACACATGGATTGATGCTATTGGCCCATAGGAACCTTAATTGGACCATAGTCTAAAGATTTCTGAAAATCTAGACCCTTAGACTAAGGTTCTTTATACCTATTTCCAATTAATTCCAATTGCACATTGGAAAATTCTTTTTGAATTTCTGTTTCAGGGGAACTCATCTGAATTATAAGAAATATTTTTCTATCCAAAAATATTCAAAATCTGAATATTCTCTCTCTAGAATAATTTTTCTCTCTCTAGGCTAAAATAGTTAGCAACAGGGTCTTTATATTTCTGAAGAGAGTTGATTACAGGGGAAGATAATAGACATCAAAAAGGGGTTGGGGGAGGAATCTTACATTCTACTCCACTTAAAAAACGCGAGATGTCCTCATCTCGCAACTTGTGATAATTTTGCAAGATTCACGAATATGAGACTTAGAGAAAAATTTTAATCAAGATTAACCACCAAGATAAGTCTTAAAGAGAGCAAGATTCAAAATACGAACAAGATTTAAACTTTATTCATTCTCGGAACTTATACAGTAAAGATAGAGGAACACTTTACACTTCCATAAGCCCGTCCATCATATGATCACAAAAGCAGTCCTCACAAGCTGCACAAGTATAAGGTAACTCATCTATGGGAATGATTCTGTGGGTTATTGCTGCGCCTATCTCAGTGGTATGAGGTGTTCTAACAAAAGGACCTCTGAGAGGCAAGCCAAAAACGGGGTAAAGGCATATCTTCTCATGAGGAAGAAAACACGCCAGTAAGAAGACCCGCTCAGAAAACCCAGGATGCCTTGATCTCATGACGCAGTAGTATCGGGGACCCAAACCCAAAGCTTCAATAACCATGGCCAAGCGGACATTGTTACGAAAGTGCTGCTGACCCCAGGGTGTTACCCTAGTTATGTCTTGATAGGTCCGCCATTTTGTCTGCGCTACAGAAGTTCCCAAGTGAGGAAAAAGTGAGCGCTCATACTGCTCTATAAAATCTTTCTTCACAGACTCCCTTGCGTCTTGAAGGTGAGAAATCATTAGGGATAAAACTAGTTCTTGTTGCCAAGCCATGAAGGAGATTAAGAAAGAAAGGAGATCGATGGAAGTAAGATTACTGTGAGCGACAAGTAAAAGTTACGACTTATATAAAGGAAGGAGCTAGCGTAACTTAGAAGCCAACGGTAACTTGCCACTGAAGTTTTACCGTCTTTCCATGATTTGGGTTTGACACATTTTTCTATAGAAGGTATTAAGAATTTTGAGATGAAGAGATAAAAGAAGCTTGTAGGCTAAGTCACCTACTTTCATTGAATTCAGATATAAGGCTCACAATATCTGGGGGATAACTTCATATACTCCCCAAGAGATAAAGAACTTCTTTTGGGCCGTACTCGAATGAAGACCAAAACCTTGATATCCAAAACATCGATTCTCACTTCTGAACTCATTGTTCTGAATCCTTAAAACAGGTGGGACTCTTGAGAAGTATTCTAGGAAAAGGGTCTTCCTTTGTTAAACAGAACTTTCTTTTATTTTAGAGAGGGAATAATTATAAGATCAGAAAGGGAGATTCTTACTCCTGTATACCTCGAAGGCTGGGGAGGAATCTTACATTCTACCCCACTTAAAAAGTGCGAGATGTCCTCATCTCGCAAGGTAGAGGACAACTCTTTTTCTTAACATCCAATTTTATTTTGGGGTTCCTTATATTCTGGTCAACCCAGCAGAACACTGGGATAAATATCCCTTATATAGAACTCATCATTAATATTCAGATCATATCATTCATATCTTTAACATGATAATGGTCCATTAGACCGAAAAAATTCCTTCTGAACATTCCTCCACGGGAATTTCAGTCAAGCAAGTTCTCAATTTGTCATCCCTTAACTTGATCTACTGATCAAGTGTTAACAGTAACAATTTGACAGCACAACCACTAATCTCATAGTGATTTGCTGAATTCATTATCATCATTCCAGTTATGAATATCATCACTGGGACTCGTCCCATTCATCCTCATTGTGGTTTTGTTCAGATTTTTATATTTCAACTAATTTCAGAAATCATCATTTTTCAATCAGAATTTTCAATCAGAATCCAATTCAATTCATCAATTCTCAAACAAAATTAAAAATCATATCAACCACATTCGAATTCATCATCTGGATAGCATTAACGCTTATAATTTCAAGTCTTAGATTTACTCGTATATACTGTCAGTAAAGAGCTGCAGTATACTCTCGGTATATACGGGTAGTCGTGGCTGTTGGAATTATAAGGTAAATACCATCATGTCTAGGCCTCAAGCAAGTCAGGGATTCTATATAATTGCGGTACTTCCATCTGAAGACCCAATTACCAAATTACGAATTTCAGTTTGAATATCAAATTGTATGAATTATATCACACAATTACAACCTTTTTGTGCTTCTTGATAAATTTTTGACATATTTGTCTTCTCAGTTGATCTTTATTAACCAAATGCTCTGATACCAACTGTGAGATCCCCTTGTTCCCACCGAGCAACGGATTCGGGTACTAGCAGCGGAAGTAGTACTTCTCACACGGGACAGGGGTCCCACATTCGGGGCCTCGTCCACGGATATCCGGACAAGAGACTAATCCGTCGGTTTTTCCAAAACCGAACCCGGAAAAACTTCCCTTACCCGGAAAGCACGGGCGATTCCACCAGGATAATTTTTTTTACTCTAACGTAGTCAAGATCATTACTGATCACGCTGATCCAACTGCACCTATAAAGATACTTGGTCGGATCAAGGAAGAAACTTGCACTTGGATCATTGGGATCAACGCTTTTTTCCCCATCAAGAGGCACAGCCGTTGATTCCTATCCATAGAACAATTACTATCCGGGACTTACTTCATTTATCGTAATAACAGAAATTGAGTCTCGGTTTACGGATCCATCAGTCCAGCCTAACCCCATCCGATCCCATGGGTTAGCCAACCGCCCAACCACTGTAGTGATGGGATCCAATTTGGAATTTGGTTAGGTTTTGTCCCGGGTACCAAGGAAAAGAGTTCCAAGGCCCCCTAGCCGGAATTTCATGCAAACATAAAACTAGCCACACCACTTACACACCCAATATGAAAATTGCCTTTTTCTTAGCATCAACTAACTTTAAAACAATCCTTTAATGAAACCATAGTACCACTGATCACAATCTCCCAATTTATCCAGTTGATTCATAATTTCCCATCATTCCTTCATCAGAGTATCTATGGCATCATTGGCAACTAGAACGCTCACCACCTGTCCACACAGAGGCCGTTTCCATAGTTCCTAGCCCATAATACTCGGCAATATAATCACTTATCAAGATGGACTCTCGTTGAAGATCAGCAAGATCAACCAACAGATCCATATAAAAGAGCCATGGACTCATCCGTTGAGGACCAGCAAGGTCAGTCAACCAGATCCATGCCCGGTTTCACAAAACAACTCTTACTCCTTGTTCCAATATCTTCCTCGACGCACGCGTGGGTATCCTGGGCGACCCAGAGCCCGAGCACCGTATGGTCAGCACCCTCTAGGATCCTTCGCAGGTGACCTAGCGCTTCACTCATAGGCCGCTTCCTTGGTCCCTCATCCACCGTACCGGAAGCTCACCATTTTAATCGAACCGAGGCTGGTCAAGACCTCGGCCGACCTTGCTACGCGAGACGTCCTTCATTGACTCTCCGTCAGCAGTTGCAACTTTATCAGTTAGGTCTCCACGACCTTAATCACAAGACGGTCAAAATGCTTTCCCAGCATTCTTGACATAAAACAGCCATTTACAAACAGCATTTACAAACAGTTTACAAATACAATTTCTATATTAACTCTCATTTTTCCACATTATCCCACATGCAATCCACATTACTTATTCCACATTTCATTTACATGTGTACTCATCCAATCATATCATTTTCCATCTCTTCACTTCAGATTCCTTCACATCACATATCATATATTCACATCCATATCCACATCCATACATCCACATCCACATCCACATTCACATCCATACATCCACATCTACATGCTTATCTCCATTTTCACATCCTCATTTATACATCCACATCCCATATCCACATTCATACATACACATCCATATCCACATCCACATGCATACATACATCCACATCCACATTCCCATTCACATATATACATCCATATCTACATGCACATTCACATCCATACATCCACATCTATATCCTCATTCACATCCATACATCCACATTCATGCATCCACATCTACATGCTTATCTCCATTTTCACATCCTCATTTATACACCCACATCCCATATCCACATTCATGCATACACATCCATATCCACATCCACATGCATACATACATCCACATCCACATTCCCATTCACATATATACATCTTTATCTACATGTACATTCACATCCATACATCCACATCTATGTCCTCATTCACATCCATACATCCACATTCATGCATCCACATCTACATGCTTATCTCCATTTTCACATCCTCATTTATACACCCACATCCCATATCCACATTCATGCATACACATCCATATCCACATCCACATGCATACATACATCCACATCCACATTCCCATTCACATATATACATCTTTATCTACATGTACATTCACATCCATACATCCACATCTATGTCCTCATTCACATCCATACATCCACATTCATGCATCCACATCTACATGCATACATCCATACATCCACATCCACATTTACATCCATGCATCCACATCTACATCCTCATTCACATCCATACATCCACATTCATACATCCACATTCATACATCCACATCCACATCCACATTCACATCCATACATCCACATTCATACATCCACATCCACATCCATACATCCACATCCACATCCACATTCACATCCATACATCCACATCCACATCCACATGCATCTTATCATATCTTATCACTTCCCATATCTTTTATGCATACCTCTATGCATGAAATTCAATTATGCTAAAAGTAACACTTTTATAATAAAATATTCAACTTTTATGCATACCTCTATGCATGAAATCCAATATGATAAAAGTAACACTTTTGATATAAAAAAATTATCCTTTATGCATACTTCTATGCATGAAAATTAAAAATGATAAAAGTAACACTTTTGATATAAAAAATTTTCCTTTATGCATCCTTCTATGCATGAAAATTAAAAATGATAAAAATAACACTTATAATATAAAAAAATTATCCTTTATGCATACTTCTATGCATGAAAACTAAAAATGATAAAAGTATCACTTTTGATATAAAAAATTTTCCTTTATGCATACTTCTATGCATGAAAAATTAAAAAATGATAAAAGTAACACTTTTGATATAAAAATTTTTCCTTTATGCATACTTCTATGCATGAAAATTAAAAATGATAAAAGTAACACTTTTGATATAAAAAAATTATCCTTTATGCATGATATTAAAATTCAATTTCTCCATGATTATAATGAAATTCTTTCAATTAATCTAGGATGATAATTCCTAGAATATGGTAGGAAGTCCTCTTTTTATGCTTTGAATGAAATTATTTTATGCATAATTTTTATAAAAATTTTGCCATAGCTCCGCTGCTATGACTGATAAATCTCAATTTTTTCTAAGGGATAAAGCTTATCATTAAGGAAATGATTAAAATGATCTCTAATTGGATCATTAATCTATAGTGGATTGAATCATCAATATGCATAAACTAAAAGCATAGAAAAAAGCCATTAAATTGGCCTCAAGCATAGCTTAATCTTGGGTTAAGGAAAAGCTTTATGAAAAGCTTGATTTGGATTGAGAACGGGTCATGAGTATGACCATTTCTTGAGTGAGAGAGAGAATTTACATAAAAATCATTAGAATTTAAACATAAATGAAAATTAACTTCAATAGCATTTATTAACTTATGTAACTCTTCACTATTATTCAAACTTCAATAGTATTTAAAAAAAACCATACCAATTAAACTTCTCAAGCTTGAGAGGGGTTGAGAAGAGAGAAACATTGAGAATTTATAGAAAGATCAATATTCACTAATTACCTTACAACTTGCTTGATTCTTTGTTCACGGTAGAGGCCCCCAACCAATCAATTGGTTAAGTATGTTGATGGAGCCACTAATGGGGATTGAAGAAAGAGGGAAGCTCCAAAAACTAGTGAATTATTAAATGAATTCACAGTTCTTGGCTTAGGTGGAGTAGAGTAACGATGCATAAACACTAACTATTTTTCAACAAGGGGGAGGCTTCTATTTATAGGAAAAATTGAGCTCCTAACCAAACAAACTGATTCTAGAATTTTCTAAATCAGTTTGGTCAATATTTGACCATTTTTAGGTCAGTTAAGCTAACTTTTTGGAACTAGACTTGAATGAGGAGAGAGGAGAGATGAAATATCTCAATTTTTATGAGTTTAAAACTCATTCAAGCATGTGAAATATGCACCTCCTTTAAAGAACTCCCCTTCCTTACATATGTGTCATAATGGAATCATTTTAATATTGCTCATAGTTTTTTTTACTAATAAACCTTGTACATTTTCAACTCTTCATCTTATGTGAAATATGCACCTCCTTTAAAGAATTCCCTTTCCTTACATATGTGTCATAATGGCATCATTTTAATATTGCTCATAGTTTTTTACTAATAAACCTTGTACATTTTCAACTCTTCATCTTATGTGAGCATTTACTCATTTTTGGATACCCAAAATATCTCATATTTTTAATATTGCTCATAGTTTTTTACTAATAAACCTTGTACATTTTTAACTCTTCACCTTATGTGAGCATTTACTCATTTTTGGGTATCTTCTTTTTACAAATTTGGATTTATCTCTTCCCTACACATGGATTGATGCTATTGGCCCATAGGAACCTTAATTGGACCATAGTCTAAAGATTTCTGAAAATCTAGACCCTTAGACTAAGGTTCTTTATACCTATTTCCAATTAATTCCAATTGCACATTGGAAAATTCTTTTTGAATTTCTGTTTCAGGGGAACTCATCTGAATTATAAGAAATATTTTTCTATCCAAAAATATTCAAAATCTGAATATTCTCTCTCTAGAATAATTTTTCTCTCTCTAGGCTAAAATAGTTAGCAACAGGGTCTTTATATTTCTGAAGAGAGTTGATTACAGGGGAAGATAATAGACATCAAAAAGGGGTTGGGGGAGGAATCTTACAGCATGTATAAGCCCTATGCATAAGGCCTATGCATACGACCTATGCATACGACCTATGTATAAGCCCTATGCATAAGGCCTATGCATACGACCTATGCATAAGGCTATGCATAAACCCTATTACATTAGAGGGCTATGCATAAGCTCTATGCATAGCCTAGCCCTATTACATAAGAGGGCTATGCATACCCTATGCCTTATGCATAGCCTATGACATAAGAGGGCTATGCATACCCTATGCCTTATGCATAGCCTATGCATAAGGCTATGCATAAGCCCTATGCATAAGCCCATAGGGCTTATGCATACCCTATGCATAGCCTATGCATAAGCCCTATGCATAAGGGTATGTATAAGCCCTACTGCATAAGGCTATGCTTAAGCCCTACTGCATAAGGCTATGCTTAATCCCTATGCATAAGAGGTCTATGCATAAGGCTATGCTTAAGCCCTATGCATAAGCCCTATGCATAAGCCTATGCATAGGGCTTAAGCAGCATAAGGCTATGCTTAAGCCCTATGCATAAGCCCTATGCATAAAGAGGCCTATTGCCTATTGACCTAACCCTAATCCCTGGCACCCAAGGGTGCAAAAACACAAATACAAGAAGCATAAATAAAAAAAGGGGCTTACCATATGAGAGGATATGCCTAAAACCTTGCTCACTTAAATAATCCTACAAAAAAGAAACATAATAAATAAAAACGTTAGTGCTCATTAACACATTATTAAGCAATAAGAACAAGATAAAAAAGAGGTGAGTACCCTAAACCTTACTCTTAATGCATAAGTGAATGGAAAAACTAGTTTATATTAAGCCTAAACCCTAGCATAATGCATAAAATGCTTAATAGAAAGCTTTGATGGAGAGCTATCAAAGCTCTCTATTAGAGCTCTATGCATTAGGCTAGGGTTAGGGAAAGGGAGAGGCAAGAGAGGGGAAGGGAGAAAAGGAGAGAGAGGAAGGGAGAGAAGCTCACATAAAACTAATATGTCCAAGCTTTCCATGACAGCTTGGAAGAAGACATGAAACCATGAAACCATGAAGAAAGCAAGAAAGTGCTTACCTTGGAGGGGGATACTTGATTGATCCAACACCCTTCAGGAATGCATTGAGGTTGGAGGAAAACTCGGGCTGTAGATGTAGGCTGTGCATGTGCAAGATAGCGGAAGTAGGTAGGTATTGACACCCGTCGGTAGTGGTGATTTAGGTGGGAGTCACAGTTTTGTAGGTCCTATCGAGCAGTGAAATTTTATTGCTAGCTTCGCTGGTGAGCAGTGAAATTTTGCTGTAGCATAATTTCGTTTTGCGAGGCAATGGATTTTCACTGCTACTGTACAGTGAAAAAACATTGCTGTGGTGTTGTTTTAGCAGCAAAAACCTAGGTAATTTTCTGTTTGTAGTACTGGACATTGTTGTGTGTTTTGTATGAACCCTTAATCAATTTTGACTAGGTTGTACAGTGAAAAAACATTGCTGTGGTGTTGTTTTAGCAGCAAAAACCTAGGTAATTTTCTGTTTTTAGTACTGGACATTGTTGTGTGTTTTGTATGAACCCTTAATCAATTTTGACTAGGTTAAAGATGTCTGATAGTGATCATCAAGGGTCGAAAGTTTGATCCGAGGCATGGTTGAGAGAAAACAATCGATGTATATGTGATCGATGCAAGGGCCAGTATATACGACAACGTTGTATAGCAATTGAGTATGTCCGAACATATGGTCTTCATGAGGCAGTGGCACGACTAAGTGTGGATGATGACATGGAGGAGAACCATAGGAGAGTTCTAGGTAACATTCCCCACCATTCGGTGACATCGGGTAGAGTGCAGAGGGTGGCAAGGCTTCATATGGAAAGCATAGCTGAGACTTATTTTCCCCAACCAATGAGTGAGGTGCCTCCACCATTGCGACATGAGGAGGAAGAGAATCTCCTTATGGCCTACATGGTGTTTGAATTGAAAAGATGCAGGGGGGAAGAGAGCTTGAGCTCTTGCAAGCACACACACACACTCACAAACCCTAATAGAGAACACACAAGGTGAGAGGCTAAAAATCTTCTTCTTCTCTACTCAACACTCAACACACCATATACAAGAATAAGAGTACACATAATATGAAAGGTACTCAACCAATACATACACGGGTTCTCTATAGTGTGAACCCGACTAAATGAGCTGGCGCTATAACTATGCCAGTCTCTAGAGTGGCTGTCACACAGCTTGTCATCCCACTGGCCGCATATCACCCAAGATCTCACCAACCATGCCAGTGGTGTAAGTGCGGGGCCTATCCCCATCAGTGTCCACCGCCTCACTAGAGCTCGATATCTCAACACTCCCCCTCGAGCTCAACTCCATCTCATGTACACCAACAAGCGAAGCCCTGAATCTGCAGAGCTTCTCTGTACCCAATGCTTTGGTGAAGATGTCAGCTACCTGATCCTCTGTGCTGACATAAACAAGGTCAAGGTCTCCTGCCAAGACCTTCTCTCTGACGAAGTGGTAGTGGACCTCTATGTGCTTCGTACGAGCATGAAAGACTGGGTTCCTGGCCAACTGTATACTACTAATGTTGTCACAGAAAATGACAACTTGTCTATCCACTGATAGACCCAAATCTGCAAGTAGCTTTCTCAACCAAGCTACCTCACATGCTGCCATAGCAGCTCCTCTGTACTCGGCCTCTGTACTCGATAGAGCAACCGTAGGCTGCTTCTTGCTACTCCAAGTCACAGCAGCACTCCCCAAAGAAAACATGAATCCACTGGTAGATCTTCTGTCTGAGATACTACCAGCCCAATCAGCATCTGTGTACCCATGTACACATATCTCTGTCCCAGTCTCATAGAATAGTCCACAATGTAAAGTAGACTTCACATACCTCAGTATGCGTCTCACTGCATCCAAATGCGATTTCCGTGGAACCTGCATAAACTGACTCACCAACCCAACGGCATAGCTCAAATCTGGTCTGGTGATCGTCATGTAGATCAAACTTCCTACTATGCGTCTGTACATAGTAGGATCCTCCAAGATCTCTCCTGAATCTGCACTCAACTTGCCATTCTGATCCAATGGCACAGAAATAGGCTTACAGCCTGTCATACCATACTTGGACAACATGTCCAAGCCATACTGTCTCTGCAGTAATCCAATACCATGTGGTGACCTAATCAGCTCAATGCCCAAGAAATATCTGAGCTCCCCCAGATCCTTCATCTCAAACTTCTGTCTTAGCCAGATCTTTACATCAAAGATCTCTGCATCATGGTCCCCCGTAATGATCAAGTCATCTACATAGATGACAACAAGCACAACCCCTCTATCACCATGTCTCACATACAATGAGAAATCTGCATTGGCTACATGAAAGCCAATAGTGACAAGATATTCAGAAATCTTGTCAGACCATGCTCTTGGTGCTTGCTTTAAGCCATACAAGGCTTTCTTCAACCTGCAAACATGCTCGGGGTGACCCACATCCTCATAACCAGGTGGCTGCAGCATATACACCTCTTCTTGCAAATCCCCATGCAAGAATGCATTCTTTACATCCATCTGATGTAAATACCATTGCTTTGACGCAGCCACTGCTATCACAACTCTCACCGTTGCCATCTTGGCAACTGGGCTGAAAGTTTCCTCATAATCAATCCCATATGTCTGCGCATATCCTTTGGCTACCAATCTAGCCTTGTACCTGTTTATGCTTCCATCACTGTTATGTTTAACTTTGTACACCCACTTGCATCCAATGGCTTTCTTGCCTTCTGGCAATTGCACTAAATCCCAAGTTTCATTCCCATATAGTGCATCCATCTCCTCATCCATAGCTTTCTCCCAACACACATTTCCAACAGCCTCATCAATGCATGTGGGCTCAACAACCTGCACAACCTTTGCCATATATGCATAGTGATGTGCCACATAACCATCATATGTAAATCTCTGCACAGGGTTCTTCACTCTCCCTGATCTTCGCAGCTTTTCATTCATGGCTTCCATAGCCTTCTTTACACCAGGTGTTCTCATAGCTGGGATCCCAAGCTCCTCATCAAGGCTCATATCTGAGCCACTAGACTCTCCATCAACATGAGAATGCCCTGCAGAAATGTCAGGCATACCAAGGGGCTCAACCACTTTCTCTTTTCCTTTACGTGATGTAGTAATCACATTTGCAGGACTGGTATTATGATGCAGCCTGCCACTCCATGGTCTATCAACAGACCCACTAGATGAGGACTCTCCTGGTCCACTCAAAGACTGTGATTGCTGACCTGCATTCTGTGCAACCACACTTCCACTCACATCAGCCCCAACAGCTTCTTTTTCAGCAGCATACCAGCTGCTCATCTCATCAAAAACAACATCCCTGCTTACCCTCAACTCACGTGTAGCAGGGTTATAACACCTGTATCCCTTTTGCTCAAGGGAATATCCAATAAACACACATTTTTCAGCTTTCGGATCCAGCTTAGTTCTCAGCTCATCTGGCACATGCACATATGCAATGCATCCAAAGACTTTCAGATGAGACAAATCTGGTTTTCTGCCAGTAAACCTCTCCTCTGGAGTTACATCATGTATGGCTGCAGTTGGAGTCCTGTTCATGATGTATACTGCTGTAGAAACAGCCTCAGCCCAATAGCAATGCGGCATATTTTTCTCTTCCATCAATGCCCGTGCAATCTCAGCAATGTGCCTGTTTTTTCGCTCAGCAACTCCATTTTGCTGCGGAGTGTATCTGCATGTATACTGTCTCCGAATTCCATTCTTCTTCAAAAATTCAGAGAACTCATTGGAGAAGTACTCTCCCCCTCCATCTGACCTTAGGCACTTTACATATTTCCCTGTTTGCTTTTCAACCAAAACTCTGAAATTCTGAAAGTGAGTGAACACCTCACTCTTCTCCTTCATGAAATATACCCACACTTTTCTTGTGTGGTCATCAATGAAAGTGACATAGTACCTGCAGCCTCCCGTAGACACGGTCTTCGTAGGACCCCATACATCTGAATGCACAACATCTAGTGCATTTCTGCTCACATATCTGTTACGTGGAAACACATGCTTTGTTTGCTTCCCAAATTGGCATGCTTCACATATTTTCTGCATACCTTCCACCTTAAATTTTGGCAGCCCTGTCACGATTCCTTTTGTCTGCATAGACTTCAATCTCTGAACATTTACATGTCCAATTCTTTTATGCCATATGTCTGTGTCTGCAACAACTCCTGAACCATTTGCAAACATCGCAGCACTCATTTCAGGCATGTCTACATTCAACGTAAACATTCTGCCCACTCTGTTGCCTTTTGCAACCAACCTGCACTTGTCTTTAAAATCTTCAACATAACACCCATCAGGGTTAAACCTAACCTGCAAACCCTGCTCAATCATCTGGCCAACTGAAACCAGATTCTTTGTTATGTTCGGTACATGAAGTACATCTGCAAGGTACTTCACTTTGCCATCCTGCATAGATAATGGCACATCTCCAACGTGGGCAATTGGATGAGCAGTGTCATCCCCTGTTTCCACAAAACCTGGTCTTTCCGGGTTCTTCATCTCCTTGAACCACTCCCCATGACTCGTCATGTGGTTCGAAGCGCCTGAATCCACATACCATACATTATCTTTTTGTGCTGCATCAACATTTTCAGACATGGCATTCACAACATGTTGCATAACAAACAACCTCTCATTATCCTCATTATTTCTGCTTGAGGATGCATAGTTGTTTTGCTGCACTTTCCCATTTTGCATATCAGCCTGCTTCTTATAACATTCTGACTGCACATGTCCTGGCTTACCACAATAGTAGCATTCACGTGCATCATTATATTGCCTTTGCCAATTTCCACGGCCTCTTTGACTCCCCCTGCCTCTAAATTTGCCTCTTCCACCTGCGTGTTGTTGTTGTTGTTGATTCTGGGACTGTTGTTGTCATTAGGACCTCAATGGAAGGCTTCTTGGGCCCTTTTATTTGGCAGTTTAAGGGAGTCAAACCTTTTCTCTTAAGAAGAAACATTTTCTAATTAGAAGCTTCAAAACGGCTACTTTATTTGAATTTGAATTTTGGGGAGAAAATGGAATTTAAAATCTAGCGGATAAAACCATATCATGTAACATATCTATGGAAAGCTCTTGATGAGTAGATCACGGATCTGTAATCTCCGCTCAAATTGAAGCTTGTATGTAGAAGTTATGGAGGTCCAAAAATTGTAAAATTGCCCCCCCCCCTCTTTTGGGAAAAAAGTGCACCCTTTGACCACTCTTACACCTCTCTTAAAAACCCAACATTTCAGTCCACATGGCAACCCCCCATTTGGCTATTCCTTAATCACCTTGATTAGGCTTGGGCAAATTAAAGGGCCCAAGAAGACCCCATTCACTTCCTAATGTGTTGCTGCTGCTGGCCATAATTTTGATTACCTGTTCGGCCACCTCCTTGACCGCGTCCACGGCCTCCTCTACCTCGTCCTCTTCCTGAACTCGTGTAGAAGGCCTGTTGCTCTGAACTGTTTTTGCTTTGTGAAGACTGTTGGTCTTCACCCAAGTTCTTCTCTTCAATAATCAGCATAGACACCAAATCTGTAAAGTTGGGAATATTTTTCCGAGTCTGAATAGACGTCTTAAACGCCTTGTATTGTGGCCCGAGACCACGTAGACAGACTTCCACCTTGTCATCATCATCTACTGAAACACCAATAGATGCAAGGGATTCCACAATACCCTTTATCTTCAGCGCATAGTCATTCACAGACATGCTCTTTTTCTCCACAGTATGAAGTTCATTCTTCAACTGTATCTTACGAGCCTTGGTATTTGTTTCATAAAGCTTTATCAAGGTGTCCCACGCCTCCTTGGGGGACTTGGCATCCTGAATGTGCCCAATCATGGTGTCCTGTATACTAATGGAAAGCCAATACATTACTTTCCTGGCTCCTTGGTTCCAGTCTTTAAACTCTTTCACATCTGCAGCAGTCGGATTTATATCCGGTATCTCCGGTGCCTCTTCATGCTCACCTTCTATGTAGTCCCAATAACCTTTTCCCATCAGGAAATTTGTCAACCTGAACCTCCAAGCATGGAAGTTATTCTTATCCAGCTTCTCAGCCACAATCTGAGTTATCCCATCATTTGACATCTTGCCAAACACACAACTTTACCAGAAACTGCACTCTGGTTTTTCCTGCACAAATGCTGTATTTTTTGCACAGCGGTACTCTAGTACTCTCAAATGTCACAACCAGTGACTTCAATGCACATACATACACCCAATGGCAACTGTAGACCTCTTTGCAGCACCCACAGTGTCTACACAGTCAATCTGTCTTCTTGCAGTTCTTAAAACAGAGTTCTGCAGAGAATCGATGACTTACTCGCAGTGCTCGAAATAGCCTGCTTTCCGAAAAACGGAGGTCCAGACGCGCCCGAAACGCATTTTCGGCCCGAAAAGTGTAGTCCGTAGGACTGTATAGTTGCCCTATAGCTTCACTCCCGTGAAGAAAGCTCCTCAATCGGAGATCGTTTGCCGGTGCCTCCCGTAGAGCTCCCGACAAGGGTGTAGTCACCAACACAATAGGGAAGAGTAGTTGAAGCTCTTACCCTCGTACCGCTTCCTGTGGTTCTCTTGCTTGCAGCTCAGCCCTTAGCACGAACCAGGCTCTGATACCATGAAAAGATGCAGGGGGGAAGAGAGCTTGAGCTCTTGCAAGCACACACACACACTCACAAACCCTAATAAAGAACACACAAGGTGAGAGGCTGAAAATCTTCTTCTTCTCTACTCAACACTCAACACACCATATACAAGAATAAGAGTACACATAATATGAAAGGTACTCAACCAATACATACACGGGTTCTCTATAGTGTGAACCCGACTAAATGAGCTGGCGCTATAACTATGCCAGTCTCTAGAGTGACTGTCACACAGCCTGTCATCCCACTGGCCGCATATCACCCAAGATCTCACCAACCATGCCAGTGGTGTAAGTGCGGGGCCTATCAGTGTCCACCGCCTCACTAGAGCTCGATATCTCAACATGAATGACTTCTTTGGATGGAAGGTCATAGATGATAGTGAGCAAGCTCCAATGTCACAAGAGGAGGAAACCTTGCATAGAGAGGAAAGCACACCTTTGTATGAGGGATGTTTGTACTCCACACTGCGAGCAAACTTGGAGCTATTGAACTTGCAACAAACAACTTATGGATGGAGTGATGCAAGTGTCACAAGTCTTCTTCTTGGTAAGACCACCTCATTCTATTAAAAATATTTCATGTTCTATATACTCTCCTTGCTAATATTTTGATATATGATTTCTTACCCTATGTTATAGGCTTCTCAAGAAGATTCCTCCTCCTCAAAATCTATTACCAAACTCATGAGATGGGTGTCATAAAATTCTCTCTATGCTAGGTATAGATTACACAAAAATAGATGCATGTCCCAATGATTGCATGCTATTTAGAGGGGTTAATAAAGATGCAACTGTGATGTGATGTAATGTGGATAGAATATATGTGATGGGATGGCAGTGAGAATGAATGTGATGGATATGAATGAATGTGATGTGATGGATGTAAATGGATGGAGGTGATGTGATGTGAAATGGATAGATGTGAGTGAATGAGATGTGATGTAATGTGATGTGAATCGGGATGTGAATGAATGAGATGCGATGTCATGTGATTCAGGATGTGAATGAATGATATGGGATGTGAATAGATGAGATGTGATGTGATGTGAATGAATGAGATGTGATGTGAAATGGATGTGATGAGATGTGATGTAAATTGGGATAGATGTGAATGGATGATATGTGATGTGAATGAATGTGATGTGACGTGAATGAATGTGATGTGATGAGATGTGAAACAGGATAGATTTGAATGAATGAGTTTTGATGTGAATGGATGAGATGTGATGGGATATGAATCGGGATAGATGTGAATGAATGTGATGTGATGTGATGTGATGTGAAACGGGATAGATTTAAATGAATGAGTTTTGATGTGAATGGATGAGATGTGATGGGATATGAATCGAGATAGATGTGAGGTGAAATTGATGTGATGTGATGTGATGTGGATCGGGGTAGATATGAATGGATGAGATGTGAATGAATGTGATGTGGATATGGGTAGATGGGAGTGGATGAGATTTGATGAGGATAAATGATGAAAGATGTGATGAGATGGAAAATGATGTGATTGGATGAGAATGGGAATACATATGAAACGGATGTGGATTAAATAATGTGGAACAATGTGGAAAGATGAGAGTTCATTATAGAAATGGATGTGGATTAAATAATGTGGATTGATGTGCAACAATGTGGAAAGACGAGAGTTTGTTATAGAAACTGTATTTATGACCTGTTTTCAAATGACTGTTTTATGTCAAGAATGTTGGGGAAGCATTTTGACCGTCTTGTGAATGAGGTCGTGACCAAACTGTGATAAAGTTGCAATAGCTAACGGAGAGTCAACGGAGGACCAACGGAGGACGTCTCATGTAGCAAGGTCTCGGGAGGTCTTGACTAGCCTCAGTTTGATTTAAATGGTGAGCTTCTCGTACGGTGGATGAGGGATCAAGAAAGCCGCCTATGAGTGAAGCGCTAGGTGACCTGCGAAGGATCCTAGAGGGTGCTGACCATACGATGCTCAGGCTTTGGGTCGTCGAAGATACCCACACATGCGTTGGGGAAGATATTAGAACAAGGAGTAAGAGTTGTTTTCTGAAACCGGACATGGATCTGGTTGATTGAACTTGCTGGTCCTCAATTGATGAGTCCATGACTCTTTTATATGGATCTATTGGTTGATCTTGCTGATCTTCAGCGGAGATTCCATTTTGATCTTTATAAGTGAATATATTGTCAGATACTATAAGCTAGGAACTATCAAAAAGGCCCCTGAGTAGACAGGTGGTGGGCGTTCTGGTTGCCAATGATGCCATAGGTACACGGATGAAGGAATGATTGGAAATTAGGATTCAAGGGGATATTTTGGAGGATTATGATTAATGACACTATGGTTTCATTAAATGATTATTTTAAAGAGAGCTGAATCTGTGAAAAAGGCAATTTCATATTGGGTGTGTAAGTGGTGTGACTAGCTTTAAGTTTGCATGAATATCCGGCTAGGGGGCATGGGAACTCTTTTCCCTGGTACTTGGGACAAAACCTAACCAAATTCCTAATTGGATCCAATCACTACAGTGGTTGGGCAGTTGGTTAACCCATGGGACTTGGATGGGGTTACGCTGGACTGATGAATCCCTAAAATGAGACTCAATTCTGTTATGGTACGATAGATGAAGTAAATCTTGGATAAAATTTGTTCTATGGAAAAGAATCAACGGCTGTGCCTCTCAATGAGGAAAAAAGTGTTAGTCTCTATGATCCAAGTGCAAGTTTCTTCCTTGATCTAACCGAGTGTCTTTACAGGTTCGATCGAATCAGTTTAGTTAGTTATGACCTTGACTACATTAGAGTAAAAATATCCTCGAGAAATCGCCCGTGCTTTCTGAGCGAGGGAAGTTTTTCTAGGTTCGGTTTTGGAAGAACCGAGGGATTAGTCTACTGTCCGGATATCCATCGGCGAGGCCCTGAGTGAGGGACCCTGCCCCATGCAAGAAGTGCTACTTCCGCTACTAGCAACCCAGAACTCGTTGCGTGGAGGGGACAGGGATCTTTCAGCTGGTATCAGAGCAAATTGGCTAAAGTAGATCAACC
The DNA here is from genome assembly GCF_041138505.1 of Cibotium barometz. Taxonomy (NCBI): domain Eukaryota; kingdom Viridiplantae; phylum Streptophyta; class Polypodiopsida; order Cyatheales; family Cibotiaceae; genus Cibotium; species Cibotium barometz. The sequence continues at coordinate 28,771,125 of NC_141048.1, read as the reverse complement.
GAGAAGCCAAAAATGTCAAAATTTTATGTAGCAATAAAAGGTTGGAATTATGTGATAAAATTCATACAAATTGATATTCAGAATGAAATTCATAAATTGGTAATTGGGTTTTCAAATGGAAGTACCGCAATCGTATGGAATCCCTAACTTGCTTGAGGCCTCGACATGATGGTATTTACCTTATAATTTGAAGGACCATGACTACCCTCATATACCGAGGGTATAACTATAGCTCTTTACTGACAGTATATACGAGTAGATCTAAACCTTGAAATTATAAGCAAAAATGATATCTAGATGATGAATTCGAATGTGGTTGATATGATTTTAAAATTCTGGTTGAGAACTGATGAGTTGATTTGGATTCTGATTAAAAAATGATGATTTCTGAATTTTGGTTGAAAAGCGATAAGCTGAGCAAAACTGCAATGAGGATGAATGGGACAAGTCCCTGTGATGATGTTCATAATAGCTGGAACGACGATAATGACTTCAGCAAATCACTATGAGATTAGTGGATTATGCTGACAGATTGCTATGGTTACACTTGACACAATGGATCAAGTTAAGGGATGACAAGTTAAAAACCTGTATAATTGAAATTCCCATGGAGGAATGTTTAGATGGAAATTTCGGTCTAATGGACCATTATTATGTTAAGGATATGAATTATATGATCTGAATGAATTGTTATCTAATGATGAGTTTTATATAAGGAATCTTTATCCCAGGATTCTGTTGGGTTGACCAGACTATAAGGAACCCCAGAATCAGTTGGATCTTAAGGGAAAGAGTTGTCCTCTAGTTTGCGAGATGAGCACATCTCGCGTTTTTTAAGTGGGGTAGGATGTAAGATTCTTCCCTTCAGATTTTGAGGTGTACAGGTGTAAGAACCTCCGCTTCTGATCTTATAACTATTCCCCTCTCTGAAATAAAAGAAAGATCCTGTTTTACCTTGTTTTGGCCTGGAGAGAGAAAATATCTAGAGGGAGGTAATCCAAAATTGAGATATTTTTGGATATAAAAAACCTCCTAGTGTCTAAAATGGTTTCCCCTGAAATAGAAATTCAAAAAGAACTTTCAAATGCGCAATTGGAATTAATTGAAAATAGGTATAAAGGACCTTAGCCTAAGGGTCTAGATTTTCAAAAAAATTTGGATTATGGTCGAATTAAGGTTCCTATGGGCCAATAGGATCAATCCAAGTGTGGGGAGGACATAAATTCAATTTATAAAAGAAAAATACCCAAAAATGAGTAAATGCCTACATAAGATGAAGAGTTAACTAAGTATAAGGTTTATTAGTAAAAAACTATGAATATTACTTTAAAAAATGAGATATTTTGGGTATAATGATACATTTTTGACACCTTGGTAAGGAGAAGGGGGCTCTTCAAGGAGGTGCATATTTCACATGTGTGGAGGAGTTTTAAACTCAAAAATAATAAGATATTTTTATCTCCTCTCTCTTGGATCAAACTAAATCAAAAGGGAGCCAAACTTGGTCCAAATCTTGTCCAAATTCAGCCAAACTGAACCTGGAAATTTCTAGAAACTAGTTGGACTTGGTTAGAGGCCTCCCTCACCTATAAATAGATCCTTAGCTCTTTGTAAAACAAAGTGTGTGAACTATATCATGCTAGTATTATACTGAAATAATGATATTTTCTATTATCCTCTAAAAATCCTCTACAATTTGGAGAGAATGGAGTTTCTCTCTCTCCTCAACCTTCTTTGGAGTCTTCATCAACATACTAAACCAATTGATTGGTTGGGGGCCTCTTCTTAGACTAAAGAATCAAGCAAAATAAGAGGTAAAGTGTGATTTATGGTCTTTTTCTTAATCTCTAAATGTTTCTCACTTCTCAACCCCTCTCAAGCTTGAGAAGTATTCAATTGAATGGCTCTTTAATGCAATTGAAGCTCTCTAATGGATTTTAGTGATTAAACACATAAAATTTTCATTTATGCTTAAATTAAAATATTTTTTTTAGTATATCTCTCTCTCCCCCAAAGAATGGTCATTCCTATGACCTATTCTATATTCAATTAATGCTTCTCATGGAGAAATTCTCTATTCACAAATCAAACTTTAGGCTTGTGAAGCTAGAGATTTAAGAAAATAGTTTTTATACGTATATGCTTGAAAAATATGGTAATATTATGGGATAAATCTATAAATTGGATTTAATGCTAAAAGATAGTTATACTATCATAATTATTTTACTATGTCTTATTCTAGCAAAATTTTTAAGAAATTAATGCATAATTCATTCTTATGCATAACGTGAAAAGAGGACTTCCTATCATATTCTAGGATTAAATATCCTAGGTTAAAAGAATGGTTTTTGTCACATTCAATGGAAAACTAATTTTTAAGTTTATGTGTAATTAAATAATTAAGAAATGAGGAATCTTTTTTCATTTATTATCATCACATCTCATCCACTCGCATCAACCCATATTCACACCTCATTCATTTCACATCTATCTCAATTTACATCACATCTCATCTCATTCATTTCACATCTCATCTCATTCATTCTTATCCCAATTCACATCACATCACATCTCATCCATTCACATCCCATATCATACATTTACATTCGATTTGCATGACATCACATCTCATTCATTCACATCCCGATTCACATCATATCACATCTCATTCATTCACTCACATCGATATTACATCCTTTCACATACACATCCACATCCATTCTTCCACATACACAACCACATCCATTCTTCCACATACACATCCGCATTCATTCTTTCACATACACATACACATTCATTATTCCACATACACATCCACATCCATTCTTCCACATACACATCCACATTCATTCTTCCACAAACACATCCACATTCATTCTTGCACATCACATCATATCACATCCTATTTTCATCTTATCACATCCTATCACATCTCCTACACATCTTATCACATCCTATCACATCTCCTACACATCTTATCACATCCATTTTCATTCTATCGCATCTCGTTTACATATTGTCACATCCTATCACATCCATTTTTATTCTATCGCATCTCGTTTACATCTTATCACATCCATTTTTATTCTATCGCATCTCGTTTACATATTATCACATCCCATACACATCTTATCGCATCCTATTTCCACCTTATCTCATCCATTCACATGCTATTCCCATTTAATAGCTTTTTCGAGGTTGATCCCGATAATGGGACTTTTTCTAAATCTCTGGCAATTGCTTGGCCTAATTAAAGGTTCTTTTTCTCGACGACTATTTCCATATTCATTCTCAATTTCTCAAATTAATTATATTCAATATTCCTCTTTTGAATAAAAGGATTCATGGGATTTACAGAAATCAATTCTACCCATATTTCCACTTTTGATAATTAATCATAAATTGAATTATACTAAAAATTCCTCTTCTTCTCATTTAGCTTCTTGGATCTCAAAATACCATCGGAATTCCTCTTTTTGCATTTAATTAATTGCATTCCAATGTCATGGGTATTCCTCTTTTATTATCAAATATTTCTCATAAAGTAATTTCATCTAAAATAAAATACCCATTAATTCAATATGCTAGGAATTTCTCTTTTCCCATCTAAATGATGGAATTCCAAATGTCATAGGAATTCCTCTTTTAACATTTTAATATTTCTCATAGATAAAATAAATTTATCTAAAATTTATCTTTGAATTTAAATACGATACTCATTAATTCCAATATGCTAGGAATTTCTCTTTTCCCATCTAAATGATGGAATTTCAAATGTCATAGGAATTCCTCTTTTATCATTTCAATATTTCTCATAGATAAAATAAATTTATCTAAAATTCATCTTTGAATTTAAATACAACACTCATTAATTCCAATATGCTAGGAATTTCTCTTTTCCCATCTAAATGATGGAATTCCAAACGCCATAGGAATTCCTCTTTTAACATTTAAGTATTTATCATAGATAAAATAAATTCATCTAAAATTTATCTTTGAATTTGAATACAATACTCATTAATTCCAATATGCTAGGAATTTCTCTTTTCCCATCTAAATAGTTGAATTCCAATATGGTGGGGATTCCTCTTTCATGATTTAAATTTATCTATGCAAAAAGATAAATTTAACTAAAATCCTTCTTTAATTTTTAGGTAAAATATACATTATTTTAGCATCCCAATTTTTCTCTTACTTCATTGGAATACATGGATTTCCATTGTCATGGGGATTACCCTTTTAACATAAAAATGGATTACTAGAGATTCATCTTTTTCCTAATTAACTATTTATGCATAAACATAAAAATTAATTTTTCCATGATTATAATGAGAATCATTCAATTAATCTAGGATGATTAATCCTAGAATATGGTAGGAAGTCCTCTTTTCATATTATGAATGAAAATGATTTATGTGTAAATTTTTTAAAAATTTTACCATAGCTCCGCTGCTATTATTGATAATTCTCAATAATTTGAAAGCATAAAGTTGAGCAATATCCTTGTTAGAATAACCATTAATTGGATCAATATCCAATTATGGACTTGATTCTTAATTTTTTCATAATTAAATATCATAAAAGCATTAAAAAGCCACTTTGACAAGCATAGAAATTACTTTTAGATTAGAGAATTGATTCATGAGAAGCTTCATTTGAATATAGAATAAGTCATAGGAATGTCCATTCTTTGGGGGAGAGAGAGACATGCTTTAAAAAAACATTTAATTTAAGCATAAATGGAAATTTATGTGTTTTATCACCATAATTCATTAAAGAACTTCAATTGTATTAAAAATCCATTCAATTGAATGCTTCTTAAGCTTGAGAGGGGTTGAGAAGAGAGAAACATTTGGAGATTAAAGAAAAACGACCATAAACCACATTTTACCTCCTAGATTGCTTGATTCTTTGATCAAAGTAGAGGCCCCCAACCAATTAATTGGCTTGGTATGTTGATGAAGTCTCCAAGGAAGATTGAAGAGAGAGAGAAGCTCCAATCTCTTCAATTTGTAGAGGATTTTTAGAGGATAATAGAAAATATCATTATTTCAGTATAATACTGGCATGGTATAGTTCTCATATTTTTTTACAAAGGGCTAGGGATCTATTTATAGGTGAGGGAGGCCTCTAACCAAGTCCAACTAATTTCTAGAATTTTCCAGGTTTAGTTTGTGTTTTGCTGCTATCACATCTTCCCAAAAACTCAAAAGAACTTCAGACTTCCTGACAGACTATTTGACAAACTAAATGACAACGCTGGTGACAAACAGATTGACAACTGAATTGACAAATAGATTGGCAAAAAGGTTGACACATTACATCTTGCATTTAGAAATCCGCCCAAAACTACACAGAGAAATCCGCCATTAAAACATCTTTTTTCTTCATCTCCTTTCTAACCACCAAAAAACTACCCCATAAATAAAACTCCCACGACTTCTAACTTCTATTCAGTTCCAAAAGACACTTTTCATTACATCCGATTATGACAAACTTAAAGACAAAAAAAGTAGTCAAAAGAACATCTAATTTTTAGCCTTAAACACTTGGCACAGCTCGATGGCTTGAGCCATAGGCTGACTTCGGATCCACAATCCCTTGATCTGGATTATTTTGCGCTTTATCCTTCGCAGTACTTGCATCTTGAACTGTCACTTCAACTTCCAACTTCTTTGTCTTCTCAGCTTCTGGCTCTGCCTCTTGAAGAACAACAATATTCACCTGAAGCTCATCCTGCTTGTCTGCCTTTGCTTTAACTCCTGATCCTTCCCCCTCAAACTCCAACTGCACCACCTTGACCTTTCGCTCCGCTTCCAACTGCTGCTGCAAATCCACCACAGTCCGCTTCAGCTCCTCATTTTCATTCTGAACACGCTCATCGCCAGTAGCCTCGAACCACATTCTGAATTTATCAATGGGCTCCCCACACTTGGCAAAGAACAAAATAGTGTAGACTTACTTGCTCCCCCTTGGGCTACCTCCGGAGTCACCCAAGTTATACAATTTGCTAGCTTTTGCTTTGATCCCGATGGAGATCCATACTCCAGCTTCCGATTCTTAGCCTCCTTTGACAGTGTTACCACTGGTCCCACAGGTACCTGCAACACATGACTAAAAATTTCCCCCAAATATGGGACAAGATTTGTCAGGGACGGTGATCTCCTCTTATCCTTGAGCTCCGCAATCTGCAGTCTCTCAAAAAGAAATGAGGCCCAGTCAATGTGAACCCCGTGCTCTGCATTCCATAATGGTGCAAACGCCTCTTTGGACATGTGGGCTATCTTTGCTAGCAAACAGATTTTATCCAAATACCAAAACAGATGCGTGCTCCTCACTTTTTCTGCATTCCTCACCATATAGTAACCCCTGGTGCCCTGTGGCGGCCCAAACTCCCCTTTCATGATAGACTCGGTAATCTTCTTCAGCAGCTTTGCACCCTGTTGATTCAGCAACTTAAACACCTCAGCCACTAATTACGGCGTTAACCCTTGTTTTCCCTCAAGTGTTGCATCTGCTATTCTGCATAAGGGTTGTGCTGCCATGCAGACCAAGGCAACTGTGCAAATTCAAACAATCCAACCCGCTTCAACCAAACCTTCGTCTCATCTGCATGCAAATCAATACCTTCATCTGACTCCATGTCGTGACTCTGGGCTTCTGAAACATTGTCGGCTTCATCATCATCTTCAATCACCTGCACAGCGACCCGCGGCATCTTCAATTCCTCCATAGCGACCTTCATTGAACGCGTCTGCAGCATAAGATCACTTCCCTGCTCCTGGGGTTGCATGAAGACCTTCTTCCTCAAACTCTCAAAAAACATCTTGAACATGACATAGAAGACCCTCAAAAATACCAAGCTTCCACACACTTTGATTTGGACTAGTCGGTCACGTCGACCCTCCACCACAGGTTTATCATGGTGCTGCTTCTCAAAAAACGCACCGCATGCAAATTTCTCAAAAGGTGTGCCTAAAATCTGTCTCACACGTGGCACCATTCTTTTCTTAACTTGAGTGCAAAGATTCCCTCGAAAAAATTCACTCCCCCCATTTTGACTTTCATTTTGGCTATCCTTTTGACAAAATATCTGACAACCACATTGTCTATCCAAAAACTGCTTTCCCTCAATCATTCCGATTTCGCTTCCGCCTACCATCAAATTTCCCTGGAAACCCAGCTACCAACTGACTTTCCTCCTTACTAATTCTACTCCGATTTCTAATTCAACTTCCACATGCCTCACAGCAATGTCCTCAGCCTTATTAATCATCCATCTTGGAATTTCAGGAATCTTACCATAAAACTTCTTCAGTCGGAATCCATTTACTGGCTTAGGAACAGGAGTTCCAAACACATCTATCAATCTAAAAGTTCCTTGCCCCAATTCTTGCACAATCTAATATGGACCAAAATACCTAAGCTTTAACTTTCCTAGGTATGGCCCGAATTTCGAATTGTACATCATCACCCAATCACCTTTCTGAAAAATCTTGAATTTAACCTGTCTTGTCATCCATGCTTGTCTTGTGTTTTGACTTAGTTCCGCCACATAAGCACTATAAATTCTATCTTCTTCCAACTTTAACAATTCCTGTTGCCTATGCAGCAATGAATCTTCAGGGCTCAATCTATGAACTGCAAGCCTCAAGCTAGATATCACATATTCCATAGGGACAACTGCCTCAATCCCATAAACTAGCTTAAAAGGTGTCATGCCTGTTGCCACCTTGTATGCAGTTCTAAATGACCACAATGCTGAATCCAATTTCTCATCCCAATCTGCCCTGTTTTCATAAACAATCTTCTTCAAAATCCTCACTAACACCTTATTTGTGCTTTTTGCCTACCCATTAGCTTGCGGATGATACGGGGTAGATTTTTTATGAAGAATCATATGCTTGGATGTCAACTCCTTAATGACTGAATTTAGAAAATGAACACCTTGATCAGACACCAATTCTATCGGACACCCAAATCTGGTCATCATTTTGTACAGGAACCTAGCCACATTGGCTGCCTTGTTATCCTTCAAAGCCACTGCTTCCACCCATTTGGTGGCATAATCTGTTGCAACCAAGATGTACCTTGCTCCCGTTCTTCTGGATTTCGGCTTAATTGGTCCAACAAAATCAAGACCCCATTTTTGAAATGGTTCAAGGGGTAATATCGGATGATCCTGCATCCGATTGGCTGGCCCATCTTCTGGCATTGCACACATTCTTTTGCAAATGAATAAGCATCCCTCAGCAATAATGGCCACCAAAGTCCAGCTTGCATAATCTTTCTACCAGTAATCTCTCCCGAAAATGACCTCCAGCTACACCAAAATGTGCTTCTTGTAAAACTGCCTTTTTTGTTCTTCATCTGGCACACATCGCTGAATGATCTGATCTACTCCCCTTCTATACAAAGATCCTGCAATTATCAAAAATTGTCTACTCCTTAGAACAAACTTCTTCCTCTGATCAGCTATCATGTTGGAAGGTAATACCCCATCAGTCAAAAACTGAACCATTTGGTCATACCAGTTGTCATATGCTTGACCTTGAACCTGAAACAATTCTGCATCTGGCAATTCATCCGGCACCCTGATATATTCGAGACATTTTCCAGCCTGCTCAAATAATCTGCCACTGCATGCTGATTTCCAGGAGTATGCACTACAGTGTAATCAAATTCTTGCAACAAAAGCATCCATCTTGCAATCTTTCCTTCCAACTTTGTTTTATTGACCAAAAACAACAGAGCTTGATGATCCACATGAAAAACAACTTTGTTTCCCAACAAATAATGCCTGAATTTTTCCAATGCAAAAATCATTCCCCTAGCTTCCCTCTCTGTGACAGTGTAATTTCTTTCAACTAGATTTAACATTCTACTAGCATAATACACTAGTCTAAACCATCGTGGAACCTTCTCCTGCATCAAAACAGCTCCGACTGCCATATCCGACGCATCCACATAAATATGGAAAGGTAACTCCCACTTTGGTGGTTGAAGGATAGGTGAAACTACCAACATTTTCTTGATAATCTGAAAGGCTTTTTCCTGTGCTTCACCCCACACAAAACTCACATCTTTTTTGGTCAAATGGCTCAACGGTGCACACACATCAGCCTAATATCTCAAATAACGGCTATGCCATTTAGTTTGACCAAGAAACCGCATAACTGCCTTCAAATTATTCGGTGCTATTGCCCTCTGAATTGCACTAATCTTGTCAGCATCTATTGACATCCCCTCCTTGGATATGATGTGACCCAATAGCTTTCCTTTTTGAACCGCAATAGCACATTTGTGCGGGTTTAAAGCCATTCTAAACATCCTGCACCTCTCCAAACATTTCCTTAAATGCTCCAAATGTTTAATCTTCTCCCCAAAAACTGAAAAAATCATCCATGAAAATCCGCATAAATTCTGCCAAATATGGTTCAAAAGTTTTAAAAGCTGCCTTTCAAAAGGAAGGTGGTCCATTCTTCAAACCAAAGCTCATTACAGTATAAGCAAATGCTCCACATTCAGTGATAAAAGCTGTCTTCTCAATGTCTTCTTCTGCCATTGGAATCTGATTATAGCCAGAAAATCCATCAAGAAAGCTATACATCTCATGCCCTGCAACATCATCCAAAACTGAATCAATGAATGGCAATGGAAATGGATCCGCAATGGTTGCTGCATTCAACTTTCTGTAATCCACACAAACTCGGATTTTCCCTTACTTCTTTGGCACCACCACAATTGGGGACAACCACTCTGCTTTATCCACTAGGATGATAAATCCAACATTGAGAAGTTTATCCAACTCTTCCTTCACCTGTTTTAGCATAATTTGGATTCATTAGGTATCTTTGCTGGATCACAGGCACCGCATCCTCCTTTAAATTTATCTGATGCCTATACACCTGGGGATCCATACCCTTCAAATCAGAATAATCCCAAGCAAACACATCCATGAATTCCTGCAACAACACCTTTAAATTAGCCTTGAAATCATCATCCAGGTTGACACTCACTTTGACAACCTTCGGATTCTCCACAGATCCCAAATTTAAATCCTGCAAATTATCCTCCTTCACTCTGGAAACCTTCTCCATCAATTTATCATACAAGAACTTGCATTCTCTGAATCCTCATCAGAACTATCTGTTGACATTCCACTGTCATCTCCTTCATGTGACCATCGTTGATGTTGGTCATCTCCCCAATACTGCAAACCCAAACTCCTTGCTCTTGACCTTGTAAAATAGAAATGAGATGATTTTCCTAAATCCTCCAGAGCGAAAAACCCCCGCCATTATAAATGCATGAATGAAAAAAAATCTAACCATTGCCTACATAAATCTCTCCATCTTGCAGCACTCACCATTAACAGAAGAATGTAAGCCTGCGCATGAAATTCATCACAAACACCGTGATCGCCAAGTGTTTTGCTGCTATCACATCTTCCCAAAAACTCAAAAGAACTTCAGACTTCCTGACAGACTATTTGACAAACTAAATGACAACGCTGGTGACAAACAGATTGACAACTGAATTGACAAATAGATTGGCAAAAAGGTTGACACATTACATCTTGCATTTAGAAATCCGCCCAAAACTACACAGAGAAATCCGCCATTAAAACATCTTTTTTCTTCATCTCCTTTCTAACCACCAAAAAACTATCCCATAAATAAAACTCCCACGACTTCTAACTTCTATTCAGTTCCAAAAGACACTTTTCATTACATCTGATTATGACAAACTTAAAGACAAAAAAAGTAGTCAAAAGAACATCTAATTTTTAGCCTTAAACAGTTTGGCTGAATTTGGATAAGATTTGGACCTAGTTGGCTCCCTTTTGATTTGGTTTGATCCAAGAGACAGGAGAGATAAAAATATCATAATATTTTTTAGTTTAAAACTCCACCACACGTGTGAAATAGGCACCTCCTTGAAGAGCCCTCCTTCTCCTTACCAAGGTGTCAAAATTGAATCATTATACCCAAAATATCTCATTTTTTTAGTAATACTCATAGTTTCTTACTTAATAAACCTTGTCCTTAGTCAACTCTCCATCTTATGTGAGAATTTACTCATTTTTGGGGGTTTTTCTTTTATAAATTGGATTTATCTTCTCCCCACACTTGGATTGATCCTATTGGCCCATAGGAACCTTAATTGGAGCATAATTCAAAAATTTTTGAAAATCTAGACCCTTAGGCTAAAGTCCTTTATACTTATTTTCAATTAATTCCAAATGCACATTGGAAAGTTCTTTTTCAATTTTTGTTTTAGGGGAAACCATTTTAGACACTAGGAGGATTTTTATATCCAAAAATATCTCAAATTTGGATTATCTCTCTCTAGATATTTTCTCTCTCTAGGTCAAAACAGGGTGAAACAGAATCTTTCTTTTATTTCAAAGAGGGGAATAATTACAACATTAGAAGGGGAGGTTCTTACACTTGTACACCTCAAAAGCTGGAGGGAGGAATCTTACAAGTCCAGATTGGTATAACCCTACAATGGATTGTAAAAAGCCTCCATCCAAATACAAGACAAAGCAAGTAACTGGTGATAAAGACCAGACCAAGGCTAAAGGGAAATCAAAGACTAGGAGCAAGGGAAAGTCAACAAAAATAGCCAAATTCAAGTGTGGACCATGTAAGTGAGAGAGAGTTCACATTTGTAGTTTACATGTAGAAATTAGAATACTGGATAAGCTATTAAAGTTTCATCTTGACTATACTCATTCCATTTTGCCATCAGAGTTATCAGATGCATGTTTAAAGAAATGTGAGACTTTACTCTCTAACATGGGCTTTCATGGTGGACATGTGCAACTTAAAAAGGATGACAGGAAATCAGGTACCAGTGGTGATGTTCTGGCAGATGTGTCAATTGGAGGAGCCAAAACTAGGAGGTTCTTGTCAAACTATGAAAACAAACAAGTTACAGCAGTATGGGAATGTTGGAAATCTCTATGCGAGCAACCAACTAACCAAGCTAGTGATCCAACGATGACAAAGCTTTGTACATGAGGGTCAAGATAAAGCTTGATAATTTTATAAAACTCTTACATAAGCAAACGACTGAAGGCGATTACAAAAGTCAGTTTGAAATAGCAATCAAGACGCTTGTGGAAATAATTGTAGATGTATGGGGGAACAAGGACATAACCTTCTACCTAGTAAGAGTTTTAGTGACACGTGTCAAGCTCTGTGGTGTTGAGAATAGGGAGTTTTGGCAGATTGCATTTGCGTGACGACATCGACTAGTGACAAGGACCGTAAAATGCGCATGGAGTAAATGCACATGGTGACGCATGTTGAGGTATGTCGTCGTGTTCAAAGCACAGTCATTAATATGCTAGTATGCCGAAAAAAAAACCGGCTAAAGTGCCAGCCTGCTCTAAATCCAAAATCTCACCCCCTCGCGCATCGTGCTACGGCCCCCCAAAAGTGCCCCAAAAATAGCTTCGTGAATGGCTACACCTGATCGTGCATTGACCCTACAACAATATATTTTTATGATAATCTATCATTAGGGATTTATTAAAATATAAGGCAAGTTTGGGAGCTTACCTTGCTTGGATTTGAGGAAGAGAATGAGCCCAGGAGGAGGTGAAAGAGAAGGAACTCGAATTTGTAAAAATAAGGCAAAGATATGCCAAAAATGCTTGCAAGGAGGCTTATTTATATAGGCAAGTATTAATTATATATGTCTTACTTCCCCACTTCTTTACTCTCTCCACGAGGCTCCTCTCTCACCCCTTCACATGGCTCCCGCACACATGCCAAAAAGGTTTTTCAAGTGTGAGAGTTCTTACAACCTCATTAATCTCCAATGATTATTATGAAAAAGATCCCAAATGCTTACTTTGGTCTACCTTAGCATTTAGCATTATTTTTCCACTTTAAGGTCATACATCTATTCAATTTCAAGGTTTACAAAACCAACTTATTTTTCATCATCATCAGTATTTTATCATTCCTATGTCGATTTCTCCTAGTTGATGGACATGAATCATGGTTACAAGGCCGTGCAATTTTTACCCTATTACTAGATGGACAAGTTTAGTAAAGAGAATGTGGGAGAGAGGTAGAGCTTCAAACCCTAGCAAGCAAACACACACACACACAAGAGAGAGCAAGACACAAGAGAGAGATGGATAGCTGAATTTTCTTCTATCTTCTTCTTCTCTACTCAACCACCATAACATAAAGATAAGAGTACACACTATATGGGTTAGTACTCAACTACTACAACATACAAGGGTTGGTCCATAATGTGAACCTGACTAAATGAGCTGGCACTATAACTATGCCAGTCTCTAGTAATCCAAAATGGCTATCACACAGCCTGTCATCCCATTGGCCGCATATCACCCATAATCTCACCAACCATGCCAGTGGTGTAGATGTGGAAGTTATCACCCAAGCGGGTCATCAATGTCTGCCGTAGCACTAGTTGAGCTCGATATCTCAACACTCCCCCTTAAGCTCAACTCCACACACTGCACTCCAAGTAAGCTCCTAAACCTATTGTGGAGCTTCTCTCTGTGTGCCCAATGCCTTCGTAAAGATGTCAGGTACCTAATCCTCTATGCTTACATATACCAGATCTACATCTCCTACTAGAACCTTCTCCCTCACAAAGTGATAATGCACCTCAATGTGCTTGTTCTAGCATGATATACTGGGTTACTAGCCAACTATATGCTTCTCATGTTGTCACAATATATGATAACTACCCTATCCATGGGCTCTCCCATGTCACCAAATAGCTTCTGAAACCAAGCTACCTCACAAGCTGCCATAGCCAGCTGAGTACAGGGGGTGCTACCATAGCAACACCCCCCTGTACTCAGCCTCTGTACTTGATAAGGCAACTATCGCCTGCTTCTTACTACTCCAACTCATAGCAGCACTCCCAAATGAGAACATAAAACCACTGGTAGATCTCCTCTCTGCAATACTACCAACCCAATCAGCATCTGTGTATCCATGCAACTGTATCTCTGTACCACCCTCATAGAAAAGTCCATAAATCAACTGTGGACTTTATGTACCTGGATCTGTCTAGCTGCATCCAAGTGTGGCTTCCTAGGGGCTTGCATAAACTGACTCACAAGTGCAGCAGCATAGCTCAAGTCTTGCCTTGTAATGGTCATGTAGATCAAACTACCCACTATGTGTATGTATATAGTGGGGTCCTCTAAAAGCTCACCTGTATATCATCCAATTGCGTTCTTTTTCTTAAGCAAAGGCACTAACTCCCATATGTTGCAATGCTACCATCTCATCATCCATGGCAACTTCCCATTTCTGTGCCTGCTCAAAGCAAGTGGGTTCAACCTCCTGTATTGTTTTTACCATCATGTAATAATAATGATGGGCTATATATCCATCATATCTCAACCTGTCAACAGGGTATCTAACCCTCGTAGACCTGCATACACCTGGGTGTCCTCAAAACAGCCCTGGTTCTCCTTACACTAGGAGAACCAGGGTTACACTAGGAGTAACCATAGATGGAATGCCAAACTCCTCATCAAGGCTCTGCTCATAGTAGCTACTAGAGTCACCATCCACATATGAGTGACCTGCTGACAAATCAGGCACAAAAGATTAATCTAACTTTTCCTTCCCTTTCCATGATACATGTGTACCTGCATCATTTCTTAACGTGCCTGACCATGGGCTAACATTAGATCCACTGCTCGAGGACTCCCCAGGTCCACTCAGCACCTGTGATTGCTGGTCTACATACATGTGGTGCAACATCAACACTTCTTACATCTGCATCTTCTGTTGCCTTCACTACTGGTGCATGCCAGCTACTCATCTCATCAAAGAAAACATCTCTGCTTACTTGCATCTCATGAGTGGTAGGGTTATAGCATCTCATGAGTGGTAGGGTTATAGCATCTATAACCTTTTTGCTCCTCCATAGCATAACTAATGAAGATGCATTTCTTTGCCTTTGGATCCAACTTTGTTCTCACTTCATCAGGAACATGTACATATGCAATACACCTAAAAACTTTCAAGTGAGACACATCTGGTCCTATGACTCCTAAACTTCTGTTTAGGAGTCATACCATGGACAACTACATGGACAACTGCAATGGGTGTCCTGTTCATAATGTACATAGCAGTTGTTGTTGCTACTGCTTCTACCTAAAAGTAATGTGGCATATTCATTTCAGCCATCAAGGCACGTGCCACTTCTACAATGTGCCTGTTTTTCCTTTCTACAACACCATTCTGTTGCGTACCTACACAGCGTACCTACACATAAACTACCTCTTGATTCCCTACTTTCTCAGGAAATCATTGAACTCATTGGAGAAATATTCTCCCCCACCATCTGATCTTAGGCATTTTATTTGCATGCCTTTTTCCTTCTCGACCAAGGTTTTAAATCTCTGAAAGTGAGAAAACACCTCACTTTTCTCCTTTATGAAATAAACCCACACTTTCCTAGTGTGGTCATCAATGAATGTAACATAGTATCTGCAACTTGCAATTGTTGTAGTTTTGTCAATCCCCATACATCTAAATGTATGACATCCAATGGCCTTGCACTGACATGCTTTTCATGTGGGAAAGCATATTTGGCCTACTTACCAAGCTGGCATGCTTCACATACCTTATGCATACCATCAACCTTAAACTTTGGCAAACCTGCAACAATATTTTGGACTGCATAGACTTCAGTCATTGTACATTCACATGACCAATGCACTTGTGCCATATGTCAATATCTACAATGATACCAATTCCATGTGCAAGCATGGCTGCCTTTATCTCAGGCATGTTCACATCCAAAGCAGCCAAAGCGACACTTATTTTTACATATCTCTAAACCACTCAGCATGACTGGTCATGTGGTTAGAGGTGCCAGAATCCACATACCATATATCTTGAGATCCTGACACATCCCCTATTATAGAACTAAACATGTGCTGCATCACAAACAGTTGCTCACTTCTGTCATCACCTCCATATTTGCTAGATGATGCATAGCTGCCTTGCTGCAACAACTTCCCACTGTTAATGTCATTTTGCTTTTTGTAGCAGTCCTTTGCCATGTGTCCTGGTTTGCCACAGTAATAGCACTCTATGATATTTGCATTTTGATTTCTTTGCCAACCACCTTCGCCTCTTTGGCTCCCCCTGCCTCTAGACTGGCCTCTTCCACTTGTGTATGATTGCTGTTGTGAATCATTCGACTGTTGTTGTCTCCAGAATTCTGATTTCCTTGTCGGCCACCACCACCTTGGCCTCTAGAGGCCTTTACCTGAATTAGAGTAGATGGCATGTTCCGATGTATTCTTGATTTGTGAAGAATAATCCTCACCTAAAGCCTTTTCTTCTATGATCAGCATAGATATAAAATCCCAAAAGTTGGGAATATTCTCCCTAACTGAAATGGAGGTCTTGAATGGCTTGTACTCTTTGCCAAGTCCATTCAGATGAACACTCACCAAATCATCATCCTCCACCACTGATACATTGATAGACCCAAGGGATTCAACAATGCCTTTGATCTTTACAGCATATTCATTGATGGACATGCTTTTCTTTTCCACAGTATGAAACTCTTGCTTTAACTGCAACTTCCTTGCCTTTGTGTTAGTATGGAACATCTGAACCAGATTCTGCCATGCAACTGCTAGAGTGTTTGCATCCTGTATGTGTCCTATCATAGTGTTTGTGACACTAATTGAAAGCCAGTACATGACTTTTCTTGCACCTTAATTCCAATCCTTGAATGCCTTTATATCTGCAAGAGTGGCATTCTCCTCAGATAACTCTGGAGGCTCCTCATCGTCTCCTTCTACATAATCCCAAAATCCTTTACCCATTAGGAAATTGGTCATTCTGAACTTCTAGGTGAAATATCCCTGTCCCCACCACGCAACAAATTCAGGGGTGCTAGCAGCGGAAGTAGCACTTCTTGTGTGGGGCACGGTCCCTCACTCGGGGCCTCTCCCACATATATCCAGACAAGAGACTAATCCCTGGGTTCTTCCAAAATTGAATCAAAAAAAACTTCCCTTGCCTGGAAAGCACGAGCGATTCCTCCAAGATATTTTTACTCTAACGTAGTCAAGAGCCTTAACTAAGTGAACTGATTT
This sequence comes from Cibotium barometz, assembly GCF_041138505.1. Lineage (NCBI taxonomy): Eukaryota > Viridiplantae > Streptophyta > Polypodiopsida > Cyatheales > Cibotiaceae > Cibotium > Cibotium barometz. Next base: position 28,753,991 of record NC_141048.1, on the reverse strand, counting down.
GATCGAACCCGTAAGTCCCGTAGTCATATCAAGGAAAAGACTTGCAAGCACTTGGATCATAGAGACCAACGCTTTTTTCCTCATTGAGAGGCATAGCCGTTGATTCTTTTCCAAAGAACAATTTTTATCCGGGATTTACTTCATCTATCGTACCCACATAACGGAATTGAGTCTCATTTTAGGGATCCATCAGTCCCACCTAACCCCATCCAGTCTCGTGGATTAGCCAACCGCAGCCCACCCAACCACTGAGTAATGGGATCCATTTGAGAATTTGGTTAGGTTTTGTCCCAGGTACCAGGGAAAAGAGTTCCGAGGCCCCCTAGAGAACTAGTCACACCACTTACACACCCAATATGAAATTGCCTTTTTCACAGATTCAGATGTCTTTAAAACAATATTTTAATGAAACTATAGTATCACTGATCATAAACCTCCAAAATATCCGGTTAAATCCTAATTTCTAATTTTTCCTTCATCAGTGTACCTATGGCATCATTAGAAACCAGAACGCTCACCACTGTCCACTCAGGGGCCTTTTCACTCATAGTACTCCGCAATATTTTCACTTATAGAAATCAAATCAACTTCAATGATGGGAATAACACTTTTATATAAAATAAAAATCCTTTTATGCATAGAATCAAATTTAATATGAATAACACTTTTAAAATAAAAAGAATTTCCTTATGCATCTATTTATGCATAACAATCAATTTTTATAATAATAACACTTTTATAATAATAAAATTTCCTTTATGCATCTTTCTATGCATAAAAATCAAATTTAATAAGAATAACACTTTTATAATAAAAAATTTTCCTTTATGCATCTTTCTATGCATAAAAATCAAATTTAATAAGAATAACACTTTTATAATAAAAAATTCCTTTATACATCTTTCTATGCATAAAAATCAAATTTAATAAGAATAACACTTTTATAATAAAAAAAATTTCCTTTATGCATCTTTCTATGCATAAAAATTAAATTTAATAAGAATAACACTTTTATAATAAAAAAATTTCTTTATGCATTTTTCTATGCATAAAAATCAAATTTAATAAGAATAACACTTTTATAATAAAAAAATTCCTTTATGCATCTTTTTATGCATAGAAATCAATTTTAATAATTAATATCAGTGATATTCATGCATATTCATAGGTGAATATGTATATGGAGTAATTAGAATATTTCTTGTAGATGCAAAAATGGTGGGAATTACTCTTTTGGAATAACATAAAAACAAACTTTCTTTTTCACAAAATTCTGGAAAATTTTGCCATAACCTCCTTTGTATGGCTGACCATTTCTCATTTTTATCTTTCTTTATTTAACTTAATTAACCTAATTTAGAAATATAGCACTCTAATCTACACAATTTTTTAAATTCAAGAGAGTAAACAATAAGAAGAGTTTAATTAATCACATAGTTAATCTTTCTAGGATTGAGAAAGGTTGGAATGTAAGAAGAGAAGGGGGTGGCCTTTTTATCAAAGGCATAGCATTTGAATTTAATTCAACATTTGCAAAACATAAAAATCAAGAAAACCATAGATTTTTCATTAAAAATTCGTAAACAAAGTATAAAAATCAGCTTACATAGAGCTTGAGGGATTGAGGGTTCTACTCTTGTTTGAAGTAAGAGTGGCCACCAATTCACTTTGGAGAGGATTAGGCCCAAAAAAAAAAATTAAATTATTAAAAAATTCAATGTAGATGGCTCAAGACAAGAGTAAAGTAACAGTGCATAAACCTCAATTTTGAATTACCTCCCTCTAGACAATTTTCTCTCTCCAAGCTAAAATAGGATAAAATAGGATCTTTCTTTTATTTCAGAGAGGGGAATAATTATAAGATCAAAAGGGGAGGTTCTTACACCTGCACACCTCAAAAGTTGGAGGGAGAAATCTGACATCCTACCCCACTTAAAAAACGCGAGATGTCCTCATCTCGCAAACTAGAGGACAACTCTTTCCCTTAAGATGATCCAACTGATTCCGAGGTTCCTTATAGTGTGGTGAACCCAATAGAATCCTGGGATAAAGATCCCTTATACAGAACTTATCATCAGATAACAATTCATTCAGATCATATCATTCATATCTTTAACACAATAATGGTCCATTAGACCAAAATTTCCATCTCAATAGTCCTCCATGGTAGTTTTAATTATACAGATTTTTAATTTGTCATCCCTTAACTTGATCCACTAGGTCAAGTGTTAACAGTAGCAATTTGTAAGCACAATCCACTAATCTCATAGTGATTTGTTATAGTCATTATCGTCATTCCACTTATAAACATCATCACAGGGACTCGTCCCATTCATTCTCATTTTGGTTTTGCTCAGCTTATCACTTTTCAACCAAATTTCAAGAATCATCATTTTTCAATTTGAATCCAAATCAACTCATCAGTTCTCAACCAGAGTTTTAAAATCATTGTTGAAATATACAAGTGAATAGGGTGTGTGTGGGAACAAGCCCTTAGCAAGAGGTTGTAAAAGAGAATCTGTAAATGTGAGAGAAGCTATGAAAAGCTAAGAAGTATCTACTGGGAGAGAATAAAGGGTAGCATGAGGAGATTTAGAAGGTGTGGAGATATTCTGGGAAGAGGTGGAGAGAATTAAGCAAAAGAGGTGGAGAGAATCAAGCAAAAGAGGTGGAGTGAATCAAGAAGAAATCAGTGGGATTGGATGCTTAGATGTAAACTCTATAAATTGAGGCATTGGCCTAATGAGAATTTGTTGGTTTTTTATTATCCATCCCTACATTAAGCTATCAGTTAATTACTCACTAATCATGTCTCAATTATCGTCTAATCTCTTTGTTAATGATGTTGATTCTAGCATTTGATCCACCATAGCTCATCACATTGCTACAAATTTAACATGGTATCAGAGCCTAGCCTAGAATCCAACAATTTGTGAGCCCATTATCTTGCTAATCACCTATCTAATTAGGATTAGTAGATAATTAAGATTTTTACCTCTTTTCAACTAGCTCTCTGCACCCCCAACCAGTGGAGGGGCTTGATCTCCTTCCATGAGCAACATTAGGGCAAGTGATTCTAGGCAAGCATAGCCAGCCTCCCCACAGTGCAGCCCATTCAAACAAAATCGCAAACCGCCAAGCGTAGCTACCAATTTTTGCTAAATCGCTGGCGCCACATTTTTGAAGGAGAAATGAGATCTCTGTTTGCTCCATATCAAATTGCTCTAATGCCTCTTGGCCCTAGGGGTTTTCAAGGGTGCTCTACAAGCTGGTGAAGAAAGATTTTGATTTAATCAAGTCTACAGTGAGATCCAAGCTCTTCATCAAATCTGCAGAGCAGGTGACTTTGGTAAAACAGAGATTAAGCATTCAACGTTTGGTCAAATCTTGTGTTTCTTGGCTAAATCCTCTACTCGACTAATTTCTCTTGATGGCCTTGAAAGGATTTGATCTCATTTGAACTCTAAGGCCTCAGATCTGTACTCCCGCATACTCTATTTTTTGCACACAAAGCAGAGGATTAATTTACTAATCAATGATTAATCAACACTAATTACTATATTTTGGTGCAATTGAGGGTTCAAATTAACTATTAGGTATCTGATACAACCTCTTTTCAACTAGCTCTCTGCACCCCCAACTAGTGGAGGGGCTTGATCTCCTTCCAGGAGCAACATTAGGGCAAGTGATTCTAGGCAAGCATAGCCAGCCTCCCCACAACGCAGTCCATTCAAACAAAATTGCAAACCGCCAAGCGTAGCTATCAATTTTTGCTAAATTGCTGGCACCACATTTTTGAAGGAGAAATGAGATCTCTGTTGCTCCATATCAAATTGCTCTAATTCCTCTTGGCCCTAGGGGTTTTCAAGGGTGCTCTACAAGCTAGTGAAGAAAGATTTTGATTTGATCAAGTCTACAGTGAGATCCAAGCTCTTCATCAAATCTGCAAGTGACTTTGGTAGGTGACTTTGGTAAAACAGAGATTAAGCATTCAATGTTTGGTCAAATCTTGTGTTTCTTGGCTAAATCCTCTACTAGACTAATTTCTCTTGATGGTCTTGAAAGGATTTGAGCTCATTTGAACTCTAAGGCCTCAGATCTATACTCCCACATACTCTGTTTTTTACACACAAAGCAGAGGATTAATTTACTAATCAATGATTAATCCACACTAATTACTATATTTTGGTGCAATTGAGGGTTCAAATTAACTATTAGGTATCTGATACAGATCCCTATAATTTCATATTGCAATTTGGAGATGGTTTGATACTCCAACCATTCCGTACAGATTTGTTACCCTTGGTTTAATGTAATTTCTCATGATTTTATGCTGATAAATCTATTATAATCATCACCTAAACACCAGATTGAGTTGTAAAAGGGTAGACACTATCCTTGAATCTTGAAATTGGATCAAGAGGTAAGACCCCCTTCACATCATCACATGCACATGAGTACAGCACAAGAGATAGCCAAATTTAATGGGGAGCAATTTTACACATGGCAGACAAAAACCGTGTATCTACTCATAAGGAAAAATCTATGGGGGCTAGTTAAGGGAAGAGATGAATGCCCAAAGGTGAGAGGGGAAAATAAGTGGAAGAGCACAAATGAAAAAGCATTAGGACTTATCGCACTCAGTTTAAATGATGAAATCATTCATCACATCACAGGGATACAATGGGCAAAAGATGCATGGAATGAACTCATAATCACACACTTGAACAGATATAAAAGCATTAAGCAACAACTGGCAGCTTTTGTCAAAAAGGTAGAAGATGATGAGGCACTAGCAGTGCTTCTAAAGAGTGTGGACAAAGGTGAATATGAAAACATTGTAGCAACATTAAAGAATATACATGAATTGAAGCTACACGAGATAGAAGGAGCTCTACTAGAGTAAGAGACTAGAGGCAAAGAGAAGAAATGGCTGGACTCAAAGCAAGAGAAAAAAAAGCATTCTTCACCCGAGGAGGATTATCTCGAGGACAAGGATGAAGAAGAGGCAGAGTAGGAGGAAGGACCTTCACTTGCCACAACTGTGGAAAGCCAGGGCACATGGCAAGAAGTGGAGAAGGAACGACATCGGCAAAGTTTATGGAGGCTCCTAAGGAAGTGGAGTCAGATCATATTTTCTGTGAGAGAGAGAGAGAGAGAGAGAGAGAGAGAGAGAGAGAGAGAGAGAGAGAAACCCCATAACCCAATGTAACCTACCCCAACAAAGTAAAACCTCCTCTGAGCCACCGATCATGTAGGCCATGTGGTAGATGTATGTGTGAGCACTTTAGTCAAGGTCACGGGCACTTGTACTAGCCTTGGACACATAGAGAGAGAGTGTGTCAAGGACTATGAGTTTAGGGACTTGAAGCACTGGTTGTGGACTATCAAGTAAGATGGAAACTTGGTATAGGGTTCAGGTATGCTAGGAGTATTCACTTGAGGGGAGGTGTTGAAATATACAAGTGAATAGGGTGTGTGAGGAAACAAGCCCTTAGTAAGAGGCTATAAAAGAGAATCTATAAATGTGAGAGAAGATGTGAAAAGGTGAGAAGTATCTACTGGGAGATATTAAAGGGTAGCATGAGGAGATTTAGGAGGTGTGGAGATATTCTGGGAAGAGGTGGAGAGAATCAAGCAAAAGAGGTGGAGTGAATCAAGGAATCACTGGGATTGGATGCTTGGATGTAAACTCTATAAATTGAGGCATTGGCCTAATGAGAATTCGCTAGTTTTTGAATATCCATGCCTACATTAAGCTATCAGTTAATTGCTCACTAATCACATCTTAATTATCATCTAATATCTTTGTTAATGATGTTGATTCTAGCAATTGATCCACCATAGCTCATCACATTGCTGCAAATTTAACAATCATATCAACCACATTCGAATTCATCATCTAGATAGCATTTATGCTTATAATTTCAAGGTCTTAGATTTACTCATATATACTGCCAGTAAATAGCTGTAGTTATACCCTCGATATATCCAGGTAGTCACGGCCCTTGGAATTATAAGGTAAATACCATCATGTCTAGGCCTCAAGCAAGTCAAGGATTCCATGAAATTGCGTTACTTCCATCTGAAGACCCAATTACTAAATTATGAATTTTAGTCTCAATATCAATTCGTATAAATTTCATCACATATTTCTAACTTTTTACCGTTACTTCATAAATTTTTGACATTTTTGGCTTCTCGGTTGATCCACTTTAGCCAATTCGCTCTGATACCAGCTGAAATATCCCTGTCCCCACCACGAATTCAAGGGTGCGAGCAATAGAAGTAGCACTTCTTGCATGGGGCAAGGTCCCTCACTCGAGGCCTCACCCACTATAAGGTTTGTTGAAAATACAAGTGAATAGGGTGTGTGCGGGAACAAGCCCTTGGTTAGAGGCTGTAAAAGAGAATGAGTAAATGTGAAAGAACCTGTGAAAAGGTGAGAAGAATCTACTGGGAGAGAATAAAGAGTAGCATGAGAAGATTTAGGAAGTGTGGAGATATTCTGGGAGATATTCTGGGAAAAGTGAAGAGGTGGAGTGAATCATGGAGAAATCAGCGGGATTTGATGCTTGATGTAAACTCTATAAATTGAGGCATTGCCCTAATGAGAATTTGCTGGTTTTTGAGTATCCATGCCTACATTAATCTATTTGTTAATTACCCACTAATTACATCTTAATTATTTACTAATCACTTTGTTAATGATGTTGATTCTAGTGTTTGATCCACCATAGCTCATCACAATGCCCTAATTTCAACATGGTATCAGAGCCATGCCTAGAATCCATCATTTTGTGAGCTCATTATCTTGCTAATTATTTTACTAATTAGGATTAGTAGAAAATTATAATTTTTCCTCTTTTTTCAACTCACCTTTGTACCCCCAGCCAGTGGAGGAGCTCCCTCTCCTTGCACACATAAAATTAGGCCAAAGCCTTCTAGCACATGATGGCTATCTTAGTGCTCTTCAAGCTCATCAAGAAAGAAGCGCAAACCGTCAACGGAGCTAGGAGAAATAGCTATTTTAGCAGGCACCATTTTTCAGCAGAAGATCTCAGATCTTGTCTTCACCAAATCAAAGTTCTCTAATTCCTCTTAGCCCAAGGTGTTTTCAAGCATGCTCTACAAGTTGGTGAAGACAGAATTCAATTTCATCAAGTCTACAGTGAGATCCAAGCTCTTCATCAAATCTGCAGGTGACTTTGGTAAAACAGAGATTAAGCTTTCAATATTTGGTCAAATCTTGTGTTTCTTGGCTTAATCCTCTACTAGACTCATTGCTATTGATGGCTTTGAAAGCATTTGAGCTCATTTGAAGTCTAAGGCACCAAATCTGGACTCCCCGCATACTCTATTTTTTGCACACAAAACAGTGGACTAATTTGCTAATCAGTGATTAATCAGTGCTAATCACTGTATTTTGGTGTAATTGAGGGTTCAAATAACCATTAGGTATCTGATACAGATCCCTATAGCTTCAAATTGCAATTCGGAGTTGGTTTGATACTCCAACCATCCCGTACAAATTGGTTACCCTTGATTTAATGTAATTTCTGGTAAAATTGTACTGATAAAATTGTGATAATCATCATTTTGCATTCAACCCTTGGTTAATGCTTGTAAATCTCAATCAAAATCAATATTATTCACAGCCAGAGTTGCATTTGGGAATGTGCATGAGAATGAATGCTATACGCATTATGTATTGGGCACATTGCATCAGTGTAAATATGGGATCAGACACTGTCCTTGTCCAGAATAAGGCAAGAGGTAAGACCTCCCGCATAAATTTGGGTTTGCATTGCATAATAACACAAGATAAACATAAAAAACCCAAAAGAACTGTCAATAAAATGTTTAAACATGTTGCTCACATGGAGCAAGAAGACCTAACAGACGAGCTCATGGCCCCAGCCATGAAAGAAGAAGAATATCTCTTTCCAAGAGGAAGATCCACACCAAGAAAATCTAAAGGAAGCATTGAAGGAAGACATGGACACGAGAAGAGAAGCTACCCCAAGAACACTGAAAGAAGAGAAAGACATGGACACGTGGAGAGAAGCTACCACAACAAGAAGACTGAAGACAAGAGAAGATGTGAGGCTCCAAAAAGTGAGGAGCCATGTGAAATCTCTGAGAGAGAGAGAGAGAAAGAGACCCCACAACCCAATGTAACCTGCCCCAACAAAGTAAAACCACCTCTGAGCCACCGATGATGTAGGCCACATGGTAGGATAGATGTATGTGTGAGCACTTTAGTCAAGGTCACGGGCAACTATAGTAAGCCTTGGACACATAGAGAGAGAGAGTGTGTGTCAAGGACTATGAGTTTAGGGACTCGAGGCACTGGTCGCGGCACGCTATCAAGTAAGAGAGAAACTTGATATAGGGTCCAGGTGTGCTAAGATAACTTGAGGGGAGGTGTAGGCACTAGTCGCGGACTATCAATTAAGGGGAGGCAAACTTGGTATAGGGTCTAGGTGTACTAGGAGTATTTACTTGAGGGGAGGTGTTGAAAATACAAGTGAATAGGATGTGTGCGGGAACAAGCCCTTGGTTAGAGGCTGTAAAAGAGAATGAGTAAATGTGAAAGAACCTGTGAAAAGGTGAGAAGAATCTACTGGGAGAGAATAAAGGGTAGCATGAGAAGATTTAGGAAGTGTGGAGATATTCTGGGAAAAGTGAAGAGGTGGAGAGAATCAGGGAAAAGAGGTGGAGTGAATCATGGAGAAATCAGTGGGATTTGATGCTTGATGTAAACTCTATAAATTGAGGCATTGCCCTAATGAGAGTTTGCTGGTTTTTGAGTATCCATGCCTACATTAATCTATTTGTTAATTATCCACTAATTACATCTTAATTATTTACTAATCACTTTGTTAATGATGTTGATTCTAGTGTTTGATCCACCATAGCTCATCACAATGCCCTAATTTCAACAAGGTTGCCCGCTTCCAAAATAGGCGAAACACTTAAGATAGCCTACTAAGTCTTAACTTGGAGAAAATTTCCTATTCATTGACACCTTGACTATGTAGAGATTCAAGGATATGATTAATAGGTAAGACCTAGTCCTATCCCACAGGGGGAGCATAATCTTCTAAAAATCAAATCACCCATAGGGTAATTGATCATAAATTAGGCAACTACTAGTCTTGATTCCTAGAGACAACGCTTTTTTCCTCATCCATGCAAGGCACATCTGCTAGCCTAGTCTTCTAGAATAGAATTGCCCAAGAACCTATTTATCTAGCGTAGGGCTTTCACTTAATATGCTGGAAAGCTACCCAACTAATCGGGTCCACCCATCTGTAAGGATGGTGCGGTTGGGGCATTCCATCCTCCCACTTTCCACCCCTACTCACGTGTCAATTTGTTTTCTAATTAATCTTACCACACTGTTTGACATAAATAAACATGTTCCTTAATTAACACCCTTTTCACAAGGTTTGTTAAAACAGCCTTTTTCCACAATACAATAATGCCAAAGACAAGATTTATATTAAAAAAATTTATACATGAATCAATTTCATACAAGCCAAACCGGCTCTCTTATTCTTTTCTTTTATACTGCTAATGATCTAGAATTTGGCCTTCCAGCCTCTCCATGCTAGGCAAAACCCTACGGGACCATACATCTCATCGTCGACCCCGCTCTGGCGAGGACTCAAACCAGCTGCGCACTAGGGTGGGCTTATTCACCGCACTAGCATGGGCCCTCAGAACTAGATAGCATCATAATTTCTCGCCTCAATCGGCAAACCTTATTCTCCCAATGGTATGAGGGATACCTTGGGCCATTCTTGGGCTTTGCTAACGACGCCGCCCGGCTACACAAGCACAGAACGGAGTTAGCGTCGAAGCTAGGTTAAACTTGCACTCTTTAAAGATAATAATTTCAATACAATTCATTGAATACGGCATCACTCAATTTGTAGCTTCATACAATTTTATGTCATTATTTTAAAATGAAACGATACACATTTATTAACACTAATATTTAAAAAAAGACTCTTCTTTAAAAGATGACCAAGATAACCTGGCCACCATTTCCTTGAGGAGCTTGTAAACGGGAGGGTTGGGGCCGCATTGGGAGCATCTTCTTTAATCTCATTGTTGCGTGCTCCTCTCGAGGCAATATTCCGGTTTTTTTAGGATGGGGCCATCTTGGATGTCGTCTTGTAGGGCTTGCTATGTCACGATCGAAACGCTCCAATTAGATCTCAATTTTGAGATCATTTGCTCACTGTATGAGCAAAACACCACAGTGCATGAACCCTCTCTAAGGCTAAAACCTCTTGCTAAAGTCCATGCAAATGGGGGGGCGGGGGGGGAGAAGAGTTAAGGACACTACCTTCTAGCAAGAGGGGGGAAAGAGAGAAATTGCCTTATTTGAAAAGTGGCAAATGAGGGGGTGTGGAGAGGGGTGGTTGTAAGGGGCGGCTGTACTATAGCAAGTACACTACACAAGGACAGACGACGGTACAGACGGCGGCACAGTAGAGCATAGAATACGCAAAAATGCATGCTGTTCATGGGGCACCCCGGGGGTTTATATAATTGTGGGGTACAGGTATGGGCGCTACGCAAAGCAAGGATGAAAGAACAGTGTACCAGCAAAGGCTGTAGATCAATGACCTGCATGGCTCAGGGGAAAAGGTACGGTGTCGACGATTAACACGAAAGGAGTGGTACGCATGTACCTTAGGCAGCATGGGTGTCCACGTATAGCGGTGCATGTGGACCACACAGTGGGTAGGCATCCTTTGGTTCTTGTGCGGCCATTGTACGGGCACCCTGGTAAGTGTGTACAGTCTAACTTTTGGGACAGGGTCCCCAAATTTGGGACACCGACCTCGATTTGCGTGCCGACCGCCCTGGGGGTGAAATCTTTTTTTGTCTGGGATGTTCTCTTGGTTGTTGGGGTGCATACCGTTCGTCAATCGAACGCCTGGTCATGCATTTATTAAGGTTTAAAGGTCGTCCCTTTTTAACTAAAAATATCCAAAATTTGCGTATAAGCTTGATCTGGTGTCCGTTTTGGATGCTGTAAAATCCTATATTGGACAGATTCTAAATTTGGGCTCAAAATTTGAAGATTCTAAGTAGAAATGGCTCATTTAATAAAATCATTAATTTTTATACCATAAAAACTCATAAATTCATCTATTATATGGACATTTCTTTATTAGTGAAGATGGGTATGTTACATCCTTCCCCCTTAAGGAAATCGAGATGTCCTCATCTCATCTCATGAATTGGGGATAATCCTTTGAGAGTGTAGCTTCATCTTCCCAAGTTGCATCCTCTTCAGGGTAATCTTTCCACTGTACTAGATGTTCTACAAGAGTTCTATTTCGGAGTTGCCTTTCCCTAGAATCTATGATCCTACTGGGCTGTAATTCAAGGACTCCTTGAGTAGGGATTACAACTTGTTCATCACATCAAGAATATGATCGAGATTGGGTACATAAGGTTTTAACAAACTTACATGAAATACATTATGGACTTTGATATGGGCAGGGAGTTGGAGTTTTTAGGCACTTTTACCGAGACACTTGATAACTATATAGGGATCACAATACCTAGGCCTGAGCTTCTTATATTTCCCAAGTGATAGAGAACTTCGTTTGGGCCACACTTGTAGAAGAACTTTGTCTCCTTCCTTGAAGATCCTTTCAAACCTCTTGGTGTCAGCATAATGCTTTTGTCGATCTTGGGCGGATTTAATATCCTTTTGGATTGCCTTAGTTTGTTCCTCCATCTCTTCAAGCATTTTCCTGGATGCCTCAACTCTTATGTTTGGATCAGAGAAATTTAGAGGAGACAAGCATTCTTGCCCATAGAGTGCTTTGAATGGTGACATTCCTATGCTTTGATTAGATGTTCAGGACTGGGGCAGAAGTAATAATGACCTTGAGCTGATCAAAACTATTTTGATGGATTGGCAGCCACACTATTTTGCAATCCTTCTTAAGAAGATCCGTCAAAGGTGTAACTAACAAGGCATAATCTTTGATAAAAATCCTATACCATCCCGTGATTCCCAAAAAACCACGAACTTCACGAACTGATTTAGGGGGTGGCCACTCGAGAATATATTTGACCTTGGCGGGGTCTACTGAGATGCCATCTTTGGAGACGATGAACCCAAGATACTCAATTTGATATAAGGTTCATTTGCTCTTCTTGGCATAGAGTTTGTGTCTGCGCAACAATTGTAGAACTCTACGCACATGCTCCTCATGCTCTTCCATTGATTTGGAGTAGATTAAGATGTCATCAAAAAAAACAAGCACAAATTCATTCAAGTAAGGATGGAATATATCTTGCATTAGGCTGTTGAAGGTTGCAGGAGCATTGGTTAACCCGAATGACATTACAGTAAACTCATAGTGGCCATAACGGGTATTGAAGGCTGTCTTGGGTATATCTGCTTCCTTGACTTTGATTTGATAGTAACCAGACCGCAAATCTATTTTTGAGAAGACTTTGGCCCCGTGAAGCATGTCAAGAAGTTCATCGATGCGAGGGATAGGATACTTATTCTTGACAGTGACTTAATTTAGCCCTTGATAATCTATGCAGAGGTAGAGAGTTTTGTCCTTCATTTTTTGGAAAAGAACAGATGCCCCCCTAGGAGAGCTAATGGGGCATACGAATCCGTGCTCAATGAGTTGGGAAAGTTGGTCTTTAAGTTCAATGGCTTCAGGAAGGGACATTTTATAGGGTGTTTTTGAGACGGGCTGAGCTCTAGGGATCACCTTGATTTCATGATCGACTTCTCGAGGAGGCAGTAGCCCTGTAAACTCATTAGGGAAGATGTCAGAGAATTCTTGGAGCTAAGAGGGTTCTGTCTCCTTAGTAGGTTCAATGGCTTTTTTGAGCTTGACTAAGAAAACTTGCTGACCCTTACTACGTGTTCCGTTAAGAAGATTTTTTGCCTTGACTACCCTAAATTTAGGTTTTCTTGTTATCCCCCCTGAACGGATATTACTTGGCCATGCTCATTGTCAAAAGTGATACTCCCCTAGTTACAGTGAATGCTAGCTTTGTTTGCAATTAACCAATCCATCCCAAGGATTCCATCATAAATTCCTAATGGCAAGACTCTAAAGTGGCCATGAGTTTGCTTATTACCCAGCTCAAGGTTTCCTACAGAGTGATGAGAAACTACTTCTTTCCCACCACTAGCTAACTCTACAGTCATTCTTCTAGCTATTTTTTGACCCAAGTTTAATTTTTGCAAACACCTAGGAGAAAGAAATGAATAGGTACTGCCACAATCAATCAAAAGCTGGAATGGCTTATGGTGATGAGTGGCTGGGGTTTGGATTACACCAAATTGTTTATTCCCCTTGGTGTTCTATTGCCGTGCCACATGGATGGTGGCGTGCTCTTCTTCAGCCATTTTTGAGGTTGGTTCTTCACTTATAATACAGGCGATCCTAGCAACTACTCCTCCGTGGCCTCTGCCACGTCCACCGCCTCTTGCACCTTGGTGGATAGGGGTTCCACGGCCTTGATTTCCTCTGCCACCTTGGGGAAATGATGTTGCCATCTTGGATAGTTGGCCCTAAAGTGTCCCGGCTCATTCCACTCAAAACACAGAGGGCTTTCTTTGGAAGAAGCAGCATATGAGGAGCGGCAGACAAAAGAGTTGCTTTATCGCCCTCTATTGTAGTAGGGGAAATTCTATTGGGGTTTCTTGTAGGGTTGATCTTTAGGATTTGCCTCAGGGTAAGATCTCTTTTGAGGCTTAGGTTTGTTAGTCCTCATTTCTTTCACAAGGGGCTTTGCTCGTATAAGAGCATCCTGTAATGTGCTTGGCCTCATCGCTTCAAGGTGGGAATCTAAGGGTTCATTTAACCCTTGGTAGAAACGAGCCACTTGCTAGGAAGTAGTCATAGCTGGGGGCATACTTCCAAAGAGTGATAAATTTGGAATAGTAGTCCTCAAGAGTTATACTGCACTGCCTAAGACTAAAAAACTCATTCATCTTTATGGATTCATGGGATGGGGGAAGATATCTTTCCTTCACGGCCTGCTTGATGTCTTCCCATATTTGAGAATGCTTGATGACTCCCTTGTCATGGCACCACTGTTTCCACCAGAGTTTATCATCTTTCATGAGGCAAAACTGTGCAAGCATAGACTGATTTGCTACTCCAGTACCGGCGGGCAGAAAAATAATCATCCATCGCTTCAATCCAGACTTTAGCATACTTCTCAATATTTGAACCTTCTCCTTTAAAGGAGAGAGGTTGCATTTGCTTGAGCAAGAGCTTCTTCTCCTGGATATCAATGTAAAGTGCATTGGGAAGTGGAGGGTGATCATCCTGGCCACCATCATTGTAAAAACAATTTTAAGATTACAAGATTCATACTTGCACAACACTTATTTTGGAGAGTAAAACATTGAAATTATTTTATTTCCAAATATTTACAAGGACGAGTTTTATTACAAAGATCTGAGACTAATATAATTAGTCTTATTTGCCATCAAGGGAAATTCCTAAGCTTGACTATGACATAAGGGTAGAGCGATCCACATAGGTGAAGTATGGGGGTTCCGTTGTAGTTTCTAAGACTCTAAAAACTGATGGTAAGTGTGGTAGACTCTGGATTGGGGTAGGTCCCAACACAGCTACTCTTTCAGCAGCACGTAAGACCTCCATCACTTGGTCATACACCCAGCGATAATCTTGAGGTATGCAAATCCCATCTATAGTCACAAAGGTGTCGGCCTTGCTGGTACGGATGAACCAAAATAAACGGATCATCTTCAACTTTTCAATCCAACGAATCCACTTTAGGTCAGTGGTAAGGTTTTCAATTCGATCTGCTCGAATGAAGAAATATCTCAACCCACGACTCCAGAAATATCTACCCCATCCTCTTTCAATTACGAGAGAAATGGGGGAGGGACATATTCTCTAGTATCTGCACCATGGTGTCACAGAACTCGAAATTCGAGGAGTGACTAGCAGTCTCGAAGATGCATTGGAAAACTAGAAACTTCGAGTAGGTATCTTCCTCTTCCTACAATCATTCAAACATCAATTCAACTTGTTTTTTTAGTAGGATGTTTTTATTAATTAGCATTATGTTAGGTAAAACATACATTGCAAAACAATCCTTAAATGGCCAGTCCTAGGAGCTCTGATACCAATTGTAAGGTTCCCCCCTTCCAAAATAGGGGAAACACTTAAGATAGTCCACTAAGTCTTAACTTGGAGAAAATTTCCTATTCATTGTCGACACCGTGACAATGTAGAGATTCAAGGATACGATTCATAGGTAAGACCTAGTCCTATCCTACACAGAGGGAGCATGATCTTCTAAAAATCAAATCACCCATAGGGTAATTGATCATAAATTGGGCAACTACTAGTCTTGATTCCTAGAGACCGCTTTTTTCCTCATCCATGCAACGCACAACTGCTAGCCTAGTCTTCTAGAATAGAATTACCCAAGAACCTATTTATCTAGCATAGAGCTTTCACTTAATACGTTAGAAAGCTACCCGACTAATCGGGTCCACCCGTCCGTAAGGATGATGCGGTCGGGTCATTCCATCCTTATTAGAATATAGGCATTGTAACCATCTAATATTGTGCCCAAGACTAATGGTTACAATGCCTATATTCTAGTACCCCCCCCCCTCAATACCAGCTATGAATGCTTGGAATGGGTGGTATTGCACATAGCATTAGGAATTGAATGGGGTCTTCTTGGGCCCTTTAATTTGCCCTAGCCTAATCAAGGTGATTAAGGAATAGCCAAATGGGGGGTTTCCATGTGGACTGAAATGTTGGGTTTTTAAGAGAGGTGTAAGAGTGGTCAAAGGGTGCACTTTTTTCCCCAAAAAGGGAGGGGGGGCAATTTTACAATTTTCGGATCTCCATAACTTCTACATACAAGCTCCAATTTGAGTGGAGATTATAGATCCGTGATCTACGCATCAAGAGCTTTCCATAGATATGTTACATGATATGGTTTTATTCGCTAGATTTTAAATTCTATTTTTTCCCAAAATTCAAATTCGAATAAAGTAGCCGTTTTGAAGCTTCTAATTAGAAAACGTTTCTTCTTAAGAGAAAAGGTTTGACTCCCTTAAACTGCCAAATAAAAGGGCCCAAGAAGCCTTCCATTGAGGTCCTAATGAATCCCCCCCCCTTAATCTATGGATGGAGATGCCTTTATTAAATAGGCGTACAATGGTGTTCATGGTGATGTGATTTACTAGGGTTTACCAAATACCCTATAGCTTCAAAGGTTAATAATGGCCTTTGAGTTTTTAGTTGTTGTCGATGACGATGTACACCTTAATGCAGGTGCGCATCAATTTGTTTTCTAATTAATCCTACCACACTGTTTGACATAAATAAATATGTTCCTTAATTAAGGCCCTTGTCACAAGGTTTGTTAAAACAGCCTTTTTCCACAATACAATAATGCCAAAGATGATTTATTTAAAAAAATATATACATGAATCAATTTCATACAAGCCAAATCGGCTCTCTTATTCTTTTCCTTTATACTATCGATAATCTAGAATTCGGCCTTCCAGCCTCTACATGCTGGGAAAAACCCTACGGGACCATACGCTGTGGGCGAGGACTCAAGCCGGCCTGTTGCCCTCTTAGGCTCCATCGCTCGATCCTCGCGCCCCTCAGAGGGATGTCTGCACTGTTGAGATATTGAGCTCATCTAGTGAGGCGGTGGACACTGATGACTGGCCTGGGGGATAGACTCCACACTTATACCACTGGCATGGTTGGTGAGATCATGGGTGATATGTGTGAAAAGATGCAGGGGGGAAGAGAGCTTGAGCTCTTGCAAGCACACACACACACTCACAAAACCCTAATAGAGAACACACAAGGTGAGAGGCTGAAATCTTCTTCTTCTTCACTTAACACTCAACACTCAATACACCATATACAAGATAAGAGTACACATAATATGAAAGGTACTCAACCAGTACATACACGGGTTCTCTATAGTGTGAACCCAACTAAATGAGCTGGCGCTATAACTATGCCAGTCTCTAGAATGGCTGTCACACAGCCTATCATCCCACTGGCCGCATATCACCCATGATCTCACCAACCATGCCAGTGGTGTAAGTGTGGGGCCTATCCCCCAGGCGGGTCATCAGTGTCCACCACCACCTCACTAGACGAGCTCGATATCTCAACACTCCTCCTCGAGCTCAACTCCATCTCATGTGCAAATCCCCATGCAAGAATGCATTCTTTACATCCATCTGATATAAAGACCATTGCTTTGACGCAGCCATTGCTATCACAACTCTCACTGTTGCCATCTTGGCAACTGGGCTGAAAGTTTCCTCATAATCAATGCCATATGTCCGCGCATACCCTTTGGCTACTAATCTAGCCTTGTACCTGTTTATACTACCATCACTGTTATGTTTAACTTTGTACACCCACTTGCATCTAATGGCTTTCTTGCCTTTAGGCAATTGCACTAAATCCCAAGTTTCATTTCCATATAGTGCATCCATCTCCTCATCCATAGCTTTCTCCCAATACACATTTCCAACAGCCTCATCAATGCATGTGGGCTCAACAACCTGCACAACCTTTGCCATATATGCATAGTGATGTGCCACATAACCATCATAGGTAAATCTCTGCATAGGATTTTTCACTCTCCCAGATCTTCGCGGCTTTTCATTCATGGCTTCCATATCCTTCTTTACACCAGGTGTTCTCATAGCTGGGATCCTAAGCTCCTCATCAAGGCTCATATTTGAGCCACTAGACTCTCCATCAACATGAGAATGCCCTACAGAAATGTTAGGCATACCAAGGGGCTCAACCACTTTCTCTTTTCCTTTACGTGATGTACTAATCACATTTGCAGGACTGGTATTATGATGCAGCCTGCCACTCCATGGTCTATCAACAAACCCACTAGATGAGGACTCTCCTGGTCCACTTAAAGACTGTGATGATTGCTGACCTGCATTCTATGCAACCACACTTCCACTCACATCAGCCCCAACAGCTTCTTTTTCAGCAGCATACCAACTGCTCATCTCATCAAAGACAACATCCCTGCTTACCCTCAACTCACGTGTAGTAGGGTTATAACACCTGTATCCCTTTTGCTCAAGGGAATATCCAATAAACACACATTTTTTAGCTTTCAGATCCAGCTTAGTTCTGAGCTCATCTGGCACATGCACATATGCAATGCATCCAAAGACTTTCAGATGAGACAAATCTGGTTTTCTGCCAGTAAACCTCTCCTTTGGAGTTACATCATGTATGGCTGCAGTTGGAGTCCTGTTCATGATGTATACTGCTGTAGAAACAGCCTCAGCCCAATAACTGTGCGGCATATTCTTCTCTTCCATCAATGCTTGCGCAATCTCAGCAAACAATGTGCCTGTTTTTTTGCTCAGCAACTCCATTTTGCTGTGGAGTGTATCTGCATGTGAACTGTCTTCGAATACCATTCTACTTCAAAAATTTAGAGAACTCATTGGAGAAGTATTCTCCCCCTCCATCTGACCTTAGGCGATTTACATATTTCCTTGTTTGCTTTTCAACCAAAACTCTAAAATTCTGAAAGTGAGTGAACACCTCACTTTTCTCCTTCATGAAATATACCCACACTTTCCTTGTGTGGTCACATCGATGAATGTCACATAATATCTGTAGCCTCCCATAGACATGGTCTTCGTAGGACCCCATACATCTGAATGCACAACATCTAGTGCATTTCTGCTCGCATATCTATTACGTGGAAATACATGCTTTGTTTGTTTTCCAAATTGGCATGCTTCACATATTCTCTGCATACCTTCCACTTTAAACTTTGGCAGCCCTGTCACAATTCCTTTAGTCTGCATAGACTTCATTCGCTGCACATTCACATGTCCAATTCTTTTATGCCAAATGTCTGTGTCTGCAACAATTCCTGAACCGTTTGCAAACATCGCAATACTCATTTCAGGCATGTCTACATTCAATGTAAACATTCTGTCCACTCTGTTGCCTTTTGCAACCAACCTGCACTTGTCTTTAAAATCTTCAACATAACAACCATCAGGGTTAAACTGAACCTGCAAACCCTACTCAATCATCTGGCCAACTGAAACCAAATTCTTTGTTATGTTCGAAACGTGAAGTACATCTGCAAGGTACTTCACTTTGCCATCCTGCATAGACAATGGCACATCTCCAACATGGGCAATTGGATGAGCAGTATCATCCCCTGTTTCCACAAAACCTGGTCTTTTCGGGTTTTTCATCTCCTTGAACCACTCCCCATGACTTGTCATGTGGTTCGAAGCACCTGAATCCACATACCATACATCATCTTTTTGTGCTGCATCAACATTTTCAGACATGGCATTCACAACATGCTGCATAACAAACAACCTTTCATTATCCTCATTATTTCTGCTTCAGGAGGATGCATGTTTTGCTGCACTTTCCCATTTAGCATGTCAGCCTGCTTCTTATAACATTCTGCCTGCACATGTCTAGGCTTACCACAATTGCAACCGGACCTTTAATTTTCTTGAAGAGAATAATCAAAAGACTCACAAATTAAATCAAATATCAAAACAACTACTTGAATTAAATTAAAAATTAAAGCACATATCAAAACATAGAGCAAGAGAAAGAAAATACATCACCATCAACAAGGCAACACAAGACTGGGTGCAATCTTCCCCCCCCCCCCCAACGTGAGTGGCTTCTTCTCGCGTGGGTATTTTTATATATTCCAAAAAGCAGGCTTTAAGCCAAAAATAAAGTATACATCCATATTTGGACTTTGCCATTTAATTAGCCTTTGTCCTCAATTAACCTTTGTTCTCAAACCTTATAAGGTTTACACTATTTTTCTAATACAATAATCTAACTTGTGCACATATTACAAAATAAATCAACTAATGCTTGTACGCACACTGTACAATAAATTGACGCGTGCACACTCACATATCACACTGATGTTAAAATAATATCAAATGCCATAGTACAGCCACAAAATATTGTGAGATCTGTCCATACGCCATGACTCAATCCACCATCCGTGCGACACCTAAATCGGTACTCGCACTGTGCAACACCTAAATCGGTACCCTTGCACACCTCATCACCTAAACTCATAAACATAAACCACGTCAGTAGTAACAATCAATTGACATCACATCAATCAATCCTAACGTGTTCATGATGAGAAATAGGCATCATAAAAAATATATACAAATTTAAATGACCATGATTATTATTCAAATAACATGGGTCATAACAGTCCTCCCTGTTGGGAATCAACAGTCCTCAGTTGTGCAATCAATGAGTGGATGGCTTCATGGTACAAGTGGAGGACAACATCATCACATCAAACAATTTCTAAAAAAAATAAAACCAAACAAATGAACGCATGTAAAAGGGATCTAAGTGTCCCATACCACATAGGTACCTTCCACATACAAACACTCGTTGGTGAAAGATAGGAGACATAGATACGTCTGGGGTAGGTATGTAAAACCAATCTAATGTCCCATACCATAGATTAATTCCACACAACACTACCTTAAGAATAGAAGTTTGAGACGGAGTAGCTAATTCCCTCTGAAACTTTCATTCCGACATAACTTTTCTCTATCCTCAAAATTAAACTACAAGTCTTATTCCAAAAATAAATTAGGTCGAAATGGAAATTCTTATCAACTTAGAATTGAAAAAATAATCACTTACTTTACTGTCAATAACTTAATGAATTCTGGGGATTTGTTCTTGATCTTCATCTTGTAATTGTCTCACTAAATTCTCGGGATTTGTTTTTGATCTTAATCTTGTTAAATTCTCGAGATTTGTCTTTGATCTTAATCTTGTACTTGTCTAACTAAATTTCAAAAATTATAATCTTTGAATAGGTCTATAATTCTTGAATTTGTGAATGTTGCTTGTAAACAATGAAATCTTAAGGGGATCTTGATCTTAAGCTTAATCTTGAATTTGTGAATCTTACTTGTAAACAATGAAATGTAAAGGGAATCTTGATCTTAAGCTTAATCTTAATCTTGAAATCAGAACTTGAATAATGATAGACATCTTTCACCCTAATTGATAGCAAGAACTTGATATACTAGTAATGCATCTTGGCTTAGATTAAAAATACTTGAATGGACGAAAATTGAGAGATTAGCCTTCAATTAATCATAATTGCAATTCTTGAATAAATCTTGTTCTTAAGGGGTTTAAATCTTGTGGTTGAATACATCTTTGACTTAGAGCAATTCTTGGTCTAGAAAGAATCTTGTACTTGGATAGATCTTTAAACTTAAATACTTGAAAATTTAGACAAAACTTTACTTGAAAGAATCTTGTACTCAGATAAATCTTAAACTAAAACACTTGAAAATTTAGATAAAACTTTACTTGAATTGTTATAAACTTTGTAATTGTGATTGGTATACAACTTAAACTTGGTTTCTAGTCACTTGAGAGCTATTTCTTTACTTTTCTCATCATCACTAAATTCAATGGTGAAGCAATTGATAACTTGAATCAAAATTGGAGAAACTTGCTTGGATCTTGAATCTTCAAATTGGTCTTAGTCTTCTATGAAATGTCTAGCAATCATTTTTACTTGAATTTGGGGCAACTAGATCTTGAAGATAACTTTTGCTAATCTTGTCTTGATCTTTCTAGTTAGGTCACTGTATCTAAAATTCTTTTTAGGAGCTAAAGTTTTCTAACTAGGTCTAGAAACAAAGAATATTCAGAAAACAGATACAAAAGCAAACAAGAAATTGTATACAATAAATAATTTTTAACACATACCTCCACCTTTGGTTAGTGTGTCGAGTGTGTTAACCTCTTCGGTGTCAAGCATGTTCCTGAGTAGTACGATGAATGGTACGATGGTGCGGATATTCACCCATTTCTTGACAGTTAAAAGAATAGGAAAAATTAAAAACAAGAGAAAAGATAGGATTTCTTATCTCATATGGAACGTCGAACTAGATGTGAGTCCTGCCAAGTTAGCTCAATACACAAATGCATATTTTTTTTTAAAAAGAAATAATCCATATACTCTTTAAAATAAGCTTGAATAATTAAAGCTTCAATCACTTGTGCAAAATTAAAGTAACTTTACTAAATCATCATTGTTAGTTCATCCTCATGGTCTACTCGTGAAAAAGCTTACATAAAGATCATATTACACAAAGCTTATTTTAAAAAAAAACTTAACAAAGCTTTATAATAAAAGCTTTTTCAAGCATTTTTTTAGCCTGAAACTATGAGCTCAACTAACCTAAATTTAGAGAAGACCCAAATTTAGAAAAGAGGTCATATATTTAGAGATATGGTCTCTTTTTTTTAAAAGTTTACTAAGCTTATATGAAAGCTTTATACTAAACTTTATTTCATAAAGCTTTTAATATTAAACTTATTAAGCTTATTAAAAAAATTTATGAAAGCTTTACTATTAAAGCTTGCCAATGCCCAACGCCAATCGTTAGAACGCAGCCCACTAAAAAAAGAAAATTCAGCATCTAATATAAAAATAAATAAATAATTTAAGCTTATAAAACTTTTAGATAATATAAGCTTTGTAAATCAACGCTTTTAAGCATTATTAAGCGCAATTAACGAAATTGGAGTTTGAAAATTCCCCAATTCGCAGCGCTGGCCGCCGAGAGAAGTAGGATGAAAGAGGAAAAAAAAATTCACTAGTCTTGGATTTTTGCGCAAATTCTGAAAATTTCTCCCCTCCCTGAATTCGCAGCCGTCGCAGCCAGAATATGAAGGAGGGAGAGAGAGAGAGATAAATTGGGAAAATTATATATATATATATATATATATATAGCTTTAGTCATTTCTCATAGAAGTCGCTGTCGCTGCCGCTGCCGCTGCCCGCTGCCGCCGGGATACGAAGGAGGGAGAGAGAGGCAAATTATATATAGCTTTTACTCAATAATTTCCGCCCAGCACAGCGCAGAGGAGGAGAAAAAATAAAAAATCAAAGTAATTTTGAAAAGACTCGAGAATATTTCTCAATCGTCTATTATAGATTACTTCCTCCCTCAATGGTTTAGCAATTGGAAAGCTAAGCAGGATTAGCTATCAATTTTGTAACCCATCCATACAGACAGATCACAAAGAGGTCAAGAATTTAGCAAAACCGCTTTTCAATTTTGAGAGAGGTTTCATGGTTTCTGTTATTTTATCCTTTGGGCAATAGGTTGATGGAGATTTATTACCCAATGGTTAAAAACAACCTTTATTTCATCCATAAACAAAAATCCCTAAACTTTATTTCATCCATAAACAAAAATCCCTAAACGTGTTCTTCTTCAATTAAAATTCAAGAAAATTTACCAAAATCTACCAAAATTCACCTCTCTTTTTGTCTCTTTCACCTCTTTTTACTGCCTTCAAGAAAATTAAATTTCACCAAAGCTCTGATACCACTGCAACCTGACCTTTAATTTTCTTGAAGAGAATAATCAAAAGACTCACAAATTAAATCAAATATCAAAACAACTACTTGAATTAAATTAAAAATTAAAGCACATATCAAAACATAGAGCAAGAGAAAGAAAATACATCACCATCAACAAGGCAACACAAGACTGGGTGCAATCTTTCCTCCCCAACTTGAGTGGCTTCTTCTCGCGTGGGTATTTTTATATATTCCAAAAAGCAGGCTTTAAGCCAAAAATAAAGTATACATCCATATTTGGACTTTGCCATTTAATTAGCCTTTGTCCTCAATTTTAGCCTTTGTCCTCAATTAACCTTTGTCCTCAAACCTTATAAGGTTTACACTATTTTTCTAATACAATAATCTAACTTGTGCACATATTACAAAATAAATCAACTAATGCTAGTACGCACACTGTACAATAAATTGACGCGTGCACACACACATATCACACTGATGTTAAAATAATATCAAATGCCATAGTACAGCCACAAAATATTGTGAGATCTGTCCATACACCATGACTCAATCCACCATCCGTGCGACACCTAAATCGGTACTCGCACTGTGCAACACCTAAATCGGTACCCTTGCACACCTCATCACCTAAACTCATAAACATAAACCACGTCAGTAGTAACAATCAATTGACATCACATCAATCAATCCTAACGTTTCATGATGAGAAATAGGCATCATAAAAAATATATACAAATTTAAATGACCATGATTATTATTCAAATAACATGGGTCATAACAACAATAATAGCATTCAGGTGCATCATTATATTGCCTTTGCCAATTTTCACAACCTCTTTGACTCCCCCTGCCTCTGAATTTGCCTCTTCCACCTGCGTGTTGTTGTTGTTGTTGTTGATTCAGGGACTGTTGTTGTTGCTGCTCCTGTCCATAATTCTGATTACCTATTCGGCCACCTACGTCCACGGCCTCCTCTACCTCGTCCTCTTCTTGAACTTGTGTAGAAGGCCTGTGGCTCTGAACTATTTTTGTTTTGTGAAGACTGTTGGTCTTCACCCAAGCTCTTCTCTTCTATAATCAGCAGGACACCAAATCTGTAAAGTTGGGAATGTTTTCCCGAGTCTGAATAGACATCTTGAATGCCTTGTATTGTGGCATGAGACCACGTAGACAGACCTCCACCTTATCATCATCATCTACTGACACACCAATAGATGCAAGGGATTCCACAATACCCTTTATCTTCAACGCATAGTCATTCACAGACATGCTCTTTTTCTCCAGAGTATGAAGTTCATTCTTCAACTGTATCTTACGTGCCTTGGTATTTGTTTCATAAAGCTTTACCAAGGTATCCCACGCCTCCTTGGGGGACTCGGCATCCTGAATGTGCCCAATCATGGTGTCCTGTATACTAATGGAGAGCCAATACATGACTTTCCTGGCTCCTTGGTTCCAGTCTTTAAACTCTTTCACATTTGCAGCAGTAGGATTTATGTCCGGTATCTCTGGTGCCTCTTCATGCTCACCTTCTATGTAGTCCCAATAGCCCTTTCCCATCAGGAAATTCGTCAACCTCAACCTCTAAGCATGGAAGTTATTCTTATCAAGCTTCTCAGCCACAATCTGGTTATCCCATCATTTGACATCTTGCTAAACACACAATTTAACCAGAAACAGCACTCTGGTTTGTTCTACACAAACTGCTATATTTCTACAGCGGTACTGTAGTACTCTCAAATGTCACAAGAAGTGACTTCAATGTGCATACATACACCCACTGGCAACCGTTGACCTCTTTGCAGCACCCACAGTGTCTGCATAGTCAATCTGTCTTCCTGCAGTTCTTAAAACAAAGTTCTGCAGAGAATTGATGACTTACCTGGAGTGCTCGAAATCACCTGCTTTCTAAAAAACGGAGGTCCAAACGTGCCCGTAACGCGTTTTTGGCCCAGAAAATTTTTGTCCAATAGGACAGTATAGTTTCCCATTAGCTTTACTCCCGTGAAGAAAGCTCCTCAATCAGAGATCGTTGTCGGTGCCTCCTATAGAGCTCCCGACAAGGGTGTAGTCACCAACACAAATAGGGAAGAGTAGTTGCAGCTCTTACCCTCGTACCGCTTCCTATGGTTCTCTTGCTTGCAGCTCAGCCTTAGCACGAACCAGGCTCTGATACCATGAAACGATGCAGGGGGAAGAGAGCTTGAGCTCTTGCAAGCACACACACTCACTCACAAAACCCTAATAGAGAACACACAAGGTGAGAGGCTGAAATCTTCTTCTTCTTCACTCAACACTCAACACACCATATACATGATAAGAGTACACATAATATGAAAGGTACTCAACCAATACATACGCGGGTTCTCTATCGTGTGAACCCAACTAAATGATCTGGCACTATAACTATGCCAGTCTCTAGAACGGCTGTCACACAACCTATCATCCCACTGGTTGCATATCACCCATGATCTCACCAACCATGCCAGTGGTGTAAGTTTGGGGCCTATCCCCTAGGCGGGTCATCAGTGTCCACCGCCTCACTAGACGAGCTTGATATCTCAACAATGCGGCCAGTGGGATGACAACAATGCGGCCAGTGGGATGACAGGCTATGTGACAGCCATTCTAGAGACTCGTATAGTTATAGCGCCAGCTCATTTAGTTGGGTTCACACTATAGAGAATCCTTGTATGTATTTGGTTAAGTACCTTTCATATTGTGTGTACTCTTATCTTTGTATATGGTGTGTTGAGTGTTGAGTGAAGAAGAAGAAGATTTTTAGCCTCTCACCTTGTGTGTTCTCTATTAGGCTTTTGTGAATGTGTGTGTGCTTGCAAGAGCTCAAGCTCTCTTCCCCCGTGCATCTTTTCATGGTATCAGAGCCTGGTTCATGCTAAGGACTGAGGTGCAAGCAAGAGAACCACAGGAAGTGGTACGAGGGTAAGAGCTTCAACTACTCTTCCCTATTTGTGTTGGTGACTACACCCTTGTCGGAAGCTCTACGGGAGGCATTGGCAAACGATCTCTAATTAAGGAGATTTCTTCGCGGGAGTGAAGCTATAGGGCAACTATACTATCCTATCGGACAAAAAAATTTTGGACCGAAAACATGTTTCGGGCACGTCTGAACCTCCGTTTTTCAGAAAGCAAGCGATTTCGAGCACTGCAGGTAAGTCATCGATTCTCTGCAGAAATCTATTTTAAGAACTGCAGGAAGACAGATTGGTCGTGCAGACACTGTGGATGCTGCAAAGAGATCAACAGTTGCCATTGGGTGTATGTATGCATATTGAAGTCACTGGTTGTGACATTTGAGAGTACTACAGTACCGCTGCAAAAAATACAGCAATTTGTGCAGGACAAACCAGAGTGCTAGTTCTAGTAAATTTGTCTGTCTGGCAAGATGTCAAATGATGGCATAACCCAAATTGTGGCTGAGAAGCTTGATAAGAACAAATTCCATGCTTGGAGGTTTAGGTTGAATTTCCTGATGGGAAACGGCTATTGGGACTACATAGAAGGTGAGCATGAAGAGGCATCGGAGATACGGGACATAAATTCAACTGCTGTAGATGTGAAAGAGTTTAAAGACTGGAACCAAGGAGCTAGGAAAGTTGTGTATTGGCTCTCCATTAGTATACATGACACCATGATTGGGCACATTCAAGATGCCAAGTCCCCCAAGGAGGTGTGGGACACCTTGGTAAAACTCTATGAAACAAATACCAAGGCACGTAAGATACAGTTGAAGAATGAACTTCATAATATGGAGAAAAAGAGCATGTCTGTGAATGACTATGCATTGAAGATAAAGGGTATTGTGGAATCCCTTGCATCTATTGGTGTGTTAGTAGATGATGATGATAAGGTGGAAGTCTGTCTACGTGGTCTTGGGCCACAATACAAGGCGTTCAAGACGTCTATTCAGACTCAAGAAAACATTCCCAACTTTATAGATTTGGTGTCTATGCTGATTATAGAAGAGAAGAGCTTGGGTGAAGACCAAAAGTCTTCATAAAACAAAAATAGTTCAGAGCAATAGGCCTTCTACACAAGTTCAAGAAGAGGACGAGGTAGAGGAGGCCGTAGACGCAGTCTCAAGGAGGTGGCCGGAGAGGTAATCAGAATTATGGCCAGCAGCAACAACAACAACAGTCCCAGAATACACAACAACAACATCAACAACACACAGGTGGAAGAGGCAAATTCAGAGGCAGGGGGAGTCAAAGAGGATGTGGAAATCGGCAAAGGTAATATAATAATGCACGTGAATGCTTTTATTGTGGTAAGCCTGGACATGTGTAGGCAGAATGTTATAAGAAGCAGGCTAACATGCAAAATGGGAAAGTGCAGCAGAACAACTATGCATCCTCAAGCAGAAACAATGAGGATAATGAAAGGTTGCTTGTTATGCAGCATGCCATGAATGCCATGTCTGAAAATGTTGAAGCAGCACAAAAAGATGATGTATGGTATGTGGATTCAGGTGCTTCGAACCACATGACAAGTCATGGGGAGTGGTTCATGGAGATGAAAAACCTTGAAAGACCAGGTTTTGTGGAAACAGGGGATGACACTGCTCATCCAATTGCCCATGCTGGAGATGTGCCATTGTCTATGCAGGATGGCAAAGTGAAGTACCTTGTAGATATACTTCACGTTTTGAACATAACAAAGAATCTGGTTTTAGTTGGCTAGATGATTGAGCAGGGTTTGCAGGTTTGGTTTAACCCTGATGGTTGTTATGTTGAAGACTTTAAAGACAAGTGTAGGTTGGTTGCAAAAGGCAACAGAGTGGGTAGAATGTTTACGTTGAATGTAGACATGCCTGAAATGAGTGCTGCGATGTTTGCAAATGGTTCAAGAATTGTTGCAGACACAGACATTTGGCATAAAAGAATTGGACATGTGAATGTGTAGAGAATGAAGTCTATGCAGACTAAAGGAATTGTGACAGGGCTGCCAAAGTTTAAACTGGAAGAAGGTATGCAGAGAATATGTGAAGCATGCCAATTTGGAAAGCAAACAAAGCATGTATTTCCACGTAATAGATATGTGAGCAGAAATGCACTAGATGTTGTGCATTCAGATGTATGGGGTCCTACGAAGACCATGTCTATGGGGGGTTGCAGGTATTATGTGACATTCATTGATGATTGACCACACAAGGAAAGTGTGGGTATATTTCATGAAGGAGAAGAGTGAGGTGTTCACTCACTTTCAGAATTTCAGAGTTTTTGTTGAAAAGCAAACAGGGAAATATGTAAAGTGCCTAAGGTCAAATAGAGGGGGAGAGTACTTCTCCAATGAGTTCTCTGAATTTTTGAAGAAGAATGGTATTCGGAGAGAGTTTACATGCAGATACACTCCACAGCAAAATGGAGTTACTAAGCAAAAAAACAGGCACATTGCTGAGATTGCGCGAGCATTAATGGAAGAGAAGAATATGCCGCATAGCTATTGGGTTGAGGCTGTTTCTACAGCAGTATACATCATGAACAGCACTCCAAACGCAGCCATACATGATGTAACTCTAGAGGAGAGGTTTACTGGCAGAAAACCTGATTTATCTCATTTGAAAGTCTTTGGATGCATTGCATATGTGCATGTGCCAGATGAGCTGAGAACTAAGCTAGATCCAAAAGCTGAAAAATGTGTGTTTATTGGATATTCCCTTGAGCAAAAGGGAGAGCAGGTGTTATAACCCTGCTACACGTGAGTTGAGGGTAAGCAGGGATGTTGTTTTTGATGAGATAAGCAGCTGGTATACTACTGAAAAAGAACCTGTTGGGGCTGATGTGAGTGGAAGTGTGGTTGCACAGAATGCAAGTCAGCAATCACAGTCTTTGAGTGGACGAGGAGAGTCCTTATCTAGTGGGTCTGTTGATAGACCATGGAGTGGCAGGCTATGTCACAATACCAGTCCTGCAAATGTGATTAGTACATCATGTAAAGGCAAAGAGAAAGTGGTTGAGCCCCTTAGTATGCCTAACATTTTTGCAGGGCATTCTCATGTTGATGGAGAGTCTAATGGCTCAAAGATGAGCCTTGATGAGGAGCTTGGGATCCCAGCTACTATGAGAACACCTGGTGTAAAGAAGGCTATGGAAGTCATGAATGAAAAGCTACGAAGATCTGGGAGAGTGAAAAACCCTGTGCACAGATTTACATATGATGGTTATGTGGCACACACTATGCATATATGGCAAAGGTTGTGCAGGTTGTAGAGCCCACATGCATTGATGAGGCTATTGGAAATGTGTGTTGGGAGAAAGCTATGGATGAGGAGATGGATGCACTATATGGAAATGAGACTTGGTGTTTAGTGCAATTGCTTGAAGGCAAGAAAGCCATTGGATGTAAGTGGGTGTACAAAGTAAAACATAACAGTGATGGAAGCATAAACAGGTACAAGGCTAGATTAGTAGCCAAACGATATGCGCAGACATATGGCATTGATTATGAGGAAACTTTCAGCCCAGTTGCCAAGATGGCAACAGTGAGAGTTGTGATAGCAATGGCTGCATCAAAGCAATGGTCTTTACATCAGATGGATATAAAGAATGCATTCTTGCATGGGGATTTGCAAGAAGAGGTGTATATGTTGCAGCCACCTGGTTATGAGGATGTGGGTCACCCCGAGCATGTTTGCAGGTTGAAGAAAGCCTTGTATGGCTTAAAACAAGCACCAAGAGCATGGTCTGACAAGATTTTTGAATATCTTGTCACTATTGGCTTTCATGTAGCCAATGCAGATTTCTCGTTGTATGTGAGACATGGTGATAGAGGGGTTGTGCTTATTGTCATCTATGTAGATGACTTGATCATTACGGGGGACCATGATGCAGAGATCTTTGATGTAAAGATCTTGCTTAGACAGAAGTTTGAGATGAAGGATCTAGGGGAGCTCAAATATTTCTTGGGCATTGAGGTGATTAGGTCACCACATGGTATTGGATTATTGCAGAGACAATATGGCTTGGACATGTTGTCCAAGTATAGTATGACAGGCTGTAAGCCTATTTCCGTGCCATTGGATCAGAATGGCAAGTTGAGTGCAGATTCAGGAGAGATTTTGGAGGATCCTACTATGTATAGGCGCATAGTAGGAAGCTTGATCTATAGGACGATCACCAGACCAGATTTGAGCTATGCTGTTGGGTTGGTGAGTCAGTTTATGCAGGTTCCACGGAAACGGCATTTGGATGCATTGAGACGCATACTGAGGTATGTGAGGTCTACTTTGCATTGTGGACTATTCTATGAGACTGGGATAGAGATATGCGTACATGGGTACACAGATGCTGATTGGGCTGGTAGTATCTCAGATAGAAGATCTACCAGTGGCTTCATGTTTTCTTTGGGGAGTGCTGCTGTGACTTGGAGCAGTAAGAAGCAGCCTACGGTTGCTCTATCCAGTACAGAGGCCAAGTACAGAGGAGCTGCTATGGCAGCATGGGAGGTAGCTTGGTTGAGAAAGCTACTTGTTGCACATTTGGTTCTATCAGTGGTTGGATAGACAAGTTGTCATTTTTTGTGACAACACTAGCAGTATACAGTTGGCCAGGAACCCAATTTTTCATGCTCGCACGAAGCATATAGAGGTCCACTACCATTTTGTCAGAGAGAAGGTCTTAGCAGGAGACCTTGACCTTGTTTATGTCAGCATACAGGATCAGGTAGCTAACATCTTCACCAAAGCATTGGATACAGAGAAGCTCCGCAGATTCAGGGCTTCGCTTGGTGTACATGAGATGGAGTTGAGCTCGAGGGGGAGTGTTGAGATATCAAACTCATCTAGTGAGGCGGTGGACACTGATGACCCGCCTGGGGGATAGGCCCCACACTTTTACCACTAGCATGGTTGGTGAGATCATGGGTGATATGCGATCAGTGGGATGACAGGCTGTGTGACAGCCATTCTAGAGACTCGCATAGTTATAGTGCCAGCTCATTTAGTTGGGTTCACACTATAGAGAACCCTTGTATGTATTTGGTTGAGTACCTTTCATATTGTGTGTACTCTTATCTTTGTATATGGTGTGTTGAGTGTTGAGTGAAGAAGAAGATTTTCAACCTCTCACCTTGTGTGTTCTATATTAGGGTTTTGTGAATGTGTGTGTGCTTGCAAGAGCTCAAGCTCTCTTCCCCCCTGCATCTTTTCATGCACACTAGGGTGGGCTTATTCACCGCACTAGCCTGGGCCCTCAGAACTAGACAGCATCATAATCTCTCGCCTCAATTGGCGAACCTTATTCTCCCAATGGTATGAGAGATACCTTGGGCCATTCCCGAGCTTTGCTATAACAACGTTGCCCGGCTACACAAGCACGGAACGGAGTTAGCGTCAAAGCCAGGAAAAACTTGCACTCTTTAAAGATAACAATTTCAATACAATTCATTGAATACAACATCACTCCATTCGTAGCTTCATACAATTTTATGTCATTATTTTAAAAGGAAAAGATACACATTTATTAACACTAATATTTAAAAAAAACTCTTCTTTAAAAGATAACCAAGCTAACCTGGCCACCATTTCCTTGAGGAGCTTGTAACGGGAGGGTTGGGGCATTGGGAGCATCTTCTCTAATCTCATTGTTGCGCGCTCCTCCTCCCAAGGTCATATTTTGATGTTTCCGGGATGGGGCCATATTGGACGTCGTCTTATAGGGCTCGCTATCGTGGTGAAAACGCTCCAGTCCAGCAGATCTCAATTCTGAGATCGTTTGCTCACCATATGAGCAAAAGACCATAGCGCATGAACCCTCTCTAAGGCTAAAACCTCTTGCTAAAGTCCACACAAATGGGGGGGGGGGGGAATTTGTGAGATGTCCTTAACACAAAAATGTTTTGCTGAAGGGGAGAAGGGCTGCTTCACACTAGGGGGGGGAGGGGGTGTGGGGAGAAGAGTTAAGGACACTACCTTCTAGCAAGAGGGGGGATAGAGGAAAATTGCCTTATCTAAAAAGTGGCAAATGAGGGGGTGTGGAGAGGGGTGGCTGTACTACAGCAAGTACACTACACAGGGACAAACGGCAGTACGGACAGCGGCACAGCAGAGCATAGGCTACGCAGAAATGTGTGCTGCCCATGGAGCACCCCGACGGGTGTTTATATAATTGTGGGGTACGGGTATGGGCGCTGCACAAAGCAAGGATGAAAGAACAGTGTACCAGCAAAGGCTGTAGATCAGTGGCCTGCATGGCTCAGGGAGAAAGGTACGGTGTCGGTTAATAGGGAAAGGAGTGGTACGCATGTACCTTATCTAGTCAGGGGGCAGTATGGGTGTCAACGTAGTAGCAGTGCGTGTGGACCACAGTGGGCGACCGTCCTTTGGTTCTTGTGCGGCCATCATACAGGCACCCTGGTAAGTGTGTACAGTCTAAATTTTGGAGCGGGGTCCCAAAATTTGGGACGCCGACCTTGATTTGCGTGCCGGACCACCTCGAGGGGCAAAAATTTTTTTTGTCCAGGATGTTCTCCTACTCATTGGGGTGCAGACCATTCGTCGATCGAATGCCCGATCGTGCATTTATTAAGGTTTAAAGGTCGCTTTTTAACTAAAAATAACCAAAATTTACGTATAAGCTTGATGCGGTGTCCGTTTTTTTGGATGCTGTAAAATCTTATATTAGGGTAAAATTACACACAAATTTCAAATTTAGACTCAAAATTTGAAGATTCTAAGTAGAAATGGCTCATTTAATAAAATCATTGATTTTTATACCATAAAAACTCATAAATTTATCTATTATATGGACATTTCTTTATTAGTAGTGAAGATGGGTATGTTACACCCACGTATATCCGGACAAACATTCATTCACATCACATATCATCCATTCACATCTATCCCAATTTATATCACATCCATTTCACATCACATCTCATTTATTAACATCGCGTTTCACATCTCATCCATTCACATCCCATATCATTCATTCACATCCCATCTCATCCATTCACATCCCATATCATTCATTCACATCCCATATCATTCATTCACATCTCGATTCACATGACATCACATCTTATTCATTCACAACACCATCCCATCACATACATTCTATCCACATAACATCACATCACATCTATCCACATCATATCTCATTCATACACATCTCATCTCATTCATCCACATCCATCCAATCGTTCACATGTACGACTACCCACATCTATCCATACATTCATATCTATCTATCACTTCACATCCACATATATTCATGTCACATCACATCTCTTTACATCACATCACATTCTTTCACATACACATCCACATCCATTCTTTCATATACATCCACATCCATTCTTTCACATACACATCCACATCCATTCTTTCACATACATCCACATCCATTCTTTCACATACACATCCACATCCATTCTTTCACATACATCTACATCCATTCTTCACATACACATTCACATCCATTCTTCACATACACATTTACATCCATTTTCATCACATACATATCCACATCCATTCTTCACATACACATTCACATACATTCTTTACCATACATCCACATACACATTCATATCCATTCTTTCACATACATCCATAGCCATTCTTTCACATACATCCGCATCCATTCTTCACATACACATTCACATCCTTTCGTCACATACACTTTCACATCCATTTTCATCACATACACATCCACATCCCATATCATTCATTTACATCCCGATTCACATGACATCACATCTCATCCATTCATTCACATCCCCTTTCACATCACATTACATCTCATCCATTCATTCACATCTATCTGATTCACATGACATTTCATCGCATCTATTCACATCACATCTCATCCCTCCATTCTGGCGTAAGATAGTCCATTAAGAAAACAGGGTTTCTAAATAAGTTTTCAGTTTGATTTTCTTTTAAATACAAGGAGTATTTCTTGAATCAGTATCCCCAAAACTTCTTAATCGAAATTCTGAATTTCATACCAGAATTTCTCGAATTCTGTAACCTTGATCCACAAATCAATTTGAATCAGTATCCCCAAAACTTCTTAATCGAAATTCTGAATTTCATACCAGAATTTCTCGAATTCTGTAACCTTGATCCACAAATCAATTTGAAGGGTCTCAAACTTAGTTTCAGATTTGGCAGAGTTTTGAGTGTATTTTTCTAAACTAGTCACACCTTCTTTCCTCAAAACTGACGAAAGAGTTTGGTCTTGGTCATAGTCTAATTCAAGGTTCGAGTCGAATAAGATTTTTCCTGAACTATTTTTCTCGACAAAAATGTTTAATAATTTAGTTACTATTTTACTGAAGTTCTTTCTTTGAATATTCACTTAACTGGTTTCTAAATTAGTTATAAATTCCAATGAGGAATAAATTAATCATTTACTTAAATTTTCTGTTTACAATCCGTGTGAATATAAAACAATAGAAATTTCTCTCTTAGAGTATTTAATTATTCATTTATCAAATACTCATAGAATTTAAACATAGAATTTACGAGAATTCTAATTTTGATATAAAAATTCTTTATGCATCTATTTGTGCATAAAAATCAACTTCAATGGGAATAACACTTTTATATAAAATAAAAATCTTTTTATGCATCTATTTATGCATAGAATCAAATTTAATAGGAATAACACTTTTAAAATAAAAAGAATTTCCTTATGCATCTATTCATGCATAACAATCAATTTTTATAATAATAACGGCTTTATAATAAAAAAAATTCCTTTATGTATCTTTCTATTCATAAAAATTAAATTTAATAAGAATAACACTTTTATAATAAAACATTTTCCTTTATGCATCTTTCTATGCATAAAAATCAAATTTTATAATAATAACACTTTTATAATAAAAAAATTCCTTTATGCATCTTTCTATGCATAAAAATCAAATTTAAATAAGAATAACACTTTTATAATTAAAAAATTTCCTTTATGCATCTTTCTATGCATAAAAATCAAATTTAATAAGAATAATACTTTTATAATAAAAAAATTCCTTTATGCATCTTTTTATGCATAAAAATTAAATTTAATAAGAATAACACTTTTATAATAAAAAAAATTCATTTATGCATCTTTCTATGCATAGAAATCAATTTTAGTCATTAATATCAGGTTTGAACATATGAAGCCAACATAAAAAGCCAATGGATATAAAAGGCTATGTGGAGACAGGTGATGATTCCTAGCATGCTATCACTCATGTTGGAAGTGTACCATTGGTGATGCACAATGTTCAAACAAAGTCTATGGCAGATGTCTTGTATGTGCCTTCTATTACAAAAAGTTTGGTCTCAGTTGGTCAAATGGTTGAACAAGGTTTACAGATTCATTTCAACGAGCATGGTTGCTTCGTTGAGGATTTCAAAAATGGATGTAGAGTCATTACCAAAGGCAAGAAAGAAGGCAAGTTATTTAAGTTGGATGCTCGGATTCCTAAGTTGAAATCGGCCATGAATGTGGTACAAGACATTGACATGTGGCATAAAAGGATTGGACATGTGAACATACAAAGGTTAAAGAACATGCAGGCAAGAGGCATTGTTGGTGGGCTTTCTAGATTCAAGTATGATGGGAATATGCATGTCTGTGATGCTTTCCAGTTTGGAAAGCAAGCAAGGTTGCCATTTCCTAAAGAAGGCAACATGAGTAGCAGGTCACTTGAGATAGTTCATAGTGATGTATGGGGTCCTGCTCAAAACCCATCCATTAAAGGCAGCTTGTATTATATGGCATTCATTGATGATTTCAGCAGAATGACTTGGATTTACTTTCTCAAAGAGAAGAGTGAAGTGTTGGGAAAGTTTATGGACTTCAAAGCTTTTGCAAAGAAGCAATATGGCACTTGGATAAAATGTTTGAGGATAGAAGGAAGGTGGTGAATACACCTCACATGCTTTTGAAAATTTCTTGAGAAAGCATGGCATAAGAAGGCAACTAACTTGTAGGTACACACCTCAGCAAAACGGTGTTGCTAAAGAGGAAAAATAGAGTCATTGGTGATGTGGCTAGGGCAATGCTCAATGAAAAGAGCATGCTAGACTATTATTGGGCAGAAGCATGTGCCATAGCGGTGTATGTACTTAATACGACACCCACAGCTACCATACATGGAAGTACGCCAGAGATGCGTCTTACAGGGTTAAGGCCAAACATGGGACACCTCAAAGTGTTTGGTAGCATAGCTTATGTGCATGTGCCAGATGAGAGAAGGAAGAAGTTGGATCCTAAGGCAGAAAAGTGCATTTTTGTTTGGTATGCACAGGATCGCAAGGCATATAAATGTTACAATCCACATACTAGGCAAGTGGTTATCTCACGAGATGTGGTGTTTGATGAACTAGTACAAGGCAAAGGATGAGGGTGTCATTGATTCCATTGATGCTGATGTGCATCTGAACTTGCCACAAACAAGTTCTATTTCTATGTTTGGGCCAGCGGAGTCTAAGAGTAGTACTATACGTCCATGGTCAGGATGCTTGAGACATGAGAGTGTGAGCACTGGGACTAGTGCTGTGGATAAAGGGAAAAAGAAGGTTGAAGGAATTGGTATTATAGGTTATGAGTCATCAAGTTCAAAAAGTTTGGATGAAGAACTTGGCATACCAGTTTTATGCACATACCAGGTGTAAGGTAGGATAGATATATGCCTCCACATGCTAGAGTGACAGGTGTTCAGAGTGTGCCTCCACATGCTAGAGTGACAGGTGTTCAGAGTGATCCGCATGCATTGCAGAGATCCCAAAGGGTCAGGTATCCAGTTGTGAGTGACAAGTTGACATATCGTGACTTTGCTATGCATTACGCATATATGACCTCTTTGGTGAAGCATGTGAAATCTACATGCTATACAGAAGCTATTGGGAAGCATGTATGGGAGAAGGCAATGGATGTTGAGATGGATGCATTGGTCCATAATGAAACTTGGGATTTGGTTGCCTTACCCACAAGGCAAAAATGTCATTGGTTGCAAATGGGTTTATGAGGTGAAATGCAAATCAAATGGTTCCATTGAGCACCATAAAGCGCGGTTGGTAGCTAAGGGTTATGCACAAACCCAAGGCTTGGACTATGATGAAACATTTAGTCCAGTTGCAAAGATGGGAACAATGAGAGCAGTCATTGCTATGGCTGCACTAAATGGTTAGGAAATGCATCAAGTGGATGTGAAAAATGCATTTCTAAATGGTGATTTACAAGAGGAAGTTTATATGGCATAGCCAGAAGGATATGTACACCCGAGGTACCCCACTCATGTATGCAAGTTAAAGAAAGCATTATATGGTTTGAAGCAAGCACCTTGTGCTTGGAGTGATAAGATAAGCGGATATCTTATCTCCCTTGGATTTCAGGTTTCTTCAACAGATTCTTCACTCTATGTGAAGAAAACAGATCATGGGATTTTCTTGCTTGTCATCTATGTGGATGACTTGATTGTCACAAGAGATCATGCTACAGATGTTATGCATGTCAAGAAGGCATTGAGTGGGTAGTTTGATATGAAAGACTTGAGTGAATTGAGATATTTTCTTGGGATTGAAGTGATCAAAGACCATGTAGGGACATGGTTAGTGCAATGCCAATATGCATTGGATATGTTGGCAAAATATGGAATGACAAGGTGTAAGCCAACGAGTACACCTTTGGAGCAGAATGTGAAGCTGCGGGCTGAATTTGGTGAAGAGTTGGATGATCCATCTATGTATAGAAAGATGGTTGGCAGTCTTATTTACATGACTATCACACGACCGGATCTCAATTATGTTGTGGGGCTGAATTTGGTGAAGAGTTGGATGATCCATCTATGTATAGAAAGATGGTTGGCAGTCTTATTTACATAACTATCACATGATCGGATCTCAATTATGTTGTGGGGCTAGTAAGCCAATTTATGCAAAGCCCTAGAAGACCTCATTTGGTGGATGCAGTGAGATGCATTATGCGATATGTAAAGACCACTACACATTATGGTCTTCTTTATGAGCATGGTAAAGGCTTGGATGTACACGGCTACATAGACACATATTGGGTTGGTAGCTCGTATGACATGAGGTCTACTAGTGGTTATGCCTTTACATTTGGAAGTGCACTGGTGAGTTCGAGCAGTAAGAAGAAACCTACTGTTGCTTTATCTAGTACAGAGGCTAAAAAAAGAGTTGTAGCCATTGCTACATGTGAAGGAGTATGGTTAAAGAGTCTCTTGGCTGATTTGGGTGAGCCTATTGATGGCAAGGTTGTCATTCATTGACAACATGAGCAGCATACAGTTGGCCAAGAATCTAGTTTTTCATGCACGGACCAAACACATAGAGGTCCACTATCATTTTGTCAGAGAGAAAGTGGATGGTACAGTGGATTTGCAGTATGTGAAGATTGAAGAGCACATGGCTGACATCTTTACAAAGCCACTTAGCAGGGAGAACTTTGAGTACTTTCATACTATGTTGGGAGTACATGGGATGAGCTTGAGGGGGCGTATTGAGAGCTTTGATAGCCCAAGCTCATCTACATCTTCATCTATGGCATTACATCATGAGCTTGAGAGGGGCTGTTGAGATTCAAGCTCGATGTCAGCTTCTTGTGTTAGTTACACTATGTGCTTGCATGTTAGGTAGTAACATGTCAGACATAAATGACTACGTCCAGCTGGTCATAGTGTGTGGACAGTAGCTAGGGTTAGCAGTGTGTGGACACAACACAAGTACTGTGTTGTAGCTTATGGATTATGGCTTTATGCATTGTGTGAGAAGAGACATGGCTTCCCTCTATGGTTAGGGTTTGACTAATACATTAGGGTTTACACCTCTGTGTGTGTGTCTCCTCTCCCTCTACCTATTTTTCATCAACAAGTCGCATACAAAAGTTGTCTGTTTGCAGGTTATTTGATTTGCTCTGCAAGAAACCATGTCTGACTGAATTAATCAGATTGTTAGTGAGAAGCTGGATAGGAAGAACTTCCATACCTGAAAGTTCAGAATGACCAATTTCCTAATGGGTAAAGGATTTTGGGATTATGTAGAAGGAGACGATGAGGAGCCTCCAGAGTTATCTGAGAGGAGAATGCCATGCCTTCAGATATAAAGGCATTCAAGGATTGGAATCAAGGTGCAAGAGAAGTCATGTACTGGCTTTCAATTAGTGTCATAGACACTATGATAGGACACGTATACAGGATGCAAACACTCCAACAACTGCATGGTAGAATCTGGTTCAGATGTTCCAGGACTAACACAAAGGCAAGGAAGTTGCAATTAAAGCAAGAGTTGCATGGTAGAATCTGGTTCAGATGTTCCAGGACTAACACAAAGGCAAGGAAGTTGCAGTTAAAGCAAGAGTTGCATATTGTGGAAAAGAAAAGCATGTCCATCAATGAATATGCCTTAAAGATCAAGAGCATTGTTGAATCCCTTGGGTCTATTAATGTATTGTGACACAAAGTTGGGGTTTTGACGTCGGTCACTTCTTAGAATCAAAACACACTTGTATGAAACCTCACAGCCTCCTCACCTCCCTTTCTCTCCCTAGATTAAGATAAAGATATACACATCAAAGGTGAGATCACAATTCATGGAAGGAAAGATGAAAGGCTCAGGAGAAGCAAGAATTTCTGCCAGTCTGGCACCTCCAAACAAGAGGGCAATTCTTTGTTGGAAGAAAATCTTCCGACTCAGGATTATGTGAACGGAAACATACGGGGAATGTTGGTAAGGTTCATCCGTTCGAATTGGACGATTTGGAAGGAAAATATTAAAGCAAAAGAATATAGCAATCACTTACAAGAGGATAAGACACATGGGGTTTGCCTTTTGATAAGAGATTAGGAGGAATTAATCATGATTAAGAAGAAATAGTGGCCAAAAGTCTATAAAAACAGAGATACACAGAGAATTGCAGTTTTAAATCCATATATTTTGTGCAAGAGAGGATTACATAGGTGCGTAGAGCTTGAAGAGAGCTTTGTGCCTATATAAAAACTTTTAAAAACGGGCAACCGAGCGAAAAGTTATGAGCATTTTACTACAAGACTATAAAACTACCAAAATTCGCATAAAAATAGCAACTTTGGGAGAAATTCTGATCATCAATGAAGTAAAGGATTAAGAAATTAGTTACATGAGTGGAAAGATAATATAAAGAGCTTCCTAGCCATATGATTAGTTTTAGAAATCAATACCCAAGTGATGAGTAATTACCGGTTGAAATCTGGGTATTGGACCACAAAAACTGCACTTCCCTCTCTTTGCATGAAACCTCAATTTTCACATAGCCTCTTGCTTCTCATCTCCTTCATGATTCAAGCTAAAGGGTAAGGGTTAACATTGCTCACTGGACAATCGTAAAGATTTACCTATGGTCCCCAAAATCTTTCCACATGCTCATTACCGCTAAAACCATTGGTCGGCAATAAGGCAAGGGCTACCTTGAGAAGTCACAGGCGCACCAAGATAATAACTCCTTATCCCCCTTATCATGAATCATCAAAGAGGTCCAAAATTGGGTTAAGCATGAGGAGCTAATGCTAAATGAGATATTCACATGTAAAGAGAGTGTTTGAATAAGGGTTTGAAGATAAGAGAATGGCAATGACACAAAACGCTCAATTGAGGAGGCTCATTCATTGATTTGAAAGGGAGAGGAGGGCTCCTTTTATAGGTGGAGAATCACCCTCTCTTCCATTGTTACAAATTACAACATAAAAATCTTCAACCCTTCATCAGTGACATAAGGGTAGATGTCACCATCAATTGTCCTCTTAGGCTAAGTCTTCTATTGATTATTAAATTGAAGTCTTTTTGACTTTGAAAGTGTGATGAGATAATAGCCAAGTCTAAGTGGCATGTAGGTGGAGATCCCACTTACACATGGCAGAATTCTCCTCTTCCATGTAGGCATTCTAGAAGAATCTTTCCCAATTATGCACCTACACACACTCCTCCACATGCCTTCCACACTCCCCAACTTGTAGCCTTATGGTGAATACCATATTAATAATACAATTAAAATCCAT
This sequence comes from Cibotium barometz, assembly GCF_041138505.1. Lineage (NCBI taxonomy): Eukaryota > Viridiplantae > Streptophyta > Polypodiopsida > Cyatheales > Cibotiaceae > Cibotium > Cibotium barometz. The sequence continues at coordinate 28,712,516 of NC_141048.1, read as the reverse complement.
GTGAGCATGAAGGCCCACTTTTATTTTCCACATCACTTGCCTATCTACCATACCAAAGTACTTATCAAGCATACTTGTGGCATTTACAATGTGTGCACCCTAAATCAAGCAAAGCCATTATATTTGAAGATAGAATGTTGTTATTAGGGTAGCCGCCAAGCCGCCGCATCACCATGCCGTTATTCCATTGTGGGCGCTGTAATCTTCTTGAACAAGCTTCCACCTTATTACCATTGAGAAACCATGTCAAAATATGCACAAAATTGAAAATGAAAGATATCAATTTTTCATGTCACATATTTCTCCCCTAGCAGATCCTCCATGCTTGCCTTGGGGATCTGGTGGCCATGGTGCTCGAGGGTAAAATATCTTTAGCCAGTACTCATTGGCACGTTCAAGAACCTCCTGGCCACTTGCATCCTCTAGAAGATAGGTGTTATTTTTGAACTTTTGCTTTATCCCGAAGAAGGGGCCTTCCCAGTGTCAAAGAAGCTTCTTATCTAGCTGTTTCTCCACACGGCCATCATACCTCTTTTCCTCCTGGATCAAATAAAACATTCCTCTAGCCCCACATTGCCTGGAATGGCTAGAGGCTCCATCAAAATGCATAGTGAAAGTAGTTGGTGGTGTCTCCAAATCTTCATATACTTCTTCCTTTGCTCCTGTTCCTTCTTCCTCTTCCTTCCTGGTAAGGAAATCTGCAAGAGAGGCCCTAGTGGTGTTTTCTGTAATAAAAGTGAAAGAGAATTCTTGAAGCTCACAAATTCACTTTGCAAACTTCCCTCCTGCATGATTGGGTTTGCGGACCAAGAATTGTAAAGAAGGTTGAGATGTGAGGAAGAAAAAAGGGCGAGGTAACAAGAATGACCTGAACTTCTTTACTGCAAAAACAAGAGACAAACCACCTTTCTCCATTTCACCATACCTCTCCTCGGCATCAGTGAGTTGTCGGCTTGCATAATGCACTGGTTGCATACACCCTTGTTCTCCCTTTTGCAAGAGTATAGCACCCATTGAATGTGATGAGACACTTGGGTTCACATAAAAGTCCTCCCCCCACCTAGGAGGCTGCACAATTGTGAAAAGATGCAAGGGGGAAGAGAGCTTGAGCTCTTGCAAGCACACACACACACACTCACAAAACCCTAATAGAGAACACACAAGGTGAGAGGCTGAAAATCTTCTTCTTCTCTACTCAACACACCATATACAAGAATAAGAGTACACACAACATGAAAGGTACTCAACCAAATACATACACGGGTTCTCTATAGTGTGAACCCAACTAAATGAGATGGCGCTATAACTATGCCAGTCTCTAGAATGGCTATCACACAGCCTGTCATCCCACTGGCCGCATATCTCCCATGATCTCACCAACCATGCCAGTGGTGTAAATGTGGGGCCTATCCCCCAGGCGGGTCATCAGCGGCCACCGCCTCACTAGAGACGAGCCCGATATCTCAACACTCTCCCTCGAGCTCAACTCCATCTCATGTACACCAAGCAAAGCCCTGAATCTGCGGAGCTTCTCTGTACCCAATGCTTTGATGAAGATGTCAGCTACCTGATCCTCTGTGTTGACATAAACAAGGTCAAGGTCTCCTGCCAAGACCTTCTCTCTGACGAAGTGGTAGTGAACCTCTATGTGCTTTGTACGAGCATGAAAGACTGGGTTCCTAGCCAACTGTATACTACTAATGTTGTCACAGAAAATGACAACTTGTAGACCCAAATCTGCAAGTAGCTTTCTCAACCAAGCTACCTCACATGCTGCCATAGCAGCTCCTCTGTACTCAGCCTCTGTACTCGATAGAGCAACGGTAGGCTGCTTCTTGCTGCTCCAAGTCACAGCAGCACTCCCCAAAGAAAACATAAATCCACTGGTAGATCTTCTGTTTGAGATACTACCAGCCCAATCAGCATCTGTGTACCCATGTACACATATCTCTGTCCCAGTCTCATAGAATAGTCCACTTGGCATGCTTCACATATTTTCTGCATACCTTCCACTTTAAATTTTGGCAGCCCTGTCACAATTCCTTTTGTCTACATAGACTTTAATCTCTGCACATTTACATGTCCAATTCTTTTATGCCAAATGTCTGTGTCTGCAACTATTCCTGAACCATTTGCAAACATCGTAGCACTCATTTCAGGCATGTCTACATTCAACGTAAACATTCTGCCCACTCTATTGCCTTTTGCAACCAACCTGCACTTATCTTTGAAGTCTTCGACATAACAACCATCGGGGTTAAACCGAAACTCCAACCCCTGCTCAAACCAGATTCTTTGTTATGGTCGGTACATGAAGTACATCTGCAAGGTACTTCACTTTGCTCATCTGGCCGACTCAAACCAGATTCTTTGTTATGTTCGGTACATGAAGTACATCTGCAAGGTACTTCACTTTGCCATCCTGCATAGACAATGGCACATCTCCAACGTGGGCAATTGGATGAGCAGTGTCCTCCCCTATTTCCACAAAACCTGGTCTTTCCGAGTTTTTCATCTCCTTGAACCACTCCCCATGACTTGTCATGTGGTTCGAAGCGCCTGAATCCACATACCATACATTATCTTTTTGTGCTGCATCAACATTTTCAGACATGGCATTCACAACATGCTGCATAACAAACAACCTTTCATTATCCTCATCATTTCTGCTTGAGGATGCATAGTTGTTTTGGTGCACTTTCCCATTTTGCATGTCAGCCTGCTTCTTATAACATTCTGACTGCACATGTCCAGGCTTACCACAATAATAGCATTCACGTGCATCATTATATTGCCTTTGCCAATTTCCACAGCCTCTTTGACTCCCCCTGCCTCTGAATTTGCCTCTTCCACCTGCGTGTTGTTGTTGTTGTTGATTCTGGGACTGTTGTTGTTGCTGCTGCTGCTGGCCATAATTTTGATTACCTGTTCGGCCACCTCCTTGACCACGTCCACGGCCTCCTCTACCTCATCCTCTTCCTGAACTCGTGTAGAAGGCATGTTGCTCTGAACTGTTTTTGCTTTGTGAAGACTGTTGGTCTTCACCCAAGTTCTTCTCTTCGATAATCAGCATAGACACCAAATCTGTAAAGTTGGGAATGTTTTCCCAAGTCTTAATAGACGTCTTGAACGCCTTGTATTGTGGCCTGAGACCACGTAGACAGACTTCCACCTTGTCATCATCATCTATTGACACACCAATAGATGCAAGGGATTCCATAATGCCCTTTATCTTCAGTGCATAGTCATTCACAGACATGCTCTTTTTCTCCATAGTATGAAGTTCATTCTTCAACTGTATCTTACGTGCCTTGGTATTTGTTTCATAAAGCTTTACCAAGGTGTCCCATGCCTCCTTGGGGGACTTGGCATCCTGAATGTGCCCAATCATGGTGTCCTGTATACTAATGGATAGCCAATACATAACCTTCCTGGCTCCTTGGTTCCAGTCTTTAAACTCTTTCACATCTGCAGAAGCAGTCGGATTTATATCCGGTATCTCCGGTGCCTCTTCATGCTCACCTTCTATGTAGTCCCAATAGCCTTTTCCCATCAGGAAATTCGTCAACCTGAACCTCTAAGCATGGAAGTTATTCTTGTCAAGCTTCTCAGCCACAATCTGAGTTATCCCATCATTTGACATCTTGCCAAACACACAATTTTACCAGAAACTGCACTCTGGTTTTTCTGCACAAACTGCTATATTTTCTGCACAGCGGTACTGTAGTACTCTCAAATGTCACCAACAGTGACTTCAATGTGCATACATACACCCAATGGCAACTGTAGACCTCTTTGCAGCACCCACAGTGTCTGCACAGTCAATCTATCTTCCTGCAGTTCTTAAAATAGAGTTCTGCAGAGAATCGATGACTTACCTGCAGTGCTCGAAATCGCCTGCTTTCTGAAAAACGGAGGTCCAGACGTGCCCGAAACGTGTTTTCGGCCCGAAAATCGTAGTCCGATAGGACTGTATAGTTGCCCTATAGCTTTACTCCCGCGAAGAAAGCTCCTCAATCAGAGACCGTTTGCCGGTGCCTCCCGTAGAGCTCCCGACAAGGGTGTAGTCACCAACACAATAGGGAAGAGTAGTTGAAGCTCGTACCCTCGTACCGCTTCCTGTGGTTCTCTTGCTTGCAGCTCAGCCCTTAGCATGAACCAGGCTCTGATACCATGAAAAGATGCAGGGGGGAAGAGAGCTTGAGCTCTTGCAAGCACACACACACACTCACAAAACCCTAATAGAGAACACACAAGGTGAGAGGCTGAAAATCTTCTTCTTCTCTACTCAACACTCAACACACCATATACAAGAATAAGAGTACACACAACATGAAAGGTACTCAACCAAATACATACACGGGTTCTCTATAGTGTGAACCCGACTAAATGAGCTGGCGCTATAACTATGCCAGTCTCTAGAATGGCTGTCACACAGCCTGTCATCCCACTGGCCGCATATCTCCCATGATCTCACCAACCATGCCACTGGTGTAAATGTGGGGCCTATCCCCCAGGCGGGTCATCAGTGGCCACCGCCTCACTAGACGAGCTCGATATCTCAACAAATTGGACTTTGACTCATGCATTCTTTGAGCAAACAAAAAGATTGAATTTGATCGGGCCCCCATTGGAAAGAAACATTCTTCTTTGTTAACAGATTTATAGGATACATCTTCTCAGAGAACATGTCAACAAAGCGTTGGTAATACTTTGTTTTACCAAGAATCCTCCTTACCTCCCTTACATTGGTAGGTGGTGGGAGGGCCACCATTGCCTGCACCTTCTCAGGATCCATCTCTATGCCTTCTTTTGAGATAACATGTCCCAAGAGAACCACCTTCCTTCGTGCCAAGCGGCATTTTCCAGGATTAAGACACCCTTTTGCATCATTAATACTTTGCAAGGCCAACCTCAATTTTTCCAAGTGATCCATGCGGCTTGAATAAATGTAAAAATCATCCAGAAAGACCCTTATAAACTTTCCCAAGTAAGGTGCAAATACCTGACTCATGAAGCATTGAAAAGTTGCTAGTGCATTGGTCAAGCCAAATGGCATCACCCTATAAGCATACACTCCCCAAATGAGGTTTTCCTTTGATCTTCTTCACAAATCCGGATTTGAAAGTATCCAGAGTATCCATCACACACTGAATACAATTCATGACCTGCAACTTGATCCAAAATCTCATCCTGAAAGGGTAGAGGATAATAATCCCTCTTTGTGCATGCATTCAGAGGGCGAAAGTCCACACACACACGCATTTTCCACCCTTTTTGGGAGTGACTACAACTGGGGAAATCCACTCTGAATTCTCTACTGGAAAAATAAATCCAGCTTCAAGCAAATTAGTTACCTCCTTCTTAAGCACCTCTGCTTGCACTACTCCCAAATGCCTTAGCCGCTATACCACTGGCTTACTTTGGGGCTTGAGATCAATATTGTGCTCTACTAGGGTAACTTGGCATAATTGTGAGTAGCTGTTTGCAAAAAGGTTAGGAAATCCATCCAACATTTTTAAGTAATTCTCCCTTTCAGTACCTGCTATGGACTCATCAAGAAGAAGTTCATTTTGTTGGTGAAGACTAGTGAGGTCCACATCTTTCTTGCACATGGTTGAAGAACCTTCCCCTTCCAAGGCTCCATTGTCTTCAGCATCCCCTCAATCCCTTCCAGGGAAAGACCAAATGCAACTCCCTCCACCTCCCCTTCTGAGATGGAATCCTCGGAGCTACCACTTGTCTTTTCTTCATTGGATGACTCGAACTCTGAACTTTCGGAAGTTGAAGTTTCACCTCTTACCACTTTCTTGCAAACGACTCTTGATGTTGTAGTGGACCCTCTTATTCTCACCTTGTAGAATAAGATCACTTGTCTCCCACTTTTGAATTGCCTTCACTTGGCGAAGCCATGGCCTACCCAATATCAATGGGTAAGCCCTAGCATCAGGCTTTGTAGGAATGACCTGGAAAGTTGTAGGCACAGAAATACCACATACATCCACTCCCAAATTCCTGACAATTCCTAAGGTTTTCACCCTAGTATTATCAGCAAGTTTAATGCGATAGGGAAAGTTGGTAGAAGATAATTTTTAATCAGCATCTTTCATTGTTTTTTCACTCATGACATTGATTGACGCACCTCCATCAATGTATGCATTAGAAATTGTTTGTCCCTCAATGATGACATCAATCACAGGCACATCATCTCCTACATCAATATTCACCTTTTGAACCATAGGAGTCCCATTATCCCTCTTCTTCTTTTTTCTTAGATTCCCTTATGCTAGCCAGCTTACCCCATTCCTTTCTGAGCTTTGGAGAGAGTGCCAAAAGCTGCCCAAATGTGATTTGTGCCATTTTCTCCCTAAGATCTGTTAAGAATTCATAACTAAGAGATCCTTGTCCAAGAGGAAAGTCATATTGTCCAATTTTTCTCCTAGATGACTTCTTCTTCTTATTATTTTTCTCCTCTTCTTCAGATTTATCTTCTCGTTCTTCTTCTTCCTAGCTTCTAGTTTTACGACCCCTTTTTGCTATTAATGGCATCAATGTTTCCTCTTCTTCTAAGCATATTTCCTCTAAAAGTGCTAAACTTTTATCCTCTCTTTTCCTCAATTTTGGACACTCAGTGCGATAGTGCTCCTTCTCTTGACATTCATAGCATGTGACACTACTTCTATCCCTAGGTCTATCCTCAACTGGTGGAACCCTAGGTGGCCTTGCATTGACTAAGTGTAACTTCAAATCAGTAAATTCTGCCATAAATTGTGCAATGTTATGATCCAAGGATGGAGCTTGTACTTGAGATGTTGAGGCTATCTCTACTCATGGGTGGGATCGGCACACTCGGAGAAGATTGGAATGTGGACTCAATATGAAGAGTGGCCTCCTTCTTCAAAGCAATACGAAGAACCTCTTTAAAATTAGTGGGATCTTTGCTAAGAACTTTTCCATGCAAGCGGGGATCCAAAGCCCTGATAAACTTGCTCATCTTAAGGTGCTCCATTGTTAAAGAACTCTTTAAATCTCCCATAGAAGGTGAAGAAGAAGAAGCAACAACATGTAAAGTAGCTTGTTGATATTTGATGAACAAGGCTTCATACCTTACAAAAAAGGCAAAAACTGACTCTCCTTCCTTTTTAAAAATCTGATCCAATTGCAATAGTAAAGCATTTGGTGACTCCACTATCCCAAATCTCTCCTTCATTGCTTTGGTCAACCTTTCCCAATCATTCTTGGACTCCTCTGGCAAAGCCTCATGCCAAGTTAAGGCCACACCCTCCAATAAATCTGGAAGTATTTCTACACTCTCCTTCATAGAACAACCCGTCAAGCGGCATGCTCGGTTAAACTCTCGGAGATAACTCCCCGGGTCTTCTCCTTTTGATCCTTGGAACACCGGAATGTTGAACATCGTGCACCAAAAGATGAGTAGCAACAAGGGAAATGAGACAAGGGAAACCTCACAGCCTCCTAACCTCCCTTTCTCTTGGGTTCAAAATTGGGTTAAGCATGAGGAGCTAATGCTAAATGAGATATTCACATGTAAAGAGAGTGTTTGAATAAGGGTTTGAAGATAAGAGAATGGCAATGACACAAAACGCTCAATTGAGGAGGCTCATTCATTGATTTGAAAGGGAGAGGAGGGCTCCTTTTATAGGTGGAGAATCACCCTCTCTTCCATTGTTACAAATTACAACATAAAAATCTTCAACCCTTCAGTGTGTGACATAAGAGTAGATGTCACCATCCAATTGTCCTCTTAGGCTAAGTCTTCTATTGATTATTAAATTGAAGACTTTTTGACTTTGAAAGTGTGATGAGATTATAGCTAAGTCTAAGTGGCATGTAGGTGGAGATCCCACTTACACATGGCAAAATTCTCCTCTTCCATGTAGGCATTCTAGAAGAATCTTTCCCAATTATGCACCTACACACACTCCTCCACATGCCTTCCACACTCCCCAACTTGTAGCCTTATGGTGAATACCATATTAATAATACAATTAAAATCCATGTGAGCATGAAGGCCCCCTTTTATTTTCCACATCACTAGCCTATCTACCATACCAAAGTATTTATCAAGCATACTTGTGGCATTTACAATGTGTGCACCCTAAATCAAGTAAGGCCATTATATTTGAAGATAGAATGTTGTTATCAGGGTAGCCGCCAAGCCGCCGCATCACCATGCCGTTATTCCATTGTGGGCACCGCAATCTTCTTGGACAAGCTTCCACCTTATTACCATTGAGAAACCATCAAAATATGCACAAAATTGAAAATGAAAGATATCAACTTTTCATGTCACAATATCACTGGAGGATGATGATTTGGTGAGTGTCTTACTGAATGGGCTTGGCAAAGAGTACAAGACATTCAAGACCTCCATTGCAGTTAGGGAGAATATTCCCAACTTTTGGGACTTGATATCTATGCTGATCATAGAAGAAAAGGCTTTAGGTGAGGATTCTTCTTCACAAAGCAAGAACACATCGGAACAGGCCTTCTACTCTGATTCAGGTAGAGGTAGAGGTAGAGGTAGAGGTCATGGGGCGAGGCCAAGGTGGTGACCAACAAGGAAATCAGAATTTTGGACAACAACAATCCAATGATTCACAACAGCAATCATATACAGGTGGAAAAGACCAGTCTAGAGGTAGGGGGAGCCAAAGAGACCGAGGTAGTTGGCAAAGAAATCAAAATGCAAATAGCATAGAGTGCTATTACTGTGGCAAACCATGACACATGGTAAAGGACTGCTACAAAAAGCAGAATGGCATTAAAAGTAGGAAGTTGTAGCAAGGCAACTATACATCATCTAGCAAACATGGAGGTGATGAGAAGAAGTGAGCAATTGTTTGTGATGCAGCACATGCTTAGTTCCATAACAGGGGATATGTTAGGATCTGAAGATGTATGGTATGTGGATTCTGGCACCTCTAAGCACATGACTAGTCATGCTAGAGATATGCAAAAAATGAAAATTCTAGGTTATGTATAAACAGGTGATGATACTGTGCATCCCATTGCGTATGTTAGTAAAGCGCCATTGTCTATGCAGGATGGCAAAATGAAGTACTTCGCTAATGTACTTCATGTTTTGAATATTACAAAGAACCTAGTTTCTATTGGACAGACAGTTGAGCAGGGTCTGTAAGTGAGGTTTAATCCTCAAGGATGTTTTGTGGAAGACTTCAAAAATCAGTGTCGCTTGGTTGTAAAGGGTAACAAAAATGGCAGGATGTTTACTTTGGATGTGAACATGCCTGAGATAAAGGCAGCCATGTTTGCGCATGGAATAGGTGTCATTGCAGGTATTGACATATGGCACAAATGCATTGGTCATGTGAATGTATAGTGACTAAAGTCTATGCAGGCCCATAATATTGTTGCAGGTTTGCCAAAGTTTAAGTTAAACGGTATGCATAAGGTATGTGAAGTATGCCAACTTGGTAAACAGTCCAAACATGCTTTCCCACATGAAAAGCATGTCAGTGCAAGGCCATTGGATGTCATACATTTAGATGTATGGAGACCAACCAAGACTACAACAATTGTAGGTTGTAGGTACTATGTTACATTGATTGATGACCACACTAAGAAAGTGTGGGTTTATTTCATGAAGGAGAAAAGTGAGGTGTTTGCTCACTTTCAGAGGTTTAAAGCCTTGGTTGAGAAGGAAAAAGGCATGCAAATAAAATGCCTAAGATCAAATGGTGGGGGAGAATATTTCTCCAATGAGTTCAGCAATTTCCTGAGAAATCAAGGAATCAAGAGGCAATTTACGTGCAGGTATACTCTGCAAATAGAATGGTTTTGTAGAAAGGAAAAAAAGGCACATTGCAGAAAAGGCACGTGCCTTGATGGCTAAAAAGAATATGCCACATTTCTTTTGGGCAAAAGCAGTAGCAACAACTGATGTGTACATTATCAACAGTACACCCACTGCAGCTATTCATAGTATAACTCCTAAATAGAAGTTTACATGCATAAGACCGGATGTGTCTCACTTGAAAGTGTTGGGTCTATTGCATATGTACATGTTCCTAGTGAAGTGAGAATAAAGTTGGGTCCAAAGGCAAAGAAATACATCTTGATTGGTTATACTATGGAGAGCAAAAAGGTTTTAGATGCTATAATCCTACCACTCATGAGATGCTAGTAAACAGAGATGTTCTCTTTGATGAGATGAGTAGCTGGTATGCACCAATAGTGAAGGCAACAGAAGATACAAATGTAAGAAGTGAGGATGAGGAGCTTGACATTCCGTCTATGGTTACTCCTGGTGTAAGGAGAACCATGGCTATTTTGAGAACACCTGGTAGTGATCCTGTTGTACTAGGTCTATGAGAGTTAGATACCCTATTGATAGGTTGACATATGATGGATATACAGCCCATCATTATGCTTACATGGTAAAAGCAATACAATAGGTTGAGCCCACTTGCTTTGAGGAGCAGGCAACTATAAATAAGAAATGGGAAGATGCCATGGATGAGGAGATGGCAGCATTGGATGCAAATGCAACATGGGAGTTAGTGCCTTTGCCTAAGGAAAAGAAGGCAATTGGATGTAAGTTCGTGTATAAAGTAAAGCACAATGGTGATGGTTCAGTGAGTAGGTACAAGGCAAGATTGGTTGCCAAGGGCTATGCATAGACTTATGGTATAGACTATGAGGAGACATTCAGCCCGGTTGCAAGAATGGAGACCGTGAGAGCTATCATTGCTAAGGCTACAACGAAGGGTTGGTCTTTACATCAAATGGATGTAAAGAATGCTTTCTTGCATGGTGATTTGCAAGAAGAAGTGTACATGATGCAGCCACTAGGTTATGAGCATCATGCAGACCCATATTTTGTGTGCAAGCTACACAAAGCCTTGTATGGCTTGAAGAGCAAGCACCCAAAGCATGGTCAAACAAGATTGGGGAGTATCTTGTTGCCATTGGATTTCAAATATCCAATGCAAATTTTTCACTATATGTGAAAAAGACAAATAGAGGGATCATGCTATTAGTCATCTATGTGGATGACTTGATTATCATTGGTGATAGTGATGCAAACATACATGATGTCAGGATGCTTTTGAAGTAGAAGTTTGAGATGAAGAATTTGGGTGAGCTGCGGTATTTCTTGGGCATAGAGGTGGTAAGATCGCCTCATGGCATTTTGCAGAGGCAGTATGGCAGTATGGCTTGGACATGTTGTCCAAGTATGGTATGACAGGTTGTTGTAAGCCTATTTCAGTGCCATTGGAGCAGAGCATGAAGCGTTCCGCAAATACAGGTGAGCTTTTGGAGTACCCCACTACATCCAAGTGCATAGTGGGTAGTTTGATCTACATGACCATTACAAGGCCATGTTGAAATATTCAAGTGAATAGGGTGTGTGTGGGAACAAGCTCTTGGATAGAGGCTATAAAAGAGGAGATGTAATTGTGAAAGAACTTGTGAAAAGGTTAGGAGAATCTACTGGGAGAGAATAATGGGTAGCATGAGGGAATTTAGGAGTGTGGAGTTATTCTGGGAGATAATCAGGGAAAAGAGAAGAGGTGGAGAGAATCAGGCAAGAGGTGGAGATATTCAGGGAGTGAATCATGGAGAAATCAACGGGATTTGATGCTTGATGTAAACACTATAAATTGAGGCATAGCCCTAATGAGAATTTGCTGGTTTTTGAGTATCCATGCCTACATTAATCTATGTGCTAATTATTCACTAATTACGTCTTAATCACTTGCTAATCACTTTGTTAATTATGTTGATTCTAGTGTTTGATCCACCATAGCTCATCATTTAGCTCAAATTTCAACATGATATCAGAGCCATGCCTAGAATCAACCAGATTTATGAGCCCATTAGTGAATTAATCAAGATTAGTAAGATAATTAGCAAAAAAATCAGTTTTTAGTGAGTTTTCACTCTTCCCCTTCACCCCCAGCCAGTGGAGGGTCTCTAGCATCTAGCACACATCAAATTAGGGCAAAAGCTTCTAACCATAGCTAGCTAAGGTCCTTGGCTTCAAGCCCATCAAGAAAACGCAGCAAACCGCCGGCGGGTTCAGGAGATCTTCACGTTTTTTCCAGCGCTGAATTTTCTGAGTATTCTGCAGATCTTGAGCTCCTCAAATCAAATTGAGCTAATTCCTCTTAGCCCCGGGAGTTTTCAAGCATGCTCTACAAGCTGGTGAAGACAGAAATCAATTTCATCAAGTCTACAGAGAGATCCAAGCTCTTCATCAAATCTACAGGTGACTTTGGTAAAACAGAGATTAAGCTTTCATTATTTGGTCAAATCTTGTGTTTCTTGGCTTAATCCTCTACTAGACTCATTGCTATTGATGCCTTTGAAAGCATTTGAGCTCATTTGAAGTGGAAGGCACCAGATCTGAGCTCCCCGCATACTCTGTTTTTTGCACACAAACCAGAGCATTAATTTGCTAATCAATGATTAATCAGTGCTAATCACTGTACTTTGGTGCAATTGAGGGTTCAAATTAACCATTAGGTATCTGATACAGATCCCTAAAGCTTCAGATTGCAAATCGGAGTTGGTTTGATACTCCAACCATCCCGTACAAATTGGTTACTCTCAATTTAATGTAATTTTTGGTGATTTTATGCTGATAAAATTATTGTAATCATCTATTAAACACCAGATTGAGTTGTAAAAGGGTAGACACTGCCCTTGAATCTTGAATTTGGATCAAGAGGTAAGACCCCCTTCACATCACCATGAATTCAGCACAGGAAATAGCCAAATTCAATGGAGAACAGTTTTATACATGGCAAACAAAAACCATGTATTTGCTGATGAGGAAAAATCTGTGGGGATTAGTTGAAGGGAGAGATGAATGCCCAGAGAGAGGGGAAAATGAGTGGAAGAGTAGGAATGAAAAAGCATTGGGGCTTATTGCACTCAGTTTAAATGATGAGATCATTCATCATATCACAGGGATACAGTGGGCAAAAGATGCATGGGATGAACTCAATAAATTATTTGGTACACAAGCAAAAAATTCCAAGATAAATCTATTAATGCAATTCTACAAACTGGACATGAAGGAAAGTGAACCTTTAATCACACACTTGAACAAATATAAAAGCATTAAGCAACAGCTGGCAGCTATTGGCAAAAAGGTAGAAGATGATGAAGCATTAGCTGTACTTTTGAAGAGTGTGGACAAAGGAGATTATGAAAACATTGTAGCAACACTAAAGAATGTACCTGAACTGAAGATACATGAGATAGAAGCAGCTCTACTAGAGCAAGAGAGCAGAGGCAAAGAGAAGAAAGAGCTCGACTCAACAGCAGGAGAGGAAAAAGCATTCTTCACCCGAGGAGGACTCTCTCGAGGACGAGGACGAGGAAGAGGCAGAGTAGGAGGGAGGACCTTCACTTGCCACAAATGTGGAAAGCCAGGACACATGGCGAGAGACTGCTACAGCAAACCCAGTGAAGAAGGAACGACATCGGCAAACTTCATGGAGGCTCCAAGAGAAGTGGAGTCGGATCATCTTTTCTGAAAGAGAGAGAGAGAGAGAACCCACAACCCAATGTAACCTGCCCCAATAAAGTAAAACCACCTCTGAGCCACCGATGATGTAGGCCAAGTGGTAGATGTATGTGTGAGCACTTTAGTCAAGGTCACGGGCACTTATAGTAGCCTTGGACACATAGAGAGAGAGAGTGTCAAGGACTATGGAGTTTAGGGACTTGAGGCACTGGTCGCAGGCTATCAAGTAAGAGGGAAACTTGATACAGGGTCCAGGTGTGTTAGGATTATTCACTTGAGGGGAGGTGTTGAAATATTCAAGTGAATAGGGTGTGTGTGGGAACAAGCTCTTGGATAGAGGCTGTAAAAGAGGAGATGTAATTGTGAAAGAACCTGTGAAAAGGTAAGGAGAATCTACTGGGAGAGAATAATGGGTAGCATGAGGGAATTTAGGAGTGTGGAGTTATTCTGGGAGATAATCAGGGAAAAGAGAAGAGGTGGAGAGAATCAGGCAAGAGGTGGAGATATTCAGGGAGTGAATCATGGAGAAATCAAGGGGATTTGATGCTTGATGTAAACACTATAAATTGAGGCATAGCCCTAATGAGAATTTGCTGGTTTTTGAGTATCCATGCCTACATTAATCTATGTGCTAATTATTCACTAATTACGTCTTAATCACTTGCTAATCACTTTGTTAATTATGTTGATTCTAGTGTTTGATCCACCATAGCTCATCATTTAGCTCAAATTTCAACAGGCCAGACTTGAGCTATGTGGTTGGACTTGTGAGTCAGTTTATGCAAGCCCCTAGGAAGCCACACTTGGATGCAGCTAGACGGATCCTCAAGTACATAAAGTCCATAGTTGATTGAGGACTTCTCTATGAGGCTGGTATAGAGATACATTTGCATGGGTACACGGATGCTGATTGGGCTAGTAGTATTGCAGAGAGGAGATCTACCAGTGGTTTTATGTTCTCATTTGGGAGTGCTGCTGTGAGTTGGAGTAGTAAGAAGCAACCAACAATTGCCTTGTCTAGTATAAAGGCAGAGTATAGGGGTGCTGCTATGGCAGCTTGTGAGGTAGCTTGGTTTCAGAAGCTACTTGGTGACATGGGAGAGCCCGTGGTGGTGGATAGGACATTTGTCATATATTGTGACAATATGAGCAATATACAGTTGGCTAGTAACCCAGTATATCATGCTAGAACAAAGCACATTGAGGTGCATTATCACTTTGTGAGGGAGAAGGTTCTAGTAGGAGATATAGATATGGTATATGTCAGCACATAGAGGATCAGGTGGGTGACATCTTCACAAAGGCATTGGGCACATAGAAGCTCCACAAGTTTAGGATCTTACTTGGAGTGCAGTGTGTGGAGTTGAGCTCAAGGGGGAGTTTTGAGATATCGAGCTTAAGGGGGAGTTTTGAGATATCGAGCTCAACGAGTGCCACGGAGAACATTGATGACCCACCTGTGATAGTTTTCGTGTCTACGGCACTGGCATGGTTGGTGAGATTATGGGTGATATGTGGCCAGTGGGTTGATAGGGTGTGTCTGACAGCCATTTTGGATTACTAGAGAGACTGGCATAGTTATAGCACCAGCTCATTTAGTCGGGTTCACTTTATGGACCAACCCTTATATGTTGTAGTCATTGAGTACTAACCCATATAGTGTGTACTCATATCTTTATGTTGTTGTTGGTTGAGTAGTAAAGAAGAATATAGAAGAAAATTCAGCCATCCATGTCTCTCTTGTGTCTTGCTCTCTCTTGTGTGTGTGTGTTTGCTTGCTAGGGTTTGAAGCTCTCCCTCACCCCCACATTCTCTTTAAAACCTAGGGCACGGATGATGATTCAAATTTATTCCATATGTGATGTTAAGGCAAATGGGTGTATGGCTATGTATAAAAGGGGCATTTCCCAATGTTACGCAATCAACTCAAGCTTTGTGTTGGTATTTCTATCTTGTGCTCTCCTTGCTGTAAGTTCATCTAATCTATCCTAATCATTGTTTCACTCACTATACCATGAGCCCCTCAAACTTTGAGCCACCATCTGCACCACAACCATGGTGAGCCTTATACATGCATGTGAACATGGTATCAGAGTAGCTCGGGGTTAGCTCTCCATTGCTCTCATTGCAGGACTAGTTCATTATCTCAATTCTCTAATCATCAACATTAAGCCTACTAATTATATCTTAAACTCATCTTATCTTCTTTCCCAATTTGTGGCTCTCATTTGCAGAGCTTAGTGCTCCTCGTAGTCTTCACAATTTCTCTTTAGACCTTGGGAGATTCTTTAGTACACCAAGGTAGACTCCCTCACCACCATGGCATTGTTTTGGAATTGCTCTATTTATGCAAGCTACTATAGCAAAATGACCAGTTCAAAAATTTTGTTTAAATCTACAATTGTTCATCACGATAAGGTATGTTTTTAAATTTGGGACCTTGTTATTTATGAAGGAAAACTTCCTTCAGCTATACTATGTATGTCATCATACATGTGACAATAATATATGAGCCCACAAAAATATATGATAAATGTATGCCATGTAAATTTGTGCCCAAATGATACCTCTACATGCAATAATGATGCAATGCCATGCTATGCCAGTGCCAATGTCTACACCATGGAAGTTAAAGTCATGAATATGTCAAGGATGCTATGTGATGGTGATGTTCTGCTACATGTCAATGATAATGATGCTGCTCTGTTGATGATGAATGAGGCTACAAGTGTTGAGCCTCATGATGAAGAAGATGCTACAATGTATGATGTTTACGTGGAAATGTATACCCCAATGATGATGTAATGATGTCACCCTTTTATCCTGCTCCCATGATATGATGTTGCCCAGTTTTATGCCCATGGTAATGCTATGTCTCATATGTTATAACCTTGTGTGTAATCCTATCTTAGGGGGTTCACTTATAAAAATATGTAAGTCTACTATGTGTGATCATTAGGAGGGTTCTTTTTTACCATTATTTTGAGAAAATTTTATAGAAATCTATTTACATATGGGGGTTTTAAATGTCATTTTGAAAAAAAACCATAAGTTTGTAAAGAATAAGGGGTTTAAGTCAAAATTCATAGAAAAGGGTAATTTTAATACCCTTTGAATGCACATTGTATGTAGGTTTTCCTAATAGTACACCCCACAATAATCCTATATGCCATAATGCTTCCACAAATCCTAGTCCCACCTATTGGCTACCACCATTTGGGTAAGAATATAGAATAAGATCATGTTGGTGACCTCTACTTGTCTGTGTTTTCTTCAAGGTAATAAAGGTGGGACTTCTATGACTTGGTTAATGGAGTGGAATCCTTGTTGATCACTCACCAATTCTAAGGGGATCATCGATCACTCAAATCACCAGTTCTAAGCAAGGTAGGAACATGATGATTATCCTATGTGGATGACCTCATTATGGTGGGGAACCATAAAGAGAAGATCTGGCAGAGCTGTTGAGTTCAAAGTTTGATATGATAAACCTTGGCCTTATGCATTTATATTTGGGGATTGAGATCTAGCAAGATTTCTCAAAAAAATTATGAAGGAGATATTTTGAAGGCATTTTGGCATGGCTAAGTGCAAGTTAGCGGGGGTTACACACATGGAGGTTGATGCAAAGCTTTTTGTGGAAGATGCTTCTCCACTTGTGGCTATGAAGGAGTATAGGAACTTGGTAGGGGGTTACACACATGGAGGTTGATGCAAAGCTTTTTGTGGAAGATGCTTCTCCACTTGTGGCTATGAAGGAGTATAGGAACTTGGTAGGGATTTTAATCTTTCTAAGATGTCCTAACGTCATCTTTCTAGTTATTGTCCTTAGCAGGTGTGCTTAAATTAGCCCCGAGAACCACTAGAAGGCAAGGATGTAGGTGTTAAAGTACATTAAAGGTACCATTAGGTATGGCATCACTTATAAATTGTGAAATGGATTTTGTGACTCAAATTGCGAAAGAGATTGTTACTGTATCTATTTTTTATTATTGTCTTCTTTTTGGGTCTTGAATTACATCTTGTGTCAACAAGAAGCAACCTATGTTTGCACTTTCTTATATAGAGGCTAAGTACAGGGCATCATGCTTTGCTTCATGTGAATCAATCTTGTTGCAAAGGATCTTAGGATACATGGGTGTTTCTCAAAAGGAAGTGACAGTGTTGATATACATGAGCTTATCATGGTGGATAGAGAGTTGGAGCTTGTCCACTGCAACAATAGAGAGTTATGCAAATATTTACACAAAGTCTCTTGGGAGATATTTGTTGAAGCACCATCTTCATCCACTCGGTGTTGGTGGACAAAAGAGATAGTTCACCTATGGACATTAGGGACTCGGTGTTGGTGGACAAAAGAGATAGTTCACCTATGGACATTAGGGAGAGGTGTTGGAAAAGCATCAATGCTCTTCCTCATTTTGCTAATATGCGGTGATGGTAAGGCCCCCTTTATGAGGAGTAGCCATTGTGGTGAGTACCTGAGCACCTAGATTGTGGATGGTGGCCAAGTATGGTTAGATGTTTACAAGACAGTGTTAAAACATGAGTACCTCAAGCAAAGGTGTCTTGTGTGAGAGAGCTAAGGTGGGTGGGTCCTAAGATTACTCATTATGATGAGTGTGTAGTGCTAATGAAGCTTTAAAATCAAGTTCAATTAGGTTACAAGATTGAGACTTGTACTCATAGGAAGACTTGAGATAGCTCTCATGATTTGGTTTCTTGAAAATGACCCCTTTTATATGAGGTAAGTATCCTTGCATGCTCATCTCGGGTTATTCTTCCTTGTCATGTGGTTGATTTCAGTGCTAAATACTAAATCCCTACTAAGACTTGTGCTCCATGGCACCATATTTCTCAACACCCCCTTGGTACCATATTCTTAGGCTATTGTAAGTGAAAAGATAATAGGGGAGATCAAATGAGACACACACAAACCCTAATTGCTCTCATTAATCCATCTCACATAATGTAGAGAAGCTCCATAGGTAGCTTCATTTTCCTTCACCAAAGACAACACCCACACATAATGTTTAGTTCACACTGAAAGGAAACTTAATGCTAATGTCCACACACACTTAGCTAGTTAGGCATGGCCATTATTGTCCACACACACTACTAGACTATTGTCCACACATCTAGACTAATACTATCCAGTTGCCATCCATGAGCTTTCATTCTCAACAGTCCCCCTTAAGCTCACCATGTTCATTTCATGTACTCCAATTCTGTCTCTGAAGTACTCATACTTCTCTTTACCAAGTGATTTTCTAAAGATATATGATCCTATTCTTCTGTCTTCACATATGTTAAGTTAAATTGTCCATCTAATATCTTCTCCATGATGAAATGATAATGGACCTCTATATGTTTGGTCCTTGCATTGTTCCTTGCATGATAAACTAGATTACTAGAGCTAATTGAATGAAAAGATGCAGGGGGGAAGAGAGCTTGAGCTCTTGCAAGCACACACACACACTCACAAAACCCTAATAGAGAACACACAAGGTGAGAGGCTGAAATCTTCTTCTTCTCTACTCAACACTCAACACACCATATACAAGAATAAGAGTACACACAATATGAAAGGTACTCAACCAAATACATACACGGGTTCTCTATAGTATGAACCCGACTAAATGAGCTGGCGCTATAACTATGCCAGTCTCTAGAATGGCTGTCACACAGCCTGTCATCCCACTGGCCGCATATCACCCAAGATCTCACCAACCATGCCAGTGGTGTAAGTGTGGGGCCTATCCCCCAGGCGGGTCATCACTGTCCACCGCCTCACTAGACGAGCTCGATATCTCAACACTCCCCCTCGAGCTCAACTCCATCTCATGTACACCAAGCGAGGCCCTGAATCTGTGGAGCTTCTCTGTACCCAATGCTTTGGTGAAGATGTCAGCTACCTGATCCTTTGTGCTAACATAAACAAGGTCAAGATCTCCTGCCAAGACCTTCTCTCTGACAAAGTGGTAGTGGACCTCTATGTGCTTCGTACGAGCATGAAAGACTGGGTTCCTGGCCAACTGTATACTTCTAATGTTGTCACAGAAAATGACAACTTGTCTATCCCACTGATAGACCCAAATCTGCAAGTAGCTTTCTCAACCAAGCTACCTCACATGGTGCCATAGTAGCTCCTCTGTACTCGGCCTCTGTACTCGATAGAGCAACCGTAGGCTGCTTCTTTTGCTGCTCCAAGTCACAGCAACACTCCCCAAAGAAAACATGAATCCATTGGTAGATCTTCTATCTGAGATACTACCAGCCCAATCAGCATCTGTGTATCCATGTACACATATCTCTGTCCCAGTCTCATAGAATAGTCCTCCACAATGCAAAGTAGACTTCACATACCTCAGTATGCGTCTCACTGCATCCAAATGTGGTTTCCGTGGAACCTGCATAAACTGACTCACCAACCCAACAGCATAGCTCAAATCTAGTCTGGTGATCGTCATATAGATCAAGCTTCCTACTATGCGCCTATACATAGTAGGATCCTTCAAGATCTCTCCTGAATCTGCACTCAACTTGCCATTCTGATCCAATGGCACAGAAATAGGCTTACAGCCTGTCATACCATCCTTGGACAACATGTCCAAGCCATACTGTCTCTGCAGTAATCTAATACCATGTGGTGACCTAATCACCTCAATGCCCAAGAAACATCTGAGCTCCCCCAGATCCTTCATCTTGAACTTCTGTCTAAGCAAGATCTTTACATCAAAGATCTCTGCATCATGGTCCCCCATAATGATCAAGTCATCTACATAGATGACAACAAGCACAACTCCTCTATCACCATGTCTCACATACAACGAGAAATCTGCATTGGCTACATGAAAGCCAATAGTGACAAGATATTCAGAGATCTTGTCAGACCATGCTCTTGGTGCTTGCTTTAAGCCATACAAGGCTTTCTTCAACCTGCAAACATGCTCGGGGTGACCCACATCCTCATAACCAGGTGGCTGCAACATATACACCTCTTCTTGCAAATCCCCATGCAAGAATGCATTCTTTACATCCATCTGATGTAAAGACCATTGCTTTGACGTAGCCACTGCTATCACAACTCTCACTGTTGCCATCTTGGCAAACTGGGCTGAAAGTTTCCTCATAATCAATGCCATATGTCTACGCATATCCTTTGGCTACCAATCTAGCCTTGTCCCTGTTTATGCTTCCATCACTGTTATGTTTTACTTTGTACACCCACTTGCATCCAATGGCTCTCTTGCCTTCAGGCAATTGCACTAAATCCCAAGTTTCATTTCCATATAGTGTATCCATCTCCTCATCCATAGCTTTCTACCAACACACATTTCCAACAGCCTCATCAATGCATGTGGGCTCTACAACCTGCACAACCTTTGCAATATATGCATAGTGATGTGCCACATAACCATCATATGTAAATCTCTGCACACAGGGTTCTTCACTCTCCCTGATCTTTGCAGCTTTTCATTCATGGCTTCCATAGCCTTCTTTACACTAGGTGTTCTCATAGCTGGGATCCCAAGCTCCTCATCAAGGCTCATATCTGAGCCACTAGACTCTCCATTAACATGAGAATGCCCTGCAGAAATCTCAAGCATACCAAGGGGCTCAACCACTTTCTCTTTTCCTTTACGTGATGTACTAATCACATTTGCAGGACTGGTATTATGACGCAGCCTACCACTCCATGGTCTATCAATAGACCCACTAGATGAGGACTCTCTTGGTCCACTCAAAGACTGTGATTGCTGACCTGCATTCTGTGCAACCACACTTCCACTCACATCAGCCCCAACAGCTTCTTTTTCAGCAGCATACCAGCTGCTCATCTCATCAAAGACAACATCCCTGCTTACCCTCAACTCACGTGTAGCAGGGTTATAACACCTGTATCCCTTTTGCTCAACGGAGTATCCAATAAACACACATTTTTCAACTTTTAGATCCAGCTTAGTTCTCAGCTCATCTGGCACATGCACATATGCAATGCATCCAAAGACTTTCAGATGAGACACATCTGGTTTTCTGCCAGTAAACCTCTCCTCTGGAGTTACATCATGTATGGCTGCAGTTGGAGTCCTGTTCATGATGTATACTGCTGTAGAAACAGCCTCAGCCCAATAGCTATGCGGCATATTCTTCTCTTCCATCAATGCTCGCGCAATCTCAGCAATATGCCTGTTTTTCCGCTCAGCAACTCCATTTTGCTGCGGAGTGTATCTGCATGTAAACTGGCTCCGAATACCATTCTTCTTCAAAAATTCAAAGAACTCATTGAAGAAGTACTCTCCCCCTCCATCTGACCTTAGGCACTTTACATATTTACCTGTTTGCTTTTCAACCAAAACTCTGAAATTCTGAAAGTGAGTGAACACCTCACTCTTCTCCTTCATGAAATATACCCACACTTTCCTTGTGTGGTCATCGATGAATGTCACATAGTACCTGCAGCCTCCCATAGATATGGTCTTCGTAGGACCCCATACATGTGAATGCACAACATCTAGTGCATTTCTGCTCACATATCTGTTACGTGGAAACACATGCTTTGTTTGCTTCCCAAATTGGCATGCTTCACATATTCTCTGCATACCTTCCACTTTAAATTTTGGCAGCCCTGTCACAATTCCTTTTGTCTGCATAGACTTCAATCTCTACACATTTACATGTCCAATCCTTTTATGCCAAATGTCTGTGTCTGCAACAATTCCAGAACCATTTGCAAACATCGCAGCACTCATTTCAGGCATGTCTACATTCAATGTAAACATTCTGCCCACTCTGTTGCCTTTTGCAACCAACCTGCACTTGTCTTTAAAGTCTTCAACATAACAACCATCAAGGTTAAACTGAACCTGCAAACCCTGCTCAATCATCTGGCCAACTGAAACTAGATTCTTTGTTATGTTTGATACATGAAGTACATCTGCAAGGTACTTCACTTTGCCATCTTGCATAGACAATGGCACAAATCCAACATGGGCAATTGGATGAGCAGTGTCATCCCCTGTTTCCACAAAACCTGGTCTTTCTGGGTTTTTCATCTCCTTGAACCACTCCCCATGACTCTTCATGTGGTTCAAAGCGCCTGAATCCACATACCATACAGTATCTTTTTGTGCTGCATCAACATTTTCAGACATGGCATTCACGACATGCTGCATAACAAACAACCGTTCATTATCCTCATTATTTCTGCTTGAGGATGTATAGTTGTTTTGCTGCACTTTCCCATTTTGCATGTCAGCCTGCTTCTTATAGCATTCTGCCTGCACATGTCCAGGCTTACCACAATAATAGCATTCACGTGCATCATTATATTGCCTTTGCCAATTTCCATGGCCTCTTTGACTCCCCCTGCCTCTGAATTTGCCTCTTCCACTTGCGTGTTGTTGTTGTTGTTGTTGATTCTGGGACTATTGTTGTTGCTACTGCTGCTGGCCATAATTCTGATTACCTGTTCGGCCACCTCCTTGACCGCATCCACGGCCTCCTCTACCTCATCCTCTTCCTGAACTCGTGTAGAAGGCGTGCTGCTCTGAACTGTTTTTGCTTTGTGAAGACTGTTGGTCTTCACCCAAGCTCTTCTCTTCAATAATCAGCATAGACACCAAATCTGTAAAGTTGGGAATGTTTTCCCGAGTCTGAATAGACATCTTGAACGCCTTGTATTGTGGTCGGAGACCACGTAGACAGACTTCCACCTTGTCATCATCATCTACTGACACACCAATAGATGCAAGGGATTCCACAATACCCTTTATCTTCAGCGCCGCATAGTCATTCACAGACATGCTCTTTTTCTCCACAGTATGAAGTTCATTCTTCAACTGTATCTTGCGTGCCTTGGTATTTGTTTTATAAAGCTTTACCAAGGTGTCCCACACCTCCTTGGGGGACTTGTCGTCCTGAATGTGCCCAATCATGGTGTCTTGTATACTAATGGATAGCAATACATAACCTTCCTGGCTCCTTGGTTCCAGTTTTTAAACTCTTTCACATCTGCACAGCAGTTATCTGGTATCTCCGGTGCCTCTTCATGCTCACCTTCTATGTAGTCCCAATAGCCTTTTCCCATCAGGAAATTCGTCAACCTGAACCTCCAAACATGGAAGTTATTCTTATCAAGCTTCTCAGCCACAATCTGAGTTATCCCATCATTTGACATCTTGCCAAACACACAATTTTACCAGAAACTGCACTCTGGTTTTTATGCACAAACTGCTGTATTTTCTGCACAGCGGTACTGTAGTACTCTTAAATGTCACAACCAGTGACTTCAATGTGCATACATACACCCAATGGCAACTGTAGACCTCTTTACAGCACCCACAGTGTCTGCACAGTCAATTTGTCTTCCTGCAGTTCTTAAAACAGAGTTCTGCACAGAGAATCAATGACTTACTCGTAGTGCTCGAAATAGCCTGCTTTTTGAAAAACGAAGGTCCAGACGCTCCCAAAACGCGTTTTTGGCCAAACTATGTTGTCCAATAGGACAGTTTAGTTGCCCTATAGCTTTACTCCCGCGAAGAAAGCTCCTCAATCAGAGATCGTTGCCGGTGCCTCCCGTAGAGCTCCCGACAAGGGTGTAGTCACCAACACAAATAGGGAAGAGTAGTTGCAGCTCTTACCCTCGTACCGCTTCCTGTGGTTCTCTTGCTTGCAGCTGAGCCCTTAGCACGAACCACGCTCTGATACCATGAAAAGATGCAGGGGGGAAGAGAGCTTGAGCTCTTGCAAGCACACACACACACTCACAAAACCCTAATAGAGAACACACAAGGTGAGAGGCTGAAATCTTCTTCTTCTCTACTCAACACTCAACACACCATATACAAGAATAAGAGTACACACAATATGAAAGGTACTCAACCAAATACATACACGGGTTCTCTATAGTGTGAACCCGACTAAATGAGCTGGCGCTATAACTATGCCAGTCTCTAGAATGGCTGTCACACAGCCTGTCATCCCACTGGCCGCATATCACCCAAGATCTCACCAACCATGCCAGTGGTGTAAGTGTGGGGCCTATCCCCCAGGCGGGTCATCACTGTCCACCGCCTCACTAGACGAGCTCGATATCTCAACATTGAATACTAATCGTGTTATCACGATGTATAATAAGTGCTCCCATCATGATGCTGTCCTATAGTCGGCACTCATGTAATTTTATGAAACAGACACACCACTTACGCACCCAATATGAAATTGCCTTTTCTTAGATTCAACTATCTTCAAGATAAAATTGCAATAAAACCATAGTATTTCCATCATGATTCTCAAAGTTCCAGTTCCATTATTTTACAAACAAGTCTCATCCGAACTCTCCGTTGAAGACTAGCTAGTCAACCAACAAGATCCAATTTCATAGTTTTACAGTTCACTTAAATAATTCTCTTGCCATCCATGGATATCTTCCTCGACATACGCATGGGTGTCCTAGCAGCCACGAGCCTATGCATCGCCTCAACAGAACCCTCTAGGATCCTCCTTAGGTGTCCTAGGACTTCACTCAAGGACCCCTTCGTCGGCCCTCACCCATCGTACCGGAAGCGCACCATTTTCAACCATACCAAGGCTGGTCAAGACCTTGGCAGGCTTTGTTCACGGGAGATGTCCTTCGATGACTCCCCGCCAGCTGTTGCAACATAACTCTCCTTAGATTAAACCATAAGCCAAATGCTTCCTCTAGCATTCTGGCATAAGATAGTCCTTTTTAAAAAAATAGAGTTTCTATGCAAGTAAGAATTTCCCATTGAGTTTGGTTCCACGAGACTCCCTTAATTTCAACCCAAGATTTCTTAATGAAAATCACGAATCACGTATTACAATGATCCATTCATCAATTACAACGAATTTCTAACCTATTGATTTTGGGTCGTCTTGGGAAA
This sequence comes from Cibotium barometz, assembly GCF_041138505.1. Taxonomy (NCBI): domain Eukaryota; kingdom Viridiplantae; phylum Streptophyta; class Polypodiopsida; order Cyatheales; family Cibotiaceae; genus Cibotium; species Cibotium barometz. The sequence goes on along the minus strand of NC_141048.1, from coordinate 28,687,088 downwards.
AACTTCTCTAAGTCAATCAATTATCCATTCTTCGTACTGAAAGAAATGGGAATGGTCACAAAACTTAGTTTGAATTCTGATTCAAGAGATGGGCAAGAATTCTGACCCACCTTTCTCACGTGGTCATGGTATAACCCTGAATTACTCGGATTTAATCCTAGATTTGTTTCCTAAAGATTTTTCTCCTATTTATCTGATAAAATAACTATGATTTCCAATCATAATGGTAAAAATCCAAAATTATGAAAATTCATTCTTTCTTGACATAATAGAATTATAAATAATTCCATTCGTTAAATAATGGAGTTTAACAAGAATATTTCTTTTTCCAATGATCCTTTTTGTGAATATGTATACATCATTTATTTAAAATGTTCACATAGAATTATACTATAAAAAAAATTCTCTATTTGAACCTCAGCATTAACATGCCCTAAATTATCTACGTAAAATATGGTGAAACCTTGTCTTTTGTTACCAAAATTTTAATTTATGCATTTTCCTAATTAGAAGTATGATTAAAAAATTTCTCTTTATGATAAATAAATAAAAATACCCATGTATATATATACCATGAATATACTTATTTTTAAATATGATGATAATTCCTCTTTTGATATTTAAAATGTTTGTATATAAAATATCATGAAAACTTATCTTTTTGCATCTAGATTTTTATACATGCACATATAAAAATAAATATTAAAAAAATTTCTTTTCTCTCCATTTAAACATTTATGCATAAATACTATAAACATATTTTCAAAAAATATAACAAAATCCTTCTTTTAGCATTAAAATGCTTATGCATAGAATATGATGAGAATTCCTCTTTTTGTATCTAAATTTTATGCATAGAATTCAATTAATTTTTAAAATTTTTGCCATAGCTTCACTACATTTTTTGAGAATTCTCAAAAATTCTACTTCTGAATATTTATACATAATTATGAAATATGGTGAGACTTCCTCTTTCTACTTCTGAATATTTATACATAATTATGAAATATGGTGAGACTTCCTCTTTTTAAACTAAAAAATTATTATGCATACATAAGCATAATTACATTTAAACCTCTTGTTTATTTTTTTTTAATATCCATTTATCATTCCTATATGAAAATACTTACAAAAATGTTAACATAACTCTCTTTCAACTTAAAATGATTTAATATAAATTTTCTTAATCATAAACAAGCTTAAAGGAATTAAGAAGAAGCAAAATAGAGGGATAATAAAATTACACTAATTTAAAGATAATATTGGCATGTAAATACACAAAGATGAAAATACAAAAGAATGAGGGTCTAATTATAGGTGAGGGAGGCCACCAACCAAGTCCAACTAGGATCTAGAGGCTTCCAGCTTCCGTTTGATCCATTTTGGACAAGTTTTGGACTAGTTTAGCTCACTTTTGAAGAAGGAGGAGAGAGGAGAGATAAAATATCTGATTTTTTTGAATTAAAATGTGGAGTAATGATGTGAAATAGGTGCCTCCTTCATGAGCTCTCTCCCTCCTTACTAAGGTGTCAAAATTTCATTTTTTTTACTAATAAACCTCATTTTTTAACTAATAAACCTACTACTTAGTCAACTCTTCATCTTATGTGAGAATTTACTCATTTTTTGGGATTTTCTTTTATTCTTTGCATTTTTCTTATTGAAACACTTGGATTAATCCTATTGGCCCTTTAGAATGCTCTTTGGACCTTAATCAAAAAATTTTAAAAATGTGGACCCTTAGGCTAAGGTCTCTAATACACATATTCAATTAATTTCTAATGCACATTGGAAAATTCTTTTTGAACTTAAGAAGAAAATTTGTATCCAAAATATCTAAAAATTGAATTATCTCTCTCTAGAATATTTTCTCTCTCTAGACCAAAAACAAGTAAAACAATGTTTTCTTGCATTCTGAAATAGAGGATGATTACAGGGGACTGAGAGGAGAGCTTATACACCTTTTAGGGTTGAGGAGGAACCTTACATCCTCTCCCACTTGAAAAACACGAGATATCCTCATCTCGCAAAGTGGGGGTAGTCCTTTATCAGTTTTCTTCTTTCCCAAGTGGCGTCCTCTAAAGGACAGAACTTCCACTTGACCAGAAACTCTCTAAGGACTCTATTCCTAAGAGCCTTCTCTCGAACATCAAGGATTTCTTTGGGTTGGAGTTCCATCTGGTCTTGAGACTAAGAAGTCAACTGTTCATCATCCAACACATGACTTGGGCTGGGTACATACTTTTTAAGTAAGCTGACATGGAATACATTATGCACCTTGAGATGGGGAGGCAGAAGAAGTTCATAAGCTAGATCTCCTACTTTCTTAGTAATGGTGTACGGCCCGCAGTATCTTGGAGACAGCTTTTTATACTTCCCTAGAGATAAAGAACTTCTCTTGGGTCATACACGAATGAAGACCATATCTGATTCTTCAAACACTCTCTGCGTCCTTTTCTTGTCTGCAAAATGCTTTTGTCTATCTTGGGCATGTATTTGCTGCTCCACATCATCAAGCATCTATCTGGACATCTCGACCTTGATCAATGGGTCGAACCAAGTTAATGGTGTAAGGAAATCTTGTCCGTACAAAGCTTTGAATGGACTCATCCCGATACTTCGGTGATGATAAGAGGCATTGTAAGCAAACTCTACTAGATGTAAGTAGCTTAGCCACTTCTTGGGTTATCTGCCACACCACAACATGACCGAAGAATATCTTCAATTACTTGGTTTACTCTTTCAGTCTCTGGCCATCTGTCTCGGGATGATAAGCAGTATTGAGATCTAAGAAAGTTTCCACTGCTTCGAAGAATGCAGTCCAGAACCTTGATGTGAACTCAGAGTCTCTGTCGCTCACTATTCTTCTAGGTAAGCCATGCAACCTGAAAATCTCCTTGAGGAAGACTCTGGCAACATCAACTGCGGAGTAGGTTTCTTTTACTGGAATCAGATGGGCAACCTTGGTTAATTTGTTAGCTACCGCAAAAATGGAGTTGTAACCTGATTGCACTATCGGTAATCCAGTAACAAAATCCATACTGATACATTCCCACTTCATTTGTGGAATGTCTAAGGGATGCAACTTTCCTGGCATCTTTACCCTTTCTTCCTTGACTCTTTGACATGTTAAGCACTAACGTACATGATTAAGTACATCCCTTTTGAGTCCTGGCTAAAAGATGGCGTCTTTATGAACCCTGGATGTCCAGCTATCGAGCTATCATGGGCTTCTCTCAGAATTTTTCCCTTTGTTTCCTTTTCATTAGGAATGCATAGCCGATTATTGTAATACATGCATCCTTCATCCAATTTGTACCCAAGAACTCGACTCATTTCTTCCTGAGGAGGAGTCTTGCTTTCCTGCATCAGTAGGGTAGCAATAAGGGGGCAAAGAATCCATCTAGCTGCATGATCTTCCCTCTTGCTTCACTGATTTTAATGGATTTGACACTCATGTTATTGCAAGCAAGGAGGCTTTCCTACTGAGCGCATTGTCTACCACATTTTCTTTCTATGGTCAGTAAATTAACTCTGCCCTTGACGTGCAGTCCTTCACCCCTTTGCATTAGCAACTTCTTGGCTATCCTGGCCCTTGGGTGTGGATGGTCTATTCATGCCAAATGACTCATTTACGTCCATTGAAATATTACTCACGGTTCTTGAGAGGCTCTCTGTTTGAGACTCCGAAGATGTCTCGAGAATGCTCTCCAAGTTTCCAACAACCGATTGAGTGCCACTCCCTTGAGTGGTTACCCTAGATGGTGCACTAGTGTTACGTCCCCCTAGTATGGTTCCCGAGCGTAGATGCATACGCTATTTTTAGCACGTTGCAGTGTCCAATTTTTAAATTTTATATATATATATATATATATATATATATATATATATATATATATTAAACCCTACCTAACCACTAAATGCAACTAACATGAATATGTGTGTAAATACATATTTTATTTTATTTTTTTATTATTTTTTTAAATAATTACATAAAAATACGAATTATGCTAATTATACTAATTATGTAGATTACACTAATTATGCAAAAAAAATTACAAAAATTTAAAAAAATCTAGAATATGCAAAAAATCTAGACTCCAAAGAAAACACATAATTTACAGAATTTTTTTCTTTTCTTTTTTTATTTTTTTAAATTTTTTAAAAAATGCAAAAAAAACATGAAAATTGGTATGCAAAAATTGTAGATTTTTAAAAATTAAAGATTAATAAAAATAAATAAAAAAATAAAAAAATAAAAACACTAACCTTTTTGCGCTGGCCCTTATCGTTTCCGTTTTTGCGCCGTTCACGTCCACTCTCCTCTCTGCGGCCACGTCTCCTCCTCTGCTGAGCCTCATCCGGTCGCCTTCTCTTCCTCCTCTGCTGCGGGTGAGCTGACGCCACCGGCCTCTCCTCCTCGCTCTCTCTGCTGCGTTCGCCTCCTCGCCTTCTTCTTCTCTCTCTGCTGCATCTACCTCCGCCTCCTCTTCCGCGGGTGAGCTAATGCCACCGGCGTCACCTTCGCCTTCTCTTCCTCCTCCATTGCATCTACCTCCGCCTCCTCTCTCTCTCTCTCTGTGCGGGTGAGGCAGAGACGGCCGCCCGCCTTCGCCACCCTCTCTTACTCACCTCCGCCGCCTTCACCTCCTTGCGGCCACCTTCGCCTTCTTGCGGCCACCTTCGCTTCCGTCCTATGATTAATTTAGTCTCTTTATCCTAGGTCTGGAACTCTACCTTTAGCACAAAACACTAATTACTTTGTATTGCTAAATGGGTAAAAATAATTACGGTCAAACTTACACTATCAAGTCTAAAGCTACTAAAATGCTATCCCTACTCTAGACCAAAGGAGATGCATATTGCCATGCTTAGTAAAGTGAAATTTATAAACAATCAAGCAACAAGAAAAATACAGAAAACATTAGAGATTGGCATGAGTTCACCTATTTCTGTTAAAGCGCTGGTTGGTGATAAGAATTGTTTGCACTTGATTGTATGACTATCAGTTGCGACCCTCCTCTACTCAAGAGGGGACCCTTTTGTCTAATACCACCTCTACTCAAAAAGGGCAGCAAGGGAAGGGGAATAGCAACCCAGGTAATCAAGGCAACACCACAAAACCCCTCCCTCACTACTGGAAGAATACTCCCAAAATAGATTGTGCACTCATTTTCTAAAGGCCTAGACATATTGATAATGAGTGTGGCATTAAAGCCAAAGAAAATAGAGGTCAAAACCCAACACCAACATCTCGAATCACCAAAACAACCAAGGCAGCAATAATGCCCCCAATTGGTGGTAATACTTGTATCTGTTTTTTTCCGACAAAACAAACTAAACAGAAAAAAAATTAAAAAGACAAAATAAAAAACATTGGTGCTAAACATCGGATTTGGCCGAGGGGAAAAACCCAATGGGAAAAAGTGCCCTGGCTTCTAGTTCTTATTAAGAGAGTACAAATTCTAGTCTTGTACTGGGGGTGGATGTATGTCTGCATTCTCAGGTGGGTGGACATCAATAGCTTCAGGATGTAAAGATAACCCAGAACGTAATCCTACCCATGGAGAAGATGGCAAGGGAAGAAGTGCATCTTCACTAACATATGGTATGGGCACAATATGAAGGCTAAAGAGGCACCTATGGTTTTAAAGACTCACTCACATTGAGCCAAAACTGACATGTAGATTCATGGGGAAGAAGAACCTGCAAAATGGGAGGGGTTAGCAAACGAAGGGTGTCCTCACGCCATGTTTGAGCTCTTTCCTCTTCCGGGAGTCTTTGTTGGTTGGGTCCACGTTAGGGCATCATAATTGCCCAGAGATTATGTCGTTGAGGTGTGACCCCCATGATCTACTGCATCATACCAGTGCCATAACGACGGAAGTATATGCGACACTGCCAACATATATGGGAAGCATTCCCCAATACCATACAAGCACAGTCGCGGGAAGTGTGGAAACAGATGATGTTGCTGGTAGTATAACTCCACAAATTATCTTCCACAGCAATCCTCACCCACTGGGGCATAAAAATATCGGGATTGCGTCTGAAAAGGTGCAATGCTGTAGCCCCCTTGATGGTCAGGGTGAGTGCTATCTAGGTCCAAAGATGGACTGCATGTGTCTAGCCAAGTCTCCATTTGGTTATTCTACACAACACATAAGGGAGTGTTCAGATTTTTTTATTTAATGCAAGTTGAACGAAGAATACTAGTATGTACAGGCATGGCGGAAATAGAGCTAATAGATTCGTCAGATGAATTGCCAAAAAGTAGCTTTTGTAGCATGATAGCTCTTTCAAAAATGAGTTTGTTTTTTGGATGTAACATTATGCAAACTGTTTTTGGGGTGTTGATGTATGGCACAGGTTCCTTTTTGTTGGACTCTTTTTGGTACCCATTTCAGAGTATGTGCAAGAGATTGAAGTTTAGTCAGAGGTGAGATTTTAGCGATAGGCATAGGAAATGCATTGGGACAAATAGGAGGAGGTGTGAATGGAGATGTTTGAACACTTCTGAGCTTTGCCAAAGAGAGCAGAAAGACACAAAGGTGCAAGGTAGGAGAAGTGGTGTAAACTTTGCTATATACACAAGATATTCGGTACAAACTTTGGGGGGGGGCAAGAGCCCCAATATATATGGGCAAGGGGCAGGTGGTTCTAATCCATGATCTGCCTAGAACAACATCCACCACTACTTGGCTCTTGTTAGCAACATAAAAAGTCACATGCATAGATTGATCCTGAATGGACATATTAATACAGCACTTGCCTAGGGCTGGGGTTTCATCACCAGAGAAACTCTGGAAGTTCAATGATGCATTGGTGAGCAAAGGTTGGCCTAATGATGTCCACGCTTCATAAGACAAAACATTGCAGTCGGCTCCCGAACCTATAAGTGCAGACGCTGCAAAGATTGCTCTTTGAGTAGGGATCCTTACATCAATATGAAAGGGATCTACAAAGTCTTCATCATCATTCAAGTGGATGGCCATGATAGGGGCCTTGTGGCGCTCTCGTGCTAGTGCTACTCTAGCCATAGCTTCTTCTTTTTCTTGACTTTGTAACAAAGCTTGAGCTTTTCTACCTGTCTGACTAGCATGTATGCGTATCAGCATATCATCTGTTAGAGGTTCTTCATAGCGCTTCAAGCAGCTACCATTGATGAAGTTAGTCATTTGCTCTCCATCTAAGGTTTCCAACCTTACTGCACCACTCGCACTAAGCTCATTGATCACAAATGGACCAAGTCCTCACATTTTCAGCTTGCGTTTTTGTTTCTTCAATGTGTAAAGCAACACTAGATCACCTCTCTTGAAGCGACCTTTCTTCACATGCATATCATGCCAATGCTTTTGGCGTCGTTTTTCACCATACATGATGCCAATGACTGCCAATAGCCTGTCTTCATCTAGCCTCTCCAATTCATCGATCTGTGAAGAGAATTCATGATCCGTCCACTCAAGTTGTTTCGCAGCTCGAAGTGTAGGTACAATAAATTCTATCAGAAGGATAGCATCCAATCCAAAAACTAAATTGAAAGGTGTCGTGCCTATGGACGTTTTGTAAGCAATTCGGTAAGCCCATAGAACTAAGTGAAGTTTCTGTTCCCAATCTGTTCTATGTTCCTCAACAATCTTTGTAAGCACAGTGCAACGAGTCTTGTCTGTGCTCTCAGCTTGACCGTTTGCTTGCGGGTGATAAGGCGCTGACCTCTTATGGATGACCATAAAGTCTTCCAAAAGAAAGGTAATGACTTCATTGATAAAATGCACACCTTGGTCACTCACAATCTCAATAGGTAAACCGTAGCGTGTGTTCGTATAAAAACTTTGCAATGGTCCTAGCATCGTTTTTTACTGTGGCTTTTGCTTCTACCCACTTCGTAAGATAATCTGTGGCTACAATGATATACTCAACCTGTGTAGGGCATACTGGTGGTTTAATCGGTCGTCCCACAAAATTAATTCCCCATTTGGCAAAAGCTCTAACCCCCATAATTGGTCTCAATGGCATGTCCTCATACTTGGTAGGAGGTTTGGCTTTTTGACATTGATCACATCGTTTGACATACTCTGTTGCATCATGAAAAAGCGTAGGCCACCATAGTCCTGACCATAGTATAAGTTTGGCAGTTGTTTCTCCACAGAAATGTCCAATGCTCTATGGTCATTATCTTTTCATTGGTGGGACTAATGGAGTTAACAAATCCTGTCGTTAAAACTTGAATGATGGGTTCTGCCCATCTTGGTGCTATCTCAACCAAGAATAGAGTAGCGTCAGGAATATCATCATCTATACCAATGGGTGCTTCTCCTGAAGTTATCCTGGAAAGATGATCAACCCGCTGATGCATTTTTCCCTTCTTTACCCCCGCTACTTCAAATTCAAATTCAAGTAGAATAACAAACCAGTGTACAATCCTTCCGGTTGCACATGGCTTGTTCACAAGGTAAAGCAAAGCTTGATGATCTACGAAGAATGTAAATTTGTTGGCCAAAAGGTAATGCCGAAACTTCTTCACATCATAGATCATAGCTAAGCCTTCTCTTTCCGTGGTGGTGTAATTCTTTTCAGCACTATTCAATTGGCGCTAGCATATGAGACTGGAAAGTCCATTTTGTTCTCGCCTGGTTGAGCTAAAATACAGCCAATTGCAAAAGCCGAAGCATCTATATGTACGTGGAATAAATTATCCCAATCCGGCGACCTGAGAATAGGTGCCGTCACTAATGCTTTCTTCAGCTTTTCAAAGGCTTCTTCACAATCCTCTATCCATTCAAATACAACAAGGAGTGCATACAATGGCCGTGCTATTTCAGCGTACATGTAGATAAATCTACGATAGTAGCCGCAATGACCCATGAAAACTTGTACCCCTTTTGCATTGTAAGTTCTAGGTAGCTCAACAATAACAGCTATCTTTTCTGCATCCGTGGATATACCATTCCTAGACACAATGTGGCCTAGAATCTTCCCTTGCCTAACCATAAACTTGCATTTATCAGGGTTAAGGCATAAGCGATACACTCTGCATTTCTCAAAGATTTTTTTGAGATGCTCAATGTGTTCTTCTCTGTCGATGGAATGCACACACAGGTCATCCATGAATATTTCAAGAAATAATCGTAGGTATTCTTTGAACGCATGGCTCATCAACCTCTGAAAGGTGGCTGGAGCATTAGTCAAACCAAAAGGCATGACTCTATATGCAAACACTCCCCATTCTATAGCAAATGCGGTTTTGTGTTGATCCTTGGGATCAATAGATACCTGGTTGTAGCCCGAAAATCCATCAAGAAAACTGTATGCCTTCTTACCAGCTACCCTCTCCAATACATGATCAGTGAGTGGAAGCGGATAGTGGTCCCAGACAGTAGCAGTATTTACTTTCTTTAGATTGACACATACTCGTAGTTTTCCATTCTTCTTAGGTACTACCACAATCCGTGAAACCCATTCTGTATGTTCAAATAAATTCAGCCGCTAACAGCTTGTCAATCTCTTCTTTGATCTTTTTGGCAAAATTATCGTTATACATGTAAGGACGCTGCTTGGATGGCTTGGCATCCTCTCGCATGGGAATTGTATGCTAGTAGATCTTTGGATCTACCCCCTTAAGGTCTTTGTAACTCCAAGCAAATATATCTCGATACTCTCTCAGAGTAGAGATTAGCAATTCTTCCTCCGCTTGGGTTAAGTCTGTGGGTGGCGATCCACTCTGCATCAATTCAACCCATCTAGCCTTTCTAACTTTCAAGTATGGTTGATCATAAATGAATTGTAAAGACTGATGATCTCTGTAAAGACCATAAAATGAGACCCGTAGAGATATTGTCTCCATGCCTTTAAAGTATAAATTATTGCATACAACTCTTTCTCCTGAACTGGGTACCTAGTCTATGCATCGTTGAGTTTCTTACTCCCGAAGGCTACAGGCTTCCCATCCTGGAACAAAGTTGCACCTACCACAAAATCACTAGCATCAGTCTCAACAATGTGAGGCCTGCTAGGATCTGGTAAGGGTAACACATGAGCATCTTGAACTTTACATTTCAAAGTACTGAAAATTCCTGTAGCTTCTCATTCCACTTAATGTGAGAATTAAACTTCTTATTTTTACCCTTAAGAAGGTTAATAAAAGGCACTATCAACTTCGAATAATCCTTGATAGATTTTTGAAGAAATACCACGAAACCTAAGAAAGATCTTAACTGCTTGACCATATGCAAAACTGGCCATTCTAAAACCTTTTTAGATCTTATGACCCAAGCATAACAATTCCTTTTTAAAGAAATCACACTTAGATAATTTACAATATAGTTTCTCCTTCCCGAGCCTTCCTAGAACCTCTTTAAGATGATCCTCATGCTCAGCCAAATTCTTATTGTATATCAAAATATCATCGAAGAAAACCACCACGCATTTTCCTAACAAATTCCGAAATATATCATTCATCATCTGTTGGAAAGTTACTGGTGCATTAGTGAGACCAAAGGGTAACACTAAAAAGCTATTTTAGGGGCATCTTCCTTTGTAATACGGATATGATGACAGCTAGTTTGCAAATCAATCTTTGTGAAATACTTAGCTCCTTGCAACCTATCAATAAGATCATCTGATCTAGGTAATGGGGTATTTATTCTTAATTGTAATCTTGTTAAGATGTTTGTAATCAATACACATCTGCCAGGTACCTTGATCTTTTTTCTTAACCAAGAGAACTCGAGCACCCCAAGGAGACTCGGTCTAATTTGACCCATCCTCAAGTATTCAGCTAGTTGCTTTGCTACCTCATCTTCCTCAGTCTGGCTAAGCCGATATGGAGGAATACTAACAGGTTCTACACTCAGAACTAACTCAATTTTATGGTCCACCTCTCGTTTAGGAGGTAATCCATGAGGTAACTCATCAGGAAAAACATCATGAAATTTGCTCTTAATGGAATTTAACACTTTACTCTCCCAAACATCCGAAGAAACATTGTTTACATCAAAATGAACACATAAAGACACTTGATCCATAACCGATTGGAAAAGTTCATAGTTAAAAAGATTTTCCATTAACTCAAGCTCATTAATAAAAGTTTTCTTGGGTATAAAAGTGTTTCCCTTTAAGAGTAACAAGGTTTCTATTATGATGGAAAGACATCAAATGTTTGACCCAATCAACAGAAAAATCCTTATTTTTTCGATGAAACCATTCCATCCCTAACATGATGTCTACATGGCCCAAGCTCATGACATGAAAATCAAGTCTATCTGAGTACAATTGGATGTCTAATGGTAGTTTTGACACCTTCTTGTCCCAAAATTGGTCTGTCCTCTAGCCATCCTCACCTTGTACATGTGATCATTCTGTGTGCTTTCCAGCTTCATCCTCTGTATCACAATGTTGTCGATAAAATTGTAAGTACTATCAGGATCAAACAAAATATGAACCTGATGTCCATTTATTGATGCATAAACACGAAATAATTCATTTGGACCAAAAACGTCTTTACTGAAAGTATAATATGAACATTGGCTTCCTTCAAGATGCGTAATATTGACTTTAGAAAATTTACCTTGAACTTCTGTAATGTGCACAGATTTCTTTGGTATAAACTTCTTTGGTGCCACCTTTTGTCCAAGCGCCGAAGGTATTGTAGCTCCATGTATGTCCCTTTTCCTTGTATTTGAAACATGTGATTTATCCTTGCTCATAAAATTTTTGCTTCTTGCTAGTGCTGTCAGAATTTTTTAGTTTTGGTGTGAAAACCAAGTTTCATTTTTGTCCACTATTTGAAAAAGTGAACATGGATTTCTTTTCATCATTAGATGATGGTTTTAAAGTGTTGGCACCAACCATAGTCTTATGAAAAACTTGAGCTGCATGAATAGCATCCTCAGTTGTTTTGACCTTGCATTTTTTTACCTTGTACTGATAGTGATGAGCTAGACCATTAATTAAAATCCCACACAAGGTATGATCATCAGACTTGGCTTTGGCAACTAATTGTCTAAACTTCTACACATAATTTTCAAAAGACAGATTTCCCATGCTATTTTTAACAAGCTTCGTAATTATTTCAAATTCATCCTCTGATTGGATAAACTCTTTTTTAAAAGCTTCCTTGAAACTTTGCCAAGTGGTAGGAATCAAATGTTCTTTGAGATCCTTCCACCAAGTTAATGCCTTTCCTTTCAATAACCCACGCGCCATCTGCGACTTTTGCGTATCAATGAATGGATGAAAGGCAAAATGTATAGTCCACCTATTGAGCTAGGCATCTACACATTCCGAAGTCTTCTCCTTTTTCTCACCGTCATACACCTTTGGTGCAAAGGACAAAGCAACTGCTTTGGTAGGAGGAGGAGGTGCCACCAAAAGAGCTTTTTGCAAAGTTAAAATCTGCATCTTTAGTGACTCCATCTTGTCATGGCATTTGGTAATAGTTACCTCTAGGCGCTCTGTCACTTCCAAAAATTCACTCTTTCCACAACAGCCTCCTCTTCTTTAACTTCGAATTTTAGATCTTCCCTACCTGAGTTGGGATGATCACTCATCTCATCGACATTATCATTTACTTAGAAGTCAATGTGAGCCATGGTAATAAAGTTCTTCAAAAATCACAATTCACTTGAACCAACTTCACGTGCCCACTTTTAATCAAAATGATCTAGCAAATCAATTTGCTGGAACTGACTACACATAAGAAAAAATGCTTTAATTAACATTTTGGTGGCTAAACAATGGTTAAAAAATCATGAACACACAATCTAGAATTAATCCAAACGAAAATAACTACAAATACGAGGACACTCGCATATTAATTATATGCGAATAACCCGCATCTATCTAATGTCAGCACGTAAAAAACATACTTCAACACTCAAGAAAAAATAATTACCATAATTTTTTCCTAATTTTTTCTATTTGGGCCTCAAAATATACTAATTTTGGAATCCACCAAATTCTATCTTATGACACTTTAAATCTAAATTTTTCCAGAAAATATTTAGAAATAAAATTTACCAAAATACAATTGATATTTCAAAAATACCAACTTTTAGGATTTCTAAAATAATTTCTAGAATTTTTCTAAGTTTGGTAATTATTAAAAATATTTACCCCGAGAATCCCATCGATCACGAAATTTTTCAATTCCGCCCGACAATTCTCAAATCCAATCAAAATCTGTAATTTTAATGAAATTACTAGTTTTCAAGGCAAAAAATAGCTTAATAATTTTTTTTGAAGAAAACGTGGGGGGGGGGCACTGTGCACCGACGGGGCCAACGAAAAGAAACCCCTCCCACTGCCCACCTGTGTGCGAATTCCAAAGGGAGAAGGGGAAAGCCTTCCCTTCTCCATCTCCACACCTTCTTTTCTTCCATCATCTTCTTCCTCACTAATCTTCTATGTTAACAGAGAGATTAATATACAATCTTAATTATGAGATAATCACATTTAGCTATGTGGATTAATTAATGATTAAATTTTAATTAATCCACCCAAATAAGAGTTGTTCCCATGCAAGAGAAAGAAAATGAAGGAAAACTCATATTTGAGAGATGGAAAAAATGCCATGCACACGGGAGAGAACCCGATGCATCAACATGTTACCCCTATTGAATTTTAGCATAAAATTGATAGCATGCCTGTGGAAAAAATGCATTAAAATGCCTTTTTTATCGTAAAATGCTCTTAAATTTTCCTAAATAATTAGAAAAATTTCCTTTAAAATGTAAAAATTTAGGGAATCATTTCTACCAAAAAATATCTGCAATAACTTGTGCAGTATTTTGGTTAAAAATCTATAAAATGCTTATTTTAACCATAAAAATAGAAAAAAATAACATTTTCACTCACAGAATTTCCCCGCAATGTCGATACGTCCATCCAAGTCGAGAAGCACTGTGTTTTGACTACCATTTTGATGTTCCCAATGTATAGACCACCAAAAAATAACATTTTTTTCTTATTAAATGTTAAATTTTACTTTTAAAATGCTAAAATTTTTAGAATAATGAGAGAAAAATAAGAGGAGAAAAACATCAAAAATTAACTAGAGACCACTCTGATGCCCCCGAGCCCAAGGGTACACACACAAATACAATGAAGTACCACATACCTTACCCTAGTGTCCCATACCACCAAGAGATATGACTTCACTCCAGTAGCACATAGCTCTAGCATGAAATGGCAAGAGATTAGACACAATGCTCTATACAAGAGAACATCCCTTGAGAGTGCCCCATGCCCCTATTATATAGGAGGGCCCTCAAGTGACTCTTGACTCTCCATTTCCATGTGTGACCCTTGGATGCCTGACCCTAACCTCAACGCAAGGTCCTAAGCCTTGCCCCACTAGAGTATGTTCCCATGCTCCCATGTTCACATGTCTTGGGTGGGTTATCCTCCTAGTATATGCACATATAATGTGCATATAACACATATGCTAGAAGAAGATAAGAGCAAAAGCCAACTTTAGGTTTTAGCATAGCCCAATCATTAATGCAACTACATAGATCAAGCTCACAAGCATTGTAGCTCTACAATAGATAAAAAAGAGAGAAAGAACACTTCGTGGGTTCCAATAGATAGACAGATGCAACAAAGGTGTTGTTGTTGGTTGAGAGAAATCGATGATAGTAGCAATGCATTTTGCAGCAAAACAAGTGCTTCATCTGTAGCACATAGGTGGGAAACGAACAAAGATAAGAGAGCACAGAGCTAAGAAGACAAATAAACATAAGAAAATAAAATAAAATCTACTTATTGCCCAACCTATTGGATAGAGACTCATTGCCTATATCAACTAGAGAACAAGGGTGCTAGTTTGGAAGTACAGAATCCTTAATAGGTCTTCCCTCTTGAAACACTTCTCGTTGAAGGGTTTCATACTTGGCAAGCCAAGGTCAAGTTCTTGGTAAGGAATCACTTTGGGGATTGTTAGTGGTGGGAGGAGAGAAGTGCCCTGAGGATAAAGAACATTTGGTTAAGCCATGATGTAAAGGGATTAGCCATCATTGCATTAGGATTAGAGGGTGGATTTATTCATCACATTGCATCACAAAAGATACATTTAAGGATGCTTGGAATGAACTAGAGAAATTCTTTGGGAAAAAACAAAAGAATTCAAAAATAAGCTCAAAAGTACAATTCTTTGGCTTGGACATCAAAGACAATGAATCTCTTTCATCACAGCTTAATAAAATGAAGAGTATAACACAACAATTAGCTAGCATTAGGGCACCCATAGAAGAAGAAGATGCCATAGCCATTTTATTGAAAAGCATGACACTAGAGGAGTATAGGCCCTTGGTGCTACCTTGAAGAACCTCCAAGATCTAGCCATCCTAGGAGTGGAAGTAGCACAAGAGAAGCAAATTTGAGGAAAGGCAACCTAAGCTACATCAAGTGAGGAGAAAGCATTCTTCTCAAAGGATCAGGATCAAGAACCAAAGAAGGACCAAGGACAAAGATGACTTGGCATTACTATGGGAAGTTTGGTCATGGCATGGAAAAGGATTTTTGGCACAAGAAACGTGCTGAAGTAGCAAATATCATGATCCAAGATGAAGATAAAGGTGAGGCTTCCAAAGATGGAAGCAACCCAAAGCAATTGTTTTGAGCATGAGAGGCATGGCTTCTCACCCCTACTTGTAACACCAAGTGTAACTCTAGTGTGTAAAGAAATCATCACCTCACCTCTGTGTGTGTGTGTGTGTGTGTGTGTGTGTGTGTGTGTGTGTGTGTGAGAGAGAGAGAGAGAGAGAGAGAGAGAGAGAGAGAGATCACAAAACACCTCTTGGTCGACTATGAAAAAGAGAACTTTTTG
This sequence comes from Cibotium barometz, assembly GCF_041138505.1. Classification (NCBI taxonomy): domain Eukaryota; kingdom Viridiplantae; phylum Streptophyta; class Polypodiopsida; order Cyatheales; family Cibotiaceae; genus Cibotium; species Cibotium barometz. Next base: position 28,671,262 of record NC_141048.1, on the reverse strand, counting down.
ACGTCAAAGAAGACTTGGTCACTAGCAGAGTGAGGTGACAACCACATGTATTGCTGATACTTGTCCAATCATACCAAAAATAGGAAATATTCTTCAATTTAGTTTCACCTAGAAAATGAACCGACATGATTTCTAAGGTTTATATCCTTAGAGAAAAATATTGTTAATCCAATTCTAGGATTAACAAGATCTACCACCATTATCTTGCATCAAGGAGTCACAGTAGATACACCCAAGGGTCATACATTCAAGATATGAAGCAATAGTGTCCAAAGCTACAACTTGGATGGGCGCCCGTAATGGTGTGACAAAGTATTCATTGCAATTCCCACTTCAAGAGCATGTGGTAGCAAGTTAAGCTGAAGTCCTAAGTGATGTACTTCATGAATATATTATGAGAGTAGTCATTGTAATAGCATTAGGCCTCTTCTGAGCCTAAAGTGCCCGGTCGACCACAGTTTAAGTGAGTGTGAATACTTATGGCCATATATATAAGTGAATTTCTCTCATAATACAACATACTCTCCCATTGTGCAATTGAGTCTTGCTCTTGCTAATCTCTCTTGCTAATGCATGCTAGTGAGTGTGTGTGAGTGAAGTGAGGTGAGAGGAGGGACGAGGACCTGTACTGCAACGCGACAGTGTGACAATGCTCGTGGGAAACATGGTGGAATTGCTTCTCAAGGAGTTGTAGAGCTTGGATACCTCAAGGGTTACAACAACAAGCTCGGCCATTGGAAAGATCCTCACAACAACAATTACGGTTCACCAGGTAAACTCTTTTTGGATGTGTTTCAAGGAGGGTTAGGGTGAGCCATAACATTTTTGGCCCTACTGCTGTCGGGAACCATCCCTTGGCTTTTTCCATCATTTTGCCTCTAATTTACGCATAACCCATTGCCCATTATCTTGATTAATGGTTTCCCATGAAAAAGATGTGGATTTGATGGCAATTTGTCTGAGATTTGGTGGAGAATAGCTCTCTCTTTGTTTTTGAAAAGAATGTTTTTTACTTAATTTTTAGATTAATTTATGTTTTTATTGTTTTTATTGTGGTTTTTTCATGTTCTTAGGGCTTGCACATAGTTAGTTTACATCCATTGCATCAAACAATGCAAGAGAATGCAATTTTTAGTGAATGTTAGCTCTCTTTAGTGTTAAACATAGAACTAAGATCATTAATTCTAGTTTAATTGTGTGTTTGTTGTTGAAATTATTTCGATTAGAGTGCTAGCAAGCATTAGGAGTAGCTTAATCTTTAAAAAAATTTCTTAAAATCATCAAAAAACCCTTGAATTTGACTAATTTCTCTTAATAGACTGGTTTTTTGTCATTAAGGGTGCTTAATCTTGCTCTCAAGAGGCCAAAAAATTAGAAATGTGTTAATTGGGGGGGTCTAAATTGAACATATGAGTAGTCGAAATTGATGTTTTTAAGTGTTTCGAGAGCATTTAGATGCATCAAAACACCTATCAAATTTTTTCATCAATTAGAGAATTTTGGCTCTCTTTACTTAATTTTTCCTTAAAAGAGGAGACCATAATTAAGAGTCTAATTAATCTCCTATTTTAGATTAATTTACATAATTGTTGATATATAATGATTAGCATTCCCTTGATCTATCCAATGATATGCTCAATTGTGTGAACTAATTAGGGATTAGTGGTTAATTAGAGTCCTTGATTAGTGTAAAAGAGGAAAAGATTAATCTTGAATTAATCCTTAATCACTTTTTTACATAACTCATTAAGGCTAATGAGCTCATGAGTTATCAAAATTGTCCATTTTGGGAGTCATTTATGAAGAGTATAAGGGGTGTCATTAAAAGGTTGACTTTTTTTATTTCCCACTTACCTTTTTGGGAAAATGTACATACCCTTTTATTTTAAATTCAAAAGATATTCCCCCCCCAAAAAGGGAAATTCGTATTTCCTACTAGATTCCCAAAAAAAAAGCCGTGAAAGAAATTCCGGCCATGAAAGAAAATTCCAACCGAAATTCCAGTGAAAAATTTCGACCGCCGCCGTGAAAGAAAATTCATGAAAGAAATTCCAAGAACAAATTCTTGCCCGTGAAAGAAATTCCAATGAAAAAACTTCTAGCCGTGAAAGAAATTCCAGTGAAAAATTCCAGCCGTGAGAAATTCCGGCCATGAAAAATCAGGCGTTAAAAAAAATTCAAATTTTCCGTGAAGTCCGTGGAGTTCTCGGTGTGAATTTAAAGTTGAAAGTCACTACGTGAAACTTTGGAGGCTTGTATCTCCTAAACCGTATATCCGATGAAGACGCTCTAGGGCTCATCGAAAAGCTGACATTAAGCTCTTTGACTTTGGATTGGCCGTCCGAAGTCAAAATCGATCACTTTGACCTCTGACTAGCAGTCTCAAAATTTGACCCGAAAATCGAGGCAAAAAAACAGCCCAAAAACCACGAAAAATCACAAACATTAGCAGGAAAACGACGACGAGCCATATTTGGACTACTTTTTGGGGAGTCTACAAGACAAAATCATGGACGACTCAGGGAAACAAAGTCGTAGTACTCTAAAAATACTAGAATCCCTCATACAGAGTTTTCAAAACTCCTTTTGGAACACCCTCAAAAACATGCTACGAAACAAGGAGGAAAAAATTCTCAAAAAAATTTTTAATCTTGTGACAGTGATGGAAAATAGGTTTTAGGATCTCCTCTCCCATCTGGGAAGTTTCTAGCATACGCTTTTTCTGGAAAAATATCTCAGGTCGTTCACGTGCATATAGCACACCTAAGCGAATTAGGGAGGCAAAAGGACACTCGTTTGATGCAGCGAAGAGTACGCCAAGTCTCTTGAGGCTAACGAGCTATGGGAAAGTATAAAAAGCAAAAAAAAAAACTGTGATTGCTCATTAAGGAGCATTTAGGCACTTTAACATGACCACGATAAAGGGATTGCCAGGGATCACACAAGGACTGAACCCAATGGCTGACATCTTCGAGCCATTGAGATCTATGCCACAAATTCACCTCCCAATGTCATTGGCCATACCTATAACAAGCGTGTCATCAGGTTTTACACCCCCTATCACTTCGATCCCGCCGGGCTTTAGTCCCTTACCTAACATTCCCGCAAATCCTATAAGTACCAACCCTTTCCTGGATGCCCACACCTTGGACATATTGACTAGTCTAGGAAGGGGGTGGCCCAAGGACTCATTGAGTCTCTTCCAACAAGAGCACTCACATACGGCCTCAGTGACTCATATAGAAATACGGCCGTTCAAATTTCCAAAATTATGGGCAAATAGACGGAACAACAGATCCTGTTCAATTCATTCAAATGTTTGAACAGAGATGTGAAGCATTTGGAAATCCCAACTGCCCCACTAAGGTACATGCATTGAACTTATGCTTAGAAAGAAATCTAGTCGATGGTTCATCGCCATTGATGCCGGCAATCAAGACCAACTTCAAAACCTTGAAATCAGCCTTTATACATGGCTTTTCCTCCAGACAAGGTGATCGGTGGAGTGCAACAACAAAACTCTATTCAATTGAGTGTCAACCCAATGAATCCATTAGAGATTTTATCCTTCGGATAAAACTCTTGGACTCACATTGTGAGTCATGGGAAAAATTGAACGATGTTCAATTGAAGAGATGTTTCATGATTGGCTTAAAGAATAACAACTTACACAACTTGATTATTGTATCCAATCCGGAAACATTCAATCAATGTTGCAAAGAAGCAATACGTTTAGATGACAACATGCTAGAAGATGATCATGCTACGAGGTGTTCCTCATCTAAACCAAGTGAGGCAATGGTAAAAGAAAGATCGATTCCCTGAATTTTATGCAGCCTTGCTTAAAACTTTACAGAAAACATCTCTAAGAGAGAATGAAAACCTTCAAAACTAGACATCCTTAATGCCTCTAAAAGTGAGAAACAAAATGCCTTATGTTGAGTGCAATCACTACTACGATCATCCCAATCCTCATTATGCATACAAGGTACCTATTCTTCTATACTGCATATATTGTAAAACCTTTGACCATGATACTAAAAAATGTCCCACTTTATCCACAATGTACTCAAAACCTCCATCTCCTGTGCACCAAACAGAAACAATCCAAAGGGTAGAAACTGCTCAGCAAGCAGTTAATTGGACACTTCAGTGTTTCTATAGTCGTTGACCTCACAAGGTGGCAAACTGCACAGTTTAGAATACTTCCATAGTCACTAACACCTTGCAACCCATATGTGAATGATGTGGCATTGATTACATGTTCCAAGATTGCCCAAGACGAGTTGCTTCAATGCAACTTGTCTCACAAAATATAACTCTTAACATCTTAAGTGTACAAAACGGGCAATTGTCCACGATGCCCTTGAATGTGCTTACACGCTTATAAGCCAAGGCACGAGAAATAGTCAAAAGGAACGCAAAAGACAATATCTCAACATGGGTAGAAGAACATGCTTCAAAACAGAACCCAAAAGAAGGAGCAAAACCTTCTAAAACCAAGAAAAACAAAGGACAATAAACTATCAAAACCAAGGTCGAATTAAAAGACAAGGAAAAGGAGTCTGTAGAGGACATAAACCCAAAAGGGGACATAAACACAAAAGAGCCAAAAGCTATACATGATGCAGAAGCATCCACCTCAAAAACCACCACACAAACCTCAACACCCATATGTGCGACATAGGATACAAAAACCCAAAAGAAAATTTGATCTCATTGCATGGGTAAACATAATGAAAAACTGACAAACCAAAGAAAGTCAAAGAATGAAACAAGTTCAAGTACATCACTAAGTGAGGATGAAACAAGTTCTTACTCTTCGCTCAGTGCACCACATAGACCAATCAAGAAACTAGAACCCACCCAACCACCCCAAATGGATAATAATAATTACATGACATATGCAGAATGCAAAAAGCAAGCTCAGAAGAGCATGCTTAGATTGGTTGAATGTCTTATAGGGTCACCGGTTGTGATTGAGCCTTATAATGCCAAACCTAAAACAACAACCAAGATACAAGGCCTAGAGGAGTACCGCTTTCCCTTTCAAGAGGAAGACATACTCTCTACAGAAGAGTCATTTGAAATAAATTATACGAACTATACGCTTGAGAAAGCACGTGAGGAATTTGATAATTCCCTTACAAGATTAAAACAGTCTCTTAAACCTCATTTGGAGGAATGCTCCTCTCTCATGAGTGATAAAGCCAGCATCACATCAGCACTTGCACCTTTAAGGGCTCAACCTAAGTTATACAAGGACATAATGAACTCCATAAAATAAGACTGTGAAGATTCACAAGTTTCCAAACAGCCCTCATTAAGAATTGTCAGAGGGATAAGTGTGCCAATGTACGCATTGGGTACTCTTGAAAAAGCTGAGACCCAAACAGAGGATGAAAGTGAATGGGAATATGAAACAGAAATAGGATCTGAAACTAAAATAATAACCGAAACACCCATGGTTCCTTTGGAAGATTCTATCATGGTATGGTTGGATTTCCCTACAGGCAATGATGTTAAGCACAAACGCGCATTGATTAGCCCTCGAGCTAGTTATAACATCATGACAATAGACACTTGGGTGTCATTGGGACAACCTAAACTCATCCCTAAAAGCAATAGTCTTGCAAGAGGAGCCAATGGACAAAACATTAAAGTTCCAGGTTACTTTAGATACACTACTCAAACAATCGATAGGCGATATGGAATTTACATTCGTCGCCGCTCTACCGCCTCTCCACCGCCGTGCCGCTACACAGTGCTCGATCGCTCCCTCACTCTCTCTCTCTCTCTCTCTCTCTCTCTCTCTCACACGCAGGAGAAGGAAACCAAAGAGATAAGGCAAGAGCACTCTTGTATTCACAACACATGAGAATGAGGATTTTAGGGTTACATTTGATTCTTATAGGTGACTTGGCCGTTCACACTTGGGCGCCCATACATGGCCGACCGACCCTAACCCTTATCCTACTGATATTTAAGGTGCGCCTCTCATCGGCGATCACCCAATCCCTTCATCCTTAACATATGGTGCCGACAAGCCCGGCCCATGACTCATAATATTTAAATTAATGACGTAAAACATAGTACGTCTCAATGTCCGTCATAGGTTAACATGCCCCCCTTCCTGATGTAGATTCCGTCCTCGGAAGCTATGGTATGGTAAGCTCGAGAGGGTTGTTGTGGTAGACCGTCTGCAAAACAGGGAAGTAGAGTGAAGGTATGCTGGAATTCAAAAGATATAAAGTGTATAAATTCAAGCATGTTAGACCACAATGGATGTTGCTATGAGAACTTAGTTTAAGGGTCACATGAATGAGCTAGTGTAGCAAATTAACAGGAGTTTAAAATTATTGAAAGTAAATCAAGAGTAAGCAAGGTGTCAAAGGTTAATCAAGGTTTATAACTGGCCTAAGTCAAGGAAAATAACCAAGCTTAATAAATAAACACATGACCACACTGTGTCTACTCTAAGAATAAGTTAATACCACAAGCCTAGGGACACAAGAAACATCAGAGTTACAGGAGCTTTTTGCCTCTCTTTTTTTTTTAAATGCACGTGACAATTTTTACACACAATGGCGACCTTCCTAAGGCAAAACTAACATCGATCCTGGTACCATGTTTAACACAAGGCATTATCCAGGAATCTATTAGCTCACTTTAGGCAAGGCTACCCTGTTGCATGACGAATGAAGATCAATACAAGGATGCAACAAAAAAGACACTTAGGGCTCTTGAAAAGAGTTCAAAGTTGTAGATGAATGTGGGAGAGGGCTTGACAATAATCCCACATGGGAACTTTTGGGAGTTCTAGAATTTTTGTATAAAATGTGGCCCATTTGAGAGCTAGAGAGGACTCTTTGGTCATTTGGTTGAGAGGCTCATAGAGAGAGCTTACCCCATAGCTCCATCTCAAGTGCTCTCCCAAGGCTCTCCATCTCCATTCATGCTTCAATCTTGTACTCTCTATTCTTTACATTTTCAATGATATGAGGTTTTGGTCTACATACTTGCTAATCTAGATTTCTTAATGATGTTTTGATTTGTGAGTTGTAGAGTGCATGTGATGAAGCTTCTGCATGAAATGATGTGTAGTTGAGGCTTGTGTGATAGCTCTTTGCATGTTAGATTCTTTGCATAAGTTACATTTTTATGCTTAAGTGTAGCCTAATCTTGATGCTTTGATTATGTAAGATTGATTGCTTGAGTGTTGAAGAAGGATTGAGTAGGACTAGAAGTCATTAGTGTGTGGTTAACTCATCTTCTCCTATTCGGGATAGCCTCTATGCGCTAACCGGGTTGCATTCACGGATTGACAAGTGTGTGGGTTGGAGTGTAGCCTCCGCTATGCTATGATGTCCCAAACAATGGTGCCGCTACCGGGGAACGCACACCTAAGTTAGTGAAGGGTGTTAACCATTACTTCTTACAAAGTGCTCCATTGATTGCAAAATCGTGGATTAGGGTAGATTAGAGTAGAGTTTGCAAGGGCATTGATGAGTGTGTGATCTCAAGGGCGCCTGTGTGTTTTCTGTTTTTTGATTAGAAGTAAAAAAGTCATAAAAGAAAGAAAAAGGGTCGGTCGCCTTTGAGATACTTAGCGGTCTTTAGATTCTCTTGGCGGAGGTCTCTTGGCCATTGCTTGGGTCTCTTTGGGATGGAACCTTAATCTTTATCACCTTCTACACACACATCAAAAAAAGAAAAAAAAAAGAGTTCTAATCATCTTTGCTCATATTTAGGAGTAGGTTTGCCACTTAGGAATAACTTACATACTTGTAGGACATTGAGACTGTGGTCATAACCGGCGGTGTACAAAGCACACTTGCCTTTGCATAGCACTATCTACCACTTAAGTCTCACTTTGACTAGTCTTTACTCACCTAGTTTAGTACTCATTAAAACTTTAATCAGCCGTGCACTTGTATGCTCATGTGTGAAATTATCATTGCTGGTTTTTCTTTTCTTTTCTTTTTTTTCAATAAAAAGACTTTACTTGTATCCATTGCTTTTTTGTTGCAGCTCTTGCTACTACCGCGCTCCAGGATGTGCGCAAAATAGGAAGGGGGGAGTGTTGCATGACGAATGAAGATCAATACAAGGATGCAACAAAAAAGACACTTAGGGCTCTTGAAAAGAGTTCAAAGTTGTAGATGAATGTGGGAGAGGGCTTGACAATAATCCCACATGGGAACTTTTGGGAGTTCTAGAATTTTTGTATAAAAGGTGGCCCATTTGAGAGCTAGAGAGGACTCTTTGGTCATTTGGTTGAGAGGCTCATAGAGAGAGCTTACCCCATAGCTCCATCTCAAGTGCTCTCCTAAGGCTCTCCATCTCCATTCATGCTTCAATCTTGTACTCTCTATTCTTTACATTTTCAATGATATGAGGTTTTGGTCTACATACTTGCTAATCTAGATTTCTTAATGATGTTTTGATTTGTGAGTTGTAGAGTGCATGTGATGAAGCTTCTGCATGAAATGATGTGTAGTTGAGGCTTGTGTGATAGCTCTTTGCATGTTAGATTCTTTGCATAAGTTACATTTTTATGCTTAAGTGTAGCCTAATCTTGATGCTTTGATTATGTAAGATTGATTGCTTGAGTGTTGAAGAAGGATTGAGTAGGACTAGAAGTCATTAGTGTGTGGTTAACTCATCTTCTCCCATTCGGGATAGCCTCTATGCGCTAACCGGGTTGCATTCACGGATTGACAAGTGTGTGGGTTGGAGTGTAGCCTCTGCTATGCTATGATGTCCCAAACATACCCCCTACCAACCAAGGCATCGGTCTGAAGTAGAATACTCCTCGCCTACCAAGTATCAATAAGGCGATAGGCCAACACTAAAGCACATCATAGACTTGTATTGCCATTTATTGTAGGCTTTTTTTTAAAAAAAATCTATTTCTTTTGATCTTCGCTCCTGAACCATAATTTGTCTTGCATCCTTTCGACAAAGGGGTAATAGCTATGTCCTAGAGGTCAACACACACATGGCCAGGTGTCAAACATTAAGATGGTTTGACCCTAGACCTAAGACAATCGTATTCCAAGGTTAACTAAAGACGTCATGCTGCCTAGGAATATTTCCAATAAAGTTAAGCTCATTAATGATTTACACTAGTATGCAAGCAACTTCAAAAACTAAGTAGTACATTGACAATTTCCATGTGGTCATGCATTATAGTTTATGCAATTAATTGAACACTAAAAACAAAAGAAAGTGGGTATGGAAGAATGACACTTGTAATTGGAGATCTCCTTGATTTGACGAGACAGCTTGCAATTTGATGTAGATATATTTTGATGAACGTTGCGGCAGTCTCAGGACTTGAAAGCGAACCCACCTCAAACTTTTCAACCTGTACAATCAACTAACAAGCACTATACCTCGAGAGGCACATCAATGTGAAAATTTCAAGACTTGTTTAAGGAATCTAAACTAGAAAAAACTTGAAAACACTAACCTACCTACCAGTCACCACACTACTACTCAAGATACGGTAAGAGGATGTTGTAGAGTCCTGGCTCTAGCCCTAAGGCTAAGCCTCTATCCGCATCATCCAAACAAATAAAGTCAACCTCAGTAGTGCCATGAGTTTCATCCGTCCATTCATCATTGTCAGATATTTCCTTTTCATTTTCCCATCCACATAAACTCATCAAAAATGTAACCATGCGAGGATAGTCATCTTGTGGGAAAGGAAAGCATTGGGCTATCGGGGATATGTCCTCTACGGAGTAGGGGTCAGTCATGGTCAATAGGCAAATTAGCCATTCTAATTCCTCAACATTTTCTTCTCTGGCTAGTACATCTATATGATCCCATTCAGTTTCAATTACAGGATAGCACATGTGGAATATCTGAGAAAGGTACAGATGATACCTCTCACCAAAGGTAGGAGTGGATGAAGTGTATGATGATCGGGCATCTGCCATATCTGCAAACACAGATATAGCATCAGTAGGTTTATGACAGGTCAATCTAGTTCTTGATTGTATACGGATATTTCTCTTGTTTTTGTGCTCTTGCTCTTTTTACTATTTTTTGTTTTTCTTTTCTTTGTTTTTTTTTTAAAAAATGTATGAAGCTATATATATACATCCCCTTGAATTTGGCAATTACATGGTCAGGGGAGAAGGTTATAAGGAGGAAGCATTAGAATGTCGAGCGTGAGTACATGCTCCCCCTTTCCTTGGGTAGATCATATTATTTGCAATGATGTTGCAGCCTCTTGGAACCAATTTGTCCAGCGGGTCATAGGTTGTGATGTGGGCAGATAGCTTTTTATGACCCTTGTGGCCACATCCAATTGTAGAGATGATAGTGTACGCTCCCATTGACGAATGGAGGAAATGGTTTCCGATGATACTATTACAAGGGGAGACGTAGACTCATCGGTTTTTTGTTGGGTGTTGGCAAGAGTAGGTGTAGAGCATGTAGAAACTTCTATATCAGTGTGTGCCTGGCATGAGGAGCTAGAAGCTTCATGTGGCTCCCCCCTTCCTGAGCTAGGTGGTAATGATCGATATCGTTTGGGAATCCAAACTAACTCTGGAAGAAGTGGTGTGGAGCACTCTGTTACCTTTCCCTTACCACGATCTTGAATTATCGTTAGGGTGGCAACAATTGGTTTGCAAGGTTTTACAGGTGATGTAGAGGGATTCAGCTTATGTTTAAGGACCCAAATCTGGTCATTTCCCTCGTAGTACCCTTGGGCTACTAATAATTTTTTAGGGATCCATCGCGATGTTACATTGCCCTTTCTCGGGTGGGTAGCTGCTTTCCTTTTACGAGGCTTCTTGGTGGCTGAACGAGATTGAGCAGGGGAAGTAGCTGTTAACGAAGCTTTGGGGACCCATTTGTATGTACTCTTTGGCATAGTAAGCGAAGCTTTAGGGACCACCTTGCCTGTTTCCACTCTTGGCGTTGAAGCGTTAGAGGGGTGGCCAACAATCGAAGATGGTTTTGCCACTGGACTTTGTGATTTTTTGTTATCTAATATTTGAGTGGATGACTTAGGTGCAGGATTTTGAGCGGTCAGACCTAGTGTTGGTTCTTGCATTGTGACTTGTCTGGTTGCCCAATCGATATTGCACTTGGTGGCCATCATCCATTTGCGCCCTAAGATTACAGTCCCTTCCATGGTACCAGCAGGCATAACCAAAAAGCTTTGAATTATGGTTCCCTTGTCATAAGCGACTGGAGTGTGCAGAATTCCTGAGACAGGGGTTTTCTTCTTGTTGATTCCTTGAACTTGGATAGAACTCTTGGATAAATGTGGTTTTCCCAGTTGACACCACACGCCATATGATAGCAAATTGTGTTGAGCTCCTGTATCCAATAATGCATTATACAGCACCTCCCCGTAAGGACTCTGTAACTCAATTGGGTATCTTAGAGGTGGGTCAGATTCCAGTGCATCCTCCTCTGCTTCCTCGAAAAATACTTGCGTAATTCCCAAGTTGGCTTCTCGTTGTCTCCTAGCACGCTGTTGACGTTCTTTGGCTTCGACTCTCGCTTGTATCTTTTTAAGCTCAGCTTGTTCTTTAGCTGCCTTCTTTTGATGGATTGCATGTAACTCCTCGTGGCTCAGGAGGTCATAGTATCTTTTGAATTTACTCCCATTAAGGAATCCAATGGTTTCAACTCCGTCGAGAGTCTCCACTCTAATGGTACCTTGCGGGGTAGTTTCACATACTCTATATGGTCCCTTACCAGCATATTTGAGCTTCTTTTTTTCGTTTCGCACTCCATACATCAGGACTTTATCCCCAACCTTGATGTCCTTGTCCTTTAAATGGCGATCAAACCATTTTTTCCTTCTATCCTTCTCCACAAGGGCATTGTACACAGCCAATTGTCTTTCTTCATTTAGCCGCTCAAGGATATACAGACGCTCTGCTAAGGGATTACCATCCCAACCCTCTTGAGTAGCAACACGAAGACTAGGAATGACAAATTCCCACGGCATGACTGCTTCTTGGCCATATACCATTTTGAATGGTGTGCAATTAATAGCCACTTTATATGCAGTACGATAGGCCCATAAAGCTGTCGTAAGCTTTAGATCCCAATTCGTGCGATGAGCCTCAACTGTCTTTGTCAAAATAGAGATTAAAGTCTTGTTGGTACTCTCGGCTTGGCCATTCGCTTGCGGATAGTAAGGAGTAGATTTATGATGGGATATCATGAAATTTGTTGTGAGCTCCTTAATCACTTCATTTATAAAATGCGTACCATTGTCGCTCACAAGTTCAAAAGGACAACTGAAGCGTGTGATTATATTTTCAAAGAGGAACTTGGCTGTTGTCCTCGCATCTGCCTTACGTGTCGCTTTCGCTTCAGCCCATTTGGTCATATAGTCAGTGGCCACAATAATATAGCGAGATTGTGTGTTTCGGGCCACTGGGCTAATCGGACCTACAAAGTCTAAACCCCACTTTTCAAATGGTTGGTTTACTTTGATTGGATGTAGGGGCATCTGATCTTTCCGTTGGGGTTTCTTGTATCGTTGGCATTCATCGCAACCCTTCACAAAGAGTGATGCGTCTTGGAACATAGTGGGCCACCAATACCCTAATTGTAAGATCTTTCGCGCGGTTAAGTCTCCTGAGAAGTGACCACCGGCTACGCCCATATGTGCCTCTTGCAAAATGTATAGATACTCATCCTCTCGGGCACAACGCCTAAGAACGTCATCCTTTCCTCTTTTATAAAGTGTCCCAGCTATTAGGCAATAGGGTTTGCATTCTTTGATCAACTTTCGAGCTAGATCTTTACGAAGCTCCTAGGGTGGAAAGCCATTAACCAAAAAGTTAACAATCTTCTCACTCCATTCAGGCATTGTCTCCACCATGAACAGGGAAGTGTCCAGTAAGTCATCATCAACCCCCGTAGGAGCCTCACCATTGGGTTTGCGAGACAAATGATCAACCATAACATGTTTCTTGCCAGGTCTCACAACAACCGTGAAATCAAACTCAAGAAGAATCAATAGCCATCGTGTGATTCTTCCTGTGGAGCATGGTTTGTTTACCAGATACAACAATGCTTGATGATCCACATAGAAAACAAACTTGGTGGCAAGGAGGTAATAACGAAATTTCCTTACTGCATATATCATTGCCAACCCTTCTCGCTCCGTAGTGGTGTAGTTCATCTCAGCATCGTTCAACTGGCGACTGGCAAAGCTAATGGGGTAGTCTAGCTTGTGTTCTCCAGGTTGAGTTAACACACACCCAATAGCAAAGTTTGATGCATCAATATGCACATGGAAGAGTAAATCCCAATTAGGCATTCTCAAGATTGGAGCACTCACCAAGGCCTTCTTTAATAGCTCATAGGCACGATCACGTTCTTTGGTCCAAATAAACTCAATGAGAAGCTTATACAATGGTCGAGCTATCTCGGCGAAGAATAGAATAAATCTTCTATAATAACCAACATGGCCCATAAAGCGTTGGACTCCCTTGTAGTTGGTGGGTGGGGGCAATTCCAGAATGACCTTGATTTTACTCTCGTCTGTGGAAATCCCATTTTTGGACACTATATGCCCTAAGATAACTCCGTGTTTAACCCAGAATTAGCATTTGAAAGGATTCAATGAGATGCGATATAATCTACACCTTTCAAATATTTTTCGTAAACACATCAAGTGCTCATCCCAAGAGGAATGAACACAAAGATCATCTAAGAAAGCTTCACAAAAGTCCCCTAGATATTCCTTAAGGCCGTGTTTATCAATCGTTGGAATGTTGCAGGTGCATTGGTCAAGCCAAAAGCCATGACGCGAAAGGCAAACACTCCAAAATCCGTAATAAATGTTGTTTTAGCTTGGTCCTCGACTGCAATTGTGATCTGATTGTAACCCGAGTACCCATCTAAAAAGCTATATGCCTCCTTGCCTGCCACTCTTTCAAGCACATGTTCAGAATATGGCAAGGGGTAATGATCCCTTCTAGTGGCTGCATTAACCTTTTTGAGATCAACGCACACTCTGAGTTTCCCATTCTTCTTTGGCACGATGACTATCGGAGAAACCCATTCTGAGTGCTCAATTGGGTATATGAATCCACATTTTACCAGCTTTTCAATTTCCTCTTGTACAATCTTTGCATACTTAGGATTCATTGGGTAGGGACGTTGCTGGACTGGTTTAGCAGTGCTAATCATTGGAATCGTGTGTTGCACCACCGAGGGTGGGACACCCTTCATATCATGATATGTCCAAGCAAATATGTCCTTGAATTCTTTAAGAAGCTTCGTAAGTGCAGCTTCTTCCGCCTTGGTGAGGTCTTGAGCAATAAAAACTGGTACCCACGTCACATGCATCTACGTTCTGGTCGGGTGCTAGAGCCTGAACCACTAGAAAGTGTTTCAGTTTACGCAGGCTCACACCATCCCTCCACGTTAGCATCTTGGCCTTTGGCTGGAACCCAAGGGAGTGCAACCCAAGATCCACGAATAGTGGATAGTGACTCATCCTCTGACTCAGAAGCCATGGAAGGGCACCCTACCAAGAACCCTGAGGAGACAAGCCAAAACATGCCAGTGTGGGTCCCACAACCCGGATCTAGCATGTTTAGTCGTCTAATAGAGACCTTTAGTAGAGCTACACGCTCTGAACATACGACAAGCGAAGTAAATGAAGAAGGTGGGGTAGTGGATTCGCCATTCACATCTCATGTAGACCCTACCCTCCCAAAGAGTGTCCATGTGGATATTCTACCCACTTCGTTTAATGAGGGCCCTACTGAGCTACCACATTCCGATGCTCTTCCTAAAGTAGAGGTCCCTAGAAGCCAATCCATAAGAAGTGACATTGCGTCCACTTCAAGAGAACCGTTTGGCACACCAAGTCTAGATGGGATATTTCTCAATGAAAATTGGGAATATGATCTACACACAGAGACTCTAACGGACCTATACACGGGTTACACATACCATGTAGGTTGGTTAGAAGTCCTACGATCTACATCTAGCGTCACTAATCTAGAAGAGCAACAGCAAATGATATGTGAGGTTATTCATAGAATTATCCAAATTGAGAGGCAAAATAGGGGAGTGGACCTAGTTTCCACTGGCCCTATGAGTTTTTTGGATACGAGCAAGGCTAAACAACCAACCCTATCACAATTGGAGACTCCCTCGGTGAGTCCCATAGACCCTTCGTATGTTGTTTCGCCTGGAGTCTCAATGCAAGTTGAGCCCACAAGTAGTAACTTTAGCTTTCCAACCTTGGCTCAACTTTCCATTAGGGAATCCGCAATGCCTACCCCAATGATGAGCATAGCTGAAAGTGCACCTGTTACCGCTGTAGTTAGTACGACACCGCTACCTAGTGGAACAGTACCTACAACAGTGCGTGCCAGTGCCTATCAACCATATGTACCTATCGCTACTCATGCTCATGTAGCTCCTATGCCTCTTAGTATGCCAATGGCGTATGCTCCACGACCACCTTATCATAACCATTATCCAAGGGGAGCTAGGCCTAGTCACATATCATATCCTACGTCATTTGCCAACATACTCAGACCAACGCCAACTCCTATCAGCCAGGCTATCCCAGCAGTGCCTCCACCAACTATGCCTGCTCACTTAGGTGATCTCGCAGCATTTGCTCGGACGATCGGACGATCCATTGCGGAAAACATGTGGGGCATGTTTGAGAGAGAACCTAGAAGCAAGGCAGTACAAGTGGCTAAGCTCACTCAAAACTTCAGTGGTAACGAGGATGTTAGGAAGCACATTGAAGTCTTTGAACACGTGTGTGATTCCTTGGAAGAGCACAATGAGTTGCATAAGTGTAAAGCCTTAGGCTTAACCTTGAGTGGGAAGGCCGGAGATTGGTATCGAACCTTAAGGGTTGAAGAGCGCACTCACTACCCCACTCTCAAGAGATTGTTCTTGAAAGAATACATACGTGAGGGTGTGCTTTGGGGAGTAGCATCTCAACTCCAAAAAGCTGAACGTGAGGAAGGGGAGTCAGTGAGAGACTTTATAAGTCGATTGAAGCATCTAAATTCTCGCTGCACTCCCGATGAGCGCTTCAATAATAACCAACTGCTCGATAGATTCATCCGAGGATTGCGCCACGAGGACATTTACAATGGCCTAGTCATTAGAGGTCTTACAACGTGCAATCCAGTTAGAAGACAACTTGATGATTGCAGGTAAAAAGGTGTCTTCAGAAACAAAATCCGTTAGTTCGCAAGTATCTGGGCACGAGCCAATGACGGTAAAACCTATTGCCAAGGAGCCCAAGATATCTGAAATGTCTGTGTGACCGACCTTACTAAGGCTCTCCAAGAATACTTTAGGGGTAATCGAGCTCCTCAGAATAGCTATATGTACCCAAGGAGAGAGCAACAATGGTGTTCGGTGTGCTTAGGACCACATAGCACGAGTGAATGTCCCACATTCAGAGTTAAATTCAATGGGAATTGCAATGCATGTGGTAAGTACGGCCATCAATCTAAGGATTGCCTAGTACTTAAGCGAATGTTGGCAAACCAGGCACCACTAGCTTGGTCAAATACACCTCAAGTACTCGCGCTAATGCCTGCACAACCTATCGAGCAACCGTCACAGCACATAGTTCCAAGGAACCCGAATGTAGTCCAGTCTGTGCCGTTACCACCGCCAGTGCTAGGACCACAACCTCCACATCCAAGGATTACCCCTGTAAACCAGATGGGTTGTGAGTCACATAGTGCATGTGGGGATTATGAAGAGGAGATAGACCCCACTGCTCCATACGGAATTGATACGTTTGAAATGATTCCCCAGTACTACATGGAGGATCATTTCGGGCAAGTCAAGCCTGTATATCAAGCGGCTGCTCTCGCCACAAGAGGGCAAAACCTTAATACCTTGGCGAGGAGACCACCTCTTCAATGCTACGATTGTGGTGGACCGCATCGTGTAGCGGAGTGCCCTAATAGGCTACAGAAGATCGCTACTCAAATGCAACCAATTCAAGGGGGCACATCAGGAATGCCGGTACTTACATGTAATCGTTGTGGCATAGATCATTTGATCGCTCAATGTCCACATAATCCTAATGCACCCAAGATTACGCCATTGAATTTGGTTGAGGTCACCAACCAAGCACGAGGAACCACACCTGTTGTACCCGCGAATGTAGTTACACGGTCAACGCTTCAAAATCAAAACTACATTCTTGAAGAGAGGGATACTGCATCAATCGCTCAGGCAAAGAAAAAGAAAACACGGCGAAAGAGATCGCTTAATGCCACGAGCTCCAAGCCCAGTTCAAAGACTAACATAGGGACAGGAGATGACCCCGTGTATATGAATGATCCTGAAGATGATTCTGATTCAATAGAAACCATGGGGACCAAAGCCACTACCTTAAGGGAGGAACCCACACGGGAGCTCAATGAAGGAGAATCAAGCGAGTACATAAATAAGGGGAAATAGAAGGAAACTTCCTCGGCCCCACAACCAAGTCAGTTAATGCACTCTCGATCACCCAAATTGACTGAGACTCCCCAAGACAAGCCACGTGGGCCAAAAACCCTCAAGAAAAAGATTGGTACTTACCCAAACCCAATTGAGGAGGATTGAACAAGTGCAACACTTAAGGGGTTTGGTGGAAGAAACACAAAGAGAACTGGAGCCAAACCCGAGAAAAATCAAAATTCCAGACACAGTGTTTCCTACGCAAGTTCAACCTCACAGGAACCATAAACCGTTAGCGATACCTAGTATCATTCGGGAAGAAAGTGAGGATAGGACATCAGGAAGTGGGCAAACACCCTTTTTGCTTGAAAGAATGTTTAGTGAGGGAATGCCTGACCCCATCGAAGAGGAAGTGATTCCATCTTCACCAGTCCCTAGTCAAGGGGCGATGTCTCGAAAAGTACCGTTGAATGTGTCCAAGCTAATGGATTTCATGTCCTCTGAGATCAGAACCACGATCATATCCAAATTATACGGAGATCCTGAGCTATTCTTAGCTCTTCGGGCATTTCTCAATGGAGAACTAAAGGCGGGGCTACCACAATTTGCAAATATGGATAGACCCGACACGCTTCAAGATGAAGGGGAACATTGGGATCTACAACCCAACCTAGATGAAGACTCAGTCGTTGAAATACCTGTGAACAAGTTGGGACAGTACTTTGAAGGTGACGAATCTAATGCAACCCTCCCCATTACTACCAAGGGATTAACTCTAAAGGGAATCCTTGATGGTGGTGTTGGCGTGAGCATTGTGACTAAAAACTGTTGGGAATCTATGGGAAGACCTCACCTTGAAGTCACAAACATAGTGGTTAAGATGGCAAACGGAACCATAGCTAAACCTATTGGAATGTTAAGGGACCTTAAGATCAAGGTCCTGGGATACAAGGTAAAACATACCTTCATTGTAATGGATTTCTCCAAGCATCCTATGTCATATCAAATGATCTTAGGACGTCCTTTCATGAGGGAAGCACAAATGGTGCATGATTGGTCGAAAAACCATGTCTACCTACAATTCCAGGACTCTGTCATTCGAGTTGATCTTGAGAATGGTCGTGCACATCCTTTAGGAAGCAAGGTTATCATCGATAATCGATCGGATACCACTATTCACTCCGCCCCATTAAGGTATTGCTATACATGCAAAAAAGAGACTGATGATGGGAAGGATTCTCCTTATATGGATGTCCTACCAGGTATGACTGAGTCGGATAACATGGATTGGGTACACCTAGCGGCAACCATAGACACATGGGGAAATAGAGGCACAAGCTGGGTAACACCTGAGGGGCAAGATATGCCACCGTTAGTGCCAATAAACATGATAGGTGTTATGCACTTGACTCCTGATGGCGAGAAAGCGACAACTCCACCGACACTGAAAGTAGCAAAGACTCTGACCAATGCAACTCTGAGTATGAATCTCAAGAACAAACTGACTCTGAGCTTGATGGGGGGGATGAATCAAATATTCACCCAAATGTGGAAGCAAGGTGCTCAAGGCCTAGGACAGTGGCCTCATGCAGCTCATCCGAAAGTGAAGATCGACCAAGTGAGTTCGAATCTGATAGAAACAGAAATCAAAAACTTGGTAAGAAGAAAACGAGACATAAGCGCCAACGCTATCAAGCTAATGTACGCACTGCAATAAACAAGGAAAGATCCACTGCAGAATGGCTTAGTTATGTAGGAGCCATTGACGCTCATCGGAAGATAGCAGATAATTGGGGGCAATACCTCCAAAGTGTCATGTGGTGTATTCCGCAACCTCATGACATCGCCCAATTAGAGATCGAAGAGAAGCCGAAACTAAGTCGTACTGCAAGAAGGCGACAAAACCAAGAGTTAGCTCAGCAACAAAAGGAGGCGGAATTGAAAGAAAAAAGCCTGGCACAACAAGAACCAGTAGACTTACACCCCGCACCCAAGCATTTCAAATCATTTACCACAGGGGAACGTAAAGTGGTCTACACAAAAGCCCAACGAACACCTACCAATGGGAGTAGATGTGTCTACGATGGTCCTGCGGTAGTTAAGGAGATAGACTTAGCAGATCCGGGTGAGGAGTCTAAACCTACGTGTGTTGGTAACTACCCTTGAAACTCACACAAGTGGTTTCTTAGGTGTTTCGCACCCCGTTTTTACTTGTTTTTAGATTGTTTTTAACCCGTTTTTGACCCCCTTACTTACGGTCAAACTTGGACTAGGGCATGTGATAGCTCGAAACGAGCGTATCGTTCAAAGGGTCCTAGTGTGCTTTACAGCACCGTGTTCGCCTATCTAGAGCTCCTGTAGTCCTCAAAACAGTCCATTTCCTTTGGGGGAAAGGGGCAAAAGCCTATTTGCTTGTGGAGGAAAGGGTGAGGGCTTTATCCCACATGCTCACTTTACTCCTTGGGGAGTGGGCTACATATAGGGCACGACTTCCCATAAGCTCTCACTTGAAAGAAAGCTATGGAGGCTCACTCTCCTAAACATATATATCAAAAGACCGAGACCAAAGCCGGGGCCGGGGTCGTGGGTCAATTGGGGTTCTTTCTTTTCAAATTTTTTTTCTCCAATTAGAAAATCTTTCCTCTCCACATGTTTGGTTCTTTCTTTAAAAATAAAATTTTATTTTTTATTTTTTATATTTTTTTTAAATTTTTATTTTCTGTTTTTTTGGATAAGTTTTCTAGGGTTTCTTTAGGGTTCAGCCTTGGCCGCGGTGTCACTCACCGCTCAACCGCCGCCTTGAAGGATTCCCGCATCGCAGCCGTGAAGGAGGAGCCGCCATCGCCGCTCTACCGCCTCTCCGCCGCCGTGCCGCTACACAGTGCTCGATCGCTCCCTCACTCTCTCTCTCTCTCTCTCTCACACGCAGGAGAAGGAAACCAAAGAGATAAGGCAAGAGCACTCTTGTATCCACAACACATGAGAATGAGGATTTTAGGGTTACATTTGACTCTTATAGGTGACTTGGCCGTTCACACTTGGGCGCCCATACATGGCCGACCGACCCTAACCCTTATCCTACTGATATTCAAGGTGCGCCTCTCATCGGCGATCACCCAATCCCTTCATCCTTAACATATGGTGCCGACAAGCCCGGCCCATGACTCATAATATTTAATTAATGACGTAAAACATAGTATGTCTCAATGTCCGTCATAGGTTAACAATATTCATACTCATGCACTAGAGAACATTTGCACCAAAGTCTCACAATCAACAACTTCCAGGTACATCCTTGGATGGGGGGGCCATGGTGGGCGAAAGCTTGGTCAATGGTACAACCCATTGCCTGAAGTTTTCCTTCAAATTACAAACCTCTCCAAACGACACCATAATCTTCACAACTCAGTGATCTTCATTCGTGAGTGAAGATATCTATATTAACCTTGCAAGTCGACGTAATTCTTTCAATCCTCACCGCTACTTCAACAGAGAGCAGTTCAATATGAGTCTATATGTAGCAGCTCAGTGATCTTCAATCCTTCGTGAGTGAAGATATCTATATTAGCCTAGCAAGTCGACGTAATTCTTTCAATCCTCACCAAAGTGGCAACTTCAACAGAGAGAAGTTCAATATTTATTAATCTAAATTAATGTAGCAATTGGTCCATGAGTACATATTCATACTCATGCACTAGAGAACATTTGCACACCAAAGCCTCACAATCAACAACTTCCAGGTACATCCTTGGATGGGGGGGCCATGGTGGGCGAAAGCTTGGTCAATGGTACAACCCATTGCCTGAAATTTTCCTTCAAATTACAAACCTCTCCAAACGACACCACAATCTTCACAACTCAAT
The DNA here is from genome assembly GCF_041138505.1 of Cibotium barometz. Classification (NCBI taxonomy): domain Eukaryota; kingdom Viridiplantae; phylum Streptophyta; class Polypodiopsida; order Cyatheales; family Cibotiaceae; genus Cibotium; species Cibotium barometz. Next base: position 28,649,960 of record NC_141048.1, on the reverse strand, counting down.
GATCTTCAATCCTTCGTGAGTGAAGATATCTATATTAGCCTTGCAAGTCGACGTAATTCTTTCAATCCTCACCAACAAGTGGCTACTTCAACAGAGAGCAGTTCAATATGAGTCTATATGACTCAATTCTTGTACTTCATGTAAATCTGCTTCATAATAGCACTTAAATATACATAAAAATATAAACAGCACATGGGTAGAAGAAGACAAGATCAGGTCCTACCACACAACAACATTTGACAAGAATCCTACCACACAAAGGGACATCATCACAAGCCAATTACTTCAAATGATGAATGTCGCTTCAATGAGTCAAATGAGGAACTGAGAATCACCATCTCGTTTTGATGATGATTAAGTCTACATTCCTCTGGATCCTTCTCTCTGTTCTCTCCTATTATTAACACCTCTTAGTGTCCTCACCACTAACAAAAATCACATGTAACCTTGCCAATGATTGCTAGAAACAAATTGAGCAAAAAAAAGGGAGCTCACACAAATATAAAAATGCAATCATTCGCAAAAAACCCCACCCCCCACCCCATTAGGAATTCCCAATACACCACTAACCTATTCATTCATTAACTAGCTTTTCTTATTCCTTTCGGAGGAACAAAGACCATTGAACGTCATTCAACATCAAAGCCATCGACAAAGCTTGTTCATTCTCCCCACATAAAGGTCTTCACCGCGATCACGTGGATGCCATTGCCATCAGGAAGGGGAAATGTTAATCCAATTCTAGGATTAACAAGAGCTATCGCCATTATCTTATATTAAGAAGTCACGGTAGATACACCAAAGGGTCATACATTCAAGATATGAAGTAATAGTGTCGAAAGCTACAACTTGGACGGGCGCCCATAATGGTGTGACGGAGTATTCATGGCAATTCTCACTTCAAGAGCGTGTGGTAACAAGTTAGGATGAAGTCCTAAGTGATGTACTTCATGGATATATTATGAGAGTAGTCATTGTAATAGCATTAGGCCTCTTATGAGCCTAAAGTGCCCGGTCGACCACAGTTTAAGTGAGTGTGAACACTTATAGCCATGTCTATAAGTGAATTTCTCTCATAATACAACATACTCTCCCATTGTGCAATTGAGTCTTGCTCTTGCTAATCCTCTTGCTAATCTCTCTCGCCAATGCATGCTAGTGAGTGTGTGTGAGTGAAGTGAGGTGAGAGGAGGAGGGACAAGGACCCATAGTGTAACGCAGCGGTGTGACAACGCTCGTAGGAGACGCAATGGAATTGCTTCTCAAGGAGTTGTAGAGCTTGGAGACCTCAAGGGTTACGAGCTCGGCCATTGGAAAGATCCTCACAACAGTTGTGGTTCACCAGGTAATCTCTTTTTGGATGTGTTTCAATGAGGGCTAGGGTGAGCCATAACAAATATTCCTAAGGTTCCTATCCCTCATTAATTAATCGGCCTTGTAGAAACCATTTAGGGGTGAAAATTTGTGTGGGAAGGGAGCGAAACGTGTGTGAAGGAGTGGTGTAGTGGGATTGGATTCGGATTTTATTTCACTTGTGTGTTTGCATGTTGAGATGGGTGGTCGACGTGAAGGGACTTGCATGGCTGGGAGAGGGGGGTATCTAGAGTTGGGTTTGAAATTTAGGGCCTTCCTTGGAGCTTGCTTCAATTGTGGACGTTTTGGGCATATTGCAAAAAATTGCCCTGAATAGAAAAAAAAAAAGGAAAATGAGGTGAAGGAGGAGGATAAAACTGATGAGGGTAAAAATACCTCTGCATCTGGGGAATCAGAAGGAAGAACTGAAGGGCAAGGAACTGATGAATAAATTGAGAGAGGATAGTCAAGAGGGGGAGTGGGTTAGAGTGAAAGGAAAATCTAGTGTGAGACAAGCTAAGAAGGAAGCTAGGAAGCTACATGGTAATTAAGGGGTTGAGGGTAATAAATTTGACTCCCAAGGAAGCTACATGGGTAATCAAGGGGTTGAGGGAAATCAAGGGGTTGAGGTCAATAAATTTGACTCCCAAGGAAGCTTGAGCCTTGTTCTATACACAAATCCATTTAACCCACTGAGGGATAGTAACTCCCAAGGAAGCTTGAGCCCTGCTCTATACGCAAACCCATTTAACCCGCTGAGGGATAGTTGTTGAGAGATGTGAAGGAAGCATTGTTTTAATGGGCAAGGAAAAGAGAATGTGGGACAATCTTAGAGGAGATTTGGGTCTGGTGGATAGTTAGCAGTTAGGGGATTGGAGGGATAAACCGAGTCACCTATTTCAGTCTACAATATTTATCTTCCTCATCCATAATTGATAGGATTTTTTTTATTCAGCAAGCTTCTTGGGTTCCTCACACATTAAGAGTCTCTATTGACTGTAGCTCTGCCCTATCTAATCATATGCCCTTGCTCTGGGGCTAGGAGGAAGTTAATGGGATTAATTCTGATCTTTCTCATTTCCCCACCAAGCTTTTAAGAGTCAATAACCTTCTCCTGAAAGATGATGTCTTTGTGGAGTAGACGGAAGCTGCCTATTAACAGATTTAGAAGGAGAGGGAGTGAGGATGGGGCTTAGAGATAGTTTGCTAATGAAATGCAAGGAATTATTAGAGCTGTGGGCAAATTGAGAGCAGAGGAAAAGAGATGTGAAAGGAGGAAATGGACCTCTTAGCTAGAGAAACTTCACCTTAAAATACAAACTTGTGGGTTGAATGCTGATGATGAGACTAACTTGTACTATAAATGTCAAGCTGGCATTAAGGGAGTGAAGACTTCAAATGTGCTAGTGAGGAGGAAAAGTGGTCCAAATGGAAACTATTTAACAACAAAAGAAAACCTAAGAGTAGTTTATTTAAACTCGCTAAAGGTAGAGACAACATAGAGGTGATAGGAATTATCCTTGAGGGACATGAATATCTTAGACAGGAATTATCCTTGATGATGATGGAACCCCCTTGAGGGACATGAATATCTTGGCTAGGAAATGGGTAAAGTTTCTAGGGTCTACCCTTATCTTGAAGGAGGATTGCTCATTGAGGAGGTTTCAAGCTGAAAATAGATTGCTGGGGCTTATCAATCAGAAGGTAGATATTGACAAAGCCAACTGGCTGGAAAGGGAAGTGGATGTTGAGGAGTGCTGGGTGGGTTTGTTAAAATTGGGAAGGGATAAAGCTCCTGGGTGGGATGGACTCTCTTCTAAATTCTTCATTGCTTTCTGGCCATCTTTAAAAGATATTGTTGGGGAAATCTATAGAAAGGCTTTTAGCACCAGGTGTTTGCATAAGGACTTCAAAGAAGGATTGGTGAAGCTGATTCCAAAGTAAATTGCTTGCAATAGATTTGGCCACTTGAGACCTATTACTTTGCTTACAGTGATCTACAAAATATTGGCTAAAGTGATTGCTCTTAGAATAACTCCAGTCTTGCAAGAAGTAATATCCAAAAAACAATATGGCTTTATTAAGGGCAAGTCCATTTATTAAGGGCAAGTCCATTTATGACAACATCTTTGCTGCCTTGTTAGGAAGAGATGTGGCCATGAATACTTAGCAAAAATGCAAGGGCAAGTCCATTTATGACATCTTTGCTGCCTTGTTAGGAAGAGATGTGGCCATGAATACTCAACAAAAATGCATTATGCTTCAACTGGATTTGGAAAAAGCTTATGATACGGTGCATTGGTCCTTTGTAGCAATAATTATGGAAAAACTTGGTTTTGGGAACAAAATGGCAACTTGTATCTACACTTTATCTTGGGGTGGTGTTTCTAAGGTGCTGTTAAATGGAAGGATTATAGGAGGGTTTGAGATTAACAGATCTGTGAGACAAGGATGCCCTTTGGCTCCTCTTCTTTTTTCTATTGCCTCTCACCCCTTGGTGGTGTCACTTGAGAATGCTTGTAGAGAAGGGACCATCAATGGCCTCAAATTGAAATATAATGATCAATTGATTATACAGTGCTTTGCTGATGACTCTTTGCTCTTCCTTAGAGGTGAGAATGATAATGTTAGAATGGCCTTAGATACTGTGCAGGAATTTGCTGATGCTTCTGGTTCCAAATGCAACATACAAAAGTCCTGAATAATCAGCTTAACAGATAATGACTTTGAGATGCAAAGGTGGGGTTGTGAGGTGGTACAGAAGGGCCACATTGTTAGACTGCCTGGTATTCCTTTTGGGGTGGGCACCACTAATAAACAGACTAATTGGGCTATCAATGGATTCTTGGAAAAGCTGAGGAAATGGGAGGGCATTAGAGTTCCATTCCACAACAGATTGGATATTTATAATACAGCTATGAATGCATACATTATGTTCCTTTGCCCAGTAATGGAATTTGGTAAATGCCAGTGGAAAAAGATTATTGGACTTGTCAGAGATTTTTAATGGAGAAATAGCAAAGGAACTAAAGAGTCCCTGCCTGGTTGGCTTGGGACAAGGTGTTAGCCCCAAAGGTTGCAAGGGGATTGGCATTCTTCATATGCCCACTCACTGCATTGCTAGGAGTGCTCTCATGCTACCTAAATGCTTGCTTCAGAGTGACTCTTGGGCATTTATGGTGGTAAGAGAAATAATTGATGCCTCTAAGGTTTATGTAAAAGGCAAATGGTTGGATTGATAAATTGTTTTCCTTTGCTCCTCTTAAAGTTACTACTTCATCTTGTTGTAAGATGCTTTGTAAAAGATGGAAAGAATGCCTTAGCCTTATGTCTTGGGATGGGGGGTGCAGGGTAACTGGGAATTATATGCTCAGTCTTGGGATATGGTGGACCCATAAGTTCAATCCCCCACTAGGTCTGCGTGATACCTTCTCTGCCAAAAAATTAAACAATAAAGGTCTAAGGCATCTGAAGGACTGTTGGGATTGGGAGGTTGTGGGGTGGAAGGATTTGGATCAGATTACTTGGGAATTCCAGCTATCAAGCAGAGAGAGAGATCTGATGACCCAGGTTGTTGTTTTGATTCAAAAGGATTGGTACTCCACTGCATTTGATGATTCCACATGGATCAAAGATTGGAATTGGGCTAATGGTGTTAAGATTACCATTGGCAAGACCAAAGACCTCTATAGACTCTATGATGAGATGTGGGGATATCAATGTAAAGTAAACTGGAGCTTTGCATCATGGAAAAAGAGGTGGAAGCAGCTCTGGGAATGCCAGATCCCTATGAAATTTCAGGTTTTTTTATGGAAGGTTGGCATGTGGGCCCTCCCTATTGGGGCTAAACTACAAAGTAAAAATATTTCTGGTGGAACTTGCCCCACGTGCAGGTCTCATTTGGAGGATGGAAAACATGTGTTCTGGGAATGCCCAGAGGAACTTGGACTAAGATAATCAAATGGGTTGAGAAGGGGTTAGATATTTAGACCTATTGGGGTGTCTGGATTCTGGGCAAATGGTCTTTTAATGATGAGCAAGCTGGATTTTTATTTAACATAATCATGGCCTGTGTGTAGTGGGAGATTTGGTGTACAAGGGATGCCATTATATTTCACAAGGTTTCTGTCACTGGAATTGATGCTTCAGATGCTATGCATAAGTGTATTCACATGTGTTGGGCTGTATGCAATGTAAATAAGATGAGTTGTGCTAAGTTGGACTGTTTGCTGCAGAATTTGCAGAGGAGCATCACTTGACTTCTACCCTAATTTGGATGTGGTTTCAAACATACTGGGAGCTGGCCTCTAACTTTTGCTTACTTTGCAGGTTCGTATGTTTGAAGAGCTGAAAAAGAGATCACCTAGACTTGGCCCAAGAACTAAAAGGTGGTATCTCAAGGAGAAGTAGATGGACTACACTTTTGTTGCATTCATAGAGAACCTGGTGGGCACTAGACCCACAACAAAGATCTAGTCCAAGAAAGGCGGGGGAGCTGGAAAAGCAATCACCTAGAGGTTGTACCACATACGCAATGATGGACGCACAAGGCATGCATGCATACCTACCCCCTATGAATAGCATCCACACACCCATAGTAGGGCACTCTTGTGTGTCATAAATCAATCAGTAAGGCTGGTCCCATAACGATCTTACAATCTTGAGTGCCAGAGGTTGTTAATGCTTGGTTACAAGATATCTTGGGAGCAGTATAGCTTTCTATTTAAAGATAAGAAATAGGATTTGTTGTGTAAACTGTTAAATGAAGTAAAAAGTGTCTATTGGAGCAACCCAAAGTTTTCTGTTGTCATCTTGTGTACTTGATCATTTTTGGCTGATATAAATATATAACTATTATTGGTCCCCCAAAAAAAAGAAACCATTTAGGGGTAGTGTCAGAAAGAAACTGATAGGGGTAGTGTCAGAAAAAACAGTCTTTGTGTAATCTACACGGTTCGAATAAAGAAAAACGGTGCCTTGAACTTAAAGATTCTTTTTTTTTTGATTTTTTAGTCATAGACCGGTTAGCCTACAAAATTTGTCTTAAAGGTCATCCTTTTTTTCTCTGACTTAAAAAAAAGTTTATTGTTGAGAGAGAGGGCGTTGGGCCACGTGGAAGAAAGGGCCACGACGTATCCACATGGCTGGGTACTTTTTGAACACCGCCATATGTCCGTCTGACGTGTCAAACCCCTGTCCTCCATTTTCACAAACTATAAGTTGAAAATGAAAGTTTTAGAAGAAATGTAAATAATAATAATAATATTTCTTTGAATTTGCGTGAGGTCAAGTTTTAATTTTGCTCTCAAGAAACGTAAAGCAGAGCAACATGCAGTCTGCTTCCAGGGCTTTAGCAGTCCTTAGACGATCATGTAACCATTCAGGTATTTTTATTTCCTGTAATTTCGTAATAGCAAATATATATAAATAATCCTTATCATGGCTGTACAGGAGTGGGCGCATGGTCTGTCCTGCAACAACACCACCAGAATCTTTCTACAATTGAAGGGGAGGAAACCCACAATGATTTCAAGCCAATCCACAAAGCTCCTAATGAAATCTCATCAGTAAAGGAGCAAATAGAAAAGGTAAATATTTCATTTTATTTTTTAATTCGAGCGGGGCGATAAGCTTCTCAAAATAAATAAATAAACAAAGAAATAAATAAGAAAATAAAATTTGTCTGCGTGTTCTTGCCTGAGTGCAGGTTACCTCACCTCACTACCTACCAAATAAACCCCTACACTTTCTGAAACTAAATAAATAAAAGTTTTTTTGTTTCTTTTCGTGGAAATTACCAGATTCCATGAGCTTAATGTCATTTAATAGTAAGTTTGCCTTATGCACCTTCAAGATTTATGGCTTTCAAGACTGAATCGACCATGAGACCTCTTTGTAACACATGTACATGAAATCATGTACTTAATTATCTAAATAATTACTAGATCAAGTACTAAAAGGGCACATGAAACTTCTCTTGATGACACCCTTGTCTAGGTGATGTTGACCTATGAGGCTTTCCATGATAATGCTGTCGTCTAGGCTATGTTGGTCTTGATCTGTATTGACCATGTCATGACCCTGTGAAAATGGAACAGCACAAGTGTGGGCACGGTGGTTGCAGAGCAAAATAAATATTAAATGATTCACATTTGGGGTGCCCGGACAAAGGGAATGATGTGTGGACATCTTCAGGTGTGAAGGGGGACCAGAACATTAATGAAATTTAATGTTTTTTTCATGGGTGGCCCCTAGGCCCAAGTGGTCCCTAGGAACTTTAATAAACATTAAAGTTGGGCCCTAGGATATTTTTGGAGAGAGAGAACTCCACTTTTGGAGTTACACGTTTCTCTCTCTCTCTCTCTCTCTCTCTCTCTCTCTCTCTCTCGCTTTTGGGATTACGTGCAAGCTTCATGCGTTGAGCAGAAGAAGGTCGACTGTTTTGCTGCTGGTGTTTGGCTGCATACAGAACTGCCCTATCAAACAGGCCGTACAAACCCAAGGGCTGCAGGCCGTACAGAGCTGGTGACGGCTGTGGATGCAGGTGGCGCTGACGACCAGAGTGCAGGCGACTGGCAGTTGCAGATTCAGGCGACGTAGGCAGGTACAGTCCACGTGGCAGCTGTACGACTGCAGGTACAGTGGTACGGACAGAACAGGTCAGGTGGCGCTGGTACACTCTGCGCTGGCACGAACAAACAGCAGGCGGCTGTTGTGTAGGTACTGATCTGTACGGTACAGGCGGTTGCAGAGACTGTACGGGCAGGTACAGTGGTGATTTACTGACCTGTACGGACAGGTACAGCTGGTTCCAGTTCTTTTCAGACCTGAACAGTAGTGAGCGGTGCATCTCCAGCTGTTCTGCAGGCAGAACTTTCTCAGAGCTTAGTTGGTGTATCAGTCAAGTAGTTGCAAGGAGGAAAGTACAGACTGGTACGATTGGCCTCACGAGTGCAGAATCACGTGCTGATTTGGTAAGCTCTGAACTTGTCCATCTTTCTTTCTTTCCATTGGATTATGTCTGCTGCAGAGTTGTGTTATGTGGCCCCTTGTGAGAGGAGGGGTATGGCAGATTGAAAGGGTGGAAACAGAGATTGGACAGTGGATGTATGTTTGTGCTAAGTTGTGGAACCATGTTCATGGGATATGCCAGATGTGTGCTCAAGGCTGCCCTGCTGAATGGTCTTGGCTGATCAGAGGGAAACACGGAGTGTTGCTTTTGTGGGACACAGATCTGTGTGTGAATCCTCTGTGCTAAGAGGTCTTGTGGGCTGCCAGATTGGACATACAGGTGTATTCTCTTGGCTGGTTTTGTTGTACTCAGTTTTACATCACTTTGAATTTGAATAAAGAAATACCGAAAGGGGCGCCAAACTTTGGGGCCAAGAGGTGTCGTTCTCATTTCAGTTTTGGGGCACTCTAGCTCCAATTAAATTTGTTTTTATATTAGGACTACAAGTGGAAGGGTGACTGCTAGTCTACCGCACTTTGGTTTCTACCAGAGGCTGGTTTCAAGGTTCCGTTGCCGGGACCCATCATCAACTTTCTTAAGGGGGTGAGCTCGTGGTTGACTCGAGGAAAGTCATCGCTGAAAAATTCAGCAACATGTCTGATACAGAAGACGAATATTTTTATCATGAAGAGGAAGAGCAAGAGACCTCTCCTGAGAGAAATGAATCTGAGGATATTCTTGCAGGAGAACAGGCTGCAGATGATGAGCAATATGAGGATGTAACACAGCCAGAAGATATGCCTAGTAAAGAGGAAGATGATGCTCAGTTAAAAAATCGTTTGGATGGTGTAATGGATGTGTTTATGAAGCTCACACAAAGTGAGAAGTTTGCTGAATTTATGAAATCCCGTTCTGAGCCTGAAAAGAAGAAGAAGAAGGTGCGTTCTAAGAACCTTCCTCAGGGTCATAGTGCTGCCTTCCCATAGGATCCATCTTTTGGACAGTTTCCGAACATGCAGCATGCTTTTGGTGCTAATTCTCAGAGTTCCTTTTTCGGACATCCATCTGTTCCTCAGCAGACTATGCATCCAGGTTATTTTGGTGGTGGCTCTGTGTTCCAATCTATGACTGGGGGTTATCCTCAGGGAGGCATGGGTATGCCAGGGACTTTTGGAGCAAATTTTCAGCCTGGTATGCAGGGGTGTATGGTGGTATGCAGTCCGGAATGCAAGGAAACATGTTTGGGGCATGCAACCTGGAATGCAAGCAAATATGTATGGGGGCATGCAGCCCGGTATGCATAATGGAATGTTTGGAAACATGGCTAGAATGTATGGCATGCCAGGTGTGGGAATTGGAAATGTTGACCCTATGATGGGCATGAATGCTGGGGGTAGCAATCTTGTGAAGCCACTTCCTTACGATAATCTAACACCTATGGGTAAGGCGAAGGATTATAAGGAAGGGGGAGTTGCTGTGAAATTTGATACATTCAGTGGAGCCAAAGATAAGTTAAAGGCACTTATCTGCTTACAGCAGTTTGATGCTGCTTTTTCTGGTGGTAATTACACAGAGTCCTCCAAGGTGAGAAAAGCTGCGACTTTTCTCAAAGGCAATGCATTGCAGTGGTGGTCTACTCTTCTTTTACAGGGCATAGCACCATCTACTTGGGTACAATTTAAACAGGTGTTCTCTTCTGTATGGCTTACATCTATATTTGAGGTGGATGTAATGACAGCATGGCACAAGTTGGATGCATCAAAGTGTGAAAATCTTGAAGATTATAATAAGAAGTTTTGGGAAGCTTTACTTCCAGTTACTCTTACCGTGCGGTGCCTTTGTCTGAGCAGGTAGAAAAGTATTGTTGTGGGCTGCCCAAGGAAGTGCGTGACTATTGCATCAAGACTCGAGTAACGAACATGTCACAGATGATAGAGAATGCTATGACAGCTAATGCGTTACTCACTGGAGTCTCATTTGGATTTAAAGGAAGTAAAAACTCGAGCAAGAAATCTGAAAAGTCAGGGCATGCTTCGCGTGATGCAAAAGGTTCTACAGAGACGCGGTATAAGAAGTTGCCAATGCCCAAGAGAACTCCTGAGGAGAGAGAGGCTTTGAGGGATGCTCGGAAATGTTTTTACTGTACAGTCTTTTAATTGTCCCAAGAGAAAGTCTATCATGGCCCTGTGAAAATGGAACAGTACAAGTGTGGGCATGGTGGTTGCAGAGTCAGAATATTTTTTATGATTCACATGGGGGGTGCCCGGACAGAGTTTAAGATGTGTGGACATCCCTAGGTGTGAAGGGGGGAACTAGAAACATTAAACTTTAATGTTTATTAAAGTTTGCCCCTAGGCCTTAGTGGCCCTAGGGAACTTTTAAAGTTTGGGGCCCTAGGGATTATTTTGGGGAGGAGCCACTTTTGGAGTGTTTCTCTCTCCTCTCTCTCTCTCTCTCTCTCTCTCTCTCTCTTCCCTTTTGGGAATCGTGGAGTTCTCAAGCGCATACACACAAGCGTGGAAAAAGCTGAGGAAACTCTAGGCGGCTGCTGCTAAAGACTGGTTGTGGCTGTTTTCTGTGAGCTGAGTGCTGTAACAGGCCGTACAGCAGCCGTACAGTGCTGTACGACTGCAGGTACTGCTGAGTACAGGTGGCGCAGAGCTGTGGGACAGAGGCAGCCATAGCAGGCGACTGTCAACAGGTGGCTGCAGGTTCAGGTACAGGCCGTACAGCCCTGTACGACAGCCGTACAGTGTACGGACAGGGCTGATGCAAGCTTCCCTGAGCAGAGTTGCTGCAGGCGGCGCATGACAGGTTGCTGGACAGGCCTGGTTACACAGATTCAGGCGACCAGAATCAGGACAGCAGGCTGCTTGTGCAAGTACAACTCCTGGCACGTATCCTGAGGTAGTACAGACGGGTACGGGGCTGTTTTTCAGATCTGTACATTCAAAGTCAGCATAGAGGTGAACACAAGGAGGAAGGTACAGACAAGTACATGCACATATGTGAAGCAGGGTTGTGGATACAAGTGCCTGCAAGTACAGATTGGTACCGGTGCTTCCTCCAGTGCTGTTTTATGAGCTGAATTTGGTAAGCTCCGTTTCTGTTCATCTATCTCTCTTTCTACTGCTTGATGTCTGTTGCAGATATGAATTATCTGGCCCCTTGTGAGAGGAGGGGTATGGCAGATTGACAAGGGTTGAGACAGAGTTTGGACAGCATATGTATGTATGAGCTGAGATGATGTATCATGCACTTGAGTTATGCCAGATGTATGCTCATGGCTGCCCTGCTTAGTGGTCTTGGCTGATCAGAGGGAGGCACAGTGTGTTATTGTGGAACACAGAGCTGTGTGCATAGATCCTCTGTGCTAAGAAGGTTTTGTGGGCCGTCAGATTGGACATACAGGTGTAAACTCTTGGCTGATTTTTGTTGTACTCAGCCATTCATATTATTTTAATTGAATAAAGAAATACCGCAAGGGGCGCCAAGCTTTGGGGCCAACAGGTGTCGCCTTGTTTTCAGATTTGGGCACTCTAGCTCCAATCTGTTTTGTTTTCACATCTAGACTACAAGTGGACGGGTGATTGCTAATCTACCGCACTCTGGTTTTTTATCCGAGGCCGGTTTCAAGGTTCCATCCTCGGGACCAATCATCAACTTTCTGAAGGGGGTGAGCTCGTGGTTGCTTTGAAGAAAGCCATTGTTGAAAATTCAGCAAACATGTCTGATACAGAGGATGAGTACTTCTATCATGAAGAAGAAGAGCAAGAGACTTCTCTTGAGAGAGATGTATCTGAGGATATTTTTGCAGAACAGGCTGAGAGATGTATCCTGAGAGAGATGTATCTGAGGATATTTTTGCAGGAGAACAGGCTGCAGATGTTGAGCCTTATGAGGATGTAACACAGCCAGAAGATGTGCATGGTAAAGAGGATGATGATGCTCGGTTCAAAGATCGCTTGGCTAGTGTTATGGATACTTTTATGCAGCTCACACAGAGCGAGAGATTTGCTGAATTTATGAGATCTCGCATAGAACCCCGCACAGAGCCCGAGAAAAAGAAGAAGAAGGTTCGTTCGAAGAATCTTCCACAGGGTCATAGTGGTGCCATCCCACAGGAACCATCTTTTGGCCAGTTTCCGAATATGCAGCATGCTTATGGAGCAAACTCTCAGAGTTCCTTCTATGGACAGCCACCTATTCCTCAGCAGAATATGCATCCAGGTTATTTTGGTGGTGGTTCGGTGTTCCAATCCATGACTGGGGGTTACCCTTAGGGAGGCATGGGTATGTATGGGCCTTTTGGAGCCAATTTTCAGCCTGGCATGCAAGGGAATATGTATGGTGGTATGCAGTCCGGTATGCAAGGAAATATGTTTGGAAGCATGCAACCTGGGATGCAAGGCAATATGTTTGGTAGTATGCAGCCAGGTATGCATAATGGAATGTATGGAAACATGGCTGGAATGTATGGTATGCCTGGCATGGGAATGGGAAATGTTGACCCAATGATGGGTATGAATGTTGGGGGCAGCAATCTTGCGAAACCACTTCCATATGATAATCTAACGCCTATGGGAAAGGCGAAGGATTACAAGGAAGGGGGAGCTGCAGTGAAGTTTGACACATTCAGTGGGGCCAAGGATAAATTGAAAGCACTTACCTTTTTACAGCAGTTTGATGCTGCTTTTTCTGGTGGGAATTACACAGAGTCCTCTAAGGTGAGGAAAGCTGCCACTTTTCTCAAGGGCAATGCTTTGCAGTGGTGGTCTACTCTTCTTTTGGAGGGCATAGCACCCACTACATGGGTCCAATTTAAGCAGGTTTTCTCTTCCGTATGGCTCACATCTACATTTGAGGTGGATGTTATGACAGCATGGCACAAGTTGGATGCTTCAAAGTGTGATAGTTTGGAGGATTATAACAAGAAGTTTTGGGAAGCTCTACTCCCAGTGACTTCTTATCGTGCCGTGCCATTATCTGAGCATGTAGAGAAGTATTGTTGTGGGCTGCCCAAGGAGGTACGAGATTATTGTATAAAGACAAGAGTAACGAACATGTCACAGATGATTGAAAATGCTATGACAGTTAATGCGTTACTCACAGGTGGTTCATCTGGATTGAAAGGCAGTAAGAAATTGAGCAAGAAAGCTGAAAAATTTGGGCATGCTTCTCGTGATGCTAAAGGGTCTTCAGAGACAAAGTATAAGAAGTTGCCAATGCCCAAGAGGACTTTTGAGGAAAGATAGGCTTTGAGAGATGCTCAAAAGTGTTTTTACTGTACTGAAGAGGGGCATATGTCATTCAATTGTCCCAAAAGAAAGTCCCAAAAGGACCCTGACAGTAAAGGAGAGCCCAAGCCAAAGAAACCAAAGCCTTCTGCAGGGTTAGTTCCTGATCTTGTGGGGGAGCAGCTAGGTGGTGAAGCTACAGAGTTGTGCAGGGTGTGGGGCAAAGTGAGAGATCAGAATGCTTTGATCTTCTTTGACACAGGTGCTAGAGCCAACTTCATTTCACCAGACTTGGCTGGCCGATTGGGGATTCGCGCAGAGGAGATGGGGCCGTTACATGAGGCTAATATGGCTTGTCCAGGGTATGCAGAACCCGTTACTCCTATTATTGGGAAGCTTCGGCTTCATTTGCAGGGTTATGTGGACAGCGAAGAGTTCTTCATCATGCCTTTGGATGGCTGTGATGTTTTGTTGGGGATGCCATGGTGCCACAGGGTACATGCGGTGGTGGATACTTACAATAGGAAAATCACTCTGACTCAGAGGGAAAGAGCATGTATTGGATGTAAAACTCAAAGGAGAATCTGTTCCTATTGTATCTGCTTCGGCGATTTCATCAGTAATGAAAAAGCATCTTTCCGTGTACTTGATTTATGTAAAGGATGCACAGGATGATGAGTCTAAGTCTAATTTGTCTATGTTAGATAAGGACAGGACTGATTTCTTATGTGGGTTTCAAGATTGTTTTTCCGAGTCATTGCCAGGAGAATTAGGATTTTCAGGCCTCATAGAGAGTTTGTGGGCACATTCTTTGATGATATGATTGTGCATTCACGAACTGAGGAAGAGCATAGAAGGCATTTGGCCATTGTGTTTGCAGAACTCAGAAACCATAGGTTGGTTGTGAATGGCAAGAAGAGTGAGTTCTTTTTGCAGGAGATACATTTCTTGGGGCATATTGTGTCTGGTCATGGAGTCCGTATGGATCTAGCAAAGGTGGAAGCAATACTTAATTGGCCAGCTTTGAGGACCGTGCATGATGTACGCAGCTTTCTAGGATTGTGTTCCTATTACAGGCGGTACATACGGCACTTTGCTGAAATTGCTTCGCCTCTTCATGCTTTGACGAAGAAAGCAACTCCGTTTAGATGGGCTGATCGGGAAATTACAGCATTCAAAAAGCTCAAAGAAAAGCTTACTTCGGACCCAGTATTGGTGTTACCGGACCTCCGAAAGGCTTTTGTTGTCGTCCAGTGTGATGCATGTGGAAGTAGCATTGGTGCAGTTCTCATGCAAGAGGGACATGTCATAGCCTATGAGAGTAGAGTTTTGCAAGATGCTGAGAAGCATTTACAGGTGTATGAGAAAGAGATGTTGGCTGTAATTCACGCTCTTTCTACTTGGAAACACTACTTGCTTGGGGCTGATTTCACTGTACAGACAGATCATCAGACCTTGCGATACTTCCTCACGCAGACTAAGCTTTCAGAGAAGCATATGCGTTGGGCAAACTTTTTGTCAATGTTTCACTTCCAGATTGTGCATGTGGAAGGCAAAAAGAATGTAGTGGCAGATGCTTTGTCACGCAAGCCACAGGTCTCTGCAGTTTCACTTGCTTATCATCATGAGCTTGATGAAATGAAAGAGCAGTATGTCCATGATGAGGATTTTGAAAGGTTGTATGATCAGATGTCTGAGGGTCAGCGGCATGAGCATTATACTCTCAGAGATGGGTTTTTATTGATGCATGGCAGACTGTGTGTTACCAGGCCATTGCGACTCAAGGTTATGATTGAAAGTCATGCTCCACCGTATGCAGGTCATAGAGGTATTGACGCCACGGTCAAAGCAGTGGAGACTTTCTTTTATTGGCCAACCTTGAGAAGAGATGTTGATGCCTTTGTGAGGCAATGCATCGTATGTCAAAAGGTAAAGTTTGACCGTCAGAAGACACCAGGGTTATTACAACCTTTACCTATTCCGGATAGACCTTGGGAGAGCATTGCCATGGATTTTGTATTTGATCTTCCACGGACGCAAACGGGAAATGATGGCATCTGGACTATCATATGCAGGTTCAGTAAGCAGGCTCATTTCATTCCCATGCGGAAGACAATTAAAGTGGATCATATGGTGAAGTTGTTCATGGCGAACATCTTCAAGTATCATGGCTTGCCTACGTCTATCATTAGTGACCGTGATCCACGGATGACGAGTTTGTTTTGGAGAGGGTTGTTTGATAACGTGGGTACAACTCTCAAGTTTTCATCGTCATTTCATCCACAGACAGATGGTCAGTCAGAAGAGGCTAACTCTATAGTGTTGGATCTTCTCAAGTGTTATGTGTCAGAGCACAAGCAACAATGGGAAAAGTATTTTCCTTTGGTGGAGTTTGCATATAACAACACTGTATATAGCTCGACAGGAAAGGCGCCTTTTGAGATTGTAGAAGGAGGCAAGAAGGTACCACCCATTTTGCATACAAAGGATAAGATCTTTGAGGTTGATCAGTATGTGGAGAGCTTGGATGAAGCTTATCGGAGAGTTAAGTTGGCCCTCCAAAAAACTCAGCAGAAGCAAAAGAAAGCCGCAGACCGTCACAGACGTGATTTACAGTTTGCATTGGGTGATTGGGTTCTTTTGCGCTTTGAAAAGGCTAGACTCAAGAAGATGAAGGGTAAAGAGCGCTTATTCCCTAAGTTGAGTATGCGATATTATGGGCCTTTTCAGGTTTTGGAAAAGATTGGTGAGGTAACCTATCGTTTGAAGTTACCAGATCACTGGAGGATTCACAATGCTTTTCACGTGAGTCTTCTTAGACTTTTCCGTGGGGATGTGCCTGAGGATGTATCAGATGAGGCTCAGCCGGAAGTTGAGGAACTTGATGAGGTTTTGATTCCAGAGCAGATACTGGCACATAAAGAAAGGAAGGTACGAGGTAAAGTTTCCCGTCGCTATCTTGTGAAGTTCAAGAACTATTCACCGATGGATGCGAAGTGGATGGAGGAAGGTGACTTAACAGATTCACCTCAGGTTTTGCAGCTTTATCTCGATGCCTTTGAGTTAGAGCCGACTCTTGTTTTGGCTCATTTAGGTTCAGCAGAGCATGGGTCTGGAGCATTACCTGATGCTCAAGAGGGGGGTAGCACCTCCACTCCCTTGATACAGACAGGCTCAGATGACATCTAGAGGTCGCTTGGTGCAGTTTTTATCTCACCCGAAGGTACTGAGGCTGATAGTACATCTGTTTATGGGACTTCTATGATATATGTGTACTAGTCACATGAGATTGTTGTGGATATGTATGGTTCACAGTGGTATACAACTTGGACTATTACTATGCCATTGGTTTGCAGTGAATGTTGATACATGTGTATGGCTTAGAGAGATTGGGACGCTGATCTTGCCATATTGTATATTTCACTTTGGATATTTTGATGCATCACCAGAATGCAATCGAGGACGCTTGCCATTTTTCAAGAGGGGGGTATGTCATGGCCCTGTGAAAATGGAACAGTACAAGTGTGGGCATGGTGGTTGCAGAGTTAGAATATTTTTTATGATTCACATGGGGGGTGCCCGGACAGAGTTTAAGATGTGTGGACATCCCTAGGTGTGAAGGGGGGAACTAGAAACATTAAACTTTAATGTTTATTAAAGTTTGCCTCTAGGCCTTAGTGGCCCTAGGGAACTTTTAAAGTTTGGGGCCCTAGGGATTATTTTGGGGAGGAGCCACTTTTGGAGTGTTTCTCTCTCCTCTCTCTCTCTCTCTTCCCTTTTGGGAATCGTGGAGTTCTCAAGCGCATACACACAAGCGTGGAAAAAGCTGAGGAAACTCTAGGCGGCTGCTGCTGAAGACTGGTTGTGGCTGTTTTCTGTGAGCTGAGTGCTGTAACAGGCCGTACAGCAGCCGTACAGTGCTGTACGACTGCAGGTACTGCTGAGTACAGGTGGCGCAGAGCTGTGGGACAGAGGCAGCCATAGCAGGCGACTGTCAACAGGTGGCTGCAGGTTCAGGTACAGGCCGTACAGCCCTTTACGACAGCCGTACAGCCCTTTACGGACAGGGCTGATGCAAGCTTCCCTGAGCAGAGTTGCTGCAGGCGGCGCATGACAGGTTGCTGGACAGGCCTGGTTACACAGATTCAGGCGACCAGAATCAGGACAGCAGGCTGCTTGTGCAAGTACAACTCCTGGCACGTATCCCGAGGTAGTACAGACGGGTACGGGGCTGTTTTTCAGATCTGTACATTCAAAGTCAGCATAGAGGTGAACACAAGGAGGAAGGTACAGACAAGTACATGCACATATGTGAAGCAGGGTTGTGGATACAAGTGCCTGCAAGTACAGATTGGTACCGGTGCTTCCTCCGGTGCTGTTTTACGAGCTGAATTTGGTAAGCTCCGTTTCTGTTCATCTATCTCTCTTTCTACTGCTTGATGTTTGTTGCAGATATGAATTATCTGGCCCCTTGTGAGAGGAGGGGTATGGCAGATTGACAAGGGTTGAGACAGAGTTTGGACAGCATATGTATGTATGAGCTGAGATGATGTATCATGCACTTGAGTTATGCCAGATGTATGCTCATGGCTGCCCTGCTTAGTGGTCTTGGCTGATCAGAGGGAGGCACAGTGCGTTATTGTGGAACACAGAGCTGTGTGCATAGATCCTCTGTGCTAAGAAGGTTTTGTGGGCCGTCAGATTGGACATACAGGTGTAAACTCTTGGCTGATTTTTGTTGTAACAGATTGGACATATAGGTGTAAACTCTTGGCTGATTTTTGTTGTACTCAGCCATTCATATTATTTTAATTGAATAACGAAATACCGCAAGGGGCGCCAAGCTTTGGGGCCAACAGGTGTCGCCTTGTTTTCAGATTTGGGCACTCTAGCTCCAATCTGTTTTGTTTTCACATCTAGACTACAAGTGGACGGGTGATTGCTAATCTACCGCACTCTGGTTTTCTATTAGAGGCCGGTTTCAAAGTCCCAAAAGGACTCTGACAATAAAGGGGAGCCCAAGTCAAAGAAACCAAAACCTTCTGCAGGGTTAGTTCCTGATCTTGTTGGGGAACAGCCAGGTGGTGAAGAGACTGAGTTGTGCAGGGCATGGGGCAAAGTAAGAGATCAAAATGCCTTGATATTCTTTGACACAGGTGTTAGAGCCAACTTTATTTCACCGGATTTGGCTGGCAGATTGGGGATTCGTGCAGAGGAGATGGGGCCGTTATATGAGGCTAACATGGCTTGTCCAGGGTATGCTGAACCCGTCACTCCTATTATTGGGAAGCTCGGGCTTCATTTGCAGGGTTGTGTGGACAGCGAAGAGTTTTTCATCATGCCACTTGATGGATGTGATGTTTTGTTGGGTATGCCATGGTGCCACAGAGTACATGCGGTGGTGGATACATACAATAGGAAGATCACTTTGACTCATAGAGGGAAAGAACATGTTTTGGATGTAAAACTTAAAGGGGAATCTGTTCCTATTGTATCAGCTTCGGCAATTTCATTAGTAATGAAGAAGCATCTTTCTGTGTACTTGATTTATGTAAAGGATGCAAAAGATGATGAGTCTAAGTCTAATTTGTCTATGTTAGATAAGGACAGGACTAATTTCTTATGTGGGTTCCAAGATTGTTTTTCCGAGTCATTGCCAAGGGAACTTTCTCCGGAGAGGCCAGAAGATCATGCCATTGATCTAATTCCTGGTAGTACTCCACCAAATAGACCGCTGTACCGTGTTAGTGCAGTCCAACAAGAAGAAATTATGAGTCAGGTACAGGAGCTTTTGAATAAAGGATTGATACAGCCTAGCTCATCACCCTTTTGCTCACCTGTACTCTTAGTGCAGAAGAAGGATGGTTCTTGGCGCATGTGTATTGACTACAGGGCGCTGAACAAGAATACCATCAAGAATCGATTCCCCATTCCGAGGATCGATGACATTTTGGACCGCTTATAGGGCTCCACATTTTTTAGTCGGATTGACTTGAAAAGCGGGTATCATCAGATACGTATTAGATCCGAGGATGTGCATAAGACAGCATTTCGAACCACGTTTGGGTTGTATGAGTTCTTGGTTATGCCCTTTGGTTTGACAAATGCACCTGCCACATTTAACAGAATGATGGACAGGATTTTCCGGCCTCATAGAGCGTTTGTGGGTACATTCTTTGATGATATGATTGTGCATTCACAAACTGAGGAGGAGCATAGAAGGCATTTGGCCATTGTGTTTGCAGAACTCCGGAACCATAGGCTGGTTATTAATGCATGATGTACGCAGCTTTTTGGGATTGTGTTCCTATTACAGGCGGTACATACGGTATTTTGCTGAAATTGCTTCGCTCCTTCATGCCTTAACAAAGAAGGCAACTCCGTTTAGATGGGCTGATCAGGAAATTACAGCCTTCAAAAAGCTTAAAGAAAAGCTTACTTCGGATCCAGTATTGGTATTACCGGACCTCTGAAAGGCTTTTGTTGTCCAGTGTGATGCATGTGGAAGTAGCATTGGGACAGTTCTCATGCAGGAAGGACATTTGATAGCCTATGAGAGTAGAATATTGCAAGATGCCGAGAAGCATTTACAGGTTTATGAGAAAGAGATGTTGGTTGTAATTCATGCTCTTTCTACATGGAAACACTATTTGCTTGGGGCTGATTTCACTGTGCAGACAGATCATCAGACCTTGCGTTATTTCCTCACGCAAACTAAGCTTTCAGAGAAGCATATGCGATGGGCAAACTTTTTGTCTATGTTTCACTTCCAGATTGTGCATGTGGAAGTCAAAAAGAATGTTGTGGCAGATGCTTTGTCACGCAAGCCACAGGTCTCAGCAGTTTCACTTGCTTATCATCATGAGCTTGATGAAATGAAAGAGCAGTATGCCCATGATGAGGACTTTGAAAGGTTGTATGATCAGATATCTGAGGGTCAGTGGCATGAGCACTATACTCTCAGAGATGGGTTTTTGTTGATGCATGGTAGACTGTGTGTTACCAGGCAATTGCGCCTCAAGGTTATGATCGAAAGTCATGCTCCACCGTATGCAGGTCATAGAGGTATTGATGCCACGGTAAAAGCAGCGGAGACTTTCTTTTATTGGCCAACCTTGAGAAGAGATGTTGATGCCTTTGTTAGGCAATGCATCGTATGTCAGAAGGTAAAGTTTGACTGTCAAAAGACACCAGGGTTACTACAGCCTTTACCTATTCCCGATAGACCATGGGAGAGCATTGCCATGGATTTAAGTTTGACCATCAAAAGACACCAGGGTTACTACAGCCTTTACCTATTCCCGATAGACCATGGGAGAGCATTGCCATGGATTTTATATTTGATCTTCCACGGACACAAACGGGCAATGATGGCATTTGGACTATCATATGTAGGTTCAGTAAGCAGGCTCATTTCATTCCCGTGCGTAAGACGATCAAAGTTGATCATATGGTGAAGTTGTTCATGGCGAACATCTTCAAGTATCATGGCTTGCCTACGTATATCATTAGTGACCGTGATCCACGGATGACGAGTTTGTTCTGGAGAGGGTTGTTTGACAACATGGGTACAACTCTCAAGTTTTCATCTTCATTTCATCCACAAACAGATGGTCAATCGGAAGAGGCTAACTCTACAGTGCTAGATCTTCTTAAGTGTTATGTGTCAGAGCACAAGCAACAATGGGAAAAGTATCTTTCTTTGGTGGAGTTTGCATATAACAACACTGTCCATACCTCCACGGGCAAGGCGCCTTTTGAGATTGTGGAAGGAGGGAAGAAGGTACCACCTATTTTGCATACAAAGGATAAGATCTTTGAGGCTGATCAGTATGTGGAGAGTATGGATGAAGCTTATCGGAGAGTTAAGTTGGCACTCCAGAAAACTCAGCAAAAGCAAAAGAAAGCCGCAGACCGTCACAGACGTGCTTTAGAGTTTACATTGGGTGATTGGGTTCTTTTGCGATTTGAAAAGGCCAGGCTCAAGAAGCTGAAGGGTAAAGAGCGCTTATTCCCTAAGCTGCGCTTGCGCTATTATGGGCCTTTTCAGGTATTGGAAAAGATTGGTGAGGTGGCCTATCGTTTGAAGCTACCAGATCACTGGAGGATTCACAATGCTTTTCATGTGAGTCTCCTTAGACCTTTCCGTGGGGATGTGCCTGAGGATATATCAGATGAGGCTCAGCCGGAAGTTGAGAAACTTGATGAGGTTCTTATTCTAGAGCAGATACTGGCACATAAGGAAAGAAAGGTACGAGGTAAAGTTTCCCGTCGCTATCTTGTGAAGTTCAAGAACTATTCACCAATGGATGCGAAGTGGATGGAGGAAGGTGACTTTATAGATTCACCTCAGGTTTTGCAGCTTTATCTCGATGCCTTTGAGTTGGAGCCGACTCTTGTTTTGGCTCATTCAGGTTCAGCAGGGCATGGGTCTGGAGCATTGCCTAATGCTCAAGAGGGGGGTAGCACCTCCACTCCCTTGATACAGACAGGCTCAGATGACATCTAGAGGTCGCTTGGTGCAGTTTTTGTCTCACCCGAAGGTACTGATGGCTGACAGTACATCTGTTTACGGGACTTCTATGATATATGTGTACTAGTCACATTGGATCTTGTGGTTGTGTATGGTTCACAGTGGTACACAACTTGGACTATTACTACGCCATTGGTTTGCAGTGAATGATGTTACATGTGCATGGCTTAGAGAGATTGGGACACTGATCTTGCCATATTGTATATTTCACTTTCGATATTTTGTTGTATCACCAGAATGCAATCGAGGACGCTTGCCATTTTTCAAGAGGGGGGTATGTCATGACCCTGTGAAAATGGAACAGCACGAGTGTGGGCATGGTGGTTGCAGAGGAAAATAAATATTAAATGATTCACATTTGGGGTGCCCGGACAAAGGGAATGATGTGTGGACATCTTCAGGTGTGAAGGGAGACCAGAACATTAATGAAATTTAATGTTTTTTTCATGGGTGGCCCCTAGGCCCAAGTGGTCCCTAGGAACTTTTATAAACATTAAAGCTGGGCCCTAGGATATTTTTGGAGAGAGAGAACTCCACTTTTGGAGTTACACGTTTCTCTCTCTCAGAGGATCAGGACCATACTAGCACGGCATGGGAGACGTCCAGTCAGAGTACTCACCATGGAGGACATTGAGGATATCCGCCATCGACCGATGAGAGACATCTTTGGATAGTGATGTGTATGATGCTTACCTTTGTTGCTGGAGTTTTCCTCCCACATGTTATCCATTAGGAGCTCCTGGTACCGTACTTTTCCTCATAGTTGTTTCAGTTTCAGTTAGTTGTTTAATTGTTTTTAGCTTTCCTTACACAGACATTGTATCAGATCCACCAATTGTTGTAACCTTTTTGGTCTCATAGGTCATTTTGGCCTTTTGAAGACGTTAATATATCATTTCATTTCATTTCATTTCTCTCTCTCTCTCTCGCTTTTGGGATTACGTGCAAGCTTCATGCGTTGAGGAGAAGAAGGTTGACTGTTTTGCTACTGGTGTTTGGCTGCGTACAGAACTGCCCTATCAAACAGGCCGTACAGACCCAAGGGCTGCAGGCCGTATAGAGCTGGTGACGGCTGTGGATGCAGGCGGCGCTGACGACCAGAGTGTAGGCGGCAGGCAGGTACAGTTGCAGGTACAGTCCACGTGGCAGCTGTACGACTGCAGGTACAGTTGTACGGACAGAACAGGGTCAAGCGGCGCTGGTACAGTTTGCGCTGGCAGGAACAGACAGCAGGCGACTACTGTGTAGGTACTGATGTACGGTACATGCGGCTGCACAGACTGTACGGACATGTACATTGGTGATTTACTGACCTGTACGGACAGGTACAGCTGGTTCCAATTCTGTTCAGACCTGAACAGTAGTGAGCGGTGCATCTCCAGCTGCAGGCAGAGCTTTCTCAGAGCTTAGTTGGTGTATCAGTCAAGTAGTTGCAAGGAGGAAAGTACAGACTGGTACGATTGGCCTCACGAGTGCAGAATCACGTGCTGATTTGGTAAGCTCTGAACTTGTCCATCTTTCTTTCTTTCCATTGGCTTATGTCTGTTGCAGAGTTGTGTTATGTGGCCCCTTGTGAGAGGAGGGGTATGGCAGATTGAAAGGGTGGAAACATTTGACAGTGGATGTATGTTTGTGCTGAGTTGTGGAACCATGTTCAATGGATATGCTAGATGTGTGCTCAAGGCTGCCCTGCTGAATGGTCTTGGCTGATCAGAGGGAAACACAGAGTGTTGCTTTTGTGGGACACAGATCTGTGTGTGAATCCTCTGTGCTAAGAGGTCTTGTGGGCTGCCAGATTGGACATACAGGTGTATTCTCCTGGCTGGTTTTGTTGTACTCAGTTTTACATCACTTTGAATTTGAATAAAGAAATACCGAAAGGGGCGCCAAACTTTGGGGCCAAGAGGTGTCGTTCTCATTTCAGTTTTGGGGCACTCTAGCTCCAATTGAATTTGTTTTTATATTTGGACTACAAGTGGAAGGGTGACTGCTAGTCTACCGCACTTTGGTTTCTACCAGAGGCCCGTTTCAGACCAAGTGGGGATGATCCAAGATCACATACTTTTGGTCATGGTGTATGTCACCACTTCTTTGGCAGACGTCTGGAATGATGTCATTGATTGAATACATGTGGAAGGGCTCCATGGAAGGATTGGTATCGTGGTGTGAGTTCCTGGCATGATTTATGAACTCATGGAAGGGTGGTAATCCTGGTGAGTGACTCTGGACTCATGGAAGAGTGGTTACCTTGGTGAGTACTTTTTGGTCCTGTGTGGACGACGCCTGTGAAGGGGCTAGTTGGATGTACAAGATGTAAGTTGGGAGATTTCATCCACTATGTTTGTGCACCAAATGTATGTGAGTTGCACATGCATGGATGACTTGTTTTTGATGCCTGGACATTGCTTGGTATTTTGCCTTTGAATGTCCACGGGCACCGGGGACGCCTGGACAACCCGTGGATACGCGTGTGCACACCTGTTTGGGACTCATATGGTTTCCTTATGTGTTTTGCAGGTGGTAAGTGTGCACACTTAACCCAATTTATTCATTATTTCATGTTACTAAGGTTTATTGGATGCAGGGTTCACATTCACTTAAAGTGTGGGCAAACACACTTATAATTTTATAAGTGAGTTCACATCAGGCTGGACTATTTTTAATGAACCAAGGCCAATTATGAGAGATGGGCACCCGGGCACTCACAAATAGCTCCACGAGTTGCTATTCTGGGTGTGGGAGGGCCAATGTGGGCAAGCCCTAACTTGTAGAGCACTCATTTGAAATACGTGGACTGTTAGGAGTTGTTTGGACAGGAAGAACAGCAAGTTTACTCAGTTTGCATGAGCTACAGATGGAGTACATGCCAAGAGCAAGAGTCCCAGGGTTGGCTAGCTGCTATTTCTCTCTCTTTCTCTCTCAACAGGGGCTGGCCGACTGCATCTACAGGGCTGCAGGCTGTTAGATTTGTTTCCAGAAGCTGGCGCATGGCTGTTGGGACTGTTTTTGTGCTACTCTGCTGAGAACAGGTCTTGGACGGAGTGAACAGAGCCTCGGCAGGAGCTGGCCGATTGTTGTAAGGGCCATTATTGGCTGTTTTTACAGGTTTGCAAGAGGTTTCTCGCAATGAAACTTGAGCAATCATGTCCCTGGACATGTATCAGGCCTGGGGATGTGATCTAGTGGAACTTGTGGGTGGCCAGTGAGCCAAAACCATGGCTGGTTACTGTTTTGCAGGTTTGGGATATCACTTTATTAGAGGGTTGGTGACCGCTCTATCAAAGTATAGGAGTGGTTGGTGATCACTCTACCCTGTTTGGTGACCGAGGGTATTTCTATAGGAGCGGTTGGTGATCGCTCAACCTTGGTTGGTGGACGAGGGTGTTGCAACAAGAGTGGTTGGTGACCGAGGAGTTGCAAGTAATGTGTTTACCTATGTTTTTCACAGTTGGATAAATCTGGTGTCGGCTGGATGAGTGTGTACTCTCCGGGCACCCGCATCTTGTACATATAAATACTTCTGTTGGTAATAAAGATACCTCGGGGGGGGGGGGGGGGGGGGGGGGGGGGGGGTTGGCCCACTCCAGCCCCTAGTGTTGTGTCATGTGCAAGTTGGTTTATGTTTGCAGGATGTATATGCTCATGTAATGTTTCACAATGATGGTAATCATGTATATGGCAGGAATGGTTGATGTATGTATGCTGTTTTGGTAGTGAATTGGTTCCGTATATACACGTGCCCGTTTGTGACAGTGGTATCAGAGCATTGGTTTCTTTCTTTGCTTGAGAAAGACGATTTTTGGGCATATGGAAAGCTTTTTGCTGAGCATGCAGATTGTGAAACATGAGCATGCAAGCAAGGTCTGGTGAGCATTCAGATGCACAGCGGTCTGCTAAATCCGCATATTCTGACCAGGCCGATGTACTTTCAGAGCTAGAGGCTCTCAAGCGTCAAGTTAGATGCTATTATGAGGAGACAGCTGAATTGCGGACTCTCAAGAATGACCCTGATGTGCAAAGGGTTTTGAATGAAAAGAAAAAGAAGGGTTCAGGTGACGATGTAGCCTTGAGGCCATAGCAGCAGAGATGGGATATGAAGATCCTAGAGAGCTGGCCATATCTTATTTGAAAGGCAAAAAGGATGTATTGGGTGATGCAGGTACAAAAAGGACTCCTCGCGTGGAAGCACATTAGATTCCAGTAAATCAGGAGATGTAGATCCTCATCACCATCTTCACGCCGAGAGCGTTCTTCAAGTGAAGATTCTCACCACTCCAGGAGCGTGTCTTGGGTACGTGGGAAGAGACCCAGGCATGAGTCTCCTAAGCCTAGACATGAGGCTAGAGACGGGTCTCGTTCTCAAAAGAGAAGCCGAGAGTTCAAGTCAGGAGACAAAGATGTGAAGTTTGAGAACTTCTATGGCAAGATGGATCAAGGTTGTTAGAGGCGTCAGAGGCGTTTGGTACGCGCCTCGAAAGACTTGTATTTTTTCGAGATGCTAGAGGCGTGTTAGAGGCGTCTCTTATATATATACATACATACATAAATGAATCATGATATATATATATATATATATATATATATATATATATATATATATATATATATATATATATATAGTGATAGATAGATAGATTATGAGAGCGAGAGAGAGAGAGAGAGACTAGAGTCAACTTTCAAGACCTTAGACGGTAGAGTCTAGACTGTAGAGTGAGTCCTGACGAGTCTAGATGATATCACCATTTAATTTTACAAAAATTAAGAATGATTGAACACTCAAAAGAGTCGAAGACAATAGATTAAGAATGCATACATCAAAAAGATTCATACATATTACATGCCATCATCAATGATCATCATAAAGATTCACTTAGAGTCTCAGACTCGAGAGTCTGAACTATCGGATCTACCACTAGCAGCCTCACTTGAGGCATTAGACTCATCACTACTAGGAGAAGGCTCCTCACTAGATTCTAAATGAAAATCCCCATTTGAGATGAGATTGCCATCATCATCATACTTGGGGCTCCGAGCATCTACATCCACAAGGGCTCCATCCTGACCAAGTGATGCATCCTCATCTGCAGCATAAGTAGAAGAGCTAGTAGAGCCCCGTCGCCGATATGTTTGGATGGGTGGTCGAGCTCCTCCCCGTATAATCTGGCAGCCTCGACTAATACACTAATTCCTCCTCTGCTCGTGGTGGTGGAATGAGAACCACTAGCAGCAAGGCGCTCACAACCTCGAGTACGGGTGACGCACATATCTATCTCTTGTAGCTCTCTATGGAGCTCAGCATAGATGGCATCTTCCGGTGTCTCTTGCCTTGGTTGAATGCTCCTAAGGTTCTCTGCAGTGAGTTGGATGTCATCGGGATTTACCTACATTGAAGTTGACAGAATAATAACATGTAAGTTGTAACTTCTAGGTTACAAGATAGTCGAGACTAAATAGAAAGCATTAAAATTATAAATTTTGATTATTAGAGAATCGAGATGTCTACTTGCTTCGCTCTTGAAGATTTCGCACCATCCGCAAGTTAGCGCGGCAATATACGAGGCGCTCTAACTGGGATGTACTAAGCTTGTTCCTAATCTTCGTGTGCATGAGGGAGTATGCACTCCAATTCCTCTCGCATGCACCTGCAGAGCAATCCTAAGAGCAAAAAACAAAAAATTTAAATTTTAATAATATGAGTAAATAGAATAAGAAGAGGCAATGGCAAATGACCGTCACCTGGGCAAGGATCCTCATGGCAAAAACTTGTAGAGATGGGGTGGAATAGCCATACGTCTCCCACCATGAGAGTGGCTTCACCATCACCTCTCTTCTTCTAGAAGTAGGACGAGTGTACGATTGCCCGGTCAAGTTGTTGTAGGCAATGAGCTCCTCGTCCATCTTGATTTGTGCTTCATCATCAAGCACACGACGCATATAGACGTCTGCATTGGACCGGATCTCTTGATCCGAGAAGAGTTCCCTTGTTTGTCAAAATACGCAACGGAGATGATAACCAAACTTGAGACCACAAGAGCAAGTAGAGTGCAGAAAATAGACAGCACAAGAAAGATAGAGAGATAGGTGTGTAAACTCTTCTCTATACACAAGATCCCGAGAAAAAACTGAATGATACAAAGTGGGGATCATGGGGCCTATTTATATGGCCCCATGGATGCAGTCGGCCAGCCCATGAAGTGCCACCAGCCCTCCACGACTGGGCAAAGCTAGTCGGCCACCCAGCAGAAAAACACCACGACCTTCTCTGATCAAGTCGGCCAGTCTTCAGGAACACATGAGTGCAGTCGGCCAGCATCAGAGGCTCCTGCCAGCCTGTGGCAGCCACCCACATCATGGAAAAAATGGGAAAAAAATACCTGGAGTGAAGAAAAATGATAAAACACCTATACAGGGCGGGCACACCCACAACAGAGGCCCTGGTGTTTGATAAAGACAGGAGATGACTTCTAACACCCCCTCTCAGCTCCTGGCTGTGAAATCAACCCAAGGGAGCTGGAGTGCCGCTTGAGCGTAGCCTGAGATAGAGACTTCGTGAAGAGGTCCGCCGCATTGTCCTCCGTCGAACAATAAAGGAGCAAGATGTCACCATTTGGCCACCCGAATGGTTCACTCTTGCTTTCACACTATGTACATATTGGATTGGTGTCCATGGCTTATGGAATGTGTCTATGCATGTGATTGACACGTGTCATGCTGTATAGTTGGATATGATATTCCGCTGGGACTTGACGTTATCATGCCCGGAATATCTGGAGGACTTGGCTTTCCGCTGGGACTTGTGTCTTTGTGTACATGCCCGGAAACGCCTGGAGGATTGGCTTTCCACTGGGTTTGGTATCGCATATACTTGCCTGGAAACGCCTGATCTTATATGGTTTCATGAACGGAAATTGCTCATGCCAATGCTGCATTGCATAGCATCTTAATGTGCTTGCTTGCAAATGAAACTGCATGTTGTTTTCATGCCTGCATGACCTATGTGTAGTTCTGGGCTAGGGGACGCCTGCCCGTGAACCGTGCGTGTGAAACTGTCTGCTGACATGGTTGTGTGGCATGTGAACAGGTGGTAAGTATTACCCAATCTAGGCTCAAATAGCCTTTAGGACTTAGCCAATATTTATAAGTGAGTGCGTTCCCACTTCATTAAAGTTTGGGCGCCCGAAAGTCACTTACAAATTATAACCGCGTCCAAGTTCACACTCACTGAAGTCCCGAGGCGGACAAGACTGAATGTCCAGGACCCGATCCTCCCTTTTTACTAAAAGGGCATCTCCCCATGTCCTCTCACCTGATTGTACCCCAATTCACTTACTTATTAAGAGAAAATTGGTGTTTTCTCTTCATAAGGATTGTTGGAGGCTGAAAACTCTGTTTTTCCACCATTTTTCTCCATTTTCCAAGCTCTCCATAGCCATACCCAACTTGCTAGGGTGTTTTCCAAGCTTCCAAGAGTGTTTCCAAGTGCTAATCACTCTCCTACTCATTCCCAATGACTGAAATTCAGCAAAACAGCTCTCATTTTTGCCGTAATTTTTGGTCTTTTTGCTGAAAACCCTAATTTCAGCCTTCCTTTCTCAAGTTGAACCATAGGGGAAGCCTTCCCAGGGTTCCCTTCATCCTCTTGAAGACTTTTGTCGCGAAGGATTGTGGCAAATCGAAGATATCAACACTTCTAAAGCTTCCAACGCAAAGGCTTCCGCTTGCAACAACTTCTATGAAGACTGTTAAGCTAATTGGACAATCTGTTGTCATTACTTATTCAGTAGAAGGGCAGGACTCCTTGTTTAGCCGCCCTGTGTAGTATTTCTCTTGTCCTATGTGCTCTTGAAGATGTTGCTACCTTGCTTGGTAGAACATAGAGCCAATGGTAGAGAATATGGGCACTGAAGTCGGGCCAGGCATCAAGGCAGCTCCTTGTTGATCTACATCGACATACCATTGTTTTCTAAATGCTGAATTTCATATGCATTGGCATGGATGCCCGTGAAGCTATGTACTGAATTTCTCCAATAGTAATACAATTTACTCAAGGGAGGGGTCGGCCGTTCCGGCTCATTGTGTGTCTCTTGTCAATTCAGCAATTTACTTCTTGTATATGAGCAAGTGTCCTTCAAATCTTAGTGTATTAAAGTGTATTGATTAGCATTGTGTTCAACCAAGTTACATTGGTATCAGAGCATACGGTTCTCTTTCACTTCTATCGTGAGAGACGATCACCGTGAACACTAGCTATCTCTACACTTAGAACATTATGGACAGCCATACAATTGGAGATGCTAATACAAGAGGCAGGGACAATGAAATGCATGCCTCCAATGCTTTACAGGATGAGCAAACTCATGTGGTGCACAATAGGGAACGTGAATATGTGGGACAGCCGTCTCGTGGCAAAGAGAAGATGCAAGAAGAAGAGTCCATAGTCTTGAGGGACGAACTTACTCGTATGCAGGCTCTTCTCCATGCGCAACAAGAAGAATTGAATCTCTATCGCCGCGAGGATCCATTGATACATGATCGTTTGAAGGCCAAGAAAGCTGAATCTTATATGGATCATGCAATGGCAATGATTGCTCAAGAGTTGCACATGCAACGGAGGGATGCAGCACGTGCATACTTGGCTCGTATCGAGGATGCCTATGCAGAAAAGGCAACCATCCCACATGTCTTGGAATCCCCACTGGTGCCCGAACAAGAACTTATGTCTAAGAGGATAAATCTCCATGCTATGGGAGAGGAACAATCAGTGACTTCACGCCATGCAGGAATACCTCATGTAGCTCGTGAAGGATACAATGTTTATGGCAGTGGTCAAAATGTATGTCAAATACCATTGCCGGCTGAAAATGTACATGCACAACACATGCAACATGGGCTGCAATTTTCTGTTGGTGCAGGTATTCCGCGTATCTCTCATGCCACTCATGCCTTCGAGTGTGCTCGTGAGGGAGAAGTTACGGCTGAAAATGTATCAATGCATGTTGAGGGGCCAGCCATGCCTCATGCTTACAGGGCACATGTATCTATGCCTTATGCATCACCTTTTGGTCCAAAAATGATGCCAATTAAACGGGCTGTCCCAATGGACAAACATGGGGGAAAACATGTTGAGATGCACTCACATGCATCAAAGTCTCGTGACTTCAAAGCCGGAGATAAATCTGTGAAGTTTGACACATATCATGGGGAATATGATGCATCAAAGGCACTTGCTTTTATTGCCCAGTTTGATATTGCTTTCAGTGATGAGGATTTCACTCAGAAATCCATGATCCGGCATGTAAGCATGTTCATGAAAGGCACTGCTGCCCATTGGTGGCTCACGGAGAAGCTCTCACCGAATCCTGTTAGATCATGCGAAGAGTTCAAGGAGAGGTTCTATGCTCAATTCTTGCCTCCCAATGCATTGAATGAGATAACAATGAAGTGGGATTGGGTAAAGCAAAATGAGGGGGAATCGGTAAATGCATATGTACAAAAGTTTTGGAAAGTGCTCTTGGAGGTGTCTCCATTTATGCATGTCACCGAGGCGGAAAGGAAGAGAAGGTTTCAATCGGGATTGCAACCCGTGTACAAAGCGGGATTACAAATGTATCCTGGTCATACCTTACACCAATTAATCGCAGTCGCCACCGCCACCGAGCAATTGGAACTCAAATTGAGTCGATCCAATAAGGCTAAACCCTCATTTCAAGGCAAAGAGAGGGCTGTGAAAAACCTGCAAAATGATGGACAGCCACCTAAAAGGGACCAAAACCAAGCCAAATTAGGTCCAAAAGCTGAAAATAAGTTTGCTAAAAAGCGCCCTTATAAGCCGGCAAACTTTGGTCTTAGTGCTGAGAAGAAGGAGCAATATATGCGTGAAGGCAAATGCTTTACTTGTGGCAGCACTGAGCACATGGCAAGAGCATGCCCAAATAAGAGCATGCCCAAATAAGAGCATGCTTTACTTGTGGCAGCACTGAGCACATGGCAAGAGCATGCCCAAATAAGAAGAACAAAGCTGAAAATACTAATGTACCGAAGCCTAATGTGCATATAGTTCCGGATGTGCAGGGCAACACTTCACATGATAGCAAAGATAGGGTTGTATGCAAAGCTTGGGGACAACTCAAAGATCAGCCTGCTTTGTTTATGTTTTTGATGATTGTGCAACGGAGAATTTCATATCCACTCAGATGGTAGCTGCTTTGGGTATTGAAGTGGAGGACATGGATCCTCAAATTGAAGCAGGGGCTGCCTTTGTTGGTAGAGAAGTGCAGGTCATGCCTATTTTTGGCAAGTTGCTCATACACATTCAAGGCTATGTGGATCATGAGGATTTTCTTGTGGCGCCTTTGAATGGCTGTGATGTATTATTGCTTGGAAAGCCTTGGTATACACGTATTGATCCGTGCAAGGCTTACAAGACTAACAGGATCACCTTCATGCATAAAGGCCGAGAACATGTAATTGATGCTGGTGAAGAGGGTGATACCATTCCCCTTGTATCTCATGTACAAATTAAGAAAGTAATGAAAAAGAGTATTTTTGCGTACTTGATTTTTGTACGAGATCCTATTGAGGAAAATGATGTACATGTAAACACTCTTTGTAATGATAGGTTGAAATTTTTGCAAGAGCACAATGATTGTTTTGCTGATGAGTTACCACCTATACGACCGGAAGATCATCGCATTGATCTTGTGCCGGGTAGCTCACCACCTAATAGGCCAGCCTATCGTGTAAGTGCATCCCAAAAAGAGGAGATCTTGAAGCAAGTAAATGAGCTTCTTGAGAAGGGTTTGGTTCAGCCAAGCTCTTCCCCATATTGTTCACCCGTCCTCTTAGTTCAAAAGAAGGATGGATCCTTTCGTATGTGTGTGGATTATAGAGCTTTGAATAAGCTTACCATCAAGAATCGGTTTCCGATTCCACGCATAGACGACATCCTTGACAAGTTGGATAGGTCGGCATGCTTTAGCCGAATTGATCTTAAGAGTGGATATCATCAAGTGCGTGTAGTCCCTGAGGATGTACACAAAACTGCTTTCAGGACAGCATTTGGGCTTTATGAGTATCTTGTTATGCCTTTTGGTCTTACAAATGCCCCGGCTACATTCAATAGAATGATGGATCGCATATTCCGTGGGTACAAGAAATTTACAGGTGTCTTCTTTGATGACATCCTAGTCTTCTCGAAGACCGAAGAAGAGCATAAAGCTCATTGGCTATTGTTTTTGAAGAGTTCCATAAGCATAAACTCTTCATAAATGCAAAGAAGAGTGAGTTCTTCTTGTCAGAGATACATTATCTTGGGCATATTGTGTCCAAAGATGGAGTGCGGATGGATCCTGCAAAGATTGATGCAATTCAGAATTGGCCCGAATTGAGTTCGGTGCATGAGATCCGTAGTTTTCTTGGATTATGCTCTTACTACTGCAGGTTCATTCGGCACTTTGCATGGATTGCTTCTCCTTTGCATGATTTGACAAAGAAGAAGGCGGTGTTCAAATGGACTAATGTAGAGAGAGATACATTCCTCAAATTGAAAGATGCAACTACTCATGGTCCAGTGTTGATCGTTCCGGATTTGCAAAAGCCTTTTTGTGTGGAATGTGATGCATCTAGAAATTGCATAGGAGCTGTCCTTAATCAAGAGAGACACGCCGTGGCTTATGACAGCCGTAGGTTGCATGATGCGGAGCTATCTCTTGGCATATATGAGAAAGAGCTCTTGGCTGTAATTCATGCACTTACTATATGGAAACACTATCTTCTTGGGGCTGATTTCACTGTGAAGACAGATCACCAGAGTTTGAGGTATTTTCTTACTCAAACTAAGTTATCAGAGAAGCATATGAGGATGGCCAATTTCCTCTCTATGTTTCATTTTCAGATCTTGCACACCCCGGGAAAGAAGAATGTAGTGGCCGATGCATTGTTCACGAAAGCCGTATGTAGTAGCTATCTCGGTTGTCTCTCATGGGGACTTGTCTACCATGCATGATTTGTATCATACGGATGCTGATTTTGCCACTATTTG
The DNA here is from genome assembly GCF_041138505.1 of Cibotium barometz. Taxonomy (NCBI): domain Eukaryota; kingdom Viridiplantae; phylum Streptophyta; class Polypodiopsida; order Cyatheales; family Cibotiaceae; genus Cibotium; species Cibotium barometz. Next base: position 28,615,845 of record NC_141048.1, on the reverse strand, counting down.
GGCTGATTTGATGGCTGGTCATGCACATGCCTCATATGTGATCAAAGAGGGTTATCTCATGAAAGATAATTGCCTATGTGTGGTGTCTGACATGAGGCAAAAGGTTTTGGATGAGTGCCATGCTCCTCCATATGCTGGTCATAGAGGCATAATGCCTACTACGCACATGATTGAGCGGTATTTCTTTTGGCCAGGTATGCGGAAGGACATAGAGGCACATGTACGTGCATGTAATACCTGTCAAAAGGTCAAATTTGATAGGCAAAAGGCACCATGTTTGCTTCAGCCATTGCCTATTCCCACGCAGCCATGGGAAATTATTACAATGGATTTCATTATGGACTTGCCACGTACCCAACATGGTAATGATGCAATTTGGACAATTGTGGACGGGTTTAGCAAGCAAGCCCATTTCTTGCCGGTCAAAAAGACCATCAAAGCTGAGCATATGGTTAAAATATATCTTGCACAAGTGTTCAAACATCATGGAATGCCAAAGTCCATTGTGGGGGATAGAGATCCTAGGACTACAAGTCTCTTTTGGCGGGCCTTATTTGATAATATGGGCACCAAATTGGACTTCTCATCAGCTTATCACCCTCAAACGGATGGGCAAAGTGAGGCTGCAAATTCAGCTGTGTTGGATCTCTTGAAATGTTATGTGGCGGATTAGAAGTCTTCTTGGGAGAAGTACTTACCGCTTGTGGAATTTGCATACAACAACACAGTGCACGCATCTACGGGAAAGGCCCCGTTTGAGATTATTTATGGTAAGGTGGTTTTGCCACCCATCCTTCGCACAAAGGATGAGATATTTGTAGCTGATGAGTATGTAAGAGACTTGGATATTGCTTTTGCTCAGGTGCGGACAACCATTGCAAGGTCACAAGATAAGCATAAAAAGACTGCCGACAAGCATAGAAGGCAATTGGATGTTAAAGAGAATGATTGGGTATTGCTGAAATTTGAGAAAGCAAGACTTGCAAAGAGGCCTGGCAAAGAGGGTGCATATCCTAAGCTTGCAACCAAGTACTATGGGCCTTTTCGAGTGATCGAGAAGATCAATGAAGTGGCTTTCAGATTCGCATTACCTAGTCATTGGCACATACACAATGCTTTTCATGTGAGTCTCCTTCGCAAGTATGTAGGGCCGGAGCCCAGTGAAATGGTCATTGAGGATCCACCAGAAGTGGATGAGCTTGAGATCTTGCAGCCAGAGCAACGCAAGCTTGCTCTGCAGGCAAAGTTGTGAGGCGTTACCTTGTGAAGTTTAAGAACTATCTTCCCATTGATGCTAAATGGGTAGATGAACAGTTCTTCAAAGATTGCCCGCATGTGCTTCAGACATATTTGGATGCATTTTAGTTGCGGACAACTGTTTAGAAGCGGGGGGGAATGTCACCATTTGGCCACCCGAATGGTTCACTCTTGCTTTCACACTATGTACATATTGGATTGGTGTCCATGGCTTATGGAATGTGCCTATGCATGTGATTGACACGTGTCATGGTGTATAGTTGGATATGATATTCCGCTGGGACTTGACGTTATCATGCCCGGAATATCTGGAGGACTTGGCTTTCCGCTGGGACTTGTGCCTTTGTGTACATGCCCGGAAACGCCTGGAGGATTGGCTTTCCACTGGGTCTGGTATCGCATATACTTGCCTGGAAACGCCTGATCTTATATGGTTTCATGAACGGAAATTGCTCATGCCAATGCTGCATTGCATAGCATCTTTATGTGCTTGCCTGCAAATGAAACTGCATGCTGTTTGGAATGATACATGTTTTTTGTAGCTCACTGAAGCTCCGCGCTCCCCACCCCTGCTCGCGCTTCTGTCTGCACTCCCAACACCCTGCCCGCCTTCGTTTTTTCCTCCTTCCGCCTGCCCTCAGGTTTGCGCCGCCCCCCCCCCCCCCCGCTTGGCTTGCCTGCGCTGAAGCGCCCCCCCCTCCGTTGCTTTTCGCTGTCGCCCCCCCTCCCGTAGCTCACCGCCATTGCGCCCACCCCCCCTTCTCTTCAGCGCCTCACCCCCCCCCCCCCCCCCCCCTTTCGCCAGCTCTCTATCGCCCTTTTCGTGCTGTTTCCGCCCCCCCCTCCTTGGGATCCGTCTTCGCCGCCTCAGCCCCCCCTCATCTTCTCTTTGTTTTTCTCCGCCCCCAGGGATTTTTTATTTTTTTCCCTTTTTACTTTTCGCCTTCCCCCACCCTCGTGTGCAGATCGGTTCGTGCAGGTTCTCCGTCTCCGCTCTGCCTTCGACACAGCTTCAGACTCTGATGGAGGCTCCTCCCGCCCCGCTCAGAGGGACTCCTCCGCAGCCCCCTCGCCCGCCCCTGAGGACACCCCCATCAGGCTTTCTCTTTCGCCGGAAGAGTAAGCGAGCCTCGCCGCCGCAGAGGTGGAACGCCTTCAGGCACATTCCACCATCTGCCGTATAGTCGGCACTCGCCCCAGCAGAGGGGTGATCCGGGATCTTCTCCAGGCCCGCCTTCTTGCAGATGTGGGCAAGATCCTGGACGTACAGCTTCTGGGCCGTGGACATTACCAGATCGAGTTCGAGACCGCCCAGAGCGTGGCCAAGGTCCTTGCCATGAGTCCCCTTGACATCAGGGGTGCTCGGGCTTTTTTCAGACCTTGGCAGCATGGCTTTGACCCAGCAGCGGCTGAGCAGGGAGAGCGCCTTTTCCATGTTACAGTTTGCTTCCCTGGACTCCGCCGGGAGTATCTTCCGCTCCTCTCTAGGCTAGGAGCATTGGTGGGCTCGGTACTAGAGACTGGCCCCACAGCAGCTTCAGTGGTGGCCAGAGCAGCTGGGCTACCTTCGGTCAGAGTGTTGGTGTCTGACATCTCCTCCCTTCCTAAGGTCATTCAGCTACCTAGGATAGGGGGGGGGATGGATTGATCAGAGAGTGGAGTTCTCGGGGCTCCCGAACCAGTGCTTCATTTGCAGGCAGGTCGGTCATCTGGCCAAGGCCTGCCCTCGCAGGAGACCCCGACCCTCACCACAGCAGCAGGCCCCTGATGGACCGCCCATAGACGGCTCGGCAGGCTGCCTCCGGGACACCTGCTCAGGCCACAGAGACCTCGGAGTGGCAGCCTGGACAGGGGCGCCGCCGAGGGAGACAGCCACAGCAGCACGTCCATAGACCGCTGCAGCAGCAGCCACAGTCTCAGCCTCACTGGGTTCCCGTGGGGAACAGTTTTGCTCCTCTCCAGGAGGAGGAGACCCCTGCGGCGACGACTGAGGACCTGGAGATGCCAGCACCCCCTCCTTCACCCCCCACACCCCCGTCCCCTCCCACCGACTCGCTTCCACCTTCGCCTCCTCCCATCCCCGCTCCGGTTTCGGCAGCGGCTCCCTCTCCACCCGCCTCGCCCCCCCCCCTCCTCCCCCCCCGCCCGCCTCACCTTCCCGGGAGGCCCTGGCAGTCCCCTGGCGCTCACCTGCAGTTCGGAGGGCGCTGAGCACCGACCTCGCTCGAGCACCACAGAGGAGACCTACCATGCCGATTCGGGCTTCACGGATATCATCTATCCGCAGTCGGCTGAGTCGCCTCGGCATTAGACAGCGCTCGGAGGCTTTTGATTACGCCTTCACACGGCTTTTTGGAGCAGAGGGCCCCCATGAGCCAGCACCCATCCGAGTTCATGTAGTGATACCTCCGGCCCGCGGGGAGGAGGCACTTGATTCAGCGGTGGTCTTTTCGTTCCCTCTATGTGGCCCTTGCGACCGGGAGTGGACTCTAGAGCTCACTCTTAGCACTTTGAAGACTCAGGTAGTTGAGTTTTCTCATCATGTGAGCGATCTGGAGGTGACAGATGTGATAGGCCGACTATGGGAGTTGGCTCATTTTTTCTTGGATCCCGGGAGTGTGGATGCCTCAGGGATTCGTCATTTGGTCATTCGCATAGTGACAGACCTTGCACGCGACCCTGGATATGTATGTATACACGAGGTTGCTTTGTCAGAGCGGGAGGCAGTCGCCATGGGCCATAGCCACTGGCGCCTGATCCGTGATTCTTGCAGTACATCGGGTGGGCAGATTCGCAGCCGCTCGGATGGGGACTACTCTCCATCCAAGCCGCTAGCGAAGACCCGCCGTACGGCTGAGACAACCTCCACCTCAGCAGGTCATCCATGAGGATCATCTCATGGAATGTACAGGGCCTTGGCGGAGCACATTTTATACGCTATCGTGGTTGCTTGAGACAGGAGCTTCAGAGATACCTGGTTGGTGGCAGCATTGATATTTTGATGATGCAGGAGCACCACTTGGGTGAGAGCAGGATCCGGAGATATGGTTCGGTGATGCTTGGTAGATGGGACACCTTTTGGTCTGCAGGGTTTGGTCCTTTGGGTGGACAGGGAGGAGTATGCATGGTCATTGCAGATGTATGGCGGCAAGCCATTGTGGATCGAGGGATCATTGTGCCTGGTAGAGCACAGTATGTCATTCTGAGGATGCATGATGAGCTATTGGGCGTGCTCAACGTCTATGCGCCCAATCATGCTAGTGCCAGAGCAGAGTTCTGGACCTAGGTTACGGATGCATTGCCAGAGGCCGCACATTGGTGTGTCGGGGGAGACTTCAACATGCTTGAGGACCCGGCCGATAGGGTGGGAGGCAGTCATGTTACAGTGCACGGCATGGAGCTTGCAGCTTGGGACCGGTTTTGCATGTCACTGAGGATCACTGATGCATGGCAGCATGGGGCCTTCTCCCGCTCTCAGGACAGTCTTAGTTTCTCTCGGTCGGATCGCCGGGGCAGGGAGGGACTAATCTATCACGGATTGATCGCTTTTATGTGGGCGACTGGTTAGGGGAGTGAGGGGGCTCCGTCGGCATTCTCGCTGGCACCTCATTCTCAGATCATGCGCCAGTTATTTTGACATTGGAGGAGAGGACTCGGGAGCCCAGCTTGCAGTTGAGGATCCCAGAGAGGGTACTTGCAGATCCCAGTCTTGCTGAGGACATTGAGAGGATCTGGCATGTTAGTCAGTGCTCTGACCAGGATGCAGCAGGCCAGTGTGCCCAGGGACTCATCGAGCTCTTTTCTGCACACTGCAGCTTTGACACGGCTGGGAGAGATTCGCGAGCGAGAGCATCGGCTGAGACGCAGCCTTGCTTCGCTACCTATGTGTAGTTCCGGGCTAGGGGACGCCCGCCTGTGAACCGTGCGTGTGAAACTGTCTGCTGACATGGTTGTGTGGTATGTGAACAGGTGGTAAGTATTACCCAATCTAGGCTCAAATAGCCTTTAGGACTTGGCCAATATTTATAAGTGAGTGCGTTCCCACTTCATTAAAGTTTGGGCGCCCAAAAGTCACTTACAAATTATGACCGCTTCCAAGTTCACACTCACTGAAGTCCTGAGGCGGACAAGACTCAATGTCCAGGACCTGATCCTCCCTTTTTACTCATAAATGGGCATCTCCCCATGTCCTCTCATGTGATTGGACCCCAATTCACTTACTTATTAAGAGAAAATTGGTGTTTTCTCTTCATAAGGATTTTTGGAGGCTGAAAACTTTGTTTTTCCACCATTTTTCTCCATTTTCCAAGCTCTCCATAGCCATACCCAACTTGCTAGGGTGTTTTCCAAGCTTCCAAGAGTGTTTCCAAGTGCTAATCACTCTCCTACTCATTCCCAATGACTGAAATTCAGCAAAACAGCTCTCATTTTTGCTGTAATTTCTGGTCTTTTTGCTGAAAACCCTAATTTCAGCCTTCCTTTCTCAAGTTGAACCATAGGGGAAGCTTTCCCAGGGTTCCCTTCATCCTCTTGAAGACTTTTGTCGCGAAGGATTGCGGCAAATCGAAGATATCAACACTTCTAAAGCTTATCAACACTTCTAAAGCTTCCAACGTGAAGGCTTCCGCTTGCAACAACTTCTATGAAGACTGGTAAGCTAATTGGACAATGTGTTGTCATTACTTATTCAGTAGAAGGGCAGGACTTCTTGTTTAGCCGCCCTGTGTAGTATTTCTCTTGTCCTATGTGCTCTTGAAGATGTTGCTACCTTGCTTGGTAGAACATAGAGCCAATGGTAGAGAATATGGGCACTGAAGTTGGGCCGGGCATCAAGGCAGCTCCTTGGTGATCTACATTGACATACCATTGTTTTCTAAATGCTGAATTTCATATGCATTGGCATGGAGGATTTGGCAATGGATGCCCGTGAAGCTATGTATTGAATTTCTCCAATAGTAATACAATTTACTCAAGGGAGGGGTCGGCTGTTCCGGCTCATTGTGTGTCTCTTATCAATTCAGCAATTTACTTCTTGTATATGAGCAAGTGTCCTTCAAATCTTAGTGTATTTAAGTGTATTGATTAGCATTGTGTTCAACCAAGTTACACAAGATGTCACCAGCCAAGATCTTCTGACGTACAAAGTGATACTGTATCTCCATGTGCTTGGTCCGAGCATGGAAGACCGGGTTCCGAGCAATAGCTATACAACTCTGGTTATCGCACTGGATGACTGTGGTCTCCTTTTGTGGAAACCCAATCTCGCCTAGCAGCCTCCGCAACCACATAACCTCGCAAGCAGCACCACAAGCAGCCCGGTACTTTGCCTCTGTCGAAGATAGGACAATAGTTGGCTGCCTCTTACTGCTCCACGAAACTGCTCTTGAGCCAAGGGTAAAACTGTATCCTGAAGTAGATCTCCTCGTGTTTGGATCTCCTCCCCAATCTGAGTCACTCCAACCTTGGAGTCTGACTCCATCCCCTCTTGTGTAAAAGAGTCCTAGATCCTTTGTACTCTGCAGGTACCGCAAGATCCACAATCCTGCGTCCCAATGAGACTTCAATGGTGTCTGCATAAAAGAGCTCAACAGCCCCATGGAGAAGCTCAAGTCCAATCTGGTGTTCAGCAACCAGATCAATGAACCAACCAACTTCCGGTACTGCGAGGCATCAACTGGCTCACAAGGATCATTACAGGTTAACTTTGTGTTTGGGTCCATCGGCGAAGTAATAGGCTTGCAGTTCTCCATCCCAAAGGCCTCAAGCAACTCATGAACATACCGCTGCTGAGAGACAAAAAACCCCCTCTGGGTCTGCTAGATCTCCAATCCCAAAAAGAAGTGGAGTAAGCCTAAGTCGGTCATCTCAAACTCCTTTGACAAGGCAGTCTTCGTCACTCCAATGTGCTCCACATGACCGCCGGTGAGAATGAGATCATCCACATAAAGGATGATAATCGTAACCATCCCACGTTCCCGAAAGAAATACAGGTTAGGATCTGCAACCGATCTCTGAAATCCAGTCCGAACATTCCAAGCCCTGGGAGCCTGCTTAAGACCATATAAGGCCTTACGTAACCTGTAAACCTTTCCTTCTGATCCTGGACCAACAAAGCCTGGAGGCTGCTCAACATACACCTCCTCTTGGAGGTCACCATTAAGGTGTCAGAATATGCAGCGGAAATGATAACCAAACTTGGGTTGACAAGAGCAAGTAGAATAGACAGCACAAGATACACAGAGAAATAGGCGTGTAAACTCTTCTCTATACACTAGATCCCGCTGAAAACTGAATGATACAATGGTGGGGAGCATGGGGCCTATTTATATGCCCCATGCATGCAGTCGGCCAGCGCTAGTGGCCCTCCACGACTGCATAAAGCAGTCGGCCAGCAGTAGTAGTCTCCACGATTGTAGGAGCAAGTCGGCCAGCCACCAGCACCTCCACGACTATGTAAAACAGGTCGGCCAGCCATGAGGTGCAGTCGGCCAACACCATGGGCTCTTGCCAACCATCTGGCATCCATCCACACCAAGGGAAAAATGGGAAAAAATACGGTGGGTGAGGAAAAATGATAAAACACCTATACAGGGTGGGCACACCCACAACAGAGGCCCTGGCGTATAAAAATAGACAGGAGATGACTTCTAACATAAGGAGCGCAAATTTTACATCCATTTGATACACGGGCCACCTCTGAGAAGAAGCAAGGGCAAGAACGGTCCGAATCGGGGACATCCGTGCTGTCGGTGCAAAGGTTTCCTCGTAGTTGATGCCTGGCCGCTGAGCATAACCTTTAGCCACAAGTCTGGCTTTGTGTTTGTCCACCGACCCATTTGACGCATATTTGGACTTAAAGACCCATTTGACACCAATGACTGACCGTTTTGACGGCCTTGGTACCAACTCCCATGTGTTGTTCTTCTCGATGGCATCAAGTTCCGCCTCATGGCTTTCCTCCAAGTATCTTGTGAAAGGGCTTCCTTGACGGAAGTGGGCTCCTTGTCCCGCATAATACGAGACATCAGAAGAAGCTCCGCTATATTGCTTTTGTCTCGGACTCTATGTGATCTTCGAGGGCTGTCCTCTGTGGTCCACTCGGAGGGTAACTCCGTGACACCTGACTCCCGAAGGGTGTCCAACAACCACTTGGGTACTCGAATAGATCGTGGAGCCTCCTGCTGTTGCGGGGGCTCTACTCTAGCTGCGGGCTCAACCTCTTGTGTTGACTGAGGGTGATCAACGGGAGTAATGGTCTGGGAATCATCATCAGACTCCTCTGGATCTCCAAGAAGTGGCGGCTTCTCGATTGTGGATACTGGAACATGCTCATCAAAGACCACATCCCGGCTGACAACAATCTCATTCCTGTTTGGATCATACAATCTGTATCCCTTGGAAAGAGAATTATACTCCACAAATATAAGCTTGCGGGATTTGGAGTCAAGCTTCCCCCTCTGCTTCTTCGGAATATGAACATATGCATCACTCCCAAAAACACGGAAGTGCGAGACATCGGGTTTCCTGCCAAAGTGTGCCTCAAACGGAGTCATGTTAGGTACTGAAGTCGTCGGAGATCGGTTGAGGGTATGGACAGCCGTTGCCACAGCCTCTCCCCAAAGTGGACGAGGAAGATCACGATGCTCCAGCATGGTCCTCGCCATCTCCACCACAGTCTTGTTCTTGCGTTCTACAACTCCATTCCCCGAAGGTGATCTTGTATTGGCCAGTTCCCTCTTGATGCCATGGTCTACACAAAATCTGAGAAATACAGTCGAGGAGAATTCACCTCCTTTGTCAGCCCTGAGAGTCTTTACCTGCAATCCAGACTCTTTCTTCACCATCACGTGCCAATCCTTGAACCGTGCAAAAGCTTGGTCCTTCTGTGAAAGAAAGTAGACCCACGTGAATCTGGTACAGTCATCAACAAGCAACATGAAATAGAGAGATCCTCCCAATGATGGTGTCTGCTGAGGTCCACACAAGTCAGTGTGAATCAACTCCAACGGTTTCGAAGCCTAGAAGCCTGCTTCGGAAAGGATTCCCTGTGCTGCTTACCACGTATGCAAGAACTGCAACGTCCTTGCCTACTGCCAACATCTTGCAAGCCAACCACCATCTGGTCTCGGAAAGCTCGCCGCAATGCATCCACATTGAAGTGGCCAAAACGAAAGTGCCACAAATCTCCGACCTGAGAACCTGTCAACGAGGAGAGTGCAGAGAGCTTGTAGATACCATTCTCCACACCGCCTTCCCAAACAGCCTGGCCAGTCTCACGGTCCCGTAGAGCAACTGAATGCTCCTCAAATTCCACCTGAAAGCCAGTCTTGCATACTTCATGCACTGACAGAAGATGAAAACCCAGAGCAGGGACATAAAGAACACGGGAAGCATGCTTGCCCCCCTTGCCGTCGGGAATAATCTCCATCCGGCCCTCACTGTGTATCGGAATAGTGGAGTTGTCACCACAATAAAAATGCGACCTGACTGCCGTTTCAGTTCCAAAAAGAAGTCACGGGATGGAGTTATGTGCCTGGAAGCACCACTGTCAAGAAACCACTCCCAGGTATCCTTCGCGATGAAGTCAAGATACCTTCGCGATGAAGTCGACTGCCTCCTCGCTCGAAGATGATGAAGCATCGGAGTCCATCATCTCTAAGTGCACAAATGCAGGAGTCTTTGCAGCTGTGGCTGAAGAATCAGCACTCTTCCCAGTCCGCTTAGGACACTTCCTCCAATAGTGGCCTTTCTCGCCACAATCATTGCAGGATCGTTCGGCCTTTAGCTTCTCTTGTTCTGAGTCGGGCTTCTTCTCAGAAGACTTCTCCGGTGAAGCCTTCCCTTTGCCCTTAGTGTTATTCCGGCCTTTCGACCGTTGGCTAGTTAAGGCCTCCGAACCTCTGCTGTGAGGAGGGTTCGTGAAACGTTCCTCCTGGTCCAGGACCATTGGCACAAGCCATAGTCACAAGGGACGAGGGACGGTAACGAGGGACGGGGACGGGGACAGGGACGGGGACGGGACGAGGGATGGCCATAAGTAGGGAACGGGGACAGGGGAGGGAACGACACTCAAAAAATACTTTTTTTTAAAAGATTTTCTACTCCACACTTATTCTACTTTGGAAGTACATCAAAATGAGCACAAATTTACACTAAAATGGTAAGCTTTTGAGTCGTATTAACAAAATACGCCAATCAAAGAGTGAAGGCATTGACGGTTGAGGAGGATGCTATGGTTGAAGATGGATTGAGCCTTGAGCAATGAGAGAGAGAGAAATGAAATGAAATGTTATATTAACGTCTTCAAAAGGCCATAATGACCTATGAGACCAAAAGTTACATCATGGTGGATCTGATACAATGTCTGGATAAAAAAACCCAGAAAATGAAAAATAAAGATGATACTACTGGCACCTAGAAAATGAAACTGGAACTGGAAGGTAAACAGAAACCCTTATAGGGTGTGAATATAGTGAGGGGGGGTACGCTATGGAGGTGAGTGGAATATAGTGAGGGGATACAATATCATGTGGGACGGAGGGGTACACTATGGAGGTGCCTATTTGTCTCGGGGGAGATCCCACAAGCCATGTATGTAGGAGACTGGTCTCGTAAGAGCCTCAATCACCAGAGGGGCAGCCGCCAGCTTTGCTCGAATAATCTCATGAGGTACCACGGCCTTGGCTCTAATAATCGTAGCAATCATAGATACCAAAGGCCTCTCCATACCTCTCCACCCGCCTGTGCTGTGATGGCCCACTGAAGGTCCCCATATCTGCACTCCATAAAGCATAGCTGATGTCACTAGAGTGTCAAAAAGCCAAAGTTTCGTTCGAGGTTCCTGAAACTGAACTTGCGAACACATCCTCTCCAAACCACCCAGGGCTGCATGTGCTCTAGTCAATCTAGTCTCTGCTGCTCTCCTCATCGAAAACACTGGCCCACTGAATACTACCCCAAGATATGTATATGCATCTGTATACTCCACAATCTCTTGTCCATATGTAAATGTGGAAGCTGATCGCCTACCCCACTGTGGCGTGGTGTTAAACACCATAACCTTGGTTTTGCCAAGGTTGACAGACAATCCACTATCATGTGCAAACTCATGTAAAGCATCCAGATGACGCTGCATACCCTCAGGGGAGTCAGAGATCAACACAATATCATCAGCATATAACAATAGTGGGATCCATGTACCTGCTAGCTGGGCTCCTCTGTCCCGCAATCTCTCAATGTAGTCAGAAGCCTCATCCACATACATACCAAACAATGAAGGAGATAACGGGCAACCTTGCTTCACTCCTATAGTGGAGTGAACCAAAGTAGAGACCCCCTCTGGGGTGCGTACTTGTCATGCAACTGATCTATATAAAGCCATAATCCCCCATATGAGCTCTGTGGGTACCCCCATCTCCTGTAATCGCCTCATCAATCTGGCTCTGGGCACTGTATCAAATGCTTTGCGGAAGTCCACAAAGCTACAATAAATCCGTCGCCCATGCGACCTGCCCTCCTCAATAATGGCCCGCAGAGTCAAGATGTGGTCAAGAGTAGAGAAACCTCTCCTGAACCCTGCCTGTCCCTCAGCTCGAATGCCAACTCTCTCTGCCCATCTACTCAACTGCTGCTCAAGAATGGATGCATACAATCGTGCTAGTGTGTGACCAATCATAATAGTGCGATAATTCCTTGGCTCCATAGGGTCCCCTGACTTGAAGATAGGCACGATGGTGGACCTACTCCAAGTCTCGGGTAAGCCTTCGCACATAGCACGATTGAACATCACTGCTAGAAGCTCTGCCAGCATGTCTCTCGCATGAATAAAGTGCTCAGCGACCAATCCATCATGATCATATGCTCTCCCAGTCTTCATCCTATCAATGGCCTTCCTTACCATCTCTGCGGTAAAGAAAGTACATGTCTGTGGGCATGGTGCTGGTGGGTCAGGAAAAGGTCTCTGTCCAGGAACTGTATATAGAGATGCTGCATAACTACCCCAGACCTCTGTAGAAGTGATGGCCAAAGCAGGGGAGGACTCATGAAACAGACGCCAAGCCTCCCTCGAATCCTGGCTCAAGAATAGCTGGTATAATTCCTGCTCTAGCTGAGCAAGGAAGGCCCGCTTCTTCCTTCGCACAAGGCGTCGGAAGGCAATACGTGACTGTCGGTGAGTAGTGACTCCCAAAGCAACCTCCTGCTTCTGCAGTCGGGCTCTGGTCTCTCTGCACTCCTCATCATATCAGCTGTTCTGGGGCATACATCTAGAACGCTGTCTCTGTCCAGGCTGAGTATGTGGATATGCCTCTCTCGCTGCATCATGTAAAGTCTCTGTCAGTATATGGGTCAACTCCTCCAAAGGTCTCCCTGGCTCCTCTGTGTACAGACGTCTATAAATCCCATCTGTGTAGACAGCATCAGTCTCTGAGGTAAAAGTATATCGAGTGTGATCTGCCCCTCGTGTCCTCTGAGCTGTGGTACAGTGAAAAGAGATAGTCAATGTCAACAATGCATGATCCACTACTACCCCAATGGGCCGAGATCCAACTGTGAAGTCCTCAATGCATGAAACAAAGCTGGGCATAGCCATAACATAATCCACTGTGCTAGCACCATGTCTATGTGGAAAGCAAGTAAATCCAGCTCTGCTGACGGAAACCTCTGCAAGCCATTAAGTATGGCCAACCCATGTGCAGTCCCCATATCTACCAAATATCTCCCATACTCTGTGCACTCCACATCCTGTGAGCGTCTGTCTAATCCCATATCCAGAGTGTCCAGCTCTCTCAGCATCTCCTCCGAGGTATCATAAAAGGCTGTCTAGCGGTTGCCCGTCCGGGCATTAAAGTCCCCTAACAGGATGATGTCTCCATCCCTAGAGAACTCCCATATGTCATCATCTAGCATAGAGAAAGGAGACTGCCCTCTAGGTGCTGCATATGTCGATGTACTAGGAGCAAAATAGCATATGGCAATATACAGGAATCTGCCTGTGTCGGCCCTCAGTCTCACCCACATATATCTGGCCTGATCATCTCTCCGAACGATGTGTAGAAGCGGTTGCAGCTCCTCCCTGAAAAGAACTGCCACCCCTCCTGATCCTCTACTACTGTGTACCGTTCTCGTCCCTACTCTGCAAGCTGTCTCCCATCTGTATCCTGTCACCTGTGGCATCATCTGACCAGGGGCCTGGTGAGTCTCTGAGTAGAAGACTATATCTCTATCTCTAAAGCTGTCCTCAAAGGCACCTACATCAAGTTTGAGGGATCCATTGCAGTTCCAGGCTGCCAGCTTTAATTTGGTCCCATAGGTCTCGCACCGTCATGTAGAGCGTTGCTCCACGATGACCACCCTCCCTTCTCTATAAAATGCTATCTTTCCCTTTTCTCTTGCCGCTCTAATCTCTGGCATGACTTCCTTCATATGTGCAAGCTGTGAAAGAGTAAGATCATCACCAAGAAAAATGCCTGTATTCTTTAAAGTGGGTCGTCTCTTCAAGAACTCCTTCTTCGCCTCAATAGAGGGGAAGCGAAGTATGAGAGCTCTTTCCTTTGATGTTTCTCCGTTGCCTCCGCTTTTTTTGCCCACTCTCCAGGCTTTTGCGTGTGCCGGACTGTCAATCCCCATCAACCCCATAAGCTCTTTCACCTCTTCAACTTTATCCCCGTCTTTAAGACCGGTAATCCTCACATGCAAAGCACGTGTACGTCTTCGTTGTTCCTCTTCCAAAGTCATGTTAATGATTGTAGGTGTAGGGGTTGTTATCTCCTTACCTTTACCCTTCTTGGCGACCTCTATCCACTTCTCCGCTTCATCCATCTTCTTTTGAGTCTTGGTGATGACTTCCACCCATGAGGAAGTCTTTGCTTCGTGTTGCTTCTCTTCTTCCTTAATTGCCCGTACTTGTTCCTTGATGACCTTGAGCTCTTCTATCATGGATGGCTGAATTTCACCTTCAAGTCCACCATTTGCCTTGGCCTCTGCAAGCTCCCTCTGAAGAGCTGAAATTACGCCTTTGAGCGTGTTGACTTCCCCGTGAAGGTCTTTGACTTCCGCTATGAGGTCCTCCTTCTCCTCTTTCCACCGCTTACCCTCATTGAATACCATTTGGAGAAAGTTGGCTTTCTCCTTCCACCATCCCTCCATCTCTGCCTTCCATTCCTTCATCTTCTTTTCCACATTTGTTATCCTCTTGTTTGTGACCATAAAGGTCGCCTTCGTCGGGTTGCGCAAGGGGGAAGCCATGGAAGAAGCGAGAGAGAGAGAGAGTTATGCTGCTGCCTTGGGGGAAAGGGGGGGTGCGTGGGGAAAGGGGGGGTGCGTGGCCTAACGGATAGATAGACTGGCCAGCATATTGGCCAGCATATTGCCAGCAGAACTGTGCGGCGTATAGCGAACAGGGCAGCAGGTGGGTGGGGGTGACAGAAAGTTCGAACAGAGAGGGGGCGGCGAACAGCAGGCGGGAGGGAAGGCGGCGGAAGCGAACAGGGCGGTGGCGGCGAGCAGGGGGAACAGCAGGCGGGAGGGAAGGCGGCGGAAGCGAGCAGGGCGAACAGCAGGCGGCGGAAGCGAACAGCAGGCGGGAGGGAAGGCGGCGGACAGGGAAGGCTCAATGTACACGACTCAATGTACTGATTGGAGAGAGAGAGAGAGAGAGAGAGAGAGAGAGAGAGAGAGAGAGAGAGAGAGAGAGAGAGAGAGGCGACACAGGTTCGAATAGGCTCAGGTGAGAGAGAGAGAGAGAGAGAGAGAGAGAGAGAAAGAGAACCTAGAGGCCTAGAAGCTTGGAAGTTGGAAGACTCAAGAGGCTTGAGGGGGAGAGAGAGAGAGAGAGAGAGAGAGAGTCTAGATAGTAGAGAGTAGAGCCTTGTGTGAGAGGCTTGGAAGTTACTAAGTTAGAAGAAGCTTGAGGGAGAGAGACTAGAGAGAGTAGATACACTCATAGAGTGTAGCTTGAGGCTTGAGGCTTGAAGGTTGAGAGAGAGAGTTGCTTGAACTTTGAAAACTTGAAGGGGTGTGTGTGTGCTTGTAGCCTTGTAGCCTTGTTCTTATATAGATATTAGATAGGCAAGAGAGAGAGGCAAGGGCAAGACTTGAGAGAGAGAGAGAGGCAAGGGCCAAGCCTCAAGGGCCAAGGGCCAAGGCCCCAAGGCTCAAGCCTAAAGGCCAAGACTCAAGGCAAGAGAGAGGCAAGGGCCAAGGGCCAAGGCCCAAGCCTCAAAGGCTCAAGGCCTCGCCAAACGGCTAGAAATGGCCAAGGCAAACGGCTAGAAATGGCAAAAAAAACCAGTCTGACTGCGCGCAACGGCTCCTAGCCGTCCCCGTTTCTACTGCCGTCCCCTTCACCATCCCTTGTGAGGGACGCCTCCAGGGGGACGTCCGCAAGAAGACTCCATTGAGTTCCTAATGTTGGGTCAAAGCCATGTTGCCAAGGTCTGAAGAATGTCCGACCGTGCCCTGTCGTCCTCGTTGCTGAACCGTCCCGACCCGCCGTCCCTCCGTTCCAACAGTCCGTCCCTTCTGTCCCCTGTGACTATGGCACAAGCTCCTCCCAGGTAATGGTGCTGAGCCTGCCACTCGTAATCAAAGAGGAGTAGAAAGCAGAATACTGTCATGACCCTGTGAAAGTGGAACAGCATAAGTGTGAGCATGGTGGTTGGTGAGCAAGATAAATTCTTAAAGATGCATACTTGGGTGTCCGGACAAAAGTAATATGTGTGGACAATCCCAAGTGTGAAGGGGGGACCGAGGTATTAAATTTTATAAGGTTTATAAATCTTGGGTGGCCCTTAGTTTTTAAAAACTTTAAGGGAGGGCCACTAGGATAATTATGGAGGGGGGCTACTCTACTTTTAGAGTACACGCCTCCCTCTCCGTCTCTCTCTCGCTTTTTGGAGAAGGAGGAGTCGACTGGCTGCATGGAGAACAGGGTGGAATTGGTCGCCTGCAGGAAGCCGTACACACGAGTGCTGCGGGTACAGTTCTGTACGGACAGCTGGCGCATCATAGTTGTACACGAGTGTTGCAGGTACTATTTGGGCTGCGCTGCGTGGAGAGAGACTGGCCGGCGCATCACATAGGCGGGTATGTGCAGGCAATGCATTAGTCATGTGTGTTGCAGGTGCTGACCTATACGGACAAGTACAGGCGGGTACTGACATTCCTGTCCAGTGCAGAACTGCGTTTAACAGTTGGTAAACTCTGAACATATCTTTCTTTCTTTCCAGTGGCTTATGTCTGCTACAGAGTTGTTTCCTCTGGCCTTTTGTGAGAGGAGGGGTATGGGAGTTTGAAGGGTGGAAACAGAGTTGGACAGTGGATTTGTACTTGGGCCGAGTTTGAAGCCATGAACATGGAACAGCCAAATGCATGCTCAAGGCTGCTCTGTTGTCTTGTCTTGGTTGATTAGAGGAGACTACAGTGTGTTGCTTTTGTGGGACACAGATCTGTATGTGAATCCTCTATGCTAAGAGGTCTTGAGGGCTGCCAGATTATTGGACATGCAGGTTTACTTTCCTTGACTGGCTTTGTTGTACTCAGTTAAACTTTCCATTGAATTTGAATAAAGAAATACCGAAAGGGGCGCCAAGCTTTGGGGCCAATAGTTGTCGTTTTCCTTTTTGTTCTGGAGCATTCTAGCTCCTGTTCATTTGTTATTTGTCTGGACTACAATTGGAAAGGTGACTGCTAGTCTACCGCACTTTGGTTTCAACTAGAGGCCGGTTTCAACACTTAAGATAGTCCACTAAGTCTTAACTTGGAGAAAATTTCCTATTTATCGACACCTTGACCATGTAGAGATTCAAGGATACGATTCATAGGTAAGACCTAGTCCTATCCCGCAGGGGGAGTGTGATCTTCTAAAAATCAAATCACCCATAGGGTAATTGATCATAAATTGGGCAACTACTAGACTTGATTTCTAGAGACAACGCTTTTTTCCTCATCCATGCAAGGCACAGCCGCTGGCCTAGTCTTCTAGAATAGAGTTGCCCAAGAACCTATTTATCTAGCGTAGGGCTTTCACTTAATCTGTTGGAAAGCTACCCGACTAATCGGGTCCACCCGTCCGTAGGATGGTGTCGTCGGGGCATTCCATCCTCCCACTTTCCACCCTACTCACATGTCAATTTGTTTTCTAATTAATCCTACCACACTGTTTGACATAAATAAACATGTTCCTTAATTTAGGTCCTTTTCACAAGGACAGTCTTTTTTCACAATACAATAATACCAAAGACAAGATATATATAAAAAGTTTATACATGAATCAATTCCATACAAACCAAACCGGCTCTCTTATTCTTTTTCTCCTTTATACTGCCGATGATCTAGAATTCGGCCTTCCAGCCTCTACATGGTGGGTTAAACCCTACGGGACCATACACCTCATCGTGAGCCGCTGGCGAGGACTCAAGCTGGCCTGTCGCCCTCTCTCAGGCTCCATCGCTCGATCCTCCTGCCCCTCAGAGGGATGTCTGCACACTAGGGTGGGCTTATTCACCGCACTAGCCTGGGCCCTCAGAACTAGACAGCATCATAGTCTCTCGCCTCAATCGGCGAACCTTATTCTCCCAATGGTATGAGGGATATCTTGGGCCATTCCCGGGCTTTGCTAACGACGTTGCCCGGCTACACAAGCACGGAACGGAGTTAGCGTCGAAGCCAGGAAAAACTTGCACTCTTTAAGATAACAATTTCAATGCAATTCATTGAATACATCATCACTTAATTCGTAACTTCATACAATTTTATGTCATTATTTTAAAAGGAAAAGATACAGATTTATTAACACTAATATTAAAAAAAAAACTCTTTAAAAGATGACCAAGCTAACCTGGCCACCATTTCCTTGAGAAGCTTGTAAAGGGAGGGTTGGAGCCGCATCGGGAGCATCTCCTTTAATCTCGTTGTTGCGCGCTCCTCCCGAGGTTATATTCTGACGTTTCTGGGAAGAGGCCATCTTGGACGTTGTCTTGTAGGGCTCATTGTCGCGGTCGAAACACTCCAGTCAGATCTCAAGTCTGAGATCGTTTGCTCACCGTATGAGCAAAAGACCGTAGCGCATGAACCCTCTCTTAAGGCTAAAACCTCTTACTGAAGTCCACGCAAATGGGGGGGGGGGGGGGGGGTTGGGAGTTGGAGTTTATAGGCACTTTTACCTAGACACTTGGTAACTGTATAGGGACCACAATACCTAGGGCTGAGCTTCTTATATTTCCCAAGTGATAGAGAAGGTCGCACTCGTCGTAGAAGAATTTTGTCTCCTTCCTTGAAGATCCTTTCAGGCCTCTTGGTGTCAGCATAATGCTTTTGTCGATCTCGGGCAGTTTTAATATCCTTTTGGATTGCCTTGGTTTGTTCCTCCATCTCTTCGAGCATTTTCCTGGATGCCTCAACTCTTATGGTCGGATCAGAGAAATTTAGAGGAGACAAGCATTCTTGCCCATAGAGTGCTTTGAATGGTGACATTCCTATGCTCTGATGATAAGATGCATTGTAGGCAAATTCTACTAGAGGAAGGTATTGAATCCACCTTCTTGGTTCCCGTCCACAATATGCTCTGAGAATGTCTTCAATTACTTGATTGACTCTCTCAGTCTAGCCATCGGTCTCTGGAGGATAAGCTGTGCTAAAGCAAAGTTGAGTTCCAAGGGCTTGAAATAAGGACTGCCAGAACTTTGAAGTGAAGTCAGAATCCCGGTCACTTACTATCCTTTTCGGGGGACCATGAAGTTTGAGGACTTCCTTGATGAATATTCGAGCAACATCAAAAGCTTTGAAGATCTTCTTTGCTGGTATATGGTGAGCTACTTTGGTAAGTAAGTCCACTACTACCAGAATGGAGTCATATCCTCCTTGAACAGTGGGGAGACTTGTGACAAAATCCATACTAATGCACTCCCACTTCATTTGGGGAATATCCAAGGGTTGAAGTTTCCCATGCATCTTGACCCTTTCAGCTTTGATCCTTTGGCATGAGAGACATTGCTTCAAGTACCGAAGGACATCATTTTTCAAGCTTGCCCAATGAAAGCTCCTTCTTACGGCATTTAATGTTTTTGCATAGCCTGGGTGTCCTGCAGCAGGACTATCATGAGCTTCATGGAGGATTAGTTTCTTTAAAGCAGGATTCTTAGGGATACATAGCCTGTGATTGAAGTAGAGACTTCCTTCATGAGTGGAGTATCCCTTGATTAGATTCTTCTCTTTCTCTGAATTTTCCCCTTCTTCTACTAACTTCATCATCCTCTGATAATCTGGATCATGAGATGTGACTTCTTTCACCTTGACCATGGGATTATTTGGCATTGAAATTGCACTCAAGAAAGATTTGTGGCTAAGTGCATCTGCTACCACATTATCTTTCCCAAGGCGGAATTTGATGTCGAAGTCATATTCTTGTAGAATTTCAATCCATCTCCTTTGCTGCATATTGAGGTTAGGCTGGGTGAAGATCCACTTCAGACTTTTGTGGTCAGTTACAAGCTGGAATTTGTCCCCCAAGAAGAGATAATGTCTCCATAATTTGAGGCAATGAACAACTACTAAGAGCTCCAAATCATAGGTGGCATAATTTTGCTTCATATTGCTTCAGCTTGCGGGAAGTATAAGCGACTGGTCTTCCTTCTTGGCCTAAGACACCACCAAGTGCTAGACTACTGGCATCAATAACCACTTCAAATTCCTTCGTGAAATCAGGAAGTTTCAGGACTGGGACAGAAGTAATAATGATCTTGAGCCCATCAAAACTGTTTTGATGGATTGGCAGCCACACTATTTTGCAATCCTTCTTAAGAAGATCTGTCAAAGGTGCAGCTACCAAGGCATAATCTTTGATAAAAATCCTATACGATCCCGTGATCCCCAAAAACCCACGAACTTCACGAACTGATTTAGGGGGTGGCCACTCCAGAATATCTTTGACCTTGGCGGGGTCTACTGAAATGTCATCTTTGGAAATGATGAACCCAAGATACTCAATTTGATGAGTAAAGAAGGTACATTGCTCTTCTTGGCATAGAAAATGTGTCTACGCAACAATTGCAGAACTCTACGCACATGCTCCTCATGCTCTTCCATTGATTTGGAGAGTTTGTGTCTACGCAACAATTGCAGAACTCTACGCACATGCTCCTCATGCTCTTCCATTGATTTGGAGTAGATTAAGATGTCATGAAAAAAAACAAGCACAAATTCTTCCAAGTAAGGACGGAATATATCTTGCATTCGGCGGTTGAAGGTTGCAGGAGCATTGGTTAACCCGAATGACATTACAGTAAACTCATAGTGGCCATAACGGGTATTGAAGGCTGTCTTGGGTATATCTGCTTCCTTGACTTTGATCTGATAGTAACCAGACCTCAAATCTATTTTTGAGAAGACTTTGGCCCCATGAAGCCTGTCAAGAAGTTCGTCGATGCGAGGGATAGGATACTTATTCTTGACAGTGACTTGATTTAGTCCTCGATAATCTATGCAGAGGCGGAGAGTTCCGTCCTTTTTTTGGAAAAGAACATGTGCTCCCCAAGGAGAGCTACTGGAGCGTACGAATCCTTTCTCAATGAGTTGGGTAAGTTGCTCTTTAAGTTCAATGGCTTCAGGGAGGGACATTTTATAGGGTGTTTTTGAGACGGGTTGAGCTCCAGGGATCACCTCGATTTCATGATCGACTTCTCGAGGAGGCGGTAGCCCTGTAAGCTCGTTAGGGAAGATGTCAGAGAATTCTTGGAGCCAAGAGGGTTCTGTCTCCTTACTAGGTTCAATGGCTTTGTTGAGCTTGACTAAGAAAACTTACTGACCCTTACGTGTTCCCTTGAGAAGATGTTTTGCCTTGACTACCCAAGATTTAGGTTTTTCTGTTATCCCCCGAACAGATATTACTTTGCCATGCTCATTTTCAAAAGTGATACTCCCCTGGTTACAATGAATGCTAGCTTTGTTTGCAATTAACCAATCCATCCCAAGGATTCCATCATAAATTCCTGATGGCAAGACTCTAAAGTGGCCATGAGTTCGTTCATTACCTAGCTCAAAATCAAGGTTTCCTATAGAGTGGCGAGATACTACTTCTTTCCCAGTGGCTAACTCTACAGTCATTCTTCTAGCTGTTTTTTGACCCAAGTTTAATTTTTGCAAACACCTAGGAGAAAGAAATGAATGGGTACTGCCACAATCAATCAAAAGCTGGAATGGCTTACCGTGATGAGTGGCTGGGGTTTGGATTACACCAAATTGTTTATTCGGACCTTGGTGTTCTATTGCCGCATGGACAGTGGCGCGCTCTTCTTCAGCCATTTGCAAGGTCGATTCTTCACTCATAATACAGGCGGTCCTAGCAACTGCTTCTCCGCGGCCTTTGCCACGCCCACCGCCTCTTGCACCTTGGTGGATAGGGGTTCCACGGCCTTGATTTCCTCTACCACCTTGGGAAAATGATGTTGTCATCTTGGGACAGTTGGCCCTAAAGTGTCGTGACTCATTGCACTCAAAACACAGAGGGCCTTCTCTGGAAGAAGCAGCATACGAGCGGGGGACACAAGAGTTGCTTTGTCGCCCTCTGTTGTGGTAGGGGAAATTCTGTTGGGGTTTCTTGTAGGGTTGATCTTTAGGATTTGCCTCAGGATAAGATCTCTTTTGAGGCTTAGGTTTGTCAGTCCTCATTTCTTTCACAAGGGGCTTTGCTCGTATGAGAGCATCCTGTAATGTGCTTGGCCTCATTGCTTCAAGGCGGGAATCTAAGGGTTCATTTAACCCTTGGCAGAAACGAGCCACTTGCTGGAAAGTAGTCATAGCTGGGGCATACTTCCGAAGAGTGATAAATTTGGAATAGTAGTCCTCAAGAGTTAAGCTGCAGTGCCTAATAAGACTAAAAAACTCATTCATCTTTATGGATTCATGGGATGGGGGAAGATATCTTTCCTTCACGGCCTGCTTGATGTCTTCCCACGTTTGAGAATGCTCGGTGACTCCCTTGTCACGGCACCACTGTTTCCACCAGAGTTTAGCATCTCCGATTTTGTAATTGGTATCAGAGCCGATCTTAGCTCCTAGGAATTGCCATTTAAGGACTGTTTTGCAATGAATGTTTTACCTAACATAATGCTAATTAATAAAAACATCCTACTAAAAAAACAAGTTGAATTGATGTTTGAATGATTGTAGGAAGAGGAAGATGCCTACTCGAAGTTTCTAGTTTTCCAATGCATCTTCGAGACGGTTTCTAGAGATGCCTACTCGAAGATGCATTGGAAAACTAGAAACTTCGAGTAGGCATCTTCCTCTTTCTACAATCATTTAAACATCAATTCAACTTGTTTTTTTAGTAGGATGTTTTTATTAATTAGCATTATGTTAGGTAAAACATTCATTGCAAAACAGTCCTTAAATGGCAATTCCTAGGAGCTAAGATCGGCTCTGATACCAATTACAAAATCGGAGATGCTAAACTCTGGTGGAAACAGTGGTGCCGTGACAAGGGAGTCACCCAGCATTCTCAAATGTGGAAAGACATCAAGTAGGCCGTGAAGGAAAGATATCTTCCCCCATCCCATGAATCCATAAAGATGAATGAGTTTTTTAGTCTTATTAGGCAGTGCAGCTTAACTCTTGAGGACTACTATTCCAAATTTATCACTCTTTGGAAGTATGCCCCAGCTATGACTACTTCCCAGTAAGTGGCTCGTTTCTGCCAAAGGTTAAATGAACCCTTAGATTCCCGCCTTGAAGCAATGAGGCCAAGCACATTACAGGATGCTCTCATACGAGCAAAGCCCCTTGTGAAAGAAATGAGGACTGACAAACCTAAGCCTCAAAAGAGATCTTATCCTGAAGCAAATCCTAAAGATCAACCTACAAGAAACCCAACAGAATTTCCCCTACCACAACAGAGGGCGACAAAGCAACTCTTGTGTCCCCCGCTCGTATGCTGCTTCTTCCAGAGAAGGCTCTCTGTGTTTTGAGTGCAATGAGTCGGGACACTTTAGGGCCAACTGTCCCAAGATGACAACATCATTTCCCCAAGGTGGTAGAGGAAATCAAGGCCGTGGAACCCCTATCCACCAAGGTGCAAGAGGTGGTGGGCGTGGCAGAGGCCGCGGAGGAGCAGTTGCTAGGACCGCCTGTATTATAAGTGAAGAACCGACCTTGGAAATGGCTGAAGAAGAGCGCGCCACCGTCCATGCGGTAGTAGAACACCAAGGTCCGAATAAACAATTTGGTGTAATCCAAACCCCAGCCACTCATCACGGTAAGCCATTCCAGCTTTTGATGGATTGTGGCAGTACCCATTCATTTCTTTCTCCTAGGTGTTTGCAAAAATTAAACTTGGGTCAAAAAACAGCTAGAAGAATGACTGTAGAGTTAGCCAGTGGGAAAGAAGTAGTATCTCGCCACTCTATAGGAAACCTTGATTTTGAGCTAGGTAATGAACGAACTACTTTAGAGTCTTGCCATTAGGAATTTATGATGGAATCCTTGGGATGGATTGGTTAATTGCAAACAAAGCTAGCATTCATTGTAACCAAGGGAGTATCACTTTTGAAAATAAGCATGGCAAAGTAATATCTGTTCAGGGGATAACAGGAAAACCTAAATCTAGGGTAGTCAAGGCAAAACATGTTCTCAAGGGAATACGTAAGGGTCGGTAAGTTTTCTTAGTCAAGCTCAACAAAGCCATTGAACCTAGTAAGGAGACAGAACCCTCTTGGCTCCAAGAATTCTCTGACATCTTCCCTGACGAGCTTACAGGGCTACCGCCTCCTCGAGAAGTCGATCATGAAATCGAGGTGATCCTTGGAGCTCAACCCGTCTCAAAAACGCCCTATAAAATGTCCCTCCCTGAAGCCATTGAACTTAAAGAGCAACTTACCCAACTCATTGAGCAAGGATTCGTACGCTCCAGTAGCTCTCCTTGGGAGACACATGTTCTTTTCCAAAAAAAGGAGGACAGAACTCTCCGCCTCTGCATAGATTATCGAGGACTAAATCAAGTCACTGTCAAGAATAAGTATCCTATCCCTCGCATCGACGAACTTCTTGACAGGCTTCATGGGGCCAAAGTCTTCTCAAAAATGGATTTGAGGTCTGGTTACTATCAGATCAAAGTCAAGGAAGCAGATATACCCAAGACAGCCTTCAATACCTGTTATGGCCACTATGAGTTTACTGTAATGTCATTCGGGTTAACCAATGCTCCTGCAACCTTCAACCGCCTAATGCAAGATATATTCCGTCCTTACTTGGATGAATTTGTGCTTGTTTTTTTTGATGACATCTTAATCTACTCCAAATCAATGGAAGAGCATGAGGAGCATGTGCGTAGAGTTCTGCAATTGTTGCGTAGACAGAAACTCTATGCCAAGAAGAGCAAATGTACCTTCTTTACTCATCAAATTGAGTATCTTGGGTTCATCATTTCCAAAGATGACATTTCAGTAGACCCCGCCAAGGTCAAAGATATTCTGGAGTGGCCACCCCCTAAATCAGTTCATGAAGTTCGTGGGTTTTTGGGAATCACTGGATGGTATAGGATTTTTATCAAAGATTATGCCTTGGTAGCTGCACCTTTGACGGATCTTCTTAAGAAGGATTGCAAAATAGTGTGGCTGCGAATTCATCAAAACAGTTTTGATCAGCTCAAGGTCATTATTACTTTTGTCCCAGTCCTGAAACTTCCTGATTTCACCAAGGAATTTGAAGTGGTTACTGATGCCAGTAGTCTAGCACTTGGTGGTGTCTTAGGCCAAGAAGGAAGACCAGTCGCTTATACTTCCCGCAAGCTGAAGCAATATGAAGCAAATTATGCCACCCATGATTTGGAGCTCTTAGCAGTTGTTCATTGCCTCAAATTATGGAGACATTATCTCTTGGTGGGCAAATTATGCCACCCATGATTTGGAGCTCTTAGCAGTTGTTCATTGCCTCAAATTATGGAGACATTATCTCTTGGTGGGCAAATTATGCCACCCATGATTTGGAGCTCTTAGCAGTTGTTCATTGCCTCAAATTATGGAGACATTATCTCTTGGTGGGCAAATTCCAGCTTGTAACTGACCACAAAAGTCAGAAGTGGATCTTCACCCAGCCTAACCTTAACATGCGGCAAAGGAGATGGATTGAAATTCTACAATAATATGACTTCGACATCAAATTCCGCCCTGGGAAAGATAATGTGGTAGCAGATGCACTTAGCCACAAATCTTTCTTGAGTGCAATTTCAATGCCAAATAATCCCATACTGGTCAAGGTGGAAGAAGTCTCATCTCATGATCTAGGTTATCAGAGGATGATGAAGTTAGTAGAAGAAGGGGAAAATTTAGAGAAAGAGAAGAATCTAATCAAGGGATACTCCACTCATGAAGGAAGCCTCTACTTCAATCACAGGCTATGTATCCCTAAGAATCCTGCTTTAAAGAAACTAATCCTCCATGAAGCTCATGATAGTCCTGGTGCAGGACACCCAGGCTATGCAAAAACATTAAATGCCGTAAGAAGGAGCTTTCATTGGGCAGGCTTGAAAAATGATGTCCTTTGGTACTTGAAGCAATGTCTCTCATGCCAAAGGATCAAAGTTGAAAGGGTCAAGATGCCTGGGAAACTTCAACCCTTGGATATTCCCCAAATGAAGTGGGAGTGCATTAGTATGGATTTTGTCACAAGTCTCCCCACTGTTCAAGAAGGATATGACTCCATTCTGGTAGTAGTGGACTTACTTACCAAAGTAGCTCACCTTATGCCAGCAAAGAAGACCTTCAAAGCTTCTGATGTTGCTCGAATATTCATCAAAGAAGTCCTCAAACTTCATGGTCTCCCAAAAAGGATAGTAAGTGACCGGGATTCTGACTTCAGCTCAAAGTTCTGCCAGTTCTTATTTCAAGCTCTGGAAACTCAACCCTGCTTTAGCACAGCTTATCATCCGGAGACCGATGGCCAGACTGAGAGAGTCAATCAAGTAATTGAAGACATTCTCAGAGCATATTGTGGACGGGAACCAAGAAGGTGGATTCAATACCTTTCTCTGGTAGAAGTCGCCTACAATGCATCTTATCATCAGAGCATAGGAAGAGGCATCCAGGAAAATGCTCGAAGAGATGGAGGAACAAACCAAGGCAATCCAAAAGGATATTAAAACTGCCCAACCAAGATCGACAAAAGCATTATGCTGACACCAAGAGGTCTGAAAGGATCTTCAAGGAAGGAGACAGTTCTTCTACGAGTGTGACCGAAACGAAGTTCTCTATCACTGGGAAATATAAGAAAAGCTCAGCCCTAAGTATTGTGGTCCCTATACAGTTATCAAGTGGCTAGGTAAAAGTGCCTATAAACTCCATCTCCCAGTCCATATCAAAGTCCACAATGTATTTCATGTAAGTTTGTTAAAACCTTATGTATCCACTCTCGATCATATTCTTGATGATGAACAAGTTGTAATCCCTACTCAAAGAGTCCTTGAATTACAGTCCAGTAGCATCATAGATTCCAGGGAAAGGCAACTCCAAAATAGAACTCTTGTAGAACATCTAGTACAGTGGAAAGATTACCTTGAAGAGGATGCAACTTGGGAAGATGAAGCTACACTCTTAAAGGATTATCCCCAATTCATGACGAGATGAGCACATCTTGATTTCTTTAAGGAGGGAAGGATGTAACATACCCATCTTCACTAATAAAGAAATGTCCATGTAATAGACAAATTTATGAGTTTTTATGGTATAAAAATCAATGATTTTATTAAATGATTCATTTCTACTTAGAATCTTTAAATTTTGAGTCCAAATTTGGAATTTGCGCACGATTTTACCCTAATATAGGATTTTACAGCATCCAAAACGGACACCGGATCAAGCTTATACGTAAATTTTAGTCATTTTTAGTTAAAAAGCGACGACCTTGAAACCCTAATAAATGCACGACCGGACATCCGATTGACGAACGGTCTGTACCCCAACGACCAGGAGAACATCTCGGACAAAAAAAAATTTCGCTCCCCGGGGCGGTCCGGCACGCAAATCGAGGCCGACATCCCAAATTTGGGCACCCCGCCCCAAACTTTGGACCGTACACACTTACCAGGGTGCCGGTAGGATGGCCGCACAAGAACCAAAGGACGGCCGTCCACTGTGTGGTCCACACGTACCGCTACGTGGACACCCATGCTGTCCCTGACCAGATAAGGTCCATGCGTATCACTCCTTTCCCTGTTAACCGACACCGTACCTTTCCCCTCGAGCCATGCAGGCCACTGATCTACAGCCTTTGCTGGTACACTGTCTTTTCGTCCTTGCTTTGCGCAGCGCCCATACCCGTATCCCACAGTTATATAAACCCCTGGGGTGCTTCATGGGCAACACGCATTTCTGCGTAGCTTATGCTCTGCTGTGCCGCCGTCCGTACCGCCGTCTGTCCCTGTGCAGTATACTTATTGTAGTACAGCCACCCCTTGCAGCCATCCCTCTCCACACCCCCTCATTTGCCACTTTTCAGATAAGGCAATTTTCCTCTATCCCCCTCTTGCTAGGAGGCAGTGTCCTTACCCCCCTCCCCCCCCCCCCCCCCCCCCAACCCATTTGCGTGGACTTTAGTAAGAGATTTCAGCCTTAAGAGAGGGTTCATGCGCTGTGGTCTTTTGCTCATACAGTGAGCAAACGATCTCTGAATTGAGATCTGACTGGAGCGTTTCGACCACGACAGTGAGCCCTACAAGACGACGTCCAAGATGGCCCCTTTCCGGAAACATCAGAATATTGCCTTGGGGGGAGCGCACAACAACGAGATTAAAGGAGATGCTCCCGATGCGGCTCCAACCCTCCCTTTACAAGCTTCTCAAGGAAATGGTGGCCAGGTTAGCTTGGTCATCTTTTAAAGAAGAGTTTTTTTTTAAAATATTAGTGTTAATAAACGTGTATCTTTTCCTTTTAAAATAATGACATAAAATTGTATGAAGTTACGAATTAAGTGATGATGTATTCAATGAATTGCATTGAAATTGTTATCTTAAAGAGTGCAAGTTTTTCCTGGCTTCGATGCTAACTCCGTTCCGTGCTTGTGTAGCCGGGCGGCGTCGTTAGCAAAGCCCGAGAATGGCCCAAGGTATCCCTCATACCATTGGGAGAATAAGGTTCGCCAATTGAGGCGAGAGATTATGATGCTGTCTAGTTCTGAGAGCCCAGGCTAGTGCGGTGAATAAGTCCACCCTAGTGTGTAGACATTCCTCTGAGGGGCGGGAGGATCGAGCGATGGAGCCTAAGAGAGGGCGACAGGCCGGCTTGAGTCCTCGCCAACGGTCGACGATGAGGTGTATGGTCCCGTAGGGTTTTGCCCAGCATGTAGAGACTGGAAGGCCGAATTCTAGATCATCGGCAGTATAAAGGAAAATAATAAGAGAGCCGGTTTGGCTTGTATGGAATTGATTCATGTATAAACTTTTTATATATATCTTGTCTTTTGCATTATTGTATTGTGGAAAAAGACTGTTTTAACAAACCTTGTGAAAAGGGCCTTAATTAAGGGACATGTTTATTTATGTCAAACAGTGTGGTAGGATTAATTAGAAAACAAATTGACGCGTGAGTAGGGTGGAAATTGGGAGGATGGAATGCCTCGACGGCACCATCCTACGGACGGGTGGACCCGATTAGTCGGGTAGCTTTCCAACAGATTGCAAGATAAATAGGTTTTTGGGCAACTCTATTCTAGAAGACTAAGCCAGCGGCTGTGCCTTGCATGGATGAGGAAAAAAGCGTTGCCTCTAGAAATCAAGTCTAGTAGTTGCCCAATTTATGATCAATTACCCTATGGGTGATTTGATTTTTAGAAGATCACACTCCCCCTGTGGGATAGGACTAGGTCTTACCTATGAATTGTATCCTTGAATCTCTACATCGTTAAGGTGTCGATAAATAGGAAATTTTTTCCAAGTTAAGACTTAGTGGACTATCTTAAGTGTTTCCCCTATTTCAGAAGGGGGGCTGGTATAGGCGGCGCATCACAAGGATACAGGCGGCGCATCAAAAGGACAGTTGCAAGTGCATACGGGTATAGACAGGTTCCGTCCGGTTATTGCTGACTGGCTGACGTAGGCAGCTGCAGGTACAGTTTTGAGGCGGCTGCAGGGAGAATAGTACAGACAGGTACACACGTGTGCTGCAGAGTCGCTGACACAGGCGGCTGCAAGTACAGACTGGTACGGTCAATCCCTCCGGTGCAGAACTGCGCATAACAGTTGGTAAACTCTGAACATATCTTTCTCTCTTTCTTTCCATTGGCTTATGTCGGCTACAGAGTTGTTTCTTCTGGCCCTTTGTGAGAGGAGGGGTATGGCAGTTTGAAGGGTGGAAATAGGGTTGGACAATGGATTTGTACTTGGGCTGAGTTTGAAGCCATGAACATGGAACAGCCAGATGTGTGCTCAAGGCTGCCCTGTTGTATTGTCTTGGTTGATTAGAGGAGACTACAGTGTGTTGCTTTTGTGGGACACAGATCTGGATGTGAATCCTCTATGCTAAGAGGTCTTGAGGGCTGCCAGATTGGACATGGAGGTTTACTTTCCTTGACTGGCTTTGTTGTACTCAGTTAAACTTTCCATTGAATTTGAATAAAGAAATACTAAAAGGGGCGCCAAGATTTGGGGCCAACAGGTGTCGTTTCCCTTTTTGTTCTGGAGCATTCTAGCTCCTGTTCATTTGTTATTTGTCTGGACTACAATTGGAAAGGTGACTGCTAGTTTACCGCACTTTGGTTTCAACCAGAGGCCGGTTTCAAGGTTTCGTTGCCGGGACCCATCATCAACTTTATTAAGGGGGTGAGCTCGTGGTTGTCTCGAGGAAAGTCATTGCTGAAAAATTCAGCAATATGTCAGACACAGAAGATGAATATTTTTATGATGAAGAGGAAGAGTAAGAGGCCTCTCTTGAGAGAAATGAATCTGAGGATATTCTTGCAGGAGAACAGGCTGCAGAAGATGCACAATATGAGGATGTAACATAGCCAGAAGATATGCCTAGTAAAGAGGAAGATGATGCTCAGTTTAAAAATCGTTTGGCAGGGGTAATGGATGTGTTTATGCAGCTCACTCAAAGTGAGAAGTTTGCTGAATTTATGAGATCCCGTTCTCTGAGCCTTAAAAGAAGAAGAAGAAAGTGCGTTCTAAGAACCCACCTCAGGGCAATAGTGGTGCCTTCCCACAGGATCCTTCTTTTGGACAGTTTCCGAACATGCAACACACTTTTGGTGCAAACTCACAGAGTTCCTTTTTCGGACAGCCATCTATTCCACAACAGTCTATGCGTCCAGGCTATTTTGGTGTTGGCTCTGTGTTCCAATCCATGAATGGGGGTTATCCTCAGGGAGGCATGGGTATGCCAGGGAATTTTGGAGCTAGTTTTCAGCCTGGTATGCAAGGGAATATGTATGGTGGCATGCAGTCCGGAATGCAAGGAAAATTGTATGGGGACATGCAGCCCGCGGTATGCATAGTGGTATGTTTGGAAACATGCCCGGAATGTATGGAATGCCAGGTGTGGGAACTGGCAATATTGACCCTATGATGGGCATGAATGCCGGGGGTAGCAATCTTGTGAAGCCACTTCCTTAACGATAATCTAACGCCTATGGGTAAGGCGAAGGATTATAAGGAAGGGGGAGTTGCAGTGAAATTTGACACATTCAGTGGGGCCAAAGATAAGCTAAAGGCACTTACCTTTTTACAGCAGTTTGTTGCTGCTTTTTCCGGTGGAAATTACACGGAATCCTCTAAGGTGAGAAAAGCTGCGACTTTTCTCAATGGCAATGCATTGCAATGGTGGTCGTCTCCGTTGGTATATTGACCTAGGGCTATGTTGGGGCGAGTCTTAGTAGGGTTCCTCTTAGCACTTTGCTTAGTGCATGCCATGCCTTGAAAGCTAGAAGACTATAAAATGTAAATGTCTCACCACTTATAAGCACTTATAAGTAATAGTTTAGTCAACTTTAAAAATAACACAACTGTTCACAATTCAATTTCCTATATAGAGAATGAATAGAGCAAATCCTCATTCCAGCCATGTTTCCAAACATACCATTATGCATACCGGGCTGCATGCCCCCATACATATTTGCCAATATCTAAGCAATTCAAGTTCCTGTATAGAGAATGAATAGGAAATATGGGCTATTATCTAGGTAATTCAATTTCCTATATAGCGAATGGCTTGCCTATGTGGAGAATTGAACCACAAATGATTAATTGGTTTTTTTAAAATATTTTTTCTTTAAAACTCTTATACTTAATATTTATGTATCAATATTATTACAATCTGGAAAACTTAAATTCTCTCTCTCTCTCTCTCTCTATCTATATATATATATATATATAAATATACACTATACATACATACAAAAGTCATCATATTAAACATGAATGAACACATACACACACACACACACACACACACACATAACAATAATATTAACAATAACAAAATCGATTTTAAAAAAACAAACACACACACAACAACACCACCAAAATCTATATTGTTTTTAACATTCTCACACACAATGCCACATATTCAAATAACTTACCTGATTACATATATATTTTTGATGTATATACATATTGATGTACCTCAAAACTTTATAAATGTAATATATATCTTATTATAGATGAGTTTTTCAAATCACATAGGAAACTTCACACACAATAAATTTATAATAAAGAAACTAATACCACAAACCTTTATGGTTATATGTTACACAACAAACCCATTGGGATCCAATAAGAATATTCAATTATAAACTAATTTTATGGATTTGTTTTTGTGACCTAATGGACTATGGTCTTAGGCATGGCCTCATGTGGGGGCCGGTATTATTAAGTGTGAATAGTGGCCAAGAGTATATATAAGACAATTATAAGGCCAAGGTGTAATATCACTTTTATCATCTTTTACTCAATATCAATTCAAGCCTTGCTCAAAGCTTTCATGGTGACCTTCACCATGTCCTTAGCCTCTATGTAAATGATGTCTAATGTGTCTAGACTCCACATTAACAAGTCCCTCCTCCCTCCTTTCTTTCATTGGTATCATAGCTCATGCATTTGATCCATTTTCTTGATTTTTTTTTGAATTTTCTTTAGTTTTATGATACAAAAGATGGTTATGGTGGCGATCTTTATTGTTTACAGTTCCTTTTCTTGGTTTATTTCCTAACTTTGGGAGCTATGGGTTATTGTGGACCAAACTGTTCTCTTCCGTATGGCTCACATCTACTTTTGAGGTGGATGTAATGACAACATGGCACAAGTTGGATGCATCAAAGTGTGAAAATCTTGAGGATTATAATAAGAAGTTTTGGGAAGCTTTACTCCCAGTTACTTCCTATCGTGCAGTGCCTTTGTCTGAGCAGGTGGAGAAGTATTGTTGTGGGCTGCCCAAGGAAGTGCGTAACTATTGCATAAAGACTCGAGTAACAAACATGTCACAGATGATAGAGAATGCTATGACGGCAAATACGTTACTCACTTTTTAGGGATTATGTTGTATGCCGTGACCCCATTGTGAGCCCTAGTCCAAGGACGTGTTAGGCAAGAGGTACGTAGGTCTTTCCAAGCCTTAGGTGTGAGCGTCTGTCACTTAACCCACTTGGAGAACAGAGGATGTAGGTGATCCTAGCACATGAATAAATAACAAGCATATAGAAGCATGTAGAGCATAAGGCATAGGCTTGCCTTATGGCCAATATAAGTGACTTGCACATGGGCAACCCATGGCCCACCAAAGGGGGCCAACCAAGGGCCACCAATAGCCACCAAACGGGCAAGCACTTGAGCTTTGGGATGGGGGCCAGCCATCGTATTGCCCAGTTGGCCAGCCCAACAGCCTGTTGGTGAGCAGACCCAGCAGCCCAGCCACATGTGAAAAGCGATGGCATAAATGACTATTTTCAGCAGTCGTGAGCAATATTAACAGGCGGACAACATGAAGAGAAAACTGACCAGCATCAAGGTGTTCATATATAAGGTGCCTTCAGTCTATTGCATTAATCATCTCACTCTCATAGTTTCAGCAGTGAATAAGAGTAGAAACATGTGTGCTTGAGTCCTAAGAGTTGTGCATACAAAATTTGCTGTTCATTGTGCTTCAGTCCAAGGCATCCTGAAGTCCTCTTCAGCATTCAGCCTTCAGTCTTGCATTTTCCTCAGCAGATCTGGGTGTGCATAGTGGCTTCAAAGTTTTCTTCAGTCCGCTTGATGTATCAGTTGATGTTTGGTCTACCTTGTCCTTGCGTTTGGCATTCCTCAGTCGATGGTCATCAGTAAGTTTTCTGCATTGTAAAGAAAGTTCTCCAAAGCAATAAAGCAAATAGTCGTACTTGCAAGTGGGAGCCCTTCAGTGGGTAGTTGAGACCCAATCTGGTGTCGACTCTACATATTCTCTTTGTACAACTCTATCTTTTGTATTAAAGATTAAAGTGGCTTGCTTCATGCTCACTAACATAAAGTATAAAGAAATCCTTGCTGCGAGCTACATGATCATGCTGGTTGCATGCTACAACCACCCATCCCAGAGTTCATTCTAGTTGCCGAGGATAAGGAGTCATTAAGCGAGTTTTAGAATTTTCTCTTCAAATCCATTGAGGAAGAGGATGAGATGAGTGATTCTGCAGTAGTGTCTACCATGCTAGCTGAGCATCCAGAGGCAGAGGGGCTAGTTCCAATGCCCATAATTACTGTGGAGGTAGTAGCGGTGACATCATTGGAGACAATAAGATTGGAGCGGTGGAGCATCATTTACACCCGTGCTCCAAGTTAAGCTGGAGGGAATGTCATGTGTCACACTCTCCTGAGTGTGACGTGGACATGCTTCTACCCATTGGCTAGCTCAAAGGTCGAGTATGTGGACGGATTCATGTGTTTGTAAGGGCTATTGTGCCAGATCCTTTGTAGTATTGTCTAGGCACCCAATGAGCAGCCAAGTGTGGACAGAGTTATTGGGTTATTGTGTGAACACACTTAGTTGGACATTAATATAAGGCTTGGTACCCAACCCACCAATATTAGACAATATAAATAGGAGTCTAGACCTTAGTCATATTCATTCATTGATCAATCAGCCATCATTGAGTCATTGAGAGCTCAAGAGCAGTGCTACCATTGAGTATCTCTATTCAGCATTGTATATACAGTAGTACATAGTGATCTCTCTCTACTCATTACAGTTGGTATTTGGGCAAACCTAAACACGGAGGTGAAAAGCAAGGTTTGCATGTCTCATGCGTGGTTGCAAGTTTGTCGAGAATGCAAGTGTGTTGAGAATCCAAGGCATTTTTCTCATGGTATTTGCTAGGGTTTTGATCTTGGTTGAAAAGGTTTGGTGCTTTTTCAGTTTTTTTTCATGCATGTTTGAAACGTGTGATCCTGAGGGTAAGAGAGAGAAAGAAAGTCATATTAAATGTCTTCAAAAGACCCAGTGGGTCTATGTAACCAAAAGTGATACAATAGTGTCCAAGTAATCTCAGCATTATTAACATCTAGAGGTCGCTGAAGCTCCCGCCCACCTCTCCCTGCTCGCGTTGTTGCACTGCGCCCTTCACCTTCCCTGCCTGCTCGCCCCCTCGTTTCCTCCTCGCTTCCTCCTTCTCCGCCTTCCCTGCATTGCCCGCCGCCTGCATTGTCCGCCGCCTTCTTTGACCTCCGCCGCCTTTCGTTTAGCCCCCCCGTCTACATCCGCTGCTGCGCCCCCCCCCTTCCGCCTGCCTTCGCTGCTGCCCATAGCTCTGCTCGCCGCCTTCCTCTCCCTTACGCCTCCCCCCCCTTGTCTTCGCGCCCTCCTCCTCTCTGCGGCGACTTATCCCCCCCCCTCCGCCAGTTCGTTTTTTCCGCCCATCCCTCTTGCGCGCAGCCCCTGCCCTCCCCCCCCCCCTTTTTTTTAAGGTTTTATCTCTTTCGCCTTCTTCCCCCCCCCCCCCCCCCCCCCTCCTTTTCTTGCTTCCGCCCCCTGGGGGTTTTGATTTCATTTTTCGCTCCGTATTCCGCCTCTCTGTGTGCAACTCGTTTCCAGCAGGTTCCCGCCTTCGCCTCGCCTTCGCCGCAGCTTCAGACTCTGATGGAGGCTCCTCCCGCCCCGCCTCAGAGGGACTCATCCGCAGCCCCCTCGCCCGCCCCTGAGGTCACCCCCATCAGGCTTTCTCTTTCGCCGGAAGAGGAAGCGAGCCTCACCGCAGAGGTGGAACGCCTCCAGGCTCATTCCACCATCTGCCGTATAGTCGGCACTCGCCCCAGCAGAGGGGAGATCAGGGATCTTCTTCAGGCCCGCCTTCTTGCAGATGTGGGCAAGATCCTGGATGTACAGCTTCTGGGCCGGGGACATTATCAGATCGAGTTCGAGGCCGCCCAGAGCGTTGCCAAGGTCCTTGCCATGAGTCCCCTTGACATCAGGAGTGCTCGGGCTTTCTTCAGACCTTGGCAGCATGGATTTGACCCAGCAGCGGCGGAGCAGGGAGAGCGCCTCTTCCATGTTACAGTTTGTTTCCCTGGTCTCCGCCGGGAGTATCTTCCGCTCCTCTCCAGGCTCGGAGCATTGGTGGGCTTGGTACTAGAGACGGGCCCCTCAGCAGCTTCAGTGGTGGCCAGAGCAGCTGGGCTACCTTCGGTCAGAGTGTTGGTGTCTGACATCTCCTCCCTTCCTAAGGTCATTCAGTTACCTAGGATAGGGGGGGGGGGGTGGATAGATCAGAGAGTGGAGTTCTCGGGGCTCCCGAACCAGTGCTTCATTTGCAGGCAGGTCGGTCATCTGGCCAAGGCCTGCCCTCGCAGGAGACCTTGACCCTCTCCATAGCAGTAGGCTACTGATGGCCCGCCCACAGATTCGGCTCGGCAGGCTGCCTCCGGGACACCTGCTCAGGCCACAGAGACCTCGGAGTGGCAGCCTGGACAGGGGCGCCGCCGAGGGAGACAGCCACAGCAGCACGCCCAGAGACCGCTGCAGCAGCAGCCACAGTCTCAGCCTCACTGGGTTCCCGTGAGGAACAGCTTTGCTCCCCTTCAGGAGGAGACCCCTGTAGCGACCGAGGACCAGGAGATGCCAGCTCCCCCTCCTTCACCCCCCCACCCCCGTCCCCTCCCACCGCCTCGCTTCCACCATCGCCTCCTCCCGCCCCCGCTTCGGTTTCGGCAGTGGCTCCCTCTCCACCTCCCTCGCCTCCTCCTCCTCCCCCTCCGCCCGCCTCACCTTCCCGGGAGGCCCTGGCAGTTCCCTGGCGCTCACCTGCAGTCCGGAGAGCGCTGAGCACTGACCTCGCTCGAGCATCACAGAGGAGACCTATGCCGATTAGGGCCTCACGGATTTCATCTATCCGCAGTCGGCTGAGTCGCCTTGGCATTAGACAGCGCTCGGAGGCCTTTGATTATACCTTCACACGGCTTTTTGGAGCAGAGGGCCCCCATGAGCCAGCACCCATTCGAGTTCATGTAGTGATACCTCCGGCCCGCGGGGAGGAGGCACTAGACTCAGCGGTGGCCTTCTCGTTCCCTCTATGTGGACCTTGTGACCGGGAGTGGACTCTAGAGCTCGCTCTCAGCACTTTGACGACTCAGGCAGTTGAGTTTTCTCACCACATGAGCGATCTGGAGGTGACAGATGTGATAGGCCGACTTTGGGAGTTGGCTCATTTTTTCTTGGATCCCGGGAGTGTGGATACCTCAGGGATTCGGCATTTGGTCGTGCGCATAGTGGCAGACTTGGCACGTGACCCTGGATATGTGAGTATACACGAGGTTTCTCTGTCAGAGCAGGAGGCAGTCGCCATGGGCCACAGCCTTTGGCGCCTGATCCGGGATTCTTGCAGTACACCGGGTGGGCAGATTCGCAGCCGTTCGGATGGGGACTACTCTCCATCCAAGCCGCTTGCGAAGGCCCGCCGTACGGCTGAGACAGCATCCACCTCAGCAGGGCATCCATGAGGATCATCTCATGGAATGTACAGGGCCTTGGCGGAGCACACTTTATACGCTATCGAGGTTGCTTGAGGCAGGAGCTTCAGAGATGCCTGGTTGGTGGCAGCATTGACATTTTGATGAAGCAGGAGCACCACTTGGGTGAGAGCAGGATCCGGAGATATGGTTCGGTGATGCCTGGTAGATGGGACACTTTTTGGTCTGCAGGGTTTGGTCATTTGGGTGGACAGGGAGGAGTATGCATGGTTATTGTAGATGTATGGCGGCAGGCCATTGTGGATCGAGGGATCATTGTGCCTGGTAGAGCACAGTATGTCATTCTGAGGATGCATGATGAGCTATTGGGTGTGCTCAACATCTATGCGCCCAATCATGCTAGTGCCAGAGCAGAGTTCTGGACTCAGGTTACAGATGCATTGCCAGAGGCCGCACATTGGTGTGTTGGGGGAGACTTCAACATGCTTGAGGACCCGGCAGATAGGGTGGGAGGAAGTCATGTTACAGTGCACGGCACGGAGCTTGCAGCTTGGGACCGGTTTTGCATGTCACTGAGGATCACTGATGCATGGCAGCATGGGGCTTTCTCCCGGTCTCAGGACAGTCTTAGTTTCTCTCGGTCGGATCGCCGGCAGGGAGGGACTAATCTATCACGGATTGATCGCTTTTATGTGGGCGACTGGTTAGGGGAGCGAGGGGGCTCCGTCGGCATTCTCGCTGGCACCTCATTTTCAGATCATGCGCCAGTTATATTGACATTGGAGGAGGGGACACGGGAGCCCAGCTTGCAGTTGAGGATCCCAGAGAGGGTACTTGCAGATCCCAGTCTTGCTGAGGACATTGAGAGGATCTGGCATGATAGTCAGTGCTCTGACCAGGATGCAGCGGGCCAGTGTGCCCAGGGACTCATTGATCTTAGCTCTTTTCTACACGCTGCAGCTTTGACACGACTGGGAGAGATTCGCGAGCGGGAGCAATGGCTGAGACGTAGCCTTGCTTCGCTACAGCTCCTTGAGGAGCAGCAGCCTGCATGTGAGTGGGTGGCGTCCCAGCTGAGCCAGGCACGTCAGGAGGTTAGAGAGGTAGAGGAGCAGAGACATGAGTTTTACTATCGTCGTCAGGCCTCTCAGTGGACGCAGCTTGGTGATAGAGTGACTGGGGAGTTTTTTGAGATCACTGGACCCCGTCATGCGCGAGCAGGAGTCCGCCAGCTTAGTAGACCGGATGGATCGGTAGCTACTGAGCTCAGGGAGATCAGAGCCATTGCCACTGCATTTTATAGTGACCTGCTTTCAGCGGAGCCAGCCACTGAGGATCGAGATGTTTGCAGACAGACTGTGTGGGCCCATGTGCAGAGGAGGGTCACAGAC
The DNA here is from genome assembly GCF_041138505.1 of Cibotium barometz. Classification (NCBI taxonomy): domain Eukaryota; kingdom Viridiplantae; phylum Streptophyta; class Polypodiopsida; order Cyatheales; family Cibotiaceae; genus Cibotium; species Cibotium barometz. The sequence continues at coordinate 28,577,289 of NC_141048.1, read as the reverse complement.
CATATGCGTACAGTTCTAGGTGCGCCTCTGTCAGAGATTGAGCTTGCCGAGGCCTTGAGGGTCCTGCCGCGACATAGTTGCCCAGGGGAGGACGGACTGACGCCGGCCTTTTTTATGTGCTATTGGGACCTTTTGGGGCCAGGCCTCCGCAGGGGCTTTCAGCATGTTTTGGACACTGGGGTGATGCCGCAGAGCTTTTCAGAGGGCTTGATCTATCTTATCCCCAAGGGGGAGGGAGTATCAGATGACATTCAGCATTGGAGGCCTATTACGATCCTCAATACTGTCTACAAGGTCTTAGCAAAGGCCTTGAGTTTGAGGATACAGCCCTTCCTGGGGGAGTTGATTCATGCTACTCAGACAGGATTTGTCAAGGAGCGCAGTATCCTTGACAACATCTTTACTTTCTGGGAGGCGACGGCCCGAGCTAGATTTCTTGGCGAGGACTTGGTCGTGATGCTTCTCGATTTTGAGAAGGCATACGATAGAGTTGATTGGGGATTCTTAGAGGGCACTATGCTTCGCGTGGGCTTTGAGCCAGGATGGATCAGAGGGGTGGCAGCTCTGTATTCCACAGCTCGCAGCCAGGTGCTGATTGCAGGAGGACGGGGGCCGAGTTTTGAGCTGACCAGATCAGTCCGTCAAGGGTGTCGTCTCGCCCCTTTCCTTTTTCTCTTCTTTGCGGAGGCTATGAGTATGTATTTGACGGCAGAGGAGGTTGGTTTGAGAGGACTTCAGCTCCCAGTCCGGGGGGAGGATTTGCTTGATGCTGAGTTTGCAGACGACACGGGCTTATTTTTGCATGGCCAAGAGGCCAATCTTATTCGGGCTGAGTAGTCGCTCCAGGTTTTTAGTGCAGCTTCGGGAGCATTGATCAATTGGCGCAAGACAGTGGCCTTTTGGATCAGTAGTGCTCCCACTCCGGCATGGAGCCCGGACCCCGGTTTTAGATGGATTCCTCCAGGCACAGCAGTGCGGTATTTGGGATGCCAGATTGGCCTCGATTTGTCACCTGAGCAGCAGATTGCCCCGCTTCTTCTGAGCATTCGGAAGAAGCTATTGTATTGGAGTACACCTCGACTATCCTTGGCTGGGAGGGTGGTGGTGGCAAATCAGGTGCTGTTAGCAACCATGTGGTACATTACGTCTTGCTGGATTTTCTCGAGCTCTTGCATCAGCCAGGTACAGAGGCTGATCAGGAACTTTCTGTGGTCTGGGCGGGACGGTCAGCCAGCTCGGGCAAAGGTTGCATGGGCAGTTATTACACTTCCGCTGGCTCAGGGCGGTTTGGGCATTATAGATCCAGTCGATCAGAGCAGAGCCTTATTGGGGAAGCTTATTGTTCGGGGGTTGCTTCCAGGCGCTGAGCCGTGGAAAGAGCTCCTCTTGCAGCGACTGCAGGCTCGGGCGCCCCCTGCAGGGGGTACTTGGGCACCAGAGATTCGCTGGATCTTCATAGAGATGAGGAGGACAGGCCTCAATAGAGGATGGGAGGACAGATTTGCTTTGAGTATCCTGAGAGCTTGGGAGCTGCTGAGACCGGGGCTCTCTCAGCGGCCTCCTTCTTGTGTTGAGGAGCGGGCCAGGCAGCCGCTCATCTGGAGCCCAGCGGTTCGCACGGAGCAGGGTCATATGCTGGGTTCTCGGCCTCGTCTAGCCTGGGGACCTTTAGCGGCAGGCCCAGCTCGTAGTTTTGGAGACTGGCAGGCTTTCTGCAGTCTACCAGAGGAGATCCAGGTGGAGAGGCTGAGTCACTTCAGAGGGGGGTTGATTATGAGGGATGATATACAGGAGGCTCTCACAGAGGAGTGGTTCACGCCTCTCGAGCCAGTGGCCCCACGGTGGATGGGAGCCTTTACACAGTTGGAGATCCTGATTGCTGTCAGAGCTAGCACTGAGGATGGCAGATGCCTCTACTATGAGATTCAGGATGAGGGTAGACTCCAGAGAGTGGAGGTGGAGTCGCCTTTGGTTGCAGAGTGCACCTTTTAGAGGATTCGGGTAGTGGCTGCCGCTTCTCGGAAGTGGCATATTGATCCCGACCCTGCTGATGTGCTCCCGGATTGGCGCATATGGGCATATGCAGCGCGCCCCTTGGCCCGGCTACAGTGGGACCCCGGGGAGTACGAGTGGCATGATCCTTATGCATCCCTTGAGGCCACAGAGATCACCTTTTTCCAGTATACTGTTCGGCTGGGACGGCATATTTTGACGGCGAGGAGGACGGTTTCTCCAGCGGCAGCGGGGCATTGGCGATTGCAAGGACTCTCACAGGAGTTCCTGGAGGATTTCTGGGCTCGGCTCTGGGCTAGTCGGCAGGCCCGCAGGATCTCGGCTTTTCAGTGGCTGGTCGCCCACAGGGGCTCAGCAGTTGGCACTTGGCTTGTTTACAGCGATCTTTCGGCGGCCTGCGTTCGATGCGGCCACCCTATGGAGACACATAGACATTGCCTTTGGGACTGCCCTCAGGCACAGCAGATTTGGCTGCGGATGCTGCGTATTCTGGCCCCCCTCTCTCCAGAGGGTATGTTTACGTGGGGTGCCGCTGCTTGGTCGACTTCGTCAGGGCCTGCTATGGGCTATGAGATGGAGCAGGGCAGTTAGGCCATCAGATTTATTAGGGGCCAGCCTCGCCTGGTTCCGGCACCGGATTTCTCGTCCGCCAGCTGGACACAGGAGAGGGATTTACGATGGGAGCTCCTCAGCAGCCTCACCATCTGGTTCACCTGGAGGGCCCGGTGTTTCACGGCCTTTGAGGGGAGACTGGAGCCACCAGCAGAGACTGTATGGGGGATTTGGCAGGAGTTGATCCACACCCTGCGAGGACAGTATGACCGCATCCGGGGCGACTCGGACGAGGCGATCTTGCGGCGCCAGGCTTTTCACACCACCTGGCGCAGCGGCCCCTTCTACACCTTACACACGGGATCCCCCCGTTGGCATTATAGGCCACCTGTTTGGCTATTCCCCCCCCCTATTGTATGATTTAGCCCCTCAGTCCTTAGTACTGATGCTTGTATTTTGCAGCACCTAGGGAGAGTCTCCCGGGCTGCCTTGCTGTATTCACTGCTCTTTTTCTCTTATGAGCAGGAGAGATCTTTTGTAGCCCTACGGGCGTTTTTATATAACTAATGAAAGGATCTTTTCTCGGAAAAAAAAAAAGTAATCTCAGCATTGAACAAAAGAAAACAAAGACTAGAGCTATGAGCTGGGAATGTCAAATCCGAGCCATACGATACAAAGTGGGACCATCATCCTCATACAACCTATGGAGCTAACCCCCCGGTAGGAGGAGGGGGCCATCAAGGATATCGAGCATGGGGTTAGCTTGTAGAAGGCTCTGCAAATCTGTTGGGTGTGAGAGGGAGTGCATGAAAGAGGGTGTATGCAGAGGGAGGTGCTGTGCTATGGCTGTTTTGCATGTCGGAACCCTAAGCGCAGAAACGCTAGAGGTGGCCTTGGTGTTGGTGTGCATAGCCGTGATATGGGAGGGGTTAGTATGAGTCGAGCATGGACTGCATGCTGAAGAGAGTGCGTGGAAACATGCATATCGGCTGCGGTTGTGTTAGGCAAGCAAACAGAGGCAATGAGCACATGCACAAGGGCTGCGCTAATCAAAAGCGGCGATGGAGACAACAACACATTGTATGAAGCCAGGGCATCAGGCCGGACAAAAAGCACATGCGAGGATTTAAAACACCATTAAAACCCCTTTTTTTGTAAAAACGTTTTTTTAGTAGTACTCGTTGAGTCATATGTTTTAATAGAAAAAGCATACATGTGCACGCCTTTCATGAAAAAAACGTGTGGGAAAAATGGGGGGCTGCTTTTCATGGGCAAACATATCTGAACAAGTGAAAAAGGTTACACGCTTCTAAAAGCATACATAACCTTTTTAGAGACTAAAGAGGGCGTCCCTTTTGGATACTCCAAGGCGTGCACCAGGCAGATCTCAGCCTACATTTCTCTTTCCATCACCAAACTTTTGCTTTTTAAGTTTAGGCAAAGCTTAGGGAAGAGATGTGAGGCTTAAAGGAGCAGTTAACTCTCTTACTCTCTTTTTAGAGCGGTCAGTTTTGAACTCTCTTACTCTCTTTTTGACCCGGGCAGTTTTGAGGACAACTCATTATGAGTTCTGACACCTCTGCTGCCCCCTATATTATACTTCACGGCCTACATAGTACATTGACCGTGTATTTTTCTTTCGGCAGCTAGTTTTTCTTTTTTCATGTTGTGGCATCGAGTTTACTTATGGATCACATGTAATGTGACATCTTTGCGGTCTCATATACCCTTCGTATCTCTCGTAGATGTTAATAACATCTCTCTCTCTCTCTCTGTCTCTCCCCTTTTTTTTTATAGACCAGTTTTCTTGATTCAAATCATAACCTGCTTAGTTTCCTCTCTGTTGAACTCTCATTTTTTTCAGAAATTTGTTTGTTTTCTGTCCTTGTAGTCTTTGCAAAACTGTTTCTTTTTTTTTCCCTTGTTTGTGTTTGTTGTTGGTGGCGGTTAAATAAATGCGTATTCTTTGAATATGTAAGGTGGGATATGTTCCACATTCCACACTTATGAAGGTATACTTTTCTTGTTTGTGTTTGTTTTGGTGGTGGTTAAATAAATGTAAGGTGGGATATGTTCCACACTTATGAAGGTATACTTTTCTTGTTTGTGTTTGTTTTGGTGGTGGTAAAAAAAAAAAAATCTTTGAATATGTAAGGTGGGATATGTTCCACACTTATGAAGGTATACTTTTCTCCAAAGGGGCTTAGCATTCATTCTTGTACGCCTTTTGTATTTGGGGATAATGTATGGGATAGAGAAAAGTTTATATATTGATCAGTATGCTTGTAGCCTTCCATTTTTTTTCTGCTGGAATTAGTTTTCAATATCTCTTTGTCCTATCAACAAGGGCTTTTTTGTAAAATTAAATCGTTTTATTATTGCAGTTTTTCTTTTTTGTATCACCAAAGCTGACATGTAACATACTTTTTTAAAGGACATAAAGGAGAATCCAGTGTTGCTTTATATGAAAGGTGTTCCTGATGCTCCACAGTGTGGGTTCAGCGCAATGGCCACTCGCATATTGCAAGTGCATGGTACTTAAGAACCACTCTTTTTTTTTGTGCGTGTGCTAGTTACTATGAAAGTCAGTTTGGTATGGTAATTTGGGTTGCATTTTTACTTGCAGGTGTGCCTTTTGCAGCAAGAAACATCTTGGAAGATCAAGAACTTCGACAAGCAATGAAGAACTTTAGGTGTGCAATTGGTGTGCAATTGTGGCTATACTAGCAAACTAAAATGCCAAGTAGTAGTTGTGTCAATGGGAGACAACCATCTAGTGGGAAGTAACCAAATCGCTCTGAATCTACTCCCCATCACCCCTCGGAGTGTGATGAGATCTACAAGGATTGCATATAGCCATTCAAATAGGAGGTTGTTGTCAGTTGATATCTCACCTTGCAAATTCAGAGTGTTTAGCTGCCATGTTCACTTGCCACATGCATCTTTCCTTTTGATGCTTGTATGAGTGTTTAGCCTAGTAGGACAGTGTGGGTGGACAAAGGTGGTGAGATTTTTGAGCGCAGGACCTCCACTGCTTTACAAAAGGAACCTCTCACCAATGGGATATGTACCGGCTGCTGGAGGCTAGGATTGTTTAAAGTTATGTTTGCTATTTACACAGGTGTGTTTGTGATCATGGAGGCTGGCAGTGGCCCAATAGGCCGTACCAAGGTCACCTCCTTAGGTCCATGGTCAGTGCCACTAAAGACAAGGGTACCCTGTCTGTGAATACTCTTGTACAAGCAGGTCCAATTCTTTCCCCCCTGCACCCCCCCCCCCCTGCCCCGCACGCCCACGTCCCAGCTCTCTCTTTCAAGTGTTTCCCAGCCCCAAAGAGCCTGTTTGAGAGTATCCGTACAAAGCTGAACTTCCCGCATCATAGGCTGCTTCTTGCTTATCCAGGACACGATCCATGAGCTTGTCACTGAGCACCTCGAGTCTGAGTGCAAGCTACCTTACACAACCTGCTCAAGGTTTTACCACTGAAGCGTAGGTGATGGCAAAAACCTGATTGTTTTGATGGGCTTTGGTATCACATTGGTGCCTTCTGGGGGGCTTGTTTATTACTGCCAATGAAGAAGATGATGTTGTGTCTATTGTGCGAACAATAGAGAAGGCTCCCTATGAGCGTTTGGTACAAGGTTTCATCTACCGGTAGAGGAAGCCTCTTTTACAGATACCTGGAAGTTAACCTCCATTAAAGCATAGTTGCATAAACTCCCCGTACTAAGCTCTCTGTTTTATGCAGGACTTTGTGCCAACATCTTGCTTGGTGGCTAACGAGAGAGACCAAGCAGGCAGACTTGTTAATACTTTTCTAAACATTATACTATTTTACATCTAATAACAATTCTCATGTTTTTGTTGGTTTGTAGCAACTGGCCAACTTTCCCTCAGGTGTACATAAAAGGGGAATTTGTCGGAGGCTCTGATATCTTGAAAAAGATGCACGAGGTGAGTCATTTCGAAGTTCTACACCGGTAAAAAGGCTTGATGAAAGTGCACTCACACCATGCTTGGACGTGTGTGTGCAAATGCACGTGCGTGTGTGCACACACGAGGGTAAGAGTTATGTAAAATCCAAATTATACATGTCCGTCCTTGTTTTGTTTGGGCAGTCTGGCGAGCTAGCGGAGATGTTCAAAACAGTTCCTCGGGGATAAAAGTTCAAGGACGTTTTGTCGTCGGTGTTGTCCCAATTTGCGGTGGGGAATCACTTTGCAAGTTCTTGAGCGAGCTGGCATATCTGGTTCTTTTTTTCTTTGCTTGGGCATAATTAATATTTTGGAGATTCTATTTAAAAATTAGATTCCTTTTTTAAAAAGGAAAGAAAGGGGTGTTGGGGGGGAAGGTGGGTTTCTTTATTTGGTATGTAAAGCTCACTTTTAATAGCCGTGTATCTTCCTACTCGTTTTAGCCAATTGAGTCTCTGCCTTTTTAGAAGCTGCATGCCTTGTGACCATACATTTCAAATAGAGACAGGTATTCAGCATTATTTTTCAAAGACACTTGTGCACATTCATATTTTAGGGTGAGTTTTTTCCTTGGTTTGAGTTCATGTAACATGCAAGTGAATGCGTTATGTAGGATGTGATGGTGGAATCTATGCATCTTGGTTAAGTTACAAAGACTATGTTGTATGATGTTCTTATACAGACAAGCATTTGGTTATTGCTTTGGCCTTCTCAAACTTGCAACAACACTTCTAGTTGGTGGACACTGTGTAGGTTTAATTGTTCTTGAATGCTTGACATGTGCTTATCTGGTTACTTGACACTGTATGTGCTAGCCAAATGGAGCCATGATATTAGAGTTATATTTGAGAAGGGAATGCCTCGTTCAGTCTTATAAGTCATACTCAACAACTTTGTAAGTCATACTCAACAACTATACACTACATTGTAGATAGAAAAATATAGTTGGTGAGCTATGTGAATCCAATGCATTAAGGATAGATTGGAGAAAATTAGATGCACATAGTGCTAAGATTTGGTGTGTGCATGAATAAGACAGTGTGCCTAAGATGCATACAATACTACATAGGCTTAATTGTTTGTTTTTCTTTTTTTTTCCCCCCGAGAAAAGATCCTTTCATTAGTTATATAAAAAAACACACATTAGGTCCCTAGGTGCAGAAAAATATAAATATTAGTACAAAGAACTGAGGGGCTATATCATACAATAGGAGGGGGGAAAAGCCAAACCGGTGGCCTATAGTAGTGCCATCGGGGGGAGCCCGTGTGTAGGGTATAGAAGGGGCCGCTGCGCCAAGTGATGTGAAAGGCCTTGCGCCGCAAGATCGCCTCATCCGAGTCGCCCCGGATGCGGTCATACTGTCCTCGCAAGGTGTGGATCAACTCCTGCCAAATCCCCCAAACAGTCTCTGCTGGTGGCTCTAGTCTCCCCTCAAAGGCCCTGAAACATTGGGCTCTCTAGGTGAACCAGATGGTGAGGCTGCTGAGGAGCTCCCATCGTAGATCCCTCTCCTGTGTCCAGTCGGCGGACGAGAAATCCGGTGAAGGAACGAGGCGAGGCTGGCCCCTAATGAATCTGATGGCATGGCTGTCTTGCTCCGTCTCGTAGCCCATAGCAGGCCTTGACGAAGTCGACCAAGCAACGGCACCCCACGTATACATGTCCTCTGGAGAGAGGGGGGCCAGAATGCGTAGCATCCGCAGCCAAATCTGTTGCGCCTGAGGACAGTCCCATAGGCAATGTCTCTGTGTCTCCAAAGGGTGGCCGCATCGAACGCAGGCCGTCGGAAGACCGCTGTAGACAAGCCAGGTGCCAACTGCAGAGCCCCTGTGGGCGACCAACCACTGGAAAGTCGAGATCGTGCGTGCCTGTCGACTAGCCCAGAGCCTGGTCCAAAAATCCTCCAGGAACTCCCGTGAGAGTCCCTGTAGCCGCCAATGCTCCGATGCAGCTGGAGAGACCATCCTCCTCGCCGTCAAAATATCTCCCCCCAACCGAACAGTGTACTGGAAAAAGGTGATCTCTTTGGCCTCGGGGGATGCATAAGGATCATGCCACTTGTACTCGCCAGGGTTCCACTGGAGCCGGGCCAAGGGGCGCGCTGCATATGCCCATATGCGCCAATCAGAGTCCACATCTGCACGGTCTGGATCAATATGCCACTTTCGGGAAGCGGCGGCCACTACCCGTATCCTCTGAAAGATGCACTTTGCAACCAAAGGCGACTGTGCCTCCACTCTCTGAAGTCTGCCCTCATCTTGGATCTCATAGTAGAGGCATCTGACAGCAATCAGGATCTCCAACCGTGTAAAGGCTCCCATCCACTGTGGGGCCACTGGCTCGAGAGGCGTGAACCACTCCTTTGTGAGTGCCTCCTGAATGTCATCCCTCATAATCAGCCCCCCTTTGAAGTGACTCAGCCTCTCCACCTGGATCTCCTTTGGGAGACTGCAGAAGGCCTGCCAATCTCCAAAACTACGTGCTAGGCCTGCCGCCAATGGTCCCCAAGCTAGACGAGGTCGAGAACCCAGCATATGACCTTGCTCTGTGCGTACCGCTGGGCTCCAGATGAGCGGTTGTCTGGCTCGCTCCTCATCACAAGGAGGTCTCTGAGAGTCCCGGTCTCAGCAACTCCCAAGCTCGCAGGATGCTCAAGGCAAATCTGTCCTCCCATCGTCTACTGAGGCCTGTCCTCCTCATCTCTATGAAGATCCATCGTATCTCTGGTGCCCAAGTGCCCCCTGCTGGGGGAGCCCGAGCCTGCAACCGCTGAAAAAGAAGCTCTTTCCAAGGCTCAGCGCCGCCTGGAAGCAGCTCCCGAACAATAAGCTTCCCCAATAAGGCTCTACTCTGATCAACTGGATCTATAATGCCCAAGCCCCCCTGGGCCAGCGGAAGTGTAATAACTGCCCAAGCAACCTTAGCGCGGGCTGGCTGACCATCCCGCCCAGACCAAAGAAAGTTCCTGATAAGCCTCTGTACCTGGCTGATGCAAGAGCTCGAGAAGATCCAGCAAGACGTGATGTACCACATGGTCGCTAAAAGCACCTGATTTGCCACCACCACCCTCCCAGCCAAGGATAGCCGAGCTGTACTCCAATACAAAAGCTTTTTTCGGATGCTCAGAAGAAGCGGGGCAATCTGCTGCTCAGGTGACAAATCTAGTCCAATTTGGCATCCCAAATACCGCACTATTGTGCCAGGAGGAATCCATCTAAAACCTGGGTCTGGGCTCCATGCCGGAGTGGGAGCGCTACTGATCCAAAAGGCCACGGTCTTGCGCCAATTGATCAATGCTCCCGAAGCTGCACTAAAAACCTGAAGCGACTCCTCTGCCCGTTGAAGATTGGCCTCCTGGCCATGCAAAAATAAACCCAGGTCATCAGCAAACTCAGCATCGAGCAGGTCCTCCCCCGGACTGGGAGCTGGAGTCCTCTCAAACCAACCTCCTCTACCGTCAGATACATGCTCATAGCCTCAGCAAAGAAGAGAAAAAGAAACGGGGCGAGAGGACACCCCTGACGGACTGATCTGGTCAACTCAAAACTCGGCCCCCGTCCTCCTGCCATCAGCACTTGGCTACGAGCTGTGGAATATAGAGCCGCCACTCCTCGAATCCAAACTGGCTCAAAGCCCAGGCGAAGCATAGTGACCTCTAAGAAACCCCAATCGACTCTATCGTATGCCTTCTCAAAATCGAGAAGCATCACGATCAGGTCCTCACCGAGAAATCTAGCTCGGGCCGTCGCCTCCCAGAAGGTGTGAAAATGTTGTCAAGGATACTGCACCGACGCTCCCGCTCACGAGTCTCTCCCAGCCGTGTCAAGGCTGCAGCGTGCAAAAAAGAGCTGAGCTCGATGAGTCCCTGGGCCCACTGGCCTGCTGCATCCTGGTCTGAGCTCTGGCTGTCATGCCAAATCCTCTCAATGTCCTCAGCGAGACTAGGATCTGTAAGTACCCTCTCTGGGATCCTCAACTGCAAGCTGGTCTCCCGTGTCCTCTCCTCAAGTGTCAAAATAACTGGCGCATGGTCTTAAAAAGAGGTGCCAGCGAGAATGCCGACGGAGCCCCCTCGCTCCCCTAACCTGTCGCCCACATAGAAGCGATCAATCCGTGATAGATTAGTCCCTCCCTGTCGGCGATCCGACCGAGAGAAACTAAGACTGTCTTGAGAGCGGAAGAAAGCCTCATGTTGCCATGCATCAGTGATCCTCAGTGTCATGCAAAATCGCTCCCACGCTGCAAGCTCCGTGCCGTGCACTGTAACATGACTGCCTCCCACCCTATCAGCCGGGTCCTCAAGCATGTTGAAGTCTCCCTCGACACACCAATGTGCGGCCTCTGGCAATGCATCCGTAACCTGGGTCCAGAACTCTGCTCTGGCACTAGCATGGTTGGGCGCATAGACATTGAGCACGCCAAAGAGCTCATCATGCATCCTCAGAATGACATACTGTGCTCTACCAGGCACAATGATCCCGCGATCCACAATGGCCTGCCGCCATACATCCGCAATGACCACACATACTCCTCCCTGCCCACCCAAGGGGCCAAACCCTGCAGACCAAAAGGTGTCCCATCTACCAGGCATCACCGAACCGTATCTCCGGATCCTGCTCTCACCCAAATGGTGCTCCTGCATCATCAGAATATCAATACTGCCCCCAACCAGGCATCTCTGAAGCTCCTGCCTCAAGCAACCACGATAACGTATGTAGTGTGCGCCGCCAAGGCCCTGTACATTCCATGAGGTGATCCTCATGGATGGCCTGTTGAGGTGGAGGCTGTCTACGGCGGGCCCTCGCAAGCGGCTTGGATGCAGAATAGTCCCCATCCGAGCGGCTACGAATCTGCCCACCCGGTGTGCTGCAAGAATCTCGAATCAGGCGCCAGTGGCTGTGTCCCATGGCGACTGCCTCCCGCTCAGACAGAGCAACCTAGTGTATGCATACATATCCAGGGTCGAGTGCTAAGTCTGCCACTATGCGAACCACCAAATGTCGAATCCCGGAGGCATCCACACTCTCGGTATCAAAGAAAAAAATGAGCCAACTCCCATAGTCGGCCTATCACGTCTGTCACCTCCAGATCGCTCACATGGTGAGAAAACTCAACTGCCTGAGTCTTCAAAATGCTAAGAGCGAGATCCAGAGTCCACTCTCGGTCGCTAGGGCCACAGAGGGAATGAGAAGGCCACCGCTGAATCAAGTGCCTCCTCCCCTCGGGCCGGAGGTATCACTACATGAACTCTGATGGGTGCTGGCTCATGGGGGCCCTCCGCTCCAGAAAGCCGCGTGAAGGAGTAATCAAAAGCCTCCGAGCGCTGTCTAGTGTCGAGACGACTCAGCCGACTGCGGATAGAGGATATCCGTGAAGCCCGAATCAGCATGGTAGGTCTCCTCTGTGGTGCTCGAGCAAGGTCGGTGCTCAGTGTCCGCCGGACTGCAGGTGAGCGCCAGGGAACTACCAGGGCCTCCCGGGGAGTGAGGTGAGCGGGCGGGGGGGGTGGGGGGGGGGAGAAGGGGGTGGAGAAGGAGCCGCTGCCAAAACCGGAGCGGGAACGGGAGGAGGCGAAGGTGGAAGCGAGGCGGGAGGGGGGGTGGGGGCGAAGGAGGGGGTGCTGGCATCTCCTGGTCCTTAGTCGGCGCTAGGGTCTCCTCCTGGAGGGGAGCAAAGCTGTTCCTCACGGGAACCCAGTGATGCTGAGACTGTGGTTACTGCTGCATCGGTCTCTGGGCGTGCTGCTGTGGCTGTCTCCCTCAACGGCGCCCCTGTCCAGGCTGCCACTCCGAGGTCTCTGTGGGCTGAGCAGGTGTCCCGGAGGCTGCTTGGCGAGCCGCATCTGTGGGCGGGCCATCGGGGGCCTGCTGCTGCGGTGAAGGTCGGGGTCTCCTGCGAGGGCAGGCCTTGGCCATGTGGCCGACTTGCCTGCAGATAAAGCATTGGTTCGGGAGCCCCGAAAACTCCACTCTTTGATCAATCCATCCCCCCCTATCCTAGGTAGCTGAATGACCTTCGGAAGGGAGGAGATGTCAGGAACCAAAACTCTGACCGAAGGTAGCCCAGCTGCTCTAGCCACCACTGAAGCTGCTGTGGGGCCAGTCTCAAGCACCGAGCCCACCAATGCTCCTAGCCTAGAAAGGAGCGGAAGGTACTCACGGCGGAGTCCACGGAAGAAAACTGTAACATGGAAAAGGCGCTCTCCCTGCTCGGCCGCTGCATTAGGAACTCAATGGAGTCTTCTTGGGCCCTTTTATTTGGCAGTTTAAGGGAGTCAAACCTTTTCTCTTAAGAAGAAACGTTTTCTAATTAGAAGCTTCAAAACGGCTACTTTATTCGAATTTGAATTTTGGGGGAAAAATGGAATTTAAAATCTAGCAGATAAAACCATATCATGTAACATATCTATGGAAAGCTCTTGATGCGTAGATCACGGAGGCATTGTCTTATAAAAGTTAAGTTCTCGTTTGCATTAGTAATATGGAAAAGCGCCTTTCAATATGTTGGATGGGCGAAATCATGTTAACCAACGGAGTGGTTAACATATCCCTCTTACTAATGTTGACCGTGTAGCCACCAAGGGTGTTCACACTGGATGGACCACATTAACATCACACCGCCACAATGGCTCAACCTAGAGTACTCGACGGACCATCCAAAAGCGAAGGCGCACCACAACGGACACAAAGAGCGGTGCATGCACCGGCATTGAAGGTGTCGACTGACACTCCAATGGGCATCTCTCAGAGATAGGAGATTCTACTAGAGATTGCGACTTTGAGGGCATCTACTAAAGATAGGAGATGCCACCTACTCCACCACGTCTTACCAGACTTCTTATATGGTTCTTCGACTAATCGTGAAGGAAATCCTTCATGCTACATTCTAGCCTTAGCCTTCGGTGCTATAGTCACTTGTCATCACCTTGAGCTGTGTCTCATCCTCTTCACTATGACCTCTGCTGAGTGTGCACAATATAGTGAAGGACATGTAACAATGTTTTGGAATAGTGTAAGTGTTGTCCAGCTTCTTATTCCTCTTGCAATATTGTCACTTGTGTTGTGTTTCGCTCCATACTGTCTACTAGTACGTGTAAGTGGCTCAATCAATTTCCAACCGACCACGTTGCAGACTAGACCAGCTTGAAGAACACCTTCCTATGCACCTTCCATCTTGGTAACTATGAGGACCGCGTCCTCCAAAAGTTGGGGAGGCTATAACTGGTACCAAGGGAGAGGGTATTGGAACTTATGACATGGACCATGGTGCTTGTGGTCCGCTCACCAACTTACCCCGACGACTTCATGGTGTGTCATTACAAGTCTGGCCCAGGTCCACCTAATAGAAGATTCGAGAGAGTCGGCCCCCACCAACTATATTGCTGCAATTCTAGGAGCTAGCTTTCCAACTTGTAAATGTATGACTCATGTGAGCAATATGGGCTCTGTACATCCAATGGTGACACCATTGGATGAAGTGGGAGCCGGAGGCACTCAAAGTGAGTCAAAAATCTTGGAGCGCGGAAAGTATCCTACTCCAACTTAAAAGAGAGATTGAGGAATTGAAGATGCAACAAGAAGCCAAGAAGAGGCTATGGTGTGCTGTATGGCAGTCAATTGGACACACCATCCAATAATGCCCAAAGAGGAGGTATTTCTCCTTTTTCAAAAAAGGACGACATGAAGACAAAGACTGCTATTATTTGAAAGGGTTCTGGAAACTTCATCAACAAGCCCCTCACCCCATCGCCACAGCTCCCAAGCTAGCCTAGTGTGCCGTAGCCGCCCTCGCTCCACCAACTTTCCACACTCCTACACCTCTTTTGGTGGCAACCTACTTTACCTTCCACCACTCATTCCTAATCCTCCTGCACTAGCCACCGTGGTAGCAGCCCCCATGAACTACCCTACTCGCCCTCCCCAACCCCTACAGATGTGGGGAATATGGTCATTAGCAAAACCAATTCCCCCTTCCTGAAGGTGCTTCGCCCTGCAAAGGCACTATCAGAATCCAAGGATCATTATACTTGGGATTTCCCCAAGCAAAGGGCATCCACTTTTAACATTTCCACCAGCCCCAACCACCCACTTAGTCTTAGTTAGGACATCCACCATCCACTTCCCACACCAACCATCATGAGGATCCACCATCCTCAATAGTGGTTACCCGATAACACGAAGGAAGGCCATGCCTAAGGAGGAAATGGGAGGATAACACTCCTCCACTCCCTCGCCGGGTCATAGACCTGTCCTTCTTGCAAGCCGTCAAGAACCTCCACAACCACCCCTCTGTGTTAGACAAACCACCTACCTCCTTCCTCCCACATTCCAAACATAGCTTACACCTTTCTCTGTGGAGGATATACTAAGGGAAATGCAATGATAGTGAACCTCCTTGCTTTTCTCTAGATTAGCCCTAGTGTCTGACCATGTCTCCGTGCACTACTAGAGAAACTCAATGGGATGCCACCCAACTCTAGTGGTGGGAAGTATCGTGGGTTTCCACTGCCTACAGGGTCAAGTGTTGCTGGTTACATGGGTATCAGCTATACCAGTCCCTCCCTTACAAATACCCCGCCTCTGTGTGTGGAGATTCATGGTGCCCCACTTTTTGGGGCAATTGTCAGAGGGTGGCTCTAGGGTAAACCTTATGCTAGAATTCACACTCTATGCAGTAGGTCTCAAGGTTACACGGGAAGCCAACTTTTGTGTTGGGATGGCCGAACAATAGGAGGTGACATCCATTAGCATGGTAGAAGGTGTCACTGTAGTTATCCAGGGGATCCCATTTCTACTAGACTTTGTAGTGATCCGGCTTCTTGAAGTCAGAGGGACCTACTCATTACTCATTGGTCGACCATGGCTTAGTACACATGTCCTGCACTAGTGTTTTGATCGATTGTGGATTCCTCAAGAGCATGGTCCGTCCATAGGAGCTAAAATTGGAGGAAGGTATAGACCAAGGGATCTGTGGTGTCATAGTAGCCCCCACTTCATCTTTCAACTCTTAGAAGACCACCTCTTGGCCTATGTAGGAAGGAGGCCTTGTCCCTGATGGTGGTTGTGAGTTGGAACTACTTAACTGGCTTGAAGTGGTAGAAGGCCTCGCATCCTACATGGTGGACATCAAAGGTACCAAATGACTCCACCAACCCTTACCGATCTCCACAGAGGGCATAAGATGCTCAAATCCCTCTCACACAAGGTTGACAAGCACCTGACCACTACCCCACTGCCGCAGCATAGAGAACCACCACACGAGTCTGTGGAAGCACCAACTTTTCCCGTGGGGGAGTGTCCTAAGTCTTGGGTGGAAGACCACTATGACACCTTCCCAATTTACCACAATCTGGCTAGCCTTCCCTCTTGTCAAGGTCCCGTCTAGGAATTCAATCTCGGTACTACAGAGGAGCCTCGTCCCATCCTGCTAGTTTTTTTCTTTCAATCTTATAAGGATGTCTTTGCCTAGACATAAAAGAACTTGGAAGGCATTCTAGCTAATATTGGTGTTCACACCATGTCCCTCCAAGAATCAACTCGACCCATTTGTGGGTGGGCCTATAAGCTTAATCAGAAATATGGAGAGGCTGTCAAGGTGCAGTTGGAAAAGATGGAGGACACGGAAATCATCTCCCTAGTGGATCACTTTGAATGGCTTTCCCCCATGGTCATCTCTCCCAAGAAGAAGACCAACAAGATCCGTGTCTGTGGACTTTCGGTCCCTAAACAAAGCAACCATCAAGGATGGATTTCCATTCCCATTCATGGATCGGGTTTTAGAGGATGTTGCGGAGCATGCCCTGTAAAACTTCATGGATGGGTTTAGTGGGTATAACCTGGTCGCCATCTACCAGGACGACCACCCCAAGACAACTTTCGTCAGCCAATGGGGTACCTACACCTACAACAAGATGCTCTTTGGGTTGTACAACACTCCGGCCACCTTCCAACAGATTGTCTACCACCAATATCTTCAGAGAGTACCTTCTCAACTTTCTTTGTAGTTTCATCGATGATTTTTCTAACTTCGTAGAGCAGGAACTCACACCTACAGCAAGATGCCCTTTGGGCTGTGCAACACTTCGGCCACCTTCCAATGCATTGTCACCAATATCTTCATGGAGTACCTCCTCAGCTTTCTCTGTAATTTCATCGATGATTTTTCTAACTTCACAGGCACTCACCTTGTCTCTAGGATAGAGGCCTTCTCAAAACATCTTTCTCAGTTAGGTCTAGTTTTTGCCAAGTGTTGTTCCTCCCAGCTATGCCTCAATCCCTTTAAGTGTCATTTCTTGGTGGTTCAGGGCACACTCCTAGGTCACATCATCTCTTCTAGAGGTTTGTCTCTCGACTTTGATAAAATTGTTGCCATCCTTTGCCTTTCCCCTCCCATCAGCCCTAAAGGAACCCAAGTCTTTATCAAACACACTAGCTATCATCGCCATTTTATCGATATGTATGTCGATGTGGCCCTTCTACTGACTCGCCTAGTAAGCCATCCACAATCTTCTACTGGTCTTACCCAGCCTCTACCGCCTTCTCCTACCTTAAAAAGCGCTTCATCAAAGCTCCCATTCTCATCCCACCCGACTAGATGATCATCTTCCATGTCTATACAGATGCAAGCCTCACTACTGTGGGCGCGGTTCTTACTCAACCTAGTGTGGAATAAAAGATGGACATACCAATCTACTACGCCAGTTGCCTCCTCACACCCACTGAACAAAACTACACCACCACTAAGGGGAAGGCTTGGCCATAATGTATGCTTGCCAAAAGTTCTGACATTATCTCAAGCTCCCACTTCATCTTCATCTCATACCACCATGCTCTCAAGTATCTTCTCAACAAACCCTAGGTGGCGGTCATGTCTGGTGGTGGTTGTTGGTCTTCCAAGAAATCGATTTTGAGATCCTCCTTCGACAGGGAAAACATCACGTCATGGCGGACCACCTCTCCTAGCATCGACATTGGGGAGCCTTCCTAAAGGTATTAAGGATGACCTTCCTGATAGTGTTCTTTTTAAAGTTGATACCGCACCAGACTGGTATGGGGATGCTCTTGCCTTGCTTTCCATAGGACAATTTCCAATTGGCGCTAGTCCCCCTGGGACAAGTGCCAGTTTTTGTGAAGAGCTGACCCTTCCAAATCATAGCTGGCCAACTCTACAAGGCTGGTCATGATGGTGTTTTACGATGGTGTGTCAGCCCTCATGAAGTACCTCACTTGGTCAAAGATGCCCATTCCGGCCCTAGTCATGGTCATTATCCCCACCCACATCTCGGGTGCCCTCTTGTTCTAGCACGGCACCTGTGGTGGCCAACAATGTTTAAAGATTGCATTAAGTTTTCCAAATCTTTTCACTTGCCGTTAATCTAACCGGTCTCTCTAGATCTCTCTCTCTCTTGGTCCTCATTCAAGAAATGGGGTCTTGATTTCGTGGGGCGACCCAGTGGGACACCACACCGATTACACAACCAAGTGGGCAAAAGCCCAAGCCACCAAGGATTGCACGGCTAACACGATGGCTTGGTTCTTATACGAGCACATCCTTGTCTGCTTTGGTTGTCTCTTGGAAGTCACTAGTGATAGAGGCTTCCATGTTGTCTCAATGAAATCATTACCACCTTACTGAGAAGCTATAAGATCTTCCACTGCAAGTCATGTGCTTATTACTCCTTGGGCCAATGGATAGGCGAAAAGAACCAACAAGGTGCTCTAGCACTTATTCTGGAAGATGTGTGTACTCCACTTGTATTACTGTTGAGATATCGAGCTCTAGTGAGGCGGTGGACACTGATGACCCGCCTGGGGGATAGGCCCCGCACTTACACCACTGGCATGGTTGGTGAGATCTTGGGTGATATGCTGCCAGTGGGATGACAGGCTGTGTGACAGCCATTCTAGAGACTGGCATAGTTATAGCGCCAGCTCATTTAGTCGGGTTCACACTATAGAGAACCCGTGTATCTATTGGTTGAGTACCTTTCATATTGTGTGTACTCTTATTCTTGTATATGGTGTGTTGAGTGTTGAGTAGAGAAGAAGAAGATTTTCAGCCTCTCACCTTGTGTGTTCTCTATTAGGGTTTTGTGAGTGTGTGTATGTGCTTGCAAGAGCTCAAGCTCTCTTCCCCCTTGCATCTTTTCATGGTATCAGAGCCTGGTTCGTGCTAAGGGCTGAGCTGCAAGCAAGAGAACCACAGGAAGCGGTACGAGGGTAAGAGCTTCAACTACTCTTCCCTATCTTGTTGGTGACTACACCCTTGTTGGGAGCTCTACGGGAGGCACCGGCAAACGATCTCCGATTGAGGAGCTTTCTTCGCGGGAGTGAAGCTATAGGGCAACTATACAGTCCTTTGGACTACAATTTTCGGGCCGAAAACGCGTTTCGGGCGCGTCTGGACCTCCGTTTTTCAGAAAGCAGGCGATTTCGAGCACTGCGGGTAAGTCATCGATTCTCTGCAGAACTCTGTTTTAAGTACTGCAGGAAGACAGATTGACTGTGCAGACACTGTGGGTGCTGCAAAGAGGTCTACAGTTGCCATTGGGTGTATGTATGTGCATTGAGGTCACTGGTTGTGACATTTGAGTGGGCTACAGTACCGCTGTGCAGAAAATACAGCATTTGTGCAGAAAAACCAGAGTGCAGTTTCTGGTAAAATTGTGTGTTTGACAAGATGTCTAATGATGGCATAACACAGATTGTGGCAGAGAAGCTGGATAAGAATAACTTCCATGCGTGGAGGTTCAGGTTCACTAATTTCCTGATGGGAAAAGGCTATTGGGACTACATAAAAGGTGAACATGAAGAGGCACCGGAGATACCGGACATAAATCCTACTGCTGCAGATGTGAAAGAGTTTAAAGACTGGAACCAAGGAGCCAGGAAGGTTATGTATTGGCTATCCATTAGTATACAGGACACCATGATTGGTCACATTCAGGATGCCAAGTCTCCCAAGGAGGCGTGGGACACCTTGGTAAAGCTTTATGAAACAAATACCAAGGCACGCAAGATACAGTTGAAGAATGAACATACTGTGGAGAAAAAGAGCATGTCTGTGAATGACTATGCGCTGAAGATAAAGGGTATTGTGGAATCCCTTGCATCTATTGGTGTGTCAGTAGATGATGATGACAAGGTGGAAGTCTGTCTACGTGGTCTCGGGCCACAATACAAGGCGTTTAAGACGTCTATTCAGACTCGGGAAAACATTCCCAACTTTACAGATTTGGTGTCTATGCTGATTATCGAAGAGAAGAACTTGGGTGAAGACCAACAGTCTTCACAAAGCAAAAACAGTTCAGAGCAACAGGCTTTCTACACGAGTTCAGGAAGAGGACGAGGTAGAGGAGGCCGTGGACGCGGTCAAGGAGGTGGCCGAACAGGTAATCAGAATTATGGCCAGCAGCAGCAGCAACAACAACAGTCCCAGAATCAACAACAACAACAACACGCAGGTGGAAGAAACAAATTCAGAGGCAGGGGGAGTCAAAGAGGCCGTGGAAATTGGCAAAGGCAATACAGTGATGCACGTGAATGCTATTATTGTGGTAAGCCTGGACATGTGCAGGCAGAATGTTATAAAAAGCAGGCTGACATGCAAAATGGGAAAGTGCAGCAAAACAACTATGCATCCTCAAGTAGAAATAATGAGGATAATGAGAGGTTGTTTGTTATGCAGCATGTCGTGAATGCCATGTCTGAAAATGTTGATGCAGCACAAAAAGATAATGTATGGTATGTGGATTCAGGCGCTTCGAACCACATGACGAGTCATGGGGAGTGGTTCAAGGAGATGAAAAACCCGGAAAGACCAGGTTTTGTGGAAACAGGGGATGACACTGCTCATCCAATTGCCCACGTTGGAGATGTGCCATTATCTATGCCAGATGATTGAGCAGGGTTTGCAGGTTAGGTTTAACCCTGATGGGTGTTATGTTGAAGACTTTAAAGACAAGTGCAGGTTGGTTGCAAAAGGCAACAGAGTGGGTAGAATGTTTACGTTGAATGTAGACATGCCTGAAATGAGTGCTGCAATGTTTGCAAATGGTTCAGGAGTTGTTGCAGACACAGACATATGGCATAAAAGAATTGGACATGTAAATGTTCAGAGATTGAAGTCTATGCAGACAAAAGGAATCGTGACAGGGCTGCCAAAATTTAAGGTGGAAGGTATGCATAAAATCTGTGAAGCATGCCAATTTGGGAAACAAACAAAGCATGTGTTTCCACGTAACAGATATGTGAGCAGAAATGCACTAGATGTTGTGCATTCAGATGTATGGGGTCCTACGAAGACCGTGTCTATGGGAGGCTGCAGGTACTATGTCACTTTCATTGATGACCACACAAGAAAAGTGTGGGTATATTTCATGAAGGAGAAGAGTGAGGTGTTCACTCACTTTCAGAATTTCAGAGTTTTGGTTGAAGAGCAAACAGGGAAATATGTAAAGTGCCTAAGGTCAGATGGAGGGGGAGAGTACTTCTCCAATGAGTTCTCTGAATTCTTGAAGAAGAATGGTATTCGGAGACAGTTCACATGCAGATATACTCCGCAGCAAAATGGAGTTGCTGAGCGGAAAAACAGGCACATTGCTGAGATTGCGCGAGCATTGATGGAAGAGAAGAATATGCCCCATTGTTATTGGGCTGAGGCTGTTTCTACAGCAGTATACATCATGAACAGGACTCCAATTTCAGCCATACATGATGTAACTCCAGAGGAGAGGTTTACTGGCAGAAAACCAGATTTGTCTCATCTGAAAGTCTTTGGATGCATTGCATATGTGCATGTGCCAGATGAGCTGAGAACTAAGCTGGATCCGAAAGCTGAAAAATGTGTGTTTATTGGATATTCCCTTGAGCAAAAGGGATACAGGTGTTATAACCCTGCTACACGTGAGTTGAGGGTAAGCAGGGATGTTGTTTTTGATGAGATGAGCAGCTGGTATGCTACTGAAAAAGAAGCTGTTGGGGCTGATGTGAGTGGAAGTGTGGTTGCACAGAATGCAGGTCAGCAATCACAGTCTTTGAGTGGACCAGGAGAGTCCTCATCTAGTGGGTCTGTTGATAGACCATGGAGTGGCAGGCTGCGTCATAATACCAGCCCTGCAAATGTGATTACTACATCACGTAAAGGAAAAGAGAAAGTGGTTGAGCCCCTTGGTATGCCTGAGATTTCTGCAGGGCATTCTCATGTTGATGGAGAGTCTAGTGGCTCAGATATGAGCCTTCATGAGGAGCTTGGGATCCCAGCTATGAGAACACCTGGTGTAAAGAAGGCTATGGAAGCCATGAATGAAAAGCTGCGAAGATCAGGGAGAGTGAAGAACCCTGTGCAGAGATTTACATATGATGGTTATGTGGCACATCACTATGCATATATGGCAAAGGTTGTGCAGGTTGTTGAGCCCACTTGCATTGATGAGGCTGTTGGAAATGTGTGTTGGGAGAAAGCTATGGATGAGGAGATGGATGCACTATATGGAAATGAAACTTGGGACTTAGTGCAATTGCCTGAAGGCAAGAAAGCCATTGGATGCAAGTGGGTGTACAAAGTTAAACATAACAGTGATGGAAGCATAAACAGGTACAAGGCTAGATTGGTAGCCAAAGGATATGCGCAGACATATGGGATTGATTATGAGGAAACTTTCAGCCCAGTTGCCAAGATGGCAACGGTGAGAGTTGTGATAGCAGTGGCTGCGTCAAAGCAATGGTCTTTACATCAGATGGATGTAAAGAATGCATTCTTGCATGGGGATTTGCAAGAAGAGGTGTATATGTTGCAGCCACCTGGTTATGAGGATGTGGGTCACCCCGAGCATGTTTGCAGGTTGAAGAAAGCCTTGTATGGCTTAAAGCAAGCACCAAGAGCATGGTCTGACAAGATTTCTGAATATCTTGTCACTATTGGCTTTCATGTAGCCAATGCAGATTTCTCGCTGTATGTGAGAGATGGTGATAGAGGGGTTGTGCTTGTTGTCATCTATGTAGATGACTTGATCATTACGGGGGACCATGATGCAGAGATCTTTGATGTAAAGATCTTGCTTAGACAGAAGTTCGAGATGAAGGATCTGGGGGAGCTCAGATATTTCTTGGGCATTGAGGTGATTAGGTCACCACATGGTATTGGATTACTGCAGAGACAGTATGGCTTGGACATGTTGTCCAAGTATGGTATGATAGGCTGTAAGCCTATTTCTGTGCCATTGGATCAGAATGGCAAGTTGAGTGCAGATTCAGGAGAGATCTTGGAGGATCCTACTATGTACAGGAGCATAGTAGGAAGTTTGATCTACATGACGATCACCAGACCAGATTTGAGCTATGCTGTTGGGTTGGTGAGTCAGTTTATGCAGGTTCCACGGAAACCGCATTTGGATGCTGTGAGACGCATACTGAGGTATGTGAGGTCTACTTTGCATTGTGGACTATTCTATGAGACTGGGACAGAGATATGTGTACATGGGTACACAGATGCTGATTGGGCTGGTAGTATCTCAGATAGAAGATCTACTAGTGGATTCATGTTTTCTTTGGGGAGTGCTGTTGTGACTTGGAGCAGCAAGAAGAAGCCTACGGTTGCTCTATCGAGTACGGAGGCCGAGTACAGAGGAGCTGCTATGGCAGCATGTGAGGTAGCTTGGTTGAGAAAGCTACTTGCAGATTTGGGTCTATCAGTGGATAGACAAGTTGTCATTTTCTGTGACAACATTAGTAGTATACAGTTGGCCAGGAACCCAGTCTTTCATGCTCGTACGAAGCACATAGAGGTCCACTACCACTTCGTCAGAGAGAAGGTCTTGGCAGGAGACCTTGACCTTGTTTATGTCAGCACAGAGGATCAGGTAGCTGACATCTTCACCAAAGCATTGGGTACAGAGAAGCTCCGCAGATTCAGGGCTTCGCTTGGTGTACATGAGATGGAGTTGAGCTCGAGGGGGAGTGTTGAGATATCGAGCTCTAGTGAGGCGGTGGACACTGATGACCCGCCTGGGGGATAGGCCCCGCACTTACACCACTGGCATGGTTAGTGAGATCTTGGGTGATATGCTGCCAGTGGGATGACAGGCTGTGTGACAGCCACTCTAGAGACTGGCATAGTTATAGCGCCAGCTCATTTAGTCGGGTTCACACTATAGAGAACCCGTGTATGTATTGGTTGAGTACCTTTCATATTGTGTGTACTCTTATTCTTGTATATGGTGTGTTGAGTGTTGAGTAGAGAAGAAGAAGATTTTCAGCCTCTCACCTTGTGTGTTCTCTATTAGGGTTTTGTGAGTGTGTGTATGTGCTTGCAAGAGCTCAAGCTCTCTTCCCCCTTGCATCTTTTCAATTACTACGAACCAGTAGTAGCAGTTAACAGACCATTCACTATACCGTGCACACCCAACAATGGTCATGTTGTTGTTTCAACCTTCCGACGTCGCATGTCTTCATTTTTTGCAGCTTTTGCTTGGCACTTGAATCTTGTAGTACTTGCATTTAGTTGGGCTTCTTCAAAAATACATGTCATGTGTGATCAACTCCTATACCTTGTTGTTTACATCATAAAAAACACACACAAAATAGAGCATAAATAACAACCAAAACAATGTGGCACTTTGATGTTCAAGAAACCCACAATTCATCATTATACGAGGACCACACACTTCAGGTGTGTAAATCGGGATTTATGGTTTACATAGAAATGAGAAACTCCTCTGCTCCCTCTTCATCGTGGGCAATAACGATTCCCAATGCTCTCGGTTCTAGTTGATCTTCTTACCTATATAGGATGGTCCATAGTAGCCTCGCCAGCTTGTAACCTACACTTTCCACTTCACAATATGCTTTTGCTTCACCCACATGTGATGGTTCTCACTAGGGCTCAAAGGTGTTAGCACACACAACTCCTAGAGCTTTAACTTGTAGAGTCTTCATCTCAACCTACTGCTACTAGGGACCAAACCCACCGGTCTGGCAATCCAGCTCTAGCCGATTGGCAGCAAGCTTTGTAGCAGATGCAACAACATTTTCAAGAGCAACTTCAAGAGTCCACAGCCATTCTCATACCAGTTATGTACCAGTAGCAGTTGACATTACAACATTAGTACTAGACAATGAAGACAACATTTCCCCTGAGGTGGAAGGTGATGATCTTAAGACTCTTTATCATCTTTTGCAAGCTAAAACAAAGAAATTGGAGATTACACCCCCTGATTCATATGGAGGACAACACATTAATCGTACACTTGAATAATGGCTTTACAAACTTCACTTGTATTTTGATTCGATGGTCCTTATTGATGCTAAGAAGATTACATCTGCCACCATGTCCTTACTTAAGGATATTGCCTTACTTTGGTTGCAACGGCAACATGTTGGAAAAACAGTTATGACGTGGAAAAAATTTCAGATGGTCATTCGTAGCAGTTTATTCCTACCAATGCGGATTTTTATGCCCGAACTCGTTTAAGCCACTTAGACTAAACTCGTTCTTTGGGTTCTTATATCTTGCAGTTCAATAATCTGATAATGGAGATTGATTATTTGTCCCTAGTGGACGAGCTTCATGCCTTCACATTGAAGGTTTAAACTCCACACTTTGTATCGATGTGCAAAAGTACAACCTTGTCGACCTTGATACCACCATTCATTATGCCGAGTGTATTCATGATCTGAATCCGAATTCTCAAACATAGGCTTCTCAAGGTTGTTATGGCAATGGTTCACATATGACTCATGAAGGTTATCAACAATCCTCATTGAACAACTTTTTATTGGCAACATTCGTATAAGCAACCTCACCAATAGGAAAGGTCATGTTTTTATCATTCTCAGTGTCAGCAGTTCTTTCAACCACGTGCATTTGATCAAGGATGGGACGTGACCAATCTTGCACTCTTCTTCTTGCAATAGCTTCATCTTCTCCTGAAAAACAAAAGATAGGATTGTGCACAATTTGTTATGATGGCAACCATAGATGGTTTGAATGCCCTAAACGCCCAATTCTCCTCAAAACCATAATGTGAAACCTTCAACTTCAAGAGATTGATCTGATAAAGGAAAACATGTACTAGCTCATGCACTTCATGCTAATCTTAACCTTCACACATCTATGGCAAACTTTATTAAGTCAGTTGATGAGAACATCGAGGATTCTTTCAGCACAACTTCAGAAGAACAACAAGATGATATTGAAAAGTCCTTGGATTCTTTATCTCAACGTGATGAGTCGCCAACGATGGACTTCTTTGAAGACACAGAGGTTACAAAAGTGAATATAACACTTATTTCAATCTTATCCACATGGGATGATGCAATTGATATCAAACAAGAGGATAATGTTTTCAACACTGCAAAGAATTTCACACATTCTTCTAACAAATTGGATGATTACTTCACTACTTTCAAGATGAACACTACTTTCAAGATGAACAAATTGGATGATTACTTCACTGCTTTCAAGATGAACACTTCAACAGCAGTATACTGTTTAGGTATCATCGAGAGAATTCATGGTCGAATCGTCAGATTCTTCTACACCACAATATAGCCAAGTCAACTTCAAGTCCAACATTTGGAAATAGACAACGAACACAACATTTGGAAATAGACAACATTTGGAAATAGACAACGAACACAAGACATTAATGAATGATGCTATGACTTGGGACTTAGCATTTAAAACACAGTAGTAAGATAATAGAGGAAAGTTTTTTAATATTTCTCAGTGTGAGCTTCACCACAAGCATAAATGGCCTAATGACAAAGATCTTTAGCAACATAAAAAACCTCTTATTTAGTTGGAGTCTTATTTGAAGTGGGAGAGAATGTAATGATTGTGACTTAATCTCTCTTAATTACCCTTAATTACTCTTAATCATTGAAGGGACACTAGTGAAGAGTCACACCTTGTCACGTGGGTCATCACCAAAGGACATGTCTATTCAAAAAAACACATCTACTGATCAAAGTACACATCTCTACGTCCAAAGGATATAAATATTCATTCAAGAGTCATACCCTTTCACCAAAGATGTGCCTCTTCATTTATACTTAGTTAAGCCCTATTTAACAGACTTGTATTTCAATGTAACAACATAGCTTTATGCTCGTTGTCTCATGTTTACTCAAGTATTTAAGCATTAAGATATTTTAATCATGTTCAATTAAGCTAAAAGCTTAACACTCTCATGACTCGCCTTCTTCCACCCCTCTCCCTCAAATCAATCCCGCCTCTCACCTCAACCCACCCCCTATCTCTCACGACTCCCTCTTGACTCAACCTACCCCCTATCTCACGACTCACTCCTCTCTCTCGACTCAACCCACCCCCCAAATCTCTAATGATTCCCGTCCCCCCCCCTAAACGACTCACTCCCTCGCCCTAAACGACTCACTCCCTCGCGCCCTGCCCCCTCAGTGCCTCTGCCACGCCCTCCTCACCAGCTTAGCCACCCCACCTGACACCCCCTTGTTTTCACACTGGGCCTACGCGCTCACCAGCTCACCCAACCCCCAATCTCTAACGATTCGCCTCCTCCCACCCGACTCACGCCCTCGCCTTCACACTCGGCCTACCCCCTCAACCGACTCCACCTCTCGCCTGCCCCCTATCTCCTTTCTCTTCGCTGACTCCCCTACCCCCCTCTCGCCTGCCTCTTCCTCTTCACAGGTGGTGCCACCCTGTCAAGATCCTCCTCCTGCCAATGTACCTGTGATAACTCCATTGGCAGGTGCTCTAGTGCACCAAACCGTCTCCTCCTGCCTTGCTCGTTTTAGCTCCACAGGTAACCTTTCCAACCACGTGTTTGGATTCTTTAGATTCCTCATCTTCCACATCCGCTCCACCCACACTACAACTTCTTTGCTTGGTTTGATCCATCAATTCCATCTGCCTACCTCCACCTCCCGCACCACCACCACGACCTTCACCATTAATTTCATTGACGCGCACCCCTTCCAGCTTCCCCAGCTTAACACCTTACTTACTCCTACCAAACTAGCTACCTTGGGCCTGTGGGGTCTGTGGCCTCCTCCATTCCGGCTTTGCTATACCTTGATGCCTCCCTTTACGCTGCCTACCTCACCATCTTTCCTGTGATGCCCCATGGGCAGCTGTGGCAGGTTTGATTGCCTAAGGTCTAACAGAATGAACTAATAGCGAACAAGCTAAATGAAAAACAATTACTGTAGAAGAACTCCATCACACCAAAACCAAAAGCGAACAAGCTAAATGAATAACAATTACTGTAGAAGAACTCCATCACACCAAAACCAAGAGATAATGTTTCCGTTAGAAAAAGCCTCTTTTTTACCCATTCACACCCCTTCACATATGGGGTAACTCACACACACTACAACCTGCTTTCACACGACCACTCCATTCCAATGGGCATCCGACCCCTCTACAAGTACCCCGGGTCATAAGAATTCACCGTCCCCACGAATTACCACAAAAACAAAGCATTTACTGCTCACACAAGTGTATATCCACTACCACTATCACTAGGCCAAATACAAAAGGTGACCATCATCAACCATAGATATACAAAAGGTGACCATCATCAACCATAGATATACTAGAAGGTAGAGTTATATTTGTGTCACCGTAGACCAAACCATCTTCTCTCTCCTTTCTCATTACAACCATGATTACAACTCACACATTCAGGCAAACAGCCCTGCTAAAACAATGCTAAAACAATGCAGCATTTAAAAAAGGTACATATGTGATGCCAATGCTAATGCCAATGTCAATGTCGAGGAGCACATCCATGGAAGAGGAGTGTCCATGTAGCAAGAGGTTGTGCTTGTGACATCGAATTGTGTAGAGTAACTTATGAGGTAGAGGATAGAAGGCAAACCATAATGCCAAATCACACTGAGAAAGAAAGAAAGAGAATATCCACCACAAGATATAAAGAGGGGGAGGGGGGAGAGAGAGAGATCCACCACAAGATATAAAGAGAGATAGGAAGAGGTAGAGAGAGAGAGAGAGAGAGAGAGAGAGAGAGAGAGAGAGAGAGAGAGAAAGGAGAAGAAGAGTCCACCACAGAATTTAGACAGATATCCACTGCATGACACAAAGGAAGCAAGATAGAATTCACCAAGAGAGAGAGAGAGAGAGATTACATTTTTCACCACAGAAATCTGAGAGAGAGGAAGAGAGAGATTTACCACACAGAATATGAGAGAGAGAGAGAGGGGGGTTAGCACAGAATCACCACATAATCAAAGAGAAAGAGAGGGAGGAGAGAGGGAGAGAGAGAGACATTACATCGTGAAATAGAGAAAATGAGAGACCTAAAATGGCGAGAAGGTGGAGGTGTGTCAGCCATTGATTTGGTCGCATATCAACAATGCGGTTTCATTGCACTTGAGAACTGCTTTGTAAACTTTGGCACCACCATAGAGAACTTAGCACCACCAACAACAACAATGATAGTGCCCTCCATTCGGATGCCATGTTGCAGGTGAGGGTTGGTGAACTGAGGTAGGTGGAATGAAGGTGGCCAAGGGATTGGCATTATTACTTACTCTGAGGTCGTATTGCTTCTTCATCATAACAGAGCCGAGCCACAGAGCACAATGGATACCTGCATTTTGTCATGCTTGGTGCACATTGTTGGGGTGGCACCAGCTTCAAACACTTGATGTGGTGGTGTCAGATGTTGACTTTGCTGAAATCTATATCTTTAAGGTACATAATGCACTAGCATAATGACCAGTGCACCATTATGGTGGTTCACATATGCTACTGGAAAGAGAAGGGAGAGACTAAGAAGCAAGTAACACATCCCTTGGCGAGGAAGACATTACGTACTCCAATCAAAGGTAGAAGCTCACTGACATGGTGGAGTTGGGAGATCATGTTGCAGTACCACCGCACCACCAATGCAAACAAAGAAGACTACTATGTTGTCCTATGCAAGAAACCCAAAATTAATCAAGTGAAGGATGGATGGGGGAATGTGTTTGAGGTTGGTGATAAAGTTTTATATGGTATATATTATAATAAAGTGACAAGTGGCATAGTAAGTTATATTTTCTTGGAGACAACACCAATGGACGTTGTGCATGTTGATGCGATGATGGCCATTAAGTTCCCAATTGTGTAAGTTAGACACAAGGAGAAGGGCCACAAAATTGTGTACCATGTACCCCCCGAATTGCACACTAGGATCTTGGACAACATCCACTTCTAAGTTTCTTTTTCTGAAAGCACTCATGTGCCAGAGTTGTGTATCATTATTTTTGAAATTTGAATACATGTTATGGAGCCGTAGTCAGCATCTTTTCCTATTTGATTTGGTCTCATTTTGAGTACTAACATAGTTCTAAATTGCAAACACCTCTTTTGTGTTAGTCACATACACAAGACACTCACTTTCACACCCCCCTCTCTCTCTTAGTTATTATAATAGAATGTATACTATTTTAGCATTAAAATAGTACTATGTTAGTTTAGCATTAATGTATTACTAAATTGCTTTTCCTATTTTAATGTTAGTCTGCACCAACACTTCTTTTGTGTTGTCACCTACATAATTCTCTCTCTCTCTCTCTCTCTCTCTCTCTCTTCCCCCATCTCTTAATATATTGTATAGTTTTTTAGTACTAACATAGTACTAAAATAACTAAACTTCTTTTCCTATCGGTGTTAGTGTGCTACACAAACACTTCCTTTATTATGTCACCTACACAATTCCCTCTCTCTCTCTCTCTCTCTCTCTCTCTCCCCCCCCTATACTTAGGAGCCTACATTTTGTATTAGTACTAAGCTGCAGATAGGAGTACTACTACACATACACTTCTTTTGTGTTGTTACCTACTCACACACACACCTCTCAAGTTAACCTAGTCAAGTGTATTAATAAAAAAACTACACTCCAAAAGAGAGAGAGAGAGAGAGAGAGAGAGAGAGAGAGAGAGAGAGAGAGAGAGAGTTGTATTAACTACACTCTGAGAGACAGAGATTCAAAAACCACATTGCTTTTCATTATGTCAAAACAGTGTTTTAAAAAAAGTGTATTACTGCTTATGATGCTGGTGTTTGTATAAGTATAATGTATACAAAAAATTAGTTATCTAAGTCTATTTTGCGTAAATTAGTTCATGTCTATCTATTTTATTGAAGAAGGTACGTCTAGTGAACGTTTGGACCACTTCCATGGGTTCTTGTCCAGTAGTAGTAGTAGTAGTAGTTCTCTAGTAGCATCCGAGAGTGCATTCGACCTTCTTACAAAATCCATCCATGTCTTTGGCATTGGATCTGCAAATAAAAATTTAAAACGTTCCTTAAGAATTGGATCACTGTACCCTGGTCGGGTGTCTATAGTTTGTTGTATAGTAAAAGCATTGGTGACATACCAATTTGTTCTCCTACGATCTCAAACAGGTGATAATCATATGGGTATGCTCTAAAGAATTTAGGCACCGTTCCTAGAAATTCTGCTAACTGCAGCAAGTATGGCAACAAAACTGTTAGGGTCACCATTATAATTTATCAGCAAAATACATGTTTGTAGCGGATTCAGCACACCCTTCTCCTTTGTGCTATCAATCAACAAAGTGTCGTTGGGATCATACTCAATGGAACATCTAGATATAGTGGCAAAGGATTTAAGAAACAGACACTGATCTGGCCACAAGGGGTGGTGGTACTCATCTCTTATGGCATAATGCTCTTGGGGAGAAGAGAAACTCAATTAAGACTTCTCATTTCCCCTGCCTTATTCAAGGTGTTATATATGCGATGAAGTAGGGGCCATACATTCTGATAAGTAATGTTTGACCATGTGGCTGAAGTGCGCGCACAAGATGGAGTGAAACTTTGTAAGCCTAGGCCTTAGTGATACCTCATGTTTATTTCCTATGAAACATCCCCCTATAACTTTTGTTGGCACATTCCCATACCAACGCTTTAGGAGCACACCATTTAAGTCAAGGAGTACCAATTTCTTAGGATGATTGTTTTGAAGACCTATACACACTGCGTGACATATTGAAAAAGTAAAAAGACAACTGAAATATTTGGACAAATTTCTCAAAAAAAAAAATCAATGCATATTTATAACATTTTTGGCAAATGTCATAGGCTTTCAAAAGAATATAACTAGACTGAGGGAGCAGTTTTCGGTGGCTATGGATCTTAGAACCCTACGGGTAGGGGTAGTACTGGATGGACTCTTAGAAATTGGAGGAGTGTCATGGATGACGAGGGTAGGGGCATGGGCATAACAATTTCCCTATGGCCAGGGTTTCCAAGGCCTTTCTTTTTATTAGAGAAAGCACCATGCGTATGAAGGAGATTAATGATAGTAGGCATATCCTCCTCACAACTCCATGCATCACTTTCAACTTCTTCCACGATCGCAACTTACTATCTTGGGCCTTTGACCCCACACCAAGATAAGCTTCCGATCCTTCCACTACCTCTTTGGTAGATGCTGCACCCCCTTCAACTCTTATGGCTCTTCCCAACTTGTTGATGTCAACTACAACCACCTCTTTTCCCTTTCAAAATCCTCACTCTACCTCAGTGTTTTCTCCCCCCATCAAGCATTGACTGCACTACCTTGCACATGCATTGACATGTCTGGTCCAACATTCAGAGCGACTCTACATTTGTCCATGTGGCACTCTCTTCCATTGCACCACCTCCAACACCTTCTTTCTTATCCTCTTCTAAACCTTCTTCATATTGAAAGGCTATGCGGTGTGCACCAACTCTTTACCCTTACACAACCCATCTCTACTCCAATAATGCCTTCTTCCCCCATGTTGACGTCTTCAAAATAATTGCATTGACTTCAATAGGCATTGACAGGTCTGGTCCAACATTCAAAGCACATCACCTGCAACCCTTTTTGCTTATCCTCTTCTTGAAAAGGCTTTGTAGTAAGCACTTCAGGAGGGATAATGTTTCTTGACTCATTACGGACTACCTTTTTTGCATCACTATAAACACATCAGGAGGGATAATGTTTCTTGACTCATTCAGGACTACCTTTTTTGCATCACTATAAACATCATCTATATAGTCCCCGTCTTTGGATGTAGCAACAAATCTAGTAATAATTGCATCAAGTTTGTCATCTGCCAACATTTGCCTTTGGTCACCCTCTTTTGATGTACTCTTCAGTGCACCCTATAATTGTCCATGTCCACCACCCATGGCCCTGTTTTCCACAAACCTACTATACAAAAAGTGCACATCATCGTCATCATTGTCATCAATGTTTGCTTCTGCCTCACTTATCTCTTTCCCATTTGCTACCCTAGATGTGCCTTTGAGGTCCTGGTGTGGAGATGCTTGGTTGTATGTTATAGCTCTACACTTTTTATGTCCATGTCCTACATTGCATTATCCTCTTTTGCAATCTCCTCTGAAAAAGACTATGTCCATTCAAGAAACAAGGAAACAGTCCAAATATCAAACATCTCCCTAAACCACAAACACGTAATAGTTCTAGACATAGTGTCAGAGTAATCTACATAATAGCATCACTTACCTTTCCTTGAACTAGACTCAAGGGCCTCCTTCCCCTTCTTCTCCTTTCTAGGTTTGTATAACGATCGCATAGTGTTACTCTTCTTTGCTTGCGCTCCTCGCTGCTTCATGTCAATAGGCCTTGGATTCATTGTAAATCCCTTCTCCTATACACTAGATTGTTTTTTATCTATAATAATATGATGGACATGGATCATCACATATCATAATTTAATGTCTATAGAATTTAGAAATCAATATTGCATGCCAGTTTCTTCACTGACCAAATTAGGCCACCAAATCTCGGTGACCTACAAACTGGATATGAGATCCCTGTCCCTACCACGCAATGGATTCAGGGTGCTAGCAACAGAAGTAGCACTTTTTGCATGGGGCAGGGTCCCACACTCGAGGCCTCGTCCACGGATATCCGGACAAGAGACTAATCCGTCGGTTTTTCCAAAACTGAACCTAGAAAAACTTCCTTTACCTGGAAAGCACGGGCGATTCCACCAGGATAACTTTTTACTCTAACGTAGTCAAGACCATTACTGATCAAGCTGATCCGATTGTACCTATAAAGATACTCGGTCAGATCAAGGAAGAAACTTGCACTTGGATCATTGAGATCAACGCTTTTTTCCCCATCAAGAGGCACAGCCGCGTTGATTCCTATCCATAGAACAATTACTATCCGGGATTTACTTTATCTATCATAATAACAGAAATTGTGTCTCGATTTACGGATCCATCAGTCCAGCCTAACCCTATCCATTCCCATGGGTTAGCCAACCACCCAACCACTGTAGTGATGGGATCCAATTAGGAATTTGGTTAGGTTTTGTCCCGGGTACCAGGGAAAAGAGTTCCCAGGCCTCCTAGCCGAAAGTTCATGCAAACATAAAACTAGTCACACCACTTACACACCCAATATGAAATTGCCTTTTTCTCAGCATCAACTAACTTTAAAACAATCCTTTAATGAAACCATTATGTCATTGATGACAATCCTTGAAATCTCTGGTTGAATCCATATTTCCAAGCATTCATTCATCGGTGTACTTATGGCATCATTGGCAACCAGAACTCTCACCGCCTGTTCACTCAGGGGCCTTTTCAATAGTTTCTAGCTCATAGTACCCAGCCAATATTTTCACATATAAAAATCAAGATGGAATCCTTGTTGAAGATCAGCAAGATCAATCAACAGATCCATATAAGAGAGCCATGGACTCATCCGTTGAGGACCAGCAAGGTCAGTCAACCAGATCCATGCCCGATTTCAGAAAATAACTCTTACTCCTTGTTCCAATATCTTCCACGATGCACGTGTGGGTATCTTCGGTGACCCAGAGCCCGAGCACCGTATGATCAGCACCCTCTAGGATCCTTCGCAGGTGACCTAGCGCTTTACTCATAGGCCGCTTCCTTGGTCCCTCATCCACCGGAAGCTTACCATTTAAATCGAACCAAGGCTGGTTAAGACCTCGGTCAACCTTGCTACGCGAG
Organism: Cibotium barometz; assembly: GCF_041138505.1. Lineage (NCBI taxonomy): Eukaryota > Viridiplantae > Streptophyta > Polypodiopsida > Cyatheales > Cibotiaceae > Cibotium > Cibotium barometz. The sequence goes on along the minus strand of NC_141048.1, from coordinate 28,542,750 downwards.
ACGTCCTCCATTGACTCTCCGTCCAGCAGTTGCAACTTTATCAGTTAGGTCTCCATGACCTTAATCCACAAGACGGTCAAAATGCTTCCCCAGCATTCTTGACATAAAACAGTCATTTACAAACAGGTCACAAAATACAGTTTTTATATCGAACTCTCTTCTTTTCACATTATCCCTCCTCAGTCCACATTACTTCATTCATATGTGTACTCATTCTTATCCATTCACTCATATCGACGACACATTATTTCACATACACATTCACATTCATTATTCTACATACACATCCATGATCGTATATCCACATCATACATCCAATCCCATATCCGCATTCATACATACACATCCATATCTACATCCATACATCCACATCCACATCCACATTCACATCCATACATACACTTTCACATTCATACATCCACATCTACATGCATACATCCTTTTTCACATCCTCATTCATACATCCACATCCACATACTTACATCCACATCCGTATCTACATCTATACATCCACATCCACATCCACATTCACATCCATACATCCACATCCACATTCATACATCCACATCTACATGCATACATCCATTTTCACATCCTCATTCATACATCCACATCCACATACATACATCCACATCCGTATCTACATCCATACATCCACATTCACATCCATACATCCACATCCACATCTACATGCATACATCCATTTTCACATCCTCATTCATACATCCACATCCACATACATACATCCACATCCGTATCTACATCCATACATCCACATCCACATTCACATCCATACATCCACATCCACATTCATACATCCACATCTACATGCATACATCCATTTTCACATGCTCATTCATACATCCACATCCACATACATACATCCACATCCGTATCTACATCCATACATCCACATCCACATCCACATTCACATCCACATTCACATCCATACATCCACATCCACATTCATACATCCACATCTATATGCATACATCCATTTTCACATTTCATACATCCACATCCACATCCATACATCCACATCCGTATCTACATCCATACATCCACATTCACATCCATACATCCACATCCACATCCATATTCACATCCATACATCCACATCTACATGCATACATCCATTTTCACATCCTCATTCATACATCCACATCCACATACATACATCTACATCCGTATCTACATCCATACATCCACATCCACATCCACATCCACATCCACATTCACATCCATACATCCACATATACATGCATACATCCATTTTCACATCCTCATTCATACATCCACATCCACATACATACATGTACATCCGTATCTACATCCATACATCCACATCCACATCCACATTCACATATAACTCTTAACTCATCCTATCACATCTCATACGCATCTTATCACATCCTAATATCTATTTATAGAATACAAGAGGATTCTTATATTTGATATAAGATTTCTTTACGCATCTATTTATGCATAAATTCCATTTTAAGGAGAATAACACTTTCGAAATAAAAATCAATCTTTTATGCATAATTCTAATTTAGTAGAAACTACACTTTTAGAATTAAAGAATTTCTCTTATACATCTAATTTATGCATAAAATTATTTATGATGAAAATCACTCTTTTGAATTAAAAATAAAATTCTTTATGCATCTTCCTATGCATAAAATAAGAATTAATAAAAATAACATTTTTTGGATTAATTTAAATTCTTTATGTATCTATCCATGCATAAACCTAATTTAGTAAGAATTACACTTTTAGAATAAAAGAATTTCTCTTATGCATCTACTTATGCATAAAATCCATTTATGATGAAAATCACACTTTTAATATAAAAATTATATCCTTTATGCAAGAAGACCCGCTCAGAAAACTCACCATGCCTTGATCTCATCACGCAATAGTATCGGGGACCCAAAGCTTCAATAACCATAGCCAAACCCAAAGCTTCAATAACCATAGCCAAACGGACATTGTTACGAAAGTGATGCTGACCCCACGGTGTTACCTTAGTTATGTCTCGATAGGTCCGCCATTTGGTCTGAGCTACAGAAGTTCCCAAGTGAGGGAAAAGTAAGCGCTCATACAGTTCTATAAAATCCTTCTTCACAGACTCGCTTGCGTCTTGAAGGTGAGAAATCATCATGGATAAAACCAAGTCCTACTGCTAAGCCATAAAAGAGATTAAGAAAGAAAGGAGATCGATGGAAGTAAGATTACTGCGAGCAACAAGTAAGAGTTACGACTTATATAAAAGAAGGAACTAGCGTAACCTAAAAGCCGACGGTGTATCTTACCACTGAAGTTTTACCGTCTTTCCATGATTTGGGCTTGGCACATTTTTCTTTAGAAGGCTTATATGAAATACATTATGAACTTTGAGATGAGGAGGTAGAAGAAGCTCGTAGGCTAAGTCACCTACTTTCTTTGAAATCAGATATGGCCCACAATATCTGGGGGATAACTTCTTATACTTCCCAAGAGATAAAGAACTTCTTTTGGGCCGTACTCGAATGAAGACCATATCTGCTTCTTTGAATTCTCTGACTGCCCTCTTCTTATCTGCATACTATTTCTGTCGATCCTGGTTAGCTTTTATATCTTTATGAATTGCCTGCATCTGCTGCTCCATGTCGTCAGGCATTTATCTGGACATCTCGACCCTAATCAATGGGTCGGACCTAGTTAATGGAGTTAAGAAATCTTGTCCATACAGAGCTTTTAAAGGGCTCATTCCCAATACTTCTGTGATAAGAAGCATTGTAGGCGAACTCGACTAGGTGCAGATAGCTTAGCCACTTTGGGTTCCCTGCCACAGTATTGTTGAGATATCGAGCTCTAGTGAGGCGGTGGACACTGATGACCCGCCTGGGGGATAGGCCCCGCACTTACACCACTAGCATGGTTGGTGAGATCTTGGGTGATATGCGGCCAATGGGATGACAGGCTGTGTGACAGCCACTCTAGAGACTGGCATAGTTATAGCGCCAGCTCATTTAGTCGGGTTCACACTATAGAGAACCCGTGTATGTATTTGGTTGAGTACCTTTCATATGGTGTGTACTCTTATTCTTGTATATGGTGTGTTGAGTGTGGAGTAGAGAAGAAGATTTTCAGCCTCTCACCTTGTGTGTTCTCTATTAAGGTTTTGTGAGTGTGTGTGTGTGCTTGCAAGAGCTCAAGCTCTCTTCCCCCCTGCATCTTTTCATGGTATCAGAGCCTGGTTCGTGCTAAGGGCTGAGCTGCACGCAAGAGAACCACAGGAAGCGGTACGAGGGTAAGAGCTTCAATTACTCTTCCCTATTGTGTTGGTGACTACACCCTTGTCGGGAGCTCTACGGGAGGCACCGGCAAACGATCTCCGATTGAGGAGCTTTCTTCGCGGGAGTGAAGCTATAGGGCAACTATACAGTCCTACGGACTTTAATTTCTGGCCGAAAACGCGTTTCGGGCGCGTCTGGACCTCCGTTTTTTAGAAAGCAGGCAATTTCGAGCACTGCGGGTAAGTCATCGATTCTCTGTAGAACTCTGTTTTAAGAACTGCAGGAAGACAGATTGACTGTGCAGACACTGTGGGTGCTGCAAAGAGGTCTACAGTTGCCATTGGGTGTATGTATGTGCATTGAAGTCACTGGTTGTGACATTTGAGAGTACTGCAGTACCGCTGTGCAGAAAATACAGCAGTTGTGCAGGAAAAACCAGAGTGCAGTTTCTGGTAAAATTGTGTGTTTGGCAAGATGTCTAATGATGGCATAACACAGATTGTGGCTGAGAAGCTTGACAAGAATAACTTCCATGCTTGGAAGTTCAGGTTAACGAATTTCCTGATGGGAAAAGGCTATTGGGACTATATAGAAGGTGAGCATGAAGAGGCACCGGAGATACCGGATATAAACCCGACTGCTGCAGATGTGAAAGAGTTTAAAGACTGGAACCAAGGAGCCAGGAAGGTTATGTATTGGCTTTCCATTAGTATACAGGACACCATGATTGGGCACATTCAGGATGCCAAGTCCCCCAAGGAGGCGTGGGACACCTTGGTAAAGCTTTATGAAACAAACACCAAGGCACGTAAGATACAGTTGAAGAATGAACTTCATACTGTGGAGAAAAAGAGCATGTCTGTGAATGACTATGCGCTGAAGATAAAGGGTATTGTGGAATCTCTTGCATCTATTGGTGTGTCAGTAGATGATGATGACAAGGTGGAAGTCTGTCTACGTGGTCTCGGGCCACAATACAAGGCGTTTAAGATGTCTATTCAGACTCGGGAAAACATTCCCAACTTTACAGATTTGGTGTCTATGCTGATTATCGAAGAGAAGAACTTGGGTGAAGACCAACAGTCTTCACAAAGCAAAAACAGTTTAGAGCAACAGGCCTTCTACACGAGTTCAGGAAGAGGACGAGGTAGAGGAGGCCGTGGACGCGGTCAAGGAGGTGGCCGAACAGGTAATCAGAATTATGGCCAGCAGCAGCAGCAACAACAACAGTCCCAGAATCAACAACAACAACAACACGCAGGTGGAAGAGGCAAATTCAGAGGCAGGGGGAGTCAAAGAGGCCGTGGAAATTGGCAAAGGCAATATAATGATACACGTGAATGCTATTATTGTGGTAAGCCTGGACATGTGCAGTCAGAATGTTATAAGAAGCAGGCTGACATGCAAAATGGGAAAGTGCAGCAAAACAACTATGCATCCTCAAGCAGAAATAATGAGGATAATGAAAGGTTGTTTGTTATGCAGCATGTTGTGAATGCCATGTCTGAAAATGTTGATGCAGCACAAAAAGATAATGTATGGTATGTGGATTCAGGCGCTTCGAACCACATGACGAGTCATGGGGAGTGGTTCAAGGAGATGAAAAACCCGGAAAGACCAGGTTTTGTGGAAACAGGGGATGACACTGCTCATCCAATTGTCCACATTGGAGATGTGCCATTGTCTATGCAGGATGGCAAAGTGAAGTACCTTGCAGATGTACTTCATGTACCGAACATAACAAAGAATCTGGTTTCAGTTGGCCAGATGATTGAGCAGGGTTTGCAGGTTTGGTTTAACCCTGATGGGTGTTATGTTGAAGATTTTAAAGACAAGTGCAGGTTGGTTGCAAAAGGCAACAGAGTGGGCAGAATGTTTACGTTGAATGTAGACATGCCTGAAATGAGTGCTGCGATGTTTGCAAATGGTTCAGGGGTTGTTGCAGACACAGACATATGGCATAAAAGAATTGGACATGTAAATGTGCAAAGATTGAAGTCTATGCAGACAAAAGGAATTGTGACAGGGCTGCCAAAATTTAAAGTGGAAGGTATGCAGAAAATATGTGAAGCATGCCAATTTGGGAAGCAAACAAAGCATATGTTTCCACGTAACAGATATGTGAGCAGAAATGCACTAGATGTTGTGCATTCAGATGTATGGGGTCCTACGAAGACCGTGTCGATGGGAGGCTGCAGATACTATGTCACTTTCATTGATGACCACACAAGCAAAGTGTGGGTATATTTCATGAAGGAGAAGAGTGAGGTGTTCACTCACTTTCAGAATTTCAGAGTTTTGGTTGAAAAGCAAACAGGGAAATATGTAAAGTGCCTAAGGTCAGATGGAGGGGGAGAGTACTTCTCCAACGAGTTCTCTGAATTTTTGAAGAAGAATGGTATTCGGAGACAGTTCACATGCAGATATACTCCGCAGCAAAATGGAGTTGCTGAGCGAAAAAACAAGCACATTGCTGAGATTGCGCGAGCATTGATGGAAGAGAAGAATATGCCACATTGCTATTGGGCTGAGGCTGTTTCTACAGCAGTATACATCATGAACAGGACTCCAACTGCAGCCATACATGATGTAACTCCAGAGGAGAGGTTTACTGGCAGAAAACCAGATTTGTCTCATCTAAAAGTCTTTGGATGCATTGCATATGTGCATGTGCCAGATGAGCTGAGAACTAAGCTGGATCCGAAAGCTGAAAAATGTGTGTTTATTGGATATTCCCTTGAGCAAAAGGGATACAGGTGTTATAACCCTACTACACGTGAGTTGAGGGTAAGCAGGGATGTTGTCTTTGATGAGATGAGCAGCTGGTATGCTGCTGAAAAAGAAGCTGTTGGGGCTGATGTGAGTGGAAGTGTGGTTGCACAGAATGCAGGTCAGCAATCACAGTCTTTGAGTGGACCAGGAGAGTCCTCATCTAGTGGGTCTGTTGATAGACCATGGAGTGGCAGGCTGCATCATAATACCAGCCCTGCAAATGTGATTACTACATCACGTAAAGGAAAAGAGAAAGTGGTTGAGCCCCTTGGTATGCCTGACATTTCTGCAGGGCATTCTCATGTTGATGGAGAGTCTAGTGGCTCAGATATGAGCCTTGATGAGGAGCTTGGGATCCCAGCTATGAGAACACCTGGTGTAAAGAAGGCTATGGAAGCCATGAATGAAAAGCTGCGAAGATCAGGGAGAGTGAAGAACCCTGTGCAGAGATTTACATATGATGGTTATGTGGCACATCACTATGCATATATGGCAAAGGTTGTGCAGGTTGTTGAGCCCACTTGCATTGATGAGGCTGTTGGAAATGTGTGTTGGGAGAAAGCTATGGATGAGGAGATGGATGCACTATATGGAAATGAAACTTGGGACTTAGTGCAATTGCCTGAAGGCAAGAAAGCCATTGGATGCAAGTGGGTGTACAAAGTTAAACATAACAGTGATGGAAGCATAAACAGGTACAAGGCTAGATTGGTAGCCAAAGGATATGCGCAGACATATGGGATTGATTATGAGGAAACTTTCAGCCCAGTTGCCAAGATGGCAACAGTGAGAGTTGTGATAGCGGTGGCTGCGTCAAAGCAATGGTCTTTACATCAGATGGATGTAAAGAATGCATTCTTGCATGGGGATTTGCAAGAAGAGGTGTATATGTTGCAGCCACCTGGTTATGAGGATGTGGGTCACCCCGAGCATGTTTGCAGGTTGAAGAAAGCCTTGTATGGCTTAAAGCAAGCACCAAGAGCATGGTCTGACAAGATTTCGGAATATCTTGTCACTATTGGCTTTCATGTAGCCAATGCAGATTTCTCATTGTATGTGAGACATGGTGATAGAGGAGTTGTGCTTGTTGTCATCTATGTAGATGACTTGATCATTACGGGGGACCATGATGCAGAGATCTTTGATGTAAAGATCTTGCTTAGACAGAAGTTCGAGATGAAGGATCTGGGGGAGCTCAGATATTTCTTGGGCATTGAGGTGATTAGGTCACCACATGGTATTGGATTACTGCAGAGACAGTATGGCTTGGACATGTTGTCCAAGTATGGTATGACAGGCTGTAAGCCTATTTCTGTGCCATTACGGTGCTTGGGCTCTCGGTCGCCAAAAATACCCACGCGTGCATCAAGGAAGAAAATGGAACAAGGTGTTAGAGTTGTTTTCTAAACTCGGGCATGGATCTGGCTGATTGTCCTTGCTGGTCCTCAACAAATGAGTCCATGGCTCTTTTATATGGATCTGTTGGGTTGATCTTGCTGATCTTCAACAGAGAGTCCATCTGGATTTTTTTATGTGATTATATTAACGAGTACTATGAGCTAGGAACTATTGAAAAGGCCCCTGAGTGAACAGGTGGTGAGCGTTCTGGTTGCCAATGATGCCATAGGTACATCGATGAAGGAATGATTGGAAACTAGAATTCAAGCTAGATATTTTGGAGGATTATGATCAGTGATACTATGGTTTCATTAAAAGATTGTTTTAAAGACAGTTTGAATCTGTGAAAAAGGTAATTTCATATTGGGTGTGTAAGTGGTGTGACTATCTTGAACTTTGCTTGAAGTGCCGTCTAGGGGGCCTAGGAGATCTTTTCCCTGGTACTCGGGGCAAAACATAACCAAATTCCTAAATGGATCCTATCACTACAGTGGTCTCGCGCAGTTGGCTAACTAATGGGATTGGATGGGGTTAGGCTGGGCTGATGGATCCCTAAAATGAAACTCAATTCTGTTAAGTTACGATAGTTGAAGTAAATCCTGGATAACCCTTGTTCTATGGAAAAGAATCAACGGATGTGCCTCTTGATGAGGAAAAAAGTGTTGGACTCTATGATCCAAGTGCAAGTCTTTTCCTTGATCTAACCATGTGACTTACGGGTTTGGTCGGATCAGTTTGGTTAGTTAAGGCTCTTGACTACGTTAGAGTCTCTTGTCTGGATATCCATAGGCGAGACCTCGAGTGAGAGGTTCTGCCCTGTGCAAGAAGTGCTACTTCCGCTGCTAGCACCCCCGGAATCTGTTGCACAGAGGGGGTAGGGACATTTCACTATTATTTATTTGCACTTCGCACATTGGCCTTAATGATGTGCTTTTGCCATTGGACAGCACTGGCCGTGCTTGTCTTTGCTTTTGGCTGCTCCAAGGCTAGGTATGCTACACAAACTACAAAAAAAAAACTCTACACTAAAAGCTTTGTGATGAAATGAGTTGCTGATTAGTGTTGACTATTAAAGGTTATGGCATAGAAGAGAGTGGATAAAAGAGAGGGTTAGTGAGGCTAATGAAGTGTGCTTATTTGCAAGAAAAAAAATGTATGAATAAAAAAACTAATACAACCCTAATCTCCCTTCACCTTGAATAGCAACACTTCTATTTGGTGGAAGAGTGAAAGAGAGAGAAGGACCTAACCCTAATGACCTATTAAGTCGAGCCTAGCCATCCCGGCTCAGATACCATGTTGAGATACATGGACCGAGAGCTAGGCTAAGCTATGGTGGATCAAATAGAATGCTAAGCATGGTTGCTTAACCAAATGGCAAGACCAAAAGAGATAGACAAATATGAACCAAATAGACTTACTTGATATTGATGCTTGAGTTGAGTTGATGTGATACATTGCTTGAAAAGGGACCCCTCCAGCTGCGAGATGAGGACATCTCACATTTTTTAAGTGGGGTAGGATGATGTAAGATTCTTCCCTCTAGCTTTTGAGGAGTAAAGGCATAAGAAACTTCCCTTCTGTTCTTGTAATTATTCTCCTCTCTGAAATAGGAGAAAGATCTTATTTTACCTTGTTTTGGCCGAGAGAGAGAAAATGTCTAGAGAGAGGTAATCCAAAATTGAGATATCTTTGGATATAAAAATTTTCTTAGTGTCTAAAATGGTTTCCCCTGAAACAAAAGTTCAAAATTAACTTTCCAATGTGCATTAGGAATCAATTAAAAAATGATATAGGGACCTTAGCCTAAGAGTCTAGATTTTGATTATGGTCCAATTAAGGTTCCTATTGGCCGATAGGATTAGTCCAAGCTGGTCCAAATCTTGTTTCCAAATTGAGTCAAACTGAACCTGGAAAATTCTAGAACCTAGTTGGACTTGGTTAGTGGCCTCCCTCACCTATAAATAGACCCTTAATTTTTGTAAAAAATTATGGGAGCTATACCATGCCAGTACTACATTAAAATAATCATATTTTCTATTATCCCTTAAAAATCCTTTACTTTTGGGGAGCTTGGAGCTTCTCTCTCTCTTCAACAACTCTTGGAGCTTTCTTCTCAACTCACTAAACCAATTGATGCTTCTAGATAAAGGAGCAAGCTAAACCTAGAGGTAAGAAGGAATTTCATGGTTTTTGTTAATATTCTCAAATGATTTCACTTCTCAACCCCTCTCAAGCTTGACAAGTTTCTAATTAGTTGTTTTTAATGCAAATCAAGCTTTCTCTAAGAACTTTAATGATTAATCATAAAACATTAATCTTTATGCTTATTTAGAATGCTTTTTATGTATATCTCTCTCTCCCAAAAGAATAGTCATTCCTATGGCTAATTCTTTAGAAAAAGAATGCTTCTCATTGATAAATTATTAATTCAAAACCACACTCTAAGCTTGTTAATCTAGAGGTTAAGAAAATAGTATTTTTATGCTTTTATGTTTTTATGCTTTTATGTTAATAAAATTATGTTAAATTTATGATTTAATTCCATAATTTGGATTTAAGTTAAAGGATACTTCTTCTATTATAACTATATTACAAAGTCTTATTCTTTTTAGAAAATTAAAAATTATCAGTAATGCTATGGCAAAATTTTTAAAAAATAATACATATCTTATTTTTATGCATAATGCTAAAAGAGGACTTCCTACCATATTCTAGGATTGGACATCCTATGCTAAAAGAATGATTTTCATCAAATTCATGGGAAATAAACTTTTAGTGTTTATGCATTAATAATTAATTAAAGAAAAGAGAATTTTTTGATAAATTCATTTTTATGTAAAAAGAGGAATTCCCATGATATTTGAGAATCAAGTAATTAAATGGTAAAAGAGTAATTTTTGGTAAATTTTTTTTAAGAAAAAAGAGGAATTCCCATGATATTTGAGATCCAAGAAAGGTAAAAGAGGAATTTTTGGCATAATTCAAATTATGAGTATTTATCAAAAGTAGAATTTTGAGCATTATTAATTTTATCAAGAAATATGGATAGAATTGATTTTTGTAAATCCCATGAATCTTTTACTCAAAAGAAGAATATTGAATATATTTCACTTGAGAAATTTGAGAAAGAATATGAAAATATCCATCGAGAAAAAGTACCTTTTATTAGGCCAAGCAATTGGTAGAAACTTAGAAAAGTCCCATCGGTATCGAAAGTAGAAAACCATATTTAAAGTGGATGTAATAAGATGTGATGTAGAGCCGAATGAACGTAAATAAATGTGACCCCGGGATGTAAATGGATGCGATATGATTAGATGAGATGTGAATGTGATGTGAGTGGATGTGATGAGATGTGATGTGATGTGAGTGGATGTGATGAGATGTGAGTGGATGTGATGAGATGTGATGTGATGTAAATGGATGTGGATGTGAATGTGATAAGATGTGAATGAGATGTGAGTGGATGTGAGGAGATGTGAGTGGATGTGATGAGATGTGGATGAGATGTGATGTGATGTAAATGGATGTGGATGAGATGTGATGTGATGTAAATGGATGTGGATGTGAATGTGATAAGATGTGAGAAGATGTGAGTGATGTGATGAGATGTGATGTGATGTAAATGGATGTGGATGTGAATGTAATGTGAGGAGTGAAAAGATATAGGGGAGAAGAGAGCTTGAGCTCTTGCAAGCACACACACACTCACAAAACCCTAAATAAGAACACACAAGGTGAGAGGCTGAAAATCTTCTTCCTTTTCACTCAACACTCAACACACCATATACAAAGATAAGAGTACACACATATGAAAAAGTACTCAACCAAATACATACTAGGGTTCTCTATAGTGTAAACCCAACTAAATGAGCTGGTGCTATAACTATGCCAGTCTCTAGAATGGGTGTCACACAGCCTGTCATCCCACTGGCTGCATATCACCCATGATCTCACCAACCATGCCAGTGGTGTAAGTGTGGGGCCTATCCCCTAGGCGAGTCATCTGTGTCCACCACCTCACTAGATGAGCTTGATATCTCAACACCCCCTTGAGCTCAACTCCATCTCATGTACACCAATTGAAGCCCTGAATCTGCATAGCTTCTCTGTACCCAATGCTATAATATCCCTGTCCCACTGTGTAACAAATTCAGGGGTGGTAGTAGCGAAAGTAGTACTTCTTGCATGGGGCAGGGTCCCACACTCGAGGCCTCGCCCACGGATATCCAAAAAAGAGACTAATCCATCAGCTTAACTAGTGTTTTAACCTGGACATTTTCTAATTAAATTCTATTGTCATGTGTACATGAGCACATAGTTTATGCGCATGGTGCAAGTATGGATCGCTCGACATGTGGAGTACCCAAGGGATGGAGAAATCATATTATAAAGTAAGAGGGGTTTATTTCAAAAATACAAGACATGGAGGTGGAGCTTCTGCAGGAGGAACACGTATAAAATATATACAAGAGATGTTCAATTGGTTTTATCACACAACCTTTGGAAAGGTATTGGTTAGGGAGCAGGCCCAACAATCAAAGCTTGCGCAAGAGGCACGCAAGGCTGCAAAAAGTCATGCTTGTCTTGAATGGTTGCAGACCAATGCTCCCCATAGGCATGGTGCTTGGCGTGCACGAATGAGGAGACAAGGGAGGCGTTGGGTTGTGCATGCACCAACACAAATCTAGATGTAATAAGGCTAAGAAAATAAGTTTAGTTAGGTTTTTTTTTTGCCCTAAAAAAAACTATTAATAGTTCTTTCTCTCACTTCATTTTCATTTCACTTTTTAGAGAGCTTGAGCTCAAGATCTACGTAGGCACCCATGTAAGGACACCACCACATCACCACATTAGCACAATAGGCATAGTCGTACTACATGGATATGGCATGCACCAAGAACACCGCACGTGTTACCATGCCTTCACAAAACACAGTGCAAGGCACCCACCAACGAACACATACTGGTGACACCACGGAAGAGAGTGACCCCTTGGATTCTAGGACATGCCCAATGGGATTACTAGAGTCCAACCCTCCTCCCACAACAACACCAATGCACACACATGCAGGCCCTTCTAGTGGGAGCAAGCGTGTGAAGAAGAATATACAATGCAGCCACCCTAGAGATCAAGACAGAGAGGCAGATGATGAGCAGTTCGATTGGGTTAGTGAAAACATTCCTACATTGCGCAACACTACAGGTGGCAAGACCCTACTACTAGGACAGGTTCCCCTACCTACCCTGGAGGAACTTGATACACAGGTACCACAATAGCAGGAGGAGGAGGATTCAGATTATGAGAGAGACCAAGGGGAGGTTCCTGCTGCAAGTGCGCGCAAAAGCGTAGGAAGGTCAAGCTCTTCAAGCCAAGGAAGTCCCAACCTTGCCAACGCACCAACACAACACAGAGAGCTCTAAGGAGAAGGATGTGCCAAGGGCATAGGGCTCTACAAGAAATCAAGTTTTATCGAAGGAACACTGAGTTGCTCTGATAAGAAGAGCCCCTTTTCTCTAATGATATAGAACAGAGTTCCGTGTGCAGGGGATTGCCCTTGAAGCATTGCAAAAGAAGCCACTGAGGCTTACCTTGTTGTGCTTTTTGAAGCCACCAACCTCCTTGCAATACATGCAAAGAGGATTACCATTTCTGCCAAGGACATGCAACTAGGTCGGAGTATTTGAGGCAAGCGAGACACGATTTAGAGATCTTAGATGTTAACCTGCTTTTTGAAGCAAATCTTTTGTTTCAAATCCCCCTTTGTAACAAGCCTATTTGGCTTTCATTTGTAACCTTCTGATAATTTAAATTTTAAGTTTCTCTTACAATGTCTCGGTGTCATCATGTTTGTTTAATATGGAGTGTCTATCATGTGCCAATTTGTCACCCAAGGCATCAGAAATGCTCCTGGAGGACTCAGGAAGCTATGCCAGAACAGTGCGAATTTGGCCTCTGCTACAACAACAGCGTTTGGCCTCTGCAACAACGACGATGTAGGCTAAAAATTCGTAGTGTTGTGGCACTTCTCCCCTAGCCACTTAGGACCATTTTTGATGAGTACACTGATGCATTATAATGAAGTTGAGTACACTAATTGTGAGAAACAGTAGTTTACAAGATAAAAACACCTTTAATCATGTGTAAAAATACATTCAATACATCATAATTGCTCTTGGAGGACTGGGGAAGCTATGCCAGAATAGTGTGAATTTAGGCTCTGTAGCGGCGGTGTAGGCTCAAAATTTGCACTGTTCTGGCACTGCTCCCCTAGCCACTCAGGATTGTTTCTGATGCATAATGAAGTTGAGTACATTGATTATGAAGTTGAGTACATTGATGCTTTTATAATGAAGTTGAGTACATTGATTATGAAGTTGAGTACATTGATGCATTTATAATGAAGTTGAGTACATTGATTATGAAAAATAGTAATTTACAAGATAAAAACACCTTCTTTAATCATGTGTAAAAATACATTGTTTGTCATCCAATGCATTAAAATTACTCCTAGGGAGGACTGGGGATGCTATGCGCAAGAACAGTGTGAATTTAGGCTCTGCAGCGGCGATGTAGGCTCAAAATTTGTGCTATTCTAGCACTGCTCTCCCAGCCACTCAGGATTATTTCTGATGCATTTATAATGAAGTTGAGTACATTGATTATGAAAAATAGTAATTTACAGGATAAAAACACCTTTAATAATAAGTACAAATACATTATTTGTCATCCAATGCATCAGAATTGCTCCTAAATGGCTAGAGAAGCTGTGCCAAAACAGTGCGAATTTGGGCTCTACAGCAACGGTGCAGGCTCAAAATTCGCACTGTTCTGGCACTGCTCCCCCAAGCCCCTAGGGTCGTTTTTGATTTACAAAAAAATTGATGGTACAAACTAGAAAAAACAATGATATACTTGATGATAATGCCCAAGAATTCATCCATTCTCAAGCCAGTTGCCTTTTCAAGGTCATGAAGAAATAGGTATTCTTCACCTTCCACCACAATGGTGCTCAAGAGATTAATCTCAAGATCTGGTAGTACCTTACTCTCCTCGTGTGGGGAAGATGGCCCCACATCTTCTACTATAGCAAGCTGTTCAGCTCTGCAGATTGTGCACCCTCTAGGGAAAGTGCTCTAATGCAAGCTGCTCTTCCACACCAGCACTCGTACCTAGTGCCTTCAATACCTTGTCATCCCTCAAATACCCTGCCAAGTGCAATGCAGGCATCTCTACCTCCTCATTTGAATCATCATCGCTGATGAGGAACGCAAAAGTGGCGAGCCACGAGAGGAACCTAGTTCCTAAATTGCCCTTCCCTAACCTCTTCACCTCCTGCTTATCGAAGGTACAGTAAGCTCTTGTGGTGATGCAGATGTCGATAAAGCATTCAAGGCACTAGATGTAGGGGTGGGCATGTTGTTGAATGTACTTACGCAACTCAACAGGCACCCATCAATCATTAGGGCAATGGGGAAATGAGATGGAGTGGGGAGCCAAGTATTGCTCCATGTATGCAATCTGCATCTCATAATGTTGGGACGCAAGGGCGAGCGACTTTTCAAAGTCGACTTCACAAGCAAACATGGCAAAGAGCTCGCTCTTTCTCGCTCATGGGGTGGTGGAGAGGAACTCACAGAAGTTGTCAAAGTGGGTAGCCATGTGAATGCAAAGAGATAGTGTGAGCTCGTGCTTGGCGTGAAAATGAGAAAGAAGGCACCTTTAGCTATTTATAGTTAAAATTTAAAGTTTGGCCTTTTCACGCTAGACTGCTAGACAAAAAAATCATAGTTTGCAAAAATATTAAGATTTTAATTAAATAAAAATTAGTTAAAAAAGAGCCTGCTACAAAATTACAAGCATGTCATCTAATCTAAAATTGTTATGTCTTCATTTTTTGCCTGTCTTGTGACATTTACTTCATGTTGATCTCCATCTCCTTGTTGACTTGAAAGCTCGTCATTGCCTTCACCTCGATCTTGAAACTCTTGCACCTCACGTGCATCAGAACAGAGGCTATTTTCCCATATACCCAATTCATCTTCAAGCTCTTCCAGATGCCTACTATGTGTTGTAGGGCTATGCACCTTGCTTCTACTGAAAATTCAAGGTCCCCCATTTGCCATGATTCTGAGACCATGGTTGTCCCCTGCTTATGCTTCCCAATCTCTAAAAATATAGAAAGTGGCACAATAACCAGAAAGTGTAAGGGTTAATTCTAGACATGTAGTGGAATTAGATATACCTTTCTTCTCATCAACTTGAAACTTGACTCTTCCACATTGTCAAAGCCCATGATGCTAAAGTGTTGACGTAGGTCTGTTAGGCTCCAATGCTTGCTTGTTGCCACTCGCTCAATCCATCCATTTTGCATCATCATAGCTACCTCAAATAGGCACAATTTCTTCTTCTGAGGCTTGAAGTGGGATCCATGTCTCGTGCTTTTGCATCCATCTTTGATAGTGCAAACGCATGTACAAAATAGAGCGTGCCTTCAAGAACCTGAAAGACACTGTAGAATCTACTACATTGCACTTGTACACATCACCTTGATGTGACCCCTCATTAACCTCCCAACCCTCTCCTAGTAATCCTTGAATGAGATCAGACTGTATCTCCTTACAAATATACATTGCTTTTGTTTGGTGCATTGGCATGGAATTGAACATGTGCACAAAAACATGTAAAGGACAAAACCAATTCAGCCCTACTGACCTAGATAGATGCCTTTGAAAACTTGAGTGATGTCTTGATATCACTTACCATCTTAAACTTTAAGCATAATATGGTCCAAGCATCAGGTTTGGGCCATTCGAGATTGTTAAGAGGGGGGTTGGGGATCTCTTCTTAGCTTGCCAAATAAACCTAGTTTTTTATCTACAAAATATGAGTGAGAAAAGAAAAAGATATTTTTCTGTACAAGATCACTTGGGCTTTGAGATACAAACATTGCCTCTCCAATGGATGCATGCATAGTATAGAAAACCCCAGTGAGGCTTTGGAGTGGTTGTTCCTTAGAGGGGAAAATATCTGCAGATAGAGACATAAGAAAATGGAGAATCATAAGAAAATTTGAAACAAAAAATCTAATATTAGCATGTTGTTAAAGCTATGTTTATATTACACTGACAATTTGAAGGAAACCTTGGTCGTTGGCCTTGAATGTATAGGTCTCCAAGGGTATACACATGTTGCACTATGGCCACCAGTCCTTCCTTCTTAGTATGCCTAAAGCCTTGTAGTCGCCACTTCCAATGACGTAGCATATTCCCCAGTGGACGCACTCAATGTGGTCCCTTAGAGCTTGGCTGCATGTAGACCCAAGCCCCAACCCTGAATCTTGTTGGAGCCCAAACTCCATTCTCATCTCTTGTGTTATGTAGCACAAGCTCTTCCACCTTCTCCCTAGGTCTTCTCACATTACTGGAAGAGGTCATGGTGGTAAGAAAAGAGAAAAAGGGAAAAGAAAAGTTTGTTTTACAACAGAGGAGTGGAGACGAGAGAAAGTTCAAGGTTTTCAGTGCAGCAATGGAAAGCTTAAAAGAGGGTTAGAGTTTGAGAATAGGCTTCCTTTAATGTAGATCTCACATTAGATGTTCAGAGTTGGAAACAATTATCTACCATCATGAGTGGAGTTATGGAATCTTTAAACATAATTTGTACTAAAGGCAAGGTGAAGGGGAAAATAGTGGATCATTGTTGAGTTGATTTTTGGTGACTTCCCATCTGACATTGTAGTGGAGCATTGTTCCATAAATAAGATTTCGTATTGGAAATAAGTTGATGATAATCTAAATGTTTTAACCTTTAAATTTGCTGACTTTTGTCTCTTCGATTGTTGGCTTCTTTACATGCCTATATAGGATGGAGAAGGCTATAAATGGTGAGCATTGTGCCTCAATTTGGGTGGGTTTTGTGGTGATGAATCACCAAGTTGTGGAGTGTACACCACTAGTGAGAAGAAAAAAGGGACTAATGTCAACAAAAATAACCTTATTAAAAATGGTAATAAAACTTTATTTTCATTATCTTGACAAATGTGTAACACAAGTGACATGTCTTATCCTAGCTACATTTGTACGCTCTTTTTCATCGAAAAATGTATTCTCAATCGATAGTAATCAAGTTAAAATATTGAATCTTGGAGAGAAACTTAATGTGGAGCATGAACTCGTTCATGATATGTATGTATTTATTTTCAATCAACTCTATATTAATCAAATTATTATTATCTTTATGTTCATTGTGTAGTTTGATTTAGAATGATAGTTTTTTGAATCATCAAAGTTCCCTTGAAGAATTGGTTAAAAAAAGGGGGCTCTACTTAGAGAGGTGGTTGCCAGAGAGGCTTGAAGTTATGCAAGTATATTATTTCATTGTTCAATAAGCCTAGAGATACTGTTATAGATTTTTTCTCACTGTGCGACTGGGACACTTGGACTTACAGGAGCGTATATGGATCACAATGGGCGCATGTATGAGCGCTTACTTGAACCTACTCTGCTAAGGTCATAAGTATTTTCAAGCCTAAGTAATTAATACCAATGTGTATCCAAATATATTTTTCTCTTTGACATATATATTTTTTGTTTATGTGTTTCTTTAATAGATTTAGAACAAAATCAACAACCTCGAATGCCAATGATACCTTGTTTGGAACATTCTAACATTCTTTGGTTCTTATATTTGTTTATTTATATTTAGAAGCTACAAACATTATGGATATTATTTGTGTTTTGTTATTTTAGACATTTCTATGCTTACTCCTCTTGATAGTAGAGCTTCAAACATTATAGACATTATCTCAATTTTGCTAATGTAGAGTATCAAAAGGATGTTTCCTATGCATGCTCCTCTATATGCTAGTGTTATTATTGAAATGACTTTAAATAAATCGATGTCAGTGTACATTTATAATTTTAAGCTTGTTTTATTATGAAGATGTAATTATCAATATTATTATTTTCTATATCTTCATTTAAGCATATGCTATTCCACACACTCTTTACATGGTTTGTAAATCAATTTAACGAATTCACAACTAATTTAAATTTTGGCGAGCATCGGCACCACACACAATTTGTCTCATTAGAGCATACAATGAATCATACATCGTATGACTCATGCCTGTTGTGCACCTTTACGATTCTCCAGCACAAATCGTTACCCAGTTTAATGGGAAATAGCCTTACAACCATAATAGAGAATTAATGAAAATACAGGAGAACCAAGAGATTTCCATGAAAAGCTCTTTCATCCTATTGCTATGTCAATAACATGAAGATGGTGGTTATATGCATATATACATGGATATGGTAATTTGACATTGTATTTCACCTATGTATAAGTGGTAATTGATATACTTCCACGTCTACACTTCCTAGAAGAACGTAATCATAAAACTTAGATCTGCTTGCTCAATCATGCTCCTAGAGACCGAGACCATATTTAAAAACAGAAGTATGCTCACTCACTCGTGCTTGCTTTATAGCCATCCCCCTCTTGGTGGATACATATGTGGCTAACCTTTCCTCATCCACTACATCATCCATAATTGCCTCATCAACAATAGGCTGATTTGTGGGCTAAAATTCAAGCTGATTTTCGATTAGTGTGGGATGATTTGCAACACCTTTTTAAGCATTCATTTTCTCCACATATGGCTGCTATCTGACAACATACAAAGGTAGGAGTGTATCAAAGATATATGTGAGCATACATTTTGCCTTTTTTTTTGCGTAAAAGCATGGGCTGAAGTGAGTTCTCAACAGACATCTTTACTCATCGAAATTTGCTTTATGGTCGGATGGTAGACTCTATACATTTTGCTTACCCTTTGCTTTATGATTTGTATCCCACAAAAATACATTAGGGTTGTGGGAAGCCCGTTGCGGCGTTTGTGGTGGGCATTTCTCAGGAAAAATCACTGCGAAGAAGGTCTTACAAAGTGGATTATGGTGGCCGTCTGTTCATGCAGATGCACAGTAGTTTGTGAGGCAATGCGATGTTTGTCAATGCATGGGACAACTGTCCCAGCAGGATCGAATGCCTCTCCATCAGATTCTTCCTTTGGAACCATTTCAAAAATGGGGTCTGGATTTTATAGGCCCAATCAAACCCGCAGGCGGCTCTACTCAGGAATAGGTATATTCTTACTGCCACGGATTACTGTACAAAGTGGGTAGAAGCATGGGCTTTGTGGGATAATACTGCTCTCTATGTGTGGCAAAGTGTCTCTTTAAGGATGTTTTTACCAGGTTTGGCTGTCCAGTGGAGTTGGTCAGTGATCGGGGCGGTCATTTTATTAATAAAGTCATCAAACGAATGACGGGGTTTTACTTTGTGCTGCATCACAAATCGTCCCCGTATTACCCTTAGGCCAATGGGTAGGCGAAACCTTCCAATAAGTAGATAATCCGCATTCTGACTAAAGTGGTCAGTCTTCATCGGACAGATTGGGATGTGAAGCTGCCACAATGACACTTTGGGCTTACCGCACAGCGTTTAAAGTGGCAACTAGGTTGACACCATTCAAACTTGCTTTTGGCATGGAGGCCATCACACCGGTCAAATTTGTGGTTCCCAGTTTGCGCCTTGCGGTTACGGACAGATTGCTGCCATAGGATTCATTGGCATACAAACTGGAGGTCATTCAGGAATTAGATGAAGAGAGGATGAAAAGCTTTTATTAGGTGCAATTAAAAGTCGCAGAAAGTGGCAAGTGGATCGACATTTGAAGAAGAAATTTTTCCAAAGAGGGCAATTAGTGCTGGTGTTTTCTTCACGCATGTTCAAGAAACCCACAAAACTGAAGGTGCGATGGACCGGGCCATTTTGGGTGTATGCTTCTTGCGGTCCCACCTCTTATTTCCTCGTAAATCTTCATGGGGAATTCCTTTCTTCTCCAGTCAATGGGTTTCGGATCCGTCATTATTTTTCGGCGGTTCCCCTTCAATGCCTTTTTTCAGTTTCTGAGAAGAATACACTTTCTTTCATGATGGTTTCAGTCATTCCACATCAAGGGCGGCTTTTGTCAATTCATTTTTCTCGATTTTTTCTAGGTGTCATACCTTCATGCATCGAAAAGCGGTCGTTGTTTTGCATGCAAAAACTCCCTTCTTTTTGTGAAAAGGCATTCTATTTTCACTCTTACTTTTTTGCTTTTCTTCCTTGCGCTCTTTTCTTCTGCAAAGCAACCATGACTGCTTCTCTTGTGCAGTTCTTGTC
Organism: Cibotium barometz; assembly: GCF_041138505.1. Lineage (NCBI taxonomy): Eukaryota > Viridiplantae > Streptophyta > Polypodiopsida > Cyatheales > Cibotiaceae > Cibotium > Cibotium barometz. Next base: position 28,522,069 of record NC_141048.1, on the reverse strand, counting down.
GGTCACACCAATCATTCATCTCGAGTGGCTAGCTATTGATGCATGGCTCACCGAGATAAGCGCATCCACGTTTACTCCAACTTCCATTGGGAGCGTGTGCAGGTACACCCGCAGTCATTGCCCTTGCTCTACGGCAATTAGCTGTTGGTGATATGGTGGCTATACAGGATGCAGCGGTGGAGCTCACAGTGGAATACATTTAGTAGAAGCTGCACTTGCCCGCAGATGGAGCTATTGCTTCTAGCAAAACGGTGGCGGTCACAGCCGAGATGGAGGCAGAGGTTGGTCCCAAAATCAGTGTGGGGGGAGTGTAAACTTTCTGGATGCACTGATTTGGCAGCAAAGGAATGCTACAGATGGTTTTTAGAAGCCATTTGGTTGCAGGCAACAAAGACTTATACAATGTCAATAAAAAGGTGAAACAGCTGATCAAAACTTCTAAGTTCGGCGGCCTGTTTCTTGGGCTGGCATTCTGAAGGACCGAATTAGATTTGAGGCTCAGCAGGTATGTTCTCAGGTGTAAAAAGGGCAAGTGGTACACTCTAAGGGTGGGTCAGATATATTACAGATCCTGTTCCCTCTGCCTGACAATTTTTTGGTTTCTCTTCGACCTGCCTGTCATTTTTCGGCTCCATTATCTACCAGTGCTTCAGTCACAGTCATCGTTTCTGATGGAGTACTAGTTGCCAGTAGAAGCAGTTCTAGAGGCCAAAAGCGCTTGCATGCAGAAGTGGCCAGTGATGATGAACGGGGTGATGGCACTGTTTCTGTTACTGTGGCTGTGCCTGTGGGTACCCCTGTGTGCCCTTCGGTCACAATGTCACCACACAGGGGAGTTCTGCTCTAAACCAGTGGCGCCAACAGATTCAGGAGCAGTCACACTGGTAAGCACGGCACCGATAGTTGTGCTGAGTACTACCCTTCCTATACTGACGCTTGCGGGAATTGAATAGCTCACAGCGCCTGCAATTTCAGTTTTTGGGGTGGGGACCGCAGTCTTGACTGATGCGGTGGTTACCACAGTTCTTCTTTTTCCCTGGGAAACCCTGCAGTATGAGGTTCAACCATCGCACTTGGAAAGTGTTGTGCGGTTACTTCAGCATATCGTAGACTTCTGCCGCAATGTTCCTCAAGCTAGTGCCCACGCTACTCACATAACTGCTCTTAAAGCATAGGTGGCAATGCTTCAATCCCAAAATGATAATTTATTGCATGAAGCTAATAGGATTCCAGGTCTTCATAACAGAATTTCTACGCTGGAGCAGTGATGGTTGCAGGAGGCTGAACGTAGGCTACAAGAGACAATCATGAAGTTTTTTGCAGAGCTGTTAATGTTGAACTGGCCGGACACCGCACTAATGAGGCCTTAGCTAATTACTTACAAGAGCATCCAGGGGATGTCCTGATCAATATGGAAGATTTAGAATCCTTAGCTTTAACGCTCAGTTTTGAAGTAGCTCATCAGTGGTGGGAAGAACAAATTGCTCTGTGGAAGGCCAGTGTTTCCCAACAACCATCTCAAGTTTCCAACGTAAGTACTGTTTCTGTGCCCATTGCACAGAATGATAGGGGTAAGGCTCCTATGAAAAAGAAGGTTCTGATTCGCAGTCTGTTCTTCCAACTGCAGCTTGGTCGGATGTAGATATTGCCAAGCTTGTCCGGGAATGTGACGACGTAGTCCGTGCTTTGGCAAAGAAAACTGCTACTAAGAGCTGCAGAGCTTCTTCAATGGTGAATAGGTAGAAGGAACAAATTCAGCACCTATGTTTCTGGGCTGGAGCAGATGGGACATTCATTTGCCCTTGCATTACCCCGTTAACCACCGTATTGGACTGAAGCTGATTCTTATCTTAGACGGCATTATGAGCGACATGTACCTTTTGCTCAGCTTCAAGCCCCTCCTGCTGAAAGGGTCATTCTTAGGGAACCTACACGTGAAGAACGAAGGGCCGGCCGAAATGAATATGTGCAACAATGGATTCCTTGCACAATGCAGTGGCCTGCAACACGGCCAGTAATAGTAACAGAAAGATATACAGATTTGGTGTGGGAAATGAATTACATAGAGCCAGAGTTCCATAGTCTATGGGAGAGCATGCTACAGTTGTTATGGAGGATGTAGCAGAACAAGTGGAAACTTTGGATTCAGATGATGAAGCTTAAGAGGGATGTAGATGCGGTTGGATGGATAAGGCACTTGACTTCTATCAAGGGCACTTTTTTTTTGAGTTTGCGTAAGTCCACCGTGTGTGCCAAGTGTGGCGGCATCTACCACACATCACAACCGCATTCTTATAACCGCACTAGATAAACTGTTAATGCGCAATAGTCAATAGGGATTCGAAGAGATGTCATTTAGTAGATGTATCTATTCGGATCACGGATACTATTCCTATATATGGATGTAACTGTATGTACGAATCAATGAAATCTGTTGTTGCAATGTGTTGTGAAAATTTTCCATACTTGTCTTCAATCTGTGATGCTGTTAACTTAATCTTTTATCCATCTGTAAGATAAGTATGCTATGAATGAAGGTAACCAGTCCCGTAATTGCTTACTATCTGTGCAAGAAGTAAATGCGATTACACACAAGACCTTGTGAATCCTTGACATGGTAGATTTTCTTGAGATGACTGAGAAGCACGTGAAGATCCCCACTCTCCCCACATTCCCGATGGATCGACAGTTAGACAGGACCAACTATGGCATCTGGAAGGTAATGATGGAGTCTGTATTGGAGTCTTATGACTGTTGAGTTCATTTTGGTTGGTGTTCTCGACGGCCATAGTTAGAGGACAGGGAGCTTTTACCCTCTACTAGGAAAGAACGAGAGGCTCAAGCACAATTATGGGATCGTGTCAATGCCCGTGTGCATTCTTTCATCTTCATTAAAAATTGCACACCCCATGTGATTAATCATATCAAACACATGACACTAGCTAAAGGAATTTGGTATCACTTGGCTTCTCTATATAACAAGGTATCACCAATTTCCTTGGAAGTGCAGATGCAAGTGATAGATTCTGCAAAGTCTTCGACGATGCGGGAGCACGTCAACAAACTCTAGCCACTTCAGCAAGATGTTCTTCAGGCTAGGAAGGAGATATCTTCAGAGGACATGGCCATCAGTTTGTTGTCACATCTGACCCTCAATACTCAGCTTTCTATTCCTCTTTGATCGCCGGTGGGAGGCTCAGCACCATCACACATAGGAGGAGCTTGTTTCTATGGTTTTAGACTAGGAAGAGCAGTTTACAAACCCTCCATAGGGCAGAGGTTCTGAGGCCTTGACTAGCTAGTGGTCAAAAGGCCGCAACAAGGGCAAAGGGAAGTCTTCACAAGACAAGTCTTCTAAGTAGGAGCCCAACTTGGATTGTGACGCCTTGAAGGCAGAGCAGACCTGTAACCATTGTGGCAAGAAAGGCCACTATTGGAGGAATTTTCCTCATTGGAGCAACAAGAAAGGTGCAGATGCCTCAACAGTAACTGCCGTTTTAAGACTCCAACTTTTGTGCACTTAGAGATTATGGACACTAGAGTCTCATCTTCTTCAAGAGCAGGGAGGCGTATCTTCGTGTATATAGCAGAGTTTATACAGCTTCTCTCTCTCTCTCTCTCTCTCTCTCTCTCTACACTTCTATGATTTCTTTCTCATAGTAATTGTCTCATTTTTCATTGTGAATTCCAACACCCCTCACTAAGTGGATATTATTTAGAATGCAAGTTTATCAAGAGGACGATGACTGATGCCAGTGTGGTTAGACATTGGCAAATTGTGTGTGATGAAATATGGCTATGTCTAGTGGCCAAGTGTGGACAGCTTATCCATTATTAGTTTGGCATGAACATTATCAATTGTCATTATTGTGGGTTTGTGTGAATGACAGCATAGCTGTGGGTAGCCCTTGCTTATGTATGAATCGAGAGAGAGAGAGGAGAAACATGAACATTTAGGGTGTGTGTATATTTTTCCTATTGAGATATCGAGCTCAACTAGTGCTACGGCGGACATTGATGACCCACCTGGGGTGATAGCTTCCACATCTACACCACTGGCATGGTTGGTGAGATTATGGGTGATATGCGGCCAGTGAGATGACAGGCTGTGTGACAGCCATTTTGGATTACTAGAGACTGGCATATTTATAGCGCCAACTCATTTAGTCGGGTTCACATTATGGACCGAGCCTTGTATTTTGTAGTAGTTGAGTACTAACCCATATAGTGTGTACTCTTATCTTTATGTTATGTTGGTTGAGTAGAGAAGAAGAAGATAGAAGAAAATTCAACCATCCATCTCTCTCTTGTGTGTGTGTGTGTTTGCTTGCTAGGGTTTGAAGCTCTCCCTCTCCCCCACATTCTCTTTATTGTATCGGAGCCTAGTTTGTGTGAGAGCTAAGGAGGCAAGCAAGAGGTAAGAACAAGCAAGGAAGGAAGGGGTACTATACGGGTAAGAGCACCATCATCTCTTTCCCCCTTCTTGGTTTAGGTACAACACCCTCTCAATAGCTTTGAGAGCTACACATCTCCGATTGAGGACCTGTCTTCGGGAGCAGAGCTATAGGGCAGGTATAGTATCCTATTAGACAATGTTTTTTGGTTAGATTCACGTTTTGAGTGTGTTACGCATCCTGTTTCATCAATGCAGGGTATTTTTGACATTTTTGAAAGTTTTGGTAGAGAATTATTTCTGCTCAAAATCTGGTTATTGCAGTGCAGCAGTGCATTTTGGAAGTGCAAACGGTTTGCATATGTATTGTTGATACTGGGTGTATGTACATGTACTCTAGTCACATTTGGTGACACACAAGCTGTGCTGAAGTACCGTTGTTTGATGCATAGTTACAGGAGATACTGTTGTATTATAGATTGCATGCATCATATACAGAAGTTGTCTGTTTGTAGGTTATTTGATTGCTTTGCAAGAAAACATGTCTAACGGAATTAATCAGATTGTTAGTGAGAAGCTGGATAAGAATAACTTCGATGCTTGGAAGTTTAGAATGACCAATTTCCTAATGGGTAAAGGATTTTGGGATTATGTAGAAGGAGACAATGAGGAGCCTCCAGAGTTATCTAAGGAGAATGCCACTCCTGCAGATATAAAGGCATTCAAGGATTAGAATCAGGGTGCAAGAAAAGTCATGTATTGGCTTTCAATTAGTGTCACAAACACTATGATAGGACACATACAGGATGCAAACACTCCAGTAGTTGCATAGCAGAATCTAGTTCAGATGTTCCATACTAACACAAAGGTAAGGAAGTTGCAGTTAAAGCAAGAGTTGCAAAAAGAAAATCATGTACATTAATGAATATGCCTTAAAGATCAAGGGAATTGTTAAATCCCTTAGGTCTATCAATGTATCAGTGGTGGAGGATGAATATTCCCAACTTTCGGGTCAAGAAGGAAAAAGGCATGCAAATAAAATGCCTAAGATCAGATGGTGGGGGAGAATAGTTCTCCAATGAGTTCAGCGATTTCCTGAGAAAGCAGGGAATCAAGAGGCAGTTTACGTGCAGGTATACTCCGCAACAACAACAGAATGGTGTTGCAGAAAGGAAAAACATGCACATTGCTGCAGAAGTAGCACGTGCCTTGATGGCTGAAAAGAGCCACATTACTTTTGGGCTGAAGTAGTAGCAACAAAGAAAGTCATTGAGGAAGATGAATATGTTGCTGTATTGCTTTGACAAAAAAACTTATGAATCAATTGTTGCTACACTTAAAAATGTGCCCAACACTAAACTTCAAGATGTAGAATCATCTCTACTTGAACAAGAATCCAAATTCAAAGATAAAGAATCATTTAAATCACATTCAAGTGAGCAAGCACTGTATACAAAGGGTGGGAGATTTCAAAGGAAAAATCAATCAACATCTCAACTTCCAAGATGTTATCATCATGGTGGAAAACTTAGTCATACCAAGAATGAATGTTGCATAAAGATAAACCAAAACTTGTCTTTGACTATTGTGGAAAAATTGGTCACCTAGAAAAAGATTTCTATAAAAGAAAGAAGTAGGCAAACTACATCGAGGCCAATGCTATCCCAGCTGAAGACATGCTCTTCTCTAGAGAAAGAACCATTGTACTTTTCACCCCTCTTGTCTCTACAAAAAGTGTGATGTAATTAGCCTCTGAGGCCATATGAGGCACTCAAGCTGAAATTCATAGCCAAAGTAGCTATACTGCCAAAGTAGCATAAAGGCCAAAGCAGCCTAGCACAAGGGGAGAGAGAGGAAGAGTGAAAGCCTAAAAATTGTACCCAATCTAGCATCAAGGGGGGGGGGGGGGGCATTGAAATGGGTGATGCTAGAGTTCCAAGTCACCTAGCCAAGTTATCCCACATGTGCTATCATATCTTTGTTGTACTCTCCTCATATAAAAGGGGTCCCTTTCTAAGCAATGTATCATCACATCAACTCAACTCAAGCATCAATATCAAGTAAGTCTATTTGGTTCATATTTGTCTATCTCTTTTGGTCTTGCCATTTGGTTAAGCAATCATGTTTAGCATTCTGTTTGATCCACCATAGCTTAGCCTAGCTCTCGGTCCATGTTTCTCAACAACCATCATTGAAGATGAGGAAGACCATGTGCGGTGGTTCCTCAATATGTGTGACTCAAGAGGTCTCAACTGAGATGATGCACTCTTGGTCTTATTCCGACAACGTTGGAAGAAAGTGGCGACTGGTGGTACGGTCAATTTCCTGTCAACCACTTCCAAGATTAGGCCACCCTCAAGCTACAGTTCTTGGATACCTTTCCGAATGGGAACTACTTTGACCTCATTACTCAAGAGCTCAACCAACTCTCCATGAAGGCGGGGGAGTCAGTGGCTCAACTTGTCACAAGAGCTAAATTTTTGGTCACTCTACTACCCCAAGATCCTAGAAACTACATGCTGCAATAGTGGGTGCTTTGAGCTTTTCATACTCAAACGAAAATGAATATGAGAGAGACCTTTCCACACCAAGGCACCCTGCAAGACTTCCAAGACAAAGCTACACAACTAGAGAACACTGTGTAAGATCCGTAATTAATGAACTTGTCTATATATGTCACATAGTGTGGTAGGATTAATTAGAAAACAAAAATGACATGTGAGTTTGGTGGAAAATGGGAGGGTGGATCGCCCTTACGGAACCATCCTATGGACAGGTGGACCCGATTAGTTGGGTAGCTTTCCAATAAAGCTAATCAACTCCACTACACTAGGCAAGTAAGTCCCTAGGCAATTCTAATCTAGAGGACTAGGTTAGCGGTTGTGCCTCACATAGATGGGCAAAAAGGCATTGTTTCTAAGAATCAAGGATAGAGAATACCCAAGATAGGTCAATCACTCTATGGGTGATTTGATTTTAATAACCATTTAGGAGACCACACTCCCCCTACAAGATAGAGCTAGGTATTACCTAGTAGTCATATCCTCATATCTCTATACGGTTAAGGTATCGATGACTAGGAAATTCTTTCAAAGACTTAGTAGACTATCTTAAGGATCCCCTTTTTTAGGTTGGGGACATTACAATTGGTATTAAAGCTGGTCCGCTTATCTCATTTATGGGTACCCCTAGACCAGATAGTTACGTGACCATGGAAGGGAACCATATACCACAAAACCGTTGGGTGTATGACCAAGTCATGCAAGTCTTACCCGCACCAATTGAGTAGCTGTTATGGAACGCAATACAATCCATAGTCTACCTCCCCTATCATCAATTTACTAGAGAGTGTGTTTCCATTGCAATGATCCCGTAGACTTTAAAACTAATTCCTGCAAGATTACAACATCCTCTACTTAAAGTGGTCAAGCAAATCAGGGCCGTGGAACCCCCATCCAACTAAGGTGTAAGAGGTGGTCGACATGGCAGCGATCGCAGAGCAATTGCTTGCACCTGTGCTATAAATGAAGAACCAACTTTGGAAATAGCTGAAGAAGAGTGTGCCACCATCCATGCGCAGTAGAGCATAAAGGTCCTAACCAATAATTTGGTGTTATTCAAACCCCAGCTGCTCATCATGGTAAGCCATTCCAATCGGTAGTACCCATTCATTTCTTTCTCCAAGGTCTTTACAGAAATTAAACGTGGATCAAAACCAACTAGAAAAATGGTTGAAGAACTAGTTGGTTAGTGCCTATGCCCTAACAGGGAAATGCTTGCAAAGAAACATAGAGATAAGGAAGAGGAAGAAGAAGAAAAGAAAGGTCCCATTCCATCTTCTTTCTCAAAAAGTCGAGCTACATTCCCTTTGCTATCCCCCAATTGGTGAATGAGATGAATGCCCCACAACCTAAGGTAGGTGAAGGCTAACACTTGGCATGCCTGTCTCTCATAGCCTAGCGGCACTTGGCACGGTTGCAGTTGTCCAGCCGCCAACACTTGGCACACCTGATGGGTCCGATTTCCAATTTGATGACTTGAACCCACAATCATAGGGTTGTTGAAATATACAAGTGAATAGGGTGTGTGTGGGAACAAGCTCTTGGATAGAGGCTGTAAAAGAGGAGATGTAATTGTGAAAGAACCTGTGAAAAGGTTAGAAGAATCTACTGGGAGAGAATAATGGGTAGCATGAGGGAATTTAGGAGTGTGGAGTTATTCTGGGAGATAATCATGGAAAAGAGAAGAGGTGGAGAGAATCAGGCAAGAGGTGGAGATATTCAGGGAGTGAATCATGGAGAAATCAATGGGATTTGATGCTTGATGTAAACTCTATAAATTGAGGCATAGCCCTAATGAGAATTTGCTGGTTTTTGAGTATCCATGCCTACATTAATCTATCTGCTAATTATTCACTAATTACGTCTTAATCATTTACTAATCACTTTGTTAATGATGTTGATTCTAGTGTATGATCCACCATAGCTCATCATTATGCTCAAATTTCAACATGGTATCAGAGCCATGCCTAGAATCAACCAGATTTATGAGCCCATTAGTGAATTAATCAGGATTAGTAGGTAATTAGCAAAAAAAATCAGTTTTTAGTAAGTTTTTCATCTTCCCCTTCACCCCCAGCCAGTGGAGGGTCTCTAGCATCTAGCACACTCAAAATTAGGGCAAGAACTTCTAGCACATAATAGTCAACACCCCTGGCTACCAGCCCATCGAAACGGCGTAGCAAACCGCCAAAGGAATCAGGAGAATTTGCGATTTTCGCCGGCGCTTATTTTCTGAGATGTTTTTGACATTGCAACTTCCACAGATCAAAGCTCTCTAATTCCTCTTAGCCCAAGGGGTAATCAAGCATGCTCTAAAAGATGGTGAAGACAGAAATCAATTTCATCAAGTCTACAGTGAGATCCAAGCTCTTCATCAAATCTGCAGGTGACTTTAGTAAAACAGAGATTAAGCTTTCATTATTTGGTCAAATCTTGTGTTTCTTGGCTTAATCCTCTACTAGACTCATTGCTATTGATGCCTTTGAAAGAATTTGAGCTCATTTGAAGTGGAAGGCACCAGATCTGAGCTCCCCGCATACTCGGTTTTTTGCACACAAACCAGAGCATTAATTTCCTAATCAGTGATTAATCAGTGCTAATCACTGTACTTTGGTACAATTGAGGTTTCAAATTAACCATTAGGTATTTGATACAGATCCCTATAACTTCAGATTTCAAATCGGAGTTGGTTTGATACCCCAACCATCCCGTACAAATTGGTTACCCTTAATTTAGTGTAATTTCTGGAAAATTGTGCTGATAAAATTTGTGAAAATCATCATTTTGCATTCAACCCTTGGTTAATGCCTATAAATCTCATTCAAATATAAGATTATTCACAGCCAGAGTTGCATTTGGAATGTGCATGAGAATGAATGCTATACGCATTATGTATTGGGCACATTGCATCAGTGTAAAAATGGGAACAGACACTGCCCTTGTCCAGATTAAGGCAAGAGGTAAGACCTCCCGCATAGATTTGGGTTTGCATTGCATAATGACAAAAGATAAACATAAAAAGCCCAAAGGAACTGTCAGCAAAACATTGAAACATGTTGCTCACATGGAGCAAAATGACCTGACGGACGAGCTCATGGCCCCAACCGTGAAAGAAGAAGAATATCTCTTCCCAAGAAGAGGATCCACACCAAGAAGAAAAGCTGAAGGAAGACATGGACACGAGAAGAGAAGCTGCCACAAGAAGAGAAGCTGCCCCGAGAAGACTGAAAGAAGAGACAGACACGTGGAGAGATACTGCCCCACGAGAAGAAGACTGAAGACAAGAGAAGATGTGAGGCTCCAAAGAGTGAGGAGCCATGTGATTATCTCTGAGAGAGAGAGAGAGAGAGAGAGAGAGAGAGAGAGAGAGAGAGAGAGAACCCACAACCCAATGTAACCTGCCCCAACAAAGTAAAACCACCTCTGAGCCACCGATGATGTAGGCCAAGTGGTAGATGTATGTGTGAGCACTTTAGTCAAGGTCGCGGGCACTTATAGTAGCCTTGGACACATAGAGAAAGAGTGTGTCAAGGACTATGGAGTTTAGGGACTTGAGGCACTGGTCGCAGACTGTCAAGTAAGAGAGAAACTTGATACAGGGTCCAGGTGTGCTGAGATAACTTAAGGGGAGGAGTAGACACTGGTCACGGACTATCAAGTAAGGGGAGGCAAACTTGGTATAGGGTCTAGGTGTACTAGGATTATTCACTTGAGGGGAGGTGTTGAAATATACAAGTGAATAGGGTGTGTGTGGGAACAAGCTCTTGGATAGAGGCTGTAAAAGAGGAGATGTAATTGTGAAAGAACCTGTGAAAAGGTTAGAAGAATCTACTAGGAGAGAATAATGGGTAGCATGAGGGAATTTAGGAGTGTGGAGTTATTCTGGGAGATAATCAGGGAAAAGAGAAGAGGTGGGGAGAATCAGGCAAGAGGTGGAGATATTCAGGGAGTGAATCATGGAGAAATCAATGGGATTTGATGCTTGATGTAAACTCTATAAATTGAGGCATAGCCCTAATGAGAATTTGCTGGTTTTTGAGTATCCATGCCTACATTAATCTATCTGCTAATTATTTACTAATTACGTCTTAATCATTTGCTAATCACTTTGTTAATGATGTTGATTCTAGTGTATGATCCACCATAGCTCATCATTATGCTCAAATTTCAACAAGGGTCATGCCACTGGTGTGCACATAATAGGAATTTGGTATAGTGCATCCATTTTATGGCAACATGATGCGAGGGTTGGGAACCCGTCAAATACAATACCATCCATCCATGATCATATAGGAGGAAAATATAAAACCTTGTTTCCACAAATATGTCTACACTCCATTGGCATGGAGTAGACACAACATATGTATAACATTTCCTGAAAGATCCCTATCCCCACTGCACGTAGCAAATCCTGGGGTGCTAGCAGTGGAATCTTGCACGAGGCTGGGTCCTTCACTCGGGGATTCGCCCACAAATATCCAGACAAGAGGCTAATCCCTCGGTTCTTCCAAAACCAAACTCGGAAAAACTTCCCTCTCTCGGAAAGCACGGGCGATTCCTCCAGGATAATTTTACTCTAATGTAGTCAAGAGCCTTAACTAATTGAACTGATCTGACATCGAACCCGTAAGTATCATAGTCAGATCAAGGAAAAGACTTGCACTTGGATCATAGAGACCAACGCTTTTTTCCTCATAGATAATTTTACTCTAATGTAGTCAAGAGCCTTAACTAACTGAACTGATCTGACACCGAACCCGTAAGTATCATAGTCAGATCAAGGAAAAGACTTGCACTTGGATCATTGAGATCAACGCTTTTTTCCTCATTGAGAGGAACAGCCGTTGATTCTTTTTCATAGAACAATTTTTATCCGAGATTTACTTCATCTATCATACCATAACAGAAATGAGTTTCATTTTAGGGATCCATCGGTCCAGTCTAACCCCATCCTGTCTTGTGGGTTAGCCAGCCACCCAACGACTGTAGTGATGGGATCCATTTAAGAATTTGGTTAGGTTTTGTCCCGAGTGCCAAGGAAAAGAGTTCCCAGGCCCCTTAGCCGGATATTCATGCAAACTTAAAACTAGTCACACCACTTACACACCCAATATGAAATTGCCTTTTTCACAGATTCAGCTCTCTTTAAAACAATCATTTAATGAAACTATAGTATCACTGATCATAATCCTCCAAAATTAATCCGATTGAATCCTAATTTCTAATCTTTCCTTCATCGGTGTACTTATGGCATCATTGGCACAACCAGAACGCTCACCACCCGTCCACTCAGGGGCCTTTTCAAATAGTTCCTAGCTCATAGTACCCGAAAATATATTCACTTATAAAAATCAAAATGGAATCTCCGTCGAAGATTAGCAAGATCAACAACAGATCCATATAAAAGAGCCATGGACTCATCCGTTGGACCAGCAAGGTCAATCAACCAGATCCATGTCCGAATTCAGAAAATAACTCTTACTCCTTGTTCTAATATCTTCCACGACGTACGTGTGGGTATCTTTGGCAACTCAGAGCCCGAGCACCGTATGGTCAGCACTCTCTAGGATCCTTCGCACGTCACCTAGCGCTTCACTCATAGGCCGCTTCCTTAGTCCCTCATCCACTGTACCGGAAGCTCACCATTTAAATGGAACCGAGGCTGGTCAAGACCTCGGTACCTTGCTATGCAAGACGTCCTCCATTGACTCTCCGTGCAACTTTATCAGATAGGTCTCCACGACCTTATTCACAAGACGGTCAAAATACTTCCCGAGCATTTTTGACATAAAAGAGTCATTTAAAAACAGGTCATAAATACAGTTTCTATAACGAACTCTCGTCTTTCCACATTGTTCCACATCAATCCTCATTTATTTCATATGTTTTCCCATTCTCATCACATCATTTTCCATCTCATCATATCTTTTCTCATTTATCCGCATCAGATCTCATCCACTCGCCTCTACCCATATCCACATCTCATCACATCATATTCATTCACATCACATATCACATCTTTCCAAATTTACATCACATCAGATCTCATCCACTCGCCTCTACCCATATCCACATCTCATCACATCATATTCATTCACATCACATATCACATCTTTCCCAATTTACATCACATCTCATTCACTCACATCCCGATTCACATGGCATCACATCTCATTCATGCACATCCCGATTCACATCACATCACATCTATTCACATCCATCAAATTCATTTACATCACATCTCATTCATTCACATCCCGATTCACATCACATCACATCTATTCACGTCTATCACATTCATTTACATCACATCCATTTACATCCATCACATCACATTCATTCATATCCACCATATTTATTCTCATAACCATCCCATCACATGCATTCTATCCACATTATATCACATCACTTCTATCCACATCATATCTCATTCATCCACATCCATCCAATTGTTCACATGTACGACTACTCACATCTATCCATACATTCATATCTATCACTTCACATCCACATATATTCATGTCACATCACATTCTTTCACATACACATCCACAACCATTCTTTCACATACTCATCCACATCCATTCTTCACACACATCCGCATCCATTCTTCACATACACATCCACATCCATTCTTCACATACACATTCACATTCATTCATTCATTCACATCTATCTGATTCACATCACATCTATCCACATCACATCTCATCATATCTCATCACATCTATTCACGTCACATCACATCCATCCATTCATTCACATCTATCTGATTCACATCACATCTCATTTCTATGCAAGTTTTCAATTTGATTTTCTTTTAAATACTAGGAGTATTTCTTGAATCAATATCCCCAAAACTTCTTGATTGGAATTCTGAATTTCATACCAGAATTCCTTGAATTCTATAACCTTGATCCATAGATCAATTCGAAGGTTCTCAAACTGAGTTTCAGATTTGGCGAGAGTTTTGAGTGTATTTTTCTAAACTGGTCACACCTTCTTTCTTCGTCGAAACTGACGAAAGAGTTTGGTCTTGGTCATAGTCTGATTCAAGGTTTGAGTCGGATAAGATTTTTCTTGAGCTATCTTTCTTGAAAAGGTTTGATAATTCAGTTACTATCTTACTGAATTTCTTTCTTTCAATATTCACTTAACTGATTTCTAAATTAGTTATGAATTCCAATGAGGAATAGATTAATCATTTATCTGAATATTTCGATCTCGATAGATTTCCTAAATTCTCTTTTTACAATCCGTGTGAATACAAAACGATAGAAATTTCTCTCTTAGAGTATTTAATTATTCATTTATCAAATACTCATAGAATTTAAACATAGAATTTAAGAGAATTCTAATTTTGATATAAAAATTCTTTATGCATCTATTTATGCATAAAAATCAACTTCAGTGGGAATAACTCTTTTATAAAAAAATCCTTTTATGCATAAAATCAAGTTTAATAGGAATAACACTTTTAAAATAAAAATATTTTCTTTATGCATCTATTTATGCATAAAAATAAAATTTAATGAGAATAACACTTTTGTAATATAAAAAAAATCCTTTATGCATCTTTCTATGCATAAAAATCAAATTTAATAAGAATAACACTTTTGTAATAAAAAACATTCCTTTATGCATCTTTCTATGCATAAAAAATAAATTTTATGAGAATAACACTTTTGTAGTTAAAAAAATTTCTTTATGTATTTTTTAATGCATAAAAATCAAATTGAATGAGAATAACACTTTTGTAATAAAAACAAATTCCTTTATGCATCTTTCTATGCAAAAAAATCAAATTTAATGAGAATAACACTTTTGTAATAAAAAAACTCCTTTATGCATTTAAAAAATTTCTTTTATGCATCTTTCTATCCATAGAAATCAAATTTAATGAGAATAACACTTTTGTAATAAAAAAAATTCCTTTATGCATCTTTCTATGCATAGAAATCAATTTTAATGACAATAACACTTTTGTAATTAAAAAAATTCCTTTATGTATCTTTCTATGCATAGAAATCAATTTTAATGAGAATAACACTTTTGTAATAAAAACAATTCCTTTATGCATCTTTCTATGCATAAAAATCAATTTTAATGAGAATAACACTTTTGTAATAAAAAAACTTTCTTTATGCATAAAAATCAAATTTAATGAGAATAACACGTTTGTAAAATAAAAAAAATTCTTTATGCATCTTTCTATGCATAGAAATCAATTTTAATAATTAATATCGGTGATATCCATGCATATTCATAGGTGAATATGTACATGGGGTAATTAAAATATTTCTTTTAGATGCAAAAATGGTGGGAATTACTCTTTTAGAATAACATAAAAACAAACTTTCTTTTCCCACAAAATTTTAGAAAATTTTGCCATAACCTCCTTTCTATGGCTGACCATTTCCATTTTTATCATTCTTTATTTAACTTTAACTTAAATTAACCCAAATTAGATTTATAGAACTCTAATCTACACAATTCTCTAAATTCAAGAGAGTAAAACATTAGAAGAGTTTAATCAATTCTTTAGTTAATCTTTCTAGGATTAAGAAAGGTTAGAATGTAAAGAGGAAAAGGGGTGGCCTTTTTGTGAGATCCCGGTCTCCACCGCGCAACGGATTCGGGGTACTAGCAGCGGAAGTAGCACATCATGCGTGGGTAGGGGTCTCACACTTGGGGCCTCGCCCACGGATATTCGGACAAGAGACTAATCCGTCGGTTTGTCCAAAACCGAAACCGGAAAAACTTCCTTTACCCGGAAAGCATGGGCGATTCCACCAGGATAACTCTTTACTCTAACGTAGTCAAGATCATTACGGATCAACTGATCGGACTGCACCTTTAACGGTACTTGGTCAAATCAAGGAAGAAACTTGCACTTGGATCATTGGGATCAACGCTTTTTTCCCCATCAAGAGACACAGCCGTTGATTCCTATCCATAGAACAATTTTCTATCTGGGATTTACTTCATCTATCGTAATAATAGAAATTAAATCTCGATTTACGGATCCATCAGTCCAGTCTAACCCCATCCAGTCCCATGGGTTAACCAACCACCCAACCACTGTAGTGATGGGATCCAATTAAGAGTTTGGTTAGGTTTTGTCCCGGGTACCAAGGAAAAGAGTTCCAAGGCCCCCTAGCCGGAAGTTCATGCAAACATAAAACTAGTCACACCACTTACACACCCAATATGAAATTGCCTTTTTCTTAGCATCAACTAGCTTTAAAACAATCCTTTAATAAAACCATTATGTCACTGATGACAATCCTCAAAGTCTCTAGTTGAATCCTTATTTCTAGTCATTCATCAGTATACTTATGGCATCACTGGCAACTAGAACGCTCACCACCTGTTCACTCACCAGGGGCCTTTTCCATAGTTCCTAGCTCATAGTAACCGGCAATATATTCATATAATAGAATGGAATCTCCATGGAAGATCAGCTAGATCAACCCACAGATCCATATAAAAGAGCCATGGACTCATCCGTTTTGAGGACCAGCAAGGTCAATCAACTAGATCCATGCCCGGTTTCAGAAAACAACTCTTACTCCTTGTTCCAATATCTTCCACGACGCACATGTGGGTATCTTCGGCGACCCAGAGCCCGAGAACCGTATGGTCAGCACCCTCTAGGATCCTTCGCAGGTGACCTAGCGCTTCACTCATAGGCCGCTTCCTTGGTCCCTCATCCACCGTACCGGAAGCTCACCATTTAAATCGAACCGAGGCTGGTCAAGACCTCGATCGACCTTGCTACGCGAGACGTCCTCCAATGACTCTCCGTCAGCAGTTGCAACTTTATCAGTTCAGTCTTCATGACCTTAATCCTCAAGACGGTCAAAATGCTTCTCCAGCATTCTTGACATAAAACAGTCATTTACAAACAGTCACAAAATACAGTTTCTATAACGAACTCTTGTCTTTCCATATTATCCACTCTCGGACCACATTACTTATTCCATATTCCATTCAGTGTGTACTCGTTCTCATCCATTCACTCATATAGACTACACATTATCTCACATACATCTTCATATTCATTATTCTACATACATATCCATGTTCGTACGTCCACATCATACATCCAATTTCACATTCATACATACGCATCTACATGCATACATCCACATCCACATTCATACATCCATACCTCCATTTCCACATCCACACATCCACATTCATATTCTACATCCACATTCACATGCATACATCCACATCCGTATCTACATCCATACATCCACATCCACCTCTTCATTCACATTCACATCCATACATCCACATCTACATACATACATCCACATCTACATACATACATCCATACATCCACATCTACATACATACACCCATTTTCACATCCTCATTCATACATCCACATTCACATACATACATCCACATCCGTATCTACATCCATACATCCACATCCACCTCTTCATTCACATTTACATCCATACATCCACATCTACATACATACATCCACATCTACATACATACATCCATTTTCACATCCTCATTCATACATCCACATTCACATACATACATCCACATCCGTATCTACATCCATACATCCACATCCACCTCTTCATTCACAATCACATCCATACATCCACATCTACATACATACATCCACATCTACATACATACATCCATACATCCACATTTACATACATACATCCATTTTCACATCCTCATTCATACATACACATCCACATACATACATACACATTCGTATCTACATCCATACATCCACATCCACATCAACATTCACATTCATACATATACATCTACATGTATACATCCACATCACATTCATACAACCATATTACATCCATTCTCGTCCTAACACATCCCATATACATCTTAACACATCTTAACTCATCTTAACACATTCTATCACATCTCATACACATCTTATCACATCTTTTTACATCTCATACACCTCTTATCACATCCTATCACTTTCCATACGCATCTTATCAAATCTTATCACATCTCATACACATCTTATCACATCTTTTTACATCTCATACACCTCTTATCACATCCTATCACTTCCATACGCATCTTATCAAATCTTATCACATCTCATACACCTCTTATCACATCTTATCACATTTCATATCTTTTTTTAAGAGAATTCTTATATTTGATATAAGATTTCTCTACACATTTATTTATGCATAAATTCCATTTAAGGAGACTAACACTTTCGAAATTAAAATCAATCTTTTATGCATCTTCTTATGCATAAATTCAATTTGGTAGGAAATTACACTTTTAGAATAAAAGAATTTCTCTTATGCATCTAAGTTATGCATAAAATCCATTTATGAGGAAAATCACACTTTTAGTATAAAAAGAATATCTTTTATGCATACCTATATGCATGAAATCCTATATGATAAAAGTAACACTCTTACAATAAAATAATCAACTTTTATGCATACCTCTATACATGAAATTCAATTATGATAAAAGTCACACTTTTATAATAAAATAATCAACTTTTTTGCATACCTCTATGCATGAAATCCAATATGATAAAAGTAAGACTTTTGATATAAAAAATTTTCCTTTATGCATACTTCTATGCATGAAAATTAAAAATGATAAAAGTAACACTTTTGATATAAAAAATTTTCCTTTATGCATACTTCTATGCATGAAAATAAAAAATGATAAAAGTAACACTTTTGATATAAAAAATTTTCCTTTATGCATACTTCTATGCATGAAAATTAAAAATGATAAAAGTAACACTTTTAATATAAAGAAATTATCCTTTATGCATACTTCTATGCATGAAAATTAAAGTTTGATAAAAGTAACACTTTTATGTTAAAATAATAATCTTTTATGCATACCTCTATGCATGAAATCCAAATATGATAAAAGTAACACTTTTATGTTAAAATAATAATCTTTTATGCATAGCTCTATGCATGAAAATCAATAATGCATAACATTAAAATCAATTTCTCTATGATTACAATGAATATCTTTCAATCAATCTAGGATGATAATTCCTAGAATATGGTAGGAAGTCCTCTTTTTATGCTTTGAATGAAATTATTTTATGCATAATTTTTATAAAAATTTTGCCATAGCTCCGCTGCTATGATGACTGATAAATCTCAATTTTTCTAAGGGATAAAGCTTATCATTAAGGAAATAATTAAAATGATCTCTAATTGGATCATTAATCCATAATGGATTGAATCATCAATATACATAAACTAAAAGCATAGAAAAAAGCCATTAATTTGGCCTCAAGCATAGCTTAATCTTGGGTTAAGGAAAAGCTTTATGAAAAGCTTGATTTGGATTGAGAATGGGTCATGAGTATGACCATTTCTTGAGTGAGAGAGAGAAATTACATAATAATTAAAATGATCTCTAATTGGATCATTAATCCATAATGGATTGAATCATCAATATACATAAACTAAAAACATAGAAAAAAGGCATTAATTTGACCTCAAGCATAGCTTAATCTTGGGTTAAGGAAAAGCTTTATGAAAAGCTTGATTTGGATTGAGAATGGGTCATGAGTATGACCATTTCTTGAGTGAGAGAGAGAAATTACATAAAAACCATTAGAATTTAAACATAAATGGAAATTAACTTCAATAGCATTTATTAAATTATGTAACTCTTCACTACTATTCACCAATTAACTTCAATAGCATTTAAAAAACCATACCAATTAAGCTTCTCAAGCTTGAGAGGGGTTGAGAAGAGAGAAACATTGAGAAATTATAGAAAAGATCAATATTCACTAATTACCTTACAAATTGCTTGATTCTTTGTTCACGGTAGAGGCCCCCAACCAATTAATTGGTTAAGTATGTTGATGGAGCCACTAATGGGGATTGAAGAAAGAGGGAAGCTCCAAAAACTAGTGAATTATTAAATGAATTCACAGTTCTTGGCTTAGGTGGAGTAGAGTAACGATGCATAAACACTATATATTTTTCAACAAGGGGGAGGCTTCTATTTATAGGAAAAATTGAGCTCCTAACCAAACAAACTGATTCTAGAATTTTCCAAATCAGTTTGGTCAATTTTTGACCATTTTTAGGTCAGTTAAGCTAACTTTTTGGAACTAGACTTGAATTAGGAGAGAGGAGAGATGAAATATCTCAATTTTTATGAGTTTAAAACTCATTCAAGCATGTGAAATATGCAACTCCCTTATAGAACTCCCCTTACTTACATATGTGTCATAATGGAATCATTTTAATATTGCTCATAGTTTTTTACTAATAAACCTTGTACATTTTCAACTCTTCATCTTATGTGAAATATGCACCTCCTTTAAAGAACTCCCCTTCCTTACATATGTGTCATAATGGAATCATTTTAATATTGCTCATAGTTTTTTACTAATAAACCTTGTACATTTTCAACTCTTCATCTTATGTGAGCATTTACTCATTTTTGGATACCCAAAATATCTCATATTTTTAATATTGCTCATAGTTTTTTACTAATAAACCTTGTATATTTTCAACTCTTCATCTTATGTGAGCATTTACTCATTTTAGGGTATCTTCTTTTACAATTTGGATTTATCTCCTCCCTACACATGGATTGATGCTATTGGCCCATAGGAACCTTAATTGGACCATAATCCAAATTTTTTTGAAAATCTAGACCCTTAGGCTAAGGTCCTTTATACCCATTTCCAATTAATTCCAATTGCACATTGGAAAGTTCTTTTTGAATTTCTGTTTCAGGGGAACTTATTTTAATAAGATGAGATAATTTTCTATCCAAAAATATTAAAAATTTGAATATTCTCTCTCTAGAATATTTTCTCTCTCTAGGTTAAAACAGTTAAAAACAAGTCTTTTATATTTCTGAAGAGGGATTGATTACAGGGGAAGATGCTGGACATTTTGAGAGGCTGGGGAGGAATCTTACATTCTCTCCCACTTGAAAAACGCGAGATGCCCTCATCTCGCAAACTGGGGGTAATTTCGCAAGATGCACAAGTATGAGACTGAGAGAAATTTTTTAATTAAGATTAATCACCAATTAAAAAAATATCAAAGAGAGTAAGGGTCAAGACAAGAACAAGATTTAAACTTTATTCATTCTTGGAACATATACAGTAAAGATAGAAGAACTCTTTACACTTCCATAAGCCCGTCCATCATATGATCACAAAAGCAGCACTCACAAGCTGCGCACGTATAAGGTAACTCATCTATGGGAATGATTCTGTTGGTTATTGCCGTGCCTATCTCAGTGGTATGAGGTGTTCTAACAAAAGGACCTCTGAGAGGAAAACCAAAAACGGGGTAAAGGCATATCTTCTGATGAGGAAGAAAACACGCCAGTAAGAAGACCCGCTCAGAAAACCCAAGATGTCTTGATCTCATGACGCAGTAGTATCGGGGACCCAAACCCAAGGCTTCGATAACCATGGCCAAGCGGACATTGTTACGAAAGTGCTGCTGACCCCAGGGTGTTACCCTAGTTATGTCTTGATAGGTCCGCCATTTGGTCTTAGCTACAGACGTTCCCAAGTGAGGAAAAAGTGAGCGCTCATACTGTTCTATAAAATCCTTCTTCACAGACTCGCTTGTGTCTTGAAGGTGAGAAATCATCATGGATAAAACTAATTCCTGTTGCCAAGCCATGAAGGAGTTTAAGAAGAAGGGAGATCGATGGAAGTAAGATTACTGTGAGCGATAAGTAAAGTTACGACTTATATAATGGAAGGAGTTAGCGTAACCTAGAAGCCAACGGTATCTTGCCACTGAAGTTTTACCGTCTTTCCATGATTTGGGTTTGGCACATATTTCTATAGAAGGTGTTAAGAACTTTGAGATGAGGAGATAAAAGAAGTTCGTAGGTTAAGTCACTTACTTCCTTTGGTCCACAATATCTGGGGGATAACTACTTATACTCCCCTAGAGATAAAGAAATTCTTTTGGTCCGTATTCAATTGAAGACTATAACTGCTTCTTTGATTTCTCTGACTGTCCTGTTCTTATCCGTATATTGTCTTTGTCAATCCTAGGCAGCGTTTATATCTTTATGAATTGCTTGCATCTGATGTTCTACTCGACCCTAATCAATGGGTCGGACCTATTTAATGGAGTTAAGCAATCTTGTTCGAGACGGATCCTGATTAGATTGGTATAAAGGAATCAGTCTCTGAATTTGGGTTCTAGACTTCCCTGTGCCCTTTTCATGGTAGGAGTCGGGCAGTCTTTTAACTGATGGTCAAAACCTTGGCATCCAAAACATTGGTTCTCACTTCTGAACTCAACGTTCTGAATCTTTAAAACAGGTGGGCTCCTGAGAAGGTATTCTGGGTAAAGTGTCTTCCCTTTTTAAACAGAATCTTTCTTTTATTTAGAGAGGGAATAATTATAAGATCAGAAAAGGAGATTCTTACTCCTGTATACCTCGAAGGTTGGGGGAGGAATCTTACAAACTTCTACCCCACTTAAAAAGGTGCGAGATGTCCTCATCTCGCAAAAGTAGAGGACAGCTCTTTTTCTTAAGATCCAATTTATTCTGGGTTCCTTATATTCTGGTCAACCCAACAGAATACTGGGATAAATATTCCTTATATAAAACTCATCATTAAATAATAATTCATTTAGATCATATCATTCCTACGATAATGGTCCATTAGACCAAAAAATTTCCTTCTGAACATTCCTCCACGGGAATTTCAGTTAAACAAGTTCTCAATTTGTCATCCCTTAACTTGATCAACCATCTCAAGTATTAACAGTAGCAATTTGACAGCACAATCCACTAATCTCATAGTGATTTGCTGAAATCATTATCATCATTTATCATTACAGGGACTCGTCCCATTCATCCTCATTGTGGTTTTGCTCAGGTTATTATATTTCAACTAAATTTCAAAAATCATCATTTTTCAATCAGAATCCCAATCAATTCATCAGTTCCCAAACAGAATTAAAAATCATATCAACCACATTCGAATTCATCAACTGGATAGCATTAATGCTTATAATTTCAAGTCTTAGATTTACTCGTATATACTGTCGATAAAGAGCTGCAGTTATACCCTCGGTATATACGGATAGTCATGATACTCGAAACTATAAGGTAAATACCATCATGTCTAGGTCTCAAGCAAGTCAGGGTTCCATACAATTGCGGTACTTCCAATTGAAGACCCAATTACTAATTTATGAATTTCAATTTGAATTAACAATTTGTATGAATTATATCAAACAATTACAACCTTTTTGTGCATCTTGATAAACTTTTGATATAATTGGCTCCTCAGTTGATCTTATTGGAGATCTATGACTTAAGTCTGATAAATAGATTTTTCTTTATCCGATCGTCCGTAAAAAAAACATTTGTATATTTATATACAAGTTGCAATAAGTACATAGAGTGGCTCGGCTCCAAAATTCAAAATCTCCTCGAGAGATGCATAAGACGACGGTACTGGGCCATAGTCATGCCCTGTTACATAAGTTCTCTAACTGCGAAGGGGGCTATTATTTTCTCCTTAGGGATAAATCGACTAAGGAGTCTATAAATTCGACATAAAAGTCTAAAATTTCGAGGCGTCGAATGATATAGAATGACACCACGCACCATTTTCAGCTTTAACAGGATCATAGTCAATGAGAGATTCTGCCACAGCATTGTACGGCGGTTGCAAGGAGCGTGGACATATTGCCCTGCAAACCACTTATGTTGTATTCTCTCCGCTGGGGTAGGAAAATATAAATCCGCGAAATGGCGTGCGAGTCTTGCTTGGCTTGTTTGAGTTGAAGCGGAAGAGATGAGATGCAAATGCAATCATATCTTGAGACTGGGTGAGGTCGAGAATACAAGATAAATGGGGAACTTCCATCTATAAAAACAATTTCTTTGATTAAAATTTCTTCATTAAAGAAGCTTACGGAATGAAAATACATTATGAAAATGCTGTTTCTGAATTCTTATTACTAATTTCAGATAAGAATTTAATTATCTTTATAAGCTTTCAATTTCGCTCTGATACCAACTGTGAGATCCCGGTCTCCACCGCGCAACGGATTCGGGGTACTAGCAGCGGAAGTAGCACATCATGCGTGGGTAGGGGTCTCACACTTGGGGCCTCGCCCACGGATATTCGGACAAGAGACTAATCCGTCGGTTGGTCCAAAACCGAAACCGGAAAAACTTCCTTTACCCGGAAAGCATGGGCGATTCCACCAGGATAACTCTTTACTCTAACGTAGTCAAGATCATTACGGATCAACTGATCGGACTGCACCTTTAACGGTACTTGGTCAAATCAAGGAAGAAACTTACACTTGGATCATTGGGATCAACGCTTTTTTCCCCATCAAGAGGCACAGCCGTTGATTCCTATGCATAGAACAATTTTCTATCTGGGATTTACTTCATCTATCGTAATAATAGAAATTAAATCTCGATTTACGGATCCATCAGTCCAGTCTAACTCCATCCAGTCCCATGGGTTAGCCAACCACCCAACCACTGTAGTGATGGGATCCAATTAAGAGTTTGGTTAGGTTTTGTCCCGGGTACCAAGGAAAAGAGTTCCAAGGCCCCCTAGCCGAAAGTTCATGCAAACATAAAACTAGTCACACCACTTACACACCCAATATGAAATTGCCTTTTTCTTAGCATCAACTAGCTTTAAAACAATCCTTTAATAAAACCATTATGTCACTGATGACAATCCTCAAAGTCTCTAGTTGAATCCTTATTTCTAGTCATTCATCAGTATACTTATGGCATCACTGGCAACTAGAACGCTCACCACCTGTTCACTCACCAGGGGCCTTTTCCATAGTTCCTAGCTCATAGTAACCGGCAATATATTCATATAATAGAATGGAATCTCCATGGAAGATCAGCTAGAT
The DNA here is from genome assembly GCF_041138505.1 of Cibotium barometz. Lineage (NCBI taxonomy): Eukaryota > Viridiplantae > Streptophyta > Polypodiopsida > Cyatheales > Cibotiaceae > Cibotium > Cibotium barometz. Next base: position 28,497,206 of record NC_141048.1, on the reverse strand, counting down.
CAACCCACAGATCCATATAAAAGAGCCATGGACTCATCCGTTTTGAGGACCAGCAAGGTCAATCAACTAGATCCATGCCCGGTTTCAGAAAACAACTCTTACTCCTTGTTCCAATATCTTCCACGACGCACATGTGGGTATCTTCGGCGACCCAGAGCCCGAGCACCGTATGGTCAGCACCCTCTAGGATCCTTCGCAGGTGACCTAGCGCTTCACTCATAGGCCGCTTCCTTGGTCCCTCATCCACCGTACCGGAAGCTCACCATTTAAATCGAACCGAGGCTGGTCAAGACCTCGATCGACCTTGCTACGCGAGACGTCCTCCAATGACTCTCCGTCAGCAGTTGCAACTTTATCAGTTCAGTCTTCATGACCTTAATCCTCAAGACGGTCAAAATGCTTCTCCAGCATTCTTGACATAAAACAGTCATTTACAAACAGTCACAAAATACAGTTTCTATAACGAACTCTTGTCTTTCCATATTATCCACTCTCGGACCACATTACTTATTCCATATTCCATTCAGTGTGTACTCGTTCTCATCCATTCACTCATATAGACTACACATTATCTCACATACATCTTCATATTCATTATTCTACATACATATCCATGTTCGTACGTCCACATCATACATCCAATTTCACATTCATACATACGCATCTACATGCATACATCCACATCCACATTCATACATCCATACCTCCATTTCCACATCCACACATCCACATTCATATTCTACATCCACATTCACATGCATACATCCACATCCGTATCTACATCCATACATCCACATCCACCTCTTCATTCACATTCACATCCATACATCCATATCTACATACATACATCCACATCTACATACATACATCCATACATCCACATCTACATACATACATCCATTTTCACATCCTCATTCATACATCCACATTCACATACATACATCCACATCCGTATCTACATCCATACATCCACATCCACCTCTTCATTCACATTCACATCCATACATCCACATCTACATACATACATCCACATCTACATACATACATCCATTTTCACATCCTCATTCATACATCCACATTCACATACATACATCCACATCCGTATCTACATCCATACATCCACATCCACCTCTTCATTCACAATCACATCCATACATCCACATCTACATACATACATCCACATCTACATACATACATCCATACATCCACATTTACATACATACATCCATTTTCACATCCTCATTCATACATACACATCCACATACATACATACACATTCGTATCTACATCCATACATCCACATCCACATCAACATTCACATTCATACATATACATCTACATGTATACATCCACATCACATTCATACAACCATATTACATCCATTCTCGTCCTAACACATCCCATATACATCTTAACACATCTTAACTCATCTTAACACATTCTATCACATCTCATACACATCTTATCACATCTTTTTACATCTCATACACCTCTTATCACATCCTATCACTTTCTATACGCATCTTATCAAATCTTATCACATCTCATACACATCTTATCACATCTTTTTACATCTCATACACCTCTTATCACATCCTATCACTTCCATACGCATCTTATCAAATCTTATCACATCTCATACACCTCTTATCACATCTTATCACATTTCATATCTTTTTTTAAGAGAATTCTTATATTTGATATAAGATTTCTCTACACACTTATTTATGCATAAATTCCATTTAAGGAGACTAACACTTTCGAAATTAAAATCAATCTTTTATGCATCTTCTTATGCATAAATTCAATTTGGTAGGAAATTACACTTTTAGAATAAAAGAATTTCTCTTATGCATCTAAGTTATGCATAAAATCCATTTATGAGGAAAATCACACTTTTAGTATAAAAAGAATATCTTTTATGCATACCTATATGCATGAAATCCTATATGATAAAAGTAACACTCTTACAATAAAATAATCAACTTTTATGCATACCTCTATGCATGAAATTCAATTATGATAAAAGTCACACTTTTATAATAAAATAATCAACTTTTTTGCATACCTCTATGCATGAAATCCAATATGATAAAAGTAACACTTTTGATATAAAAAATTTTCCTTTATGCATACTTCTATGCATGAAAATTAAAAATGATAAAAGTAACACTTTTGATATAAAAAATTTTCCTTTATGCATACTTCTATGCATGAAAATTAAAAATGATAAAAGTAACACTTTTGATATAAAAATTTTTCCTTTATGCATACTTCTATGCATGAAAATTAAAAATGATAAAAGTGACACTTTTAATATAAAAAAATTATCCTTTATGCATACTTCTATGCATGAAAATTAAAATTTGATAAAAGTAACACTTTTATGTTAAAATAATAATCTTTTATGCATACCTCTATGCATGAAATCCAAATATGATAAAAGTAACACTTTTATGTTAAAATAATAATCTTTTATGCATAGCTCTATGCATGAAAATCAATAATGCATAACATTAAAATCAATTTCTCTATGATTACAATGAATATCTTTCAATCAATCTAGGATGATAATTCCTAGAATATGGTAGGAAGTCCTCTTTTTATGCTTTGAATGAAATTATTTTATGCATAATTTTTATAAAAATTTTGCCATAGCTCCGCTGCTATGATGACTGATAAATCTCAATTTTTCTAAGGGATAAAGCTTATCATTAAGGAAATAATTAAAAAGCCATTAATTTGGCCTCAAGCATAGCTTAATCTTGGGTTAAGGAAAAGCTTTATGAAAAGCTTGATTTGGATTGAGAATGGGTCATGAGTATGACCATTTCTTGAGTGAGAGAGAGAAATTACATAATAATTAAAATGATCTCTAATTGGATCATTAATCCATAATGGATTGAATCATCAATATACATAAACTAAAAGCATAGAAAAAAGGTATTAATTTGACCTCAAGCATAGCTTAATCTTGGGTTAAGGAAAAGCTTTATGAAAAGCTTGATTTGGATTGAGAATGGGTCATGAGTATGACCATTTCTTGAGTGAGAGAGAGAAATTACATAAAAACCATTAGAATTTAAACATAAATGAAAATTAACTTCAATAGCATTTATTAAATTATGTAACTCTTCACTACTATTCACCAATTAACTTCAATAGCATTTAAAAAACCATACCAATTAAGCTTCTCAAGCTTGAGAGGGGTTGAGAAGAGAGAAACATTGAGAAATTATAGAAAAGATCAATATTCACTAATTACCTTACAAATTGCTTGATTCTTTGTTCACGGTAGAGGCCCCCAACCAATCAATTGGTTAAGTATGTTGATGGAGCCACTAATGGGGATTGAAGAAAGAGGGAAGCTCCAAAAACTAGTGAATTATTAAATGAATTCATAGTTCTTGGCTTAGGTGGAGTAGAGTAACGATGCATAAACACTATATATTTTTCAACAAGGGGGAGGCTTCTATTTATAGGAAAAATTGAGCTCCTAACCAAACAAACTGATTCTAGAATTTTCCAAATCAGTTTGGTCAATTTTTGACCATTTTTAGGTCAGTTAAGCTAACTTTTTGGAACTAGACTTGAATTAGGAGAGAGGAGAGATGAAATATCTCAATTTTTATGAGTTTAAAACTCATTCAAGCATGTGAAATATGCAACTCCCTTATAGAACTCCCCTTACTTACATATGTGTCATAATGGAATCATTTTAATATTGCTCATAGTTTTTTACTAATAAACCTTGTACATTTTCAACTCTTCATCTTATGTGAAATATGCACCTCCTTTAAAGAACTCCCCTTCCTTACATATGTGTCATAATGGAATCATTTTAATATTGCTCATAGTTTTTTACTAATAAACCTTGTACATTTTCAACTCTTCATCTTATGTGAGCATTTACTCATTTTTGGATACCCAAAATATCTCATATTTTTAATATTGCTTATAGTTTTTTACTAATAAACCTTGTACATTTTCAACTCTTCATCTTATGTGAGCATTTACTCATTTTAGGGTATCTTCTTTTACAATTTGGATTTATCTCCTCCCTACACATGGATTGATGCTATTGGCCCATAGGAACCTTAATTGGACCATAATCCAAATTTTTTGAAAATCTAGACCCTTAGGCTAAGGTCCTTTATACCCATTTCCAATTAATTCCAATTGCACATTGGAAAGTTCTTTTTGAATTTCTGTTTCAGGGGAACTTATTTTAATAAGATGAGATAATTTTCTATCCAAAAATATTAAAAATTTAAATATTCTCTCTCTAGAATATTTTCTCTCTCTAGGTTAAAACAGTTAGAAACAAGTCTTTTATATTTCTGAAGAGGGATTGATTACAGGGAAAGATGCTGGACATTTTGAGAGGCTGGGGAGGAATCTTACACCTTTTATCAAAAGCATAGCATTTGAATTTAATTCAACATCTGCAAAACATAAAAATTAAGAAAACCATGGATTCTTTATTAAACTAGCAAGAAAATTAACTTACATGGAGCTTGGAAGCTCTCCTTTGGCTTGAGGGATTGAGGGTTCTACTCTTGTTTGAAGCAAGAGTGGCCACCAATTCACTTTGGAGAGGATTAGGCCAAAAACAATTGAATTATTAAAAAATTCAATTATGTAGATGGCTCACAACAAGAGCAAAGTAACATTGCATAAACACCATTAAGCTTTTACAAAGGGGGAGGCTTCTATTTATAGGAAAAAGTGAGCCTCTAACCAAGCAAACTGATTCTAGAATTTTCCAGATCAGTTTGGTCAATTTTTGGCCATTTTTGGGTCAGTTCAGCTTACTTTTTGGATCTAGTTTTGAAATAGGAGAGAGGAGAGATGAAAATATCTCATTTTATTGATTATGAATTGGGGGTAATGATGAGAAAAAAGGCATCTACTTCATGAGGGGAGATCCCCACACTGAGGTGTCAAAATTCAGTTTTTTAATTCTGTTCTTTGATCCTTAGTCCACTCTTCATCTTATGTGAGCATTTACTCGTTTTGGGGGGGGGATTCTTTTATTCTTCAATTTATCTCCTCCCTACATTTGGATTAATCTTATTGGTCCATAGGAACCTTGATTGGACCATAATCCAAAAATTTCTAAAAATCTGACCCTTAGGCTAAGGTCCTTTATACTTATTTTTAATTAATTCCAATTGCACATTGGAAAGTTCTTTTTGAATTTTTGTTTCAAGGAAAACCATTTTAGACACTAGGAGGATTTTTATATCCAAAAATATCTTCTATCTCACATAGATCCTTCCATGCCATGATTGTGGAGCAATGAGGAGGATGACCGACTAATCACTAATTTGCCAACTAAGAGATGCCTTTTCATTAAATTATCATTAGCCTTAATGAGTTATGGAAAAAGTGCTACCTCCCTCTATAAATTTTCTCTCTCTAGGCCAAAACAGGGTAAAACGAGATCTTTCTTTTATTTCAGAGAAGGGAATAATTATAAGATAAAAAATGGAGGTTCTTACACCTGCACACCTTAAAAGCTGGAGGGAGGAATCTTACATCCTACCCCACTTAAAAAACGCGAGATGTCCTCATCTTCCAAACTAGAGGACAACTCTTTCCCTTAAGATCCAACTGATTCTGGGATTCCTTATAGACTGTGGTGAACCAAAAGAATCTTGGGATCATATAAAGATCCCTTATATAGAGCTCATCATCAGATAACAATTCTTTCATATTATATTATTCATATTCTTAACACAATAATGGTCCATTAGACCGAAATTTCCATCTGAACATTTCTCCATGTGAATTTCAATTATACAGGTTTTAATCTGTCATCCCTTAACTTGATCCACTGGGTCAAGTGTTAACAGTAGAAATCTGTCAGCACAATCCACTAATCTCATAGTGATTTGCTGAAGTCATTATCGTCATTCTAGTTATGAACATCATCACAGGGACTCGTCCCATTCATCCTCATTGTGGTTTTGCTCAGCTTAACGTTTTTCAACCAAACTTTAGGAATCATCATTTTTCAATCAGAATCCAATTCATCAGCTCTCAACCAGAATTTTAAGATCATATCAACCACATTTGAATTCATCATCTGGATAGCATTTTTGCTTATAATTTCAAGGTCTTAGATTTACTCGTATATATACTGCCAGTAAAGAGCTATAGTTATACCCTCGGTATATATGAGAAGTCACGATCCTTGGAATTATAAGGTAATTATCATCATGTCTACGCCTTAAGCAAGTCAAGGATTCCATGCAATTGCAGTACTTCCACATCTGAACTACTAATTTATGAATTTCAATCTGAATATCAATTTGTATGAATTTTATCACACATTTTCAACTTTTTACTGTTACTTCATAAATTTTTGACATTTTTGGCTTCTCGATTGATCCACTTTAGCCAATTTGCTCTCATACCAGAGCTGAAAGATCACTGTCTCCACTGCACAACGAATCCTGGGGTGCTAGCAGCGGAAGTAGCACTTCTTGCGTAGGACTGGTCCTTCACTCGGGGCCTCGCCCATGATTATCCAGACAAGAGACTAATCCCTCGGTTCTTCCAAAACCGAACCCGAAAAAACTTCCCTCGCGCTGAAAGCACGGGTGATTCCTCCAGGATAATTTTACTCTAACATAGTGAAGAGCCTTAACTAACTGAATTGATTTGACCGAACCCGTAAGTATCATAGTCAGATTAAGGAAAAGTCTTGCACTTGGATCATAGAGACCAACGCTTTTTTCCTCATTGAGAGGCACAGCCGTTCATGATGCAAGTGTTGGGAACTCGTCAAATACAATACCATCCACCCATGATCATATAGAAGGAAAATATAAAACCTTGTTTCCACAAATATGTCTACACTCCATTGGCATGGAGTAGACACAACATATGTATAACATTTCCTAAAAGATCCCTATCCCCACATCGCGCAGCAAATCTTGGGGTGCTAGCAACGGAATCTTGCGCGGGGCTGGGTCCTTCACTCGGGGCCTCGCCCACAAATACCCAGACAAGAGACTAATCCCTCGGTTCTTCCAAAACCGAACCCAAAAAAACTTCCCTCGCCCCGGAAAGCATAGGCAATTCCTCCAAGATAATTTTACTCTAATGTAGTCAAGAGCCTTAACTAACTGAACTGATCTAACCGAACTTGTAAGTATCATACTCAGATCAAGCAAAAGACTTACACTTGGATCATAGAGACCAACGCTTTTTTCCTCATTGAGAGGCACAGCCGTTTCGATAGAATAATTTTTATCCGAGATTTACTTCATCTATCGTACCATAGCAGAAATGAGTCTCATTTTAGGGATCCATCGATCCAGCCTAGCCCCATCCAATCCCGTGGGTTAGCCAACCGCCCAACCATTATAGTGATGGGATCCACTTAAGAATTTGGTTAGGTTTTTTCCCGGGTACCAGGGAAAAGATTTCCTAGGCACCCTAGCTGGATATTCATGCTAGTCACACCACTTACACACCCAATATGAAATTGCTTTTTTCAGAGATTTAGCTGGATATTCATGCAAACTTAAAACTAGTCACACCACTTACACACCCAATATAAAATTACCTTTTTCACAGATTTAGCTGTCTTTAAAACAATCATTTAATGAAACTATAGTATCACTGATCATAATCCTCTAAAATTAATCTGATTGAATCCTAATTTCTAGGCTGTCGGGTACAGTCACTATGCAGAGTGTTGGGTATGGGCAGAACAGGGTGTTAGGTATCTCCCACGGGGTGCTAGGGGGTTTATATATAGGTACAATTATGGGTACAGGTGTAGGGTAAGGAGGAAGAGGAAAGCGTGGGTACAAAGGACAGTGTACGGTGAAAGTACATCGGCCTGTGGCTTGCATGAGCTTGGGGAAAAGGATGGTACCCATACACAGGCAAAAACTGTGGTACGCATGTACCTTCCAGAGGTCAATTGGCAATATTGGCATCCACGTGGCCAGTGGAGACCGTACCTTGGGGCAGTCAACCTTTGGTCCTTGCACGACCGTTGTACGGGTGCCCCAGTATGTGAACGACATCTTTTTGGGACAAAGACCTCTTTTTTAGGACGCAGGCCTAGATATGCGTGTTGGAGCGCCTCGTGGGTGCGAAAAATATTTTTTGGCAAAAATTTCCATTGTGTCTCCTTTGTCGTGGGGGTGCGGACCATTCGTAAATCGAACACCCGGTCGTGCATTTATTAAGGTTTTAAGTTTACCATATTTTAACCAAAAATAACTAAAATTTAATGTAAAGGCTTGATCCGATGTCCGTCTTGGATGTTTTAAAATCCTATACTAGGGTAAAATCATGCGCAAATTCCAAATTTGGACTCATAATTTTAAGACTCTAAGTGGAAATAGCTTGTGTAAGAATTGTTTATTTTTACACCACAAAAGACCTTAAATTCATCTATTAAATGGACATATATTATTATTGAAGATGGGCATGTTACAACCGTGGGTTAGCTACTGTTAGCAACAGAGAGTTTTTAATGTGATATCTCCATGAGATTAGTGTAGCCTCTTAGATCATAAATAATCCACTACATTCCAATAATCTGATAGTCCCAACATCCTACCATTTTGTTCAAGTTCTCATATCATAGATGATTTGGTGAAAGCATGGTTAGGTGTGGTACCAAAACGTGGTGCCATTGACACTCCTTTTTCTAGTGGTTTTAAGGGTGGTTTGAGGACATTTTTCAAGATTTCAGAAAACATTATTGTCTTTGTTCCAGGCTCCCACGTATTCTTGTCCCATAACAACTTCACTAGCCCGATGGCCAATGTTGTTCAGTCACTCTCTCCTTTTGTGATTCGAATGACAGGCTCTCTAAAAAAAATTATTGTCTTTGTTTTTCTCTCCCACGTCTTCTTGTCCCATAACAGCTTCACTAGCATAGTGGCCCATGTCGTTCAGCCACTCCTCTCCTTTCCCCCATGTGATTCGAATGACATGCTCTCTCTCTCTCTCTCTCTCTCTCTCTCTCTCTCTCTCTCTCTCTCTCTCTCTCTCTCCTCCCAAAGCACACATTGAGGCTTTGGACAACAGGTTGCCTCGGAAACACGCTCTGATCATGTCTTTCTAGGCCAATACTTGGAGGAGATGGTTTTTCAACTTCTTGGGCACCATCCTAGCCAAGCTTAAAGTTCTCAACATGATTTTGAAACTGCCCAGCATGAAGCTGAAAATGGTCGACATGACAAGGGACGTAATCAGAGTTTTTAGTTGGATGCATAACCAATAGTCAGTTCAAATGACATTAGGAAAGATGGTCTAGGAGCAATCAGAGAATACTTGGCTAGGCAAAGGGAGCATCGATAGCGAATGAAGAGAAATGTTAGGGGTATTGAACCATCGTATATTTATGGTGACAGGAGAAAAAAGAAGGTTTGCAAAGTTGTGGCTAGTTGTTAGCTTTGACAAACAAAGGGCATTGACACAAAAACTCAAAAAGAGATTTTTAAGGACATTCAAAATTGAGGGATTTGCAACCTGATGCATTAAACTATGAACAAGGATTTATGTTGGAGTTCTACCCTTGGAAACATGCCAAAGATAGCTACCCCTTAGTAACATGATCACACATGAGATCAAGGACCTAGTGTTTGACTTTTGGGCATCAAAGACACATGTATCTCCAAACAAAAAAGATGTTTGTCATAAGAGGATTGGGCAACGAGCTATTTTTAAGCATCCGATCCACTTGCTTGATGAGCCTCAGGTACTTATAACTTTCTTTAATGGTTTTTGTTAGCATTGCCCAAAGGGAAATTCTATTGGGGATGTTGGAATGTTGGTTTGTAATGGAGGTTGTAAATTCATGTGAAAACAAATAATGAGGTTGTTGAAATATGCAAGTGAATGGGTGTGTGCGGGAACAAGCCCTTAGCAAGAGACTGTAAAAGGGAGTTTGAAATTGAGTGGGTAGCAGTGAAAAGGTGAGAAATATCTACTGATGAGAGAATCAAGGGTAGCATGAGTGAATATAGGGGTATGGAAAGATTGTAGGAAAAGGTGCCCCCCAAATGTAGGGGAGGTGGCACAAATCAAGGAGAAATCAGTGGGATTAGATGCTTGGCATCTTGTGGATGTACAACCTATAAAATGAGGCATTGGCCTGATGAGAAATTGAGTATCCATGCCTACATTAAGCTATTAGATTAATTGCTCACTAATCTCTTCTTAATCATCATCTAATCACTTACTAATTATGTTGATTCTTGCATTTGATCCACCATAGCTCATCATCTTGCTTGCATTTTAACAGAGGTCAGCTGACATCGTCAAAAGTCTTTCATTTACTAATTTTGTGAGTCTTCTACTTTGAGATTCTCTATTGTGATGTTTCTCCCAATGTACACTTGCATTGCCATATTTTGAATATAGAATAACCCCTCAATTGAATGACAATTGTTGTCTTCCTCAACCTCATCTAGTTTCTTATCCATGTTTTATTTTCTACCATGCTTTCTATTGTTATGTTTTTTTCTTTCAGCACCCTCAATCATTGTGTGAATCACACATGAGTCTTACTAGTAGGTATTTCCTTGAGCTTTTTTCTTTTGAATGTCCCTAGAAGTTGCTTCTTATGTAGAGGGAGGCGCTCACAGTCGCTTCCATGGGAAAAGTACTTTGGGGATCTTGGCCCATTTGTTGATAGGAATATGGCTAACTTGTCACCAATATTTTGGGACATGTGTTGGTGGCTTGTGAATGATGCCTATACGTTGCTTTGTCATATAGAAGTCATGTAACCTTTTCTTGTTGAAACCTATGATATTATGAGCTTAGGAAATTCTCTAGTGCTCCCTATGCCTCTTATTCTTATTACAATCTAGACTACTCGAAATTACTTACATAGTAGTTTTTCTTATAATCTAGACTATCCACAAGCACTTTTGAGAAGCACATCAGTGTCTTTTTTGTATGTTTATTTGCTTAAAGCAGTGAGAAAGCACTTCAGAGTTTGATGATTAGCTTTCAGGAGCATATAAGTGTTTTTTTCTATTGTTATGTACTTATAACAATCCAAAAGCACTATTGTTATGTACTTATAAGTGTTTTTTTCTATTGTTATGTACTTATAGCAATCCAAAAGCACTTTTGAGATTGAAAACCTGCTTGAGCACATCAGAGTTTTTTATTGTGTTTATTAACATGAAAAAAGTGCTTTTTAAAAGTCATTAGTGGTTTTCAAAAGTCATAAGTGGTTTTGAGATGAAGGCTGCTGTGTTGAGCTGTTGGGTTCGTGGTGCTGAGGATTGTGCAGAGGCTCTGGTGGTTGGTGAAACTGCTGGTCTCGACATACAGAGAGTGGGAGCTGCTGAGTGAAGGTTAGCTGGTGTGGGCGCCTTCTGGTGAGAGTAGCTGGTCTTGTGTGGGCAATGATTGCAGGCAGTGCGTGGATGCTGACCAGAGAGAGAGCCTTGGATTTTTGGGTGTGTTGGATGCAGAAGTGGTGCTGATGTGTGGGCTGGAGATAGTGGGGCTCGCCTACGACAATTGGCAGGTAGCAGCTGGAGACAGAGAGTAGCCGGGCTACAGAGAAAGTGAAGAAGGGTTGCTGGTGTGGGCACCGTCTGGAGATTACAGAGATCGGGAGATAGAGGCTCAGTTGTCAGACGCAAGGGTGTATTCCCTTGGCAGTAAATCCTGGCCAGAGTCCTGGTCTTTGGTGTATTTTGCTGAGTTTGTACATGGTTGATGCTGTATATGTTTTTTGTTGAATGATCATCTGTTTGTTGTGGTTCTGAGCTGTCTTATGGTGTGGGTGGGTGGCGAATGGTGAGAGAGTGTTCCAGCCAGTGGTTGGCTGGTGGTGCCCCGTTCGTGGTAGTGTTTCCAAGTTTGGGAGGTGGAAGGGCTATAGAGGCAGGTTCTTTCTTCTTTTTTTCACCTCACACCAGCATAATTGCAATATGTTCATCTGGAGTTGTTAAAGGATGTAAAATGTGGATAAGAGCCTACAACTTTGCTTTTGCCAAATGCCTCTAGATATTTGCAGGGATATATGGGGCACAAGAGAGTTGTAGAGTGTGCAACCTCCCCTTTCTTGGGGTAAAGCCAATATTATTAAAGAACTTGCAACAATTTTGGAGGTATCAGCCAGAGTTCAACGAGTAAAATACCCTAATAGTCGACAATTCTTTCCACAAGGTCTTTTGGAAAATAGAGGGAACTTTCATTGTCGTGCAGGGTATGACTGATTTGGATGAGGAACGCTTTGGCAAATTCTTAATGCAAGATTTGGGGCAATGGCTGTACAAGTGGGTGAACTCAATGGAACCTAGAGAGTGGGTAAAGGTAGAGGGAAAAGGTAGATCCTTGGGGTATGCAGTTGAAGACTGTGAAAGACAACCTAGAAGGAGGTTTAGAAATGAGTTATGAGAAGTGGATTGTTTATAGAGCGAGGCAAGTTGAAATCACAAGCAGCCACAATGATCAAAGAGAGATTAGGCCATTAGGCTGGGCAATGATATTTCGATTGTAAAGACTATACTATCATTTTTTGTGTCAACTTTGTATACCTATGTAATTTTCATATGAATGAAGATTGTAAAGGATTTGTTGCACTGATATGAATATATATGGCAATTTTGTCCTTGTAGATTTTGGTGTATTTCAACTCATCTTAAGCCACTTGTCATGTAAAAGCAAATAATGCTGGACGAACAATATGTCATGTGTTTTATCATTAGAGATATAGAAGTGATAAGTCTTTTCACATCATCTTTATTTGGCATGAATATAAGTAATGTGTACTAATATTGTGACCAGCTCATAGTACCAGTGCATAGACTAAATCTCATTTTGTTCCTTAAACAAGTAGTTATCTACAAAGTCAATCACTGAGACCACTATGTCATTAGGAAACCTTGTCAGATAGTCTTTGAATTGTTGATCTTGCCACCTATAGATGAAGTTATGCACCATGAAGCTCTTGATTTTTTCTTTGAAAAAGGATATGAGATCTAGACATCCCATTTGCACCACTGTGAGATCTTTCCTCTTTTTCTTTACACCATCCTTGTTGACTCGTTCTATGTTTTGAAACACCTTAACAAGTAGCAAGAATGATGTATTTCTTGTCTCAATTGGACACAAAACCAACTTTTTTGTGCCACAATGAGAACATGCTCCAAAAATACAATTTCTATCATGAAATGTAGAATCATTAGCTTTTGTGTAAAGCAAAGACTCCCAAATAGATGTGACACCACTGTAAAGAGAATGAGGTACTGCACAGGTAAAATTGCCCACTCTTGACACAAAGAGAGAAAGTACACATGCATGTTCTATCGTGAAGCCTTTGATGCATATAATTGAAAGAATCCTTGAGAAATATCATTTTCACATGAGCTATGCAGTTTAACAAGTATATTTGTTTTTCAATAGTCGGATGAAATAGGGCCTCAGCCCCTCAAAGCATCTCAACGAGATCTAGACATGGGGATAGGTTGACTTAAATCTCTTGAATAGCTCTACCTACATGAAGAATAAATTTTCAATCACATGAGAGAGCTTAAAGCATGAAACAACCATTACAATATGGGAAAACAAACAAATGGCATTACAGAAAATAAATAGCCGATAACAACAACAAAAAACACTTGTTTGCTCTCGAAAATCACGTTTCAAATCTCAAGTAGCTTACATATTCTCATAAGCTTACATATTCTCATAAGTGCTTTTTAAACACCAGTATAAAAACTAAATCAAAGCACCAATCTATTTAGCTGATGTCTCCTACTCCTTTGCTGACACAAGAAGCAGATATCTGAGCACTCTTCAACCTTTTCAAACTATCCCAGCTGACTACTCTAATGGTTCTCCTGGGTCAACTTTGACCTCCCACAGCTTAGATCTCCCCTTTAAACCCCTTAGCTGACCTTAGCTGACTACTAGTAAGCTGACCTGAAACCTCCCCAACTGACACACAGCTGACTGGAATCTGAATCAAAATACTGATGCTGACTTCCATCCAAAAAGAGTCCTCAAGGACTTCTATAATTTTCTAGCATTAGCTAACCTCAAATTCACAATCCCTGAACACTTGGCTGACCGTCTATACTGAACTTTCGTTGATGCCCCTCTAACTGAATCCGATGGAAACCGACTCAGCAGTTGCAAACAGAGTTGGTTGACTCAATTGCCTCAAATGAGTCAGCAAATTTCTCACACGTGTCCTCTGCCACTTCCCAAACCTCACGCTACACTAATCTCATGGATATATCACATTAAAAACTCTCTGCTGACAACAGCTAACCCCAAACCAACTGAAATTGACCAAAAATTGACTCAGCTAGACAGCTGACTTAACTTGATCAGGCTAGAGAATCCTCAACTTGATTAGGCTAGAGAATCCTCAAATCTCAAAAAGTGCTTTTAGATTGCTTCTAGCACTTTTAGCAGATAACAATAGCAATAAACACTTGGAGTGCTTCTCAAAAGTGCTTTTTTCTGCTAGATCTACATAATAAAAACCACTTATGTCTTATAAAAAGCATTTTGCAAATTGTGTAAAGTACTTGTGAATTGCTTTAACACTTATGTGCTTGTCAAAAGTGCTTTTCTCTCCAAGATAAACATATTAAAAACCACTTATGACTTTTGAAAAGCACTTGCCCAAGCCACATTCAACACCCCTTCAGTCTCGCTGCCAACAGCAGCAGCCCTCAAACACACCAGTCTCTGTCTACCTGTACACATGACAGCCACCTCTCTTCATGCTCTCCTCTCACCGTTTGCGTGGATGACGGCCATCCCTTGCGCTGTTAATTGCACTCCAAAGCCCTTCAGCTTGACCCTTCACTTTTTACGTGCCCACCCAGTCGCCTCCAGCCATGCTGTCCATCAACTAGGCGGCTCCCCTTCATGTGCTGACCATACCGGTGCACCCAGCAGCTACCCTACTAGTCGGCTCTTCACACACACGGAAGCTCTCTCTTCGTTGCTACTCGTCCCAGCTGCTTCACAACACGGCGGCCTGCTGGCTCACACGCGCTGGCTCTCCCTTCTTGTCTTAGCTAGCTCCAGCAAGCCTTTGGAGTAGAGCCACCCCAGCGACCCTCTCTAGTCGCCTCCAGTTCTCTCTGCAGCAAGCGCCGGCGACTCCTACCTGGTTTTTTTCCTCCCCTTTTTTTGGTGATTCTCCCCGTGTCTTCTACTTCTTCGAGGCCGCTTCCCTTCACGTGCTGGCCACCTTCGAGATAACAAGCTGGCAGCCCCTACAATTCCCACGTGGCCTTCTTTAAATTGGCCATTTGAATATTTATTTTTTATTTTTTGATTAAAGCCTCAAAATAGCCATACAATGCTACAAGGGCCCCCTCTTCTCCTTGCATTCAGATGAACATACTGCGCCCACACTTTCCAAGCATGACAAGAACTGCCCGCAGTCTTCATCAGCATCATTGTTTTCAAACATAATCATTCCAGTCGTCGGTGCCCTCTTTTTAGTAACCATCCGCACACCACACAATTGCCATAAAACTCCAGATCTCCAATGTCTGCTCCGGAAAACAAAACACGTGCATATTCAACTTTCAACAAAACCACTCGACATGTACACTTGCCAAGGCATTCAGGGCAAAATTTATTCACAAACCATTCACACCACATGTACACTGACCAAAAACACCTTTCAGATTTTAGCCTGACATACTTTGCCCAACCTCTAGCCTGCTGAATCATTTATGATCAGCAGAAAGCATATGACCACGTTTCCCTCCATCAATCTGAGCATCATACAATGTAACTAACACATCTCTATTCCAGGTGATCCAAGAAACTCTGTCATCCTCCCAAGGCATAATTTTCCATCCCATATCCCACAACACAACACCAGAGCTTCTGGAGACAAAGCTCCTGACATACACACCATCCTGCCTCATCTCAATCCCAAAATCCCTAATACGATCAGCATCAATATCGGAGAACCAGCGCAGCAACTCCTGCTGGGGGTAAAAATTGATAAAAGCTTTATAAAAAAAAACATGTTGTACCATAACACTTTCCTGTTCATCAGTATAAGTAACATCACCATCAAAACCAGCCACCACAGGCAAAACAAACTCCTCTTCAACAGGCACCATTGCCAAAGCATCCACCTCAGTTCCTGTATGCTCATCTTCATCAAGGAGGCCACCAAGAAATTCATCTATTACAGCATTTCTCTCATCCATAGCAGCAGCATCATTCAAAGCCTTCTGTTGCTCTTCCTTCATAGCTTTAATTCTGGTCATGGCTTTTTTAACATTTATGCACATCTGGTCATCCAGCTCCAACTCAGGCTCATCATCCTGTAGACTGTCTATTTCCCACTCATCCCACACAGGTTCATTATCCAAAGACTTAAAAGCAAGCTCTCTCACATCACATGCATACCTTTGCTCAGGATTCACTTGTACCACCTCGCATTCCTCATGTATGGCTTCTTCCTGTTCAACAACCTCATCAGCAAGCACTTCCTCATCAATAACCACGGCATCCATCTCTGCATCCTCCTCACTCGATGAAGTATCCTCTGTTTCCTCACTAGTAGTGGTGCTGGTCGTGTCATCACTCGAATCAGCTTCACTTTCCTCTTCATCATTGACAGGCTTCTGGTTATCCATATTAAACTGCTTCTTATCCCCTCTCCTGTCATACAGAGTAATGACCCCTTTCCTCCAATCCTGCACAGCCTTCACCGTTCTCAGCCATGGTCTTCCCAAAATAATGGGGAATGCACCCATTCCTGCAGGCATAACATGACAATCCACAAGCACCTTCACATCAAAAGCTTCCAATTCTAATTCCTTAACCATACCTAAGCATTTGACTTTTTGATGATTAGCTAGCCGAATACGGAATCCAGACGCTTCAGTAAAATCAAGACCAAGCCTCTCCACAGCTGCTAATGTGATCACACAAATTTGTGCTCCACCATCTATGTATGCTTCCCCCAAATTCTTCCCTTTATACCAAACATTCACCACAGGACATATGTCAGGTAACTCCTGAACAGATAGAACAGTCACTATCCCTTTGGCCGGCTCCTTCTCTCTCGGGTTCACAAGTCTTTTCCACTGACGCTTCAAATTAGGAGCTAACTCTATCAATTGCCCAAAAGTAATGTTAGCCTTCCTTCCAGCCATGTCCTCCTGCAAACTATAGCTATCCTGCCCACCCCCTAGTGGAAAATCTCAGTTACCTGAAACTTCCTACGAGGCTTTCTCTTCTGCTTGACCTTCACATCTTCTCCTTCCTTCAGTTTACCTTTCTTCTTACTAGGCCCTGCAGCATCCTTGCTTTCCCTTTCTTGTGGCATCCGTTTCCCCAAAGGCATCACATCAGCTTCTGCCTCCTTCGTCTTCTCAAGGGTGACTACATCTATCACCTTAGTTTTTCCCTTCTCTTCAGCTGTGATTCCACTGGGACCTGCTTTATCCCTCATATCAATACCATAATCATTTGACCTGTCCGGTAACTATGAAGGTAGTGGGTACATATCACCACCCATACGCTGAGGCTTATCACAATCTGTACTCAGATGACCTAGCTCACCACAGTTCCAGCATGTAGGAATGAAATGACGGCCCCTACCGCCGCGACCACGTCCATATCCTGCTTGTCCATCTCCCCCTTCAGGATTATTGCCACGGCCTCTACCACGTCCACCACCTGTACTTCCCATTAAATTTAAGCTCAAATTCTTCATAAGATCAACCATCTGTTTCATATCCTGCCGCAATCCCTCATCAGAACCTGCAGGAACCATAGGTACCCCTTGACTAGCTTGAGGCATCATCTGCATAGCTTGGGCTTCAGCGGGCTTCATCCTCTCAATCACTGCATTCATGGGTGTAGCCTCCACTCTACGAATCTTCGGTTGTGCTGCAAACTGGAATCATCCCCAGCTGATTCATCCGCTGCAGTTTCCAATCTTTTGACTTAGCAATTTCCACCGCATCCTCAAAAGACCTGGGCTTCTTCAATTCCACTTTCCAGCGAATACTCCTCTTAAGTCCAGCTACAAACTTATTTTTCTTCATCGTATCAGGCGGCACCTGGTCTTCTCCCAAAGCCCTGCATAAAGTCTCCCATAGCAAAGAAAATTTCTTCATATAATCATCTATTGATTCAAACTCACCTTGTGTCAGAGCTTGCACCTCATGCCAAACCTTGTCGGGGTCTTCCACCTTCTTGAACCTGTTGCTAAGTGCTGTCTTCAGTCCATCCTCAGTCATCTCAATGCGTGGAACAGCATCCCTCAATGACTCCTCATAAGCCCTATACCATGTCCTTGCATCCCCTTTCAAACAGATGCTCAATAGCCGCAACACCTGTATCTGCTCACTGATGTGGTTGCTTATACATGCAACCTCCATCCTTTCCAAGAAGTCTGCCACATCCTCATTCGGACCACCATAAAACTCTGGGTAAGACATCATCTTGATCCCAAAACTTCACTTCCAATCCCAAGCAAAAACCCAAACACCTTCCTTCAATCTCTCACTCTGGGGCATACACCCTCGTAAGAGAAATCCGCGAGCAATCCTCAGTGGAACAATACCAGAAAGAGCCACTCCTCAGTGGGGGCACCAGAAGGATGTGAGGTGAAAAAAAGAAGAAAGAACCTGCCTCTATAGCCCTTCCACCTCCCAAACTTGGAAACACTACCACGAACGGGGCACCACCAGCCACCGGCTGGAACACTCTCTCACCATTCGCCACCCACCCACACCATAAGACAGCTCAGAACCACAACAAACAGATGATCATTCAACAAAAAACATATACAGCATCAACCATGTACAAACTTAGCAAAATACACCAAAGACCAGGACTATGGCCAGGATTTACTGCCAAGGGAATACACCCTTGCGTCTGACAACCGAGCCTCTATCTCCCGATCTCTGTAATCTCCAAAGGGCGCCCACACCAGCAACCCTTCTTCACTTTCTCTGTAGCCCGGCTACTCTCTGTCTCCAGCTGCTACCTGCCAATTGTCGTAGGCGAGCCCCACTGTCTCCAGCCCACACATCAGCACCACTTCTGCATCCAACACACCCAAAAATCCAAGGCTCTCTCTCTGGTCAGCATCCACGCACTGTCTACAATCATCGCCCACACAAGACCAGCTACTCTCACCAGAAGGCGCCCACACCAGCTAACCTTCACTCAGAAGCTCCCACTCTCTGTATGTCGAGACCAGCAGTTTCACCAACCACCAGAGCCTCTGCACAATCCTCAGCACCACGAACCCAACAGCTCAACACAGCAGCCTTCATCTCTTGCCCAAGCCACATTCAACACCCCTTCAGTCTCGCTGCCAACAGCAGCAGCCCTCAAACACACCAGTCTCTGTCTACCTGTACACATGACAGCCACCTCTCTTCATGCTCTCCTCTCACCGTTTGCGTGGATGACGGCCATCCCTTGCGCTGTTAATTGCACTCCAAAGCCCTTCAGCTTGACCCTTCACTTTTTACGTGCCCACCCAGTCGCCTCCAGCCATGCTGTCCATCAACTAGGCGGCTCCCCTTCATGTGCTGACCATACCGGTGCACCCAGCAGCTACCCTACTAGTCGGCTCTTCACACACACGGACGCTCTCTCTTCGTTGCTACTCGTCCCAGCTGCTTCACAACACGGCGGCCTGTTGGCTCACACGCGCTGGCTCTCCCTTCTTGTCTTAGCTAGCTCCAGCAAGCCTTTGGAGTAGAGCCACCCTAGCGACCCTCTCTAGTCGCCTCCAGTTCTCTCTGCAGCAAGCGCCGGCGACTCCTACCTGGTTTTTTTCCTCCCCTTTTTTTGGTGATTCTCCCCGTGTCTTCTACTTCTTCGAGGCCGCTTCCCTTCACGTGCTGGCCACCTTCGAGATAACAAGCTGGCAGCCCCTACAATTCCCACGTGGCCTTCTTTAAATTGGCCATTTGAATATTTATTTTTTATTTTTTGATTAAAGCCTCAAAATAGCCATACAATGCTACAAGGGCCCCCTCTTCTCCTTGCATTCAGATGAACATACTGCGCCCACACTTTCCAAGCATGACAAGAACTGCCCGCAGTCTTCATCAGCATCATTGTTTTCAAACATAATCATTCCAGTCATCGGTGCCCTCTTTTTAGTAACCATCCGCACACCACACAATTGCCATAAAACTCCAGATCTCCAACGTCTGCTCCGGAAAACAAAACACGTGCATATTCAACTTTCAACAAAACCACTCGGCCTGTACACTTGCAAGGGCATTCAGGGCAAAATTTATTCGCAAACCATTCACACCACATGTACACTGACCAAAAACACCTTTCAGATTTTAGCGTGACAGCTGGCATATGCATAAAGAACTGCTCTGCATCTTTCCTCACATAGTACCACTTATGCCCGTCTCTCTGACTTGAGCGACATCATGAAGACTGAATTACGGTATAGATTGACTGCTATCATTGACATCAAATGCAGGGTATTATTCATGTCTATAATTAAATTCTTGTCTCCCTTGGTCATGCCTTCCCTAAACCTCACCGCCGCCGCCATCTCTCATGCTTTGGTGGTTGCCTATCAATCACTACTTCAGCCTCTTTCACTTCTGGAACCTTTTCCCCTATATAAATGCAAAGTATTTCAAGTCATTAACGAAAAAGCAACATATTTTTTTATGGTGCAGGTGAATGGCTGCACAGAGACATGATGAGACCATATTAAAATGACAAGTAAGAGTCCCATCGAATAGGGCCATGCAAGACACGTTGAGCAAGAAACAAAATATTTCATAGATGGTCTAGAAAGAGGCACATGCAAAGGCTGGTAGCTTGATACAAAGAACATAACCATGAAAGTAGGGGTAGTGAAAACACAGCAGCCTTAGAGATTTTTACATGCTCGTGAGTGACGGGCGGACGAGAATGAGATGCCATAGGATGAGAGGCGTAGTAATTTTTTTTGGTCGTGGAGTAGAAACTCGTAGCTAAGCAGTAGCACTGCATTTGCTGGAGTTGCGCGCACTAACATCTTCTTGTCCTTTCACATAATCAGCAACTTTACCCTTCTTCATTGGTACACCTAGATCACTGCAGTCATACGCTTGCTTCTTACTCATTTTGGAAGCCATCTGTCTTAGTGTGTAGTCCATGTCATCTCAACTTGTGGGAGATCCAAAATCCTTTTTTGTGTTTTCCCCCTCTTTATTTGCACCCTGTTTTGTGCCAGTGTCCTCCTACCGTTCACCTACCGCTTGCTTCTTTTTTTATCAAGATCCTTATGTGTATCATCATCCTCTACCTGATGTAGAACATCTGCCACTTCATTACCTTGTTGTGCATGTCCTATCTCTTCATTCTCCATTATATTACTCCCACCATCTGACTTAAACGTAGAACCCATAGTTGGTTCTAAAGTTGGCTGTGGAGTGCATTTTTGGCTCGTTAACAGAGGAAACTCTTCAACTATTTGAGGTTTTTCTAGCTCTGGTACCTATCTCCACATTGCTCTTAACTACTGCTTCAAAAGAAGTTACCGTTGTAGTATCCTCCACCAGTGTGTCCATGATTTGCTTGCTATTAAATGATTGTTGCTCAGATGTGGAACATGAGATTCAAAAAAGTGAAGTGGAGACCAATTTTATTTTCAAATTATATTCTAGAAACTTACTTTGTTCCTCAATAGGAAATATGGACACCCATTGCCTTTTCTTGCAATATCAGGGATTTTTTAATGGCACCTCGACTGCACACAAGTCTTCCTGGTAGTACAAGTACTAGCAAAACATAGAGGTTGGTATCAGTGTCTACATACAAGCATCATGTACATCCCAACCACATCCTTTGCCTCCATTGCTAGACCACAACCAGCATAGTTCCCATCCAAATATATTGTGCTAAAGTCACAAGCCTCTACATTCTGTGGTGTAGGGGTGATTGTCAGCAATCCAATACCCCTAAGCTGTTGAACTAAGGCCTTTGTAAATTTAAAGTGGCAGACTGCCAGCTTCTCTTCAGTCAAGGCCTTTTGTATCTTACCTACAAGGAGAACATCATTTACTTAAATCAGTACTTTCAAAAACATCATCATTATCATCAAAAGACAAAGTACTAAGCAATATATAGACCATAAAGTAACCACTTGCTAGGCAATTTTAGACACCTTTTTAAAGATCTTAAGTACGTTGGCCACTACAAAAGTGCTATGGCCTCAGCAAAAGTTCTTTCCAAGATCGTAAATAGAATAAAAATTGCTTTGGGCACTACAAAAGTGCTTTCTAATATCCTAAAGATAATAAAAAGTGCTTTCCAATATCCTAAAGATAAAAAAGTACTTTGGGCACAACAAAAGGAGTTTTGGGCTCTACAAAAGTGCTTTCCAAAATCTTAAATAGAATAAAAAGTGCTTCGGGCACTACAAAAGTGCTTTCCAATAACCTAAAGATAAAAAAAAGTGCTTTGGGCACCACAAAAGGACTTTTGGGATCTACAAAAGTGCTTTTCAAGATCCTAAACCCAATAAAAAGTTCTTTTGGGCTCCCCAAAGATGAAAAGTGCTTTCCATGAACATAACACCCACTGCAGTTGTTCATGGTATGACTCCTGAACAGAAGTTTACAAGCATAAGACTGGATGTGTCTCACTTGAAAGTGTTTAGGTGTATTGCATATGTACATGTTCCTAATGAAGTGATAACAAAGTTGGATCCAAAGGTAGAGAAATTCATCTTCATTGGTTATGCTATATAGAAAAGGTTATAGATGCCTATAGCCCTACCACTCATGAGATGCGAGTAAGCAGAGATGTTGTCTTCAATGAGATGAGTAGCTGGTATGCAGCAATAGTGAAGGCAACAAAGGATGCAGATGTAAGAAGTGTTGATGTTGTATCACATCATGTAGAGTAGCAATTACAGGTACTGAGTGGACCTAGGGAGTCCTCGAGCAATGGATCCAATGTTAGCCCATGGTCAAGCAGGTTGAGGAATGATGTAGGTACACATGTATCACAAAAAGGGAAGGAAAAGGTAGATCAACCTTTTGTGCCTAATTTGTCAGCAATTCACTCATATGTGGATGGTGACTCTAGTGGCTCTGAGGAGAGCCTTGATGAGGAGCTTGGCATTTTGTCTGTGGTGTAAGGAGAACCAGAGCTGTTTTAAGGACACTTGGCAGTGATCCAGGTGTATGCAGGTCTAAGCGGGTTAGATACCCTATCAACATGTTGAGATATGATGGATATACAGCCCATCATTATGCTTACATGGTAAAAGAAATACAGGAGGTTGAGCCCACTTTCTTTGAGTTGGCAATTAGAAATAAGAAATGGGAAGATGCCATGGATGAGGAGATGGCAGCATTGGATGAAAATGCAACATGGGAGTTAGTGCCTTTGCCTAAGAAAAAGAAGGAAATTGGATGTAAGTGGGTGTATAAAGTCAAGCAGAAAGCTGATGGTTCAGTGAGCAGGTAGTACAAGGCAAGATTGGTTGCCAAGGGCTATGCGTAGACTTATGGCATAGACTATGAGGAGACATTCAGCCCAGTTTTTGCAAGAATGGCAACTGTGAGAGCTTTTATTTCTATGGCTACCAAAGGGTTGGTCTTTACATCAAATGGATGTAAAGAATGCTTTCTTGCATGGTGATTTGCAAAAAGAGAAGTGTACATGATGCAACCACCAGGTTATGAGAGTGATGCACATCTACATTTTGTGTGCAGGTTACGTATAGCCTTGTATGGCTTGAAGCAAGCACCCAGAGCATGATCAAACAAGATCACGAAGTATCTTGTTACCACTGGATTTCAGATATCCAATGAAGATTTTTCACTATATGTGAAAAAGTTAGATAGTGCGATCATGCTATTGGTCATCTATGCGGATGACTTGATTATCACTGAAAATAGTGATGTAGACATACATGATGTTAGGATGCTTTTGAAGTAGAAGTTTGAGATGAAGGATTTGGGTGAGCTACAGTATTTCTTGGGCATAGAGGTGCTGAGATCACCTCATGGCATTTTCCTATTGCAGAGGTAGTATGGCTTGGACATGTTGTCCAAGTATGGTATGACAAGCTGTAAGCCTATTGTAGTGCCATTGGAGCAGAACACAAAACTTTCCGTAGATACAGGTGAGCTTTTGGAGGACCCCACTACATACATGCACATAGTCGGTAGTTTGATCTACATGACCATTACAAGGCCAGACTTGAGCTATGCTATTGGACTTGTGAGTCAGTTTATGCAGGCCCCTAAGAAGCCACACTTGGATGCAGCTAGACGGATCCTCAGGTACATAAAGTCCACAGTTGATTACGAACTTTTCTATGAGGTTTGTATAGAGATACAATTGCATGGGTACACATATGCTGATTGGGCTAGTAGTATTGCAGATAGGAGATCGACCAGTGGTTTTATGTTCTCATTTGGGAGTGCTTCTCTGAGTTAGAGCAGTAAGAAGCAACCAACAGTTGCCTTGTCGAGTACAGAGGCAGAGTACAGGGGTGCTGCTATGGTAGCTTTGTGAGGTAGCTTGGTTTCAGAAGCTACTTGGTGACATGGGAGAGCCCGTGGATTGGAAAATTATCATATATTGTGACAACATTAGCAGCATACAGCTGGCCAATAACCCAGTATATCATGCTAGAACAAAGCACATTGAGGTGCATTATCACTTTATGAGGGAGAAGGTTCTATACTAGGAGATGTAGATCTGGTATATATCAGCATAAAGGATCAAGTGTGTGAGATCCCTGTTCCCACCGAGCAACGGATTCAGGATACTGGCAGCGGAAGTAACACATCTATGTGCGGGTAGGGGTCTCACACTCGGGGCCTCGCCCACGGATATCCGGACAAGAGACTAATCCGTCGGTTTGTCCAAAAACGAAACCGGAAAAACTTCCTTTACCCGGAAAGCATGGGCAATTCCACCAGGATAACTCTTTACTCTAACGTAGTCAAGATCATTACGGACTGCACCTTTAACGGTACTTGGTCAAATCAAGGAAGAAACTTGCACTTGGATCATTGGGATCAACGCTTTTTTCCCCATCAAGAGGCACAGCCGTTGATTCCTATCCATAGAACAATTTCTATCCGGAATTTACTTCATCTATCGTAATAATAGAAATTAAATCTCGATTTACGGATCCATCAGTCCAGCCTAACCCCATCCGATCCCATGGGTTAGCCAACCGCCCAACCACTGTAGTGATGGGATCCAATTTGGAATTTGGTTAGGTTTTGTCCCGGGTACCAAGGAAAAGAGTTCCAAGGCCCCCTAGCCGGAATTTCATGCAAACATAAAACTAGCCACACCACTTACACACCCAATATGAAAATTGCATTTTTCTTAGCATCAGCTAACTTTAAAATAATCCTTTAATGAAACCATAGTACCACTGATCACAATCTCCCAATTTATCCAGTTGATTCATAATTTCCCATCATTCCTTCATCAGAGTATCTATGGCATCATTGGCAACTAGAACGCTCACCACCTGTCCACACAGGGGCCGTTTCAATAGTTCCTAGCCCATAATACTCAACAATATAATCACTTATCAAGATGGACTCTCATTGAAGATCAGCAAGATCAACCAACAGATCCATATAAAAGAGCCATGGACTCATCCGTTGAGGACCAGCAAGGTCAGTCAACCAGATCCATGCCCGGTTCCAGAAAACAACTCTTACTCCTTGTTCCAATATCTTCCTCGACGCACGCGTGGGTATCCTGGGCGACCCAGAGCCCGAGCACCGTATGGTCAGCACCCTCTAGGATCCTTCGCAGGTGACCTAGCGCTTCACTCATAGGCCGCTTCCTTGGTCCCTCATCCACCGTACCGGAAGCTCACCATTTTAATCGAACCGAGGCTGGTCAAGACCTCGGCCGACCTTGCTACGCGAGACGTCCTCCATTGACTCTCCGTCAGCAGTTGCAACTTTATCAGTTAGGTCTCCACGACCTTAATCACAAGACGGTCAAAATGCTTTCCCAGCATTCTTGACATAAAACAGCCATTTACAAACAGCATTTACAAACAGTTTACAAATACAATTTCTATATTAACTCTCATTTTTCCACATTATCCCTCATACAATCCACATTACTTATTCCACATTTCATTTATATGTGTACTCATCCAATCATATCATTTTCCATCTCTTCACTTCAGATTCCTTCACATCACATATCATATATTCACATCCATATCCACATCCATACATCCACATCCAAACCACATTCACATCCATACATCCACATCTACATGCTTAACTCCATTTTCACATCCTCATTTATACTTCCACATCCCATATCCACATTCATACATACACATCCATATCCACATCCATATCTGCATTCATACATACACATCCATATCCACATCCACATGCATACATTCATTATCACGTCCTCATTCATACATCCACATCCACATACATACATACATACATCCACATCCACATCCACATTCCCATTCACATCTATACATCCATATCTACATGCACATTTCATCCATACATCCACATCTATATCCTCATTCACATCCATACATCCACATTCATGCATCCACATCTACATGCTTATCTCCATTTTCACATCCTCATTTATACATCCACATCCCATATCCACATTCATACATACGCATCCATATCCACATCCACATGCATACATATATCCACATCCACATTCCCATTCACATATATACATCGATATCTACATGCACATTCACATCCATACATCCACATCTATATCCTCATTCACATCCATACATCCACATTCATGCATCCACATCTACATGCTTATCTCCATTTTCACATCCTCATTTATACATCCACATCCCATATCCACATTCATACATACACATCCATATCCACATCCACATGCATACATACATCCACAACCACATTTCCATTCACATATATACATCCATATCTACATGCACATTCACATCCATACATCCACATCTATATCCTCATTCACATCCATACATCCACATTCATGCATCCATACATCCACATCCACATCCACATTCACATCCATACATCCACATTCATACATCCACATCCACATCCATACATCCACATCCACATCCACATTCACATCCATACATCCACATTCATACATCCACATCCACATCCACATGCATCTTATCATATCTTATCACTTCCCATATCTTTTATGCATACCTCTATGCATGAAATTCAATTATGCTAAAAGTAACACTTTTATAATAAAATATTCAACTTTTATGCATACCTCTATGCATGAAATCCAATATGATAAAAGTAACACTTTTGATATAAAAAAATTATCCTTTATGCATACTTCTATGCATGAAAATTAAAAATGATAAAAGTAACACTTTTGATATAAAAAATTTTCCTTTATGCATCCTTCTATGCATGAAAATTAAAAATGATAAAAATAACACTTTTAATATAAAAAAATTATCCTTTATGCATACTTCTATGCATGAAAATTAAAAAATGATAAAAGTAACACTTTTGATATAAAATTTTTTTCCTTTATGCATACTTCTATGCATGAAAATTAAAAATGATAAAAGTAACACTTTTGATATAAAAAAATTATCCTTTATGCATACTTCTATGCATGAAAATTAAAAATGATAAAAGTAACACTTTTATAATAAAATATTCAACTTTTATGCATACCTCTATGCATGAAATCCAATA
The DNA here is from genome assembly GCF_041138505.1 of Cibotium barometz. Classification (NCBI taxonomy): domain Eukaryota; kingdom Viridiplantae; phylum Streptophyta; class Polypodiopsida; order Cyatheales; family Cibotiaceae; genus Cibotium; species Cibotium barometz. The sequence goes on along the minus strand of NC_141048.1, from coordinate 28,469,514 downwards.
TGATAAAAGTAACACTTTTGATATAAAAAAATTATCCTTTATGCATCCTTCTATGCATGAAAATTAAAAATGATAAAAGTAACACTTTTGATATAAATTTTTTTTCCTTTATGCATCCTTCTATGCATGAAAATTAAAAATGATAAAAGTAACACTTTTGATATAAATTTTTTTTCCTTTATGCATGCTTCTATGCATGAAAATTAAAAATGATAAAAGTAACACTTTTGATATAAAAATTTTCCTTTATGCATACTTCTATGCATGAAAATTAAAAATGATAAAAGTAACACTTTTGATATAAAAAAATTATCCTTTATGCATGATATTAAAATTCAATTTCTCCATGATTATAATGAATTTCTTTCAATTAATCTAGGATGATAATTCCTAGAATATGGTAGGAAGTCCTCTTTTTATGCTTTGAATGAAATTATTTTATGCATAATTTTTATAAAAATTTTGCCATAGCTCCGCTGCTATGACTGATAAATCTCAATTTTTTCTAAGGGATAAAGCTTATCATTAAGGAAATAATTAAAATGATCTCTAATTGGATCATTAATCTATGATGGATTGAATCATCAATATGCATAAACTAAAAGCATAGAAAAAAGCCATTAAGCATAGCTTAATCTTGGATTAAGGAAAAGCTTTATGAAAAGCTTCATTTGGATTGAGAATGGGTCAAGAGTATGACCATTTCTTGAGTGAGAGAGAGAAATTACATAAAAACCATTAGAATTTAAACATTAACTTCAATAACATTTATTAAATTATGTAACTCTTCACTACTATTCACCAATTAACTTCAATAGCATTTAAAAAACCATACCAATTAAGCTTCTCAAGCTTGAGAGGGGTTGAGAAGAGAGAAACATTGGGAAATTATAGAAAAGAGCAATATTCACTAATTACCTTACAAATTGCTTGATTCTTTGTTCACGGTAGAGGTCCCCAACCAATCAATTGGTTAAGTATGTTGATGGAGCCACTAATAGGGATTGAAGAAAGAGGGAAGCTCCAAAAACTAGTGAATTATTAAATGAATTCACAGTTCTTGGCTTAGGTGGAGTAGAGTAACGATGCATAAACACTATCTATTTTTCAACAAGGGGGAGGCTTCTATTTATAGGAAAAATTGAGCTCCTAACCAAACAAACTGATTCTAGAATTTTCTAAATCAGTTTGGTCAATATTTGACCATGTTTAGGTCAGTTAAGCTAACTTTTTGGAACTAGACTTGAATGAGGAGAGAGGAGAGATGAAATATCTCAATTTTTATGAGTTTAAAACTCATTCAAGCATGTGAAATATGCACCTTCTTTAAAGAACTCCCCTTCCTTACATATGTGTCATAATGGAATCATTTTAATATTGCTCATAGTTTTTTTTTACTAATAAACCTTGTACATTTTCAACTCTTCATCTTATGTGAAATATGCACCTCCTTTAAAGAATTCCCCTTCCTTACATATGTCATATTTTTAATATTGCTCATAGTTTTTTACTAATAATCCTTGTACATTTTCAACTCTTCATCTTATGTGAAATATGCACCTCCTTTAAAGAATTCCCCTTCCTTACATATGTCATATTTTTAATATTGCTCATAGTTTTTTACTAATAATCCTTGTACATTTTCAACTCTTCATCTTATGTGAAATATGCACCTCCTTTAAAGAATTCCCCTTCCTTACATATGTCATATTTTTAATATTGCTCATAGTTTTTTACTAATAATCCTTGTACATTTTCAACTCTTCACTTCATGTGAGCATTTACTCATTTTTGGGTATTTTCTTTTTACAAGTTGGATTTATCTCCTCCCTACACATGGATTGATGCTATTGGTCCATAGGAACCTTAATTGGACCATAGTCTAAAGATTTCTGAAAATCTAGACCCTTAGACTAAGGTTCTTTATACCTATTTCCAATTAATTCCAATTGCACATTGGAAAATTCTTTTTGAATTTCTGTTTCAGGGGAACTCATCTGAATTATAAGAGATATTTTTCTATCCAAAAATATTCAAAATCTGAATATTCTCTCTCTAGAATAATTTTTCTCTCTCTAGGCTAAAATAGTTAGCAACAGGGTCTTTATATTTCTGAAGAGGGTTGATTACAGGGGAAGATACTAGACATCAAAAAGGGATTGGGGGAGGAATCTTACATTCTACCCCACTTAAAAAACGCGAGATGTCCTCATCTCGCAACTTGTGATAATTTCGCAAGATTCACGAATATGAGACTTAGAAAAAAAAATTTAATCAAGATTAACCACCAAGATAAGTCTTAAAGAGAGCAAGATTCAAAATACGAACAAGATTTAAACTTTATTCATTCTCGGAACTTATACAGTAAAGATAGAGGAACTCTTTACACTTCCATAAGCCCGTCCATCATATGGTCACAAAAGCAGTCCTCACAAGCTGCACAAGTATAAGGTAACTCATCTATGGGAATGATTCTGTGGGTTATTGATGCGCCTATCTCAGTGGTATGAGGTGTTCTAACAAAAGGACCTCTGAGAGGCAAGCCAAAAACGGGGTAAAGGCATATCTTCTCATGAGGAAGAAAACACGCCAGTAAGAAGACCCGCTCAGAAAACCCAGGATGCCTTGATCTCATGACGCAGTAGTATCGGGGACCCAAACCCAAAGCTTCAATAACCATGGCCAATCGGACATTGTTACGAAAGTGCTGCTGACCCCAGGGTGTTACCCTAGTTATGTTTTGATAGGTCCGCCATTTGGTTTGCGCTACAGAAGTTCCCAAGTGAGGGAAAAGTGAGCGCTCATACTGCTCTATAAAATCCTTCTTCACAGATTCACTTGCGTCTTGAAGGTGAGGAATCATTATGGATAAAACTAGTTCTTGTTGCCAAGCCATGAAGGAGATTAAGAAAGAAAGGAGATCGATGGAAGTAAGATTACTGTGAGCGACAAGTAAAAGTTACGACTTATATAAAGGAAGGAGCTAGCATAACTTAGAAGCCAACGGTAACTTGCCACTGAAGTTTTACCGTCTTTCCATGATTTGGGTTTGACACATTTTTCTATAGAAGGCATTAAGAATTTTGAGATGAAGAGATAAAAGAAGCTTGTAGGCTAAGTCACCTACTTTCATTGAATTCAGATATAAGGCTCACAATATCTGGGGGATAACTTCTTAAACTCCCCAATAGATAAAGAACTTCTTTTGGGCCGTACTCGAATGAAAACCAAAACCTTGGTATCCAAAACACCGATTTTCACTTCTGAACTCATTGTTCTAAATCCTTAAAATAGGCGTGACTCCTGAGAAGTATTCTAGGAAAAGGGTTTTCCTTTTTTAAACAGAAACTTTCTTTTATTTTAGAGAGGGAATAATTATAAGATCAGAAAGGGAGATTCTTACTCCTGTATACCTCGAAGGTTGGGGAGGAATCTTACATTCTACCCCACTTAAAAAGTGCGAGATGTCCTCATCTCGCAAGGTAGAGGACAGCTCTTTTTCTTAAGATCCAATTTTATTCTGGGGTTCCTTATATTCTGGTCAACCCAACAGAACACTAGGATAAATATCCCTTATATAGAACTCATCATTAAATAACAATTCATTCAGATTATATCATTCATATCTTTAACATGATAATGGTCCATTAGACCGAAAAGTTTCCTTCGGAACATTCCTCCACGGAAATTCAGTCAAGCAAGTCCTCAATTTGACATCCCTTAACTTGATCCACCAAGTCAAGTATTAATAGTAGCAATCTGATAGCACAATCCACTAATCTCATAGTAGTGATTTGCTGAAATCATTATCATCATTCCAGTTATGAATATCATCACAGGGACTCGTCCCATTCATCCTCATGTGGTTTCGCTTAGCTTATTACATTTCAACTAAATTTCAGAAATCATCATTTTTCAATCAGAATCCAAATCAATTTCATCAGTTCTCAAACAAAATTAAAAATCATATCAACCACATTCGAATTCATCATCTAGATAGCATTAACGCTTAAAATTTCAAGTCTTAGATTTACTCGTATATACTGTCAGTAAAGAGCTGCAGTATACTCTCGGTATATACGGGTAGTCACGGCCCTTGGAATTATAAGGTAAATACCATCATGTCTAGGCCTCAAGCAAGTCAGGGATTCTATATAATTGCGGTACTTCCATCTGAAGACCCAATTACCAAATTACGAATTTTAGTTTGAATATCAAATTATATGACTTATATCACACAATTACAACCTTTTTGTGTTTCTTGATAAATTTTTTGACATATTTGTCTTCTCAGTTGATCTTTATTAGCCAAATGCTCTGATACCAACTGTGAGATCCCTGTTCCCACCGAGCAACGGATTCAGGATACTGGCAGCGGAAGTAACACATCTATGTGCGGGTAGGGGTCTCACACTCGGGGCCTCGCCCACGGATATCCGGACAAGAGACTAATCCGTCGGTTTGTCCAAAAACGAAACCGGAAAAACTTCCTTTACCCGGAAAGCATGGGCAATTCCACCAGGATAACTCTTTACTCTAACGTAGTCAAGATCATTACGGACTGCACCTTTAACGGTACTTGGTCAAATCAAGGAAGAAACTTGCACTTGGATCATTGGGATCAACGCTTTTTTCCCCATCAAGAGGCACAGCCGTTGATTCCTATCCATAGAACAATTTCTATCCGGAATTTACTTCATCTATCGTAATAATAGAAATTAAATCTCGATTTATGGATCCATCAGTCCAGCCTAACCCCATCCGATCCCATGGGTTAGCCAACCGCCCAACCACTGTAGTGATGGGATCCAATTTGGAATTTGGTTAGGTTTTGTCCCGGGTACCAAGGAAAAGAGTTCCAAGGCCCCCTAGCCGGAATTTCATGCAAACATAAAACTAGCCACACCACTTACACACCCAATATGAAAATTGCATTTTTCTTAGCATCAGCTAACTTTAAAATAATCCTTTAATGAAACCATAGTACCACTGATCACAATCTCCCAATTTATCCAGTTGATTCATAATTTCCCATCATTCCTTCATCAGAGTATCTATGGCATCATTGGCAACTAGAACGCTCACCACCTGTCCACACAGGGGCCGTTTCAATAGTTCCTAGCCCATAATACTCAACAATATAATCACTTATCAAGATGGACTCTCATTGAAGATCAGCAAGATCAACCAACAGATCCATATAAAAGAGCCATGGACTCATCCGTTGAGGACCAGCAAGGTCAGTCAACCAGATCCATGCCCGGTTCCAGAAAACAACTCTTACTCCTTGTTCCAATATCTTCCTCGACGCACGCGTGGGTATCCTGGGCGACCCAGAGCCCGAGCACCGTATGGTCAGCACCCTCTAGGATCCTTCGCAGGTGACCTAGCGCTTCACTCATAGGCCGCTTCCTTGGTCCCTCATCCACCGTACCGGAAGCTCACCATTTTAATCGAACCGAGGCTGGTCAAGACCTCGGCCGACCTTGCTACGCGAGACGTCCTCCATTGACTCTCCGTCAGCAGTTGCAACTTTATCAGTTAGGTCTCCACGACCTTAATCACAAGACGGTCAAAATGCTTTCCCAGCATTCTTGACATAAAACAGCCATTTACAAACAGCATTTACAAACAGTTTACAAATACAATTTCTATATTAACTCTCATTTTTCCACATTATCCCTCATACAATCCACATTACTTATTCCACATTTCATTTATATGTGTACTCATCCAATCATATCATTTTCCATCTCTTCACTTCAGATTCCTTCACATCACATATCATATATTCACATCCATATCCACATCCATACATCCACATCCAAACCACATTCACATCCATACATCCACATCTACATGCTTAACTCCATTTTCACATCCTCATTTATACTTCCACATCCCATATCCACATTCATACATACACATCCATATCCACATCCATATCTGCATTCATACATACACATCCATATCCACATCCACATGCATACATTCATTATCACGTCCTCATTCATACATCCACATCCACATACATACATACATACATCCACATCCACATCCACATTCCCATTCACATCTATACATCCATATCTACATGCACATTTCATCCATACATCCACATCTATATCCTCATTCACATCCATACATCCACATTCATGCATCCACATCTACATGCTTATCTCCATTTTCACATCCTCATTTATACATCCACATCCCATATCCACATTCATACATACGCATCCATATCCACATCCACATGCATACATATATCCACATCCACATTCCCATTCACATATATACATCGATATCTACATGCACATTCACATCCATACATCTACATCTATATCCTCATTCACATCCATACATCCACATTCATGCATCCACATCTACATGCTTATCTCCATTTTCACATCCTCATTTATACATCCACATCCCATATCCACATTCATACATACACATCCATATCCACATCCACATGCATACATACATCCACAACCACATTTCCATTCACATATATACATCCATATCTACATGCACATTCACATCCATACATCCACATCTATATCCTCATTCACATCCATACATCCACATTCATGCATCCATACATCCACATCCACATCCACATTCACATCCATACATCCACATTCATACATCCACATCCACATCCATACATCCACATCCACATCCACATTCACATCCATACATCCACATTCATACATCCACATCCACATCCACATGCATCTTATCATATCTTATCACTTCCCATATCTTTTATGCATACCTCTATGCATGAAATTCAATTATGCTAAAAGTAACACTTTTATAATAAAATATTCAACTTTTATGCATACCTCTATGCATGAAATCCAATATGATAAAAGTAACACTTTTGATATAAAAAAATTATCCTTTATGCATACTTCTATGCATGAAAATTAAAAATGATAAAAGTAACACTTTTGATATAAAAAATTTTCCTTTATGCATCCTTCTATGCATGAAAATTAAAAATGATAAAAATAACACTTTTAATATAAAAAAATTATCCTTTATGCATACTTCTATGCATGAAAATTAAAAAATGATAAAAGTAACACTTTTGATATAAAATTTTTTTCCTTTATGCATACTTCTATGCATGAAAATTAAAAATGATAAAAGTAACACTTTTGATATAAAAAAATTATCCTTTATGCATACTTCTATGCATGAAAATTAAAAATGATAAAAGTAACACTTTTATAATAAAATATTCAACTTTTATGCATACCTCTATGCATGAAATCCAATATGATAAAAGTAACACTTTTGATATAAAAAAATTATCCTTTATGCATCCTTCTATGCATGAAAATTAAAAATGATAAAAGTAACACTTTTGATATAAATTTTTTTTCCTTTATGCATCCTTCTATGCATGAAAATTAAAAATGATAAAAGTAACACTTTTGATATAAATTTTTTTTCCTTTATGCATGCTTCTATGCATGAAAATTAAAAATGATAAAAGTAACACTTTTGATATAAAAATTTTCCTTTATGCATACTTCTATGCATGAAAATTAAAAATGATAAAAGTAACACTTTTGATATAAAAAAATTATCCTTTATGCATGATATTAAAATTCAATTTCTCCATGATTATAATGAATTTCTTTCAATTAATCTAGGATGATAATTCCTAGAATATGGTAGGAAGTCCTCTTTTTATGCTTTGAATGAAATTATTTTATGCATAATTTTTATAAAAATTTTGCCATAGCTCCGCTGCTATGACTGATAAATCTCAATTTTTTCTAAGGGATAAAGCTTATCATTAAGGAAATAATTAAAATGATCTCTAATTGGATCATTAATCTATGATGGATTGAATCATCAATATGCATAAACTAAAAGCATAGAAAAAAGCCATTAAGCATAGCTTAATCTTGGATTAAGGAAAAGCTTTATGAAAAGCTTCATTTGGATTGAGAATGGGTCAAGAGTATGACCATTTCTTGAGTGAGAGAGAGAAATTACATAAAAACCATTAGAATTTAAACATTAACTTCAATAACATTTATTAAATTATGTAACTCTTCCCTACTATTCACCAATTAACTTCAATAGCATTTAAAAAACCATACCAATTAAGCTTCTCAAGCTTGAGAGGGGTTGAGAAGAGAGAAACATTGGGAAATTATAGAAAAGAGCAATATTCACTAATTACCTTACAAATTGCTTGATTCTTTGTTCACGGTAGAGGTCCCCAACCAATCAATTGGTTAAGTATGTTGATGGAGCCACTAATAGGGATTGAAGAAAGAGGGAAGCTCCAAAAACTAGTGAATTATTAAATGAATTCACAGTTCTTGGCTTAGGTGGAGTAGAGTAACGATGCATAAACACTATCTATTTTTCAACAAGGGGGAGGCTTCTATTTATAGGAAAAATTGAGCTCCTAACCAAACAAACTGATTCTAGAATTTTCTAAATCAGTTTGGTCAATATTTGACCATGTTTAGGTCAGTTAAGCTAACTTTTTGGAACTAGACTTGAATGAGGAGAGAGGAGAGATGAAATATCTCAATTTTTATGAGTTTAAAACTCATTCAAGCATGTGAAATATGCACCTTCTTTAAAGAACTCCCCTTCCTTACATATGTGTCATAATGGAATCATTTTAATATTGCTCATAGTTTTTTTTTACTAATAAACCTTGTACATTTTCAACTCTTCATCTTATGTGAAATATGCACCTCCTTTAAAGAATTCCCCTTCCTTACATATGTCATATTTTTAATATTGCTCATAGTTTTTTACTAATAATCCTTGTACATTTTCAACTCTTCATCTTATGTGAAATATGCACCTCCTTTAAAGAATTCCCCTTCCTTACATATGTCATATTTTTAATATTGCTCATAGTTTTTTACTAATAATCCTTGTACATTTTCAACTCTTCATCTTATGTGAAATATGCACCTCCTTTAAAGAATTCCCCTTCCTTACATATGTCATATTTTTAATATTGCTCATAGTTTTTTACTAATAATCCTTGTACATTTTCAACTCTTCACTTCATGTGAGCATTTACTCATTTTTGGGTATTTTCTTTTTACAAGTTGGATTTATCTCCTCCCTACACATGGATTGATGCTATTGGTCCATAGGAACCTTAATTGGACCATAGTCTAAAGATTTCTGAAAATCTAGACCCTTAGACTAAGGTTCTTTATACCTATTTCCAATTAATTCCAATTGCACATTGGAAAATTCTTTTTGAATTTCTGTTTCAGGGGAACTCATCTGAATTATAAGAGATATTTTTCTATCCAAAAATATTCAAAATCTGAATATTCTCTCTCTAGAATAATTTTTCTCTCTCTAGGCTAAAATAGTTAGCAACAGGGTCTTTATATTTCTGAAGAGGGTTGATTACAGGGGAAGATACTAGACATCAAAAAGGGATTGGGGGAGGAATCTTACAAAGTGGCTGACATCTTCATGAAGGCATTGGGCACAGAGAAGCTCCACAGGTTTAGGAGCCTACTTGGAGTGCAATGTGTGGAGTTAAGCTTGAGGGAGAGTGTTGTGATATCAAGCTCAAACTAGTGCTACGGGCACACATTGATGACCCGTCTGGGTGATAGCTTCCACATCTACACCACTGGCATGGTTGGTGAGATTATGGGTGATATGCAGCCAGCAATATGACAAGCTATGTGACAATCATTTTCGATTACTAGAGACTGGCATAGTTATAGCACCAGCTCATTTAGTCGAAGTCACATTATGGACCGACCCTTGTATGTTATAGTAGTTAAACTAACCCATATAGTGTGTACTCTTATCTTTATGTTATGTTGTATAAGCTTAATCATATGATTTATGCAGAAGGAGTATGTATAAGCTTTATACATAAAGCTTAAACATAAGGTTGTATATCATTAGGAACTCAATGGAGTCTTCTTGGGCCCTTTTATTTGGCAGTTTAAGGGAGTCAAACCTTTTCTCTTAAGAAGAAACGTTTTCTAATTAGAAGCTTCAAAACGGCTACTTTATTCGAATTTGAATTTTGGGGGGAAAATGGAATTTAAAATCTAGCGGATAAAACCATATCATGTAACATATCTATGGAAAGCTCTTGATGCGTAGATCACGGATCTATAATCTCCGCTCAAATCGGAGCTTGTATGTAGAAGTTATGGAGGTCCGAAAATTGTAAAATTGCCCCCTCCCCTTTTTGGGGGAAAAAGTGCACCCTTTGACCACTCTTACACCTCTCTTACAAACCATTGGTTTTTGCTTACATGGCGGGCTCCTATTTGTCAAAAAGTTAAACGTTTCCATAACCTCATGGCAAATTAAAGGGCCCAAAAAGACTCCATTGAGTTCCTAATGTAAAGCTTGTATATAAGGTTGTGGTTATACATAAAGCTTCATGTATAAGATTTACACATAACCATATTAAGCCTATGTGCAATGCTTATACATAAGAATAAAGGTTATATAGAAGAGCATATGGTTATTCCTATACTAAAATTTGTACACATATCCCCGGTTTTTTTCTTCACTCTAATTCTATGCCTGCTCTTTGTCTTTTTGCTACGTGCTATCAACCAACTACACGCACTGTGCGCTATTGCCTATCACTAGTAGGGCTGACAATCGATGACCTGCTGCAGTTCCCATACGCAGCCAAACAGAGCTAAGTTAGGAGTAACAGAGCCTCGCTACCTTCTTGCGTCAAAGGTCCTCTGGAGAGACCCACCTAGAGTTCAAGTTGGCCTCCTGCGACCTCACCTCTGCTATGCTGACCGTGCCCTCGGCACCAACTTACTTGTGCAACCTGCATCCATGCCACCTGAAGGCTGTGCCTACATGTGACCTGAAGAGCTCGCCTGTGTGTGCACCTTTGTGTGCGATTTGACTCTGCTTTGCTTCTGCTAACCACTGCTGTGCACATCTGTCACCGACTACTGCCCGTTGAATGCTGCTTTGCTAGCTTCAACACCTTCTCCATCTGTCATTCAAGATATGAAGCAAGAGTGTCCAAAGCTACAACTTGGACGGGAGCCCGTAATGGTGTGACGGAGTATTTATGGTGATTCTCACTTCAAGAGCGTGTGGTAGTAATATAGGATGAAGTCCTAAGTGATGTACTTCATGGATATATTATGAGAGTAGTCATTGTAATAACATTAGGCCTCTTATGAGCCTAAAGTGCCCAGCCGGCCCACAGTTTAAGTGAGTGTGAACACTTATGGCCATGTATATAAGTGAATTTCTCTTATAATACAATATACTCTACCATTGTGTGTTGAAAATACAACTGAATAGGGTGTGTGCGGGAACAAGCCCTTGGTTAGAGGCTGTAAAAAAGAAGATGTAAATGTGAAAGAACCTGTGAAAAGGTGAGAAGAATCTACTGGGAGAGAATAAAGGGTAGCATGAGAAGATTTAGGAAGTGTGGAGATATTCTAGCAATCCTACATAGGTGGAAGAGGCCAGTCTAGAGGCAGGGGGAGCCAAAGAGGCTGAGGTTGTTGGCAAAGAAATAAAAATTCAAATGGCATAGAGTGCTATTATTGTGGCAATAATAGCACATGGCAAAGGATTGCTATCAAAAGTAGAATGATATTAAAAGTGAAAAGTTGCAGCAAGGCAACTATGCATCATGTAGTAAATAGGAAGATGATGACAGAAGTGAGCAGTTGTTTGTGATGCAGATGTTGAAATATGCAAGTGAATGGGTGTGTGCGAGAACAAGCCCTTAGCAAGAGACTATAAAAGGGAGTCTGTTATTAAGTGGGTAGCAGTGAAAAGGTGAGAGAAATCTACTTGATGAGAGAATCAAGGGTAGCATGAGTGAATATAGGGGTGTGGAAAGATTCTAGGAAAAGGTGCCCCCGGGGAGGTGGCAAAAATCAAGGAGAAATCAGTGGGATTAGATGCTTGGCATCTTGTGGATGTACAACCTATAAATTGAGGCATTTACCTAATGAGAAATTGCTGGTTTTTTAGTATCCATGCCTACATTAAGTTATTAGATTAATTACTCACTAATCTCATCTTTGCTAATTATGTTTATTCTTGCATTTGATCCACCATAGCTCATCACATTGCTACAAATTTAACATGGTATCAGAGCAAGGGTAAGATTCATCCAATTTTTTAGCCTAATTATCTTGCTAATCACCCAATTTTTAGCAAGGGTAAGATTCATCCAAATTTTTAGCCTAATTATCTTGCTAATCACCCTACTAATCATAATTATGAATTAAACCCCTTTTTAGTATATTTTCAACTAACCTCTGCACCCCCAGCTAGTGGAGGAGCTCCCTCTCACTCTAGCCTCAACATTAGCCCTAATGCTCTTATTCATAGCTAGCCACATGCCCCACAATTCAGCTCAGCGCATCAAATCGTTAAAATGCCGCCAGGAGCAGCTGTGAATCGTCGATTTAGAGGCACCTTTTTTTGGAGGAAAAACCTAGATCTACACTCCCACAAGATGAATCAAGCTAATTCCTCTTAGCCCAAGGGGTTTTCAAGGGTGCACTACATGCTGGTGATCTCAGATTTGAGAAATTCCTCAAGGAGAAGTGGCACCAAGCTCTGCATCAAATCTACAACAAGTGACTTTGGTAAAACAGAGATTAAGCATTCATCAATGTATGGTCAAATCTTTTGTTTCTTGGCTTGATCCTCTACTAGACTAACTACTATTGATGCACTTGAAAGGATGTGAGCTCATTTAAACTCTAAGGCACCAAATTTGGCCTCCCCATACACTCAATTTTTTGGACACAAAATAGGGGATTATTTCACTAATTAGTGTGATTAATTAGCACTTATCACTACTTTTGGTGCAATTGATGGTTCAAATTTACCATTGGGTATCTAATACAAATGCCTATTATCACTTTATATTGCAATTCGGATATGGTTTTATATCCCAACCATTCAGTAAAGATCACTTACCCTCCCCTTGGCTTTATGTAATGTTTTGGTGAATTCATGCTGATAAACTTGTTGTAATCATCATTAAACATCATATTGGAGTTGTAAAAGGGTGGACACTGCCCTTAAATCTTGAATTGGATCAAGAGGTAAGACCCCCTTCACAGCATCATGAGCAATGCTGCACAAGAAATAGCTAAATTTAACGGGGAGAAATTCCATACATGGCAAACAAAGACCATGTATCTGCTCATGAGGAAGAATCTGTGGGGGCTAGTTGAGGGAAGAGATGAATGTCCAGAGGAGCATGGGAAGAATGAGTGGAAAAGCAGGAATGAGAAAGCATTAGGACTCATTGCACTCAGCTTAAATGATGAAATTATTCACCATATTTTAGGGATACAACAAGCTAAGGATGCATGGAATAAACTTAATAAATTATTTGGCACTCAAGCAAAAAATTCAAAGATAAATCTGCTACTACAATTCTACATACTTGACATGAAGGAAAGTGAACCTCTAACCACATACTTGAACAAATACAAAAGCATTAAGCAACAACTGGCAGCCATTGGTAAGAAGGTAGAGGATGATGAGGCACTAGCAGTGCTTGTGAAGAGTGTGGACAAAGGAGAATATGAGAACATTGTGGCAACCTTAAAGAATGTACCAGAATTGAAGCTGCATGAGATAGAAGGAGCTCTACTAGAGCAAGAGAAAAAGGTCAAAGAGAAGAAAGGGTTGGACCCAACAACTGGAGAGGAGAGAGCATTCTACACCCAAGGACGAGGACGAGGAAGAGGCAGGGGAGGAGGAAGGACCTTCACTTGTCACAACTATATGGGAAGCCAGGACATATGGCTAGAGACTGTTATAGCAAACCCAATGAACAAGGATCAACATCGGCAAACTTCATGGAGACTCCTAAAAGGAAGAGGAGTCAGGACATCTTTTCTGAGAGAGAAAGAGAGAGAAACCCCACAACCCAATGTAACCTATCCCAACAGAGTAAAACCACCTCTGAGCCCTCCCCCAGCCTCTTAGGATGTCCAGTATCTTCCCCTATAATCAATTTCCTCTTCAGAAATATAAAAGATCTGGGAAATTCTAGAATCAGTTTGCTTGGTTAGAGGCTCACTTTTTCCTATAAATAGAAGCCCTCCCCTTGAAACTTAATAGTGTTTTTGCACTGTTACCCTGCCTCTCCCAAGTGCCTAAAACAATGAATTTTACACATAATTCATTAGTTTTTGACCTTCCCTCTTCCAAAAGATTGGTGGCCACTCTTGTCTCAAACAAGAGTTGAACCCTCAAACCATCAAGCCAAAGGAAAGCTCTCAAAGTCATTAGTAAGTTGGTGATTCTTCTCTTTTTACACTTATTTTATGGTTTTTATGGTTTCAAATGGTTTTTATGCTTTATGTCTTCTCTAAAATTGCAAATAATGTTATGCCTCATTACAAAAAGGCATTCCCCTCTCTTCTCTAGTAAAACCAACCATTCTCTATCCTAGGTGAATGGTTAATGATTAAAGTCAAGTTTTTTATAATGTTTGTCTTGATTAAGTTTTTTATAATGTTTGTCTTAATTAAGTAGAAAAATGTTTGTCTTAATTAAGTAGAAAAATTTTTACTTTAGAATAATTTCAATACTCTTGGTGCACTTTTAATTAGTTTTAAAGACTTAAAAATTAAAAAATGGTGAGCCATACACAGGAGGTTATGGCAAAATTTTTAGAAATTAGTAAAATAAAATTAATCTTTTATTATTCTAAAAGAGTAATCCTTATGGTTTCTATATCCTAAAGTATCATTTTCATGCATAGAAGATGCATTTTGATTATTTGTATAAAAGAAAATTAGTATTATTATAAAAGTATTACTTTCATAATATTTGATTTTCATGCATAGAGGTATGCATAAAAGATTATTATTTTATTGTAAAAGTGTTACTTTTATCATATTTGATTTTCATGCATAGAGGTATGCATAAAAGATTATTATTTTATTGTAAAAGTGTTACTTTTATCATATTTGATTTTCATGCATAGAGGTATGCATAAAAGATTATTATTTTATTGTAAAAGTGTTACTTTTATCATATTTGATTTTTATGCATAAATGGGTGCATAAAAGATATTTTTATATTAAAAGTGTGATTTTCATCATAAATGATTTTATGCTTAAATTAGATGCATAAGAGAAATTCTTTTATTCTAAAAGTGTAATTCCTACTAAATTGGATTTATAAATGGAAAGATGCATAAATAATTTATTTTAATCCAAAAGTGTTATTCTCATCAATTTTAATTTTATGCATAGAAAGATGCATAAAGAAATCTATTTTTAGTTCAAAAGAGTTATTTTCGTCAATTTTGATTTTATGCATAGGAAGATGCATAAAAGATTGATTTTTATTTCGAAAGTGTTAGTCTCCTTAAAATGGAATTTATGCATAAATAGATGCGTAAAGAAATCTTATATATAAAAAAAAGAATTCTCTTGTATTCTATAAATAGATATGAGGATGTGAAATGAATCAAATACATGAAAATGAACGTGGAATAGATGGAGATGTATGTATGTGAAAGAATGGATGTAGTTATATGTATGTGAAAGAAATGATGTAAATGTGGAATGTGGGTATGGATGTATGGATGTGAATGTGAATGTGAATGTGAATGTGGATGTATATGAATGTGAATGTGGATTTGTGAATGGGGATATGGATGTAGATATGGAATGTGAATGTGGATGTATGTGAATGTGAATGTGGATGTGTGAATGGGGATATGGATGTAGATATGGAATGTGAATGTGGATGTATGTGAATGTGAATGAGGATGTGGAATGTGGATATGGATGTATGGATGTGAATGTGAATGTGAATGTGAATGTGGATGTATGTGAATGTGAATGTGGATGTGTGAATGGGGATATGGATGTAGATATGGAATGTGGATGTGGATGTATGTGAATGTGAATGTGGATGTGTGAATGGGGATATGGATGAAGATATGGATTGTGGATGTGGATGTATGTGAATGTGAATGAGGATGTGAAATGTGGATATGGATGTATGGATGTGAATGTGAATGTAAATGTGGATGTATGTGAATGTGAATGTGGATGTGTGAATGGGGATATGGATGTAGATATGGAATGTGAATGTGGATGTATGTGAATGTGAATGTGGATGTGTCTCCCAAAAATGAGTAAATACTCACATAAGATGAAGAGTTGACTAAGAACAAGGTTAATAGTTAAAAAAGGGAGATATTTAGAAATAATGATACATTTTTGACACCTCTGCATGGGGGAGTTCCCCTCATGAAGAGGGTGCCTATTTCACATGCTTGAATGAGTTTTCAACTCCCAAATAATGAGATATTTTCATCTCTCCTCTCTCCTGTTTCAACTAGATCCAAAAAGTGAGCAAAACTGACCTGAAAATGGTCAAAAATTGACCAAACTGATCTGGAAAATTCTAGAATCAGTTTGCTTGGTTAGAGGCTCACTTTTTCCTATAAATAGAAGCGCTCCCCTTTGTTGGAACTTAATAGTGTTTCTGCACTATTACCCTGCCTCTCCCAAGTGCCAAAAACAATGAATTTTACTCATAATTCATTAGTTTTTGGCCTTCCCTCTTCCAAAAGATTAGTGGTCACTCTTGTCTCAAACAAGAGTTGAATCCTCAAACCATCAAGCCAAAGGAAAGCTCTCAAAGTCATTAGTAAGTTGGTGATTCTTCTCTTTTTACACTTATTTTATGGTTTCAAATGGTTTTTATGCTTTATGTCTTCTCTAAAATTGCAAATAATATTATGCCTCATTACAAAAAGGCATTCCCCTCTCTTCTCTAGTAAAACCATCCATTCTCTATCCTAGGTGAATGGTTAATGATTAAAGTCAAGTTTTTTATAATGTTTGTCTTAAGTAGAAATTTTTTTACTTTAGAATAATTTCAATACTCTTGGTGCACTTTTAATTAGTTTTAAAGACTTAAAAATTAAAAAATGGTCAGCCATACAAAGGAGGTTATGGCGAAATTTTTAAAAATTAGCGAAATAAAATTCATCTTTTATTATTCTAAAAGAGTAATCCTTATGGTTTCTATATTCTAAAGTATCATTTTCATGCATAGAAGATGCATTTTGATTATTTGTATAAAAGAAACTTAGTATTATTATAAAAGTGTTACTTTTATCATATTTGATTTTCATGCATAGAGGTATGCATAAAAGATTATTATTTTATTATAGAAGTGTTACTTTTATCATATTTCATTTTCATGCATAGAGGTATGCATAAAAGATTATTATTTTATTGTAAAAGTGTTACTTTTATCATATTTGATTTTCATGCATAGAGGTATACATAAAAGATTATTATTTTATTGTAAAAGTGTTACTTTTGTCATATTTGATTTTTATGCATAAATGGGTGCATAAAAGATATTTTTATATTAAAAGTGTGATTTTCATCATAAATGATTTTATGCTTAAATTAGATGCATAAGAGAAATTCTTTTATTCTAAAAGTGTAATTCCTACTAAATTGGATTAATGAATGGAAAGATGCATAAAGAATTTATTTTGATCCAAAAGTGTTATTCTCATCAATTTTAATTTTATGCATAGAAAGATGCATAAAGAAATCTATTTTTAGTTCAAAAGAGTTATTTTCATCAATTTTGATTTTATGCATAGGAAGATGCATAAAAGATTGATTTTATGCATAGGAAGATGCATAAAAGATTGATTTTTAATTCAAAAATGTCATTCTCAATTAAAATGAATTTATGCATAAGAAGATGCATAAAAGATTGATTTTTATTTCAAAAGTGTTAGTCTACTTAAAATTGAATTTATGCATAAATAGATGCGTAAAGAAATCTTATATCAAAAATAAGAATTCTCTTGTATTCTATAAATAGATATGAGGATGTGAAATGAATCAAATAGATGAAAATAAACGTGGAATAGATGGAGATGTATGTATGTGAAAGAATGGATGTAGATGTGGAATGTGGGAATGGAATAGATGGAGATGTATGTATGTGAAAGAATGGATGTAGTTATATGTATGTGAAAGAAATGATGTAGATGTGGAATGTGGGTATGGATGTATGGATGTGAATGTGAATGTGGATGTATATGAATGTGAATGTGGATGTGTGAATGGGGATATGGATGTAGATATGGAATGTGAATGTGGATGTATGTGAATGTGAATGTGGATGTGTGAATGGGGATATGGATGTAGATATGGAATGTGGATGTGGATGTATGTGAATGTGAATGAGGATGTGTAATGTGGATATGGATGTATGGATGTGAATGTGGATGTATGTGAATGGGAATATGGATGTAGATATGGAATGTGAATGTGGATGTATGTGAATGTGAATGTGGATGTGTGAATGGGGATATGGATGTAGATATGGAATGTGGATGTGGATGTACGTGAATGTGGATGAGGATGTGGAATGTGGATATGGATGTATGGATGTGAATGTGAATGTGAATGTGGATGTATGTGAATGTGAATGTGGATGTGTAAATGGGGATATAGATGTAGATATGGAATGTGAATGTGGATGTATGTGAATGTGAATGTGGATGTGCGAATAGGGATATGGATGAAGATATGGAATGTGGATGTGGATGTATGTGAATGTGAATGAGGATGTGGAATGTGGATATGGATGTATGGATGTGAATGTGAATGTGGATGTATGAATGTGGATGTAGATGTGGATGTATGAATGTGAATGTGGATGTGAATGTGAATGGGGATGTGAATGTATGAAGGTGGATGTGGAAATGGATGTATGGATGTGGATGTACGAATGTGAATGTGGATGTGAATGTATGAATGTGGATGTGAAAATGGATGTATGGATGTGGATGTGGAAATAGATGTATGGATGTGGATGTGGATGTATGAATGTGGATGTGGATGTGGATATATGAATGCGAATATGTATGTGAATGGATATGAAGTCGATATGAGCGAATGGATGAGATGAGATGTCATGTGAATTAGAATGTGAATGAATAATATAAGATCTGAACGAATGAGATATAATGAGAAATGGATGTGATGAGACGTAAGGTAAAT
This sequence comes from Cibotium barometz, assembly GCF_041138505.1. NCBI lineage: Eukaryota > Viridiplantae > Streptophyta > Polypodiopsida > Cyatheales > Cibotiaceae > Cibotium > Cibotium barometz. The sequence goes on along the minus strand of NC_141048.1, from coordinate 28,450,447 downwards.
TAAGAAAGATAGGAATGGATGTTATGTGAAGTGAATGAATCTGATGTGATGGGATGGAAAATGATGTATATGATCAAGAATGGATATACATATGAATTGGAATTGGATTAAGTAATATGGATTGATGTGGAACAATTTGGAAAGATGTGAGTTCATTATGTGAACTGTTTGTAAATGACTCTTTTATGTCAAGAATGCTAGGGAAGCATTTTGACTATCTTGAGAATGTGGTCGTGAAGACCTACCTGATAAAGTTGCAACTGCTGAACGGAGAGTCACTGGAGGACGTCTTGCATAGCAAGGTCGACCAAGGTCTTGACCAGCCTTGGTTTGATTTAAATGGTGAGCTTCCGGTACGGTGGATGAGGGACCAAGGAAGCGGCCTATGAGTGAAGCACTAGGTGACCTGCGAAGGATCCTAGAGGGTGCTGACCATACGGTGCTCAAGCTCTGGGTTGCCGAAGATACCCACACGTGCGTCGTGGAAGATATTGGAATAAGGAGTAAGAGTTGTTTTCTGAAACCGGGCATTGATCTGGTTGATTGACCTTGCTGGTCAACGGATGAGTCCATGGCTCTTTTATATGGATCTGTTGGTTGATCTTGCTGATCTTCCACGGAGATTCCATTCTGTTATGTGAGTATATTGCTAGTTACTATGAGCTAGGAACTATCGAAAAGGCCCCTGAGTGAACAGGTGGTGAGCGTTCTGGTTACCAATGATGCCATAAGTACACCGATGAATGAATGATTGAAAATACGGATTCAACCACAAATTTTGAGGATAGTGATCAGTGACATAATGGTTTCATTAATGGATTGTTTTAAAGTTAGCTGATGCTGAGAAAAAGGCAATTTCATATTGGGTGTGTAAGTGACATAATGGTTTCATTAAAGGATAGTGATCAGTGACATAATGGTTTCATTAAAGGATTGTTTAGTGATCAGTGACATAATGGTTTCATTAAAGGATTGTTTTAAAGTTAGCTGCTGAGAAAAAGGCAATTTCATATTGGGTGTGTAAGTGGTGTGACTAGTTTATGTTTGCATGAACTTCCGGCTAGGGGGCCTGGGAACTCTTTTCCCTGGTACTCGGGACAAAACCTAACCAAATTCCAAATTGGATCCCATCACTACAGTGGTTGGGCGGTTGGCTAACCCATGGGACTGGATGGGGTTAGGCTGGACTGATGGATCCGTAAATCGAAACTCAATTTCTGTCTAGTTCGATAGATGAAGTAAATCCCGGACAAAAATTGTTCTATGGAAAAAGAATCAATGGCTGTGCCTCTCGATGAGGAAAAAAGCGTTGGTCTCTATGATCCAAGTGCAATCTGTCCCTTGATCTGACTATAGAACTTATGAGTTTGGTCAGATCAGTTTAGTTAGTTAAGGCTTTTGACTACGTTAGGGAAAAGTTTTCCTAGTGGAATCGCCCGTGCTTTCCGGGCAAGAGAAGTTTTCTGAGTTCGGTTTGGCAAAATCGAGGAATTAGTCACCTGTCCGGATATCCGTGTGGGCGAGGCCCCGAGTGTGGGACCCTGCCCCATGCAAGATGTGCTACTTCTGCTGCTAGCACCCCGAATCCGTTGCGCGGTGGGGACATGGATCTCACAGAACGATTCTAGGAAAAGGTGCCCCCCAGATGTAGGGGAGGTGGCACAAATCCAAGGAGAAATCAGTGGGTTTAGATGCTTGGCACCTTGTGGATGTACAACCTATAAATTGAGGCATTGGCCTAATGAGAAATTGCTAGTTTTTGAGTATCCATGCCTACATTAAGCTATTAGATTAATTGCTCACTAATCTCATCTTAATCATCATCTACTCACTTGCTAATTATGATTCTTGCATTTGATCCACCATAGCTCATCACATTGCTGCAAATTTAACAGCAATACATGCTCAGTTCCATAACAGGAGATGTGTCAAGATCTCAAGATACATGGTATGTGGATTCTGGTGCCTCTAACCACATGACCAGTCATGCTGAGTGGTTTAGAGACATGCAAAAAATGGAAAAACCAAGTTATGTAGAAATAGGTGATGATACTACGCATCCCATTGCGCATGTGGGTAAAGTGCCATTGTCTATGCAGGATGGAAAAATGAATTACTTGGCATATGTACTTCATGTTCAAAATATTACAAAAGAACCTGGTGTTTATGTTGGACAGCTGGTTGAGCAAGGTCTGTAAGTGAGGTTTAATCCTTGAGGATGTTTTGTGGAAGATTCCAAAATTCAATGTTGCTTGGTTGCAAAGGGTAACAAAAATGGCAGGATGTTTACTTTGGATGTGAACATGCTTGAAGTAAAGGCAGCCATGTTTGCGCTTGGAACATGTGTCATTACAGATATTGACATATGGCACAAGCGCATTGATCATGTGAATGTATGGCGACTGAAGTCTATGCAGGCCCAAAATATTATTGTAGATTTGCCAAAGTTTAAGGTTGATGGTATGCACAAAATATGTGAATCATGCCAGCTTGGTAAGCAAGCCAAACATGCTTTCCCACATGAAAATCATGTCAATGCAAGGCCATTAGATGTCATACATTCAAATGTATGGGGACCAACCAAGACTGCAACAATTGCAGGTTGCAGGTATTATGTTATATTCATTGATGACCACACTAGGAAAGTGTGGGTTTACTTCATGAAAGAGAAAAGTGAGGTGTTTTCTCACTTTTAAAGATTTAAAGCCTTGGTTGAGAAGGAAAGAGACATGCAAATAAAATGCCCGAGATCAGATGGTGGGAGAGAATATTTCTCCAATGAGTTCAGCGATTTCTTGAGAAAGTAGGGAATCAAGAGGCAATTCACATCCAGGTACACTCCGTGTAAGATTCCTCCCTCTAGCTTTTGAGGTGTGCAAGTGTAAGAACCTCCCCTTCTGATCTTATAGTTATTCCCCTCTCTGAAATAAAAGAAAGATCTTGCTTTACCCTATTTTGGCCTGGAGAGAGAAAATGTCTAGAGGGAGGTAATTCAAAATTGAGATATTTTTTGATATAAAAATCCTCCTAGTGTCTAAAATGGTTTCCCCTGAAACAAAAATTCAAAAAGAACTTTCCAATGTACAATTGGAATTAATTGAAAATAGGTATAAAGGACCTCCAAATGTAGGGAGGAGACAAATTGAAGAATAAAAGAAAAACCCCCCAAAAATGAGTAAATGCTCACATAAGATGAAGAGTGGATTAAGGACCAAAGAAAAGAATTAAAAAGTTGAATTTTGACACCTCGGTGTGGGGATCTCCCCTCATGAATTAGGCGCCTTTTTCTCATCATTACCCCCAATTTGTAATCAATAAAATGAGATATTTTTATCTCTCCTCTCTCCTAATTCAAAACTAGATCCAAAAAGTAAGTTGAACTAACCCAAAAATGGTCAAAAATTGACCAAACTGATCTGGAAAATTTTAGAATGAGTTTTCTTGGTTAGAGGCTCACTTTTTCCTATAAATAGAAGCCTCCCCCTTCGTAAAAGCTTAATGGTGTGCTTAATGGTGTTTATGCACTGTTACTCTACTCCTATCCTAAGCCATCTACATTGAATTTTTTAATAATTCAATTGTTTTTGGCCTAATACTCTCCAAAGTGAATTGGTGGCCACTCTTGCTTCAAACAAGAGTAGAACCCTCAATCCCTCAAGACAAAGGAGAGCTTACAAGATCCATGTAAGCTAATTTTCTTACTTGTTTAATGAAGAATCTATGGTTTTCTTAATTTTTATGTTTTGCAGATGTTGAATTAAATTCAAATGCTATGCCTTTGATAAAAAGACCACCCCTTTTTCAATCCTAGAAAGATTAACTAAAGGATTAATTAAACTCTTCTTATTGTTTACTCTCTTGAATTTAGAAAATTGTGTAGAGTAGAGTTCTATAAATCTAATTTGGGTTAATTTAAGTTAAATAAAGAATGATAAAAATGAGAAATGGTGAGCCATACAAAGGAGGTTATGGCAAAATTTTCCAGAATTTTGTGCAAAAGAAAGTTTATTTTTATGTCATTCCAAAAGAGTAATTCCCACCATTTTTGCATCTAAAAGAAATATTCTAATTACTCCATGTGCATATTCACCTATGAATATGCATGGATATCACTAATATTCTTATGAAAATTGATTTCTATGCATAGAAATATGCATAAAGGATTTTTTTAATTACAAAAGTGTTATTCTCATTAAATTTGATTTTTATGCATAGAAAGATGCATAAAGGAATTTTGTTTATTACAAAAGTGTTATTCTCATTAAATTTGATTTTTATGCATAGAAAGATGCATAAAGGAATTTTGTTTATTACAAAAGTGTTATTCTCATTAAATTTGATTTTTATGCATAGAAAGATGCATAAAGGAATTTTGTTTATTACAAAAGTGTTATTCTCTTTAAATTTGATTTTTATGCATAGAAAGATGCATAAAGGAATTTTTTTTATTACAAAAGTGTTATTCTCATTAAAATTAATTTTTATGCATAGAAAGATGCATAAAGGAATTTTTTTATTACAAAAGTGTTATTCTTATTAAATTTGATTTTTATGCATAGAAAGATGCATAAAGGAATTTTTTATTATTATTAAATCGTTATTCTTATAAAAATTGATTTTTATGCATAAATAGATGCATAAAGAATTTCTTGTTACTTTAAAAGTGTTATTCCTATTAAATTTGATTTTATGCATAAATAGATGCATAAAAGGATTTTTTTAATAAAAGAGTTATTCCCACTGAAGTTGATTTTTATGCATAAATAGATGCATAAAGAATTTTTATATCAAAATTAGAATTATCTTAAATTCTATGTTTAAATTCTATGAGTATTTGATAAATGAATAATTAGATACTCTAAGAGAGAAATTTCTATCATTTTATATTCACACAGATTATAAAAAGAGAATTCAGAAAATCTATCGAGATCGAAATATTCAGATAAATGATTAATCTATTCCTCATTGGAATTCGTAAGTAATTTAGAAATCAATTAAGTGAATATTCAAAGAAAGAAATTTAGTAAAATAGTAACTGAATTATTAAACCTTTTCGAGAAAGATAGCTCAGGAAAAATCTTATCCGACTTGAACCTTGAATCAGACTATGACCAAGACCAAACTCTTTGGTCAGTTTTGAGGAAAGGTGTGACCAGTTTAGAAAAATACACTGGAAACTCTTGCCAAATATGAAACTAAGTTTGAGACCCTTCGAGTTGATCTGTGGATCAAGGTTATAAAATTTGAGGAATTTTGGTATGAAGGAATGTACCTGTCTTTCCTTACACCTGGAGTCCTCACCACTGAGATGCCCAACTCTCCATCAAGGCTCTCACTTGCCAGATGAGTCATAACGTGCATTTCCAATCCCAATGCCTTCCACCTTCCTTTTTCCTTTGTCCAAGGCACTCCCATCTGTGGTCACATCATGTCTTAGTCTCCTAGACCAAGAACCCACATTCTCACTAGATGTATCATGTGGTCCAGACATGCTAGTGTACTCCTCCTGAATAGGCAAGTTCACATCCAAACCTGCATCAATGTCATCAACCATGACATCCTCACTATCATGGTACCAACTAGCCATCTCTGATAATATTACATCCCTGCTAATGACCACTTGCTTGGTCATTGGATTGTAACATTTGTATGCTTTCCTCTCCTGTGCATACGCAATAAATATACATTTTTCGGCCTTTGGATCCAACTTTCTCCTCCTCTCATCTAGCACATGCACATATGCCACACATCCAAAGACTTTCAAATGTCCAATGTCAGGCCTACAACTTGTCATCCTCATCTCAGGAGTACCCTCATGTATGGCAGCTGTAGGTGTCTTGTTCAACAAGTACACCGCTGTAGCACATGCTTCGGTCCAAAAGTAATTTGGCATACTCTTCTCATTGAGCATGGCTCTAATCCAATACCATGTGGTGACCTAATCACCTCAATGCCCAAGAAATATCTGAGCTCCCCCAGATCCTTCATCTCAAACTTCTGTCTAAGCAAGATCTTTACATCAAAGATCTCTGCATCATGGTCCCCCGTAATGATCAAGTCATCTACATAGATGACAACAAGCACAACTCCTCTATCACCATGTCTCACATACAATGAGAAATCTGCATTGGCTACATGAAAGCCAATAGTGACAAGATATTCAGAAATCTTGTCAGACCATGCTCTTAGTGCTTGCTTTAAGCCATACAAGGCTTTCTTCAACCTGCAAACATGTTCGGGGTGACCCTCATCCTCATAACCAGGTGGCTGCAACATATACACCTCTTCTTGCAAATCCCCATGCAAGAATGCATTCTTTACATCCATCTGATGTAAAGACCATTGCTTTGACGCAGCCACCACTACTATCACAACTCTCACAGTTGCCATCTTGGCAACTGGGCTGAAAGTTTCCTCATAATCAATGCCATATGTCTGCGCATATCCTTTGGCTACCAATCTAGCCTTGTACCTGTTTATGCTTCCATCACTGTTATGTTTGACTTTGTACACCCACTTGCATCCAATGGCTTTCTTGCCTTCAGGCAATTGCACTAAATCCCAAGTTTCATTTCCATATAGTGCATCCATCTCCTCATCCATAGCTTTCTCCCAACACACATTTCCAATAGCCTCATCAATGCATGTGGGCTCAGCAACCTGCACAACCTTTGCCATATATGTATAGTGATGTGCCACATAACCATCATATGTAAATCTGTGCACAGGGTTCTTCACTCCTTCGCAGCTTTTCATTCATGGCTTCCATAGCCTTCTTTACACCAGGTGTTCTCATAGCTGGGATCCCAAGCTCCTCACATCAAGGCTCATATCTGAGCCACTAGACTCTCCATCAACATGAGAATGCCCTGCAGAAATGTCAGACATACTAAGGGGCTCAACCACTTTCTCTTTTCCTTTACGTGATGTAGTAATCACATTTGCAGGATTGGTATTATGACGCAGCCTGCCCACTCCATGGTCTATCAACAGACCCACTAGATGAGGACTCTCCTGGTCCACTCAAAGACTGTGATTGCTGACCTGCATTCTGTGCAACCACACTTCCACTCACATCAGCCCCAATAGCTTCTTTTTTAGCAACATACCAGCTGCTCATCTCATCAAACACAACATCCCTGCTTACCCTCAGCTCACGTGTAGCAGGGTTATAACACCTGTATCCCTTTTGCTCAAGGGAATATCCAATAAACACACATTTTTCAGCTTTCGGATCCAGCTTAGTTCTCAGCTCATCTGGCACATGCACATATGCAATGCATCCAAAGACTTTCAGATGAGACAAATCTGGTTTTCTACCAGTAAACCTCTCCTCTGGAGTTATATCATGTATGGCTGCAGTTGGAGTCATGTTCATGATGTATACTGCTGTAGAGACAGCCTCGGCCCAATAGCAATGCGGCATATTCTTCTCTTCCATCAATGCTCGCGCAATCTCTGCAATGTGCCTGTTTTTCCGCTCAGCAACTCCATTTTGCTGGGGAGTGTATCTGCATGTAAACTGTCTCCGAATACCATTCTTCTTCAAAAATTCAAAGAACTCATTGGAGAAGTACTCTCCCCCTCCATCTGACCTTAGGAACTTGACATATTTCCCTGTTTGCTTTTCAACCAAAACTCTGAAATTCTGAAAGTGAGTGAACACCTCACTCTTCTCTTTCATGAAATATACCCACACTTTCCTTGTGTGGTCATCAATGAAAGTCACATAATACCTGCAGCCTCCCATAGATATGGTCTTCGTAGGACCCCATACATCTGAATGCACAACATCTAGTGCATTTCTGCTCACATATCTGTTACGTGGAAACACATGCTTTGTTTGCTTCCCAAATTGGCATGCTTCACAGATTTTATGCATACCTTCCACTTTAAATTTTGGCAGCCCTGTCACAATTCCTTTTGTCTGCATAGACTTCAATCTCTGCACATTTACATGTCCAATTCTTTTATGCCATATGTCTGTGTCTGCAACAACTCCTGAACCATTTGCAAACATCGCAGCACTCATTTCAAGCATGTCTACATTCAACGTAAACATTCTGCCCACTCTGTTGTCTTTTGCAACCAACCTGCACTTGTCTTTAAAATCTTCAACATAACACCCATCAGGGTTAAACCGAACCTGTAAACCCTGCTCAATCATCTGGCCAACTGAAACCAGATTCTTTGTTATGTTTGGTACATGAAGTACATCTGCAAGGTACTTCACTTTGCCATCCTGCATAGACAATGGCACATCTCCAACGTGGGCAATTGGATGAGCAGTGTCATCCCCTGTTTCCACAAAACCTGGTCTTTCCGGGTTTTTCATCTCCTTGAACCACTCCCCATGACTCGTCATGTGGTTCGAAGCGCCTGAATCCACATACCATACATTATCTTTTTGTGCTGCATCAACATTTTCAGACATGGCATTCACAACATGCTGCATAACAAACAACCTTTCATTATCCTCATTATTTCTGCTTGAGGATGCATAGTTGTTTTGCTACACTTTCCCATTTTGCATGTCAGCCTGCTTCTTATAACATTCTGACTGCACATGTCCAGGCTTACCACAATAATAACATTCACGTGCATCATTATATTGCCTTTGCCAATTTCCACGGCCTCTTTGACTCCCCCTGCCTCTGAATTTGTCTCTTCCACCTGCGTGTTGTTGTTGTTGTTGATTCTGGGACTGTTGTTGTTCCTGCTGCTGCTGGCCATAATTTTGATTACCTATTCGGCCACCTCCTTGACCGTGTCCATGGCCTCCTCTACCTCGTCCTCTTCCTGAACTCGTGTAGAAGGCCTGTTGCTCTGAACTGTTTTTGCTTTGTGAAGACTGTTGGTCTTCACCCAAGTTTTTCTCTTCGATAATCAGCATAGACACCAAATCTATAAAGTTGGGAATGTTTTCTCGAGTCTGAATAGACGTCTTGAACGCCTTGTATTGTGGCCCGAGACCACGTAGACAGACTTCCACCTTGTCATCATCATCTACTGACACACCAATAGATGCAAGGGATTCCACAATGCCCTTTATCTTCAACGCATAGTCATTCACAGACATGCTCTTTTTCTCCACAGTATGAAGTTCATTCTTCAACTGTATCTTATGTGCCTTGGTATTTGTTTCATAAAGATTTACCAAGGTGTCCCACGCCTCCTTGGGGGACTTGGCATTCTGAATGTGCCTAATCATGGTGTCCTGTATACTAATGGAAAGCCAATACATAACCTTCTTGGCTCCTTGGTTCCAGTCTTTAAACTCTTTCACATCTGCAGCAGTCGGATTTATATCCGGTATCTCTGGTGCCTCTTCATGCTCACCTTCTATGTAGTCCCAATAGCCTTTTCCCATCAAGAAATTCGTCAACCTGAACCTCCAAGCATGGAAGTTATTCTTATCCAGCTTCTCAACCATAATCTGTGTTATGCCATCATTAGACATCTTGCCAAACACATAATTTTACCAGAAACTGCACTCTGGTTTTTCTGCACAAACTGCTGTATTTTCTGCACAGCGGTACTGTAGTACTCTCAAATGTCACAACCAGTGACAAACTGCTATATTTTCTGCACAGCGGTATTGTAGTACTCTCAAATGTCACAACCAGTGACTTCAATGTGCATACATACACCCAATGGCAACTGTAGACCTCTTTGCAGCACCCACAGTGTCTGCACAGTCAATCTGTCTTCCTGCAGTTCTTAAATAAGAGTTCTGCAGAGAATCGTTGACTTACCCGCAGTGCTCGAAATCGCCTGCTTTCTGAAAAACGGAGGTCCAGACGCGCCCGAAATGCGTTTTCGACCCGAAAATTTTAGTCCATAGGATTGTATAGTTGCCCAATAGCTTTACTCCCGCGAAGAAAGCTCCTCAATCAGAGATCGTTTACCGGTGCCTCCCGTAGAGCTCCCGACAAGGGTGTAGTCACCAACACAATAGGGAAGAGTAGTTGAAGCTCTTACCCTCGTACCGCTTCTTGTGGTTCTCTTGCTTGTAGCTCAGCCCTTAGCACGAACCAGGCTCTGATACCATGAGAAGATGCAGGGGGGAAGAGAGCTTGAGCTCTTGCAAGCACACACACACACTCACAAAACCCTAATAGAGAACACACAAGGTGAGAGGCTGAAAATCTTCTTCTTCTCTACACAACACTCAACACACCATATACAAGAATAAGAGTACACACAATATGAAAGGTACTCAACCAATACATACACGGGTTCTCTATAGTGTGAACCCGACTAAATGAGCTGGCACTATAACTATGCCAGTCTCTAGAATGGCTGTCACATAGCCTGTCATCCCACTGGCCGCATATCACCCAAGATCTCACCAACCATGCAGTGGTGTAAGTGTGGGGCCTATCCCCCAGGCGGGTCATCAGTGTCCACCGCCTCACTAGATGAGCTCGATATCTCAACATTCTTTTCATCCACAAATAGAAGGAAGAATGGCCCTAGGGCCATTCTTGTATGACCCCAAGGCCTCAAGGTCATTTTGGAATGGCCATTGGGGCATCCATGAATGGCCCAAGGGCTATTATTTTCATGCACAACAGTTGTAAGAGCCATTCTTACATGACCCCAGCAACTCAAATATCCACTGTTTTACTTTCAAATGCATCCCAGAGCATGAAATAGTGGCCATGGAGAGATCTAAGAATGGCCAAATGGCCATTATTTTCATGCTCAAGAGGTAGAAGAATGCCTCTACGACCATTCTTGCATGATCCCAAGGCCTCACGGTCATTTTGGGATAGCCATGGGGGGCATCCAAGAATGGCCCTAGGGCCATTCTTTTCCATGCACAACATGAGAAAGAATAGCCGTGGGGCCATTCGTGCACGGTCATTTTGGGATAGCCATGGGGGGCATCCAAGAATGGCCCTAGGGCCATTCTTTTCCATGCACAACATGAGAAAGAATGGCCGTGGGGCCATTCGTGCATGACCTAAAGGCCTCAACGTCATTTTTGCGATGGCCATGGGACATCCAAGAATGGCCCTAGGGCCATTCTTTTCATGCACAATAGGTGTAAGGACCATTCTTACATGACACCAAAACCTAAAATATCCATTGTTTTACTTTAAAATGCATCACATTGCATGAAATAGTGGCCATGGGGGCATCTAAGAATGGCCCAAGGGCCATTCTTGCATGACCCCAAGTGGTCATGGGTGCATCCAAGAATGGTCCTAGGGCCATTCTTGCAAGAATGTCCCTAGGGCCATTCTTTTTCATGCACAACATGAGGAAGAATGGCCCTAGGACCATTCTTGCATGACCCCAAGGCCTCAAGGTCATTTTTGGAATGGCTATGGGGTATCCAAGAATAGCCTTGGGGCCATTCTTTTCATGCACAACAGGTAGAAGAATGACCCTAAAGGCCATTCTTACATGACCCCCAAGGCCTCAAGGTCATTTTGGAATGGCCATGGGGCATCCAAGGATGGCCTCTTTTCATGCACACAACAGGTGGAAGAATGGCCCTAGGGCCATTCTTGCATGACCCCAAGGCCTCAAGGTCATTTTGGGATGAATATAGGGCATCCAAGAAAGGCCATAGGGCCATTCTTTTCATACATAACATGTGGAAGAATGGCCCTAGGGCCATTCTTGCATGACTCCAAGGCCTTAAGGTCATTTCTGGATGGCCATGGTAGCATTCAAGAATGGCCATAGGGCCATTCGTTTCATCTAGAACAGGTGGAAGAATGGCCCTAGGGCCATTCTTGCATGACCCCAAGGCCTTAAGGTCATTTTGGAATAGCATTAGGGAAAATTTGGGCTCATTTTTAGGCCCTCTAAGGAATGCCACATCAACAAAAATGGGGCCATAGTAAATTTTTTATAAATCAACTCCAATTGTTTCGGAGGTTGCATATATAGAATGTACTCTTCAAGATCTTTCTATTGATATATAACATGATGGGGTTTGGACATGACCCATGGAAGATGTACAAAAAGTAGGTTCAAAAGTGATGATGTGGACCGTTACGGTAGCCTTTAAACTTGATTTTAAGGAACATGGTATATCTTGAGTTTAGCAACTCCAAATGTTTCGGAGTTTGAAATTATAAGATATGCCTTGAAAATGAGGGCCGCGGGTGAACATTTCTTACCTTATGTTAAAACCCCCTCATATGACATATCATTTAGAAAGATATGTCATATGAGGGGGTTTTAACATAAGGTAAGAAATGTTCACCCGCGGCCCTCATTTTCAAGGCAAAGATGGTAAAAAATCCCTTAGAGGGTCCCAAAATGAGCCCAAATTTTCCCTCATGCCATGGGGTGTCCAAGAATGGCCCAAGGCCCATTTTTTCATGCACAACATGTGTAAGGGTAATTCTTGCATGACCCCAAGGCCTCAATTATCCACTATTTTACTTTGAAATGCATAACAGAGAATGAAATAGCGGCCATGGGGACATCCCAAGAATGGCCAAATGGCCATTATTTTCATGCACAATAGGTGGAAGAATGGTCCTAGGACCATTCTTAAGATCATTCTTGCATGACCCCAAGGCCTCAAGGTCATTCTTGCATGACCCTAAGGCCTCAAGGTCATTTTTGGGATGGCCATGGGGAATCCAAGAATGTCCCTAGGGCCATTCTTTTCATGCATAACTGGTGTAAGGACCATTCCTACATGACCCCAAGGCCTTAACTATCCACCATTTCATGCACAAGAGGTGGAAGAATGGCCCAAGGGGCATTCTTGCATGACTCCAAGGCCTCAAGGTCATTTTGGGATAGTCATGGGGCATCCAAAAATGGCCCTAGAACCATTCTTTTCATGCACAACAGGTGTTAGTACCATTCCTGCACGACCCCAAGGCCTCAAGGTCATTTTGGAATGGCCATGGGGAATTCAGAATGGCCGCCGAAGGACCATTCTTGCTATGCACAACATGTGTAAGGGCCATTCTTGTATGACCCTTGGGCCTCAAGGTCATTTAAGAATGGCCATGGGGCTTCCAAGAATGGCCCTTGGGCCATTCTTTTCATGTAAAACAGGGGGTAGAATGACCTAAGGGCCATTCTTGCATGACCCCAAGGCCTCAAGGTCATTTTGGGATGGACATTGGGCATCCAAAAATGGCCCTATGGCCATTCTTTTCATGCACAACAAGTGGAAATATGGCCCAAGGGCCATTCTTGCATGACCCCAAGGCCTCAAGGTCATTTTGGGATGGCTATGGGGCATCCAATAATGGCCCTAGGGCCAATCTTTTCATGCACAACAGGTGTAAGGACCATTCGTGCATGACCCCAAGGCCTCAAGGTCATTTTGGAATGGCCATGGGGCATCCAAGAATGGCCCTAGAACCATTCTTACCATGCACATGTGTAAGGACCATTCTTGCATGACCCAAGGGCCACTCTTGCATGAGCCCCAGGCCTCAAGGTCATTTTGGAATGGCCTTGGGGCATTCAAGAATGGCCCTAGGACCATTCTTTTCATGCACAACATGTGTACGAACTTGTTATATGTACATTATGTGTGCTATGTTATATGCACATTATGTGTGCATATACTCGGAGGCTAACCCACATTAGGCTTGTGAGCATGGGAGCATGGGAGCATGGGAACAAGCTCTAGTGGAGCATGGGTTAAGACTAATCTTAAGGATTAAGGTTAGGGTCAGGCATCCAAGGGTCACACATGGAGAATGGAAAGTCAAGAGTCACTTGAGGGCCCTCCTATATAATAGGGGCATGGGGCACACTCAAGGAGGCTTGGGGGGCTTGGAGGCTTATGCTATGGTCTCTTGTGTAGAGGTCCATATCTACTCACCTACCATTTCACACTATAGCTACATGCTATTGGATTGTGTTATACCTCTTGATGGTATGGGACATCAAGATAGAGGTATGATGTATTTCATTTATGATTCATGTGTGCATCCCTTGGGCTCGAGGGTGGTTGGGTGGTTGAGTTTATGCCTGATTTATGCATAACAATTATCTAGGGAGATCTTAGGGTTTTAACAGTGGTATCAGAGCAATCTCTATTTAATTGTTGTTGATTTTTTTAGTAAATTTTAATATTTACTAATAAAAATGTTATTTTGTTGATTTCTATTGATGAATTGCACGTGGATCGTCGATATGGCGATTGGAATGCGTGTTACTTCAATTCAATGGACGAATCGACTTTGCGGGGGAATTCCGTGAGTTTAATGCTATTTTTTTCTATTTTTTATGGTTTAAAATAAGCATTAATGGAAATTTTCACAAAAATACCACATATTTTATGGTGGATATTTTTGGTTGAATGGATTCCCTAAATTTCTAAAATTTTTAAGAATTTTTTGAGCATTTTATGATTAAAAATGTATTTTTTAATACATTTTTGTGGGTATGCGATCAAATTTCTGTCAATTTTCTGCTGAAATGCAATATAAGGGACAACATGTTGATGCATGAAATGCTCTCCCGTGTGCGTGGGGTCCTCTCTGCCTCTCAAATCTGATTTTTCCTTCTTTTTTTCGTGAGAAATTCTCTTAAAAAAGTTTTTTTAAAACATTAATCATAATTAATGTTAATTATGATTAAGTAATGTTTAATTAAAAACTTTAATCAAATGATTAAAGTTAACCCCTCTGTTAACAGAGAGGGGAGGAGAGAGAGAGAAATGGAATTGAGTAGCAGAGGAGTGAAGGAGTGGAGATGGAGAGAAAATTGTTTTTTTTCCCTCTCCCATCTTTTCTATGCGCAGGCGGGAGGGTGCAGCAACCGCCGCGCCGGCGGCGGAAAAAAACGCCCCCTAAAAAAATCAAAAGGTTATAAGCTAATAAAAGCTTATTTTATTTTTTTATTTAATTATTTAAAAATGAGTTTTTTATTATAAAAAAAGCTTTTGATAATATTTAAAAAAAAGCTTAAAAAAATCCCAAAAAAATAGTGAGAAATTATGGGATTTGAGAAAAAATCTCTATTTTTTTTTGGGAAATTTCTTCTTGAAACTTTTTGGCTTTTCATCTTCCGGAAAACCTTTGGCTTTCCGTTTTCCCGAAACCTTTTGGCTTTCCGAATTCCAGAAAAACTTTTGACCTTCCGTATTTTGGAAACTTTTGACCTTTCACATTCCGATTTTTTTGTCTTTTCATTTTCCCAAAACTTTTGGCTTTCCGTATTTCGGGAAAACCGTTGGAATTTGGAAATGTTTTGACCATTCGTATTCTAAAATGCATTCGGGGTAATTTAAAATTTTCAAAAAATTCTTGAAATTAGTGGAGTATTAGACAAAGGTTATTTTAAATTTCGGGAAAATGTGGGGTTGGTGTTTGGCATGTGGTGTGTCCATTCGGGTGGAATTTCTCACGGAAAAAAGAATTTCTCTGAGAAATTCTTTTTAAAATTCTCTTAAAAAAGACTCTTTAAAATTCTGAGAAATTTTTAATTTTAATGGATTCTTTAACTTTTTGGGTCAAAAAATATATTTTAAAGGAATTTGAATGGTCACAAAAAATCTTTTTAATTTCCTTCTTTTTTCCGTGACCATTCAAAGTCCTTTAAAATATATTTTTTGACCCAAAAATTAAAGAATCCATTAAAATTAAAAATTTTCATTAGATTTGAGAATTGTCGGGTGGAATTGGAAATTTCGTGAACGATGGGATTCCTAGGAGAAATTAGGAATATTCTAGAAATTATTTTTAGAAATCCTAAAAATTTGATATTTTTAAAATATCAATGGTATTTTGGCAAATTAAATTGCTAAAAATATTCTGGAAAAATATAGGTTTGGAATTCCATAAGATAGGTTTGGTGGAATTCAAAATTATTATATTTTGAGGCCCTATAAAATTAGGAAAAATTAGAAAAAAATCATGAGAATTTTTTTTCTCGAGAATTTAATATTTTCGAGGGTTATTTAATGTTGAAGTACGTTTTCTCATGCTGACATTAGATAGATGCGGGTTATTCGCATATTATTAATACGATTATATCTCGTATTAATGGATACTTATGTTTGGATTAATTCTAAACGATGTATTCATGATTTTTTACCATTGTGTAGCCATTCTTTTTGGACATGTTCCTTAATTTGCGTTCAAAGTGTGTTTCAAATTTGATGGCTATAATTTGCGTTCAAAGTGTGTTTCACCTTTGACACTTTTTCATGATAACTTATTTTGCACTTGTTTAAGTGTGGTTTGTGCTTAATTTCTTAAGCCTAAGACAAATTCTATCATGGGTTAGTTGATCGGTTTGTTTTGGTGGATTTTTATTGGATGTTTTCCAAGTTTTACTCATCAGGTTCTGCCTAGATCACTTGTGTCTAGGGGTTTTTTAATTGAGTGCTACACATATGTGTTTCACTTGCTTACTTTGGAGTTTTGTTTGAACAACACAATGTTCATATACTCCAGATTGATGAGTTGGCCACCAATTTTAATACTTCTTTTGGCATGATTAATGACCATTAGATTGCATGCATTGATTTTTATGATCAACTATGGTCTTTATGGATTTGAGGAGCTTCTATGCTTTTATCCATGGTTTTATAAGGATCTTTTGATCTTTTGGATAATTTCATGTGCTTTGAAGGTAGCATTTGCCTTCGTTTTTTGCACGTAATTTTGGAGTATGTTTCTTGTACTCTTGTACATATTCCAACTCGGATACCTAGTTGCTTATATATCTAGGTGAGTTATTTTTCTACCCTAACTTTATTGTGTTTTGGGTAGTTATCATTAGAAAGGTGCCAATAATTCAATTTCTTTTCTAATGATGTACTCTGAAGGAGTTATTCCTTGATGTAGTCTCAAGTATATAGAGATAGGTTTAGTATGTGAAAGTCTGGATAAGGCCATCTTATTCCTTTTATACAGGATTTTATTCATATTTCCTAGACGGCATACTAGGGAGTTTCAAATTGTTAAGGTATGTATGGGTGGTATCATGGTGGTATGGGATGCTAGTGATCCCTCACATATATTATCTTATAGGATAATTTGGGCTCAAGATTGTTGCTTTGCTTACATCACTTAGCATGTTGACCTCAACATTCAAAGACAATCTTATTTTCTAAATTCACTAGAAGTTATAGTGTGGGCATTCTCTAATAAACTTCTTTTATCTATAGCCTGCATGTTTTGAATGAGGGTAATCTCATCTCATTGGCATTTTCACTTGTTGAAATCTCTTTCTTTAGAGTTCAAACAAGTTTGTCTTGTTGTGTTTGGATAAGGAAATTTGGATTCTTCCTTTGTTGGCATTTCTTTCTCTAGTTCCGTACTTTAGGTGATTTATATTGTTAACCTGATTGTTTACGGATGGACATATGTGACTCATCGAGACGCTGATGACTCTCTATGTTGATATGGGTAACTTGGGACGTCGATTATTCCATATGCAGATGTGGGTATGTCGAGTGCCGAGGAATCCCTGGTTTCTGCTGTTATTATAATGCCATGTTTTCTTACTTTATTCCGAATGGTTTACAACGAGGAAGTTACTTTGAATGTGAATTGCTCTGATCATCTGAAGTCTGATGGGCAAACAGAGCATATGAATTAGATTATAGTGTATATGCTTCGTGCATATGTCTCTAGAAAATCATCATATTGGAAAAAATATCTTCCAATGATGGAATTTGTCTATAACAGTTTTAAATATACGGCTATTGGTTTTTAGTCCGTGCATACTTATGTATGGGTATCAACCCAGGGCACCTATTGATGTCGGTCTTAATAAGGACATCGAGCTTGATGCATCGAGGGATTTCTTGCGTGATATGTAGGAAATGCTGACCGAAGCTCGGGATTCTATCAGGAGGAGTGCTTAAGATAGGGCACGGTTTTATGCTGATAGTGGATGCTCATCTTGGTCTTTTGAACCAGGAGCATTGGTTTATTTTAATGTTCCTAAACACCCTCAGACTTTGTCAAAAGAAAAATGCTCGAATTTATCTCCTAGATATTGTGGTCAATTTCGAGTTATACATCGGATTGGCATGGTTGCGTTTGAACTTAAAACTACCTCCACATGTTAGAGTTCATCCAGTCTTTCATATCAATAGATTGAAAGGGAAACTGGGAGGTGAGGATAACACAATTACTCCTCAAGAACTCATTGAAGTTGAAGATTTATCCTATGTTCCACATGAACCTGATAAGGTACATGAATTCAGGGAAAGGAAACTTTGTAGTTGACTTATCCCTGAGGTTAAAATTAGGTGGAAAGATAGGGAAATAGAGGATTCGACTTGGGAGTCGGTTGAGATTGTTCAGCGTAGTTCTCCTTCTTTTCATTGCAAGAGTGCAATGCTTTGAGAGCGGGGAAGTATGCTATATGTACATTATGTGTGCTATGTTATATGCACATTATGTGTGCATATACTAGGAGGCTAACCCACATTAGGCTTGTGAGCATGGGAGCATGGGAGCATGGGAACAAGCTCTAGTGGAGCATGGGTTAGGACTAACCTTAAGGATTAAGGTTAGGGTCAGGCATCCAAGGGTCACACATGGGGAATGGAAACTCAAGAGTCACTTGAGGGCCCTTCTATATAATAGGGGCATGGGGCACACTCAAGGAGGCTTGGGGGGCTTGGAGGCTTAGGCTATGGTCTCTTGTGTGGAGGTCCATATCTACTCACCTACCATTTCACACTATAGCTACATGCTATTGGATTGTGTTATACCTCTTGATGGTATGGGACATCAAGGTAGAGGTATGACGTATTTCATTTATGATTCATGTGTGCATCCCTTGGGCTTGGGGGTGGTTGGGTGGTTGAGTTTATGCCTGATTTATGCATGTTTATGCATAACAATTATCTAGAGAGATCTTAGGGTTTTAACAGAACCATTCTTCCATGACCCCAAGTCCTCAAGGTCATTTTGGAATGGCCATGGGGCATCCAAGAATGGCCCTAGGGCCATTTGTTTATGCACAACAAGTGGAAGAATGGCCTAAGGGCCATTCTTGCATTACTCCAAGGCCTCAAGGTCACTTTGGGATGGCCATGGGGCATCAAAGAATGGCCCTAGGGCCATTCTTTTCATGCATAACAGGTGTAAGGACCATTCCTGCATGACCTTAAGGCCTCAAGGTCATTTTGGAATGGCCATGATGGGGCATCCACCAAGAATGGCCCTAGGACCATTCTTGCTGTGCACAACATGTGTAGGGACCATTCTTATATGACCCTTGGGCCTCAAGGTCATTTTGGAATGGCCATGGGGCTTCCAAGAATGGCCCTTGGGCCATTCTTTTCATGTACAATAGGTGGAAGAATGACCTCGAGGGCCATTCTTGCATGACCCCAGGACTTAAGGTCATTTTGGGATGGACATTGGGCATCCAAGAATGGCCCTAGGGCCATTCTTTTCATGCACAACTAGAAGAATGGCCCAAGGGCCATTCTTGCATGACCCCAAGGCCTCAAGGTCATTTTTGAAATGACCATGGGGCATCTAAGAATGGCCATAGGGCCATTCTTTTCATGCACATTAGGTGGAAGAATGGCCTAAGGGCCATTTTGAAATGACCCAAAGCCTCAAGGTCATTTTGGAATGGCCATGGGGCATCCAAAAATGGCCCAATAGGTATAAGAACCATTATTTTCATGCACAACTGACCCCAACGCTTCCAAGAATAGCCCTATGGCCATTCTTTTCATGTAATTTTAAATTTATAATGGTCCCATAGCAGCATTCGAGAATGCCCTTGGAGCATGCTATTATTTACCTAGGACCATTCCTTATGGTGATATGCATGAAGTTAGCTTTTTTAGCTCTTGTGTGTTGTTGCTTTATTTATTTTTTAAAATATGTTGGAACTGTTTTTAAATTGTGTTACAAAAATCACTTTTGCATAGGAAAAGATGTCAAGCAAAAGGAAGCTTTCATTTCCCTCAAGCATTGACATGGCTAGCAGAGACTCAAAGGATTGGTACCTTGATCTCTATGACCTTCAAGGAAAAAAGCTATATTAGATCCATCTCTTCATTCAGACGACAGAAGAGAGCAAGGAGCAAATCTACACATGTCAAGGCAATCAATGTTTATGTGGTAGATTTGCATCAAGAAATCAAATGCATTGATGTTGAGACCCATGGGGATCTAACGTACCAACTCTCTCCCACTACATATAGGAGGGATTGTATGAGGGTTGATCAAGAGAACTCTGTGTTCTCCAAAGGGTGGGACCTGACTATAGAGAATGTCTCCGACATTACTTGTGAAATGCTATATTCAATGCTTTTACTATGATACTACAAAAGAAAGTCACAAAGAGAGATGTGGTTTCCCGGGCTAGTGTCTCATCAAAAAGATCAAAAAAGTTAAAGGTACAACAAGTTGCCACAACTTTAGAGACTGGGGGCTCCACTCTAACCATTTCTAACCCAAAAGATCTAGTTAAGAATGGAAAAAAGACAAAGGATTCCCCTTTAGGAGGAATGGAGCAGTATGCACAATATTTTCCTCTGGGTTTATATATTGAGTACGAAACCCCGTGGAGAATTGTTTGGTAGCACCCAGCCACACTATATGTCATCCCATGGACATTATCAAAGCAGAGGAAATTTGTGGATGGTTTGTTGGAAAGGCAAACAATCCTTGTTCATGTGCGTACCTAATGCCTGTCAAGCTGATTTTTGAAGGGATACATGAGCCACTAGCCAAGGAAGATCTAAGGGAAGGGGATGTTAAAAAATATGTATATTGGATCATAGATGGCCAGCATATTCTATCTATGCTGCAAAGGCAATTGTATCAGAGGATAATCTTCATTCGAGCTTACTCTACTTGAAAGATGTTTATAGGTATCGAAAGGCTCGGATTGTTGTGAATGCACCTCCAACAGTGACGGTGGCCATCTCCAAGATGGAAAATCTAGAGGCACAAGCATTATTCACGAAGCAGCCCTATAGTGACATGTTAAAGCACTTGAGAAGCTAGTACGAGCATTATACCAGCTGTTGGAGTCCCAAAGGGACACCCTTCTCATGTAAATTGGGATGTAAGTCATTGTACCTTATGTTTTTCAATCTAATTTGATAGCTTTTTTGATGTACTAGAATCGGAACTGTTTTGTTGTTTATGTTCTGTTTGTTTTTCATGATGATAGAATTTCTCTTCAAGTGCCGAATCATCAATGGGTGCCTACTTTGCACAGAAGCAGGCACACATGGTTACATGCCCCGACGACATCTTGGCTAAAGATTATAGAAGATGTCGAGAATGGCGAACTTGGGGAAAAGAAGCCTAATCCATCTCATTTCATATGCTTGTGTGGTTTAGAAGAGGACGTGATCAAGCTTATTCAAAGAGAGCTTTTGAAAGGGGACATCTTGCTCTCGAAGGGGGTTGTAGACAGGGAAAAGATTGTCATGGTTGATAGAGTGATGCTACTGAAGCAGGATAAGGTTTTGCAAGAACAACTATTGCTTCAATTCAACAATGTTAATCATTCAAAGAAATGCAAGGACTGGCAGGAGCTGGCTTCAACTTATCACTTAATGATAGTGTATACCATGTCACTTCATTGAAAGTGTGAGCCATGGATAAAGGCAAGATTGCAGGTTGGTAAGATGAACGTGGAGTTTCCATCAGATGCAAAGAGCTACATACAATGGATTGTTGTTGTCAATAGGGAAGAGCAGGTTGTAACTGATCTTCCATGGCGTATTCCCATTGTGAGCTTAGAGATGGAAGGCGAACAATTTTTAGCTCGATTTTTTCAAAATCAAATGCCGATTGGATTGCGTGTCTTGGATAGCACAGAAGGGAGTGCAAGAGATATGCAGTGGAGCATTGGAGATTTTCTCAATTTTTGAATGGCATCATGGCAGTCTCACAATCACAATATGCATTCCTTGACTTTAAAGATTGTTGATATTGTGCATGTGCAAGATGCTTTACAGAAAGTTCCTATATGGCATAGAATATTCTATGGTGCTCTACATTTTGTGCATGATGCACCATGCAGCGGTGCAATCGAGCTCTTTAGGGTGCTTATTTTTTTGAGCAAGGAAAATGCATATGAAGGCTATGACAACTATGTTGGCGCTCAGGGTCCCATCTTATATGCAACTATGTTACCATTGGAGTATGATAAAGTAAAGAGTATGGACCCCATAGTCAAGTGACAAAGGCCATGGTCATTGATCAGTGCATAAAGAGTCTATGTATGCAAGATCTTATGATGATTGATGCATATAGTAATGGCTTTGTGTGTCAAAGCAAGCACTGAAGGCAAAAAGAGAGGTAATATGTCTAGTTGAGAGAGCTCAAGACTGTGATGACATGTAGTCCAATCTCTTGGCGTTCGCAAAGTTGGATCATAGTGTTAGACAGTGGGCAAAGATCCCTGAGGACCCACAAGCAACTGCTACTTCTACCTCCCAAGCAAATGTTTCGCAAGCAGAAAGAAGCCCAACCTTTGCCTGTGAGACAAATTTCTACTGTGCAGGTTTGGTTTCTAAGCTTATACGCTCAGAGAAAAGAAAATAATTTGTGTAACTGTTCACTAGATACTAAGAGAGCTTTCTTCTCCAAGGAGTCTCATGAGCTAGCGGCATTGATTTTGTAAATGTCTTTTTCTTTATTGAATATAAATTTGTCGTTTACCTTAAGGTGTTTAGCTAAATATTTTGTGGAAGTTATTTTTGTCTCTTCTATGCAGAATAGAATAGCCCTAGTTCCAAACTACATATGAAAAGTCAGGTTTTTTTGTTAAACACAGTCTCTTGTATCCACAATATAATGATTTAATAATGGTCATAAAACCATTCTTTTTATGCACATCAACCTTAAGATTGGCCCTAAGGCCATTCTTGCAATGCTCTAGTGTATTCTTCCAAGAATGGCCCCATGACCATTCCAGTCTTACATGCTCTTCGAGCCTCATGATCATATGGGCCATTCTCGAGGAGTAACTAACTGGTCTTTTCCACCCAGTACTTCCTTAAGTCTGCTGACATGGCCATTCCTTTCATGCACAATAAGTGTAGGAATGGGCCATTCTTGATGCTCTTGTGCATGCAAGAACGGCCCTAGGGCCATTCTAGCATGGACTTAGTGGATCACCCAACTTTCTTGCTCGTGGGCATGCAAGGATGGCCCCTAAGGCCATCCTTGCATGGAAAATAAAGCCCTTATTTTGCCTTAAAGGCCTCAAAGAACATGTAAGAGTGGCCCTGGGGAATCCTTAAATGGCCCCATGACAATTCTTGCATGACCCGATGGCCTCAAGGTCATATTTGAGATGGCCATGGGGCATCCAAGAATGGCCCTAGGGTAATTCTTTCATGCACAAGAGGTGCAAGAAATGGCCACTACTTGCCTTACAGGCCTCAAACAACATGCAAGAGTGGCCCTGGGGTATCCTAGAATGGCCTCAGGTGCAAGAATGGTCCTAGGGCCATTCTTTCATGGTGGTAAATAAGGCCTGAAAGAGTATTGAAGAGTGGCCTGAAAGAATGGCCATTTCTGTCATGCACAACAAGTGCAAGAATGGCCTGTGGGACATTCATTTCTTGTACCACAAGTCAAAGAATTATCCCAGGGCCATTCTCTAAGGCCATTCTTGCATCCTCTTTCAATCTTAAGGTTGTGTTGGAATGGCCATG
This sequence comes from Cibotium barometz, assembly GCF_041138505.1. NCBI lineage: Eukaryota > Viridiplantae > Streptophyta > Polypodiopsida > Cyatheales > Cibotiaceae > Cibotium > Cibotium barometz. The sequence continues at coordinate 28,426,836 of NC_141048.1, read as the reverse complement.
GGGCAACAAGAATGGCCCTAGGGCCATTCTTTTCATGCACAAGTGTAAGAATGGCCCATTCTTGATGCTCTTGGGCACGCGAGAATGGTCCAGGGGACGTTCTAGAATGGGCTTGATGGATCACCCAACTTTCTTGCATGCTCCTGCACATAATAGGTCAATTCTCATCTCTCCACGTATTGATGAGCATAGAGTGGCCTTAGGGAAAATTTATGCTCCATATATTGATGAGAAGAGAGATATTCTCTTCTTTAATGGCATAGATCCAATTTATACCTTTCTTACCATTTTATATTGGCTTCAAGACATGCTTTTCTAATTTTTTGTGTTCGATGAAGATTGGCATCTACTCCCCTTGTACCTTGTTGGATATTAGAATGTACAATAGGTGCCTATCTAGTCTCCCTTGTGTCTACTAATGGTGCAAAGTAAACTTGTATCTACATACAACCATGTACAATGCACAAGCTAGTATAGAATAGTTATAGCATGGGTTTCTATTTTGACTTATACTACTTGTGCTTGGTACAGACCCAGAAAATCAAGCATACCTCCCTATACCATGTGTTGCACAATATGTGAGAGAGCGTGAACATCTTGGAACATCCATTTTTCCTATTCCAATTGATGAAATGTTTGAGATTAATAATGTAACCTTTATGGTCCATTCTTCAACCATACAAGAAGCAGGTCTTGGACTTTTTTTATCCTCTTCTCTTCCAAGAGGTGTGACTATTCTTCATTATGGTGGAGACAAGTACTATCTCCATGATTGGAAGGAGTTGTGTAAGTTGAATCCAAGAGCTTTGAAGTACTCATTTGAAGAGGATCCCAAGGTAGATAGTCTAGAGGATAGGGTGTACATCGTTGGTGGATGTAGAGTATGGAAATGTAGCATGATACATAAACAACCTGTTAAGGCACAAACATGAAACCAAATTTATGTTTTAATCTTCACCCAGAATTACCCCCTTGGTGTACATCACATAAGAATTTCAATTCAACAGAGTATGGCTACATATGTGTGGAAACCTTATGCAATATTCATGCTAGTGAAGAGTTGTTAGCTAATTATAGCTTTCTTTGATTCTATGTACATTCTTGATTGACGACAGAAATATTGATCGTTTACATTGTCACATTTAATTATTTTTCCAATTTAATCTCTTTCATAGTTTTAGTTGGAGTCTTGAGAAAGCATGCACTCATATTTACCTCTTCTAATGCCAGATAAGGCACATAGTTTAAGGGACCTATGTAGCGGCATCTAGAGTAAAACTTATTCTATTATTGGAACTAAAACTTTACTTATTATTTGAAGGTGCAGATTAGCGCTAGAATTGTTGATTGCCCACAAACTCCTATCTAACTTCAATGTGTTGCATATAGGGTTTGTTCTACTGTTATTTCAAAGCACCAAATTACAGGAGTTTATCTTTACTCTACAGCCTTAGAATGGCCCTAGGACCATTCTTTTATCTTGTTCTTGGACTATTAAAATAACAGAGTGGCACATGGGGGATCGAAATATCCCTTTGGGAAATGAAATAGATGAGCTTCATAGTTGTAATGCCTTGGTCCATTTTGCATCATCCATCTCAGCAGCATGCATAGTAATGGGTTTAGTTTGTATCATGTCCATTTCACATGACCACTTTGCCATTGCAATTTTGTGGCCACTAGAAGTGGCATGAGATGTAATGGCATCATATTTAATGACAAAAAGCACACAGAAATGAAAAAAACGACCAACCTGGGAATGGGATTTTTCCCACTTTATCTAATATGGTGTTCACTACTTTTTGATCCCTATCTAGTATCCTTTTTATTCAAGTTAAGGGATCTCAAGCAAGAGGGTTTTGCCACAACTTAATAAGAAGGCTTATGCATGCATTTCAATTGTAAATTATATACACTAATCCCCCCACACCCATGATATTTTTTCTCTTACAAAACCTATAGTGAAACACTTGAATGCCAAAAATATTTGTGAAATCATGCCAAAATAGAGAAAGAATTCGACAAAAGAGAAAAGGGAGACAAAAGGTCATGAGGAAGAGTAAACATGCGAAATACATTAGGATCTAAATGAAAGATAATACAATGTGCAATGTATGCAAGAGAACATTCACAAGAAGTAGGATCTTTCATAGCACAAAACTTTAAAACTCAAATTGCAAAATAGCAGATAGAGAAGAATATTATATGACTAAAGTGGTACAATATGCAAATCCCGAAACCCATGTGCTCATGTGAAAGGATGGAGGAACATCAAAGAAGGGGACTTTCTTAAGTCCTTTAATAACAATTGGTGTCACACTAAAGCAAGGATGGAGGAACATCAAAGAAGGGGACTTTCTTAAGTCCTTTAATAACAATTGGTGTCACACTAAGGTCTAAAAATGCATCCTTGCCACATATCAAAAGTCCTTGTATGAAAAGATGCAGGGGAGAAGAGAGCTTGAGCTCTTGCAAACACACACACACTCACAAAACCCTAAAAGAGACCACACAAGGTGAGAGGCTGAAAATCTTCTTCTTCTTCACTCAACACTCAACACACCATATACAAAGATAAGAGTACTCACATATGAAAAGGTGCTCAACCAAATACATATCTATAGTGTGAACCTAACTAAATGAGCTGGCGCTATAACTATGCCACTCTCTAGAATGGCTGTCACATAGCCTGTCATCCCACTGGCCGCATATCACCCATGATCTCACCAACCGTGCCAGTGGTGTAAGTGTGGGGTCTATCCCCCAGGCAGGTCATCAGTGTCCACTGCCTCACTAGATGAGCTCAATATTTCAACACTCCCCCTTGAGCTCAACTCCATCTCATGCACACCAAGCGAAGCCCTGAGGAAGCTTCTCTGTACCCAACGCTTTGGTGAAGATGTCAGCGAACCTAATCCTGTGTGCTTACATAAACAAGGTTAATGTCTCCTGCCAAAACCTTCTCTCTGACAAAATGGTAGTGGACCTCTATATGCTTTGTGTGAGCATGAAAAACTAGGTTCCTGGCCAACTGTATACTGCTAATGTTGTCACAAAAAATGACAACTTGTCTATCCCCATTGATAGACCCAAATCTGCAAGTAGCTTTCTCAACCAAGCTACCTCACATCCTGCCATAGCAGCACCTCTGTACTCGGCCTTTGTACTCGATAGAGCAACCGTAGGCTGCTTCTTGCTGCTCCAAGTCACATCAGCACTCCCCAAAGAAAACATGAAGCCACTAGTACATCTTCTATCTGAGATACTACCAGCCCAATAAGCATCTGTGTACCCATGTACACATATTTTTGTCCCAGTTTCATAAAATAGTCCACAATGCAAAGTAGACCTCACATACCTCAGTATGCATCATCCAAATGTGGCTTCCGTGGAACTTGCATAAACTGACTCACCAACCCAACAGCATAGCTCAAATTCGGCCTGGTGATCGTCATGTACATCAAGCTTCCTACTATGCGCCTATACATAGTAGGATCCTCCAAAATCTCTCCTGAATCTGCACTCAACTTGCCATTCTGATCCAATGGCACTGAGATAGGCTTACAGCCTGTCATACCATACTTGGACATGTCCAAGCCATACTGTCTCTGCAATAATCCAATACCATGTGGTGACCTAATCACCTCAATGCCCAAGAAATATTTGAGCTCCCCAGATCCTTCATCTCAAACTTCTGTCTAAGCAAGATCTTTACATCAAAGATCTCTACATCATGGTCCCCCGTAATGATCAAGTCATCTACATAGATGACAACAAGAACAACCCCTCTATCACTATGTCTCACATACAGCGAGAAATCTGCCTTGTCTACATGAAAGCCAATAGTGACAAGATATTCAAAAATCTTGTTAGACCATGCTCTTGGTGCTTGTTTTAAGCCATACAAGGCTTTATTCAACCTACACACATGCTCGGGGTGACTCACATCCTCATAATAACCAGGTGGCTGCAATATATACACCTCTTCCTGCAAATCCCCATGCAAGAATGCATTCTTTACATCCATCTAATGTAAAGACCATTGCTTTTACGCAATCACTGCTATCACAACTCTCACTCTTGCCATCTTGGCAAACTGGGCTGAAAGTTTCCTCATAATCAATGCCATATGTCTGCGCATATCCTTTGGCTACCAATCTAGCCTTGTACCTGCTTATGCTTCCATCATTGTGTTGTGTTTTACTTTGTACACCCACTTGCATCCAATGGCTTTCTTGTCTTCAGGCAATTGCACTAAATCCAAGTCTCATTTCCATATAGTGCATCCATCTCCTCATCCGTAGCTTTCTCCCATCACACATTTCTTCCAACAGCCTCATCAATGCATGTGGGCTCTACAACCTACACAACTTTTGCCATGTATGCATAGTGATGTGCCACATAACCATCATAGGTAAACCTTTGCACAGGATTCTTCACTCTCCCAGATCTTCGCAGCTTTGCATTCATGGCTTTCATAGCCTTCTTTATACCAGGTGTTCTCATAGCTTGTATCCCAAGCTCCTCATCAAGGCTCATCTCTTAGCCACTAGACTCTCCATCATGAGAATGCCCTGCAGAAATGTCAGGCATACTAAGAGGATCAACCACTTTCTTTTTGCCTTTATGTGATGTACTAATCACATTTGCAGGACTGGTATTATGACACAGCCTTCCACTCCATGGTCTATCAACTGAACCACTAGAAGAGGACTCTCCTTGTCCACTCAAAGACTGTGATTGCTAACTTGCATTCTGTGCAACCACATTTCCACTCACATCAGCCCCAACAGCTTCTTTTTTAGCAGCATACCAGCTGCTCATCTCATCAAAAACAACATCCCTGCTTACCCTCAACTCACGTGCAGCAGGGTTATAACGCCTGTATCCCTTTTGCTCAAGGGATTATCCAATAAACACATATTTTTCAGCTTTTGGATCCAGCTTAGTTCTCAGCTCATCTGGCACATGCACATATGCAATGCATCCAAAGACTTTCATATGAGACAAATCAGGTTTTCTGCCAGTAAACCTCTCCTCTGGAGTTACATCATGTATGGCTTCAGTTGGAGTCCTGTTCATGATGTAAACTGTTGTAGAAATAGCTTCAGCCCAATAGCTATGCGGCATATTCTTCTCTTCCATCAATGCTCGCGCAATCTCAGCAATGTGCCTGTTTTTTGTCTTAGCAACTCCATTTTGTTGCGGAGTGTATCTGCATGTAAACTGTCTCCGAATACCATTTTTCTTCAAAAATTCAGAGAACTCATTAGAGAAGTACTCTCCCCCTCCATCTGACCTTCGGCACTTTACATATTTCCTTGTTTGCTTTTCAACCATAACTCTGAAATTCTGAAAATGAGTGAACACCTCACCCTTCTCCTTCATGAAGTATACCCACACTTTCCTTGTGTGGTCATCAATAAATGTCACATAATACCTGTAGCCTCCCATAGACATGGTTTTCGTAGGACCCCATACATCTGAATGCACAACATCTAGTGCATTTCTGCTCACATTTGTGTTACGTGGAAATACATGCTTTGTTTGCTTTCCAAATTGGCATGCTTTACATATTTTTCTGCATACCTTCAACTTTAAACTTTGGTAGCCCTGTCACAATTCCTTTAGTCTACATAGACTTCATTCTCTGCACATTCACATGTCCAATTCTTTTATACCAAATGTCTGTGTCTGCAACAATTCCTGAACCATTTGCAAACATCACAGCACTCACTTCAGGCATGTTTACATTCAATGTAAACATTCTGCCCACTCTATTGCCTTTTGCAACCAACCTGCACTTGTCTTTAAAGTCTTCAACATAACAACCATCAGGGTTAAACCGAACCTGCAAACTCTGCTCAATCATCTGGCCAACTGAAACTAGATTCTTTGTTATGTTCGGAACATGAAGTACAAGTGCAAGGTACTTCACTTTACCATCCTGCATAGACAATGGCACATCTCCAACATGGGCAATTGGATGAGCAGTGGCATCCCCTGTTTCCACAAAACCTGGTCTTTCAAGGTTTTTCATCTCCTTGAACCACTCCCCATGACTTGTCATGTGGTTCGAAGCACCTGAATCATTGTACCATACATCATCTTTATGTGCTGCTTCAACATTTTCAGACATGTACCATACATCATCTTTATGTGCTGCATAACAAACAACCTTTCATTATCCTCATTGTTTCTGCTTGAGGATGCATAGTTGTTTTGTTGCAATTTCCCATTTTGCATGTCAGCCTACTTCTTATAACAATCTCCCTACACATGTCCAGGCTTACCACAGTAAAAGCATCCACGTGTATCATTATATTGCCTTTGCCAATTTTCACGACCTCTTTGACTCCCCCTGCCTCTGAATTGGCCTCTTCCACCTGCGTGTTGTTGTTGTTGTTGGTGTGAATTCTGGGACTATTGTTGTTGCTGTTGCTAGGCCATAATTCTGATTATCTGTTCGGCCACCTCCTTGACCGCGTCCACGGCCTCCTCTACCTCGTCCTCTTCCTGAACTTGTGTAGAAGGCCTGTTGCTCTAAACTGTGTTTGTTTTGTGAAGACTGTTGGTCTTCACCCAAGCTCTTCTCTTCTATAATCAACATAGACACCAAATGTGTAAAATTGGGAATATTTTCTCGAGTCTGAATAGATGTCTTGAACGCCTTGTATTGTGGCACGAGACCACGTAGACAGACTTCCACCTTATCATCATCATCTACTGAAACACCAATAGATGCAAGGGATTCCACAATACCCTTTATCTTCAATGCATAGTCATTCACAGACATACTCTTTTTCTCCACAGTATGAGTTCATTCTTCAACTGTATCTTTCGTGCCTTAGTATTTGTTTCATAGAGTCCCACGCCTCCTTGGGGGACTTGGCATCCTGTATGTGCCCAAGCATGGTGTCTTGTGTACTGATAAAGAGCCAATACATAACTTTTCTGGCTCCTTGGTTCCAATCCTTGAACTCTTTCACATCTGCAGAGCAGTCGGATTGATCTCCGGTATCTCCGGGGCCTCTTCATCCTCACCTTCTATGTAAACCCAATAACCCTTTCCCATCAGGAAAATCGTCAACCTGAACCTCCAAGCATGGAAGTTGTTCTTATCAAGCTTCTCAGCAACAATCTGGTTTATGCCATCATTTGACATCTTGCCAGACACACAAATTTACCAGAAATAGCACTCTGGTTTGTCCTGCACAAAGTGCTGTATTTTCTGCAAAACGGTACTGTAGTATACCAAATGTCACAGCCAGTGACCTCAATGTACATACATACACCCAATGGCAACTGTTGACCTCCTTGCAGCACACACAGTGTCTGCACAGCCAATCTGTCTTCCTACAGTTCTTAAAACAAAGTTCTGTAGAGAATCGATGACTTACCCGTAGTGCTCGAAATCGCCTGCTTTCTGAAAAACGGAGGTCCTGACACGGCCGAAACGCGTTTTCGGCCCAAAAATTTTCTATCCGATAGAACAATATAGTTGCCCTATAGCTTTACTCCCGTGAAGAGAGATCGTTTTGCCGGTGCCTCCATAGAGCTCCCGACAAGGGTGTAGTCACCAACACAAATAGGGAAGAGTAGTTGAAGCTCTTACCCTCGTACCGCTTCCTGTGCTTCTCTTGTTGCTTGCAGCTCAGCCCTTAGCATGAACCAGCTCTGATACCATGAAAAGATGCAGGGGAGAAGAAAGCTTGAGCTCTTGCAAACACACACACACTCACAAAACCCTAAAAGAGAGCACACAAGGTGAGAGGCTGAAAATCTTCTTCTTCTTCACTCAACACTCAACACACCATATACAAAGATAAGAGTACTCACATATGAAAAGGTACTCAACCAAATACATACTAGGGTTCTCTATAGTGTGAACCCAACTAAATGAGCTGGCGCTATAACTACGCCAGTCTCTAGAATGGCTGTCACACAGCCTGTCATCCCACTGGTCGCATATCACCCATGATCTCACCAACCATGCCAGTGGTGTAAGTGTGGGGCCTATCCCCCAGGCGGGTCATCAGTGTCCATCGCCTCACTAGATGAGCTCGATATTTTAACATTGTATTCCTGAGCAGAGCTCTGATTAGACAAGTATTGGCACACACTTTTAGTTTAGGAAGTGCGCATAAAAGTGTTTCTAGCATGCATCAAATTAGAGCAGAAGTTGAGGTTCCTTTCACTAATAAGTACTCAATTTGGCTCACAAGAGGGTGTTAGGAGTGCTTATGTTACCAACATAAGGGGGAAATGTCTCCTAAGGATCATATATTAAAGTACCCAATTTGGAGTGTTAAGAGCTTCCATGTCATCAAATTACATGCTTACTAGACTAGCCTTTTTAATTACATGCTTACTAGCCTTTTTAGCCTTTTTTAAAATCTGCCATGCTTCAATCTCAATCAGTATATTGGCCATTGATGATAGACGTTTTAACTATTGTTGAAAACCTCTTGAAAGTTGTGGCTTCTATATAAAATCATTTTTTTTGGTTATATTATTTCTCTCTTTGAAAATGATCCTCTATAAACTTTTAAATCAACAAGGTTTTGACAAGAAACAAATACAATCTTTTATTTGCACCACTACTTTCCCAGCACATAACACAAATGTAGTGATAATTGTTAGAGATATTTCTCCTCTCGTACATAAAATTTTCCATCAATAGGGTTTTGACAAGAAACAAATTCAATGTGATATTTACACTACCTACTTTCGAAACTTGTAAAAGAGAAATGTAGTGATAAAAAAAAGAAAGGAAGCTTTTTCTTTATTTTTATGTAGGGGAAAGAACTTGTGATTGTGTCATTCTCGATTCTTCTTGAATTCGCAAGAAGGGTGCCTATGTGGATGACTCTTCGAGAAGCAACCTTTATCTCCTGTTTGAGGAGCCTTCTTCTGGTTGCTTAGCAGCAAGCTTCACCCGATCCATAGCCGCCCCTAGCTTTCATTAAAGAGTTCTATTTGCAAAAGTGACACAAAAGAAGCATGGCCTGCGCCCACCAAGCATCTCTACGTCCCGTCCCTTCCAACATGCAGGCCCTTTCCTCGCGTTCTCTCAACACTACGAACCCCTTTGTTGTTGTGAGAAGGGGTAGCCTGTCCAAGTTTGTATCAACAGCAACAACAAGACCTATGGCGACGACATCATCTACTCAAGAGATTTCACAAACAAGCGTGGAAAACAAAGAGTATGCAGCCCTTCGTAAGCAACAGCAGCAGCCTACTAGCCTCAAAGGTGAGTTCATAAGCATGCTCGTTTGAGGAGTAATTCCCTTCAATTAATGGGTTTTTTTTTCCGTGCATGTAGATTATTGGGACCCTTTTAGCTTCAGCACGAGGAGTTTGAGGCAAGTGATGGAAGCAATGGACAGGCTCTTTAGTGAGGCGCCCACCATGGGCCTTCTGGAGCCTGCTTATATGCGCGTGCCATGGGATGTGGTGGAGGATGATGGGTGCTATCGAATGCGCATAGACTTGCCGGGCTTTAGGAAAGAGGAGGTGAAGGTGCAGGTGGAGGACGGCGTCCTCATTGTGAACGCCGAGCACAAGGAGGAGGGGGGGGAGGAGGAGGAGGAAACCCAACAACAAGACAAGTGGAGCACCAGCTGGACACGTGGTAAATGTCGCACCAGAATTGCTCTCCCCCCCGAGAGTGTTGAGGCCACCAACGTGTCCGCTAAACTTAGCAACGGCGTTTTGGAGGTTTGCATTCCCAAGATCAAGAGAGAGAAGCACGTAGTAGATGTAAAGCTAGAGTAAAGCGAGAAGCCATGTGAAGCTAGAGTAAAGAATAATGTTATGGCCCCTATACAAAAATACCTAGTGCAATAACCTGTCGCCCTGATAGACATGTAAAAATTACTGAGCTTATGTAGCTGCTTGTGTGGTTTTCTATGGTTAATACATATGCTTGTGTGGTTTTCTATGGTTAATACATATATCAGAGCACTTATCTCCGAAAAAAAAAACGCACTACTTGAAGGAACTAATTTGGTCTTATATAAAGGAGAGAAAGGATTTTTAATCTTGTTATCTCCATTAAAAAATGTTATTGAAGAAAGAAAAATGATTTATTGATGTTCTAAAATTCCATTTTCTCCATTAAAAAATGTTATTGAAAAAAATGATTTATTGATTTTCAAATTCTTTAAACACTTGAAATATTATTTGCATTCACTACTATATCTTATTGGGAAGGTGCCACGTTGTAGCTACTCGCTTGGCCACGTGGCATCCTCCCAAGGCCCCCATGAGCAAAGTAATTTGATAATTAGTACACTAATTACTATCACTAGCTCTTGATTACTTTCATCATTGCTTGACTAGCAAGCATGGGAAACAAAAAAATATTGAAAATAAGACGTGAAAGGCCAGTCAGGAGAGGAGATTTTTCTCCATCTTTTTTATTGAGTGAGTAAGATTGGCAGAAGTTTAACTAATCAATGTCATTTTGTCCAATGGGAATTGGGATTTGGAGAGGGATTAATGGACTCTAGAAGAGGAACTTGAAACCGGTTAGGTTGGTAAATAAAGGTTAAGATTATTCTATATTGGGTTGATTAGAGGTGGTTCTTTACCTAATGAGTTTGCACCATTTTGGGCTTAGCCAGAGGGTAATTAATAGAGATAATTACCCTATTAAACACTTCGACAATGAGATTAGCAAGTGATTTTGGTTAAGTTAGAGGGTGATTATTAGGTTTTTGAATTTTAGTTCACCTCGATAGTGTGATTAGCAAATCTCTAGAAGGGAAAATGTTTTTTCGCTACTACTTGCTTGGCCACGTGGCATCCTCCTAAGGCCACCATGAGTAACACAGTAGCAGTTACATGTAGCAGCAGCAGCTACACACGTAACACATCCAAGCTTGCTTCCTCACTTCACAATGGGGACCTATTACCATGGCTTCTTTGCTACGCATGATCTACTCCTCCCATTGTAGCCAAGTGTCCTCTTCTTGAGTTATAGGCCTCGCCACTTCGAATGACATATTTGATATGTTGATCTCTCCTTTCACTATATGCATAACAATAGTTGAGGGCTTCGTCCATGGCCTTCCTCAACAATCTCTCTCCAAGCTTGCATCATCACCATGGAGTGCATACATACACTTGAGGGAAAGAACCTCCTAAAGAAGGGAAAAGTACCCCGGCCCAGTACCCCGGCCCATTATTATCCTATGTTCACACATCACAACCATATAAGTGCTACAAATTTCCCTTGTAGTGATGATGTGTATAGGGATCATGTGCTTGATCAATCGCTAAATGGTAAATGGCAATAAACGCAAAGCTTTGAGAAAATCTTCGAACTTCTCTTATGATAGAGCCTTTGTGAATATATTTGCCACATTGTCGTGTGTAGAGACATAAGCTAGGCTAATCTCTCCTACAAATGATTCTCTCCTTGACATAATGATAAAGCACCTCAATTGGCTTTGTGCAAATATGAAACATTGGGTTCCTCGCACAACAACGGCTAATGCACTTTGGATGTTAATGAACATGGAGGTGGGGGATTGATGCCCAACACCAAGATCTACTAAAAGGCATATGAGCCATACACTCTACAATCACTATAAAAGAATGAACCAGACCTAGACCAAAGATCGAGAAATTAACACAAAGTTTAAATCTAACATCCATTTGATGGGCATCAAACACATATGATAAATCCATGTGATTATGATGAAAATAGAAGAAATTCACATGCACGTAGAGCAAAGAAGGTATGTGCATAAGGCCTACCTCTCACTATGAGGATGGCTATCAAGCTTGCCATGAGCCCTAGACCATGAGTGGTCATCTCCAAGAAATGAGCCAAGAGTACATGTAAGTGTCCAAGATATGAATGACCAAAAGATATAATGAACCCAAGGCCCTAGTAGCCTTGCCCATGGCCCATTATTTACATATTTTGACCTTAGCTTCTGCTTCATTACAAACCATTCCTTCCCAAAGATTTTGTCCTCAAAAGCATACAAGATTTACAATTCAGCATAGTCTCAAATAAAATCAATGGAAAGTGATGAAGGTCCCAAATATGCTCTCCAAATGTAAGGAAGTCCATGAAACTTCATCTCCAATGCATATGTGTGGAACTGTTGTGTGGCAGCCCTTATTGTAAATGAAATCCTTTGAAAAATCCTTCATGGAAACTCCATGGAATAGGCCACAAATGATGCATACACTTTAGTCAAGCATGTTCCGCATCATATTCTTCCATTGTGATGACCATTGAAACTTTTTGGAGCAGAGCATCGACCCCAACAATGGACCTCACCAAAACTGTCCAAAAATTACAGCATGCCTATAATCCTAAGTATTGCCCATTTTCTCCATACAAAACATACCACTTGGTCAAGAAACATCTTCCTCAAGTATGCCATATTGTAGCACATACTCCAAAGATTGAAAAGTAGCCTCATCCATGAGCAATGTGAAACTATAGAACCTCCAATCATGAAAGAAGTTCGTTTAAAGCATAATAGATTGTTACGGTAGCCCATGTTGATGTTGAATTCACTTGCAAATCTCTCATGAGTGAATACTTGAAAATGGGCCCCAAATGACACGTGCATGATGCCAAAGAAGCTACATATCATAAACTACCATCATAGTAACCATTAGAGCTCGTTGAGATCACCAAAAGACTCCAAAAAGTGCATTTGCCAAATCTGTTCAAAAAATTCTAGAATGCACATCTTCTGTCTCATAGGAGTCATAAAAGCCCATAAAATGCATATCAAACGACCAATGTCAAAAATCATCATCAGAGGCGAGCCTAAGTATGTATCCTCTCCGATCAGATGGAAAAGCTACGAGTTTTTCCCTGAAGATAAGGAAATCCATACAACTGAACTCCATGGACAAAATGTAAATCCAAGCCATGTAGAATCCAAAGAAATGGCTATCAAACTGCCTTGATCGAACAGAGAATAAAGAAAGCCCATATCGGTGATGCAACTAGCCAATCCTTCTGGGTTAAATGGATAGCCACAATGTAGATCATCCAACCATGAAACAAATGTGTGACCTCATGGATCGAAAGGAAGACATAACAACGCATCCAAAAATCCCAAACATAAATCCAACACCACCTTGATATGAGGAACTCCATCATCAATGTTCATAGCACTGAATCTTCCTATCTCATAGAAATCCTGACTAATGGCCACACTATTCTATGGCATACCATGGCATGCCACATAATAATATATCATGCATCTCAAGTGACATATGATGCATGTGAAAGTTAATGCTCCATTCCCATAGATCATAGAATTATGTTGGCATCCACAAAATGTAAAGGCACATGCCTCATAATTAACACCCCCATAAGCATAGGTGTCATCCTCAAGATCGGCATATTTGCTACCAATGCATACTTCATCATCAACATGTATAACATGCGTAAAATCCATGTGATAGTCATGATCAATAGTCGTAGAATATGTCACCTCAAGACTATCATCATCTCCATGAAAAACATGTGTACTACCCATATATGCATGATCATCAACACATGTATAGACAATCTCGTCATAAGAAAGTCCCCTGTCCCCTCTCATATGCATCAATATCCACATCCTTCAAGTCTCCATAGTCAACTAATAGACGATCATATGTCGTCCAATCCGAACTCGAGAATGGACGATACAATGCATTACCATAGACTTTCCATGTCCCCTGTCCCCTCTCATATGCATCAATATCCACATCCTTCAAGTCTCCATAGTCAACTAATAGACGATCATATGTCGTCCAATCCGAACTCGAGAATGGACGATACAATGCATTACCATAGACCTTCCATGAGTCTCTCGATGCATCACCCAATGCATAATTATCTAAAACATAGTCACCATCACATGTATCATCGGTACATGAGTCATCATCCCTTATGTCAATAACAACTGCATGCACATCAAATGCTAAAATGTCCTCAATGATAATGTCTCCATGATTTCGTGGCATTATATCATAAGCTGAAAATGTATCAAACAAAAAGTGATCCAAGCATTTCCATTTTCAACTTGTGTATTTCCATTGACCCACGGATACATTGGTGATGACTTGTTGAGAAAGAATCGGCATCAAAATATCCTCATTTACTTGTCCAACAAATTATAGCAAGTGTCTCATCCACTTCAACACCCACAATGTATGGATAAAGACTCACATAGTCATACTCTATGCAGTGACCAAATGTGATAGTGAATGGAAGTCCTCTTTTGCATTTCCTCAAGTCAAAATCTTGCAACATTGACTGCATAGTAGATCATCTATCCCCACTCAAAGCAGAGTGCGAGCATGATGCAAGATTTGGAGCGGGTTTTTTTGCACAACCAATCTCTCTATATATCCTTGTATTCTCTCTCTTCACCCCTCCTCCCTACTCCCACGTCAGCCCAGCCCACCTCCTTCCCCCTCCTGGTTACTCTCACCTCAGCTCAGCCCAGCCTAGCCTAATATAACCCACCTCCTCCCTACTCCCACCTTATCTCAGCCCAGCCTAGCCCAATATAACCCACCTCCTCCCTACTCCCACCTTAGCTCACCCTAGCCCCCAACCCACCACCTCCCCCCTCATCCCACTACAACCAACTTGACCTCCCTCTCTCTCTTTCCCTGCTACCTGTCTCTATCCCTCTCTTGCTCATTGCCACCATATGCTCTGTGATGCCTCCGCTACGACTGCGTCTTCCTCAAGCCGCCATAGCCTAGGCGTGGAGAAGAAGAGAGGGTGGAAGTCGGTTCACCTCCCAACCATATAATGACGAGTTAGGGTTTCTCGTTGGGTTTTATACCAAAACCCTGGCCTGTGTTCACACCTCCTAGCCCGGCCGCCCATCTTACTTAAGAGCCATGCTAACTTAGATGTGTACACACATCGACCAAACCCTAACGCCCATTAACCCCTGAACCCCGCTAGCACTAATAATACTCTCGAGACTCCGAAAGCTATTAACTTATGCTAGGGTTCGACTTCCGTAGGACCATAGTCCTGACATTACTCCCCCCTTCGAAAAGAGTTTTCGTCCTCGAAAACAAAAGTGGGGAAACGTTTCCTCATCACACTAATGTTTTCCCAAGTGGAGCCTTCCTCTGGACGGTCCTTCCACTTGATAAGAGCTTGTTTCCGAACTTGGTGGCGAGTCCGTAACATGTGATAATCCAATACTCTTTCTGGTTCATGAGGTAGTATTGGGGGTTCCACATATTCTACCAAGAAAGAATCATCCACCGGCCGTTCATGACCCATAAGGCGTTTCCTCAAACGTCTTACGTGAAAGATGGGATGAACCTTGGAATGTGCTGGTAACTCAAGTTTATAGGCTACTGGGCCCACCTTCTTGAGTATCTTAAACGGTCCACAAAATCGGGGCGTCAATTTTGGTACGGGACCCGTTTTTAAACTGGTGGAGTTTTCTGGTACCTTCAGAAACACCCAATCACCTTCTTGAAAGTGAAGTGGCCTACGTTTCTGGTTCGCAAACTTCTTGTAACGATCTTGCGCTTGACGAACATTTAATCGTGCAAGGCGCAACATATCCATATGGTCTTGGATAAAATCGTTAACCTGACTGATTTTCTCATTCGCCAGTCCCACCGACACTGGTGAACGTGGCTGAAAACCATACATCAACATGAAAGGGCTAAAGCCTGTCGAGACATGCTTTGCACTATTGTAAGCAAACTCAAGAATAGGCAAATAAGACTCCCAATCAGATTGTTTTTTGCTGACATATGCCCGAAGCATATCTTCCAGCACTTGATACCCGTTCAGTCTGACCATCTGTCTGCGGATGATCAGCTGTACTAAGGTTCAACATAGTACCCAACTTAGTGAATACTGCTCGCCAAAAATGGCTGTTAAACTTGCGATCGCGATCACTGACAATATTGGACGGTAAGCCATAAAGTCGGTAAACATTCTCCACAAAAAGGCGTCCCAATTCTGGAGTTGTAACTGTTTTCTTAGTAGGCACAAACCGACAAAGCTTGGTTAATCGATCCACGATTACCCAAATAGCATCATGTCCACGATTCGTTGTGGGCAAGCCCGTTATAAAATCCATAGAGATACTTTCCCACTTTCCTTTGGGAATCTCTAATGGATGCAGTAACCCGCCAGCTTTAAGACGTTCTGCTTTGTTCACTTGACACTTCTGACACTGCAGAACATAGTCAGTAACATCCTTGTGAAGTCCAGGCCAATAGAAATGCTTTCTTACGAGAGCATACGTTTTGCGAATGCCTGCATGACCTGCACTTGGACTATCATGACACTAAAAAAGAATTTGGTCCCTAGTGTCTAAGTCCAATGGAACACAAACTCTCCCCTTGTGGAGTAAGTATCCATCATCGATGGAAAAGTTTTTCCATCGCTGTAGTTCATCTTGTGATAAAGAAGAACCATGTGTGGAAGAACTGGGAACACTACCGTTTGAGTGAGAGGGACCCCTCATTTGAGCATGATTCCACACCTTTGAGTATGTTGAATCCTGCTTGCATTTGCCTTTTAAAGATTCTAACAATTCGCTTTTCAACTCTGTGAATAGCAGCGAATTAATCTCCGGCATACGACTCAAAGCATCAGCTACAATATTGTAACGTCCTTTGCGATAGCGTAGCTTGCAATCATACTCCTGAAGGATCTCAGCCCATCTGGCCTTTCGACCCTGCAAATCTGTTTGGTTCATAAACCACTTTATGCTTTCGTGATCAAAAACAAGCTCGAATTGCGCACCATATAAGTAATGTCGCCATTTTCGTAAGGCATATATGATGGCAAAGAGCTCACGCTCGTAAGCTGAGTAGTTTTGTTGAGCACGATTGAGCTTCTTGCTCTCATAGGCAACAGGATGACCATCTTGAATGAGAACCGCACCCACTGCCTTAGCACTAGCATCCGTTTCAATCACAAATGGTTTTTGAGGATCCACAATTGCTAAAATGGGAGCTGTAGCCAAAGCAACTTTAAGCTTATCAAAGCTACGTTGTTGCTCCTCACGCCATTGAAAGGTAATTGCCGCACCTTTCAATTGATCAATCATGGGAGCGGCAATCTTTGCATAACCGTTCACATATTTGCGATAAAATCCTGCCATTCCCAAGAAGATTTGAAGTTCTTCCTTACTTCGAGGTGTTGGCCATCGCATAATAGCATCAACCTTACTAGCATCCATAGCAATTCCGTCTGCAGAAATTACATGACCTAGGTATTGTATGCTATCCTTGAGAAATTCACACTTACTTTCTTTCGCGTAAAGTGCATTCTCGCGTAGTAACTGAAAAACTTTTCGTAAGTGTTCCAAATGCTCTTCTAAAGTCGAACTATAGACCAAAATGTCATCAAGAAAGACAATGACAAATTTGCCTAAGTACGGCCTTAGTACGCTATCCATAAGCGTCATAAACGTTGCCGGGGCATTAGTAAGCCCAAACGGCATAACCAAAAACTCATAGTGTCCAAAGCGAGTTCGGAACGCAGTCTTGGTTATATCATCAGCGTTAATACGCACTTGATGATATCCTGAATGTAAATCAATTTTAGAAAAATACTTCGCACCTTTGAGTTGATCAAACAACTCATCTATCTTAGGTAGCGGGTATTTGTTCTTAATGGTTACCGCATTCAAGGAGCGATAATCCACACACATGCGCATGGATCCATCCTTTTTCTTCACCAAAAGAATGGGCGATGCCCATGGTGAAGTACTATGGCGAATGAAGCCCTTACTAAGGTAGTCAGCAAGCTGACGTTCCACCTCAGCTGCTTCAGTCGCACTAAGCCTGTACGACGGCTTACTAATTGGTTTGGTGCCCGGAACGACATCAATGCGATGAGGCAAAGCTCGTTCGGGTGGCAAACCCTCTGGTAATTCATTAGGAAAAATATCTTTAAATTCTTGTAACAGTTGTTGCAAAGACAAAGCATTAACTGGTTGCTTAAGATTATTTAAAGAGATTTTAGAAGAAGGTAAAGAGAAAGAAGGCATCGCTGAGGAAGATTCATTTGAAGAAGAAACATCATGCACATCAAACCCACTAGTTTGAGACACACAATAACAAAAATAGACTTCTTCTATTTGATTACTATGCTCCAAAAAAGAGAGTTCGGCATTACATATGAGTGGTGTTGGGGGCACATCACGTTCCCCAATAAGTAAAACATGCTTACCATTGGCCTCAAACGTAAACGTATTATGTTCATAACTCCTTTTGAGTGATGACCCTAACCCATACAACCACTCCCGTCCTAAGATGACATCCGCACGAGACATATTCATCACTTGGAAGTCAAGAACCATAGTGTGTTCTTGCACAAACACAGGCACTTGCCGTACTAGAGTATCCCACACATCGTGATCATCCCCCTGAATGGTGGACACCACATAACGATGAGAACTCTTTGTCTCCGGCAACTTTAATTTCTTAACTAATGCATAGTTCAAGAAATTGTGCGTGGCACCATCATCAATGAGAATACGTACTCGATGACCATAAATGGAGCCATGCATACGGACCAAATCATGTGGTCCAACTGTCTCTTGCCACATAGATGCAGTGAGATTACACTCATGCATCTCGGCAGTGTGCGAAACCTCTACCGCAGAATACTTAGGATCAGCATCCAAGGGAAGTGTTTGCACCATGTGTACAGCCTTCTCCTTGACCTTCTCCTTATCCTTATTCTTGCGAGGAAACTGTGGACAATTTTTCTTCTCATGATCACTACCTAAGCAATGATAACATAGTTTCTCCTTCTTGGCCCGTTCAAAGTCTTGTGGAGACAACGGACCACTTGACCCTTTAGACTTCTTTGTGTTTTCAGAAGAATTGCTGGCAAGTTTACGCTTATTAGCATTAAATTGCGAGCCATTGAATTTGGCCAGTCTATCCATGCCCTTCTTATCCATGGTGTCATTAAAGATAAGGGCACTTTGGATAGCCGCTTCCAAAGTTTTAGGATATTGGGTTTTAACCTTTGCCTGATATTCTTTATCAAGGCCTCTAACAAACCCACGAACCTTTTGAAAGTCGTCCAAACCGTCTAGCTTGAGAATGACTTCACGGTATTTGGACACATACCGATTAAGTGTAAGACCTTCCATCTTGCACTTGTCCCAGGCTGTCCAACTCCGATCTTTCTCGTTTTGCGGTAAGAACTCCTTTTTAAAAGCTGCCGCAAACTCCTCCCAAGTCTTAGGGCGAGTTTCAATAGGTAGACTCATCCACCACTTGTAGGCTTTACCTTCAAGTGTGAGACTCGTCTCAGTGACCATAACAGCAGCGGGAGTGCGGCGTAAGCGATGCAAGTCCGTCCACTTGTGTAAAAATGTATGGACCACATCCTTGTTACGATCGCGCTCCTCTCCCTTAAACACAGGCGGCTTCACGTTTTTCAACATAGCCCCTTCCTGCGTTGCAAATGGTGCAATAGATTCTACTATAGGATTTGGAACAAGAGGAGGCATAACTATCGGAATAGGCTCTCCACTTGCCGCCAATCCACTTGCAAAACGTGCCATAAATTCAGTAAAAAGCGTGCTCATGTTTGTGAGATTGGTATTGACATTTGTTATAGTGCGCTCAAGTGCAACTACCCTTGAAGTGAGACGCCCAAACTCTACCGTGTCTACCAAACCATAATCATCTATTGGACTCGCACCCCCTTCGGCATCGGTCATGTTATCATCCCGATCAGGCGCAACGGCCTGTCGCGAATCACCCACACCACCACCCAAAGGGTGTGCCTCACTAACATCATGCATATCATTCTCAAAATCGAAGTGAACATGAGACGGTTCCGCTGAGGCCATGGTATGCACGTGCTTACAAATAGAGAATGGATTACCTTCAAAAGCGAACTCCAATTGAAGCGTCGTAGAAGAATTCCTCTTGCATGCACGGAAATCGAGAAGAAATCACCACTCGAGTCGTCAATCAACACATGCATGCAAAAAAGTGTGTTGCATGTAGCATGTCGTTGAAGATCCGTCCACCAAAAACTTCCAAACTTGGAGCATAGAAAACTCCTCTCACAAATTGAAAGAAGGAAAGTTGAAGGTGAAAAGGTCACTTTCCTTGTAGTTTGTGTCCTCCCTTGAAAGAATAAGTAGAGCTCTTTTGAAGAGAAGAACAACACAAGTGAAAAGGTGAAGTGGCTAGCACACTTGCCTTGGAGCTTGAGGTGGTGGGTTCAAAACCCCACTCCTTGGATGGTGAAGCCTCCCCCTTGTGCCACTCAAGTAAGGGAGAATTCTCGCGCGCTCGCCAACGATCGCTCATCACCGATCGCCTTCGAGGACTGCCGGTCTGCCTTGGTCGCCGCCTTAGGCGTCCGCTTCTGTGGTGGCCGTCTGGTAGGGCCGTACAGACGAACGGGTAGGCGGCGGAGACGCTCGCTGTGGGCTGTTCACGCAGCCGCGCGTAGGTTGCGGCTGCGCTCGTGGAGGTCACCGTACGGGCGGCAGCTGCGCTCGTTTCTTTTGCTGCAGCGTCGAGCTCTTTCTCGTGCAGGTCACGCCTGCCGCCGCCGCTGGCTCTGATACCAGTGTGACACCTCTGCTACGGCGGCTGCGTCTTCCTCAAGCCGCCATAGCCTAGGCGTGGAGAAGAAGAGAGGGTGGAAGTCGGTTCACCTCCCAACCATATAATGACGAGTTAGGGTTTCTCGTTGGGTTTTATACCAAAACCCTGGCCTGTGTCCACACCTCCTAGCCCGGCCGCCCATCTTACTTAAGAGCCGTGCTAACTTAGATGTGTACACACATCGACCAAACCCTAACGCCCATTAATCCCTGAACCCCGCTAGCACTAATAATACTCTCGAGACTCCGAAAGCTATTAACTTATGCTAGGGTTCGACTTCCGTAGGACCATAGTCCTGACATGCTCTCCCTTTGATCTCTCTCTCTCTCTCTCTCTCTCTCTCTCTCTCACTCCATGCTCTCCCTCCATCTTCTCCTCTCTCTCTTTCTCCCTCTCTCCGCCTGTCTTATGCTCATTTCTCGCTTTCTCACCACCTCCTCCCCCCTTCTCCCCATTTACAACCCACTGCAACCAACTTCTTTTCCCTCTCCCTCCCCCTCTCCCTCTCTGTATTTATCCCTCTCTCTCCCTCACCCTCACCCTCTCTCTCAACACTCTCTCTCCCACTACCTACTCTCTCCCTCACTTTCTCTCTACCTCTTTCAATCCACACCCTAATGTATGATCTATCTACCTCTGTCTATCCTTCTCCCTCTCTCTCTTCACCTGTCTTATGCTCATTTCTTTGCTATCCTACTCTCATGTCTATCCTTCTCCCTCTCTCTCTCCACTTGTCTTATGCTCATTTCTTTGCTATCCTACTCTCATGTCTCTTACTCTATACAATGCCTCTCTCACCTACTCTCATGTCTCTATCTTCCCTATCCCTCTCTCTCTACACACTCTCTCTCCCCCTCTCCCTCTCCCTCTCCCTCTCCCTCTACGCACATTCTCTCTCTATCTCCTTATACATGCACTCTCATGCATGCTCTCTCCACCTTTGTTTATCCTTCTCCCTCTACACACACACTCTCTCTCTACCTCCTTGTACATGCACTCTCGTGCATGCTCTCTCCACCTCTGTCTACCCTTCTCCCTCCCTCCCTCTCTCTCTCTCTCTCTCTCTCTCTCTCTCTCTCTCTCTCTACCTCCTTGTACATGCACTCTCATGCTCTCTCTCTCTCTCTCTCTCTCTCTCTCTCTCTCTCTCTCTCTCTCTCTCTCTCTCTCTCATTGCCACCATACGCTCTCCCTTGCTGTCCTTCCCTCTCCCTCTCTTTGTCCATGCCCTCCCTCCCTCTGTCCCTTAAACTCTATTCTCCCCCTTCTCATTCTCCCCTGCAATCTCTCTCTCTCTCTCTCTCTCTCTCTCTCTCTCTCTCTCTCTCTCTCTCTCTCTCTCTCTCTTTTCAAATAGCAATAAACATGTCTCAATGCTATGGAACATGTCATCCACCTTATATTTTTCAAATACATGAGTTGGCTCTTGTAAATGACCTAGATGCAGACATGATGGGCGATCCTTGGTGTTGTAAAGGCTATTGTTGTTGTCTACGCGGTACATACAAGACTCCTATTGTAAAACATGGTGACCTTAAAATTTACACACATAAAAATAAATAAACTAGTTTAGTTGTATAATACCAGATAGTAAACACCTATACTCATAATCATTTCTACTCCCCAAGTGCACCTCATACTTTAGCTGTGTCTGTTTGCCCAAATGTTCTACAGTCAGTGTAGGTCTAGCCTTATGCTCGGGGGTACTTACAAAGGGAGCTATGGTTGGGTCATGAGCTAGCCAGCAACCCAACTTGGTGTGCGAATAGGCCCAAAATAATGCAAAGAAAATGTAGAAGATTACATACATAGTTGCCATGCATTTCAAAAATGTCTCATACATTTGCGAAACATTTAAAATACATTCCAAACCTTCATGGGTTTACCAATGTTACAAATCCCATGTTCTCTAGCAGGTATGCAACCTCTAAATCCTAATAATTACAATTAGGAGGTTAACAAATATTCAAAATAAATAGGAGAAAACCCTAATTGGAAGGATAGGCTATAGAGGGCTAATTAGCCAATGCTTGGGTTGGCAAATGTGAATTAGAAAGGCCTAAGGGGACACCTAAAGGTATTAATTAAAGGATTAACACAAAAGCCCCAAAGAGGTTTATACCTTAAAGAAGTAATTGGCCACATGGCAAGACCCAAAAAGAACAAAATAGATGCGAGAACTAAAAGAACAAAATATTCAAACACTAACTAGTATCACTCCAACAGGTAAGGGATGTATACAACCCAACCTCAGCAACACAACAGGTAAGGATACAGCCGAGCCTCAGCAACACATGGCATATCTTAGACTATAAAACACAATAGCCCATGCATGTGTAATAGCCCACCACCGATGCACCACCTCCTGACCAACCCCATCACGAGCTGGTGGTGAGGGTGATTCACCCTCACTAGTAATGTAGGGTGATGTTGTATCAATATCTCTACATATCGGACCTAATCACCCACCACCACCTCTTAATGGGTGAGGGTGAATAAGGTGGTGATGAGGGTGACAAGAATGGTGGGGTACCCAAGGCCATGGCTGGGGCCACAACAAAGGCATCACCATTTTCCAGAAGACTTCCCACAAAGGCAATGTCCTGGTCATAGTCACTGCCCACCCTGCCTCCTTCTTCTGTGAGTTCTCATGCCTCTTCTCTGTGTTTTAGGGTTTAAATAATGCGTGCAAGGGGAGGGGGAGGATACGTAGCTTGCATGGCTGTGGCTGGGTGCGCGTCGTTTTGGCTGCACCTATTATTGTTATGGTGTTGCTTGTGTGGCTGGTTGGTGTCATGGTGCATGAGCTGCGGCTTACGTTAAATATCAGGGTGCCTGCATACGTGTCACCCCGCGGGCCCAGTCACCTGGTCAATGGCCAGTGGGCCCATTTGTAGACATATGTCCATAAGGTGTTATATGGACATGTGTGTATATCACAAGTGTGCACATGGTGTAGTGGATAGGAGCTTCGCCTCCCTTGGCAGGGACATAGGTTCAAATCCCAACAAATGCATCGACATACGGACGTGTGTTCATAACTCTTTTGCACCAGTGTCTAGACCGAGGCGGTCACCAGCTAGGTGACCGCTCATGCTGGGTGCCATGTATGCAGGCACTTCAAAATTTAACGTGAGCCACGAGCTGCCCACGGTGTGTGGCTGGAAAATGAGAGAGTTGGAGCGGGTCGGCTTGATGAGGTGAAGGAGGTGAAGAAAGCCAGCTTGATCAAAGCGGTGATACATAGCAAGTAAACCACCAACACAATGACAAACACTAGCACTAGGGTGACCAATAGAAAACGATTGCATCAAGGTGGCTTGCTAGAAGAGTCGTGGGTGCTACTACACAACGAACTCGGAGGTGTTGTGGCAGAGTGAGGAGAATATCTAAAGAGAGAATGTGGTGCTATAGCCCAATAGAGAGAAGGTGGCGCCCATCAGTAGCACTAGAGGAGGAGGTTTCGGAGCTAATACCAGAGGTGATAAAGCAGCACAAGGAAGGGGTGGGTGTCGCAGAGGTCGGGGGCGCATATGGGTATTGACGCCCAAACCCCCCTCCCAAAGGCAAAAAAGGGGGGCGCATATGGGCATTGACGCCCAAACCCCCCCTCCCAAAGGCAAAAAGGGGGACATATCGGTGCACCGACACCTGAACCCCGCCTCCCCCCTCTCTGGAACCTTCTTGACAATTTGGTACACAATGGCTCCTTCATCCATAACCACCAACATCATCATCATCATCACCATCATCATTATCATCCCTTCCTCGACTTGTGTGCTCAAACTTCCCAAATCCATCGCCGTCGATCAAAAATCTAAGAAGATAAAATTATAAAGCTATTGGGCTACCCTTTCTCTCCACTTAGAGCCCACAACATGCCCGGACTCCCCTTCCATCATCTTAGTGATACTGGTGCCCTTGACTTGGAATCTCCCTTGCCTTCTAACTAAGGCTTCTCCCACCCTTTCCATGGAGCTCAAGAACACGCCTCTACATCACATCATGCAACCAAATGTTTCAATGGCACATCCAAGGCCCCCTTAGCTCTAGCCAATAACAAGGAAATTGGTAGCAATCAAGGTCCTATTGAGCATTTTTCTTCTTTATTTGCATCTGGCCTACATGGCAGTGTTGACAGAGAACATGATTTGGCAGCCAGAATACATGATTTTATGGAAAATGGCAACTGCGGATCAAATTTTCCACAGAGCAACGATGCTGAGAACGCTTCGCGCAATGGCCCCAAGCTTTTGGAGACTCTTCAGGTACTTGATTTTTAGAAATTCAAATCCTTTTCACATTGTTTATTTTAATCCTTTGTTGAATGATTTATGTGGCCCTCAATTTTGGTGTGCTTCCCAGGCTCTAAAATTCAATGCCAGTCCTCTTGAGAAAGAACTGCTATTTTCATTGCCAAGTCCATTTTGCAAGGATCTTGTCACATGGTGTAACCCCTCATCGCCTGCCCTGGGATCCTTCTCTTTGAAGATTCAATCGGGTTTCTCCCCATCTGGGATCCATTGGATCTTACTCTCCGCCACCCTCGCGCAACCCAACGACCCGGCCTATATAAAGATATGGCTACGTCGAATCCCTCTTCATTTGGCCAATCCCCAGTGGTTCCATCTAATATCTAGTTGCTCAGCCTTATCCTGCTTGGTTTGTTGGCGCCCAAGGCCTCATGCGCCTCTTTGTACAAAGCCTCAAGTGCCTTCCCCCCCAACACTTGTATTTTCCTGAAGGCTTTTTTTTCTATGTGTGCGACCAATCCTTGTTTAGATTCAAGCTCAACTAGTGCTACAACAGACATTGATGACCTGCCTGTAATAGCTTCCGCACTCATGTCACTAGAATAGTTGGTGAGATTATGGTTGATATGCTATCAGCGGATGACAGGCTGTGTGACAGCCACTTTGGAGTACTAGAGTTATGGAATAGCTATAGCGCCAGCTCATATAGTCAGGTTCACACTATAGACCGACTACTTTGTATGTTGTTGTAAGAGAGTACTTTCCCTTTATGTATGTATTCTTATCTTTGTTATATGGTTGTAAAGAAGAGAAGAAGATAGAAGAAAATTTAGACATCCATCTCTCTTGTGTGTGTGTGTGTGTGTGTGTGTGTGTGTGTGCTTACAAGGGAACTCAAGCTCTCTCTCTCTCTCTCTCTCTCTCTCTCTCTCTCTATGTTAAGGATACCCTACCCTAACCGTGTCATGGGAAGTTGCCTATCCGCTGAGCTTGAGCATTGCTAAAGAGATCCACCGTAGCTGCTCGTCACTTCGCCTAACTGTGTCATGGGAAGTGATTAGCCCTTCACTCCCAAACCCTAACCCTAACCCTAAGCACACACAAATGCTAGATTAGAGTTGCAAGAGAGAGGGAGAGAGAGAACACTCCACTTATATTGCACAAATGGGAGAATGAGTTAAAAACAAGAGAAATTGGCTTTTATAGTTCCAAGCCTTTTCCCACTAGGCTGCCCGGGAGTAAGTGACCTGGGGCACCCAAAACATAGTTACAAGGCTTTTCTCTATGGTTTGGCCAACTAACCAAGATCCTCTTGTCTGTCCTTTGAATCTCAATACTTGGGAGCGTCTTTAGGGAGTGTCTCTCATCAAATGACGAGATTTACAATATAGCACGGGCACCCATTACATAAGTGTGCAGACATAGTTGTCATAGGAATGTGTTAACCAATATGTTAGGAATGTGTTAACCAATATGTGGTTGACACTCTCCCCCACATTCTCTTTATGGTATCAGAACTTCGATTTGTATGAGAGAGAAGGAGAGGCAAGCAAGAGGCAAGAACAAGCAAGCAAGGAAGTGGTACACAGATAAGAGCATTACCATCTCTTTCCCTTTTTGGTTTAGGTACAACACCCCTTGGTAGCTTCGGAAGCTACACATCTCCGATTGAGGAGATGTCTTCACAGGCTTGGAGGTACACAATAATTTTTACTACAGTTTTTTGACCAGAATTGCGTTTCGGTCGCGTCTCGATCTCTCTGTTCTATCAGTATAAGGTATTTTTGACAGTTTCAGGAAGTTCTAGTTGAGTATTCTCTGCTCAAAATCTCGTTATTGCAGTGTAGTAGTGCATTTTGGGAGTGCACACAGTGTTTGCACATATATTGTTGACATCGGGTGTATGTACATGTACTTTGGTCAGACCTGGTGACCTACAGGTTATGCTGAAGTACCATTGTAGTAGTCATAGAAGATACTGTTGTGTTATAGGTTGCATACAGATATTGTCTATTGTAATTTTTTTATTGTTGAAGGAAAACATGTCTGGTGACAGAATCAACCAGATTGTCAGTGAGAAGATGTACAAGAACGACTTGCATTCTTGGAAGTTCAGAATCACCAATTTCCATATGGGTAAAGGATTTTAGGACTATGTCGAAGGAGACAATAAGGAGCCTCCTGAGGGTGCAAGGAAAGTCATGTATTGGATTTCAATTAGTGTCACAGACACGATGATAGGACACATACAGGATGCCACACTCTAGCAGTTGTGGAAAAGAATCTGGTGTAGATGTTCCAGACCAACACAAAGGCCAAGGAAATTGCAGAGCTCAAGCAAGAGCTGCATACTATGGAAAAGAAAAGCATGTCAATCAATGAGTATGCTTTAAATATCAAGGGAATTGTTGAATCCCTTGGGTCTATCAATGTATCGGTGGAAGATGAGTGTTTGTTTGAATGGGCTTGGAAAAGAGTACAAACCATCCAAGACTTCCATCGCAGTAAGAGAGAATATTCCCAACTTTTGAGGCTTGGTGTTTATGCTGGTCATAGAAGAAAAGTCCTTAGGTGAGGACTCTTCTTCACAAATCAAGAACACATCAGAACAAGTCTTCTACTCCAATTGAGGTAGACATTGAGGTAGAGGTCCTAGTCGAGGCTAAGGTGGTGGCCGACAAGGAAATTAAAATTTTAGATATTCTGGGAAAAGTGAAGAGGTGGAGAGAATCAGGGAAAAGAGGTGGAGTGAATCATGGAGAAATCAGTGGGATTTGATGCTTGGATGTAAGCTCTATAAATTGAGGCATTGCCCTAATGAGAACTTGCTGGTTTTTTATTATCCATGCCTACATTAATCTATTTGTTAATTATCCACTAATTATATCTTAATTATTTACTAATCACTTTGTTAATGATGTTGATTCTAGTGTTTAATCCACCATAGCTCATCACAATGCTCTAATTTCAACATGGTATCAGAGCCATGCTAATTTTTGAGCCCATTATCTTGCTAATTATTTTGCTAATTAGGATTAGTAGAAAATTATAATTTTTTCTCTTTTTTCAACTCACCTCTGTACCCCCAACCAGTGGAGGAGCTCCCTCTCCTTGCACACATAAAATTAGGCCAAACCCTTATAGCACATGATAGGTATCTCATAGCTCTTCAAGCTCATCTAAACAACGTAGTAAACCGCCGCTAGATGAAGGAGAAATCGCTGTTTTAGCAGGCTATATTTTTCAACAGAAGATCTCAGATCTACACTCACTCAGGGTGAATCACTCTAATTCCTCTTAGCCCAAGGTGTTTTCAAGCATGCTCTACAAGCTGGTAAAGACAGAATTCAGTTTCATCAAGTCTACAATGAGATCCAAGTTCTTCATTAAATTCTGCAGGTGACTTTGGTAAAACAGAGATTAAGCTTTCAATATTTGGTCAAATCTTGTGTTTCTTGGCTTAATCCTCTACTAGACTCATTTCTATTGATGGCTTTGAAAGCATTTGAGCTCATTTGAAGTCTAAGGCACTAGATCTAGACTCCCCGCATACTCTTTTTTTTGCACACAAAATAGTGGATTAATTTGCTAATCAGTGATGCTAATCACTGTATTTTGGTGAAATTGAGGGTTCAAATTAACCATTAGGTATCTGATAGAGATCCCTATAACTTCAGATTGCAATTCGGAGTTGGTTTGATACTCCAACCATTCCATACAAATTGGTTACCCTTGATTTAATGTAATTTCTGGGAAAATTATGCTGATAAATTTGTGATAATCATCATTTTGCATTTAACCCTTGGTTAATGCCTGTAAATCTCACTCAAATTTAAGATTATTCACAGCCAGAGTTGCATTTGGAATGTGCATAAGAATGAATGCTATACGCATTGGGCATATTGCATCAGTGTAAATATGGGATCAAACACTGCCCTTGTCCAGAATAAGGCAAGAGGTAAGACCTCCCGCATAAATTTGGGTTTGCATTACATAATGACACAAGATAAACATCAAAAACCCAAAGGAACTGTCAGCAAAACATTGAAACATGTTGCTCACATGGAGCAAGAAGACCTGACGGATGAGCTCATGGCCCCAGCCACCATGAAAGAAGAAGAATATCTCTTTCCAAGAAGAAGATCCACACCAAGAAGATCTAAAGGAAGACATGGACACGAGAAGAGAAGCGGCCCCAAGAAGACTGAAAGAAGAGATGAACGCGTGGAGAGAAGCTGCCACCACGACAAGAAGACTGAAGACAAGAGAAGATGTGAGGCTCCAAAGAGTGAGGAGCCATGTGAAAATCTCTGAGAGAGAGAGAGACAGAGAGACCCCACAACCCAATGTAACCTGCCCCAACAAAGTAAAACCACCTCTGAGCCACCGATGATGTAGGCCACGTGGTAGATAGATGTATGTGTGAGCACTTTAGTCAAGGTCGCGGGCACTTGTAGTAGCCTTGGACACATAGAGAGAGAGAGTGTCAAGGACTATGGAGTTTAGGGACTTGAGGAACTGGTCGCGGACTGTTAAGTAAGAGAGAAACTTGATATAGAGTCCAGGTGTGCTAAGATAACTTGAGGGGAGGAGTAGACACTGGTCGCGGACTACTAACAAGTAAGGGGAGGCAAACTTGGTATAGGGTCAGGGTGTACTAGGAGTATTCACTTGAGGGGAGGTGTTGAAAATACAAGTGAATAGGGTGTGTGCGGGAACAAGCCCTTGGTTAGAGGCTGTAAAAGAGAAGATGTAAATGTGAAAGAACCTGTGAAAAGGTGAGAAGAATCTATTGGGAGAGAATAAAGGGTAGCATGAGAAGATTTAGGAAGTGTGGAGATATTCTGGGAGATATTCTGGGAAAAGTGAAGAGGTGGAGAGAATCAGAGAAAAGAGGTGGAGTGAATCATGGAGAAATCAGTGGGATTTGATGCTTGGATGTAAGCTCTATAAATTGAGGCATTGCCCTAATGAGAACTTGCTGGTTTTTTATTATCCATGCTTACATTAATCTATTTGTTAATTATCCACTAATTACATCTTAATTATTTGCTAATCACTTTGTTAATGATGTTGATTCTAGTGTTTGATCCACCATAGCTCATCACAATGTTCTAATTTCAACATTGTGCAATTGAGTCTTGCTCTTGCTAATCATCTTGCTAATCTCTCTCCCTAATGCATGCTAGTGAGTGTGTGTGTGAGTAAAGATGGTTGAGTAGAGAAGAAGAAGATAGAAGAAAATTCAGCCATCCATCTCTCTCTTGTATCTTGCTCTGTGTTTGCTTGCTAGGGTTTGAAGCTCTCCCTCTCCCCCACATTCTCTTTATGTCCCCCTCTCTCAATTTATAGTATGAAAGCCTAGTTGCTCTCACATTAGGGTTTTGTTGACGCATTAGAGTGTTCGAAAAAGGGAAGCTACGGAGAAGGCATTGGAAAAATCATTGGAGCTATGAAGCCATATCTCAACACCAAATCTGAATCTTGGCTAAGAGGTGAGTGTAGCCAAACCATACTTGTGGATTTTTAGGATATTGGAGAAGATTCAAGCAAAAGAAATGGGCTACCTATGAGCTATTGGGATCTTTGAAAGCTTTGCCCATTGTGGATAAGGTTGTCATATTGAACATTAGGAATTTTTTGGACCCAAAGAGGCCCTCTTCTTATTGGTCCGTTGCTAATCACCAAAGAGGGCCTCTTGGATTAACTTTTGATTAGGAATGGACCAATAAGAAGAGGGCTAGGTGCACATTTTTTACTTCTTTGACCCTAGGGAGCCTAGGCTTTGGTTTGCTAATGGGGCCTAATTACTACTCTTGTCCCCCTACCTCCCTGGCCCAAACTTAGAGGTCCCCCACCAAGAATCACGCATATTAAAAACCCTAAAAATTAAAAAATTTTATTTTTTTCCCAAAAATGTGTTTTCTCTCTCAAACTTCCCCCCAACATACTCTAGGTTTGGAAAGCTCATTTTGAACCTCTTTCTTCCTCTTCTAAGCTCTCCATTGCTGTAGAAACTCCATACCTCTCAAGCTGTCCCTCCTTCTCAAGATGGATGAATGAGTTTATGTATGATGGTGAATGAAATCCAGTACAAGAGGCCCTTTTGATGCGAGGAAACTCTGAGTAGTAGACCGTCGAAGAAGCAAAGATGAGGATGGAGCTGAAGCACAGTCAGTGACAAAGTCTCGCGTCGATGTGAGGCAAAGGCTCTCCAAAGGTGAGGTGATGCAGACAAATGCAAATATGGATAAGAGTGGACTGAAGATAAATGTAGATCTACAAAGTAGAGAGGGCTGGTGTCCAAGGTAGATGATGTGCTGCCACCATCGAGGTAAGGTAGATGTTAGATGAGGTGAGCAGAGATGGACTACTATCCTGAATGGTAGATGTCGTTAGAGTGATGTGAGCAGAGAGTGAGCTAATATCCCAAATAGATGGCGAATGAGCAGAGAGTGAGCTAATATCCCAAATAGATGGCGAATGAGCAGAGAATGGGCTACTATCCTTGAACTGTGCTATAGGTACAAGGAACGAAGTCTCCTTCTTCTATGTACAGTGATGCATATATAAAGAAGGAAAAACAATGGCTGCTGCAAGTATAGGGTACTCTGTTTATAAGATCCCTGTTCCCACCGAGCAACGGATTCAGGATACTAGCAGCGAAAGTAGCACTTCTCGCGCGGGACAGGGGTCCCACATTCGGAGCGGATATCCAAATAAGAGACTAATCCGTCGGTTGTTCCAAAACCGAACCCGGAAAAACTTCCTTTACCGGAAAGCACGGGCGATTCCACCAGGAAAACTTTTTACTCTAATGTAGTCAAGAACATTTCTGATCAAGCTGATCCAATTGCATCTTCAAGATACTTGATCAGATCAAGGAAGAAACTTGCACTTGGATCATTGAGATCAACGCTTTTTTTCCCATTCAAGAGGCACAGCCGTTGATTCCTATCCATAGAACAATTACTGTCCAGGATTTACTTTATCTATCGTAATAACAAAAGTTGAGTCTCGATTTACAGATCCATCAGTCCAGCCTAACCCCATCCAGTCCCATGGGTTAGCCAACCGCCCAACCACTGTAGTGATGGGATCCAATTAATAATTTGGTTAGGTTTTGTCCTGGGTACCAAGGAAAAGAGTTCCAAGGCCCCCTAGCCGGAAGTTCATACAAAATAAAACTAGTCACACCACTTACACACCCAATATGAAATTGCCTTTTCACAAATTCAACTAGTTTTAAAACAATCCTTTAATAAAACCATAGTATCACTGATCACCATCTTCCAAATTATTCGGTTGATTCAATTTCCCATCATTCCTTCATCAGAGTATCTATGGCATCATTGGCAACTAGAACGCTCACCACCTGTCCACTCAGGGGCCGTTTCAATAGTTCCTAGCCCATAATACTCGACAATATAATCACTTATCAAGATGGACTCTCGTTGAAGATCAGCAAGATCAACCAACAGATCCATATAAAGAGCCATGGACTCATCCATTGAAGACCAGCAAGGTCAATCAACCAGATCCATGCCCGATTTCAGAAAACAACTCTTACTCCTTGTTCCAATATCTTCCTCGACGCACGCATGGGTATCCTGGGTGACCCAGAGCCCGAGCACCGTATGGTCAGCATCCTCTAGGATCCTTCGCAGGTGACCTAGCGCTTCACTCATAGGCCGCTTCCTTGGCCCCTCATCCACCGTACACCGGAAGCTCACCATTTTAATCGCACCGAGGCTAGTCAAGACCTCGGCCGACCTTGCTACGCGAGACGTCCTCCATTGACTCTCCGTCAGCAGTTGTAACTTTATCAGTTAGGTCTCCACGACCTTAATCACAAGATGGTCAAAATGCTTTCCCAACATTCTTGACATAAAACAGACATTTACAAACAGCATTTACAAACAGTCACAAAATACAGTTTCTATATTAACTCTCATTTTTCCACATTATCCCTCATCAATCCACATTGCTTATTCCACATTCTAGTTATATGTGTACTCATCCCATCACATCATTTTTCATCTCATCACTTCAGATTCCTTCACATCACATATCATATATTCACATCCATACATATATCCACATCCACATCCATCCATCCACATCTACATCCATGCATCTATTTTCACATCCACATCTACGTGCACATTCATGCATCCTCATCCATACATCCACATCTACATGCACATTCACATCCATACATCCACATCTATATGCTTACATTCACATCTACATGCATACATCCACATCCCATCCATGCATCTACATCGACATCCTCATTTACATCCATACATCCACATTCACACTCACATCTACATGCATACATCCATACATACACATCCACATTTACATCCATATTCTCACCCTATCACAACCCATATACGTCTTATCCCATCACATACACTTCTTACCTCATCCCATACACATCCTATCACTTCTTAACTCATCTTATCACATCCTAACTCATCTCTTATGCATACATCTATGCATGAAATTCAATTATGCTAAAAGTAACTCTTTTATAATAAAATATTCATCTCTTATGCATACCTCTATGCATGAATTTCAATTATGCTAAAAGTAACTCTTTTATAATAAAATATTCATCTCTTATGCATACCTCTATGCATGAAATTCAATTATGCTAAAAGTAACTCTTTTATAATAAAATATTCATCTCTTATGCATACCTCTATGCATGAATTTCAATTATGCTAAAAGTAACTCTTTTATAATAAAATATTCATCTCTTATGCATACCTCTATGCATGAAATTCAATTATGCTAAAAGTAACTCTTTTATAATAAAATATTCATCTCTTATGCATACCTCTATGCATGAAATTCAATTATGCTAAAAGTAACTCTTTTATAATAAAATATTCATCTCTTATACATACCTCTATGCATGAAATTCAATTATGCATAATATAAAAATCAATTTCTCTAGGATTATAATGTATATCTTTCAATTAATCTAGGATGATAATTCCTAGAATATGGTAGGAAATCCTCTTTTCATGCTTTGAATGAAATTATTTTATGTGTAAATTTTTATAAAATTTTACCATAGCTCCACTACTATAACTAATAAATCTCAATTATTTTAAAAGATAGTTTATCTTTAAGGGAATGATTAGAATGATCCCTAATTGGATCATTAACCCTTAATGGATTAAATAAAAAATAATCATAAACTAAAAGCATAGATAAAAAAACCATTAATTTGTTCTCAAGTATAGATTAATCTTGGATTAAGGAAAAGCTTTATGAAAAGCTTCATTTGGATTAAGAATGGGTCATGAGTATGACTATTTCTTAAGTGAGAGAAAGAAAAACCATTAGAATTAAACATAAATGGAAATTTATGTAATTTCTTACTATCATTAATCAATTAACTTTAATAGCATTCAAAAACCATACCAATTAAGCTTCTCAAGCTTGAGAGGAGTTGAGAAGAGAGAAACATTGAGAAATTATAGAAAGGATCAAAATTCACCATACTTACCTTACAAATTGCTTGATTCTTTGTTCACGGTAGAGGCCCCCAACCAATCAATTGGTTTAGTATGTTGATGGAGCCACCAATGGGAATTGAAGAAAGAGAGAAGTGTCAAAAACTAGTGAATTATTAAAGAATTCACAGTTCTTGGCTTAGGTGGAGTAGAGTAACAATGCATAAGACACTATATTTTTTTCAACAAGGGGAGGCTTCTATTTATAGGAAAAATTGAGCTCCTAACCAAACAAACTGATTCTAGAATTTTCCAAGTCAATTTGGTTGAATTTGGACTAGATTTGGACCTAGTTTGGTTACTTTTTGATTCGGTTTGGTTCCATTTTGATTTGGTTTGGTTCAAGAGAGATGAGAGATAAAAATATCACATTATTTTTGAGTTTAAAACTCAGTCAAGCATGTGAAATATGCACCTCCTTTAAAGAACTCCCCTTCCTTACATATGTGTCAAAATGGAATGATTATACCCAAAATATCTCATATTTTTAATATTGCTCATAGTTTTTTACTAATAAACCTTGTACATTTTCAACTCTTCATCTTATGTGAGCATTTACTCATTTTTGGATACTCAATTTATCTCATTTTTTTGATATTACTCATAGTTTTTTACTAATAAACCTTGTACATTTTCAACTCTTCATCTTATGTGAGCATTTACTCATTTTTGGATATCTTCTTTTACAAATAGGATTTATCTCCTCCCTACACATGAATTGATGCTATTGGCCCATAGGAACCTTAATTGGACCATAATCCAAAAATTTTTGAAAATCTAGACCCTTAGACTAAGGTTCTTTATACCTATTTCCAATTAATTCCAATTGCACATTGGAAAATTCTTTCTGAATTTCTGTTTCAGGGGAATTCATTTTAATAAGGTGAGATATTTTTCTATCCAAAAATATTCAAAATTTGAATATTCTCTCTCTAGAATATTTTCTCTCTCTAGGTTAAAACAGTTAGAAACAAGGTCTTTATATTTCTGAAGAGGGATTGATTACAGGGGAAGATACTGGACATCAGAAAGGGGTTGGGAGAGGAATCTTACACTGTTACTGATCCAGAGAAGGAGTCCGATGACTGCTATGTATAGAAAGTGATGGTGATAATCAGCCTGATGATGAAGAACCGCCGGACATCAATAGATTTGTGATAATTATGTTGTTTTGTGTTGGTTGAATTATGAAGTTTTTGTATATATATGGTGTTGGGCTACTGGATAAAGATAAAGAAAACCATAATAAATCCCTTTATGGTTTTCTTTATATATACGGCAAGATAAAGAAAACCATAATAAATCCCTTTTTTGGTCTGGAAAAATACCAGATTTGGGTATATTTTCACACAGGCCCTCTCAGGCCAAAAGGGAACCATGAGAGAAGATGAGAAGGATGGTAAGTGGGTGAAGAGGAACATGAAGAAGTATTTGGATTTGGGTAAGTTTGGTTGTGGCGGGTGTAGATCATGTTCTCTTCATCTTTTGTAGGGTATTTTGAGTTTGGGCTGTACTAGATCTAATGCCACAATGTAAGAGGGTTTCACATGCATGAATTTCCATTTTTAGGTTTTCATTCATACATGAGCCCCAAACACAAAAAATAGAATGCTATGCAAAGGGTATGCAAGATGGTAAATGCTATGTAGTGTGTTCTCACATGAGCAATGCCCTCATGGGGTTTTCACTGACTCATGTGCCCATTTTACAACAATGATAAATAATCTTAATGGAGAGGATGGTCCCCCTCTCAAGATGCTGAGGGTGATGGAGGACCGATACCAATCCTGTTGAGATATCAAGCTCAACTCCGCCAGATTGATATCATTAGTAGAGTGTGGACACTAGGACATTAGTTTGTGGACTATAATGGCCGACCCTAGATGCCGGAGTGTGTGGACATTTAGTCTAGGTTTACTTTAGTGTGAAAACACATCATTATGTGAGTGTAGCTTGTGTGGAGAATAATGAAGCAAAGCTATGGTGCTTCTCTATCTTGTGTTGAATTAGAATATAGATCTGGTGTGTGTCTCCTATGTATTGCCCTCTTCTATTTCTTATTATGGTATCAGAGCCTGAGTGGCTAAAATTTGAGTTGTGAGAAAGAGGGAAGAAACTGTGAAGAAAGCCATTGGAGCTTGGAGACTTGTGAAGCTATCGAGCACAACAACAAATCAACAGATATGAGATCTTGGCCTATCCGATAAGAATAGCTAAACACCCTTGAGCAGTTTGCAGGTAAATCTGACAAGAACAAAGCAAATCTGAGTTGCCAAAGAGCAAAGCAAAAATCTGGTTTTGAAGCTTTCCATTGAAGCTTGCAAGAGTCAGATGATGTTTTACTTACTATGCATAAATTCCATTTTAATGAGAATAACACTTTCAAAATAAAAATAAATCTTTTATGTATCTATCTATGCATAAATTCAATTTCAATGAAAATAATACTTTCAAAATAAAAATAAATATTTTATGCATCTTTCTATGCATAAAATCAAAATTAATAAGAATAATGGTGTTAGAAGACATCATTCCTAAACTTTTGAATGCTTGGGCCCTCAATTTGGACAACATTTGAAGGAATTAGAGTGGGATTAATCTCTGGTTACCTATTTTTTCTCAAAACAGAGAATTGGATTAGTATACATTTGGGTTGTACACATCTTGAAGAGTGTTTATATGCAACATTGAGCATGTTGGGATGATGATTCATGTTTCCCACACTTGACTGAAGTATTACATTGCAAATTGATGCATTTGGAGCCTGGAGAAGTGTTCCAAAAATAGGGTATTCCGAGCCTTCAAAACAGGGTATTTGTGAAGTGATTTTGACATCACTTGTGAAGTGTTTTGAAACTTTGAAGTGTCTGGGACATTGTTTGGAGATTATTTGGGCTATACATAGCTCATTTGTAGGTGTTTGAGCTTGTGGCATTGTGTTGCCAAGATGGGTGATGGTCCCGTACAAATTGTTTGTGAGAAGCTTGATAGGAACAACTTCCACAAGTGTGGAAGTATAGGATGACAAATTTTCTGAAAGGCAAAGGCTATTGGGCCTTGATTACAGGTGATGAGGAGGAGCCAAGGCTCCGAGTGGAGAATGTAACTCTCACACAAAGGATGGCACACATGACATGGACAGAAAGAGCATTTAAAGTGTTGCATTACTTCTCTATATGTGTGTGACAGATGCCATGCTTTGTCATATACAAGATTGTGGAACTCCTAAGGAAGCATGGGACACTTTGGTGAAAAATGTACGACACCAATACGCATTTTAAAGTAAAACAGTGGATATTTGAGGCCTTGGGGTCATGTAGGAATGGTCCTTACACCCAATGTGCATGAAAATAATGGCTCTAGGGCCATTCTTGGATGCCCCATGGCCGTCTCCCAAAATGACCTTGAGGCCTTGGGGTCATGCAAGAATAGCCCTTATGCCATTT
Organism: Cibotium barometz; assembly: GCF_041138505.1. Taxonomy (NCBI): domain Eukaryota; kingdom Viridiplantae; phylum Streptophyta; class Polypodiopsida; order Cyatheales; family Cibotiaceae; genus Cibotium; species Cibotium barometz. The sequence goes on along the minus strand of NC_141048.1, from coordinate 28,388,985 downwards.
TTTCACCTGTTGTATATGAGAAGAATGGCCCTAGGGCCATTCTTGGATGCGCCATGGCCATTCCAACATGACCTTGAGGCCTTTGGGTCATGGAATAATGGCCTTGCATGAAAAGAATGGTCCTAGGGCCATTCTTGGATGCCCCATGACCATTCCAAAATGACCATGAGGCCTTGGGGTCATGCAAGAATGGCCCTTGGGCCATTCTTCCACGTGTTGTGCATTAAAAGAGTGGTCGTAGGGCCGTTCTTGGATGCCTCCATGTCCATCCCAAAATGACCTTGAGACCTTGGGATCATGTAAGAATGGCCCTAGGTCCATTCTTCCACCTGTTTGTGCATGAAAAGAATGGCCTATGGCCATTCTTGGATGCCCCCAAGGAAATCCCAAAATGAGGCCTTGGGGTCATGCAAGAATGGCCCTAGGGCCATTCTTCCACCTGTTGTGCATGGAACGAGGTCATTATTGGGAGCCCCATGGCTATTACAAATGACCTTGATGCCTTGGGGTTGTGCAAGAATGGCCCTAGGGCCATTCTTCCACCTATTGTGCTTGAAAAGAATGGCCCTAGGTCCATTCTTGGATGCCCCCTTGGGGTCATGCAAGAATGGCCCTAGGGCCATCCTCATGTTGTGCATGAAAAGATTGGCCCTTTGTCCATTCTTGGATGCACCCATGGAGCCTTGGGGTCATGCAAGAATGGCCCTTGGGCCGTTCTTGGATGCCCCCATGGCCACTATTTCATGCACTATGATGCATCATAAAGTAAAACAGTGGTATTTAAGGCCTTGGGGTCCTGTTATTAGGAATGGTCCTTACACCTATTGTGCATGAAAAGAATGGCCCTAGAGCCATTCTTGGATGCCCCATGGCCATACAAGAATGACATATAGGCCTTGGGGTCATACGAGAATGGTCCTTACACATGTTGTGCATAAAAATAATGGCACTATGGCCACTATTTTAGGCACTGTGATGCACTTTAAAGTAAAATAGTGGATATTTGAGGCCTTGGAGTCATGGAGGAATTGTCCTTGCACCTATTTTACATGAAAAGAATGGCCTGAGGACCATTCTTGGATACCCCATGTCCATCCCAAAATGACCTTGAGGCCCTGGGGTCATGCAAGAATGGCCCTTGGGCCATTATTCCAACCATTCTTCCACATGTTTTGCATGAAAAGAATGGCCCTAGGACCATTCTTGGATGCCTCATGTTTATCTCAAAATGACCTTGATCCCCTAGGGTCATGCAAGAATGGCCGTTGGGCGATTGTCCCAGCCAGGAGAACCTTTTCCTCTCCCACCTCTAGATTTCGATATCTAAGTTATAATTCAACTTCTTTAAATTTGATTTTCTGCCTAGTTGAAGAAGCTCCAACCATTGAAGAAGCTATGGAGTTGTTTTGTCAAATTCAAGTCATCCCACGTCCTACTTTCGCGCTCGCTTATTAGAAGACAATGAAATCCCCCTCCGCCTCTGCCTCCCACACCTCAACCTCCGCATGTACTCACCTCCCTCTTCTCACTTACAGCTTGTACTCACCTCCCTCTTCTCGCTTATGCGGCTGCTTTCGTGCGCTAGCTGTATAAACAAAGCTAAAGCTAGGGTTGCTATAATTTAACCATTATATTATGGTTATGTAAGCATTAACCATAATATAATGGTTAATATAGGTTAACTATTATATAATAAGTAATGTAACCATTACTCAATATATAATCATTAACCTATATTAACCATTATATTATGGTTAATATAATGGTTAGCCATTATATAATTGAAAATGTTTAATATATTGTAACACACACACACACAAATAATATTTATATGTTATCATATTTTTTAGGCACAAACATATATGTTGTATACTATACCAAGATTTTTAATTATTATATTAATATACAAAATAAATTGGTGATATATTATTACATTTATTATAGATTGTCATATAATATACCAACATTTACACTCACTTGTTTTATATATTCTATTTTATAAATACACTATTTTATCTTTTTTTCACTTGAAATAATAAAATAATAAGCTATTCACTAAAGTACATATTATTTCAAAGAAGCTATTTACTATAATTCTATTATCTTAATAACATCTATCTTTATTTTTCTAGAATTGATTTACTTATTTACCTTTTACACAAAAGCACACTTATTTTATATATTGTTCTTTCTTTTCTATTCTAATAAAAATATTTAAATAAATTAAAATAATATCAAAAGGAAATTCGAATTTCAAATTTTGGGAGAAATTTGATTTTCAAATTTTTTTGGGGGGAATTCAAATTTCAAATTTGCGGATATAACTTTGTTCATGGTAGCTTGGCCCTAGGGCCAAACCAGATTCTTTTGTGTGTGGTAGCTTGGTCGTCCCTAAGGAAACTCTAGATTCTCTTTTGTAGAGTAGGGCCAATGTAAATGGAGATTTGCCCTAGGGCCAAGCTACTCTCTTAGTCTATTTAGCCCATCCCTCCCAAAGTTTAGACCCAATTTCAAATTCCCACTCTCAATTGAAACTCTTTAGCCATCTCTCCCAAAGTTTAGAATGGTCCTAGGGGCTTGGCTACCTAGACCCTTGCTAAAGAATCTATCTTGGCCCTAGGGCCAAGCTACCATAAACAAATCTACATCATCTTTGCTAGCAGCTTGGCCCTAGGGCCAATCTACCAACAAAGATGTGGTTGCTTTGTTTGATGGTAGCTTGGCCCTAGGGCCAAGCTACCAACAAAGAGGATGTTGATTAGCTTCCATTTCCAACATGATCTATATGCCTTGGGTCATGCAAGAATATCCCTAGGGCCATGCTTTGATGCTCTAGGGCCAATCTTGCATGCTCTTTGAGGCCTTCAGGCCAAACAATGACCTTATTTGCCATGAAAAAATGGCCCTTGGGCCATTCTTGCACCAGTTGTGTATGAAAAGAATGGCCCTAGGGCCATTCTTGCACTTGTTGTGCATGAAAAGAATGGCCCTATGGCCATTCTTGTTGGCCCAAGAGCATGCAAGAAGGTTGGGTGGCACCAAGGCTATGCTAGAATGGTCCTAGGGCCATTTTTACATGCACAAGAGCATCAAGTCTGGCCCTAGGACCATTCTAGGATGCCCCATGGCTATTCCCCATGGCTATTATTACACCTGTTGTATAAGAAAAGAAATGCCCCATGGCTATTCCCCATGGCTATTCTTACACCTGTTGTATAAGAAAAGAATGGCCCTATGGCCATTCTTGGATGCCCAAGAGCATGTAAGAAAGCTGGGTGCCACCAAGGCCATGCTAGAATGGCCCCATATCCATTCTTGCACGTTGAAGAGCATCGAGAATGGCCTAAGGCCATTCTTGGATGCCCCATGGCCATTTCCAACATGATCTATGTGTCTTGGGGTCATGCAAGAATGGCCCTTGGGGCCATGCTTTGATGCCCTAGGGCCAATCTTGCATGCTCTTTGAGGCCTTTAAGGCAAAACAATGACCGTATTTGCCATGAAAGAATGGCCCTTAGGCCATTCTTACACCGGTTGTGCATGAAACGAATGGCCCTATGGCCATTCGTTTGCCCAAGACCATGCAAGAAGGTTGGTAGGTGGCACCAAGGCTATGCTAAAATGGCCCTAGGACCATTGTTGCATGCGCATAAGAGTATCAAGATTGGCCCTAGGGCCATTCTAGGATGCCCCATGGCCATTCTTGCACCTGTTGTATAAGAAAAGAATGGCCCTAGGGCCATTCTTGGATGCCCAAGAGCATACAAGAAGTTGGGTGTGCCACCAAGGCCATGCTAGAATGGCCCCATATCCATTCTGGAATTTAGAAGAGCATCAAGAATGGCCCTATGGCCATTCTTGGCTGCCCCATGGCCATTTCCAACATGACCTATGTGCCTTGGGGTCATGCAAGAATGGGGACATACATACCTTTCTAGCCATTCTATCCCTTTCAAACATACCCTAGTATTATGAACAAAATTGAGTGTATTATGTTTTCATCCTTGGAGATTTGCACAATCTACTCTTGACTCTATGATGTTATCATTGATAGTTATGGATGCTCAACCTGGAGACAAGGTCTTTATGATGCTAGCAAGTGAATGCGTTGGAGTTGGTTGCATCTCTAGAACAGATCCAGAGATGTTTTGCAGTGGCTTTAAGATCGGTCAAGGGAATGTGTCTGTGTTTGTAGAGAAATGTGTGAAGGATGTAGATCTTCCCCTTCAACTATGGATGCAAGAGATCTAAGAGGTGCAGTTTGTACTTCTGTCCATTGGCCTAAAGTTATGTTAATGCCTTTTAGAGATTCTCCAAATTTTGGAGAGCAAATGGAAAATGCAGATGGACAAGCTGGTCCTATGGAACCTCCAATTGTGGATGCTATACCAATGATATCTTTAGAGTCTGACGTCATGACTCGAGAGTCTTGGAAGAGCAAAAATGTCCTTTTATGGGATGAGAGCAACACCTAGATGATGTACGAGGGTTTGATACTATATGTGCTTCCAAAAACTGTGTCAACTTTGAACAACTTGGTGAGCATTTCATAGGTGTGGCTGTTGATAGGGCGCAAGAGGGTACATTAAGTGGAAATGGTTATGAAGTGGACATCATCAACTTAGTTAAGTGGCCTATCAAGCAAATTACAATGTTAGACAATACTCCATTGTAGCACTATGTAGCCTTTAAAGACATGCAGGGTGATGGCGAGCAGAACACTGTTGAGTATCCAATGGTGGCTCAGGAGGTCCCAACCTCAAAAAAGAGAAGCTATACTTTCATAAAAAGAACTCCAAATGCGACAAAACCACCAACTTAGAGTTTCTATTTGTCAATGGAATCAGTGCAAAGGGTTGCCTCTATTGATTGTTGTAAAAACAAATGTTGTCAGCTTGCAGATCACGACATGATAATGCGCATACGCCAAGATTTTTGGGGACAATCTCAAGAAATTCGGACAAAATATGTATATGATGTGCTCTCTCTGTCTTGGCTACAAGACTCAAAAATAAAGAAGATTAAATATGAATTTAAACTTAATGGGATGGGTGTCTGTTTTGCCGATCATGGTATGAGATGCGTGGAATACCGAAGACATCCTTTTACCGCTTACAGGGAAAAGTTTGAGGCTGGTGTGCGTCAACATATACATGGAAACACAAGGAGAGTCCAAAGAAGCCTTGAGCATACTGGTATGGCCAAAGCACTACTTGAGGATTTCATCAACATTAACTCAGAGTGGATGCCTAACAAGAGTAGAACTATGCTGGATGGCTCAAGGGAGACTCAGTTAAGGATACCCGGAACATACAAGCAGGTTGACATATTAGATGAGATCAATACAACGCTTGATCAATTGGGATATGAAAAGAAGTTATCCAAGTCTTATTTTGGGAGAATATGGAATCAAGAGTATCCCCACATGGCATTAACAAAGACAAGTGAGTTCTCTAAGTGCAGTTTGTGTAGTTCATTGAAGGCTAGAATGGGAGCCAAGCCAAGTCTACAGGAAAGAGCAAAGATCAAGGAGGAAATAAAAGTTCACATGAGTCAACAACGAAGTTGTAGAGACATGTACTATGCATGGCGTGCATTTTCAGAATTACAACCAGAGAAATATGTGTGCATCATCCATGATAAGATGGATCAAAAGAAGACGGACATTCCTAGACTACGAACAGTACCAAAGGACATAGATTCAGCATGGCAACTGTGCAGGTGGCATTGATTGGTATGATCACTCATGGACATGGGGAGGGGCATTACGGTCACTTTATGCTAAATGGGTTATGGCCATCGGATCCTAATCTCACAATTGGATCAATTTCATTGTGTTTGCATAACTTGGATAAGGACCCCCTTGGCGATCTAGCTACAAATGGGGCTTCAAGGAGCAATGTTTTGCTTCTCCATGCCTTGAGCTCAAGGGAAGCTTAGATTACTACTATGATACTGATGGTAAAGAGCTTATTGTCCAGCAGGTATCGAGCGACAATACACATGAAAATTCCACAACAACCATTGTTCTAGGAGAACATGCATCAGGTGTCCAAATGATTTACAAGGTGTCAATGTGATTTCATCTTTTTGTAGATTGCCAAAGAACTTGCTACTACAACTAGATAATTGTGCAGGTGAAAACAAGAATCGATATTTGTTTGCATATCTATCTCTTCTAGTTGCAAGGGGGGGTTTTAAAACTATTCAATTGGAATTTTTAATGGGTCGGACACACACATGAGGACATAGATGCAACGTTTAGTAGGTTCTCAAAAAAATTGAGAGTCGGACAGACCTTCACTTTACCACATTTGATGACACCTTAAGGACCACCTTAAGATCTTCACCAAGATACCAGTCAAGGAAGCCAAAAAAGCACAAGAAGAAATGTGCCTAGGTGGAGCAGATCAATCTCATGAGGAAGACTTTGACAGTGCGTGCCTTGAAGAGTTATGACTTTTGTGCTTTAAATTTGCATGATAGTAAAAATGCAACAGTCTCACTTATTTGAAATTTTTTATTTCTTATACAACCTAATTTGCAAACGAGATTGTTTTTCCACCATCATAATCTACCATCGTACTTGTTCAAGACTTGGTATTTAAATTTAAAGATTGTTTCATTTAATTGTTGCCATTGAAGGTAGAGTTTCATTTATTAGTTTGATCCACAATCATGAAGTCTATGGGTATTTATGTACAAGACATATGCGGCTTCCTTATTATGGTGTTTATCAACACCACCTTCCTACATGATCTATCTATCTCCTTGCAAGTATGGAATGTCCCAACGGCGATTCTTTACACACGTACAAATTCCCACTATAAGTGGGAAACTCCCAATTTATGCGAAACATACCAATTTCAAAATTCCCAAAATGCAAGATTTTTCCCATTTTATCTAATATGGACTTAGTGCCATTTGTAAGCTATGAGAGATTCATGGCAAAGAGTAGGCTTGAGGAGAGAAATTGAAAATGGTATTTATGTTAGGAGTGCAATTTTGGCAAAATGCCAATATCTTTGTCTATTTACCATTATAGAGCATGAAATGAGAATGCATCAATGGCAGAGATATTTAGTATTTCCAAGTAATAGAAGGCTACTATAAGTAGGATACACATCAAAATATTAATAAAAGAAACTTTCTAAAGGGTATAGCTTGCCAAGCATGATTATTGTGCAAACAAGTAAATTGTATTCTATGATAGAGTGAAACCCACCAGTGTGGACCACTTGAGGACTCGGGTAAGTGTTTTCATAAATAATGTAGTTGATAGTGTGGCTAGTATGACTGTTCCCTACTAGGAATTCCACTTTTGCAACTAGAAAGAACAAGATCACACGATTTGGTGTTATTACTAGAGAAAAGTACCATTGTTGAGTAATAGAGTATATTCTACTTGTGAAGCAACTTGCTAGTTAATTATGCATCTCTCACTTTTTTAAAAATCTTAAAAGATCACATATGGGCAATGCTTAAATATATTGAACCATTTCTTTATTTTAATAATAGTGTCCATTTCTAAAACATACCCCAATCTCTTCATAATTTAAATTTTCTTTTCTATATCAACAAAAAAATGAATATTTTATTTGATTTAACTCCCCATACTAACTTTTTGTTAGATTGGAGATCAACATAGTAGTAACACACATAGATACAACAAAGCAATGAGAGATAGATGGAAACAAAACATGAGAACGAGTGAAGTACAAGTGAAATGACATGGTAAGGTTACTTACACACTCAAAAGAGTGCGTGCATACACTCGGGGGAAAAAACACTCATAAGAGTGCGTACATATGCTCCAGGAAAAAAACCTCATAGAGAGGGAAAAAGTACCTTGGCCCATTATTATCATACGTTCACATATCACTACCATATAAATGCTACAAATCCCCCCTATAGTGATGATGTAAGCATGTTCAAGGATCATGTAGCTGACCAATCCCCTAATGGACATAAGCCCAAAGCTTTGCAAAAAGCTTCAAACTTCTCTCATGAGAGATCCTTCATGAACATATCTACCACATTATCGTGTGTAGAGACATAAGCTAGGGTAATTTCTCCTATAATGAGCCTCTCCCTAATATAATGATAATACACCTCAATGTGCTTTGTGCAAGCATGAAACATTGTGTTCCTCATAATGGCTAATTCACTCTAGGTGCGAGTGAAGATGGAGGTAGGGGACTAACACACCAAGATTTGCCATACACACTCCATAGTGGTTGTAAAAGTTGCCCTATACTTAGCTTCATAGCTTAAAGTGTCCATTGTTCACTACTTCTTGTTGAGCCATAATACACATGAATCACCAAGGAGAAAGAAAAAGCCACTAGTGGACAATGTGTCGTAACATCTAGCCCAATTTGACATCACTAAAAGTATATGTAGCTGAATATCACCCCCCTTAGCACAGAATAAGCCAAGAGACTCAATATCTAATACTTGCATTGACAGCCTACCAATGCTTACTTCTAGGAATGCACATAAACATGTTCAATTAGGAGACCTCAGACTAAATGTATGTCCTCGTATTACATAGATAGATGAGGCACCCAATAACCTACTGATAAAGTGATACATCAAATGGTTCACTTGTATCCTAGAGACTAAGCCTAGCTCTTGTCTCTACTAGTGTATATCAACAGGCTTATAGTCATCAAGACCAAAGCTCATAAGAAACCTCTATATGTACTTGACTGCAACATCATAATATCATCATCACACTGCATAAACTGAATGCCCAAATAAAAATGCAAGAAGCCCAAATTTTCCATCTCAAATGACACATGTAGTTCATCTTTGAAGGCTTCAATTGTCTCCTCATTAGGGTCTGTGTGTAGCATGTCATCAATGTATAAAAAAACAATATTTACTCCTCTTTACATAGAGGGTACTCTCAGTTGGATTACAAAAACCATTTGCAACCAAGTACGAATTTATCTTCTCATACCATGCTATGGGATCCTAATTAAGGCCATATAAAGCTTTTCTTCACCTACATACTTTGAATTCATGCCCCTTCTCAAAACAAGACCATAAGACTGAGATACATAAACCTCCTCATGTAAGTCACCATTTAAGAAGGTAGTCTTGATATCTAATTGATGTACATTCCAACTATGATGCATTGCTAATATGCAATGATACACCTAATGGTAGTCATATGAGTCATGGGTGCAAAGGTCTCATCATAATCTATACACTTCTCTTGTGCATTTCCCTTTACAACAACAAGCCTTACCTTGCCTTGTAGCAATAAATGCTACCATATTAACTTTACACTTAAGATTATAAACCCACTTTGTATCAATGGCCTTTTTACCATAAAGTAAATTGGTTAATACTAAGTGTCATTTTTTAGGATGATTGAGTCGTACTCATCCTACATGGCGATCATTTTCCTATACTTCTTCAAAGGAAACAAGTTTCTCTTCATTGCATATATTGGCAATGAGAGCATGATCCCCAAAATAATAAGATGCATGATGAGAACTTGCACATGTCCTGCAAGGTAAAGGAGTAGCTAATTTGATGCCCCAGAATGTTTACACCAGCCATTTTGGCATCTTAGATGCATATATAGATGCCCTTTCCTCATCCACACTACATCATCTATAATTCGAGCTAATTTTTAGCTAGTATGGGCTGATTTAGGAGCACCCTCTTAAGCATTCATTTGCTCCACATATGGCTACCTAGCATTGTACAAAGATAGGAGTGTTTCAAAGATGTCCTGTGAGCATACATTTTGTTGTTTTTTTTACAAAAGCATGGGTTAAACTAAGTTCTCAACACAAAAACAACATCTCTACTCACTAAAACCTGCTTGTGGCCACATGGTAGAGTCTATACCCTTTGCTTTCTGAGCTATATCCCATAAAAATACATTTTACTACCTTAGCATCCAACTTATTGCATTGTTGCTCAAGCATAAGAGCATAAGCAAGAAAACCAAATACACATAAATGAGACATAGAGGGCTTCCTACCATTCCAAGCTTCATAAGAGGTAATTGTTTACAAGGTCTTAGTGGGACATTGGTTTAGCACATAAGTGCCACACATAATGTTTTCTCCAAAAAGGTAGATCCTGTAACCATACAATGTGCCATCTTTATAAGAGATGTGTTCTTCCTCTCAGCCACACCATTTTGCCGAGGTGTATAATGTATTGTGAATTGATGTTTTAGGCCTCTTTCAACCATATATACCTGAAACACCTTTGAAATATACTCCCCTCCCCCCTCCCTTGGATCTGTATGAAGGGTGCCAACTTTACATGCAGACGTATTTTTTAACTGTAGAAACAAAGTGTCTAAAGCATGTAAAAACCTATGACTTTGCCTCTTCGATGAATACACCCAAGTTTTCCTGGAGTAGTGTCAATAAAAGTCACAAAGTATAGATATTAAATCACCAATTGATGGTGTCCTCATGGGACCACATACGTCACTATGCATGAGTTATAATTTTTGGACAGCCCTAAATGATCCATCTTTCACGAATAATGCCCGTTGTATCTTGCCCAAAATACACCCCTCACATACATGTTGTGTGACAAGGGCCTCAAGCTTTGGCAAATCTGACACCATCTCTTTCCTTTTAAGGTGTAACAAACGACCAAAATTCAAGTGACCAAAGGAGGCATGCCATAGCTGTAAAGCCCATGGCTTAGAGTACCGAATATCACAATGATATCTCCATCACTTTGCTTATGAATTGTACACTTGTCATCAATAAATATGACCACTAGGCTTGCCCTAGCAATGACATAGAGAATGAGAGACTGAGAGTAGGTTCTTTTTAATTCCTGGCATAAACAAGGCTTCTAATATTGTCCCACCATTTACATAGTGATAGTAAGAACAACCTTACTAACTTCTTTTACTAGATACAAGGAGTTTTTTGCATATGTAATTGTGCCTCCTTGAGGAAAAAATTTGAGTGAGGAAAATAAATCACACTAAGAAGTAATGTGAATATTAGCATATTATTTCAATAGTGGTGCTTACTAGCACCACTATCAAAGTACCAAACAAGTTAATCTGTCAAGTGTGTGTGTTGGCTTTTGTGTTTATAAAATATCTAAAGATGGTGAATTTTGACTTTTGGATAGTTGGGTATGGTTTCTTCTACTTCTATCTAGTAGTATGTGGCATAAATAAAATAATTATTCAAGGAAGAAATTGACAATGCATTAAGACTTACAAAATTGAAGATAAATTAATTATTATACCTTGTGGTGGTGGTGGATTTATAGATTGATCTGAAGTCCCTCCTATTTGGGCCTTGTAGGCATCCCTCTCTCTCATAAGAACTTAACCTCTAGGCATATCCACCTACCATGGACAATGAGATATTTCATATGGATTATTGAGAACACACAATGAAGAAGGGTACATGTATGCATCCTTATTGGATCTCTCTAGCCAACTCTTATAATGAAATGGCAAGTATTGTATTCTTGTGTTTAAGAAACATCAAAAATCTATTCAAAGATACATCATGTCACAATCACCACAAATTGGAGAATAATTGAGCAAAAGAAAAGTTTCTTAAGCAGAAAAATATAAGTATATGTACACAATCCTATATCCAATAACATCAAGGAGATATGGCTCAAGATTTCCCTCACTACTATCCTTAGCACCTTTTCTATTCAAATAAATAAAAAATGATTTCTTCCATCAATCTTTACCACCTCAAAATACTCCCTCAATCTCTAATGAGAAAGGATCCAGTAGTTTGGCTTACTTCTACACATTGTTGAAGACATTTGAGAGCTTGTTTCACTATCATCTCCAACAAGACTAAAGAGAATGTGGGGGAGAGGGAGATCTTGAGTTCCTTGCAAACACACACACACACACACACACAAAAGAGAGACCAAGACACACAAAAGAGAGACCAAGACACAAGAGAGAGATGGATGGTTGAATTCTATTCTATCTTCTTCTCTTCTTTACAACCATTAACATAAAGAGATAATAGTACATACTATAAGGGGAAGTACTCTCCTACTATAAAATACAATGGTCGCTCCAAAGTTTGAACCCAACTATATAAGAGAGAGAGCTAGTGTATAACTATGAGATACTCTAGTAATCCAAATATGGATGCCGCACACAGCCTGTCATCCACTAGAGGCATATCAACCATAATCTCACCAACCAGTCCATCAGTGGCATAAGTGTAAAAGCGATCACCCATGCGAGTCATCTCAATGTCCGTAGCACTAGTTGAGCTTAATATCTCAACACTCCCTCTGAAGCTCAATTCCACACAGCCTGTCATCCACTAGAGGCATATCAACCATAATCTCACCAACCAGTCCATCAGTGGCATAAGTGTAAAAGCGATCACCCATGCGAGTCATCTCAATGTCCGTAGCACTAGTTGAGCTTAATATCTCAACACTCCCTCTTAAGCTCAATTCCACACACTGCATTCCACATAAGCTCCTAAAGTCATGGAGCTTCTCTATGCCCAATACGTTCATGAAGATGTTACCCACCTATTCCTCTGTTCCTCCTAAACCTGTGGAGACAATGTCTTTATTATGAAGATGTTAACCACCTGTTCCTCTGTGGTGCTGACATATACTAGATCTACATCACTTGCTAGAATCTTCTCCTTCACAAAGTGATAATTCATCTCAATGTTTTTATCCTAGCATGGTATACTGGGTTACTACCAAAATGTATACAACTCATGTTGTCACAATAAATGACAATGGCCTAAGTAGCTTTTAAAACCAAGCTACCTCACAAAATGTCACCCCCATAGTCTATCTCTGTACTCTCGCCAAGGCAACTGGTGGCTATTTCTTGCTGCTCCAACTCATAGAAACACTCCCAAAAGAAAACATAAAGCCGTTGGTAGATTCTCTTATCTGTGAAACTACCAGCCCGATTAGCATCTGTGTATCTATATAGCTATATCTATGTTCTAGCCTCATAGAAAAGTCTACAATCAACTGTGGACTTTATGTACCTCTAAGAATCCGTGTAGTCACATCCAAGTGTGGCTACCTAGAGGCTTGCATAAACTGACTCACAAGTCTCATAGCATAGCACAAATTTGGCCTAGTAATGGTCATGTAGATCAAGCTACCCACTAAGTGCATGTATATAGTGGGGTTCTCCAAAAGCTAACTTGTATCTGGGCAAATCTTTGTATTTTGATCCAATGGCACTCCAATAGTCTTACACCTTGTCATACCATACTTGGACAATATCTCCAAGCCATACTGCCTCTATCATCAATAACAAAATGCCATCAGGTGATCTCACCACCTCTATACCCAAGAAATAGTATAGCTCACCCAAATCCTTCATCTCAAACTTCTACTTCAAAAGCATTCTGACATCATGTATGTCAGATCACTATCCCACCAATGATAATCAAGTCATCCACATAAACGTCTAATAGCATGATCTCTCTATCTATATTTTTCATATAGGTAAAAAATCTACATTAGATATCTAAAATCCAATGGTAACAAGATACTTGATGATCTTTTTTGACCATGCTCTGGGTTCCTCCTTCAAGCCATACAACGCTTTACGTAACCTGTACACAAAATTTGGGTGTGCATCACTCTCATGGCTCGGTGATTGTATCATGTATACTTCTTCTTGCAAAGCACCATGCAAGAAAGCAGTATTTACATCCAACTAATGTAAAGACCAACCCTTCTCTTATAGCCATAGCAACAATGACAGCTCTCATGGTTGCCATTCTTGTAACTGGGCTAAATGTTTCCTCATAGTAAATGTCATAGGTATGTGTATAACCTTATACCTACTCACTAATCCATTTCATTTATGCTTGACCTTATACACCCACATATATCCAATTGCCTTCTTTTTCTTAGGCAAAGGTACTAACTTCCATGTTGCATTTGCATCTAATGATACCATCTCTACATCATCCCATTTTTTATTTCCAAGTGCCTACTCAAAACAAGTGAGCTCCAACTCCTGTACTGCTTTAGCCATGTAAGTAAATGATGGTTATATATCCATCATATCTCAGTGCCAATAGGGTATCTAACCCTGTGACACTCCCACTCAATACTCACACAATACAATTCAAGAAAAATAGAATTTTGCACAAACTTATTTGAGGCAGAAAGAGAAAAATTCTGTATATAATCAAGAAATCTTACAACAATCTGATATGATGTATTCTTGGAGGAAAGAGTTCGAACCACTCGACCACCCTCGAGCTATCTCACTCGCACTGTCACTCTCATGAAAATCTCACACTCGCACTCGCACTCGCACACGCACTCACACTCTCAATCTCTTCTTCAATTTTTGGTGTATTCCTCTTCTTCATTGTCAAAAGCCAAAAGTAGCCCTTCTGGAGCTTTCTTGATCCGTGTGCCATATTTTTGGCGATATTGCTCTTTTTGGAAAAAGCGTGTTCGGGAAGCTTTCTTCATACGCGGTCATCATTCCCATGAGATTACATTTTTTTAACACTGGGAAAACAACCCTTTTCCATGGTGCACCATTCACGCCTCAGTGATTCGATGAGGATGCTCAATAGTTCATCTCGAACATTCAATCATCCTCTTCGACTTTGTATCTCTTCGTCCGAGGATAAATCTTTGTTCTTGACCTCCGTTTAGGACCTGCAATGTCTCGACAAGAAAATCTAGACACATTTTTAGCACAAAACCACTCAAAACCTACTTTGGAGTCACCAAACGGATATGAAATAATGTGAATCACAAAGATTTCACTTGAGCAAAATTGTTCTATGTACAAAACAGAAAAACTCTCATACAAAACTTTGCCAAATTCCACCTCTAACCTAATCAAAAATCACCTACAAAAATGGCAACTACCTGAAAATGACCAAAACCACAAAAAAATATGCAACACAAAATTTTGTCAAAACATGTTAGATATCCTAAAAGAACATTCTACAAGAAAAATTTATGAAAAATATTTATATGAAATTATGAAGCATCACAAACCCTCGTAGACTTGCATACACTTGGATCACTGCCGGGTGTTCTCAAAACATTCCTAGTTCTCCTTGCCACTGACAAAATGCCAAGCTCCTTATCAAGGCTTTGCTCGGAGACACTAGAGTCGCCATCCGCATATGAGTGACCTAGTAATAGATTAGGCACAAAAGGTTTATCTAACTTTTCCTTCCCTTTGCATGATACATGTGTACCTACATGTATCCTCAACCTGCCTGACCATGAACTACCATTGGATCTACTGCTAGAGGACTCTCCAGGTGCATTTAGCACCTATGGAGACTAATTTTTACTCTATATGTGGAGCATCATCATTACTTCTTACATTTGCATCTTCTATTATCTTCACTAGTGCATACTATCTACTCATCTCATCAAAGATAACATCTCTACTCTATATGTGGAGCATCATCATTATTTCTTACATTTGCATCTTCTATTATCTTCACTAGTGCATACTATCTACTCATCTCATCAAAGATAACATCTCTACTTACTCATATCTCATGAATGGTAGGGTTATAACATTTATAACCTTTCTAATCTAAAGCATAACCGATGAAGATACATTTCTCTGCATGTTCATAATAATGGAAATAGTAGTTGTGCTACTACTTCTACCTAAAAATTCGAAATATTGTTTTTAGAAATTCTTTTCAAACATCAAGGCACATGTCACTTTTGTAATGTGCCAACACCATTTTGCTGTGGAGTATACTTGTATGTAAAATATCTCTTAATTGAATTTCCCTGCTTTCTTAAGAAATCACTAAACTCATCAGAGAAATACTCCACTCCACATCTGATCTCTCAGGCATTTTATTTGCATCCATTTTTCCTTCTCAAGGCTTTAAATCTCTGAAAGTGAGCAAACACCTCACTTTTCTCCTTCATGAAATAAACCCACACTTTCCTAGTGTGATCATAAATAAATACAACACGATACCTGTAACTTGAAATCGTTGTAGCTCCCATACATCCGAATGTATGACATCCAATGACCTTGCATTAATGTGCTTTTGATGTGGGAAAGCATGTTTAGCCTGCTTACCAATTCACATACTTTATGCATACCATCAACCTTAAACTTCGATAAACCTCCATCCCCCGATGGTGTATATTCACATGACCAATGCACTTGTGCCATATGTCAATATCTGTAATAAGACCTATCCCATGTACAGACATGGTTGCCTTCATCTCAAGCATGTTCACATCCAAAGTAAACATCCAGCCATTTCTATTACCTTTTACAACCAAGAAACACTGATTTTTGAAGTCTTTCACAAAACATCCTTGAGGATTAAACCTCACTTGTGCAGACCCTGCTCAACCATCTCTCTAGGTTCTTTATAATATTTGGAACGTAAAGTACATCTGCCAAGTACTTCATTTTGCTATCTTGTATAGACAATGACATATTACCAACATGTACAATAATGGGATATACATTATCACCACCTACTTTTACATATCCTAGTTTTTTCATTTTTTGCATATCTCTAAACCACTCAACATGACTGTCATGTGGTTAGAGGCACTAGAATCCACATACCAAATGTCTCTTGATCCTGACACGTCTCCCAGTGGAACTGAGCATGTGGTATTGCATCACAAAAATAGTTGCTCACTTTTGTCATCACTCACCATGTTTACTTGATAATTCACAATCGCCTTGCTTGCAAAATTTTCACTCTCGATATCATTTTGCTTTTTATAATAGGCATTTGCCTTGTGCCTTGGTTTCCCATAGTAATAGTACTCTATGCTATTTACACTTTGATTTCTTTGTCGATCACGTCGGCCCCTTTGGCTCCTCCTACCTCTAGAGTGACCTTTTTCACCTATATGAGATTGATCTTCTTTTCATTGCTGCTACTATTGGTTTGGATTTTCAATTGACCACCACCTCGTCCTCTAGATAACAACCTATCTACCTCTACTTGTATCTGAGTAAAAGGCATGTTCATTTTCATCTCTAGAGGATAAAACTCCCCCAAGATTCATCTCTTCACAAATGAGAAGAGCAATTAGTTCCGAAAAATGAGAAGAATTCTCTCATGGGGGTCTGAAAATGGTTGTATTCCTCGTCATGACCATTCAAGGTCTCACTAAAACCATATCATCATCTACGATCCAATAGAAGTAAAAGTGCATTTTCAATCCCTTTAACCTTCACTACTGAGAGTAATCATTTATGCTCAGCTTCCCTCCATTCACATTATGCAGCTCTTGCTTTAGCTACACTTTCAAGCTTAGGTGTTTGTGATGTACATCTATACCCCTTTTTGGCTCTTTCATGCCTTGCTTTAGCTGCATCTTAAAGTGTTTTTCTTATACATCTTTAGCAAGGTGTCCCCAAGACTTCTTAGGCATTTGTTCATCCTTTATATACATAATCATAGAATCTCTCACATTGACAGACGACCAGTACACCTTTCTAGCTCTTTCATGCCATGCTTTATATGCCTACACCTGCTGAGGGGTCTAATTTTCTTCACTAATCTCTGGCTCCTTTTGATCATCTATGATGAACTCCCAATATCCTTTTCCCATAAGAAAATTATTCATCCTGGACTTCCATGCTTGGAATTCATTCTTGTCTCTAGTATCTTGCTTATAATCTATGATAGACTATCAGACATCTTTACTTGCAGCAACTTACCAAACAGTACTTGCAAAAAACCTTCTTCACTATATGTAACCTTCAATAACGGTACTAAAAATATGTTATAACGCCACTCTATGTGAACCAATCACACATAAACATACATCCACTAATACCTACAACACTTAGATTCTCTGCACAAATTGTTATTGCAACCAATTTTCTACTACAACTTTGCACCAAACGAGAAATTATGTCACGTGCACACCCATGCCATGGGTAATCTTCAATATCATGAACAATAAAATCCTTGATTAGGATAGCAGTTAGACAACCTCCCTGTTTAAATGTTATTCTAATCCCTGATTAGGATAACATTTAGACAACATCACCATTATTAGCATCATCATCATCAGCATCTTCATTAGCATAAGCAGTATGGAGGGCATGTGAAACCAGTCAGCAGCCAGCACAGGCACCCAACTGGTAGCAGCAGTCGGCATCAAGGAAACCTAAGCATGCATGCGTCAGTCTACAAGCAGCAAACCACCAATATGGGATAAGAAGTTTAAGGGACATTTTATGAATATTTTATCCAAGAGCTGGCTAACAACAACTGCAACATGCCGTCTAGAAACCTTAGCATATATATTTGTATAATTTCTCATTTTCATATCATTCACATCTAGAAGTCAGTAGAAAGCATATAGAAGGCCATAGGTCACCCTATTGGGATAGACCAATAACGTTTGAAAATGTATAGTCATTCACTCACCTTTTTGTACCATATAATAAAAGAAAACCCACCAGTATGGGATAAGAAGTTTAAGGGACATTTTATGAATATTTTATCCAAGAGTTGGCTGACAACAACTGCAACATGCCGACTAGAAACCTTATCATATATATTTGTATAATTTCTCATTTTCATATCATTCACATCTAGAAGTCAGTAGAAAGCATATAGAAGGCCATAGGTCACCCTATTGGGATAGACCAACAACCTTTGAAAATGTATAGTCATTCACTCACCTTTTTGTACCATATAATAAAAGAAAACCCTGACATCATACTATCTCTCTCTTGTTCTCTCTCCTCTGTCTTAATTATGTTAAATTAGCATCTTGTTCTTAATCAAACATTTTGTTCTTAATCAAGCTTAGGGATGTGGATCAGTATAATAAGGCTTCCATGTATACAACATTCCTTGGTCCTTGAACTTCGTGTAAAACTATATGATTCTTTGACTGAAACCATGCTTCTATCTGTGGTAGAGAATTTGTTTTGAGTTTTTTTTTAAATTAAAACTAAAATCATATTAGAAAAAGAAAATCATGAGAAGAATTAAACTGTAAGTATTAAAATGGGGCGCTTGCTCATTAGTTCTCCACATCAAAAGTGTGAATCTCCTTGGTTAAGAGGGGTAAAAGAATTCGGCCAGCTTTGAAGATCAGGGTTTGTACTTGAGTTCGTGGGGGAGAGCACGATTTTGTAGCACTTTATCTCTACATTGAATATAATAGATTTTCCTTTTGATGAGTAGTAGCAGATTAGCTTGGGATTATCATGGTTTGTGAAGCACATAATGATCGTGCAATGGATGAGAATGTTCACCTTGATGACCATCAGGATGATGATGTGACAATCGATGACTTGGTCACCAAAGTAAATGACCTTGCTTGAGCAACAAATTTTAAACCTTACCAACACCATACTCATTATGCATGCAACACTGGTAGATTTGGTTATAGCAAGGGGTATTAGGACAACATTTGTAGCACCCTCTTTTACTCTAGAGCCCCATACAGGAGAGGAAAACCAGAGGACCCAGGAGACAATTGACTCATGGCTCCATAGGTGGGGTACACATTTTGACTTCCATCCTTTCCTTGAGATTAATAAAATACACATGGTACAGGGGTTCATGACAAGAAAATCCCTTACTTGGTGGAAAGAGTTAGGAGTGAAACCCACGATGTGGGTGGATATTGAGAGAGTTTTTTTAGAAGAGTTCTTGCAGCTCAAGAAAAAGTATGACATAATACCCAAGTTTAAAAGCTTGGAAATGAAGAACGTGCCTTTTGAAACATATCTACAAAAGTTTAGAGAGTTCCAAGCTCAGGCAACTCACAAGCACCCTACCACCATTTTGGGATTGTCTGTGGATGGATTGCCCAATCGATATTAGCTCTAGATCAAGAATAACCAAAGAAAAACATTGGATGATGCCATCTGATGTGCTAAGATTTATGATGAGATTGTGGTGGAGAAGCAACCAAAGAAACCCTAACAACCCTCATTGACATAGACCAAACACGATCCCAGCGTAAATGAAAATTTAAGCATGGGAAGACTTCACATACCCCAAGTCAATCACAGACTTTGGGAGACCCTAGTTAGAAGAAATCAAAAAAAGCAAAGCAAATACTTCAGTACATTAAGCAGGGTCAGTGCCTGCTTCACTTGTGGTTAGCAAGGGCACATGATGACGAATTTCCCATAGTCAAAAGGAAATTCAAAGTCAAAGGGATCCCACATGATTGAGGAGCTAAAGATAAGATTGCTTTCGTACACACCATTGTTTTAGATCATAGTTCTTGCAAAGGTAATAGCTTTAACATGAAAGTTTTTCAGTCCCACGGACCTAATAAAAATATCTATAAGAAACCAAGTTTGTGTGCTAGCCGACCATGAGTCGATTAAGTACATTTGTGATAGGGGGAGGAAGACATGGTGGGCTGAGTTTATGCAAGACTTTGAAATAGAAATAAAGTATCAGAACGGTTCCCTGAACCGAGTGGCGAATGCCTTGAGTAGAATTGGGGAGGTGAACTCTTTGAGCTTCACCAAGATGAGGAATGACCTTTATGACTCTATGAGAGGGCTATGTGAGATTGTCATTCATTTTGGTCGATATTGGCAGCATGTCCAGGAAGGGAGCTCCATAGATTTAGACTGAGACTTAGGAGTCATGCCATCTGTGAGTGTGGCAGGTGATCAATTCCTTACCTGGGATGGATTGTTCTTCTAGAATGAGAAGTTTTATGTACTGGATAAGACTGAGATTAGGAAAAGGATCTTGTATGAATTTCATAACTAATGATGCTCCTATAATGGATCATCCAGGGGTACAACAAACCTATGATTAGGTAAAACATAAGTTTTAGTGGCCTAAATGAAGACGTATGATCCAAGGGTACAACAAACTTATGATTAGGTAAAACATAAGTTTTACTAGCCTAGATTAAGACGTATGATCATGACTGTGTGGTAAAGTATTGTCAATTTCAAGTGAATAAGGTTGAATGCATTAGGCCTGGAGATATGTTACACCCTCTAAAGATCCCAGAAGGTAAATAGGAGAGTAGTTCCATGGACTTCATTGGCAAGTTTGCCACGGACCAAGAGGGCATGATGCTATCTAGGTGGTGGTAGATAGATTGCCGAACACGGCACGATTTTTACCTACAAAAGTGATAGTGAAGGCAACTGAATTGGTACAAGAGTTTGTTAAGCAGCTTTTCAAGTTGTATGAACTGCCTTTTGATATAGTTTTCCAGAGATTGAAGACTATGCTGAGTATGAGTTCCTCTTATCATCCTCACTCTAATGGGAAAATAGAGAGGGTGAATCAGGTCTTAGACCGAGGGAATGCTATTTTATGCTGTAGGCAACGTTCAGTGAGGGAATGCTATTTTATTTAAGAGTGCCCAAGAGTTCTGAGACGTTACATACACGGAAGGTTGGGAAGTTACCCCCTAGGTACTATAGACCTTACAAGATCTCTCAATAGAAAAGTTTCCTTACTTGCCAATGACCATGATTTCTAACCCTTTGCTAGATCTCTCAGGATAGTTTCTTCATACTCATCACCTTACTCATTCAGGAAAGCAAAACTCTTTGTTGAATGAGGTGAAAGACAAGATCTCTCACCTCAATGTGGTTGTAGATGCACTTAGTAGAAAGTTTCCTTACTTGCACCGTGATTTCTAACCCTGTGCTGAATGAGGTAAGAGACAAGATCTCTCACAATAGTTTTTTTGTACTCATTTTCATGTACTCTTGCAAGAAATGAGAAAGCTTCAAGGATACAAGCTACAGGATGCCTTTATTTCAACAATGTGAAAGTTCATCTAGTTTTCCATGCCAACTGACTGAAAGAGATGCTAAGAGTTGAGGACAACTTTGTCGCCCCTCAGGAACTTGTCGAGGTTGAGGGCTTATCCTATGCTCCACATGAACTCAAGAGGGTGATAGATTTCAAGAAAAGGCATCTTAGGAACAAGTTTTCAAGGAAAGGCAACTTAGGAACAAGTTGATCCATGAACATAAGATTAAGTGGAAAGATAGGGTGGAGATGACCACAACTTGGGAGTCAACAGCTAGTTTGAGTAAGCACTTTCCTAATTTCATTTAAGAGTAAATGCTTGAAGAGGGGAAGTAATTATGTACTTGGACACTAATGTATAGCTTAGGACCGAATCTAATGGATTAGGGAGGTCCAAGAATAGGGATTATCAAGCAAATACTTAGCTAGGATTCTTGGATCAATAAAACAAGCTTAATGGATGTTTATACATGTTATATATTTATGGCATAGTTATCACTATATAAGTAAGGGCCTAGGTTATTATGAAACACACTTGTGCGGATGCACTATTTAAGGTCTAGCCTAGACTAAGAGAGGAGACATGCTCTGCCGTGCATATCGTGAGTTCATGTCAAAGGCCTTCAAGCAAGCTTCGATGGTATGGCAAGCCAGAGTTAGACATGGGTCTATGGGATTGTGCAAGAGCCCTAGCCTTGGCTCTAGATAGATAGATGGATGTCGATCGCAATTGGGTTCGTATTATCCATGGTTTCAACTGTGTTTAGGACAAATTTTGGGAATGACTTTATAGGAAGTGTACTAGATTAGTGTAATCAAAATGCTAAATGAGTTACTAATTAAAGTTAAACACGTGACTTAATTGCTTAACTGAATATAAACAAGAGACAAGGTAGAATGACATAATCACATGACTTGATTACTGAACGAGATGACATCAAAAGACAAGTAATCCAATAAACCACGTGCCAAGTTATGCCCATGAGGAAAACCAAACATCTAAGCCCAACATGGAGATGGAAGACGTTGGTATCATTCAAAACGTTTCGTGACTTTATAAAGCATTTTCGAGAAAATATCTTTACCTTTTAAAAGGAGGGAGTCCCCTAAACTCATCTTAAAATCCATGCAAATGCATTAAACAAGTAAAATTTGCCTAGCCTTTCCAATTTCCATTATGAAAATCAAAACATTTTAGATTGTGAAAAGTGATTCCTGATTTTCTAATCTCACTCTGCAAAGGCGTTACAAATAGTAGAGTCTAGAGCCCAAACGGGAGGACTACAGATGGACAGGTGGACCAAATAGGTCCCGGGCAGCCAGGTATGGACCGGCGGCCAGGGGGAGGCGCCCAAATGTGAATATGGCGGCATGACCGACCTGCTCACCAGCACTAGCCCATGCTGCAGCAGCATGCAACCCCTTAACATCAAAAGATAACTTAGTGCAAAATAGAACAGGATGCAGGAGCAAAGCATGCCTTTCTGTCAGTGTCGGCATAGCCCTTCGATTCATCTGCGTCATCAGTCAAGAGGAAGTCATCCCATTGATTCGGCAGAGAGAAGTCGCACCTTGGAGGCCAGAGAGGTACTGGCTGAGATCTCTTCAGACAGCCATGGCTGCAGCAACATCCGGACCTCACCCCCCCAACTGTATTTGCTCCTCCTAAGGACCCCAACCAAGGCACCAGCAACAGGCCTCTCCCTGTGACGATCTGATAATCCCTGCAAGGGAAGAAAGGATACTGTGCAGACACTTTATCCACAAGCAGCAATCGAATCAAGTAGGTTGAAACATTGCCTTCCTAGCCCCACATTTCCATGGGTTCGGCAACTAGTGAGCAAAGACCTCCACGTAGGCATACATGGCCGGATGGGCATACTTATAAAAAAGTCCCCAGCATCATCCAGCCGTCCTGCTCGGCCAAGAAGGTCAACCATGCAGCTGTAGTGCTCAGCATTTAAAAAATCACAATGGTATTCCGACACTGAACTGAACAATTTACAGCCTTCCTCAAGCAGGCCAGCATGGGTGAAAGCCACAAGCATGTTGGTGAAAACTGCCTCACTTAAATGCACGCCTTGCCCTTGCATGTCAAGGAAGCATTGCCTGGCCATAATGCAATCACCATGCAATGCATATCCAGCAGTTACTGCACCCCATGACACAACATCTTTCTCTGGAAGCTCATCAAAAATTTTTCGGGCCTCCCTCATGCACCCACATTTGGCGTACATATCTACGAGGGCACTGCCAACTACTACATCAAATTGAAGCCCATCTTTTACAATCCCATTATGTGTAAGCTTTCCTTGGATTATGGCTGCGATGTTTGCACACACTTTCAACATGTTTGAGTATGTTGCCTTGCTTGGTTCAACCCCACTAAGATGCATCTCTTCCACAAACCTAAGAGCAGAGAAATCATGCCCATGTGAAGTGTAACCCGCTACCATTGTATTCCATGAAACAGCATCTCTATTTGGCAACTGATCAAACAGCTTGCGTGCATCATCTAGGCTTCCACATTTTGCATACAAATTGATCAAGGCATTCCCAACAACCACATCTGCTTCAAGCCCACTTTCAATAATTTGCTCGTGTATCAAACTCCCCCATGATAAAGCTCCTATTCCACTACATGCTTTGAGGATACATAAAAATATGGTTTTAACTGGCTTTACACCCTCTTCTTGCATTTTTCGAAAGAGGTCAAGAGCACAAAGACTATGCCCTTGTGTGGCATACCTCACGATGAGTGCACCCCAAGATACAACATCCTGACCTGATAATTTATTAAACACTTTTTGTGCCTCCATAAGGCTCCCACACTTTGCATACATGTCAATGAGTGCACTTACCATGACGCCATTTGACTGAAGCCCATTCTCAACAATCTGGTGATGTAGATGTCTTCCTGCCTCCAGATTGCCCACGATGCCACACGCTTTCAAAGTGGATGAGAAAGTGGCATTGCTTGGCTTAATGCCCTTCTCATGCAGTTTCACATAAAGGCCAAGTGCAGGAAGACCATGCCCTGACTGGGCATAGCCTCCGATCATTGCACCCCATGCCACTGCATCTTTATTCGACAAGAGGTCAAACACTCTGCGTGCCTCCCCAAGCTTCCCACAATTGGAATAGAGGTCAACAAGTGCACTTCCAAGGGCCAGATCTGATTCAAAAGCACCTCTGATAACCTGGTCATGTAAGAACATGCCTTGCTCTAGAATTCCTAAGCCAGAACATGCTTTCATTATAAAGAGAAGTATGACTTTGTTGGGGTGCACTCCCTCACATAGCAGCTCCTCGAAAAGTTCAAGAGCATGGTATCCCTGCCCTTGCAAGGAAAACCCTTCAATCAATGCACCCCATGACACCAAATCATGAACAGGCATGTTATCAAAAACTCTTTTGGCCTCTTCTAAACATGGGTATTTTGCATACATATCAACCAGGGCATTGCCGATGTTTGTATCCAATTCAATCCCTCTTTTGACCACCTCTGCATAGATCAAGATACCCTGATCTATTGCTCCGGTGATTTTACATGCTTTCAAGAGACAAATATATATGAACTTGTCCACCATGATGCCCTCCTGCTGCATTTTGTTGAAAAGCTCCAGGACATGGACTCCGTGCCCTTGTTGGATGTGAGCAAACATGATGGAACCCCATGTCACCACATCTCGATTTCCTGACCTCTCAAACACTTTTTGCGCCTCATCAAGGCTCCCTGATTTTGCATACGAGTGGACAAGGGCATTGCCAACCATCAAGTCTGCCTCAAGGTCAAATCTAATGATATGGTCATGCACAGATCGACAATACTGCAGGTATCCTATGGCAGTAGATGATTTCAAAAGGGACAGAAATGTTGCTGTATCTGGTTGTAAGCTCTCATGTAACATCATGCTAAACACATCAAAAGCCTTGTGAAACTCTCCAAGCTTGGTGTGTGCTGATATGATAGAATTCCATTTGTAGACATTAGGTTTGGATACTCTAAAGCTATGCATGGTTAACTATTGGTCCCATATGCCACTACATAATACCAAAGAATTGAGCTAGCACTGGACTCATCTAGGTTAGATGTGTGCACCTGTCTGACAAAGGGAGAAACTCTTTGATTCTCCACGAGGCCCAACGTTTGAAGTGTCTTGTCAAGGGTTTCATCTCCGAGCGATTTGCCCCCATCTGGAAAAGACCACACAACGGTGTTAAAAAAACCGCTATCTTATGGGCAGCGCGTTAGGAGGAGAGGCCCCCCGGCTACAGGGTCAAGACAGCCCACATACAACCAGGTTTCAAAATTCCACATTGACTGATGAAACTGGGCGTTCTAACACGGCCTTTACTCTTACTCAGACAAGTGATCCCCACCTTAATGTAAGCCTCACACACTAGTGAAGTAGTGATGGGTGATGGGCGTGGAAACGGTTCATGGGCATTCTGATTGTTTGTACAATGGTTAGATGGGCGAAATTCTCAAAATGATAGCCCGTTAATAAAATAGATACAAGAATGCTTTGAATTTTCCCTTCACTCTATTGTTTGGATACCTTAGTGTAGAATAATCTTAGTGACATGAGCCATGTTCAAGTCTGTCTTATGTGAAGTTAAATATATCAAGTTAAACTTGGTGCAACCCTCAGCAAGGATTGCCCTGCTCCTTCCCAAATGCCTATTCCAAGAAGAAATATGGACAATGATGGTAAGAGAATTAGTGGAGGCTTCCTTGGTTCAATCAAAAGGGAATTGGCAAGGATTGGGGTGGAAGGACAAACTCTTCTCCTATGCCTCTTTGAAAGTGATAGGTTCTCCTTTTTGCAAGAGGTTGTGTAACAAATTGAAGGAAGCTTGAGTTTGATGGCTTGGGATGGGGGATGTAGGGTCTCAAGGAATTCAATGCTCAACTTGGGCTTATGGTGGTCTCATAAATTCAACCCATCACTAGGCCTTTTGGATACTTATTCAGCAAAGAAACTAAACAATAGAGGGTTAAAGAGGTTGGCAGATTGCTAGGATTGGACAATTGTGGGGTGGAAAGAACTTGATCGGTTACAATCGGAATTTGATTTGTTTATAAGGGAAAGGGACCTAATGAGACAAGTGGCTGATGCATATTCAACTAGGGTGGTTCTCTCTACTGCCTTTGATGAGTCTTGTTGGATTAAAGACTGGGCTTGGATTAATGGGGCTAAAGTGGTAAAAGGTACAACTAAGGATATGTATACAGAACTAAGGAAAGGGGAAATAAATGTGGAATATTGCAATAAAATTTGGAAGGTAAGGTGGAGCCCTAGTTACTGGAAAAAGAGATGGAAGGAGCTCTGGGAGTGTCATATTCCTCTTAAATTTTAGGTGTTCCTATGGAGAGTATGTGTGTGGGCCTTGCCTATTGGGGTTAAGCTAATGTACAAAAAATTTTACCAATGGATGCTGCTCTAGATTTAGAACTTCTCCAGAGGATGGTAAGCATGCTTTTTGGAACTACCAAGCTATCAGAGGAGCATGGGGGAAAATTGCCAAGTGCGTTGAGCATGGTATGGGGTTTTAGACTCAATGGGGGGATTGGATTCTGGGAAAATGGTCCTTTAATGGGGAAGCTGCAAATGTATTGTTCAGCATTGTCAAAGCCTATTGTCTGTGGGAAATCTGGGTCTCTAGTAATTGCATTGTGTTTCAGAATGCTTTGTCTGCTGGATTGGATGTGATGGAATCGATGCATAAGTGTGTGTACATGTGCTGGTCTGTGGTATGTGTCAACAAGCTAGAAATGATGAAATGGGTCTGATAATACTGCAGAATGGCATCACTTGATTGTTGTATCTACTTAGGGTTCCTCATGCATACTACAGAGACCTAACTTATGATTATTATCATACATGTTTGAAGCCTAAGCAGGTTAAATTTGGCCCTAAAACTAGGAGGCGGTTTCTTAAGGAGAAACAGGTGGATCACACATTTTGTGGCCTTCATAGAGAATCATGTGGGGACAAGGCCTACAGTCAGAATATGGTCTAAGAAAGGGGATGTGTTGGAAAAGAAAACTCCTAGAGGGTGTACTACTGAAGCTATGGTGGAAGCCTACATTTAGTTGGGTTACCAGGTTTCTTGGGGACAGTCCTCTTTTTGTAATGGAGGAAGATAGATGGAACTTGTTATGTAAACTGTTATGTGGGCAACAAGGGTAGTGATTGGGGAGTGGGTGGTCATGAGGGGTTCATTTTGCTGTAAAAAAGGATCTTGATGTAAAGTGGGTTTTGCAGTATACATAATTATTGGTCCCCAAAAAAAAACTTAGTGCAACCCTTAGGTCCCTATTCAGGCTATGTGCATTAAATAATAAAGTAATTATTTAATACCTTAGCCTACATGAGGCCTTGGCACCTCCCTCGCCTATAGCACATAAGCCCATACCCTCCCTCGTCTATAGCACGAGCCACCCATGCCATGCCTTGTCTACCTCAAACCCCTTGGCTCGAAGATAGGCCGCTCAGCCCTCCTTCGACCACAAGCACAGGTCATGACATAGATTGCATAACCCCCCCCACCTCCATCTTTGTCTCTCATGAACCCCTCCTGCAAGAAGGTTGGCCACTTAAGGCATGGAGTGACGGTCACCATCCTAAGGCATGGAGTAAGCATGGGTATAGATCACCATCCTAAGGCAATAGGCAAGAAGGCTATGGAAGCTTGGGCACAAGCTCCAAGAAGACAAGATGTCATATCATGATAAAAGGTATCAAAAGGGTACAATATCCAAGGACTAGTGCCTTTTATAATCCCAAGGCCCCATATGCCCTACACAACATATGTGTAAATGCCCCTAAGCCCTCATGTGCCTAGGCCCCTAAGCCCCCATGGGCCTAGGCCCCGTGCCTAGGCCCATACCCATATGTATGTGCACATTAAAATCCCTTCATTACAAACCATCCTCTCCTATAATGATTTCATCCTCGAAATCGAAGGGTGGTCATGCACAAAACAAATACCAGGGCTATATACACAAAGAACCAAATACATGACCAAGTGTCACCATCACAGAGCATCAATACCAATACATGAATCTCATGATCCTTGGGGTCAAATGGAAAAGATGAAGGACTCCTGTTGTATCCTCCAGGGTCAAATGGAAAAGATACAAATGTCGCCCCAAAGATGAAGGAATCCATACAAACACATCTGCCTAGATAAAAGAGAAATCCAAGCCGTGTAGGATCTAAAGCAATGACCCTCAAACCACTTGGATCGAATGGAAAATGTAGGGAGCCAATCTCAATGATGCAGCTAATCAATCCTCCTAGGTCAAATGGTGGATAGATATGGTGCACATCATGGATCTTTGAAGTCGATGTAATAGCTCCTGTGTCATAGGGAAAACTCGTAAGTCCATCCTCATGACCATAATGCAAATATGGCATCCATGGTATCCACCGAATGTAACCATCACCCATGGTCGGAATGAAAAATGGTCCTGGCACAAAAGAATCATGGAGTAAGCCAAGACAAAGGTGTATCATAGGTATATCTGAGTGTCATTCCACACAATCATTCACCATACATCTCAAGTGGCATAGAATGCACCCAAAGATGAATATCCTAGCTCCGAAGATCATAGGATCATGTAGACACCCATGGGAGACAAATGAACTCATCTCGAGATCGGCCTCATGTAGGATCAAATGGAAATCCATGCCATTATCAACCCCCATAGCTCTACTCAAAAAGTCAAAGGCATGATGCAATGTATCTATATGTGCATGAGTGTGATCTGACCCATGAACTATATCCTCATGTGCAAGACCGTCTATGTGTGTATGATTGGAAGTTCAATTTGGTTCTTATTTGATAGGCGTGGAGGTCGAGAGTTGGTTGCAGTAGGAGGATAAAATACCTCAGCAAATTTGAAATCTGGACCTTGTGAGTTGCTGTTGGACTCTGTCACTATTCGCATCAAGTTATTTGATGTGAATGTGGGATTTGGGCTTGGCCATTTGTGGAATAGGCCTTCGAGGATGAGGAGGCACATGAGGGTCAAAATTGTCATTTGTTAACATCATGTTGGCAAATGGATATTCCTCCGCTCTTAGAACGGTTCCTTCCTTATCGATTGCAGAAGTTGAGGTTCAGTGGGGGATGACGTGCACTCAGGCACTGGGTTAAAGGTTACAAAAATGGGTGGTGGTTCAAGTTGAGCATGATATTGCTCTACCAGTGTTTGGGTCTCTTGAAGACATTGCTTCTCAATTGGGATATGTTGCAAGCTATTTTTCCCATTTGGTGAGTTTTGCTCGGCTGCATGGGGGAGTGGCAGTTCGGCATGATCATCGCTCTTGGAGGAGGATGTAGTCTTTGTTTAGCTACTGTGGATGCCTAACCCGATCGTCTCCGTGGCCAATGTGCTCATAGTGTTTTTTCTTTTGGGATGTTGTCTTCTTAAGCTTGGCCTTCAATCGTGTGATGACATTCAATGGGACAGTTCGACGGTGGATTGAGAAACTGGTTTGCAAAGGGCAATCCTTTTAGTAATGGTCAATTCCATATGACATTATGGTTACATTGGGAGATGTTTCTTTTGAGGGCATTTTGCCACTCTATGGGGTCCATAGCAGAGGAAACATAGAAGAGATGGTTTCCTTGCAGGTGCACCTATAGTGTGCATGTTGCGTGACGAGTGGTGAACAATGCAAGGATGCAACACAAAGATGCAAGCAGGAAAACAAGAGACTTGACATTCTTATTTAGGGCTCTTGTAAAAAGTTCCAAGTTGTAGGTGAGTGTGGGAGTGGGCTTGAGAATAATCCCACATGGGAAGTTTTGGGAGTTTTAGGAGTTTTAGTATAAAAAGTGGCTCATTTGAGAGCTTATGGACACATTGGGCTACACTCATGTTTGAGCTCTCTTGAGACTAGCTCTCCCTCTTGTTCATAGAGGTGCAAGCTCTTCTCTCTCCCCATCTACACTATTGTATGAGCAATGCTCTTCTAATTCAATGCAATGAGATGATGTTTTTCTCTCTTCTCATTTCTATTCTCTAGTGTGCATGCTTCTTTGTTGATGCTTGTGGATTCTCTATTAGGCTTTGTGTGGTAGTGGATTCAAGCTTAAGCTTCTCCATAGCTTGTAGCTTATCCATGGGCAAGGCATTGCTTGAGTAGTGAATGAGAATGCATGTTTGTTTCAAGTTCCATTAAGCTTCAAGGTTTGTGTGCATGCTAGGGAAGTAAGTGCTTGAGAATGAAGTATGCTTTGAGCTTGTGTATGCATTAGCTTAGCTTTCTTCTTGTATTGGATGCATGAATGAGTGGGATGATGAGTGAATGAGTAATGGCAAGATTGAGCTTGTGTGTGTAAAGTCTATGTCAAGGTAGTGGTGTTCATAGCATTTTCTCCATTCGTGGATAAGCTTTTGTGCACCGGTACGGGTTGAATCCCTAGCTCCGAAAGGGATGCAAATCCCATTGGATTGAGCTACACACAGATCATACTACTCATGGTACAAGTGAGAGAGTCTTCCGTCTCTCCATTGGCGCCACTGCCGGGGAGAAGACTCAAAACCGGTTGGAAGCTTGCATTACTACCACTCATTCTTTTTGTTTTTAGGTTTAGGGTTAGCACGAGTGTGGAATCTCGGAGCTAGTGATTAGAAGAGAAAAAGTAGATTAGTACTTACTTGTGCGGTTGAGATCTACTCCCGCTAATGTTTTCTCATTCATGTTTATGCTTTCCATGGTTGCTTTCATTGTTGTGTTCATGTTTTGTTCATAGATTAGAAACGAAATTTGCATAATGCATTAAGCTCAATGCATTATGTGTGAGCTTATTTATTATGCATTAAGCATTGATGCATAATACGTAATGTGCATAAGCTGAAAGCATGAATGCATAATGTAATAAGGATAAAGCTTATGCAATAATGAATTAAGCATAAATTTATTACATTATTGCATAATGCACTAAGATTAATACAGTATGCGTAATACATAATGCATTAGAGCTTAATACATTATTGCATTAATGCACAGCTACCACGATCTACCCCCCCTTTTGACGGTGACTGTAGAAGGTGAGCTGCTGGCCGTAGAAGCGGAGGTGGCCGACGAAGCGGCGACTGCAGCTGTGAAGGGCGGCGGCGGTGGCCGGCTGAAAGCAGCAAAGGAAGGCGGTGGTGAGGTGGCCGTTGAAGGCGGTGAAGGAGACGAGAAGGTGAAGTGGTAGCGCTGACTGGCCGGCGGTTGTGAAGGGCCGCGAAGAGGCCGGTGTGAAGGTGACTGCAGCAGGAAGAGAGGGCTGCAGAGGCCCGGGTGCGAAGGAAAGGTGGAAGCCGACGACGGGGCCAGAAGGCAAGAAGGAGAAGGAAGAGAGCCGGCGGAAGCGAAGCAGAGGTGGCTGAGCCTCAGCTCTACTGGCAGCAAAGCGAAGGCGGTGGTGAAGTGGCCGGCGAAGCAGAGGTGGCCGCGGCGGAGGTAGATGCAGCGGAGGAGGAAGATAAGGCGCTGTAGAGAACGTGAGGCGGTTGCAGCTGAGGTGCAGAGGAGGTGAGGATAAGGTCAGCGAAGGCGAAGGAGAAGAATTCGGAGGCGATAAGGCTGATAAGGTTGGTATTTTTTTAATTTTTTAATTTTGTAATTTTTAATTTTTGTTAATTTCCATGTTCTTTGCATTTTTAAAAAAAATAAAAAAATAAAAAAATAAAACAATAATAATAAATAAAAAGAAAAAAAAGAAAAGAAGAGAGAAAATAAAAAATAAAAAATCCTGTAAATTATGTGTTTTATTTTGAGTCCATATTTTCTGCATATTCTGTATTTTTTTTAAAAAATTGTAATTTTTTTTGCATAATTAGTATTTTTTAGCGTAATTCGTATTTTTGTGTAATTATTAAAATTAAAAAAACTAAAAACTAAAAAATAAAAATAAAAAAATAAAATATGTATTTACACATATTCATGTTAGTTGCATTTAGTGGTTAGGTAGGGTTTAAATATATATATATATATATATATATATATAAAGAGAAGAAAAAAAATCAAAAAAATCAAAAACTGGACACGGCAACGAGCTAAAAATAGCGTATGCATCTACGCTCGGGAACAATACTAGGGGGACGTAACACTAGTGCACCATCTAGGTAACCACTCAAGGGAGCGGCACTCAATTGGCAACTTGGAGAGCATTCTCGAGACATCTTCGGAGTCTCAAACAGAGAGTCTCTCAAGAACCGAGAGTGATATTTCAATGGACATAAACGAGTCATTTGGCATGAATAGACCATCCACACCCATTGGTATGGTAGATTCTGCTAATCCATTTGAAATCCCAGATGGGGAGTTGATTGACAACATGAGACTCCATTTCTTGTATACAAACGCGCATAGCGGTGAGATCTACAAAGATTCAATGAGCCGGTTTGTTGTTAAAATTGCAGACATTCATTCTGCGTTTGAACCAACACCATGGGTAAACTACCAAGATGATATGTACATGGGTAGAAATGGAGTACGCTACGAGGTCACCAAAAATCCTGAACAAGTGGATGCTTTGGGTGTACTTCAACCTAGCGCACAAGCAAAGCAGAAAAAGGAGCTTCCATCGGACCCAAATGTGCCATGAACATCACGCAGACCTGGTACGCCCATTTCTTTACTTGAAGAATTGTTTTCCGACAGGAATTGGGAGGATAGAGAAAGAACTGGAAAAGAAAAAGAGACCAAGAAAAACCCATGGGACAAAGTAAAAGAAATTCCAGTAGTTAAAATCTATCAAGACGACCCAATTAAAGAGGTGTATAGGGATGTGGTAGACACCTACTATGCAACCACTAAGCACCCGAGCTTAGAGCTTCCAGTCACGCATACAATAACTGTAGAGCATTTAGAAGGTTTCACTAAGCATATTCATGATAGATGGGGGAACGACTTTAGAACCCTTGATGGCCAGAGGAGGTTAGGGAAATGACATGGAAAGGAAGGCCCCTTTTCACTGAGGTGTCTACCTTACACACGGCACGTCCAGATGAATCTGCCTTTCGAGGAAAAACACTAGCACCACCATGGGCTAGAACCCCAAGTGTGGCTCGACCAGCACCTTCCATGCGAACAACTGCTAAAGGACCAGTCTTTCCAACGATTGATCCTACGAGGAGACCCGGGGCTATTAGAGAATCTAGGGGAGAAGAAAGACCTTGAGCAAGTGGATATGTACCTCCAAGAGAACCCCATAGACCAAGTGAACTGACATTTGAAGAGCCTAGATTTAGAGGCTGAGACTCATATAGGAGACATGACGATGAATATTCTAGAAAAGTGAGACCATCTGCGCTGCAAGAGCTTGTCAAGAAGTATGACGGATCCGGTGACCCATATGACCATATAGCAGCTTTTAAGCAAGCTATACATGCGGAGCAAGTCACGAATACGCATACGCAAATCGAAGGATTTGGCTTGACGCTAGAGAGTAAGTCTTTATCATGGTTTCAGACTTTAGAGCCTGAGGCAAAGAGGTCTTTCGATGGGCTGGAAAAGAGCTTTATAGCTGCGTTTTCAAAAATGGGAATTAAGCACAATGCGGTAGCTCAAATTTACGCTTTTAAGCAAAAAGATCAAGAATCTGTGCGAGATTGTGTAAATAGGATAAAGCAATACATCAATCGATGCCCTGACGATGAGAAGCCAAGCCAAGGAAGATTAATTTCTATCTTCCAAGAAGGCTTACGAAACAAGACGCTTCACGCTCACTTGTACGCAAAGAAGCATGTCATCTTCAATGAGTGTTGCATGGATGCCATGGATTACGATGACAACTTTGACATGACTGGCATGGGAAACCAAGATAGTCATCCAGACGATAAACGTAGCTCTGGGAAGGGCTCTGACTCTAGTGTGCCATTAGTTAATCCAGATCAGATTGCCGAGATAGTATTGAAAAAGATGGGGCAATACTACAAACCTTCCTACCGACCCCAACCATCATACATGCATACTGTACCTACAGGGCCCTACGTCCGGGGAGGTAGCCATAAAACCGAGCAGTGCCCAACCTTCTCACCATTGGTTGGCAATCAACCAACAAAGAAGTGGTGCCAGCTTTGTAAATGGAACTACACACATTTTACTTCGGACTGCACTCACATTGCGAGGATACAAAGGGAACAAGCAGTCAACTCTGCACCTAGACAGCAAGTTGTGAGCCATGAGAGAACCTTAGTTGCTCAAGAGCAAGCACGGCCGGTGCTAGGAGCTCAACCTCCTCCACCTGGCACAGCTTCCTTTAGATATGTGGAATATGAGAATCCTGAATTAGGTATGGAGATGGTTAGCTCAACCATGCTACATTGAAGTGAAGCATCCTCTTGTCGAACCCTACTTTGAGAACCCAACCGGACCAAGCCTAGTTCATGACTTTAATGGAGACCCAAGCTCTTTGATGCTTATAGGATCTCAGCCAACCAAGACTCAAGGTTATCCAAGACAATATCCTACAAAGAGACTGTACCCCACGCAACAAACAAGACCATGCTACGAATGTGGTGGACCACATTGGGCGAGAGAATGTCCAAACAAGAAACGACCCCTCTTAGCTAACATAGGCACAACATCTACATTTCCACCTATAGAGAGGTTTTGCCAAGGGTGTAGCATTGACCATCTACCAAAGGATTGCTTGTTGAAGCCTGCAGATCCGGCAGCACAAAAAGCTAAAGCGCCCCTCAACTATGTTGAAGTGATTCCATCACCCATGACATCTGAGGAGGAGAATGAACTAGTGTCACTAAGAGTAGTGACTAGAGCCCAAGCGCAAAAGAATGTCAAAGAGGTTGTTGAGAAACCCTCTGAGATTAAGGTTCTATCCAAAGATGGAAAAGAGGGAAAGAAATCAACTCGAAGTAAACCACGCAGCAAGGGGAGTAAGAAGTCGAAGGACTAGAAGAGCTCTGATGGAGGAAATTCTATCCCAAAAGAGCTAGAAGGAATGTTGAAAACGAAACAAATCGGAGAGAACACTCAAAATGAGCAAAAGGGAAAAGCATCCGAGTCTGAGGAAAGCTCAGGAGGATCAATCCTTGTGGACAAGGTGTATGAGCCTTTAGATGCAGCGCTTCAAGCGTATAATAGTAGGATCACAGCTCTGACCGAGCTGCCTAAGAAGCTACAAGAATATCCCAACCCTCGTGAAGAGACAATCAACTTGGCTATCCATAAGCAGTTGATTAGGGATACTCAAACTCTAATAGACGGCCCACCACCTATGTATGCAAGAGGACCTGCTTCTCTGAAGCCTAACTTAGAGACGATACCAGAAGCCACGCCAAGCATGGAAAAGGGAAGTGAAGTTGTATCTCTACATTTCCCAGAAATGCCTAAAGGAGATGATTTACCTCATACCGATGCAGACAAGTCAAAATCATTGACTATCGCAGATTTTGGAGATGAAATTCCTGAAATAGAGGAAGCAGTAGCAAGGGAGATGTGGGAAGCGGTGCAAAAACAAGTTGAGGATCTAGCATCTTCTGACAAGTCACCACCGTTATCTATAGTAGAATTCTTGAATCAAAGGGTTCAAGAATTTGATGCTCAGACTGTTGTCTCAGCTCGGTGCAACAAGCTCACATGCAAGTACCATCAATGACACGACAACCTCATCATCAGGAACAAGACATAGGGAGTTTACAAGCTTTAATGTCGGCACGAGTTATGTGTACCATTCCACTCGCAGAGTTCTTAAAGCTTAGGCCAAGATTGTAGGGAGAAGTGGCTACACAATTAACTGAGCAAGGTTTGTGGAACCAGAACATCCAAGTTAAGGAGTTGTTGAAGGCAAAGGCTTCTGAGCTAATGCTTAAGCAAACAATTCCGGTTCCTGTGAATAAAGTTGGCAAGCATTGTGAAGACGATGAAGGAAATACTACGCTTCCTGTGGAGATCGACAAGATTAAATCTATAGCTATTCTAGATAGCGGAGCAGGGGTGAGTATAGAAACAAAAACTGTATGGGAAATGTGGGGAAAACCTGTTTGCAATTGGCAGACAAAAATCTAGAGAGTCCCATAGGATTGCTTGAGAACGTTATAGTCAAGTCATGTGGCATTGAGTACGGACATACCTTTGCTATCGTAGACTTTGGCAAGAACACAAATTATGAAGTGATCCTAGGAAGGCCATTCATGTGCCAATTCAAAATGATTCAAGACTGGGGTTACAATTACTTGTACCTCAGACATGAGAATGTAACCATGAGGGTGAATCTGAAAAACCATGCTTATCGAGATGTGATGCACTCTCCTATGTGGATGAGTTTGATTCCGCTTCTTCAAAAGCATCGGGAGCAACTATGTCTGAAGGAAGAGCTGATCTATGGATCTGTGGAGCATCTTGTCGAGACTTGCAACCTGGAAATGCTACCATAGACAGAAGTGTGACGGATGAGGCGTATATCCCTATACCTTTTCCTGAGAACTTGATAGATCCCTTAGAATGGAACCATGTTTTAGCTACCATAGACACTTGTGCATTGCCAAGGCAAACACAGTTCTATGATCCAGATGGGTATGACATTATTCCCGTAAGAATGCTAAGACAGATCTATGCAGAGGAACCTCAAGAAGCCCCTAGGTATGACGCAAACAAGTCATTATTGCTAGGAGATATGGTATCTGTAGAGGAAGTATCCCCTCTTGAGTACAGCTCAGCTGACGAAGGAGATGAGGAAAGATGCCTAGAATCCTCTAATGGGAAGGATTCTAATGACGATGCCATAGTCCCTGAATCAGAGTTAGAGAAGATAAGATTGTTGTTAAAGGGCAGAGAGGTCTTGTTGAGTATTCCTAGTGACAAACCGAAACATAAGTTTTGCAAGAGTCACCGGAAGTTTTGCAAACAGGAAGTCAACGAAAAGAGACAACAACAACAAAAAGAAAGAGAAGATGTGGATAAAGAAGACTTTATTCCACCTCCAACCTTTGTAGGTAAGAACGAGTATTTGTACTACTTAGGAGCTGATGATTGCATCAAAGACGAGATGAAATGGAGATATGGCTTTCAATTAGTGCAAAAGCTAAATGAGGAGAGTGACAACCCAAAGAAGAAGAGGAAACGGTGGAAACCGAAGCTAAAATCTAAGGCTTCAGAGCATTCAATTAAGACTGAACAAAGCACCATGACGAGAGTGGAGCGTAAAGCTCTAGTTCAAGAAAGGAAGAGAATGCTAAAAGCAGCATGGTCTTCCATGAGTGATGACTCAAAGGAAGAAGAGGATACCACAAATATCCCCTCAAACTTCAAGAAATTCACCATACAAGATCGGAAAATAGTCTTGCAACAACGACAGAAACTTGAGGAACCAGGAGTTTCCTATGATGGCCCTAAGGACGCCAAGAAAATAGACCTGGCAGAACCAAGCGAAGAGCCACGTAACGTGTGGATTGCCCCACAGACTTGACCCAAGTGGAGGAAGAATTGCTAATCTCTACTCTAAGAGAGTAGAGAGATATATTTGCTTGGAGTTACAAAGACCTTAAGGGGGTAGATCCAAA
Organism: Cibotium barometz; assembly: GCF_041138505.1. Lineage (NCBI taxonomy): Eukaryota > Viridiplantae > Streptophyta > Polypodiopsida > Cyatheales > Cibotiaceae > Cibotium > Cibotium barometz. The sequence goes on along the minus strand of NC_141048.1, from coordinate 28,350,717 downwards.
GATCTGCCAACATACAATTCCCATGTGAGAGGATGCCAAGCCATCTAAGCAGCGTCCTTACACGTATAACAATAATTTTGCCAAAAAGTTCAAAGAAGAGATTGACAAGCTGCTAGCGGCTGAATTTATTTATGAGATTGAACATATAGAATGGGTTTCACCGATTGTGGTAGTACCTAAGAAGAATGGAAAACTACGAGTATGTGTCAATCTAAAGAAAGTAAATGCTGCTACTGTCCAGGACCACTATCCGCTTCCACTCACTGATCATGTATTAGAGAGGGTAGCTGGTAAGAAGGCATACAGTTTTCTTGATGGATTTTCGGGCTACAACCAGGTATCTATTGATCCCAAGGATCAACACAAAACCGCATTTGCTACAGAATGGGGAGTGTTTGCATAGAGAGTCATGCCTTTTGGTTTGACTAATGCTCTAGCCACCTTTCAGAGGCTGATGAGCCATGCATTCAAAGAATACCTGCGATTATTCCTTGAAATATTCATGGATGACTTGTGTGTGCATTCCATAAACAGAGAAGAACACATAGAGCATCTCAAAAAAATCTTTGAGAAATGCAGAGTGTATCGCATATGCCTTAACCCTGATAAATGCAAGTTTATGGTTAGGCAAGGGAAGATTCTAGGCCACATTGTGTCTAGGAATGGTATATCCACAGATGCGGAAAAGATAGCTGTTATTGTTGAGCTACCTAGACCTTACAATGCAAAAGGGGTACAAGTTTTCATGGGACATTGCGGCTACTATCGTAGATTTATCTACATGTACGCTGAAATAGCACGACATTGTACACACTCCTTGTTGTATTTGAATGGACAGAGGATTGTGAAGAAGCCTTTGAAAAGCTGAAGAAAGCATTAGTGACGACACCTATTCTCAGGCCTCCGGATTGGGATAATTTATTCCACGTACATATAGATGCTTCGGCTTTTGCAATTGGCTGTATTTTAGCTCAACCAGACGAGAACAAAATGGACTTTCCAGTCTCATATGCTAACCGCCAGTTGAATAGTGCTGAAAAGAATTACACCACCACGGAAAGAGAAGGCTTAGCAATGATCTATGCTGTGAAGAAGTTTCGGCATTACCTTTTGGCCAACAAATTTACATTCTTCGTAGATCATCAAGCTTTGCTTTACCTTGTGAACAAGCCATGTGCAACCAGAAGGATTGTACGCTGGTTTGTTATTCTACTTGAATTTGAATTTGAAGTAGTGGTAAAGAAAGGAAAAATGCATCAACGGGCTGATCATCTTTCCAGGATAACTTCAGGAGAAGCACCCATTGGTATAGATGATGATATTCTTGATGCTACTCTATTCTTGGTTGAGACAGCACCAAGATGGGCAGAACCCATCATTCAAGTTGTCAAAAAAGGAAACCCATTCCTCATGTGACTCTATTTTATATTTCAACAACACCCAATTGGAGTTCGTACATTGTGAAGTATTTGACGCAGGGTCATACGGACGATAAGATGCCTAGGCATAGAAAGAGAGCCATAGAGGTAGAAGCACCGAGTTTTCAGATTATTGAAGGCCAGCTGTACAAAAGGGGCAAAGATGGAAACCTACAGACTTGTGTTTGTGAGTACAAAAGGGGCAAAGATGGAAACCTACGGACTTGTGTTTGTGAGTGACTACTTTAGCGTATTGACTCATGCACATTCAAGAGTTGGGGGTGGACATTTCTGTGGAGAAACAACTGCCAAACTTATACTATGGTCAGGACTATGGTGGCCTATGCTTTTTCATGATGCAACAGAGTATGTCAAACGATGTGATCAATATCAAAGAGCCAAACCTCCGACCAAGTATGAGGACATGCCATTGAGACCAATTATGGGGGTTAGAGCTTTTGCCAAATGGGGAATTGATTTTGTGGGACCGATTAAACCACCAGCACGCCATACACATGTTGAGTATATCATTGCAGCCAACCACAGATTATCTTACGAAGTGGGTAGAAGCAAAAGCCACAGTAAAAAACGATGCTAGGACCACTGCAAGGTTTTTATACAAACATGTGTTTACACGCTACGGTTTACCTATTGAGATTGTGAGTGACCAAGGTGTGCATTTTATCAAAGAAGTCATTACCTTTCTTTTGGAAGACTTTATGGTCATCCATAAGAGGTCAACGCCTTATCACCCACAAGCAAATGGTCAAGCTAAGAGCACAAACAAGACTCTTTGCACTGCGCTTACAAAGATTGTTGAGGGACATAGAACAGATTGGGAACAAAAACTTCACTCAGTTCTATGGGCTTACCGAATCGCTTACAAAACGTCCATAGGCACGACACCTTTCAATCTAGTTTTTGGATTGGACGCTATCCTTCCGATAGAATTTATTGTACCTACACTTCGAGTTGCAAAACAACTTGAGTGGACGGGTCATGAATTCTCTACACGGATCGATGAATTGGAGAGGCTAGATGAAGACAAGCTATTGGCAGTCATTGGCATGTATGCTGAAAAATGACGCCAAAAGCGTTGGCATGATACGCATGTAAAGAAAGGTCGCTTTAGGAGAGGTGATCTAATGTTGCTTTACACCTTAAAGAAACAAAAACGCAAGCTGAAAATGCGAGGACTTGGTCCATTTGTAATCAATGAGCTTAGTGCGAGTAGTGCAGTAAGGTTGGAAACCTTAGATGGAGAGCCAATGACTAACTTCATCAATGGAAGCCGCTTGAAGCGCTATGAAGAACCTCTAACAGATGATATGCTGATACGCATACATGCTAGTCAGACACGTAAAAAAGCTCAAGCTTTGTAACAAAGTCAAGCAAAAGAAGAAGCTAAGGCTAGAGTAGCACTAGCATGAGAGCACCGCAAGGTAGCTATCATGGCCATCCACTTGAATGATGATGAAGACTTTGTAGATCCCTTTCATATTGATGTAAGGATCCCTACTCAAAGAGCAATCTTTGCAAAGTCTGCACTTATAGATTTGGGAGCCGACTGCAATGTTTTGTCTTATGAAGCGTGGACATCGTTAGGCCAACCTTTGCTCACCAATGCATCATTGAAGTTCCAGAGTTTCTCTGGTGATGAAACCCCAGCCCTAGGCAAGTGCTGTATTAATATGTCCATTCAGGATCAATCCATGCACGTGACTTTTTATGTTACTAACAAGAGCCAAGCAGTGGGGTGGATGTTGTTCTAGGGAGATCATGGATTAGAACCACCAGATGCGGTATAGACTGGAACTCACGACAATACACCTTGTTGGTAAATTCTACTCACCTTATAGGATCAAGTGCTTCGGCACTCCCATCTTTTCAAAAGGTGGCCACCATCCCTACTGTGATAGAGACATCCTCAAAAGATCAAATGATTTGGGTGAATAATGACAATGATAATACTCAAGGATGGCATGTGCCAACATCTCTCTTATATGCACAACGCTACGGAAGGGGGGAAGCACTTAGAATTCAAATCTGGTTACCTAAGGCAGCTCGCAAGCCAAGACTCAATGCTGCCAAGGAACATCCAAGGAATACAAAGCTAAAGAGGAGGTTCACCAAAACCAACAGTTCCACCTCCAACAAGACCACTCAACAACGGTGGATCCCAAAGAAGGTTCCGCAAGCACAAGGCTACTACGAGGGTCCTACTACCTTGTGGCTACCAAAAAAGAATGCAGGGACTATTGCAGCAAAACATAATTATGTTCCTGAATCTACTCAAGAACAAAAGCAGTCAATACCACCTCACTTACAGAAACCAAATCAATATTGGAAACCACGCCTTACCAAGCCTGAAAGAGTCCAGGTGGAAACACAAGCTGACGCGTCAATCGGACATCATCAGAAGGTCTTGAACAGGAAGGGATACTCCAAACTGACATGGGAAGAAAAAGGCAAGTGGGTACCTTTATCCACTTCTATCTCAGAGGCAACACATCAGAAGGAGGACATTCCAAATCAAGTTCAGAGTCTATTCCTCAAAACACAAGCAATGTGAAAGTTTGTCTTACAAAGCCGACAACTTTCAATCAGGCTCCTACACAAGTAGACTCCCTGACTATCAAGGAAAGAGCGTTCTTCCTACAACTCCAACTATTTGGAATGTCGTCGGAATTCTACTCTTTCCCTAATCAAATTACATTACCAGCCATAAGCCTACAGGCATAGGTGTTAGAGTTGGGCACTCTGGAGACCCAAGAAAATTTTGAAAGCCGAATGGGATGGCAAGAACACAGCTGCCATATGGTTGCCAAAGCTCAGAAGTGTTCAAAAATCTACATTCACACCTCCTCCTATTTGTCCCAATGCATTTCCTATGCCTATCGCTAAAATCTCACCTCCGACTAAACTTCAATCTCTTGCAAGTACTCTGAAAGGGGTACCAAAAAGAGTCCAACAAAAAGGAACCTCTGCCATACGTTAACACCCCAAAAACAATTTGCTTAATGTTACATCCAAAAGCATTTTTGAAAGAGCTATCATGCTACAAAAGCTACTCATTCTATTAGTCTATTTCCGTCATGCCTGTACATACTAGCATTCTTCGTTCAACTTGCATTAAATAAAAAAAATCTGAACACTTCCTTATGTGTTGTGTAGAATAACCAAATGGAGTCTTGGCTGGACACATCAGTCCATCTTTGTACCTAGATAGCACTCACCCTGACCATCAAGGGGGCAGCATTGCACCTTTTCAGACGCACTCCCGATATTTTTATGCCCCAGTGGGTGAGGATTGCTGTGGAAGACAATTTGTGGAGTTATACTACCAGCAACATCATCTGTTTCCACACTGCCACGTGCTCGTATGGTATTGGGGAATGCTTCCCCTATATGTTGGCAGTGTCGCACATACTTCCGTCGCTATGGCACTGGTATGATGCAGCAGATCATGGGGGTCAAACCTCGACGACATAATCTCTGGGCAATAATGATGCCGCAACGTGGACCCAACCAACAAAGACTCCCGGAAGAGGAAAGAGCTCAAACATGGTGCGAGGAAACCCTTCGTTTGCTAACCCCTCCCATTTTGCAGGTTCTTCTTCCCCATGAATCTACATGTCAGTTTTGGATCAATGTGAGTGAGTCTTTAGAACGGTTTCAAAACCATAGGTGCCTCTTTAGCCTTCCTACTGCGCCCATACCATATGTAAGTGAAGATGCACTTCTTCCCTTGCCATCTTCTCCATGGGTAGGATTACGTTCTGGATTATCTTTACATCCTGAAGCTATTGATGTCCACCCACCTGAGAATGTAGACATACATCCACCCGCAGTGCAAGACTAGCACTTGTACTCTCTTAATAAGAACTAGGGCACTTTTTCCCATTGGGTTTTCCCCTCGGCCAAATCCGGTGTTTAGCACCAATGTTTTTTATTTTTTGTCTTTTTAATTTTCTTTCTGTTTAGTTTATTTTGTCGGAATAAAACAGATACAAGCACCAAACTACATCTTCCGCTTCAGTACCGCAACTGACAGTCATACAATCAAGTGCAAACAATTCTTCACCAACCAGTGCTTTAATAGAAACAGGTGAACTCATGCCAATCTCTAGTGTTTTCTGTATTTTTCTTGTTGCTTGATTGTTTATAAATTTCACTTTACTAAGCATGGCAATATGCATCTCCTTTGGTCTAGAGTAGGGATAGCATTTTAGTAGCTTTAGACTTGATAGTGTAAGTTTGACCGTAATTGTTTTTACCTGTTTAGCAATACAAAGTAATTAGTGTTTTGTGCTAAAGGTAGAGTTCCAGACCTAGGACAAAGAGACTAAATTAAGCATAGGACCGTCAGTGGATATCTTGCCCTTACTAGGACATTGCTTAGGGACAATCTAATAAACCTTCCATAACAAAAATTAGCATGACAAAAATAAAAGAAAAGTGTATATGTTTGTGGCCTATTGCCTTGTTATTCATGGTAGGCGAGGGAGGTCTATACCTTTCCCAAACCAATGCCTTGTGTAGCAAGGAATAGCCATACCATGGGTGCGCAAACATACTCTTGAAGAAAGCCCTGTCCAAAAAGAAAGAAAGAAAGAAAGAAAGAAAGAAAGAAAAAGACAGAAAGGCACCAAGAGAAATGCTTGTCTAATCCAGGATGGTCGCCGTTGTGCTTAAAATATTAAACCTTAACACTAAGCAATATCAAGAGTCTGCCAATACATAATTATGTTAGATTTATTAGTGTTGAACCGACATCTTTGACTTAGCATAGGCTAGGTATACTACTTGATAGTCCCTTGATTAACTGTTGTCTTTTGCCTTCTAGGAAAAGTACAATACATTTGGCATAAAATATTCTTTACTTTAGTTAGCTGCAGGTAGTAATTATTAAGGCTTGAACAAACCTATTTAATCTCTACACTGCTTCAATGTTTCCTTCCTCTAGCCAATTGGACATTTATTGCCATGTCTTATTCAGTAAAATTGCTTGTTTCGTTATTGTCTGCTAGTACTTTTGCTTTAAAAAAAAAAAAAAAGAACACACAAACCACCTATCATTTTGCTTGCAGGTACACACTGGAGATTCTACTCTTCCTTGGCATCTACGCGCTCGAGGATGTGCGCAAAATAGGAAGGGGGGAATGTTGCGTGGCGAGTGGTGATCAATGCAAGATGCAACACAAAGATGCAGGCAGGAAAACAAGAGAATTGACATTCTTATTTAGGGCTCTTGTAAAAAGTTCCAAGTTGTAGGTGAGTGTGGGAGTGGGCTTGAGAATAATCCCACATGGGAAGTTTTGGGAGTTTTAGGAGTTTTAGTATAAAAAGTGGCTCATTTGAGAGCTTATGGACACATTGGGCTACACTCATGTTTGAGCTCTCTTGAGACTAGCTCTCCCTCTTGTTCATAGAGGTGCAAGCTCTTCTCTCTCCCCATCTACACTATTGTATGAGCAATGCTCTTCTAATTCAATGCAATGAGATGATGTTTTTCTCTCTTCTCATTTCTATTCTCTAGTGTGCATGCTTCTTTGTTGATGCTTGTGGATTCTCTATTAGGCTTTGTGTGGTAGTGGATTCAAGCTTAAGCTTCTCCATAGCTTGTAGCTTATCCATGGGCAAGGCATTGCTTGAGTAGTGAATGAGAATGCATGTTTGTTTCAAGTTCCATTAAGCTTCAATTTTTGTGTGCATGCTAGGGAAGTAAGTGCTTGAGAATGAAGTATGCTTTGAGCTTGTGTATGCATTAGCTTAGCTTTCTTCTTGTATTGGATGCATGAATGAGTGGGATGATGAGTGAATGAGTAATGGCAAGATTGAGCTTGTGTGTGTAAAGTCTATGTCAAGGTAGTGGTGTTCATAGCATTTTCTCCATTCGTGGATAAGCTTTTGTGCACCGGTATGGGTTGAATCCCTAGCTCTAAAAGGGATGCAAATCCCATTGGATTGAGCTACACACGGATCATACTACTCATGGTACAAGTGAGAGTCTTCCATCTCTCCATGTGCACAAGTGGTTTAGGGACTATGTGAGGCATTGGCAAAGGGAGATGAGGTGTTAGCCTCGGGCGGGATGGCGAATGCATAGGCTCCATAGGTCTAGCAATGGACTTTGTGGGATCTTTCCATGAGGAGCAATAGGGTTTGGAGAGGCAACATTTGGAATGGAAAGATTAGTACCATAGAAGGTCGTGGTGGCGTTGGGTGTGCGTAGTTAGTTTGGGGTGGTGCCACACTAAGAAGGCTTGTTGGGGCCTAGGAGGAGAGGAAGGTAATGTGACAAATAAGCTTTGGGTTGTCATTGGCGCGGTGGCCAATTGCGTGGAATAGCTTTCTCCCATGTTGTCATTGAGAAAGATCGCCCATTTGCAAGCTTGATCAAAGGTGGAGGGGCCCTTGACCAACATGTGGTTGTGAAGCCTTGGATTGTGCAAGCCTAAGAGGAAACGGTTCTCATTAATTGCTTATCACTCAAATTTTCCCTTGGTTTGCAACACAAATCAAGGTACTTGATGTGTTCTATGTAGTCATGTAATCTTTCATTGGGCTTCTGTTCCAATTGGAACAGTTGGATGATGGGGCTCCATTTGGGCCCGTAGGGTGCAAAGCCAAGTATGAAGGCCTCTCTCACTGTGTTGAAAGTGCCTTTGTGCCAAGGGTACAAGGATTAGAACCATTTGCACGGCCTTGCCTTCAAGGTTGAGTCCAAGGAGATGGACTCTGGTTAAGTCCACTAATCACACTAATGAGTAGATTAGTGATAATTAATGAAAATTAAGAGATAACTTATGGTTTTTTTTGTGTTTTTTGAGAGATTAGGGTTCTATCTAACTATGCTAACCTACTTATGCAAAGGAATTAAGCAAAAAATAAGATTAAGCTAAAAATTAATAAAAAGAGTGTAGATTTAAATAAAAACTCTCTTGATTAAGCTCTCTAATCACCCAAATCTCAAGTTTTTTCACTCAAACAAGTGATAATCCTTCTCTAAATACAAAGCTATACATGAATCTCAACAAAAACATAAAAAAAAACAAGCAATACATTAAAATACAACGAAAAATCAAAAAGTCGCATGCCAAAGAGCTTACCTGGCACTGGGCTATGGAGGCTCCATCGAATTCGAATCAAAGATGACGTAGACAAGTGACGGATTAGCAATCCTCGATAGCGATGCCAAAGAAGTTAAGGAAACCCTACCCTAACGTGTCATGGAAAGTTGTCTACAGGGATTTCATTAACGTCTTCACAATTTCGTGATCACGTTAACAAAACCTATTGTTAACATATTAAAACTTGTGATCACATTGTATATTCACATGACCTGAGAAATGACCTGCCGGAACCCACTATTCCAGTAACACCTCCGGGCTTCTACTATTCCCGGCGGGCCCGCCGGGGTATGAGGTTTTCCCGGCGGGCCCGCCGGGAAAAACAAAGAACACCGGCGGGGTATTATTCTGTATATAAACACTGCCCGACACCCGTCGTACAACTTTTGGGAAGATAGTCCTTGTTTTGGGGGCGTGATATCTCTCCTCAAAGTACTTGTAGAGCTCTCGAGTTGCTAGAAGTGTCCTCTTGGGAAGAACGTCCTTATTTTAGGGGCTGTCGTCTTTCCTTGTAGGCACTCCTAAGGCTATTGGGCCACTCGTCCTTAGTTCTTTGAACTGGGGGCAGGGTGTGGTTCGTAGCTAATACTTGCGGAGATTTAGGGACAAATTTGGAGTCATTCAGCTTTGCATTTGAGCCACGTACGTAATCTACCTCATTCTGCTTTATGAATGGTTTGATGGAGCCAAGAGTCCTGCTTAGGGGCTTGTATTGGTTCTTGATACTTGATATAGTTTAGAGTAGACAAGGGTCTATTGTCCTATACTAGAGTATTGGGCAAGCATAGATCTTTGATTTTTTTTGTGAATGTTAGAGAAGGTCTATTGTCCTATACTAGAGTATTGGGCAAGCATAGATCTTTGATTGTGTAAAGTATCCTTAATTGGGTACAAAAGGCATCCTTCATTGGGGGTGCAATGTGCATGATAGTTTCGAAGTAGTTTTGTAGTAAGACCTTGCAAGATAGTTTGAAATAGTTTTGTGTTATGTGATGATCTTTTGTATTTGTCAAGATAGTTTCGAAGTACTTTGTCTGCAGATGTATGTTTTGTTATACGTGAGTGATTTGTTGTTTTTTCATTTGTGTATTCATTGTTATATGCTTGGTTGAATAGGTTATTTGTTGAGATGGAGGACAATGTTGGATCCAGTGGTACCTCCAATAGAGTCCAAATTTCAAATAGCAGGAAAAAAAAGGCACCTGGGATAGAGTGGCAATATGCAATTAACGTTGGTGATCGATTCATAGATTGGGAGTGTAAGCTATGCCATGCAGTAAAATCAGGTGGGGCGCCTCGACTAAGAGAACACTTTTTAGGCAGACCGAAGAAAAAGTCATGTACCCACCCCTCTGCACCTATAGTGGCCAAACGCATAAGAGAAGAAATTCAAAAGAAAGATTCAAGAAAACATGACACTCCTCCCGTTAATGTATCAAGGCAGCAAGAACACTGTTCTTCTAATCATCAAACTCCCGCTACATCGCCTACTTGTACCCCAAACGGCAATATGCAGCCAGAAAGTAATCTACCCAGTGCATCTTCTTGCAAGCAAAACTTTGACGTAGGAAATATACCCATGCGTCAAACTTCATTGCAAGAAAGCCTACGTCAAGGTCGACTCGATGATGCACAACTCGTCCTTGCTGAAGCGATTTACTTTTCTGGGAGTGCTATGATGATGGTGGACAGTGAGCATTGGAAGAGAGCATGGAAGAAAATTGGTGAGTTTGGACCAGGGTTTTCACCGCCTACGTACCATGCTATGCGAAATGATCTATTAGAGAAATGTTATGCGCAGGTAAAAGAACGTGTACAAAGAATAATTCTTAGCAATATAGAGCTTTCTGGATGTAGTATAGTAAGTGATGGATGGTCTAATGTGCAAAGAAAACCATTAATTAATGTAATGGTTATTTCACCTAGAGGTGAGACTTTCATCCGTGTCGTGGATTCAGCTGGTTCAATCAAAACTGGGGCTTACATTGCTCAAGTTATTAGCACTGTGATAGAGGAAGTGGGTGCCAAAAATGTAGTCCAAGTCGTCATGGACAATGCAAAAAATTGTAAAAATGCATCCAGAATCCTACAGCGACAATATCCACATATTTTTCCGGTAGGCTGTAATACTCATAGTTTGAATCTTGTATTAAAAGATTGGTATAAATCTGATGATACCAAATGGTTTGCCTCAATCGTCGACACTGCTCTCCAGCTTGTGAAATTCATGCTCAAGAGACAGAGAGTTTTGGATATGTTTCGACCTCGCATGTCAGTTATGTTAAAGCTTCCAGCGGAGACTAGGTTTTGCACTCACTTTTACACTTTTGAGTCTCTTCTTAGAAATAAAGATGCAGTTTGTGAAACATTTACATGCATGGCATTTCATGACTGGGAGAGCACTCAACTTGAAAAAGTGAAAGAGAAAATCAAAGTCTTGAAGACAGCGCTTACGAGAAGAAGTTGGTGGAACAGTGTGATGGATGCATACCATGTAATGATGCCTGTTATGTATGCTGTACGAAGCCTTGATCAAAGAGCGCCTAATCTCGGAAAAGCATGGATGCAATGGTGGACTGTCCAGCGGAGTTTGGAGTGTCCTGAGAAATTAGAGCATTCAGTGGTGGAGAAGCAATGGCGTGTACCATTCTCTAGTAGACAAAGAAAAGTTTTGTTGAAGTACTTTCATGCTAGATGGATTGGAGCGCATTCACCACTGCACAGTGCTGCTTACATGTTAGATCCTGAATATTGGAATATGGATTTGATGTCCAACGTTGAGGTGGTGCAAGATTTTTATAAAGTGGTAAACACTTTCTATAATAATGATGATGATCGTGTACAGTGCATAAAGGAGATGACCTCATTTCGGTTGAAAGAGGGTTTATTTTCCAACTCCCTTGTTCAACAAATGGCTAAAGAGCAACCTGCATGGAAGTGGTGGATGATGAATGGTGGTGAGCATTATGCTTTATTGCGCAACCTTGCGATGAAGGTTCTAAGTCAGTGCTCTTCAAACTCAGGCTCAGAAAGAAACTGGAGCATGTATAAATATATTCATAGTACTATTCGCAATCGACTTCTTGCAGATCGAGCAGATAAACTTGTTTACATGTACTGCAATGAAAAGATCTTGCGAGACATCGAAAGCGAAGAGTATGAAGAAGATATGCCCAGATGGATGTACAATTGTGAAGATGTAGACGAGAACTTTGATGTTGGACGTACGTTATGCACCACCCTTGAGATAGAAGACAATTTAGACATTGACTTAGATGAGCTTAATTTAGCAGACGAGAGAGTAAACGGTGAAAGAATTTTGGAGCAAGATACTGACATAGAGGAAGAAGTCACTTCATTAATTTAATAAAAAGTACTTGTACAAATGATCATATTTGGAGAAATTATCAATACAAAAGTAGAATTTGTTTTTCTTAGCTCTCATCTTGAAATAAATTGCGAATTGCACTAGGAGTTGCATCTAAAGGTCCTGGTGGTTTATATTCGCTAGCCATGCCGAACACTGTATAAATACCTTGATTTATTGGGACACTGCACAATGCACATGTGGAAGTATTTTGCATTTGTCTCACTAAACATATTAAGTGGTAGTAGTGTCCACATGGTAGTATATACTGGCCGCTCCACCCATCGAATACTTTGTAACATACAGGACATTGGGGGGTGGAGGAACTTGTAGCCTCAGCAGAAACTCCCACAAGATCAGGATGTATCAAAAAATGAGAGATGTGGTTTCCTTGGCGCACAGGAGCAATACGTGAAGAGATGCTCTGCACGTCTTGGCTGATCTTTGTTAGCTGCTCTTGAATTCCTCTATTGGCCGGGGGAGGAGTTGACGCTTGAGTTAATCGGTCAGCTTCTTTCTCCTTCTCTGCTAGCTGTGCCCCTAAGCTTTCTTTGACCTGGTTTAACTCCAGTCCGGCGCCCTCCACCATAAGAGCAAGTTCTTCTCTTGTGAATGTAACTGTCTCTTCACGTATGTCGTGGGTGTTGACAGTGGCCTCTCTGGAGGCGAAGTCCACTGGAGTTTCCAGTACAAAGTGAGCATATAGCATTTTAGCAAAATACAGTGGAGCGTCGGCGTTATGGAGAGGACGACCGTACACCTCCAAGAAAATACGCTCGGCATTAGTTTTGATATCATTGTGAGTGCAACGAGAAATCTTCCATCTTCCCTTCTTTATCTCGCCATCTGGACATGGCCATATTGCCTTTATCATCTCTGTGGTTACCCGTTTGTTTATGTCTTTCCATTGGGCATATGTTGGATTTGTCCATTTCGATAATCTGGACGCTGTTCTTGTAGCTTCGCGGGCTGTCAGGCCATGTGCAAGGGCCTTCATTCTCTCGTATGCCTTCTTGGCTAACTCTTGATGCTCGTTCGCTTGCGCTTGCTCCATATCTGCATGAACGTAAACGACATTAGGATTTTAATGAACTGTAAAGATCAACGTAAGATAAATTGACCATTGCTCTCAAAATCTTGAAGTCAAACACAACGAGAGGAGATATGTATTGCAAAGACTCGATGAGAAATATCCACTTGACTCCAAAAACACTTCAAACAATGCTCGCACATCAAATTTTAAAGAGAAAACATAAACTTAAATACCAGAAGAGGAGAGAGATATTGCAAAGACCCAATGAAGAGAGAAACAAAATTTTGAAACATTGGACACATCAAATTTTGAAGAGAAACAAAATTTTGAAACATTGGACACATCAAATTCTCAAATTCCTGAAACTTCATCTCTTGATACTGTATCATTACAAAGTCGGGGTGAATGCCACCGATAGCTCTACAAGAGGACGTTGTGCCCTCGTAGGGTCAGTATTTAGTGACCTAAAAAATTCAACTACTTGCAAAATTGATTTTCGCTCATCGCGATTAGGCAGAAACATCCAATTTTTGACTCTATGAATAATAGTATCCATGGTAACTTTGTCATGGGAACTATTATCCATCCACAACTCTTGCACTTTCTTCCAAAAGTAATATAAAGTTTGTAATAAATATCCCAATGCAAAAACATCAGATGCAGGAGTGTATGCATCTGCCAAAAATGGATCATAAAGCTCTGGGGCTATCCACGGCCGTTTATTTCGCTCTCTGTCTGCGTGGGAGACTGCCTGTGCCACCTTCTCGGGGTTCTTGTCTGCTTCATAAACAAAATTGAGAGACACCCGTTTTTTGGGCGCTCTCAGCAGCAATCCCCAATCGATAATACCTATGCGTGGCTTTAGCTCTTTTGTATAATCCAACACTACATTAAAAGGATGTAGGTCGGTATGTACAATACCTGCCATATGCGCTGCCGCTACACCTTCCACCAGGGCATGCATAATATGTGGCATGTTTATTACTACCTCTTTTATTTTTGAAAGTTCTAGATGACCTAAAGGGATATTATCAGGCGGCGGTTGTCTCCATCCTCGATCCAAACGAAAAATGGCTCTGGTGAACTCACTGAATCTGAAGGGAACCTTCAGTAGAGTATCACCAAGAGCGCCGCCATTAAAGTACGGGAAAATTGTGATCCAAGGAGCCTCTTTTGTAAAGGCAATGCATCGGACAATCGATGGATGTAGCACTTGCATACCCTGCTCTGCCTGGAAGCTCTCGAACTTCGCGCTGCCTTCTCCTTTGTAGTGCTTTCCGCAAAAAGTGATGTGCTCCGGTAAAAATGATATGCCTTTAATTGCATACTCTTTTACTGTTCCAAACACACCGGAGCCTATTGTTCGTCCTTCGTGAAGAGCTTCGTGCGGGATGCCAATAAGATGTGTGCACATAGAATTGTAGATGGTACGATTAATGACACCTGTACCACTTGCATCTGCCTGACTGGACGTTGCAGCGATGTCTTGGGCAATTCGCACTCTTTTGGGGAGGGACTCTGCATCCAACGCCTTCATGCGCTTGCTCTTGGCCCTTTGCTCGCTCCATACAACGTCCCATAACTGTAGACGTTGCATGTTGGCTTCAGGCGGGGCAGCATCTCGAAGATCACTGCACGCTACTCGCATGCTCCCCAAAATGGTTCGTGTTATGTGCTGATGGTTGAAATCTGCTATCTTCTGTCTATCCAGCAGCTCAGCGTTGCCTCCGCTTCGAAGCCGCCGCTGTGCATTTTCTCATATTTGGTCTATGAGATCTCGCATGAGTATCTCAGACTCGTTGATCTTCTTGACGACATCATCAGTACATTGTGATACTGTGATGACCGCTTCAACGCGAATTGCTCGCAGAACAATTTTGCGCTCTTCGGGAGTAAGCATGTTGATCGTCTTCGTAAATCTAGCAAATAACACTAAACATAAAAAAATAAAATATCAAACATTACTGAAATAAACATCAAGCAGACGTGAGAGAACAGCAACAAGTATATCAATATCGTCAATGTTCATACAAAAACGGAATATCAAATAATTTTAATGAACTCAATATCATCCAATACATCATCAAACGTGAGAAAACAGCAATAAGTGTATCATTACTTATCAATGAACAAACAAAAACAGAATATATCAAACATTACTGAACTCAACATCATGCAATACATTATCGAACGTGAGACAACCGCAACAAGCGCATTATTACTTACGAAGTGTATACATTATCGAATGAGAGAGAGAGAGAGAGAGGGGGAGGAAGAGAGAGAGGTGTGACAGATAGAGAGAGGAAACATTAAATGATATTTTTTATAGTTTTGTGAGTTCCTAAAGAGAGAAAAATAATGTTTTGTAATCCTAAAGCACTCCTCATCTACATACCTATCGTGATAGAGAGAGATGTGAAGTGTATCATGAGAGAGAGAGAGAAAGAGTTGTGAAGTGTATCATTGCGAGAGAGAGAGAGAGAATTGTGAAGTGTATCATGAGAGAGAGAGAGAGAGAGGAGAGGAAGAGAGAGTTGTGACAGATAGAGAGAAGAAACATTAAATCACATTTTTAATGTTTTTGGGAGTTCCTAAAGAGAAAAATAATGTATTGTTTTAATTTTTAAGTAAATAGAGGGAGAAAAAAGAAATTATTAAGAAGTATGTATATTTTAAGAGAGAAAAAAAATCATTATCTACACATCTATCGTGTTGTGAAGTGAATCATGAGAGAGATAGAGAAAGAGTTGTGAAGTGTATCATGAGAGAGAGGGGGGTAAGAAGAGAGAGATTCATATTTTTCGAGTTACGAATCACGATATTATAAAATAAAACGGTTAGACAATATGATGTAAACTTTGATCCATGAAATACTAATGCCACGTTAGCAACCAAGTATCGCATGGATCAAACACAATAAAAACAATACAAGTCAAATCAAACAAATTTACGACATTTATTCGACCGCGTTAACGATCATATGCCGAAATACACAAGCAAATTTACGACACTTTTTCGACCGCGTTAACGATCAAATGCCGCAATATGCAAAAAACATTTTATGCACTAGCGGACGACACCAACTTGCCGTGTTAACGACAAAATGCCGCCCGATTCTATGGGAATACCAATAGGATACGAACATACACTGGCCGCGTTACCGACCATATGTCCGCATTTGACAAAGGGAAGGGAAGGGAAGGTGACATCGCCATAACGATACTATGCTTGCCGCGTTACCGACTAGTATCGCTACGGCGTGCCATACTTACCATAGGACACAGACTAGCCGCGTTACCGACTAAGTGCCCCAGGGTAAGCACCATTCCGAAGAATGGCCTTACACACACACACACCAGTCGTGTGGCGGGCCACCCAAATCCTGCCGCGCATTGCGACAATGGGCGGCTGCCCGCACGAACTCACCCACACACACATCCCTCGTGTGGCGGACCACCCACATCTTGCCGCGCATTGCGACAGTGGGCAGCTGCCCGCACAAACACACCCACATACACAAACACACACACACACACACACACACACAAGTTTTTATTACCTGTGTATGCTGTCAGCAATGAAATCCCAAAGGGCCCCCCGGGCCCATATATATAGAAAAATGTACCCCGCCAGGATATGTGACGACCCCGCCGGGACCCGCCGGGTAAAGCATAAGCCCGGCGGGCCCGCCGGGGTATATCAAAAGCCCGGCGGGATTTTTCCCGGTTACCAGGTCGCTTGCCACCGGCTTTTTTGTGAACATGTTAATAACATGTTCACACATGTTATTAACAAGAAAAATTTTGTGATCACGTGAATATAAAATCCCTGGTTGTCTATCCGCCGAGCTTGAGCATGGCTCAAGAGCTCCACCGTAGCCGCTCATCACCGCCATCCTTCCACACTCGTTGTCACACTGAGGCGATTGCTCTAATCCTATGGGTGATGCAAGCTCTCTCGCGAAGATCGTGTGTGGAATATCTGCACAAGAGGATCATGTTGGTTAGCCTAATCACTCGAGAAAGAGAGAGAGGAAGCAAGAGGAAACAAGTGATTAGCACTAATCACTCCCAAACCCTAAGCACACCACACATGCTAGATTAGAGTTGCAAGAGAGAGGGAGAGAGAGAACACTCCACTTCTATTGCACAAATGGGAGAATCCGTTACAAACAAGATAAATTGACTTTTATAGTTCCAAGTCTTTTCCCACTAGGCTCTGCTTGGGAGTAAGTGACCCAGGGTGCCCAAAACATAGTTATAAGGCTCTTCTCTATGGTTTGGCCAACTGAACAAGATTCTCTTGTCTTTCCATCAAAGCTCAATACTTGGGAGCATCTTTAGGGCATTTCCCTCATTAAATGATGGGATTTACAATATAGTATGGGCGCCCATTACATAAGTGTACAGACATAGTTGTCATAGGAATGTGTTACCAATATGTGGTTAACAGAGATCATGCCCACATGATCTAACTCACACACATCACTCTCGCTATTACTATCATGCCCACGTGCATATGTGTGGGTGGCATCATGTGCACGTGTATCACTATCATCATGTGTATGTGTGTGCGATACATGAATATCATCATGTGTGTGTGTGGACAATGCATCATCATTCCCATCATAATATAATGAATGATTCGGTATAAGTAAATGAAAATCAATGAGATGATGGCTAGTCGATATCATGGATGAGTTGTAGAAGCTATCAAGGCCCATGCGAAGACCACTGTGATAGTGATCAAAGTGTAAGCATGCTTAATACGTGTCCTCCAAGGATCCAATCCTGTCATGTCATAACTCACCAAGTGTATCCCATGAATGATGACTATGATCATGATCACCCATATAATCATCTATAGTCGTAGCATGAACATCATATCATCCTTGATGAAATGATATGGATATCACCCATACTTGCATGCATACCAATCCTCCTAGAAGTGTTGATATATATAAAGGGTCCCAAATCGATCAATGAAATCCAAGTAGGCAACATAACTCCTCACCTGATCCCATACAAAGGGATGGAAAGATGCACACATGTACATAGCCGTGTGCTCATCAAAATAACATGATTATGATTCCTGCTCATCCGACCTAAACATATGATAATCATGATATGCATAAAGCTCACCTACATGGCATACATACAAAATGATGTACCTCAACGCCATACAAACATTCAAAATACCCAAAGTATGACGCCCGTGTGAATAAACTCACCAAATCCCCAAACGTGTGAACAATGTACCAAGATCTCACATAATGACGTGAATAATCCCCAATGTAAGTTTGAAGCGTGCAAACACCTCACACAAATGTACCCGTGTGTGAACAAGGGTCACAATGCGCAAAAGCATGTGAACAAACCCAAACAAATCCAAAACCATGTGAATGAACTCAATCATCACATATGAACGGCCTAAGCCCATGTGGTAGATGAGTAACTAGTGTGGAATGAAGGATTAATGGGCTAGGTATGTGAATAATTTTTTAAAAAGCCCAAAGGGTGAATGGAAGGTGGACCAAAGGTGTGAAGAGGCCAAAGGAAAAAAAAAACCCTCAAAGACTTAAAGGTGGAAAGGCTTCTTTTCAGCCATTAATGTTAGGAAGCTTTTCTTCTACAGCCACTTCTTCTTGCAGCCACTTAATCTGCAGCCTTGCATGAACTGTCATGTGCCTGAGCCAGCAGCAGAAGACGATAATGGGAGAAGGAACATTTTAGAATGGTTTTAAGTACACTGAGCGTTGTTTTTTTTCTCTTGTGCTGAGAAGCATGAAAGGTGAGCTACATGGTTGTAAGTGTTGGCATTTTGCTGATGCATGTGGTCTCTAGGTCAAAGAGCGCGCTTAAAACTAATCAACGCCTTCTGCTGATCCGTGGCCATCTACAAGAAAGCTGATCCTTCAAAAGGCGATAAAGCTAATCGATGCCGATAGTCTGCAAAAAAGGATAATGTGTACTGTAATAGGCGGCTAACTGTGATGTGGATGAACTTGAGCGCTTCAGAAAAAACAGTAGCTTGACCTCTCTTTATGTCCTCTTTCAACTACACATCCAATCGATGCTAGCAAATACACGAAAATCAGAAATAGTTCCAAGCCTTTTCCCATTAGGCCGCCCGGGAGCAAGTGAGTCGAGACGCCCAAAACATAGTTACAAGGCTTTTCTCTATGGTTTGGCCAACTGACCAAGATCCTCTTGTCTGTCCTTCAAAGCTCAATACTTGGAAGAGTCTTTAGGGCATTTCTATCATTAAATGATGGGATTTATAATATAGTGTGGGTGCCCATTCCATAAGTGTGCGAACATAGTGGTTGTAGGAATGTGTTATGCGGTTAACATCTTCTATATTCTTCTTCTCTCTACAACCATATAACTAAAAGAATAAGAGTACATACTGTGAGGGAAAGTACTCTCCTACAATAACATATAACCGTCGGTCCATAGTGTAAACTCAACTATATGAGCTAGTGCTATAAGTATGCCATAACTCTAGTACTCCAAAGTAGCTGTCACACAACGTGTCATCCACTAGCGACATATCAACCAAAATCTCACCAACCGTGCTAGTGAGATAAGTGTGGAAGCTATCACTGTCCACAACAGTAGTTGAGCTTGAAATCTCAACACTTTCCCTCGAGCTCAACTCCACACACTGGACTCCAAGCAAGCTCCTAAACATGTGAAACTTCTCTGTGCCCAATGCCTTCGTGTGAAGATGTCAGCTACCTGATCCTCTGTGCTGACATATACCAAATCTACATCACCTGCTACAACCTTCTCCCTCATAATGCACCTCATAAAGTGATAATGCACCTCAATGTGCTTTGTTCTAGCATGGTATACTTGGTTACTGGCCAACTGTATGCTACTCATGTTGTCATAATAAATAACAATTGACCTATCCATGGACTCACCCATATCACCAAGTAGTTTTTGACATATACAAATCTACATCACCTGCTACAACCTTCTCCCTCATAAAGTGATAATGCACCTCAATGTGCTTTGTTCTAGCATGGTATACTGGGTTACTGGGGCCAACTATATGCTACTCATGTTGTCATAATAAATGACAACTGACCTATCCATGGACTCACCCATATCACCAAGTAGCTTTTGAAGCCAAGCTACCTCACAAGCTACCATAGCACCACCCCTGTACTCTACCTTTGTACTTGACAAAGCAACTATTGGTTATTTCTTACTGCTCCAACTCATAGCAACACTCCCAAACAAAAACATGAAGCCACTGGTAGACCTCCTTTCTGCAACACTACCAGCCCAATCAACATTTGTGTACCCAAGTAGTTATATCTCTATACCAGCCTCATAAAAAAGTCCATAATCAATTGTGGAATTTATATACCTGAGAATCCGTCTAGCTAAATCCAAGTGTGGCTTCCTAGGGACCTGCATAAACTG
Source organism: Cibotium barometz (assembly GCF_041138505.1). Lineage (NCBI taxonomy): Eukaryota > Viridiplantae > Streptophyta > Polypodiopsida > Cyatheales > Cibotiaceae > Cibotium > Cibotium barometz. The sequence continues at coordinate 28,330,330 of NC_141048.1, read as the reverse complement.
ACTCACAAGTCCCACATCATAGCTTAAGTCTAGCCTAGTAATGGTCATGTAGATCAAGCTACCCACTATGCGCGTCTATGTAGTGGGATCCTCCAAAAGCTCACCTGTATCTGTGGAAAGCTTTGTATTATGCTCCAATAGCATTGAAATAGGCTTACAACTTGCTAGACTATACTTGGATAACATGTCCAAGCCATACTACCTCTATAATAATAAAATGCCATGAGGTGATCTCACCACCTCTATGCCCAAGAAATTTTGTAGCTCACCCACTGATCCTTCATCTCAAACTTTTGCTTCAAAAGACTCATGACATCATTTATGTTCACATCACTATCACTAGTGATAATCAAGTCATCCACATAAATGACTAATAGTATGATCTCTCTATTTATCTGTTTCACTTAAACTGAAAACCATGGCTTGGATATCTGAAATCAAATGGTATCAAGATACTCCTCGATCTTGTTTGACCATGCTCTGGGTGCCTGCTTCATGCCATATAGGGCTTTGCATAACCTGTACACAAAATCTAGGTGCGTATCACTCTCATAACTTGGTGGCTTCATCATGTATACTTCTTCTCTCAAATCACCATGGAAGAAGGCATTCTTTACATCCATCCCATGTTAAGACCAACCCTTTGCTATAGCCATAGCAATGATAGCTCTCACGGTTGCCATTCTTGTAACTGGGCAGCACTGAATGTCTCCTCATAGTGAATTCCATAGGTCTGTGCATAGCCCTTGGCAACCAATCTTGCCTTATACCTACTCATTGAACCATGTGTGTTATGCTTGACTGTATACACCCACTTACATCCAATTACCTTCTTTTCCTTAGGCAAAGACACTAACTCCCATGTTGCATTTGCATCCAATGTTTCCATCTCCTCATTTATGGCAAGTGCTTTCTCAAAACAAGTTCTAACCTAAAGGCGTATAAAGTCTAGAGAAAATCTGACATTGTTTGAATACTTTTCAAGCAGACCAAAGTAGGCCTAGAACACAATTTTCACATATTGCCTTTGGGAGCGAGAAAGTTGTTTACACGCAACCTGGAAATGGTCTTGTGGTACTCAAATGTTCATGAGTTTTTTCATAGGCCTCATACCTATCGGAACCTATAGGCATATCAAATTTGAAGTCCTTTGGAGTAGTTTCAGTTGACTAACCACATCAGTTATGCATTTTTTGCATTATGTACATGCAACTGGCCCAGCTTAGTCATTATGGCCAATCAAATATCCACGCCTGGTAAAAACAAGGTCCTTCTAGGGTCCGCGAATTTAGCAAGGTCATGCAAAACACTTCTTCATACACACTACCTCAGGCATACCAAGTCTCAGGTCATTTTGGATCAATCTGATATGTTTCCAAGCAGCTAGAAAAAGAGTATCTGACATTGTTTCCACATTACATCTGGGAGAAGCAAATAGATGTCCATGCCTGGTATTATTTATCCCTTACATACACTAAAATGCTACATGCTCGTGTACGTAGGTCCACATCTTCTTGGACTACATACATACCAAATATGGAGGTAATATGACCATGTAAGGTGAACTAACTACAGGTGAAATTCATGCAATGGGCAATGTGAACAGATTTATGGCACTCATGCCTACTAGCTTGTCCACGCCTGGTCAAATGAAGGGTCCAACATCATCTGTTGATTGTGTCGGCGGCTGATGTATGTTGAAATGGTACCATGCACTTACCATATACAAAACCCTATTGATTTTTAACAATACTGTCTATGTTTTCAGATACATGGAACATGCCATTTGGCTCACAGTTGCATGGTTGACCAGTTAGCAAAAAAGTTGTTTACAACCAGAAGAAAATGTACCCTATAGGTGGTAGATTCATATGATGTTTATCCAAATGCCATAATAATATTCAGAGCCATGCAACTAGGTATACTTCACAGGACTACTAATTTTGGTTTTATTCTAGGCACCCAAGGTTAGTCAAACCACTTCCCAGGCCTTGTCCGAGATCTCACAACTGCAAAAAGTGAAAATCAGCCATCATGGCTAAACAGATATCCACGCCTAGTAAAAGATAGGCCTTCTACATATCAGTTTGTTGCATGCATCTTACTTGTTGTTCTTAATATGCCAAACTATCTATAGATCAAACTTGAAGTCAAACGGACATATTTAGCATGTTTAACAGGGCTTTTGATATATGCTCCGAGCATAGATTTGTAACTTCTATTGTCTCATTAGATGTCCATGCCTACTAATTTAAGGATGCAGATGGACTCAATTTGGTATGTGGCCTAATAGTAGTGTTTCGGACATCCAGTAGTTACCCTGTGTCAAATCGTCACCTATTTCGACCAGCAGAGGCTTTTATAAATAGTAATTTAATGAAATCCCTATACAGTTATCAAGTGTCTAGGTAAAAGTGCCTATAAACTCTAGCTTCCAGCCTATATCAAAGTCCACAAAGTATTTCATGTAAGTTTGTTAAAGCATTATGTACCTAGTCTCGATCATATTCTTGATGATGACCAAGTTGTAATCCCTACTCAAGGAGTCCTTGAATTTCAGCCTAGTAGGATCATAGATTTTAGAGAAAGGCAACTCCGTAATAGAACTCTTGTAGAACATCTAGTATAGTGGAAAGACTACCCTGGAGAGGATGCAACTTGGGAAGACGAAGCTACAGTCTTAAAGGATTACCCCCCAATTCATAACGAGATGAGGACATCTCGATTTCTTTAGGGGGGAAAGGATGTAGCATGCCCATCTTCATTAATAAAAAAAAATCCTTGTAATAGATGAATTTATGATGTAAAAATCCATGATTTTATTAAACAAGCCATTTCCACTTAGAGTCTTTAAAGTCCAAGTCCAAATTTAGAATCTACGTGCAATTTTACCCTAATATAGGATTTTACAGCATCCAAAACGGAGACCGGGTCAAGCTTATACGCGAATTTTAGTTATGTTTAGTTTAAAAAACGACGACCTTTAAACCTTAATAAATGCACAACCGAGTGTCCGATTTGACGGACGGTCTACATCCCAAACGACCAGGGGAACAACTCGGACATTTTCGCTGAAAAAAAATCCCCCCCAGCACTCCGCCACATGCAAATCGAGACTGGCATCCCAAATTTGGGGACCCCGTTCCAAAAACAACCCTACACACTCACCAAGACGCCCGTATACAATGGCCGCGTAAGGACCAAAGACCGACCACCCATTGCATGGTCCACATGTACCGCCATGTGGATGGTCCATGCTGCCTCTGGCCAAAAGGGTACATGCATACCACGCCTTTGCCTATGCACCGCCACCGTACCCTTTCTCAGGCTCATATAGACCAGTGACTAGTGCACTTTGATGGTACACCTCCCTTCACCCGTACTTTGCTCTGTACTTGTGCAACCACACCCTACACCTACGTGTACTCCATGGCCAACAGCACATTGCGTAGAGTACACCCTTAGGCTGCACAACACCTAGCATGAGGCCATACCGCCAGTCCATACCGCCACTCTGTGCAAGATTGTGCAATAGCTACAACCTAGCATTAGCCTACATATACTGTGTAGAAGCTGTTGCCCGATTGTACTTGCTGTACCTACAGCCATGCCTTATAGCCCTCACTACCTTCCTCTCAGCACCCCCTAATCAGCCATCTCTCAATCAAGCCCTTTTTCAGCCATCTCTCAATCAAGCCCTTTTTCAGTCACCCCACCCTTGTGAGGAGAGGGTGTCCTTAACTCTTCTTCCCCCCCTCCCCCACCCCCGTGTGCAGGGACTTACAGCCCTCACCCCCCTTGAAGCAAAATATTTTTGCCCTTTGGGACATCTCACAATTCTCCCCCCCCATTTGCATAGACTTTTAATGAGAGGTTTTTAAGCTTAGAGGAGGTTCACACGCTACGATTTTTTACTCATAGAGTGAGCAAACGATCTCAGAATCGAGATCTGACTGAAGCACTGCGATTGCAGCGTCGAGCACTATGAGGTGGTGATTAAGATGACCCCATCCCAAAAATGCCAAAATGTCACCTCCGAGACGCACACAATGATGAGACTAGAGAAAATACTCCTAATGCGGCTCCAACCCTCCCGTTGTTGCAAGCTCCACAAGGGAACGGTGTGGCCAGGTTAGCTTGGTCATCATTTAAAAAGGAGTTTTAAATTATTGTTTAATATTAATATCAATAAATCAAGAAAAGAAGATGCAAAGTTTTCCATTGACAAATGTTAGAAATTCTATGAAGCTATTATTTGAAATGATGTTGTATTTTGTAATCGATAGTTAGTATTGAAATTGCTATTTTTAAGAAAAAGAGTACAGGTAGTTACTCCTTGCTTTGATACTAACTCCATTTTCGTGCTTGTGTAGCCATGCGGCATCGTTAGTAAGGCCCGGAGTTGGCCCATGGTATCCCTCATACCATTGGGAGAATGAGGTTCGTCGATTGAGGCGAGTAATTGTGATGATGCTACCTAGTTCTGAGGGTCTAGGCTAGTGCGGTGAATAAGCCCACCCTAGCATGTAGACATCCCTCTGAGAGGTGGGAGGATTGAGCGACGGAGCCTGAGGAGGTGACACGCGAGCTTGAGTCCCCGCGAGCTCCGACGACGAGGTGTATTGAAAGATCCCTGCCCCAATCCGTGCAACGAATTCCGGGGTGCTAGCAGCGACACTAATCCCTCGGTTCTTCCGAAAAAAACCGAACCCGAAAAAACTTCCCTCGCCCAGCACACATAGGCGATTCCTCTAGGATATTTTTATTCTAACGTAGTCAAGGGCCTTAACTAACCAAAGTGATCCTACCGAACCCCATAAGTCACATGGTCAGATCAAGGAAGAGACTTGCACTTGGATCATAGAGACCAACGCTTTTTTCCTCATCAAGGCACAACCATTGATTCTTTTCTATAGAACAAACACTATCGGGGATTTACTTCATCTATCGTAACATAACAGAATTGAGTCTCATTTTAGAGATCCATCAGTCCAGCCTAATCCCATGGGTTAGCCAACCACCCAACCACTGTAGTGATAGGATCCATTTGAAAATTTGGTTATGTTTTGCCCCGGGTACCAGGGAAAAGAGTTCCCAGGCCCCCTAGCCAGTGCTTCAACAAGAAAACTTTAAGATAGTCACACCACTTACACACCTAATATGAAATTGCCTGTTTCACAGATTCAGCTGTCTTTAAAATAAATTTTTAATGAAACCATAGTATCACTGATCATAATCCTCCAAAATATCCAGCTTGAATTCTAATTTCCAATCATTCCTTCATCGGTGTACCTATGGCATCCTTGGCAACCAGAACGCTCACCACCTGTTCACTCATGGGCCTTTTCAAGCTCATAGTACCCGGAAATATATTCACTTAAGAAAATTTAGATGGACTCTTCGTTGAAGATCAGCAAGATCAACCACAACAGATTCAAATAGAAGAGCCATGGACTCATCCGTTGAGGACCAGCAAGGACAATCAACCAGATCCATGCCCGAGTTCAGAAAATAACTCTAACTCCTTGTTCCATTTTCTTCCTCGATGCACGCGTGGGTATCTGGTGACCTAGAGCCGGAGCACCGTATGGTCAACACCCTCTAGGTTCCTTCGTAGGTCATCTAACGCTTCACTCATAGGCTGCTTCCTTGGTCCCTCATCCACCGTACCACAAGCTCACCATTTAAATCGAAAACTGAGGCTGGTCAACACCTCGGCCGACCTTGCTATGCGAGACATCCTCCGTTGACTCTCCGTCAATTGTTGCAACTTTATCACTTAGGTCTCCACGACCTCATTCACAAGATAGTCAAAGTGCTTCCCCAATATTCTTGACATAAAACAATCATTTAAAAACAGGTCATAAATACAGTTTCTAATAACGAACTCTCATCTTTCCACATTGTTTCACATCATTTCTCGTTATTCCACATTCTTCTACATCAATTCACATTGCTTATTCCACATCCAGTCATATGTATTCCCATTGTCTTCATCCATTCTCATCCAATCATGTCATATTACATCTCATCACATCTATCCACATCACATCACATTCATCCACATCACATCTCATCACATCCAATTACATCTATTCAGATCCTCATCACATCACGTCACATCCATCCTCATCACATCTCATCCATTCACATCTACCCATATCCACATGACATGACATCACATCCATTCACATCCACCCGATCCACATCACATCCATTCACCTCACACCTCATCCATTCACATATATCTAGATCCACATTTATCCACCTTATATCTCATCCATTCACATCTATCTAGATCCACATTTATCCACCTTATATCTCATCCATCCATTCACATTACATCACATCCATTCAGATATCATCATATCACATTCACATCCATTCACATCTCATCGTATCCATTCAGATATCATCACATCACATTCACATCCATTCACATCTCATTGCATCCATTGACATCTCATCACATCCATTGATTGACATCTCATCACACCCATTCACATCCATCACATTCATTGCATCCTCATCACATCACATACATTCCATCCACATCTATCCTTATCACATCACATTCATTCCATCCACATCTATCCTTATCACATCGCATTCATTCCATCCACATTACATCACGTCCACATCTATCCACATCACATCTCATTCATTCCATCTGCATTACATCACATCCACATCTATCCATATCTCATCACATCCATTCACATCTCATCACATTCATCCACATCCATCCATTCATTCACATGCACATCTATCCACATCCATCCATTCATTCACATTCACATCTATCCACATCCATCCATTCATTCACATGCACATCTATCACTTCACATCTCATTCTCATCCATTTACATCACATCACCCCCATTCACATCTCATCACATTCACATCCACATCCATTTACATCACATCATTCCCATCCACATATCATCACATCTCATCACATTCACATCCACATCCATTTACATCACATCACATCTCATCCACATCTCATCACATCCACTCACATCTCCTCACATCACATTCACATCTTATCACATTCACATCCACATCTATTTACATCACATCACATCTCATCCACATCTCATCACATCCACTCACATCTCATCACATTCATATCCACATCCATTTATATATTGTATTTTCATTCCTTAAGCTTCATTAATGAGAACTAATTCTAAACTTCCGTTTACTCATTGGATCCTCGATTCTCCCAGGGATTCTAAATTCCCTTTTTTGAATAAGAATTATTCAAGTTTTCTCGATGGATATTTTCATATTCTTTCTCAAATTTCTCAAATAAAATATATTCAATATTCTTCTTTTCGAGTAAAAGATTCATGGGATTTACAAAAATCAATTCTACCCATATTTTCCAATAAAAATAATAATACTCAAAATTCCACTTTTGATAAATACTCATAATTTGAATTACGCCAAAAATTCATCTTTTACCATTTAATTTCTTTGATCTCAATTATCATGGAAATTCCTCTTTTTGAATAAAATAAATTTACCAAAAATTTCTCTTTTACCATTTAATTACTTGGATCTCAAATATCATGGGAATTCCTCTTTTTGTATAAAACTAAATTTACCAAAATTTACTCTTTTCTCATAATCAATTAATTATGCATAATTAAAAAAATTATTTCTCATGAATATGATGAAAATCATTTTTTTTGCATAGGATGTCCAATCCTAGAATATGGTAGGAAGTCCCCTTTTAGCATTATGCATAAAAATAAGATATGTATTATTTTCTGAAAATTTTACCATAGCTTCGCTGCTATTAGTGATAATTCTCAAAAAAATAAATTTCTAAAGAATAAAAGCTTGTAATGAAAATATGATAGTAGTTCCTTTTTTATGCTTAAAAATCAAACTATGAATTTAATTCATAATTTTAACCATAATCATAAACTTAATTATGATTATCCTACTAGATTAAGCTAGTTCCATTATTTCTCTTTTTCCAAATTGATAGAATAATATTTTTCTCATTTAGAATCATTCAAAGTAGTTTTTAACTACTTATAAATAATCTAAAAGTAATAACCATTATTTTGTTAACACAAAATCATAAAAATACCATTTTGTTAATCTCTAGCTTATCATGCCTAGAGTTTAGCTTTGAATTAAGAGACTATCATTGAGAAGCATCCTTTTTCAAGGGATTTAGCCATAAAGATGGCTATAGAGAGAGATTTACTTAAAGAAAGCATTACAAATAAGTACAAAGATTAACTTTCTCTTAATTAAACATTAAGACTTTAAGGAAAAGCATGATTTGAATTAAAACAATTATTTAGAAAGCTTCTCATGCTTGAGAGCAAGGGTTCAGAAGAAGAAAGTTATTGAGATAAATTGGAAAAAACTATAAAATTGATTTTACCTCCAAGTTTGGCTTGATTCTCGATTAGCAATGAAGCCCTCGACCAATCAATTAGTCCACCAAGAGGAGAAGAGAAACTACAAGAGTTGTTGTAGAGAGAGAGAGCTCCAAGCTGCCAAGAGAGAAAAATTTAAGGGATAATAGAAAATATGATTATTTTAATATAATACTAGCATAGTTTATCTCCAATATTTTTTTACAAAAGACTAAGGGTCTATTTATAGGTGAGGGAGGCCACTAACCAAGTCCAACTGGGTTCTAGAATTTTCCACGTTCAATTTGACTCAATTTGGACTAGTTTAGCTCCGTTTTTGGTTTGGGTTGATCCAAGAGAGAGGAGAGATAAAAATATCATATTTGGCGCCTACCTCAAGAGTCCCCCTCTCCTTACCAAGGTGTCAAAAATACATCATTATTTTAAAATATCTCATTTTTTTTAGTAATATCTCATTATTTTTAACTAATAAACCATGTACTCAATCAACTCTTCATCTTATGTGAGTATTATTTGGTGAGCAAGTCGACCACTACAAAAATGGAATCATATCCTCCTTGTACAGTGGGGAGACTTGTGACAAAATCTATATTATTGCATTCTCACTTTATTTGAGGAATATCCAAGGGTTTAAGCTTTCCAGGCATCTTGGCTCTTTCAACTTTGATCCTTTAACATGAGAGACATTGCTTTAAGTATCGAAGGACATCAGTTTTCAAGCCTACCTAATGATAGCTCCTCCTTACTGAATTCAAGGTCTTTTCATAGCCTGGGTGTCCTCATGAGCTTCATGGAAGAGGATTAGCTTCTTTAGGGAAGGGTCCTTAGGAAAACATAGCTTGTGTGATTGAATTAGAGGCACCCATCATCGGTGAAGTAACCCTTGATTAGATTTTTCTCTTTCTCTAAAAAAGTTCCCCCTTCTTTGACTAAGTTCACCATCCTTTGGTAGTCAGGATCATGAAATGAGACTTCTTTCACCTTGACCAGTATGGGATCATTTGGCATAGAAATTGCACTCAAGACATATTTGCGGCTAAGTGCGTCTGCTACCACATTATCCTTCCCAGGGTAGAATTTGATGTCGAAGTATTATTGTAGGATTTCAACCCATCTGCTCTGCCTCATATTGAGGTTAGGTTGGGTGAAGATCTTTAGACTCTTGTGGTCCGTTACAAGCTAGAACTTGCACCCCAAGAGGTAATGTCTCCATAACTTGAGGCAATGAACAATTGATAAGAGTTTCAAATCATGGGGGGCATAGTTGACCTCATATTGCTTTAGCTTGCAAGAAGTATAAGCCAATGATATTCCTTTTTTAGGCTAAGACCCACTGGTCTTCCTTCTTAGGTTAAGACACCACCAAGTGCTAGACTACTGGCATCTGTAACCACCTCAAATTCCCTGGTGAAATTGGAAAGTTTCAGGATTGATGCTTGTGAGATCCCTGCCCCCTTTGCGTGTCAAATTTCAAAGTGCTAGCAGCGGAAGTAGCAACCTCTTACGCAGGGCATAGCTTCCCACTCGAGGCCTCACCCATGAATGTCCGAACAAGAGACTAATCCCTTTGTTCATCCAAAACCAAATCCGAAAAAAACTTCCCTCGCCCAGAAAGCATAGGCGATTCCTCCTGGAAGAATCTTCTAACGTAGTCAATGGCCTTAACTATCCTTTGTATTATGACCAAACCCGTGGGTCACATGGCCGAATCAAAGAAGGAACTTGCACTTGGTTCATAGAGACCAACTCTTTTTTCCCCATAGAAAGAGGTGCAGCTTCATAGAACAAGGATTATCCTGTGACTTACTCTAACTATCGTAACTTGAACAGAATTGAATTTTATTATTATAGGAATCCATCAGTCTAGCCTAACCCCATCAATCCCATGGGTTAGCCAACTGTTCAACCACTATATTGATAGGATCCATTATAAAAATTTGGTTATGTTTTGTCCCGGGTATTAGGGAAAATAGTTCCCAGGCCCCCTAGCCGGCTCTCATGCAAAACTTCTTAAATAGACACACCACTTATGCACCCAATATAAAATTACCTTTTCATAGATTTAACTATCTTCAAAATAGCATTACAATAAAACCATAGTGTTTCCATCATAGTCCTCAGTATTTCAGTTCCAAGTCTAATTTCCAATCATTCCTTCCTCGGCGTACCTATGGCATCATTGGCAACCAGAATGCTCACCACTTGCTCACTCAGGGGACTTTTCAATAGTTCCTAGCCCATAGTACCCATGGATATAATTAAGTATTCCATTCATTCCTTCCTCAGCGTACCTATGGCAACATTGGCAACCAGAACGCTCACCACATGCTCACTCAGGGGCCTTTTCGATAGTTCCTAGCCCATAGTACCTAGGAATATAATCACATAAAAACTATATGGACTCTCCGTTGTGAAGATCAGCTAGATCAACCAACAAGATCCATGTAAAAGAGCCATGAACTCATCCGTTGTGAAGACCAGCAAGGCCAATCAACCAGATCCATACCCGTGTTCAGAAAACAACTCCAACTCATTTTCTTCCTCAATGCACGTGTGGGTATCCTGGGTGACCCAGAGCCCGAGCACCATATGGTTAGCACCCTCTAGGCTCCTTCGCAGGTCACCTAGCGCTTTAGTCATAGGCCGCTTCCTTGGTCCCTTATCCACCGTACACTGAAAGCTCACCATTTTAACCGAACTGAGGCTGGTCAAGACCTCGACCGATCTTGCCACACGCAAGACGTTCTTCTTTGACTCTCCATCAACATTTCCACCTAGGTCCCCCATGAACTCACTCCACAAGATAGTCAAAATGCTTCCCCTAGCATTCTTGACGTAAAATAGTCTTTAAAAAACAGGTTTCACATACAAATACAATTTCTAAACAAAATTCCTATCTTTCCTCATCATTACACATCCTTTCACATCATTCTTCATCATCTCTCATCATTCCATATCATTTCTCACCATTCCCTATCATTCCACGTCATTTCTCATTATTCCACATTTTGCTATATCAATTCACCTCACATCGTTTCACATCAATTCACATCTACTCACATCATCCCACATTAATTCACATCCACTCACATCATCCCACATCAATTCACATTTATTCACATCATCCCACATCAATTCACATCCACTCACATCATCCCACATCAATTCACATCCCTTCACATCATCCCACATCAATTCACATCCATTCACATCTTCCCACATCATTCCCACATTCATTCACATCATCCTACATCATTTCCACATCATTCACATCATCCACACATCAATCCACATTCACTCATATCATCCCACATCATTCCCACATTCACTCACATCATCCCACATCATCCACACATCAATCCACATCATCCACACATCAATCCACATCATCCACATCAATTCACATTAACCATATCAATGCACATCATCCACACATCACTTCTCATCACTCCACATCATTCCACACATCCCACACATCACTTCTCATCACTCCACATCTTTCCACACATCTCACACATCGACCTGATTAAAAGTAAAGTTTCTCTACTTTTTATACTGACATGACTTTCTAGGTCTCGGCCATTACTTGGCTCAGTTAAAGGTAACTTTTTCTCAACTCAATTCAATTAAATCTAAATTTTCGTTCACTTTAGGATTCTCAATTCAATTAAATCTAAATTTTCGTTCACTTTAGGATTCTCGATCATTTCAAGTATTCGAGATTCCTTTCCCAAGGAATCTAGGAATAAATCAGTCACAATTATTTGAATCTAGATGTATACCCCATAATTCCAAAAGTTAATGTGTCATAATTCCTCTTTTTGATTAAAATTTATCCATGTTTTCTCGATGCATTCCTATGAATATTTTCACATTCTTTTCTTAATTTCCCCAAAATAAAATATGCTCAATATTCTTCTTTTTAAATAAAAGACGACTTTATGGGATTTACAAAATCAATTACACCCATATTTCCTCTTTCAGCGTAAAACATTTATGCACCCAAACTAATTCATTTTTATCTAGATGAATCAATTCCCATAATTCTCATAAATTGAATGAATCTAGAAAATTTATGCATAACCTTTTTTATTTTTTTTGACAATGAATAATGCTCAAAACTCCACTTTTAACATAAAATTTATTTTGCATAAATTCATTCTCTAATGATATAAAATTTTTACATAGCTTCCCCACATTTTCTATAAAATGATAATACCCAAAATTCCACTTTTAATATAAAAATTAATTATGCATAAAATTCATTTTCTAATGTTGAAAATTTTGCCATAGTTTCCCCGCATTTTCTATGAATTGAGAATGCCCAAAATTACACTTTTAGAATAAAATTCATTATGCATAAACCTTCATTCTCTAATGATAAAATTTTGCCATCACTTCCCCACATTTTACTATGAAATGAGAGTACTTAAAAGTTTACTTTTAGCATAAAATTTAATATATGTAAAAACCTTCATTTTCTATTGATAAAATTTTGCTATGGTTCCCTGCATTTACTATGAAATGAGAATGGTTAAAATTACACTTTTAACATAAAAATTAGTTTATGTATAAACCTAAGCTTAAACATGAACATTAATTCATAATAATCAAGAAAAGCATGGTTTTAAGAGAAAAAGCACAAAATAAATTGCTTCCCAAGCATGAGGGAGGTTGTGAAGAGATTATCAGTGTGAAGTAAGCTTCGAACACAATAAAAGATAAAGACTAAACCTAAAATTTAATCTTCTAAGTGTGAACAAAGCTTCAAACATAATAAAAGATAAATCCTATTCCTAAGACTTTATCTTTCAAGTGTGAACACAATGAACGACAAAATTAATTTTTATTTTCTATAATATATGTACAAGTGTGAAGTAAACTTTGAACACAAGTACACATATATCTAAACCTATATCTAAGGTTCTTTTACTTATTATATTAAAGATATTTTTAATTTTCCAATTTTAGAAGCACTACCTTGGAAGGAAGTGCTTCTTTTTTAGCTTATAACCTTCAGATATCAAAAGTCATGCACATAGTAAAATCAGAGGACGAAGCATGCCCCTCTGACACCAACTCATAGTCCTTCTATGTTGAGAGGTCAAGATCAACATGAACTGACACTTATGATATGCCTAGGTGACTGTTTCCACCACTTACATCACTAGCGTGTTTGGCAGGATGCTGACATGATAGATCTTTGCGAGTGATTCTATAGCTGGACTACATTAGCTACTAGTGCACCATTGAGTTAGGGCATACTTATCTTGCCATCTCACTCACTTTTAGCATGTTCACATTATGGACCACATGTACATAGTATTTTAGTACTTATGTTGTATTTCTCTTATCTTTTGGTAGAACCCTTTTGTTGAGAAGAAGAAGAACAACAATTTTCAGCCTTCTCTCATCTTGTGTGTTCTCTTCTAGGGTTTGTGTGAGTGTGTGTGCATGCTTGCAATAGATCAAGCTCTCTTCCTCAGTGCATCTCTTCATGGTATCATAGCTTGGTTCATGCTAAAACGCCGAGTAGCAAGAAAGAGAAGCACAGAAAGCGATACGAGGGTAAGAGCTTCACCTACTCTTCCCCCTTTTTGTTGGCTACTATGCCCTCGATAATCGTTGACTTCATTGGATAAATATTATCTCCTATCATCTGACCTTAGGAATTGTATGTGTATGCTTTTTTCTTTCTCTAGAATAGATTTGAAGCTTTGAAAGTGAGTAAACACTTCACTCTTCTCTTTCATGAAGTATACCCACACTTTTCTATTATAATCATCGTTAATGACAGTCACATAGTAGTGGCATCCTTTGATTGATGCGGACTTAGTTAGTACCCAAACATCTAATTGTACCACATCCAAAGGTCTTTGACTTACATTATTATCATTTTAAAATACATGCTTAAATCTCTTGCCTAATTAGCTACTATAACAATGTTTTATGCCTACTTTTTTTTTGGTTGCTGTGTTGAATATTGTCATGTCATTGTATACCAATATAAATATCTAGAATCACACTTACACTATGTGTAAACATTGAAGCCTTCACTTTAAGCATACTCATATCCAATGTAAACATTCTATCCTCTATGTTTCCCTTTGTAACCAAGCAGCATTGGTTATTGAAGTCTTCCACATAACATCCACGAAAACATTCACTTTAAGCATACTTATATCCAATGTAAATATTATGTAAGATTCCTCCCCAGCCCCTCAAGATGTCCAGTTTCTTCCCCTGTAATCAATCCCCTTTTTAGAATAATAAAAGATCTTGTTTCTACCTATTTTGGCCTAGAGAGAGAAAATATTTTAGAGAGAGGTAATTCAATTTTTAGATATCTTTGGATGGAAAAATATTCCTTCTTATTAAAATAAATTTCCCAAAAATAGAAGTTTAAAAAGAAAATCCTAAGGTGCATTAGAGATAAATTATAATGTGCGCAAAAGACCTTAGCCTAAGGGCCCTTGTTTTCACAAAATTTTGGATTAAGGTCCAAATAAAGGTTTGACGGGCCAATGAGATAAGTCCAAATGTAAGGAGGAGATAAATTGAAAAATAAAAGAAAAACCCCCCAAAAATGATTAAATACTCACATAAGATGAAGAGTGGACTAAGGACCAAAGAAAAGAGTTAAAAAACTGAATTTTGACACCTCAATGTGGGGATCTCCCCTCATGAAGTAGGTGCCTTTTTCTCATCATTACCCCCAATTTTTAATCAATAAAATGAGATATTTTCATCTCTCATCTCTCTTGTTTCAAATCTAGATCAAAAAGTAAGCTGAACTGACCCAAAAATGGTCAAAAATTGACCAAACTGATCGGGAAAATTCTAGAATCAGTTTGTTTGGTTAGAGGCTCAATTTTTCCTATAAGTAGAAGCCTCCCCCTTTTGTAAAAGCTTAATGGTATTTATGCACTGTTACTCTACTCTTGTCCTGAGCCATCTACATTGAATTTTTTAATAATTCAATTGTTTTCGGCTTAATCCTCTCCACCAAAGTGAATTGGTGGCCACTATTGCTTCAAACAAGAGTAGAACCCTCAATCCCTCAAGCCAAAGGAGAGCTTACAAGCTCCATGTAAGGTAATTTTCTTACTTTGTCTACGAATTTTAATGAAAAATCTATGGTTTTCTTGATTTTTACGTTTTACAAATGATTGAATTAAATTCAAAGCCTATGCCTTTGATGAAAAGGCCACCCCCTTCTCTTCTTTACATTCCAACCCTTATTAATCCTAAAAAGATTAACTAAGTGATTAATTAAACTCTTATTATTATTTCCTCTCATGACTTTAGAAAATTGTGTAGATTAGAGTTCTATAATTCTAAATAAAGTTAATTAAGTTAAGTGAAGAAAGATAAAAATGAGAAATGGTCAGCCATACAAAGGAGGTTATGGCAAAATTTTTCAGAATTTTGTGAAAAAGAAAGTTTGTTTTTATGTTATTCCAAAAGAGTAATTCCCACCATTTTTGCATCTAAAAGAAATATTCTAATTACTCCATGTACATATTCACCTATGAATATGCATGGATATCACTGATATTAATTATTAAATTTGATTTCTATGCATAGAAAGATGCATAAAGGAATTGCTTTTATTACAAAAGTGTTATTCTTATTAAAAGTGATTTCTATGCATGAAAAGATGCATAAAGGAATTTTTTTATTACAAAAGTGTTATTCTTATTAAAATTGATTTCTATACATAGAAAGATGCATAAAGGATTTTTTTTAAATTACAAAAGTATTATTCTTATTAAATTTGATGTTTATACATAGAAAGATGCATAAAAGGATTTTTTAAATAAAAGTGTTATTCCCATTGAAGTTGATTTTTATGTATAAATAGATGCATAAAGATTTTTTATATCAAAATTAGAATTCTCTTAAATTCTATGTTTAAATTCTATGAGTATTTGATAAATGAATAATTAAATACTCTAAGAGAGAATTTTCTATCGTTTTATATTCACACGGATTTTAAAAAAGAAAATTCAAAAAATCTGTCAAGATCGAAATATTTAGATAAATGATTAATTTATTCCTCATTGGAACTCGTAACTAATTTAGAAATCGGTTAAGTGAATATTCAAAGAAAGAAATTTAGTAAAATAGTAACTGAATTATCAAACCCTTTCGAGAAAGATAGTTCAAGAAAAATCTTATCCGACTCGAACCTTGAATTAGACTATGACCAAGACCAACAAATTCTTTCGTCAATTTTGAGGAAAGAAAGTGTGACCAGTTTAGAAAAATACACTCAAAACTCCCGCCAAATCTGAAACTAAGTTTGAGACTCTTCAAATTGATCTGTGGATCAAGGTTATAGAATTCGAGGAATTCTGGTATGAAATTTTGAATTCCGGTCAAGAAGTTTTGGGGATACTGATTCAAGAAATACTCCTTGTATTAAAAAGAAATACTCCTTGTATTAAAAAGAAAATCAAACTGAAAACTTGCTTAGAAACCTTGTTTTCTTAAAGGACTATCTTACGGGAGAATGTTGGAGGGAGCATTTGGTATATGTTTTTCTAAGAGAAGTTCGGTTGCAAAAGCTGGCAGGGAGTGTTCAAAGGATGGCTCACGCGGCAAAGCCTGCCCAAGTCTTGACCAGTCTTGGTATGGTTGAAAAATGGTACGCTTTCGGTACGACAGGCGTGGGCCGACGAAGCGGTCCTTGAGTGAAGTGCCAGGTCACCTAAGGAGGATCCTGGAGGGTTCTGACCAGGAGATGCACGCGCTCGCGGTGCCTATGACACCCATGCGTATGTCGTGCAAGATATGTATGATGGACAAAATGATTATTGTAATCTATTACTGGATCTCGTTGTTGCTGTGGCCAGTTGATCTCAACGGAGAGTCCAGAGTGATACTGTTGTTTTGAGAAACAAGGGACTGGATGGAATTTTTGAGTTATGACATCAGTAACCAATAACTGTTTGCCAATGGATTATTTTATATGTTAAAGTTTTAAAGAGGAGTGTGTGTGTATTTGTATTCGAAAGCAAAAGTTAAGAAAGACATTCAATTATGGGTGGGTGAGTAATTGTCTGGTTCTACTGATTCCAGTGGTTGGGTGGTGGCTAACCCATGGAGGCTCGAATCAGTGGAGTTTTAATAATTAAATTGAAATAATAGGAATACGCTAGAATTTGAGTAGTTAAATAAAAACCTGAAGAATTTCTCAAATGAGTAGATCAATGGCTGTGCGTGACTTCGGTTAGGAAAAAAGTGTTGATTTCCTCAAATGATTAGATCAACGGCTGTGCTTGATTTTGGTTAGGAAAAAAGTGTTGATTTCTTCAAACTAAGTCAGTGATAGTTTTCCTTCTATATGGTTTAATAAGGTGAAGGATAGTTTAGTCTCTTGACCTCGTTAGAAAATTCGTTAAGAAAATCAAAAAGGTGGAATCGTCCCCGTTTTCCGGGCAAGGGAAATTTTCTAGGTTTCGGTTTCAAAATGACCACCAGATTAGTCTCGTGTCCGGACATTCGAGGGCAAGGCCCTGAGTGGGAAACCTTGCCCCGCGCAAAAAGAAGCTACTTCCACTGCTAGCAACTAGGAATTCGATGCGCGGAGGGGGCAGGGGGGTCCTACAGCTGGTATTAGAGCGATGTAAACTTACGAAATAGCAGCAGAAATTGCCTAAAATTTTATAGTAAATCTGGGAAATAATATTTTCACTTGTTAAGATTTTGTTTGAAATGAACTTCATAAATTGAAAACTCATAAATTGAATTGGATTTTTAGATGGATGCCCCAAATCTGTCTAGCATTCCTGGACTCTCCCAGAGACAGGATATGATCGCCTTTGCCTTCGAAAATCTCATCAACTCTGTTACAACCTGAGGAAGCAGAGTGAGACTCGCTCGTCACTTTGAGGATCTATACTTTCTTGATCAAGTAGAGTGACATCAGCATATGTGGTTCTCTGGAGGGCAAAGTATTCGCGTTAATACCAATCAATGAGAGAGACTCAGACAGAATATCTCGCTAGACATGATCTTGATAAGGCTAGGAGTTATTCATTATGTAAAACTCTATAATCACTCACCTCGAAATTTGAGAATTTCTTTTCATATTTTTAGACTTCTTAGTCGCTTTATTCCTAGAGGAGAAGAATTACAGCACCATTATCAGTGATAAATCGTGTATATCATAGCATGTCTCCATCGCAGGATCACCTTTTTATGCGTACGCGATTGAGGCGGTAACTTTTGGAGCCGAGATGCTCTATGCATATATCAAAAACTTTTGATAAATAAATGATGTTTTGTAAAAGATTCCAAATTGTTTTCGTGGTTGTGAATATTGATTAATAAAATTATCAAAGTGAATCTTGTTTTCAAGAATTATGACAGAATATTTATTGTTTAAGAAATAAATCTCAAAAATTAAATAATCATAAATTTGATGACAAAGTTAAGTTGACAAAAATATCGTTTTGTCATAATCATGAGGCGCGCGGGCCATGGTAGCCAGATCCTCTTACCGATAGATGAAGATCCTCTTACTGATGATGAAGAGTTAGATCCGGACATTCATAAAGCCCTGCACCGATCCCAACCTAGTCCCTTCAAGGGTGAAGGGGAACAGTTAGGAGAAGAATTGAAAAAATGGATCGAGGCAATGGAAGAGTATTTTGATGTAACCGGTTAACGAGAAGAGCAAGATGGCTCTTGCCAGATTGAAAATTGTGGAAACGGCCAGGGTCACATGGAGGAACCATTGCGAGACAAATCATCTTGACCGAAATACCTAGACCTAGTTAGATCTTAAAGCTTACCCCAGGAAGAGGTCCTCTCCTCCTCCGGGCTTCCTAGAAACCAAAATGAATGAGTTCTTGGAACTGAAGCAGGATAGCCGGGAGGACGATTGAAGAATACCATCAGGTATTTTCCCTTCTTCTCAAATATTCACTACTTTTGGATGAAGAGTAGCTGATGGGGCCAGATTCATTCGAGGGATGAACTAGTCATTGGACACTTTAGTGAAAAATGCCAAACCAGTCTCAATATGGGCAGAAGCTGTGAGAATGGCAAAGGACTTTGCTAAAGCATTTGTTGTTAAGGTCCCGCCAAAGCCTGCACCCTCAAACTTTAAAAGGTTCCAAACCCCGGGAAAATGCTTCAAACTTTCCACCCCCAAAGAGGCAGCAAGGCCCTAATCAGAATCAAGATGCTCGGAAATTCAGAAGTGAAGGAAGACCCTTCCCTCAGAACACTTCCTCAGGAGCCCCACCTCTTTCAAGGATTCAGAGGGATGAGCTTAGAAGTGAGAACAGGTGTTTTGGGTGTCAGGGTTTCGGTCACCAGCTTAAAGACTGCCCAACTCCTGTCATGTCAAGAGGACAGGGAAGTCAAGGACCTAGAGTGTAGAGACCAGCCCCTTCGTATAAGCCGAGGTATAAGCCAAATCAGGGTAACCCCAGGAGGACTCTAGCTCAGCCATCTGCCTTTGTTCATAGTAATCTCAGAACTCCCTCCTAGAATTGGGGTAACCAAAGAGAAAGAGTTCTGCCCCAATCTGCAGCCAGAGTAGTTACGATAGTAGAAGTAATGGAAGAGGAAAGAGGTCAGATTTATGCCGCAATTGAAAACCAAGGGGCAAATCATTAATTCTCTGTCATCCATACTCTAACTGAGTATAAGGGTAAGCCATTTAAGCTTTTGATTGATTCAAGTAGTACTCATTCATTTATTTCCCCAGGATGCTTGCATAAGCTAGTCTTAGAACAGAAATCAGAGAAACCTATGCAAGTTGAATTGGCCAGTGGGAAGATTCTTTTCACTCACCACCATGAGATAGATCGTATTCAGTTTAATCTAGATGGGTCTGTATAACTGACTACCAGTTCAGAGTCTTACCTTGTGGAGTTTTTGACAGAATCCTTGGAACGGATTGGCTCCACAAAAATCAAGTTGACATTCACTATCACAATGGAACCATTTCATTCCATGACCTTCACGGGAACAAAGTTCAAGGAACTAGAATATCCAGATCCCTAGATCTGCAATTAGTAAAAGCTTCTAGGCTATTGAAAGGACTTAGAAAGAAGCAGCTCATTTATGTTGTCAAAATGAATCCGGTAGACACAAAGTTAAAGGCTAAAGAACCAGAATGGTTAAGTGAGTATGATGATTTATTCCGAGCAGAGCTAACTGAGATGCCTCCGATTCGAGAAGTAGATCATCATGAGATAAAATTGACCCCGAACCTCAACCAGCAGCCCAGCGCACGTACAAAATGCCACTCCTCCCTGAAGCCATTAAACTCAAGAAACAGCTTAGGCAGCTATTAGAACACTGGGTTTGTAAGACCCAGTGTTTCACCTTGGGGAGCGTTAGTTCTCTTTTAGAAAAAGAAGGATGGAACGTTAAGACTCTGTGTGG
Organism: Cibotium barometz; assembly: GCF_041138505.1. Taxonomy (NCBI): domain Eukaryota; kingdom Viridiplantae; phylum Streptophyta; class Polypodiopsida; order Cyatheales; family Cibotiaceae; genus Cibotium; species Cibotium barometz. The sequence goes on along the minus strand of NC_141048.1, from coordinate 28,309,517 downwards.
ATTACCTGTGTGGATTACAGAGGTCTCAATCAGTTGGACAGTTAAGAATAAGTATCCTATCCCTAGAATTGATGAGCTTTTGGATAGGCTAAATGGATCCCAGATCTTCACAAAGATAGATCTCAAATCAGGGCATTACCAGATCAGGATACCAGATCAGGATTAATGATAAGATATCCCGAAGACAACCATCAATACTTACTATGGGCACTATGAATTTACTGTTATGCCGTTTGGATTGACAAATGCCCCAGCTACATTCAATCGCCTAATGCAGGACATTCTTAGAGAATACTTGGATGATTTTGTTCTTGTTTTCTTTGATGATATTCTGATTTACTCAAAGAATGCAGCTGATGACCATGAAGCTCACATCCGTAAAGTTCTTGAGATTCTAAGGAAGCACCAACTCTTTGCAAAAAAGAGCAAATGCACTTTCTTTGTCGACCATGTTGAATACTTGGGCTTTCTGGTATTATCCAAAGACGGAATTTCTCTAGATTCTGCAAAAGTCCAAGCAGTCATAGATTGGCCTAAACCAAAGATAGTGAAAGAAGTCAGGGGATTCTTGGGATTAATTGGTTGGTATAGAATTTTTATACCTAAGTATGCTCTCATAGCTTCCCCCTGACTAATCTTCTCAAGAAGAATACCCCGTTTCAATGGTCTGCCAGGTGTCAGAGCACTTTTGATAAGCTAAAGACCGCCTTGGTAACCAATCCCATTCTGAAGTTGCCAAATTTCTCTCCATCCTTTGAGGTAGTAACTGATGCCAGTGGTTTTGCCCTGGGAGGTGCACTTATGCAAGAAGGTCATGCAGTGGCCTATGATTCCCGAAAACTCAGAACGCATGAGAGAAATTATGTTGTCCATGACCTGGAGCTACTTTCAGTAGTCTATGCCCTGAAGTTGTGGAGACATTACCTACCGGGTCAAAGATTCACTTTGATGACAGATCATCAGAGCTTAAAGTGAATCTTCACTCAAAAGGATCTCAACATGCGCCAAAGAAGGTGGATGCAGACCCTGCAGGAATTTGATTTTGAAATCAAGTACCTCCCAAGCAAAGAAAATGTGGTAGCAGATGCCCTCAGCAGAAAAGCCTCCTTGCTTGCAATCACAGTGGTGTCAAATCCATTTGATTAATGAAGCAAGAGAGAAGATCATGCAGGATAGATTCTTTGGCCCTATTGCTACCCTACTTATGCAGGAAAGCAAAACTCCTCAGGAGTTGAACCGAGTTCAAGGGTACACCTTGGATGAAGAAATTATGTATTATAATAGCAGGCTATGCATTCCCAATGATGAGGAAACTAAGGGTCAAATTTTGAATGAAGCCCATGATAGCCTTATAGGCAGGACATCCAGGTTTCATCAAGACCTACATGTCTGTAAAGAAAAGCTTCTTTTGGCTTGGACTAAAAAGGATGTACTTAATCATGTACGTCAATGCCTGATATGTCAAAAAGTCAAAGCCGAGAGAGTAAAAATACCTGGGAAGTTACATGAAGTGGGAATGTATCAGTATGGATTTTATTACTAGACTACCTTTAGTGCAATCAGGTTACAACTCCATCTTCATGGTAGTTGACAGACTAACCAAAGTTGCCCATCTGATTCCAGTAAAAGAAACCTACACCGCAATGGATGTGGCCAGAGTGTTCCTCAAGGAAATCTTCAGATTGCATGGCCTACCAGGAGAATAGTAAGTGATCGAGATCCCAAATTCACGTCAAGATTCTGGACTACATTCTTTGAAGCAGGAGGAACTTTCTTGGATCTCAGCACAGCTTACCACCTCGAGATCGATGGTCAAACAGAAAGGGTGAACCAAGTAATCGTAGATATACTTTGGTCATGCTGTGGAGGGAACCCAAGAAGTGGCTAAGCTATCTGCACCTAGTCGAATTCGCCTACAATGCTTCTTATCACCGAAGTATCGGGCTGAGCCCTTTCAAAGCTCTATATGGACAAGACTGCATAACACCATTAACTTGGTGCGACCCATTAATTAGGGTCGAGATGTCCAGAGAGATGCTTGACGATATGGAGCAGTAGATGCAGTCAATCCACAAGGATATTAAAGCTGCCCAGGATAGATAGAAGCGGTATGTAGATAAGAAGAGGTCAGGCTAAAAATTCGAAGAAGCAGATATGGTCTTCATTCGAGTACGTCCCAAAAGAAGTTCTCTATCCCTTGGGAAGTACAAGAAGTTACACCCAGATACTGTGGGCCATATACGATTACAAAGAAAGTAGATGACAGCCTATGAACTTCTTCTGCCTCCTCATCTCAAAGTACATAATGTATTTCATGTCAGCCTACTTAAGAAGTATGTACCGAGTCCGAATCATGTGCTTAATGATAAACTCTTAACTTCTTCAACCCAAGAGCAGATGGAACTCCAACCTAAAGAAATCCTTGATGTTCGAGATAAGGTTCTTAGGAACAGAATTCTGAGAGAATTATTAGTCAAATGGAAGTTCTATCCTTTTGAAGATGCCACCTGGGAAAAAGAAGCCGAACTGATGCGGGATTACCCCAAATTTTTCAAGTGGGAGAGGATGTAAGATTCCTTCCCAGCCCCTCAAGATGTCCAGTTTCTTCCCCTATAATCAATCCCCTTTTCAGAATAATAAAAGATCTTGTTTTTACCTATTTTGGCCTAGAGAGAGATAATTCAATTTTTACATATCTTTGGATGGAAAAATATCCCTTCTTATTAAAATAAATTTCCCCAAAAGAGAAGTTTAAAAAGAAATTCCTAAGGTGCATTAGAAATAAATTATAATGTGCACAAAAGACCTTATCCTAAGGACCCCTGTTTTAAGAAAATTTAGGATTAAGGTCCAAAAAAAGGTTTGACAGGCCAATGAGATTAATCCAAATGTAAGGAGGAGATAAATTGAAGAATAAAAGAAACCCCCCCAAAAATGAGTATATACTCACATAAGATGAAGAGTGGACTAAGGACCAAAGAAAAGAATTAAAAAATTGAATTTTGACACGTCGATGTGGGGATCTCCCCTCATGAAGTAGGCACCTTTTTCTCATCATTACCCCCAATTTTTAATCAATAAAATGAGATATTTTCATCTCTTCTCTCTCTTGTTTCAAATCTAGATCCAAAAAGTAAGCTGACCTGACCCAAAAATGGTCAAAAATTGACCAAACTGATCTGGAAAATTCTAGAATCAGTTTGCTTCGTTAGAGGCTCACTTTTTCCTATAAATAGAAGCCTCCCCCTTTTGTAAAAGCTTAATGGTGTTTATGCACTGTTACTCTACTCCTATCTGAGCCATCTACATTGAATTTTTTAATAATTCAATTGTTTTTGGCCTAATCCTCCCCAAAGTGAATTGGTGGCCACTATTGCTTCAAACAAGAGTAGAACCCTCAATCCCTCAAGCCAAAGGAGAGCTTACAAGCTCCATGTAAGCTAATTTTCTTACTTTGTTTACGAATTTTAATGAAAAATCTATGGTTTTCTTGATTTTTATGTTTTGCAAATGATTAAATTAAATTCAAATGCTATGCCTTTGATGAAAAGGCCACCCCCTTCTCTTCTTCACATTCCAACCTTTATTAATCCTGAAAAGATTAACTAAGTGATTAATTAAACTCTTCTTATTATTTCCTCTCATGAATTTAGAAAATTGTGTAGATTAGAGCTCTATAATTCTTAATTGGGTTAATTAAGCTAAGTGAAGAAAGCTAAAAATGAGAAATGGTCAGCCATACAAAGGAGGTTAAGGTAAAATTTTCTAGAATTTTGTGAAAAAGAAAGTTTGTTTTTATGTTATTCCAAAAGAGTAATTCCCACCATTTTTGCATCTAAAAGAAATATTCTAATTACTCCAGTACATATTCACCTATGAATATGCATGGATATCACTGATATTAATTATTAAATTTGATTTCTATGCATAGAAAGATGCATAAAGGAATTGTTTTTATTACAAAAGTGTTATTCTTATTAAAATTGATTTCTATGCATAGAAAGATGCATAAAGGAACTTTTTTTTATTACAAAAGTGTTATTCTTATATAAAGTGATTTCTATACATAGAAAGATGCATAAAGAAAATTTTCTTAATTACAAAAGTATTATTCTTATTAAATTTGATTTTTATACATAGAAAGATGCATAAAGGGATTTTTTTAAAAATAAAAGTGTTATTCCCATTGAAGTTGATTTTTATGTATAAATAGATGCATAAAGATTTTTTATATCAAAATTAGAATTCTCTTAAATTCTATGTTTAAATTCTATGAGTATTTGATAAATGAATAATTAAATACTCTAAGAGAGAAATTTCTATCGTTTTATATTCACACGGATTGTAAAAAAGAAAATTCAAGAAATCTATCGAGATTGAAATATTCAAATAAATGATTAATTTATTCCTCATTGGAATTCATAACTAATTTAGAAATCAGTTAAGTGAATATTCAAAGAAAGAAATTCAGTAAAATAGTAACTGAATTATCAAAGCCTTTCGAGAAAGATAGTTCAGGAAAAATCTTATCCGACTCGAACCTTGAATCAGGCTATGACCAAGACCAAACTCTTTCGTCAGTTTTGAGGAAAGAAAGTGTGACCAGTTTAGAAGAATACACTCAAAACTCCCGCCAAATCTGAAACTAAGTTTGAGGCTCTTCAAATTGATATGTGGATCAAGGTTATAGAATTCGAGGAGTTCTGGTATGAAATTTTGAATTCCGATCAAGCAATTTTGGGGATACTGATTGAAGAAATACTCCTTGTATTCAAAAGAAAATCAAACTGAAAACTTGCTTATAAGCCCTATTTTCTTAAAGGACCGTCTTACGCCAGAGTGCTGTGGAGGGAGCATTTGGTATATGTTTTTCTAAGGAAAGTTTGGTTGCAAAACTGCTGGCGGGGAGTGTTCAAAGGATGGCTCACGCGGCAAAGTAGCCTGGTGTCGTCTTTTCCAGTGCTCGGTATGGTTGAAAAATGGTACGCTTTCAGTATGATGGGTGAGGGCCGACGAAGCGGTCCTTGAGTGAAGTGCCAGGACACCTAAGGAGGATCCTGGGTTCTGACCAGGAGATGTACGGGCTCGCGGTGCCTATGACACCCATGCGTATGTCATGGAAGATATGTATGATGGACGAAATGATTATTGTAATCTGTTACTGGATCTTGTTGTTGCTGACCAGTTGGTCTCAATGGAGAGTAGAGTGATACAGTTTTTTTGAGAAACAAGGGAGTGGATGGAATTTTTGAGATATGACATCTGTAACCAATAACTGTTTGCCAATGGATTATTTTATATGTTGAAGTTTTAAAGAGGAGTGTGTGCATATTTGTATTCGAAAGAAAAAGTTAAGAAAGCTATTCAATTATGGGTGGGTGAGTAATTGTTTGGTTCTACCGATTTCACTGGTTGGGTGGTGGCTAACCTATGGGCCAGATAGGCTGGATTCATTGGAATTTTAATAATTAAATTGAAATAATAGGAATATGCTTAGAAAAATAAAAACCTGAAGAATTTCTCAAATGAGTAGATCAATGGCTGTGCCTGACTTCGGTTAGGAAAAAAGCATTGATTTCCTCAAATGATTAGATCAACGGCTCTGCCTGATTTTGGTTAGGAAAAAAGCATTGATTTCTTCAAACTAAGTCAGTGATAGTTTTCTTTGTAGACCTTTTTTGAGAGAAATAAGAAGAAGAAGATTTTGGCCTTCCATCTATGTATGTGTCTTATCCATTATTGTGTGTGTGTGTGTGTGCATACAAGAGCTCAAGCTCTCTCTCTTCCCCCAATATTTTCATGGTTTAGTCTAAGGACCTCAATGACAAAGGAAGTTACAAATGTAAAGGAAGAAGTACATGTATTACTGAAAATGGGTGTTTGTATACTTTGGTCATGTGTTGTGACATAAAGATTATGTAAAAGTACCACTATAAGAGTTACAATAGACACTATTGTGTTACAAGTTGCATATATAAATTGTCTATTTTTTGGTTTCTGGTTATTGCAAGAGAAGGTGTCTGACAACATCAACTAAATTATCAGTGTGAGAAGCTTAAGAAGGATAGCTTCCATGTGTGGAAGTTTAGAAGGACAACTTCCATGTGTGGAAGTTCAGATCGTCTAATTTCTTGATGGAAAAAGGATTTTGGGACTATAATGAAGGAGACAATGAGGAGCCTCTAGAATTGCCTCAAGAGAAGGCTACTTCAATAGAGGTAAAGGCATTCAAAGAAAGCCAAGGTGCAAGGAAAGCCAAGTATTTTATTTCAATCAGTATTATGCAAGGAAAGTCATGTATGATAGGAGGATATACACAAGATGCTAGCACTTCAGTAGTTGCATAGTGAAACCTGATGAAGATGATCTAGACACATACAAAGGTAAGGAAGTTACAGCTAAAACAAGAGTTGCATATAGTGGAGAAGAAAATGTACATTCATGAGTATGCATTGAAGATCAAGGGTATTATTGAATCCCTTAGATCTATTAATGTCTCAGTGGAAGACGATGAATTGGTGAGCTTCCTTTTGAATGGGCTTGGTAAAGAGTACAAGCCATTCACGACCTCTATTACTATAAAAGAGAGAATGTTCCCAAATTTTGGGATTTGGTGTCTATGTTAATCATAGAAGAGAAATCTTTGGGGGAAGAATCTTATTCCCAAAGAAAGTGTGAGAAAGAAGAGATGAGAGAAGAGACAATGTACTCAAGAAATGAATCAACCACTAGCCAACTTGATTAGAAATGAACTACAATGCCTCATATATATAGGAAAGTTCCTCCACCCTTTCCTCCACCCAAAAATGTGTGTAAATAGGAAAAAATGGAAATGAATGCTATAAATCCCAAAAATGCCTAGAGGCTAAAGAGTGTGCCACTAGCGTGACACCATCTAGAGATGACACCTATCCAACACCTCCTCTTCAGGTCCAGATGGGAGGACCAACGCCAACGCGCTGAAGAAGATAATCTAAGGTAGGTCGAGAAAGAGGCTTAGTAAACAAATCAGCAACATTATCTTTGGTAGGACAATACTCAAGCTGAATGCAACCTTCAGAAATCCAATCACGAACAAAATGAAAATGAACATCAATATGTTTGGATCGTCCTCGAATAACTGGATTTTTGGCTAAAGCAATAGCACTCTGTGAATCTGAGTAGATGAGTGTCGGAGTAGATGAACATCCAAGGTGATTCAGAATTTGCTGAAGCCAAAGTGCTTTAGAAGTGGCATCAAGATATGACTTGTACTTTGCTTCGGTCGATGAAGAAGTAATTCGCTGCTTTTGACATTTCCAAGAAACAAGTCCTTTACCAAGCATAAAACAATAGCTTGACATGGAACGTCTAGTATCAATACACCTTGCCCAATCAGAATCTGAGTAACCAATAAGTGTATCTACACCTGCATAAGAAATGCCATACTCAAGAGTTCCATGAAGATATTGAAGAACCCTCAAAGCTTCCTGCCAATGAGATCGACGAGGCTGTGAAGAGAATTGGCTGAGAATACTCATAGCATAGGAGAGATCTGGCTGAGTGTTAACCAAATAAAGTAGAGAACCGATAAGTTGGCGATACTATGTAGAATCAACCTCAAGAGAATCATCATCTTTGTATAATTTGGAATTAGGATCCATGGGACAAGTGAGTGATGCACAATCACGCATGCCATATTTCTCAAGCAACCTTAAAGTATACTTCTTTTGACAAAGAAAGATGCCAGAAGCAAATTGCCACACTTCTAAACCAAGAAAATAGTATAGTAGTCCAAGATCAGTCATGGCAAATGATGTTGTGAGTTGAGTTTGAACCCATTTGAGTAGGACCAAATTAGAGCCAGTGAGTGTCAAATCATCCACATAAAGCTCAAGAATGCATATATCATCATCCACAATAAGCACATAAAGATTAGGATCTGCATGAGTCCTCTCAAAATGTAGAGAAAGGAGAAAATTGTCAATCTTCTGATACCAAGCTCGAGGAGCTTGCTTAAGACCATAAAGAGCTTTTTGTAATAAATACACATCATGTTCATGACCCTGTGCAATAAAACCTTCAGGTTGTTCCACATAAACTTCCTCCTCTAAACCTCCATTCAAGAAGACAGATTTACAACAAAATGATGTTGTTGAGAGCAAGAATAGGCACATTGTAAAGGTTTATTGTGCATTGATGGTGGCTGAGAAGAACATGTCTCACCATTATTTGGCTGAGGCTACCACTGCTTTTTACATTATGGAAAAGACCCCCAAAGTAGGGAAATGCATGGTGTGACTCTCCAGAGGAGAAGTATACTAGCAGAAAACTAGATGCATCACTTTGAGGTATTTTGATACACATTCCTGATAAGCTACATAGTAAGATGGATCCAAAGGCTGAAAAATGTGTGTTCATTGGTTACTCCCTTTAACAAAAGAAGTATAGATGTTATAACCCTATCACATGTGAGATGAGGGTGAGCAGAGGTTTTATCTTTGATGTAATGATGAGCAGTTGGTATGGTGATGTAAAAGACTTAATTGGGGATGATGCATAGGAGCAGATGATTACATAGAATACATGTGAGTAAAAATCACAGTAATTATAAGTGGACTAAGAGAGCCCTCTAGCAATGGGTTTATTAATAGACCATGGAGTGGAATGATGCATCAAAAAATCAGTCCTACAAGTACAGCTAGTGAATCACATAAAGGTAAAGAGAAGGTTGACGAGTCTCTTGGTATGCCTAACATTTCAGTAGGGCATTCTTATGTTGATGGGGATTATAGTGGCTCAAAGAAGAGCCTTGATGAGGAGTTTGGGATTCCAACTATTAGGACACCTGGTGCAAGGAAGGCTAAGGTAGCCACAACATGGAAACCAAGGATAGATCCAGTACCACACACATTGATTAAGTTCAAAAAACCTATTCAGAGGTTGATGTATGATGGCTATGTAGCTCACCATTATGTATACACGGAAAAAGTTGTGCATGAGGTTGAACCCACATGTTTTGAGGATGTTGTTGGGTGTGTACATTGGGAGAAACATATGGATGACAAAATGAACCATAAGAGTTGTTATTAAAGTGGTTGCATCAAAAGGTTGGGTTTTTCATTAGATGGATGTAAAGAATATGTTCTTACAAGGTGAGTTATAGGAAGAAGTATATTTGGAATAGCCACTTGGTTATGAGGATTTGAGACACCCAAATTATATCTGTAGGCTACATAAAACCTTGTACGGCTTGGAGCAGGAATTGAGAGCATATCATAATAAGATTGCATAGTATCTTATCACCATTGACTTTCATATGGTAGATGCTGATCATTCACTCTATATGCAAAAGAGTGATAAGGGGATTGTGGTCATCACCATCTATGTGAATGACTTGATTTTTGGGGGTGATAATGAGGAAGTTGAGAATGGAAAGTGTCCCCTCAAAAAGAAGTTTAAAATGAAGGATTTGGGTGAGTTGAGATACTTTCTTGGCATTGAGTTCAGTAGGATCCCTTAGGGCATATGGCTGTCACATAAAGATGGTATGCATTGGACATGATGTCCAAATATGGTATGGCTGGTTGTAAGTCCATTTCTATACTGTTGGATCAAAATGGCAAGTTGAGTGTAAACATAGGTGAGATTTTTGAGAATACCACTATGTAGATAAAGATAGTGAGACTTGTATACCATTGGATCAAAATGGCATGTTGAGTGTAAACTTAGGTCATATTTTAGAGAATGCCAATATGTACATGAAGATAGTGGGAAGCTTCATTTACATGACAATTATTAAACTAGTTTATGCAAGTTCCTAGGAAGCCACACCACTCTTCTTGCACCTTTGACATTCAGAGACACAGAGAGGTGGAAAACCAAAATGCAAGCACTTCAATGACCCAAAACCACTAACACATTGACCAGATGGATAATTTCTTGCTAGTATCCCTTACAAGTGCTTTTCATTAATAGTTTGAGTCCATTTAACAAAGGGGAAAAAAATGTTGGAGAACTCTAAATGGCCTCCACATCTTCTCATTCTTACAACACCTTCAAATTTAGATATATTACTTGTTACCTCATCTGTCCACACATGACTGTCATACTTACTTTCAATCCTTCACCCCTACCCCCATGCAATTTAGGTGGAAGCTCAAACAATAAATTCCCATCATATCTAGAGGGAATCTCATCCACTTGTTGGATTGTAGTGACCAAATCAAATTCTTTTCACAGTGAATTCTTACATGACAACAATCTTAAGAAAGACACTAAACTTAAGGAAGCCTTAGCACATTCCAAATCTATTATTGTTTGGGTGTTGCTGGAAGGTATCAATCTCACTTCCTTGACAATGAAGGTGTCTCCAAATTGAATATCCAGCTGAAACACACTATCATCTCCATGGAATACACTAGGCACTTCAAAAGACACATCATTGCAAGTGGCCACAGATAATTGGTAGAGTGTCAAAAAACTTTTTGAAATACCAAAGGTAGAACATAATTTCTCCTTAGTAATAGTTACAACTCCATTCATTGTATCAAGATGCAAATTCTTGCTCATGATCTTCATTAGTCAAGGTTGCAAATTTCATTACTCCCTTTTGTATATAGAGAGACAAGGGTGATGACTCAAATGTAAAGTAGTTAATATGAAAATGTGTGGACTAAACAATGAAATAATTTTTTAGTAGGAGCTGGATGACTATCTATATAGTTAAGTTGTGAATTGGACATCATATATTTTCATAATAGATAATTAAGAGATATGTTTTTACATAACTTAAAATGATTAGTAAAAAACACAAGTGTTTTCTTTCAATGAGGATGAATTGTGTGAACAAGACATGCACAAATTGATTACAAAGATTTTGAATCAAGGTTCTTTAAGAGCATTGAGTTTAACACATTTTAGGCAGCTGATATATTGTATGTACCACTAACAGCTTGCAACACACCCATGAAAATAACTAATGAGTTCAATTGTACAAACTATTTAATGACAATAAATTTCTCATGATTTGACCACTTTTTGAGATTATAAATCTTTACCTACCATTGGTCAAATAACTCACACGTATATTGTCCCCTATTGTCACTTGCCCACCATAGTTAAAATAAAACTAAACAATTTTTTATTCTTCTTGAATTTTTAATCTACAAAGTAAGAAGTAATCTATTATATTACTAAGTTTTAAACTTTCAAAATATTATTATATGCCTTGAAAGAAGATGAAAAGTGAAGGGCTACACCTAACCTTCATTAATTATTCATTCCAAACGAGGAGCTAAAGAAGATGAAAATTGAAGGGTTGCACCTACCCTTCATTAACTATTCATACCAAACACAAGGAGGACGAGATCATGAGGAGCTACTACACACAGGTCTACATAGAGAGCATTGCAAAGGAGCATCTCAACAAGGTAAGCTTCTCACCCTTCTCTTGAAATTCCCCTCCTCTTCTTAGCATTTCGTTGGCGAAATAGGAATTATGACTACAATTTTCAATATTTTGGTAAGCCATATAACTAGGCCAACTATATATTTTGGGTGGGGATGATTCCATTCAGATTGTTGTAGGAGATGTCAAGCACTTGAAGCTGAGTGGTATTCCATTTTGTGGGTGGGAGAGGGCTGAAAAAACCTTTAGTTTGCCTCCTTCCTCACTTGTGGTCCCCCACTCTATACATATGGATCACGATACACCTACACCCTACCTAATCCTATGGGTCTAGCCTTTGTCCCTGCATTAAACCTATGGAGCTGGTTTGAACACACATAACGATAATCTAGATTGCCACTTTACTCACACACACCACTTAAGATAAGTTCACACACACACTCTTGGAAACATTCCTTTCATAAAGAATAGCATTATATAGTTCTTTGCATATCATGTATAATTTCATATGTCCATATCTGATATTACAAAGTAATACATCACTATCACATTATCATCATAAATCTCCTTGCACCACGACCATGATCCTTACACAAGGATGACATGCACCAATGAGCTTGAACACTCTCGGACCACCGTATGCTAGAGTGTTATGGCTCACTCAAATCCTCATTGAAACGCATCCCACAAGAAGATTACCTGCAAAAACCACAACTATTGTAGGGATCTTTCCATTGGCCGAGCTTGTAACCCTTGAGGTATCCAAGCTCCACAACTCCTTGAGAAGCAATTCCATCATGCGAGCATTATCACACCGCCATGTTGCACTATGTGTACACATCCCTCCTCTCACCTCACTTCACTCACACACTGTTATATGTACATTATGTGTGCTATGCTATATACACATTATGTGTGCATATACTAGGAGGCTAACCCACATTAGGCTTGTGAGCATGGGAGCATGGGAACAAGCTCTAGTGGAGAATGGGTTAGGACTAACCTTAAGGGTTAAGGTTAGGGTCAGGCATCCAAGGGTCACACATGAGAAATGGAAAGTCAAGAGTCACTTGAGGGCCCTCCTATATAATAGGGGTATGGGGCACACTCAAGGGGGCTTGGAGGTTTGGGCTCCATGAGGCCAAGGCTATGTTATGCTCTCTTGTGTAGAGGTTCATATCTACTCTTCTACCATTTCACACTTTAGCTACATGCTATTGGATTGGAGTTATACCTCTTGATGGTATCGGACATCAAGGTAGAGGTATGATGTATTTCATTATTATTCATGTGTGCATCCCTTGGGCTCGGGGGTGGTTGGGTGGTTGAGTTTATGCCTGATTTATGCATGTTTATGCATAACAATTATCTAGAGAGATCTTAGGGTTAACAGTGGTATCAGAGCAATCTCTATTTAATTGTTGATTTTTTTAAGTAAATTTTAATATTTACTAATAAAATGTTATCTTTTTGTTGATTTGTGTTGATGAATTGCACGTGGATCATCGATATTATGGTGATTGGAATGTGTGTAACTACAATTCAATGGACGAATCGACGTTGCGGGGGAATACCGTGAGTTAATGCTATTTTTCTCTATTTTTTATGGTTAAAATCGAGCATTAATGGAATTTTTTACAAAAATACCATAAAGTTTATGGTGGATATTTTTGTAGGATGGATTCCCTGAATTTCTAAAATTTTTAGAAATTTTTTCTAATTTTTTAAGGAATTTTTTGAGCATTTCTTTTATTTAAAATGTATTTTTATACATTTTTGTGGGTTTTTCCCGCGGGAATGAGATCAAATTTCTGTCAATTTTCTACTGAAATTCAGTAGGGGACAGCGTGTTGATGCATAAATTGCTCTCTCGTGTGCGTGGGGTCCTCTCCGCCTCTCAAATCTGATATTTCCTTCATTTTTCCGTGAAATTTCTCTTAAAAAGGAATTTTTTGAATTAAACATTAATCATAATTAATGTTAATTATGATTAGGAGTTTAATTAAAAATCTTAATCAAAGATTAAGCTAATCTCTCTGATTAACATGATTAACAGAGAGAGAGAGAGAAGAGATGGGAGTAGAAAGTTGGAAAGGGAGAAGAGAGGGTGGAGAGAAGAGATTCCTCTCTCTCTCTCACAGTCCCCGCGGGGGGGGGGGGGGGGGGTGCGCTGCAACCGGGCGAAAAAAATCGCCCCCCCCTTAAAAAATCAAATTCCATTATATAAGCTAATAAAAGCTTATTTTTTTAAATTTTTTTTCCGTTTTTTTAAAAATGAGTTTTTTTATTAAAAAAAGCTTTTTGATAATATTTCAGAAAAAAGCTTGAAAAAAGCCTAGAAAATACTGAAAAACATGGGATTTGAGGGAAAAAATCCCTGAAAATTTTTTGGAAATTTCTTCTTGAAAATTCTTGGCTTTTCAACTTCCGAAAAACCTTTGGCTTTCCGTTTTCCCGAAACCTTTTGGCTTTTCAAATTTCGAAAAAACTTTTGACCTTCCGTATTCCGGAAACTTTTGATCTTTCACATTTCGATTTTTTTTTGTCTTTTCATTTTCCCAAAACTTTTGGCTTTCCGTATTCCAGGAAAACCGTTGGAATTCCGAAATTTTTTGACCGTTCGTATTCTAAATACGTTCGGGGTAATTTAAAATTTTCAAAAAATTCTTGCAAATTAGTGGAAAATTAGACAAAGGTTATTTTAAATTTTGGAAAAATGTGGGGTTGGTGTTTGGCATGTGGTGTGTCCATTCGGGCGCCCGTGACCATTCAAATTCCTTTAAAATTATATTTTTTGACCCAAAAAATTAGAAAAATCCATTAAAATTATAAATTTTCATTGGATTTGAGAATTGTCAGGCAGAATTGGAAATTTCGTGAACGATGGGATTCTTGGAAAAAACTAAGAAATTTCTAGAAATTGTTTTTTAGAAATCCTAAAAATTGGTATTTTTAAAATATCAATGGTATTTTGGCAAAATTAATTGCTAAAAATTTTCTGGAAAAATATAGGTTTGGAATTCCATGAGATAGGTTTGGTGGAATTCAAAATTATTATATTTTGAGGCTCTATAAAATTAGAAAAAATTAAGAAAAAATCATGATAATTTTTTTTCTCGAGAATTTAATATTTTCGAGGGTTATTTAATGTTGAAGTACGTTTTCTCGTGCTGACATTAGATAGATGCGAGTTATTTGCATATTATTAATACGATTATACCTCGTATTAATGGATATTTATGTTTGGATTAATTCTAAACGATGTATTCATGATTTTTTACCATTATTTAGCCATTCTTTTTGGACATGTTCCTTAATTTCTTTTGATGGCTATAATTTGTGTTCAAAGTGTGTTTCACCTTTGACACTTTTCCATGATAATTTATTTTGCACTTATTAAAGTGTGCATTAAGCTTAATTTCTTAAGCCTAAGACAAATTCTATCATGGGTTAGTTGATCGGTTTGTTTTGGTGGATTTTTATTGGATGTTTTCCAAGTTTTATATGGACTCATCAGGTTCTGCCTAGATTACTTGTGTCTAGGGGTTTTTTATTGAGTGCTACACACATGTGTTTTATTTGAACAACACAATATTCATATATTCCAGATTGATGAGTTGGCCACCAATTTAAATGCTTCTTTTGGCATGATTTATGTCCATTAGATGGTATGCATTGATTTTAATGATCAACTATGGTGTTTATGGATTCGAGGAGCATCTATGCTTTTATCCATGGTTTTATAAGGATCTTTTGATCTTTTGAATAATTACATGTGCTCGGATACCTAGTTGCTTATATGTCTAGGTGAGTTATTTTTCTACCCTAACTTTGTTGTGTTTTGGGTAGTTATCATTAGAAAGGCGCTAATAATACAATTTCTTTTCTAATGATGTACTCAGAAGGAGTTATTCCTTGATGTAGTCTCAAGTATATAGAGACAGGTTTAGTATGTGAAAGTCTGGATAAGGCCATCTTATTCCTTTTACACAGGATTTTATTCATATTTTCCTAGACGGCATACTAGGGAGTTTCAAATTGTTAAGGTATGTATGGGTGGTATCATGGTGGTATGGGACACTAGTGATCCCTCACATATATTATCTTATGGGATAATTTGGGCTCAAGATTGTTGCTTTGTTTACATCACTTAGCATGTTGACAAAGACAATCTTATTTTCTAAATTCACTAGAAGTTATATTGTGGGCATTCTCTAGATAAATTTCTTTTATCTATAGCCTGCATGTTTTGATGAGAAAAATCTCGTCGGCATTTTCACTTGTTGAAATCTCTTTCTTTAGAGTTCAAACAAGTTTATCTTGTTGTGTTCGGATAAGGAAATTTGGATTCTTCCTTTGTTGGCATTTTTTTCTCTAGTTCCGTACTTTAGGTGATTTACACAATCAACCTGATAGGTTTACAGATGGACATATGTGTCTCATCGAGACGTTGATGACTCTCTATGTTGATATGGGTAACTCGAGACGTCGATTATTCCATATGCAGATGTGGGTATGTCAGGGCGCCGATGAATCCCTGGTTTCTGTTGTTATAATGCCATGCTTTCCTACTTTATTCCGAATGGTTTACAACGAGGAAGTTACTTTGAATGTGAATTATTCTCATCATCCAAAGTAGTCTGATGGGCAAACAGAGTGTATGAATCAGATTATAGTGTATATGCTTCGTGCATATGTCTCTAGAAAATCATCATATTAGAAAAAATATCTTCCAATGATGGAATTTGCCTATAATAACAGTTCTAAATTTACGGCTATTATTTTTAGTCCGTGCATACTTATGTATGGGTATCAACCCAGGGCACCTATTGATGTCAGTCTTAAGGACATCGAGCTTGATGCATCGAGGGATTTCTTGCGAGATATGCAGGAAATGCTGACCGAAGCTCGGGATTCTATCAGTAGTGCTCATGATAGGGCACGGTTTTATGCTGATAGGGGACGCTCATCTTGGTCTTTTGAACCGGGAGCATTGGTTTATTTTAATGTTCCTAAAGATTCTCAGACTTGTTCAATGGGAAAATGCTCGAATTTATCTCCTAGAAATTGTGGTCCATTTCGAGTTATACATTGGATGTTATACATCGGATTGGCACGGTTGCGTATGAATTGAAACTACCTCCAATTGTTAGAGTTCATCCAGTCTTTCATATCGATAGATTGAAAGGAAAACTGGGAGGTGAGGATAACACAGTTACTCCTCAAGAACCCGTTGAAGTCGATGAATTATCCTATGTTCCACATGAACCTGATAAGGTACTTGAATTCAGGGAAAGAAAACTTTGTAGTTGACTAATCCCTGAGGTTAAAATTAGGTGGAAAGATAGGGAAATTGAGAATTCGACTTGGGAGTTGGTTGAGATTGTTCAGCGCAGTTCTCCTTCTTTTCATTGCAAGAGTGCAATGTTTTAAGAGAGGGGAAGTATGTTATATGTACATTATGTGTGCTATGCTATATACACATTATGTGTGCATATACTAGGAGGCTAACCCACATTAGGCTTGTGAGCATGGGAGCATGGGAACAAGCTTTAGTGGAGAATGGGTTAGGACTAACCTTAAGGGTTAAGGTTAGGGTCAGGCATCCAAGGGTCACACATGAGAAATGGAAAGTCAAGAGTCACTTGAGGGCCCTCCTATATAATAGGGGTATGGGGCACACTCAAGGGGGCTTGGAGGTTTGGGCTCCATGAGGCCAAGGCTATGTTATGCTCTCTTGTGTAGAGGTTCATATCTACTCTTCTACCATTTCACACTTTAGCTACATGCTATTGGATTGGAGTTATACCTCTTGATGGTATGGGACATCAAGGTAGAGGTATGATGTATTTCATTATGATTCATGTGTGCATCCCTTGGGCTCGGGGGTGGTTGAGTTTATGCCTGATTTATGCATGTTTATGCATAACAATTATCTAGAGAGATCTTAGGGTTTTAACACACACACACTGACTAGCATGTATTATAGAGATATTAGCAACAGGATTAGAAAGACCAAGATTCCATTACACAATGGGAAAGTCCTTTGTATTATGAGAGATAATACATGGCCATAAGCGTTCACAGTCACTTAAACTATGGCCGTTGGGAACTTTAGGCTCATAAGAGACCAAAAGCTATTATAATGACTACTCTCATAATATATCCATGAAGTAAATCACTTGTGACTTCATCCTAACTTGCTACCATACGCTCTTGAAGCAAAAATTTCCATAAACATTCCACAGACCATTACGGGCGCCTATCCAAGCTGTAGATTTGGACTCCATTGCTTTATATCTTGAATGTAAGACCTTTTGGTGCATCTACCTTGACTCTTTGCTCTTGTTAACCCTAGAAATGGGTTAACATTCTTTCCTTGTTGATGTCAATCGTGTCCTCGTGATTGCATTGAAGCCCTTTATCTAGGGAGAATTGACAAGTTTTGTTGATGGCTTTTGATGTTGAGTGATGTTAAATGGTCTTGTTTCTTCATAAGGAATAAGAAATGCTAGTTAGTAAATGAAAAGATTAGTGATTAGAGGAAATTCCTAAATGATGTAAGATTCCTCCCCAGTCTCTCAAAATGTCCAGCATATTTCCTGTAATCAATCCCTCTTCAGAAATATAAAGACCTTGTTTCTAACTGTTTTAACCTAGAGAGAGAAAATATTCTAGAGAGAGAATATTCAGATTTTAAATATTTTTAGATAGAAAAATATCTCATATAATTAAGATGAATTCCCTTGAAACAGAAATTCAAAAAGAATTTTCCAATGTGCAATTAGAATTAATTGGAAATAGGTATAAAGAACCTTAGTCTAAGGGTCTAGATTTTTAGAAATCTTTGGACTATGGTCCAATTAAGGTTCCTAGGAAACAATAGGATCAATCCATGTGTAGGGAAGAGATAAATCCAATTTTGTAAAAGAAGATACCCAAAAATGAGTAAATGCTCACATAAGGTGAAGAGTTGAAAATGTACAAGGTTTATTAGTAAAAAACTATGAGCAATATTAAAAATATGAGATATTTTGGGTGTAATGATTTCATTTTGACACATATGTAAGGAAGGGGAGTCCCTTCAATGCTCACATAAGATGAAGAGTTGAAAATGTACAAGGTTTAATAGTAAAAAACTATGAGTAATATAAAAATATGAGATATTTTGAGTGTAAGGATTCCATTTTTGACACATCAGTAAGGAAAAGGAGGGCCTTCAATGAGGAGCCTAAAACACATGCTTAAATGAGTTTTAAACTCATAAAAATTGATATATTTTATCTCTCCTCTCTCCTCATTCAAGTCTAGTTCCAAAAAGTTAGCTTAACTGACCTAAAAATGGTCAAAAAGTGACCTAACTGACTTGGAAAATTCTAGAATCAGTTTGTTTGGTTAGGAGCTCAATTTTTCCTATAAATAGAAGCCTCCCCCTTGTTGAAAATATATAGTGTCTTATGCATTGTTACTCTACTCCACCTAAGCCAAGAACTGTGAATTCTTTAATAATTCACTAGTTTTTGACACTTCTCTCTTTCTTCAATTCCCATTGGTGGCTCCATCAACATACTAAACCAATTGATTGGTTGGGGGTCTCTACCGTGAACAAAGAATCAAGCAAATTGTAAGGTAAGTATGGTGAATTTTGATCTTTTCTATAATTTCTCAATGTTTCTCTCTTCTCAACCCCTCTCAAGCTTGAGAAGCTTAATTGGTATGGTTTTTGAATGCTATTGAAGTTAAGTGATTAATGATAGTAAAGAATTACATAAATTTTTATTTATGTTTAATTCTAATGGTTTTTCTCTCTCTCACTTAAGAAATGGTTATACTCATGACCCATTCTCAATCCAAATGAAGCTTTTCATAAAGCTTTTTCTTAATCCAAGATTAATCTATGCTTGAGAATAAATTAATAGTTTTTTTTATCTATGCTTTTAGTTTATGATTATTTTTTATTTAATCCATTAAGGGTTAATGATCCAAGTAGGGATCATTCTAATCATTCCCTTAAAGATAACCTATCTTTAAAATAATTGAGATTTATCAGTTATAGTAGCGGAGCTATGGCAAAATTTTATAAAAATTTACACATAAAATAATTTCATTCAAAGCATGAAAAGAGGATTTCCTACCATATTCTAAGAATTATCATCCTAGATTAATTGAAAGAATTTCATTGTAATCATGGAGAAATTAAATTTTTATATTATGCATAAAAGATAAATATTTTATTATAAAAGTATTACTTTTAGCATAATTGAATTTCATGCATAGAGGTATGCATAAAAGAGAAATATTTTATTATAAAAGTGTTACTTTTAGCATAATTGAAATTCATGCATAGAGATATGTATAAAAGATGAATATTTTATTATTTTATTATAAAACTATAAAGAAAAAAAATATGATTATTTTATCATAAAAATGTTATTTTCATCATATTGAATTTCGTGTATAGAAATGAAAAAAATAAATAAATGATTATTTTATTATAAAAATATTACATAAAAAAATGATTATTTTATTGTAAAAGTGTTACTTTTATCACAATTGAAATTCTTGCATAGAGGTATGCATAAAAGATGAGTTAAGATGTGTATGGGATGAGGTAAGAAGTGTATGTGACGGGATAAAATACTTATGGGATGAGTTAAGATGTGATAAGATGTGTATGGGATGAGATAAGAAGTGTATGTGATGGGATAAGATGTATATGAGATGAGTTAGGATGTGATAAGATGTATATGAGATGAGTTAGGATGTGATAAGATGAGTTAGGATGTGATAAGGGGTGTATGAGATGTGATAAAATGTGATAAGATGCATATGAGATAAGTTAGGATGTGATAAGAAGAGTTAAGATGTGATAAGATGTGTATGGGATGAGATAAGAAGTGTATGTGATGAGATAAGATGAATATGGGTTGTGATAGGGTGAGAATGGATGTGATGAAAAAGAATAGATGAGAAGGCGTATGGGGTTTTATGAATGGGAATGAGGAAATGGATGTATGTATGTGGATGTATGGATGTATGCATGTAGATGTGGATGTATGCATGTGGATGTGTATGTATAGATGTATGTATGTATGTGGATGTGGATGTATAAATAAGGATGTGAAAATGGATGTATGCATGGATGTGTATGAAGAATAATTAAGGTGAATGTGTATGGGAAATAATGTGTCGTTGATATGAATGAATGGATGAGAATGAGTACATATGAAGGGAATGTGGAATAAGTAATGTGGATTGAGGAGGGATAATGTGGAAAGACGGAATTCGATATAGAAACTGTATTTTGTGACTGTTTGTAAATGCTGTTTGTAAATGACTGTTTTATGTCAAGAATGCTGGGAAAGCATTTTGACCATCTTGTGATTAAGGTCGTGGAGACCTAACTGATAAAGTTACAACTGCTGACGGAGAGTCAATGGAGGACGTCTCGCGTAGCAAGGTCGACCGAGGTCTTGACCAGCCTCGGTTCGATTAAAATGGTGAGCTTCCGGTACGATGGATGAGGGGCCAAGGAAGTGGCCTATTCGTGAAGCGCTAGGTCACCTACGAAGGATCCTAGAGGGTGCTGACCATACGGTGCTCGGGCTCTAGGTCGCCCAGGGTACCCACGCGTGGGTCGAGGAAGATATTGGAACAAGGAGTAAGAGTTGTTTTCTGAAACCGGGCATGGATCTGGTTGACTGACCTTGCTGGTCCTCAACGGATGAGTCCATGGCTCTTTTATATGGATCTGTTGGTTGATCTTGCTGATCTTCAACGAGAGTCCATCTTGATAAGTGATTATATTGTCGAGTATTATGGGTTAGGAACTATTGAAAAGGTCCCTTAGTGGACAGGTGGTGAGCGTTCTAGTTGCCAATGATGCCATAGATACTCTGATGAGGAATGATGGGAAATTGAATCAACCGGATAAATTGGAAGATTGTGATCAGTGATACTATGGTTTCATTAAAAGATTGTTTTAAAGTTAGTTGATGTTGAGAAAAAGGCAATTTCATATTGGGTGTGTAAGTGGTGTGACTAGTTTTATGTTTGCATGAACTTCCGGCTAGGGGGCCTTGGAACTCTTTTCCTTGGTACCCGGGACAAAACCTAACCAAATTCCTAATTGGATCCCATCACTACAGTGGTTGGGCGGTTGGCCAGCCCATGGGACTGGATGGGGTTAGGCTAGACTGATGGATCCGTAAATCGAGACTCAATTTTTGTTATTACGATAGATAAAATAAATCCTGGACAGTAATTGTTCTATGGATAGGAATCAACGGCTGTGCCTCTTGAATGGGGAAAAAAGCGTTGATCCCAATGATCCAAGTGCAAGTTTATTCCTTGATCTGATCGAGTATCTTTATAGATGCAGTCGGATCAGCTTGATCAGTAATGGTCTTGACTACGTTAGAGTAAAAAGTTATCCTGGTGGAATCGCCCGTGCTTTTCGGGTAAAGGAAGTTTTTTCGGGTTTGTTTTTGGAACAACCGTCGGATTAGTCTCTTGTCCGGATATCCATGGGTGAGGCCCCGAGTGTGGGACCCCTGTCTCGCGTGAGAAGTGCTACTTCCGCTGCTAGTACCCCGAATCCGTTGGTCGGTGGGAACAGGGATCTTACAAATGAGGTGGGGGTGGTGTTGGTTTTTGTAAATGATCGCATTTTTATATTTTTGTGAGCATTTTTTTATGTGGGTTATATATTTTGCTAGCTTTGTTTTTGGCAATCATAAGCTGAGTTACATGTTATTTGTGTTAGTTGGGAAACTAAGAGCTGTTAATAATCATTAGGGGAAGGTTGAGGTTTATAGGGGCCCTTTAAGATGCCATGTGATTAAAAGGTTATTAAGGAAAAGGGTCAATCATGTGATGCCATGTATACAAAAATGTTGGGTGATTAAAGGTGGTCAAAAGATTCTCTAGGAAGATGCCTTTTTGTACTTTTCATTCCCAAAAAGTGGGGGGGAAGTTTGTTGAAATTTCGGACATCCATAGCTTCTACATATGAGCTCAAAATTTATCGGAGATTAGAGATCCAGAATCTTCTTGATGAGCTCTTTCCATAGATATGTCACATGATATGGTTTTGCCCACTCAATTTTAAATTCAATTTTGGCGGGAAACTTTGAAATTCAAACTTCTAGCCATTTAAAGAATAAGAAGGTATCTAAAGTCAAAGAAACTTAACATTTTAACAAAAAGTCATTAAAATCATGATATGGCAGCTTAAAGGCCCCTATAGATCTCAACCTTCCCCTAATGGGGGAAGTAGAGAAGGAAGGATCTAGAGGAATGTAGACAAATTCATCAAAATGAGATTGTGATTCTCAGTTCCTCATCTGATTCATTGAAGCGACATTCATCACTTGAAGAATTTGGACTTCAATGATGTCCCTTCTTTATGTGGTAGGATTTTTGCCAAATGTTGTTGCGTAGGGTCGATTCTTGCATGCTTCTTCCCTTGTGTTGTTTTATATTGTTATGTATATTTAAGTGCTCTATGAAGCAAATAACATAAAGTACATTAAATGAGTCAAATATACTCTTATTGAGTTGCTGCTTGTTGGTGGCGAGGCATGAAAGAATTACATCGACTTACAAGGATAATTTAGATATCTTCACTAAGTATTAGAGATCAATGTGTTGTGAAGATTTAAGTTTTTATTTGGAGAGGTTTGCAATTTGAAGGAAAATTCCAGGCGATGGGTTGTACAATTGACCAGGCTTTCGCCCACCATGGCCCCTCCCATCTAGAGATGTACCTAGAAAGTTGTCAATGGTGAGGCTCTGGTGCAAATGTCCTCCAATGCATGAGTATGGATATGTACTTATGGAGCAACTACTACATTAACTTAGCCAAAATAATAGTAAGCTATGAGCCTAACAAAAAATGTATTGGTTATTGGGAGTTTCTTGAATTATTCTACCATTTTTAGGTAGGCAATTTGTTGGACTCCTTAAGATTTTGTCTTTGTCTTTTCTTTTTCTTTTTTTTTGTTTTGGTTACCACCTTGCGAGCAACAAGTTCTTATGTGGCTACTCACCTTTTTGAGAGAATATGTTATTATGTTTGCCGCATAGCTTTCGCACTCATGCTTCTCATCCAAAGGGGTTAAAAGAGAATTGTGAATTTGTCCTTGATGCACACATATTTCTTCATTGCAGACCTGGGGATTGATTCTTGAATTTTTGTCTTAATTATTATCGAGGAGGTAGGTACAACTTTTGGTGGATTGCCATTGGTGGTGACCAAACACTCAAGCTCTTGTGTATGTGTTTCTGTACGAGAGGGGTTGAGGAGCTTGCTTGGAGTTTCTTGGGCCTCCATTCTTATTTAACTTTAGGTGAATTTCTTGATTGAAGTTGGTGGTGAGGCTTTCTTTACGTTGTTCTATCTTAGCAACCATATGACAGGATTTCCATCATAATATCCTTGTTCTTGAAGCATATGCACAGGCACCCATTTTTGACATTGAACATTTAACTTTAGGCGAATTTCTTGATTGAAGTTGGTGGTGAGGCTTTCTTTACGTTGTTCTATCTTAGCAACCATATGACAGGATTTCCATCATAATATCCTTGTTCTTGAAGCACATGCACAAGCACCCATTGAACATTATGAAGTGGTGAATGATGCTTTTGGTGGCTGAGGTTTCCTTCTTTGTGAAGGCTTAGGGGACTTCTTAATGGGATTGGGAATCCAAGCTTTTGTATTACCTTGGTAGTACCCTTGAGCTTGTAGTAATCTTTTTGGTACCCATTATTTGTTGAGTTGTTGGAGTTCTTTGAGGAACTTGCATAGGCTTTTATGGACGACGTTGTAGAGTACTTTTATTCTATTTTGGACTTTGAATTTTACATTTAGGAAGAGGCGTTGATGATCAAGACACCCAAATTGGATTGGCACCTTCATAGTAGCCTTGATCTAAGTTGCATTATACATTAAATGAGATTCGTTTTATACGCCAATAATGTCCATTTTATATGTTTGCCCTCTTTATACGGGCATATTATATGGTGGTGACACATCACATATTTTGGGTTATACGTTTAGGCCCTTGCATATTTCAATAGATAATATATCGATCAATAACTTATTATATCAATCGATAAAGTTATTGATTGATTTATTATTGATCGAAACAAGTCACTATAAAATAGTACATCATTCCCAATGTACTATATGCACGACTTTCAATATTTGAAGGCTGTAAGCTTTAAAAAAAGAGAACTTCCTTTCACATTAGTGCTTCTAAAATTGAAAAATTAAAAATATTTTTAATATTATAAGTAAAAAACCTTAGATATAGGTTTAGATATATGGGTACCTGTGTTCGAAGTTTACTTCACACTTGTACATATATTTTAGAAAATAAAAAATTAGTTTTGTCTTTAATTGTGTTAGAAGCTTGCTTCACACTTGAAAGATAAAATATTAGGAGTAGGATTTATCTTTTATTGTGTTTGAAGCTTGTTTCACACTCAGAAGATAAAAGTTTAGGTTAAGGCTTTATCTTTTATTGTGTTCGAAGCTTGCTTAAGATAATGCAAAATATAGATAGCAAGTTTTATCCTTTAGTGTGTTTGAAGATTGCTTCACACTTTAAAGAGATTTTTAGAGTTTACAATTTATCTTTTTTGTGTTCAGAGCTTACTTCACACTCTAAAGATAAATATTGATCAGTACATTTTTTTTCTATTCTTTGCATGAAGTGGGATGCTTTAATATTTCATTCCCATAAACATAAGAGTCATTAATTAGGAGCATGGGAGTTATTATCGCAAGGGGCCCATGGTAACCTAGGGTAGCCCATGTCTTATCATCACCCTCTTTGGCGGTTTTAGTGATGGTGAGAATGTGGAAAGACTTTGGGCCCATGGGTAGACTAGCCGGTTGTCTCAAGTGCATTGTTAACCCTTCCTCCGAGCACTCTTACATTCATGGACATGCATATGTGTTGCGACTTCTATATGCTGGACAAAATGTATATGTGATGGGACGTTTATGTATTTTTGCATTGATTTCTCATGCATTACATGGACATTATGAGTAGAATTCTTTCATGTGCTTATTGTCATGTTTCTAAAGTTAAGTCATCATCTTTTAATATGTACATGTTAAAAGAGATGGGATTGTAAAAGATGTCACATTATAAAGCATATATATAAGTTTTTGCCATCTATGATTTATTTTGGAATAGTCACAGTATGTTAATCAAAGTAGAAGAAAAAGAAAAAGAAAATGCATAAATGTATAAGAGATGTGATCATGTAAGATGTTGCTTTGTAAAGATTGAAGAATATATAATGTCTTATCATTAACTTTCTCTTGACGTCATATACTTTCTTTTAATTTGTTTAGTTAGGGTATTGCTTATATCTAATATTCTTTTGCACATGTTTTCTAGATCAATCGGCTAAAATGGTGCGTGGTCTAGAATGGGATTATGTTGATGAGGTAAGACAAGGAAAAACATCATCTCATGTGTGGTGTAAAAGTTGTGGTCATACATTTCATAGTAGCACTACTAGAATCAAAGAAAATTTGTTTGGCATTTGTAATAATTTTGAACATTGCACAATACCCCTTGGTCACTTACATACTAAACTACATAAGTATGTAGCAAAGCTTAAGGTCAAAGGGGAAGTAAATATAAAAAGGAAATTGGGTTTTGTAGTACAACCAATGGAAACGATCGAAGAAGATGATACACAAGTGTCTATAAGTGAATGTATGCCATATTGTGGTCCGACACATGAATCAATAGCACATGCTAGATACTTTTCCAGCCATAAGTACTCCGTCTGCATCATGTCCATCTATAGTACTTCATCTACATACATGATGTAGGGTTCTAGCAAGAAGAGTCATAAAGAGCAGACACATTTGTAGGTAGCATTTGATAAACAAGGGATGCTTGAAGTACATTTTAAATGGACACAAGTGTTGTTGCATGTGGGATTCCATTCAATGTAATCCGAAATCCTATTTTTCAAGATGCATTGATGAGTATAACAAAGTATGGGTTTCAATTTCCTACAATAAAATGCGGGGATAGAGTATCTTGACAAGATCAAACATACGACTTAACTTGCATTGAAACGTACAGTGTTTGATTTTGTGCCTACATTTGGTTGTACAATTGCAATTGATGGGTGGGCTAACTATCAAAAGAAGCCCTTGATTAATATTGTATGCATATGTCATAGAGGTTATGTGTTTCTAGAGGCTATAGACACCTCGTTGAAGGAGAAGACCTCTTTGTATATTCAAAAAATCTATGACCAGGAAATTGCAAGAGTGGGTGGGCCAAAAAATGTGACAGCAATAGTCACAAACAATGCATCAAATTACAGGAGTGCAGGTAAGGCCATATCAGTAAAGTATCCTGTGATATAACATGGGCGCCATGTGCTACTCATACTATAAAATTGTTGTCAAAGGATATTAGTAAAATGCCATTCATTCAACCAACTTTATTATATGTAAACCATGTGGTGAAGTTTATTAGAGAGCACAAATTTTTGCATGCTTTGTTTGTTTAAAGTCACCTAATAAGGGTTTACAAATCTTTTGTGCCACTAGATTTGCTACAACATATTGCATTCTACAAAGGTTGTTAGTAGTTTGCCCAGCATTGAATCAAATAATGTTAGATAGGAGGTGGGATCTTTGGATAGCCAAGAACTCAAAACACGTTGCTGCTGCAACTAGGTGCAAAAATTTAATACATTCTCTAAATTTTGGCAAAATGTCGATAAAATTGTCAACATTACTAAGCCTCTTGTAGAACTTCTCAGGATTGTGGATAGTGAGAAGTTTGTCATTGGTAAAGTGTACTGGTTAATGTCTCAAGCTATATGGCATACAAAAGAGATTAACCAATTCACTGCCGTTAGGGAGAAGGCACAAATGGCAGCCCCAAGGATAATGAAAGATGGCTTCAATTGCATACACCTTTGCTTGGGGTTTCTTTTGCCTTAGAGCCTTGCTTTCAAAATCATTCTCAGTCAGCGAAAGTGAGTAATAGTTTTAAAATAGTATATGGTCAACTGTTGCCACATGATGATGGGAAAGAATCCTTCCACCAATGTGTGAAGTTCACTAATAGAATTGGTAGCTTTGGGGATCCATGGCACTTGGATGCAATAAAGAAATTGAGTGCTCCAATGTAGTGGAAAGAGTATGGTAGTGAAACATTCGAGTTGAAGTATATAGCCACATGTGTGCTTTCAGTTCAACCTCGTTAGGAAGTTGTGAAATAAATTGGTTAGCATTCGATTTCATTCACACCAAACGATGAAATCGATTAAAGGCATTGCATGTAGCCAAGAGAGATGTAGTGAAGATGAGGATGAATGGGAAGTATGATCAGATGCCTTAGATGTGGATGAAGTTGATGATATAGTGCTATAGTGCTAGTGCTAGTAGAAGAATAATGTACTTGTACTCATCAACATGTGTTTTCACTCACTAAAAATCATATGCAACTTGAAATAATCACTCACTAACATGTAATGCAACTTGAAATACTTACTCAATAACATGTTATCTAACATCAAGCTTTTGCGAGTATATATTCTCAAAAACAGAGGTTGCCATTATAGCTTTAAATCATCTTTTACAACTAGATATTTTTGAGTCTACAAAAATATCTAAAAAAGAGTTTGTATCACTAAGATAAGTCTTGTGCATCCTCCTATAGGTGATGCCTCCATCTAAATCACCACCAAAAGCACCTTGTAAGGGCCACCACTAGCACTAGCACCAACACTTGCTGGGATTCCAAGTAGATCATCAATGTTGAAAGGCTCAGCTAACACATTTTTTGGACCTTCATAATGTGCAATCATTGCATGGAGCTTTTGGTTAATCTCTGCATGTAGTGATGCAACCTCTGCTTCAAGACGAGCAATCCTCTCAATCACACTCTCTGTTGTTTATCTTTGGCTTGAAAGGGCAGTTCCTTGGCTGGCCATCTCGATGATCTTCTCATGCTCGTTGTGTAACAAGATTATGAGACATTTTCATGTTGTGGAAAGGGAATATTTTCTCTTCTTGTAGCTGCTCGTTTCTTAGGTCTACCTAGACCAATTCCTACATTCTTTGGATTAGAGGTCTAATCTACTCGTCTCTTTTGGATATCTTGGACATACATTTGTTGAATAAAATATAATGCCATTTAATTGTTGTTTGGCATTGCTCTTTCTTTCTGTATAAACCTTAGAAGTAATACCTTAGCCAATTCCACATGCTGAAGACTTCAGAGAGAGTTTCCACGGTGGGGACTCCTCCTTTGCTCGACCACTTATCTGTACAAAGTGTCATCATGTACAAATTGGGAAGTACATAGCTTCTTCATGTCCTTAAGTGCTAGGGGATCTTCCTCCGACCTTATTCATTTGGGATGTCCTTAAAGAACTTTGATAGATCTTGCCAAATCAATGAGTCTCCTCTTGTAGTATGCGTTGGGACTCTGCATGATCTATGCCCTTAACCTGCAGAGGTCTATATCCTTCGCCACGCGCTTCAGCCACCCTTTGGTTGGTTTGTGTTCATAAAGAAATATAATTGATTTTATTATATTTAACAAAAAAAAATATAGAAATAAGCAATTAATATGCAGACAATTATATGTGGATAAATAATTGAATATTCGAGACAATTCAAAGACGCATAGTCATAGTAGTCACACTTGAATTTCTGAGAAAATTTACATTAACATTACTTTTAAGATTTGAGACAATTTAGTGCAATCATAATAGTCACACTTGAATATTTGAGACAATTTAAAGATGCATAGTCATAGTAGTCACACTTGAATTTTTGAGACAATTTACAATAACATTACCATTAATATTCGAGAAAATTAAGATAGAGTCTATGAGATAAAAGTTTGAGATGTATAATACATCCATGTTACTTGTAAATACAAGGAAACTGCTCATCATATGGATGCAGGCCTGAGATCCTATTAATGTCTAGCCTAGGTTTTTGGGCTCCATGCATACAAAAAGCTAAATTTATTTTGTTGATGGCCTTGACGGGGGATATATTCAAATCCCTAATGGCATGGTTTTGTTTATCTGAGCGATTAATGCACCAAATTCATACTTTGGAAATGGCTTTGGAATATAATCAAGCAAGCGCTTGATTTGGAAACTCATAGAATATACATCTAGGGCCTTATTGTAAGGGGAGGACTTGTAGAAAAGCATTCAGGCGCAACATGTTTGTATTTTTATTGCCACCCTATCTTTGTCTTTGGTCTTTCATCTGGAAGCTTTGGAAAATGTGATGTGCTTCTTCGTGTGTGTGTGTTGCCTGCGCTACCAGCCCCACATAAACACTACCTGTGCTCTCACCAAAATGAAAACGGATATTCCTGCCATGCATATCATTGTGCAGGAGATCCTTATCATGCATGTACTCAAGGGTTTCTAAAAGGCCATTAATGATTTGTAGGATGTGACCTCTAAATGTCCCTATTGTGCCTACATTCTCTGGCATATCCTAGAAATCCCTTGGCATAGGTCTTGATCCATCAGTTCAAAGTTAGCTCATCCATGTTTCTAGATGTCCACCATTCCAAAATTGATAGATGATTTCTTGTCTGTCCTCTAAATGCACTAATCCCTTTGCAGAAATGATACCACGATGAGTGATATACACTCGAGTGGAGTTGTGCATTGCCATCATCTTTGGTGACATGAATGATTTCCCATGAGTGATGCACTTTGCAACATAGCAATTACTTGGGAAGACCAGGTTATACACTTTGAACTTGCATACAAAGTCGAATGCACCTTCACTCAATTTGGCAACACAACTGGTCACATTAAAAACCAGAGTGGACACAGTAAAACTGGCTTTGTGTGAGGATAACTTAAAGTGGACACAACTAGTTGGTAAGACCAGAGTGGACACAGTAAGTGGCTTTCATGTGAGGATAACGTAAATTGGACACAAATGGTCAATAAGACCAAAGTAGACACAGTAAGTGGCTTTCATGTGAGGATAACTTAAAATGGACACAACTAGTTGGTAAAGACCAGAGTGGACATAGTAGGTGGCTTTCATGTGATGATAACTTAAAGTGGACACAACTGGTCAGTAACGACTAGAGTGGACATAGTAGGTGGCTTTCATGTGATGATAACTTAAAGTGGACACAACTGGTCAGTAACGACTAGAGTGGACATAGTAAGCTTAAACAATTATTAGTGTTTAACTAGAGTGGTCACAACTACCCCATACGGTTGCTAGAGTGAACACAACTAGCTTTTTTTCAAAAAAAACATAAAAAGAAAAACAAAAAGGAAAAAAGAAAAAGCTACGTAATTATAATTGCTAATCACGGTCACGAATCACCCTAAACCTACAAAGAACTATCAAATCATTCTCTAGTTACTCTCTCTAATCACTCTCTCACCAAGTCATTGATGAAAAAATAATCAATCGAATAAGCTTTTAGTGGCTTCCTTATAACGCCAATTTTTCGATCGATATATTATCGATCGATAATGTTATTGATCGAAAATTTAAAAAAAAACATGATTCATCTAATTAAATGAGAAAACAAGGAATAACCCATGTTAGTCGTACTAGATCCATTATACGACCCATATAATGCTACGTAGGCCTTGAGCTATATACAAGTAGGTGCTTTTCCACCTACATTTTGAAACCATTAAGATACCTTGATTTTGGCTATCATAGTGGAGTTTTATTTTTGGTTGAAGTGGAAGGTTTGGAAGATATATTATCGATCGATAATGTTATCGATCCAAAATTAAAAAAAAACATGATTCATCTAATTAAATGAGAAAACAACGAATAATCCATGTTATTCGTACTAGATCCATTATACGACCCATATAATGCTACGTAGGCCTTGAGCTATATACAAGTAAGTGCTTTTCCACCTACATTTTGAAACCATTAAGATACCTTGATTTTGGCTATCATAGTGGAGTTTTATTTTTGGTTGAAGTGGAAGGTTTGGGGCCCTCCTTCACATTGGTTTGCAGCCATGAGGCTGCAGGTTTGAGACTCATGGGTGTTGTTGACGATGAGGTTGGAGTCTCGTGTGGAGTTGTGGGCTATTTGATGTTGAGGCTTTTGAGCTTGTAGCTCTCTCCCTTGGAGAGGTTGATCAATGAGGAGTTGTTGAGGTCGAGGCTTTTCCTTTGAGTTCCTTCTTAGATGTATATGGTTGCTCTTGGGGAACTCCTTTAGGAATAGCTATTGATTGCAAAGTTTTGGTTTTGGCATTGGACTTTGTTTGTGAGGATGGAATTGAAGGGTTAGATTCATTGTGTAGAGGGGCTTCTGAGGACGAGGTTTGTAACTTTTTGCATTTAGCATCATAGAAATCCCTTAGGGTTGGATCCTCTTCCTTTTAGTATGGTATTGTGAACTTTTTGTCATTTACCACAATGATTACCCTAAGCAAAGCGCGGTGCTTGGGGAGCAATAGTCGATTATGCCCCAAGATCAAATCTGCTTCCAGCACATACTCAACCACAAAGCGCGGTGCTTGAGCAGCAATAGTCGATTATGCCCCAAGATCAAATCTGCTTCCAGCACAAACTCAACCACAAAGCACGGTGCTTGGGCAGCAATAGTCGATTATGTCTCAAGATCAAATCTGCTTCCAGCACATACTCAACCACAAAAAACTTACACATATAATGGGGTTAGATTCTATATAAATTGTTTGTTCAAAGTACCCAAAACATGGCATGTTGATGTCTTTTGTGAATGAAATTATTTCAGGATGAGCATTGAGTTTTGGTTCCCATAACTCGAGGGTGTTCAGGTTGTGGATAAAGTTGTGCTTAGAGTGTGTTGATTTTATTATAAAGTTCAAATCCAACCATAACTCTTGGGATATTCTGAGTAAGATATGTAGGGAGTTCCAGCTCCTCCAGGTCTCTTCCTCCTGTAAGACAAATTTCACAATGCTTGTAGGAGTGTTCAAGGTGATTGTTTGCATGGATTCATCAATTGAATACCCCGAGTCATGTACCCAAGTGCCACCTCTAGGATGACATCATACTCAAGGAAATTTGGGGTTGCATATGGAAGTCAAATTCCACATTTCCATCGATTGTTTGAGTGCGTAGCCTAAAGCAACCTAGAACTACAATGGTTTCTCCATTGGCACCTTTCATAATAGAATTTTCTTAAGGGATGATTGCAGGTTGGCCCAATCATACTCAAGTGTCTACTATCATGATGTTATGACTATCTAGAGGGCTAATCAATATGCGTTTGTGCTCAACATCATTGCCCATAGGCAAATCTAACCATACCATGATAGAATCCTCAAGCGGAACCATGGAAGTTTTAGTTTTTATTTTAGCTTTAGTTCCTATTTCGGTTTCATATTCCCATTCAGTTTCATCCTCTTCATGGCTCTTAGCTTTTTCAAAAGTTTCCAATGTGTACAATGGCACACTCGGTCCTTTGACAACTTTAATTGAGGTCTATTTGGAAACTTGCAAATCCTTACATTCCCGTTTTATGTAGCTCTTGAGATCTGGGTACAACTCATGGTTAACCATTAAAGGTACAAGGGCTGAAGCTATGCTAGCTAGCTTCACCCAACGAGAGAAGAGCGCTTCTCCAAATGAGGATTTGAGAGACTCCTTAAACTTTGTAAGGGATTCATCAAATTCCTCACATGCTTTTTAAACTCCATCATTTGTGCAATCTTCCCCTTATAACTCTTCTTGGCTTGATGAGTTCATTTCTTTAGGAGAGTACATCTTTCTCTTGGAAGGGTAAGCGATACTCCTCCGGCTTTTGTATTTTGGTTGCTTTTTTAGTTTTGACACTATGAGGTTCAATCACACAATCGGTGATCTTGCATGACTCTTCTTGGCTTGATGAGTTCATTTCTGTAGAGAGTACATCTTTCTCTTGGAAGGGGAAGCGATACTCCTCCAGCTTTTGTATTTTGGTTGCTTTTTTAGTTTTGACACTATAAGGTTCAATCACAATCAGTGATCTTGCCTGACAATCGAAAATGCTAAGCATGCTCTCTTGAGCTTACTTTTTACATTCCGCATATGTTGGTTTACATGTAGATTATAGTACTTGAAAAGATGAGTTTACTACTTTATAGGTAGTTTTTAAAAATATGAAATTAGGCTATGTTCGCTTCACAAATGATATACATATATGATTAGAAGATTATGGTCCCATAAGATTGTTTGAAGTACTTAAAAATTAGTTTATGGTACTGAAATAGTAGCTACGATATACGAAAAAAGTAGTTTACATGCATGCCAAGGTAGTTTACACTTTGTATCAAATGAATTGACAAAATGACTTCAAATTTTATTTGAAAATGAATACAAATATTTCTAGATCTCAAGGGGCCTGATATTGTAAATGTTTTCTTGGAAGTATGGTGACAACCTAAATAGGTTATGCTTTCTTTGTATACATTCCATTTTAAGCTTAATAGCTCTTACTAGGTGTGAGGGTAACAGTACAAGAGGTTGATTTGTTGGGATGTAGTACATTTCATTTTGACAGTCACCCTGCTCATAATAGTATCCCTCAACCACATATGAGTGTGGTGATACATAGTAACCCCACCCATCTTTATGTGCTCTGTTTGTTTTGTACTTTGCGGTGGAGCATTTGAGGAGGATGTAGAAATCAATATTTTTCCCTATAGGGTTGGTGGCAAAGTTATCTCCTACATATAAAGCATTGTGGTGCCCTACATACATAAGGTTATTGCCAACCTCTTCATCACTTGAGTCTTCATCTAAATAATCAATAGCCACGGGAATAATTTGACGATACTCCTAGGCATCTACATATGTTGGATTGCTACATATTCTCCAATGTTGCAACATACATGAACTGCATAAGCAAGTGAGTTGCCTGCATATCAAAGAACACTTATCAATGATATTATTTATTCACACAATGCATTGAGCGTGAATTGATCACACGCTTGCAATACCACGTATTTTCTCTTTGTACATCACTCTCCTTGATTTCCCAAAATATCCTGCGAACTCCTGCGTTGCCTGCACCACAAACTTGTGTCATAGGAAGGCAACCACATTTTTTGCACACTTCAAATGCCACCCATTTGGCTTTAGTTGTTCATGTGTTAGTGTTCTCTTGATGACTGCTCTAGCTCCATCATGCTTGCCTTTCTGTGGCCTGAGGCAAAAAAAAATCCACGTCATCTCTACTCTCGTCAGTTGGAAGTACCTTGCAATGAAGTAAAAAGGTCGCTTTGCTTTGAATTGGGAAGCAGCTCCATTTGACCATACCCAATGTCTCTTTGGTGTAAAGTTTTGTCGCTTGAGCCACCCTACATGTAAGAGCAAGTAGTGATAGACAAACAAAGTATCATGGGTCTTGTCACATCAAAAGTATAGAAGTGTATAACCTTCTACACTTCATTTGACACCTTGCAAACATATGTGATGTGAACCAAAATAGTGATCTACAAAGAATACCAATGCTTTGACTATATTTTACTTTGTTCTTTGAATGAATAGTTCTCTACAAATTGAACTACAAAGACCACCATGTTGTTTGGAAATTTTAACACAACCAATTTTTAAATTGTTGATCTTGCCACTTGACTATGAAGTTGTGCTTAGTGAAAGAGGTAATATGCTTCTGAAACAAGGATATGAAATCCTTACCTTTCAAATATCTGACTACCAGATCCTTTCGTTTCTTCTTATTTCCTTCTTCATCACAGTGTCTTCTCTTAATGTCTTAAAAGAACCTGACTAAAAGAATCAAATCATCATTGCACACTTCATTAGGACATAGCGTAAGCCTACTTGTGCAATAATCATTGCACTCTCCTAGCAAACAAGACTTCTCATGGAACTCTGAAGATGTTGGCTTTGGACAAAGTACTGTCTCCCAAAGATATGTGATACTATAATGTGTATGCTAAGTAGCTCTACATAAAGTGGGAGATGTCTCTGGGGGCTACATACTAGACACCTACATGTACAAGAAGGGCCATGAAGCCCAAATGATTGATGGTGCATGTGATTAAATGCATCTCTTATAAAAACATCATTTGCACATGATCAATACAACAACAAGCATAACAATCTTTTAGTTTTCACACAAAGAAAGGCTTCAGCCCCTCAAAACTTCTCAGAGAGATCTATAAATGTGGGTTGGTGGTCTTGAAATCTTTTAGAAAACTCTACCTGCCAGAAAAAAATATTTACAATTAGGTATAAGTGCTTTATACTACTGCAAACTACTTTGAAAAGAATTATAAACTACTTTTGAAAGTACTGTAAACTAATTTTGAATTAATTGTAAACTAGTTTTGAACTACCTATAAATTACTTTTAAATTAACTACAAACCACTTTTGAAAGTTCTATAAACTACTTGTAATGTAGTTTGGACTGCTTATGGTCTGTTTGCAAATTACTCTGAACCTGCTACACAAAGTGCAGGCAATTATTTTGTAAAGTACTTTACGTATCCTGAAAGTTCTTTGTAGACTACTTGTATGGAACTTTGGACTATTTTAAAATAATGTAAACTACTTTAGAGAGTGTTTTAGAGCTTTCTAAGACCTCTTTTGTGATTTGGCCTACTTATAAAGTAGTTTTTGCAAGTACTCTATACTACAACAAAAATCATGTTGATAATTTCATGGTGATGTAGACTACTGGCAAAGTATTTTTTCCTACTTGTGAATACTTTGGACTACTTTAAAATTCTATAAACAACTTAGAATTTTTTTTCACCTAGGGTGAAGTACCTAACTAGGACTTGTGTTTTTTACACAATAATTGGCTTGTGAAGTACTTTAGACTTGAGCTTGCTGAAAGTTTTTCTCTAGTACTTGTATAGAAGTTTGGACTATTTTCAAAGCACTATCGACTACTTCAAAAGGTGCAAGAAACACATTTAAAACTTTGGACTACTTATAACGTAGTTTTTATAAGAACTTGATACTTCAGCTAAGTCATGTGGATAATTTCAAGGTATTGTGAGCATCATTCAGAGTATTTTGCAATAGTTTTGGGATAATTCTAAAGCTTATAAACTACTTAAAAGCCATTTACACATTTTTTGAAGTACTTTGGACTCATGCTAAAGTAGTATTGACTACCTTTTTAGATACTCTAGACTATTCTGCAGTAGTCCAGCTATACTTTTGACCACGAACATGTGGAGATATCACTTAGGCACTTTTTAGTGTTCAAACTACTTTCAACATTTGATCAAGAACTTTGAAGATTTTTTGAGATATGTGCATGGGGTTCGTTAAGAAAATGTATAAGATGTTGCATGATAGATTTTATCACTAGCTGCTTTCGGCAAACATCCTTTTTGTTAAGTGAGACTCGGGTGTCTCAGACATCCAAAAGGAAAAAACAAGGTCCTTGACCTCATCTGTGAGGATAATACTTTGATGTGGCTTTCGTTTTTATATTTGCAAGGGCAAGGTGCCACCATCTGCTGCGAGTTGTAAATAAGCGAGAATTTGCTGCAATAAGATTTCTATGATGGATGCCTAATAGCTTTGGTGCTTCTGAAAAATTGACACGTTTTGAGTTACTTCCCTCACTATTCACCATCATCATATAGGCTGATCTATTTAGCAAAAGCTCATCTCCTGGTTGGGGGACCTTCACATCACTTGCATCAAAGTGTTCTGTGTGTTTGAAAAAACAACTCTTTCAAGACCTGAATGTGAAGGTTGTAGATTCTTAAAAGTAGGATGGAGGAGGAGTTGTTGAAAAATA
Source organism: Cibotium barometz (assembly GCF_041138505.1). Taxonomy (NCBI): domain Eukaryota; kingdom Viridiplantae; phylum Streptophyta; class Polypodiopsida; order Cyatheales; family Cibotiaceae; genus Cibotium; species Cibotium barometz. The sequence continues at coordinate 28,272,347 of NC_141048.1, read as the reverse complement.
TCCCTTTGAGTAGTGATGCCAATTTCTTGGGTGGCCTCTTGCCAACAATTTGCAACAACCCTACAGATCTTCTTTTGTTGAAATTGTGCAATTTCAACATTCTCCCCAAATCTCTGCTCAATGACCTTCTTCCTGTGTTTGTTACTTCCTCTTCTTCAAATGGAGTGTTGGCACACGAACCCTCCACATACTACACTTGTAAGATTCCTCCCCAGCCTCTCAAGATATCCAGCATCTTCCCCCTGTATAATCAATCCCCTCTTTAGAAATATAAAAGATCTTATCTCTGGCTGTTTTGGCATAGAGAGAGAATATTCAGATTTTGAATATTTTTAGATAGAAAAATTTCTCATATTATTAAAATAAGATCCCCTGAAATAGAAGTTCAAAAAGATTTTCTGAAGGTGCATTAGAAATTAAGTATAATTGGTTCAAGAGGCATTATCCTAGGGGTGAAGATTTTTTTGTTGAAATTTCAAATTAAGGTTCCTATGGGCCAATAAGATCAATCCATGTGTGGGAAGGAGATAAATCCAATTTGTAAAATAAATTATCCAAAAATGAGTAAATGCTCACATAAGATGAAGAGTTGACTATGTACAAGGTTTACTAGTAAGAAACTATGAGTAATATCAAAAATATGAGATATTTTGGGTATAATGATTCCATTTTGACACATATGTAAGGAAGGAGAGTCCCATCAATGAGGCACATCAATGATTCCATTTTGACACATATGTAAGGAAGGGGAGTCCCATCAATGAGGCACCTACTTCACATGTGCAATTGAGTTTTAAATCTTCAAAAAAAAGTGATATTTTTATCTCTCCTCTCTCTTGGATCAACCGAATCAAAAAGGAACCAAACTAGGTCCACATCTAGTCCAAATTCAACCAAACTAAAATCTAGAAAATTGTAGAAATCAGTTACCTTTGTTTAGAGCCTCCCTCTCCTATAAATAGACCATGAGTCCTTTGAAAAAAATAGGAGAATTTTACTATACTAGAATTATGCTGAAATAATGCTAATTTTTACTATTCTCTAAAATTCTCTCCAAATTGAAGAAATTGGAGCTTCCCTCTTTCTTCAATCCCCATTGGTGGCTCCATCAACATACTAAACCAATTGATTGGTTGGGGGCCTCTACCATGAATAAAGAATCAAGCAATTTGTAAGGTAAATGGTGAATTTTGATCTTTTCTATAATTTCTCAATGTTTCTCTCTTCTCAACCTCTCTCAAGCTTGAGAAGCTTAATTGGAATGATTTTTGAATGCTATTGAAGTTAATTGATGAATGGTAGTAAAGAATTACATAAATTGATGAATGCTATTGAAGTTAATTGATGAATGATAGTAAAGAATTACATAAATTTCTATTTATGCTTAATTCTAATGGTTTTTATGTAATTTCTCTCTCTCACTCAAGAAATGGTCATACTCATGACCTATTTTCAATCCAAATGAAGCTTTTCATAAAGCTTTTCCTTAATCCAAGATTAATCTATACTTGAGGCCAAATTAATGGCTTTTTTCTATGCTTTTAGTTTATGTATTTCATGAATATTGATGATTCAATCCATTATGGGTTAATGATCCAATTAGGAATCATTCTAATCATTCCCTTAATGATAAGCTTTATCCTTTAAAATAATTCAGATTTATCAGTCATACCAACGGAGCTATGGCAAAATTTTTGTAAAAATTACATATAAAAAATTTTCATTCAAAGCATGAAAAGAGGACTTCCTACCATATTCTAGGAATTATCATCCTAGATTAATTGAAAGAATTTTGTTGTAATCATGGAGAAATTGATTTTTATGTTATGCATAATTGATGAATTACGAACAAGAGGATTTCTAGTAATTAAATTTTATGCTAAAAGAGTAATTCCTATCAATTCTTTACTCTAAAAGTACCTTTTTTATGCATAAAAGATTATTATTTTAATATAAAAGTGTTACTTTTATCATATTTGATTTTCATGCATAGAGGTATGCATAAAAGATTATTATTTTAATATAAAAGTGTTACTCTTATCATAATTGATTTTCATGCATAGAGGTATGCATAAAAGATTATTATTTTAATATAAAAGTGTTACTCTTATCATATTTGATTTTCATGCATAGAGGTATGCATAAAAGATTATTATTTTAATATAAAAGTGTTACTCTTATCATAATTGATTTTCATGCAGAGGTATGCATAAAAGATTATTATTTTAATATAAAAGTGTTACTCTTATCATATTTGATTTTCATGCATAGAGGTATGCATAAAAGATTTTTATTTTAATATAAAAGTGTTACTCTTATCATAATTGATTTTCATGCATAGAGGTATGCATAAAAGATTTTTATTTTAATATAAAAGTGTTACTCTTATCATAATTGATTTTCATGCATAGAGGTATGCATAAAAGATTTTTATTTTAATGTAAAAGTGTTACTTTTATCATATTTGATTTTCATGCATAGAGGTATGCATAAAAGATTAATTGTTTTATTATAAAAGTATTACTTTTATCATATTTGATTTTTATGCATAAATGGGTGCATAAAAGATATTTTTTATACTAAAAGTGTGATTTTCATCATAAATGGATTTTATGCATAAGAGAAATTCTTTTATTCTAAAAGTGTAATTCCTACTAAATTGGATTCATGCATGGAAAGATGCATAAAGAATTTATTTTAATCCAAAAGTGTCATTCTCATTTAAAATGAATATATGCATAGGAAGATGCATAAAAGATTGATTTTTATTTTGAAAGTGTTAGTCTCCTTAAATGGAATTTATGCATAAATAGATGCGTAAAGAAATCTTATATCAAAAATAAGAATTCTCTTGTATTCTATAAATAAATATTAGGATGTGATAAGATGCACATGAGATGTGATAGGATGAGTTAAGAGTTATATGAGATGTGATAAGAATGAGTGTGGATGTATGAATGAGGATGTATGTATGGATGTGAATGTGGATGTATGGATGTGAATGTGGATGTGGATGTGGATATATAGATGTAGATACGGATGTGGATGTATGTATGTGGATGTGGATGTATGAATGAGGATGTATGTATGGATGTGAATGTGGATGTATGAATGTGGATGTGTATGTATGAAAATGAATGTGGATGTGGATGTATGTATGTGGATGTGGATGTGGATGTATAAATGTGGATGTGTATGTATGAATGTGAATGTGGATGTGGATGTGTATGTATGTATGTGGCTGTGGATGTATGAATGAGGATGTGAAAATGGATGTATGCATGTAGATGTGGATGTATGAATGTGGATGTGTATGTATGAATGTGAATGTGGATGTGGATGTGGATGTGGATGTATGAATGTGGATGTGGATGTGAATGTGGATGTGGATGTGGATGTATGAATGTGGATGTGTATGTATGAATGCGGATATGGGATTGGATGTATGATGTGGATGTACGAACATGGATGCGTAAGTAATGAATGTGAATGTGTATATGAAATAATGTGTCGTCGATATGAGTGAATGGATGAGAATGAGTACACATATGAATGGAACGTGGAATAAGTAATGTGGACTGAGGAGGGATAATGTGGAAAGACGAGAGTTCGATATAGAAACTGTATTTTGTGATCTGTTTATAAATGACTGTTTTATGTCGAGAATGCTGGGGAAGCATCTTGATCGTCTTGTGGATTAAGGTCATGGAGACCTAAATGATAAAGTTGCAACTGTTGATGGAGAGTCAATGGAGGATGTCTCGCGTAGCAAGGTCGACCAAGGTCTTGACCAGCCTCGGTTTGATTTAAATGGTGAGCTTGCGGTACGGTGGATGAGGGACCAAGGAAGCGGCCTATGAGTGAAGTGCTAGGTCACCTGCGCAGGATCCTAGAGGGTGCTGACCATACGGTGCTCGGGCTCTAGGTCGTCGAAGATACCCACACGTGCGTCGTGGAAGATATTGGAAAAAGGAGTAAGAGTTGTTTTCTGAAACCGGGCATGGATCTCGTTGATTGACCTTGTTGGACCTCAATGGATGAGTCCATGGCTCTCTTATATGGATCTGTTGATTGATCTTGCTGATCTTCAACAAGTATTCCATCTTGATTTTTATATGTGAAAATATTACCGGGTACTATGAGCTAGGAGCTATTGAAAAGGCCCCTGAGTGAACAGGTGGTGAGTGTTCTGGTTGCCAATAATGCCATAAGTACACTGATGAATGAATGATTGGAAATATGGATTAAACCAGAGATTTTGAGGATTGTCATCAGTGACATAATGGTTTCATTAAAGGATTATTTTAAAGTTAGTTGATGCTGAGAAAAAAGTAAATTTCATATTGGGTGTGTAAGTGGTGTGACTAGTTTTATGTTTGCGCATGAACTTCCGGCTAGGGGGCCTGGGAACTCTTTTCCCTGGTACTCGGGACAAAACCTAACCAAAAATCTAAAATTGGATCCCATCACTACAGTGGTTGTTGGGCGGTTGGCTAACCCATGGGACTGGATGGGGTTAGGCTGGATTGATGGATCCGTAAATCGAGACTCAATTTCTGTTATTACGATAGATAAAGTAAATCCCGGATAGTAATTGTTCTATGGATACGAATCAACGGATGTGCCTCTTGATGGGGAAAACAACATTGATCCCAATGATCCTAGTGCAAGTTTCTTCCTTGATCTGACTGAGCATCTTTATAGTTGCAGTTGGATCAACTTGATCAGTAATGGTCTTGACTACGTTAGAGTAAAAAGTTATCTTGGTGGAATCGCCCGTGCTTTCCGGGTAAAGGAAGTTTTTCCGGGTTCGGTTTTGGAAAAACCGACGGATTAGTCTCTTGTCCGGATATCCGTGGACGAGGCCCTGAGTGTGGGACCCTGCCCCACGCAAGAAGTGCTACTTCCACGCTAGCACCCCGAACCCATTGCGTGGTAGGGACATGGATCTCACAACACTCACCATGTAAGAAAGAAACATAATTTTTTTACAGATTTGTAAAATTACAAACTTTCACATTAAAGAGATGTCAAAGACACTGGTTTTTGTACCACCTATCCATGCTAACTAAAATAGCGATATGCTTTCAGCCTTCTATGCTATCTAAAATAGCTATATGCTAACCAGAAGAGTCATATGCTAATTAGCATAGTTTTATACTAATTCTTATCTGCTAGCTAAAATAGCATGGATATGCTAACCAGAAGACTCATATGCTAATTAGCATAGTTTTATACTAATTCTTATTTGCTAACGAAAATAGCATGGATATGCTAACCAGAAGACTTATATGCTAATTAGCATAGTTTTATACTAATTCTTATCTGCTAGCTAAAATAGCTTATGCTAGCCATGAGGGTCATATGCTAATTAGCATAGTTGTATGCTAAGTAAAAGCTATGCACACCTCTGAACATAGATTGTTCTAGGTATATGCTAAAACAAGCATTGTCATGCTAATTAGCATAGTTGTATGCTATTAGTATATGATAAAAAAGGATTGTTAATTAACATCTTAACAATTATAAAAAACATATAACCAGAATGCCATATGTTGATTAGCAAGTAATTAAGATAAACAATGCTAATTAACATAGTAATAACGTACATTTGATGCATTATGCTAGCCAATCATCACAATTTGCTAAATAGCTAAGGCACATATGTACTACTAAACATAAACCATGAGCTAACATCACTCAAAAAAGTACAAGGGGGTAAACTGATTTCCAAACGACATTTGTAACAGCACTTTGCGGAATCACGAAATCACAATTTTCTTCTCTACATTGTGCACGTTCTGAGGTGCACACATTTGCAAAACACATGGCATGGTATACATGGCTACATGGTAGTGAGACAAATGTGAAAGTTTTATCAGCATCAAAAAATACACCACAAGCTGCACAATAACCTGGGAGGGTAAGGTTTTCCACACTTTTACTTCCCTGGGATAACGCATTAGGAAATAGGCAGGCCCTACTGCCTGCCTGAACTTTGTTTAGCATGTCTTGAAGCACGGCATGCTGCCCTTCTAGCTTCTTCTTGACTTCATGATGCACCTTTGACTCATTCTACAAACATAGCTATGTGAGCAATGTACCAATGTGAATCTATAGACAAACGAATCATGTACAAACAAAAATACATGATTATTTACCTCTATCAGAGAGATGCTTCTCCAGTTCATTTGACCCCCCTCCAAGCATCTCCAAAGTGCCTCGTTGTGTTGATATTTTCACTCTACAAGGTTGGATTTTGCAATTGAATCTTCCGGAGGCAAGGATGCCATCTTCTCTTTTGCATCTTGAATCTCCAATCTCAATGCTGACATGAAAGTACCTACTCTCTCTACAGTCATTTGCTTCAGCTTTGCATCCTCAAATTTGTGCTACAAACCCAAATATTCCTCCTTTGAAATATGAAATCTTTCACATGGCATTCCCTATGTATAGCATGAGGGCTGAACTGAAGCACATAAGCCCAAGAAAATTCTAGAGGGACTTCCATGTTGGTTGGCCATCTCTGATACACTTTGTTGTAGAACAGTATCATGTCTTCAAACCTTTTAGGCTAGATGCTACTATACTTCACATGGTATGAGCCCCTTTCCTTGGTGTGGCTGAAAACAAACAGCTAGGTAGCATCCAAAACATTTGACTCTTTCAAGTTCCTTGCATCATCACCATCAATATCCAAGGTATGGTTTACATGGAAGTCTGAATTAGTCAAACAAAACACCTTCTACGGTGGGTAGGCCACCTTTGGTACTTTCAACTGCTGCACGGCAAAAACATAAAAAATATGAAACATGTGCTGAACAAGACAAGCACACAAAATAGTTACAGAGTAGGTTAGGCACATTACCTGCATTGTCCCTCCACTTCTCTGATCTCACATGAACTTTCATGGCTAAAATAGATTCTTTTTTCACTAGTGATACACATGATTCTTTCTTGTTTGACACTTCTATCTATTGGTTAAGTTGTTCTGCTTCTACCTTCATCTTTTACCTTGTTTATCTTCTTGCCACCATAGGCAATTGCCTTCTTGGATTCTTGTCTGGCCTAGAATCGCTCGTGGATTCATCGTTTGACTGGGTCATTTGAATGCATCTTTTGGGTGGAGGTGAGGGCTCCCCCTTGGTAGATGACATGACTAGTCTCTTCCTACCAGAGCAAAGCACTCTGTTGGTGTGTTGCCTTTCCCGACCATATCTCCCAAATCAACTTTTGGAGAGGAAGGATCATAACTCATAGCAATGAGCATCCTCGTATTTTGCACATGCAGCCACCCTCTCCGAGTCATCATTGTGCTATGTGGGTAATTTTGATATTACATCTCTAATAAACAAGTGCTAGTTCAACCCCCACCTAAAAATATGCTAACAAGCACAAAGGTGTAACCTTGAACGTGCTTACACCCTCATGTACTCTTGCATCATAAAAAAGTCCATAGTGTACTATGGACTTTATGTGTTTGGTTATCCTCCTAGCCTTATTTAATTTTGGCTTCCTTAGGGCTTACATAAATAGACTCACCAATCCACGAGCATAGCTCAAATTTATGCATATTGTGCTATGTGGCTAATTTTGATATTACATCTCTAATAAACATGTGCTAGTTCAACCCCCACCTAAAAATATGCTAACAAGCACAAAGGTGTAGTAGCCTTGAACGTGCTTACACCCTCATGTACTCTTGCATCATAAAAAAGTCCATAGTGTACTATGGACTTTATGTGTTTGGGTATCCTCTTAGCCTTATTTAATTTTGGCTTCCTTAGGGCTTACATAAATAGACTCACCAATCCACGAGCATAGCTCAAATTTGGCCTGGTGATAGTCATGTAGATCAAAGTCCCTACAATGCTCTTGTACATAGTAGGGTCCTCCAAAAAGATCACTTATATATATATAGCCAATTTTATGTTCAGATCCAATGGCATTGATATTGGGCTCTGATATTGGTTTACAACCTATCATTATATATAATTTGTATAACATGTCCAAAGCATACTACCTTTGTAAAAGCATACTACCTCTATAAAATCCAAATCCCATCATGTGATCTAATCACCTCTGTACCTAGGAACTATTACACCTCACCCAAATCCTTCATTTTAAGCTTCCTCTTAAGGAGCATCGACCAAATTTTGAGGAGCCCAGCATGAAGGGTTGGCTTTTTGTTGACACCCTCATCACACTAGCCTTGATATATAGAGAACAACATTTTGATAAATGTCAACATCATTGTCCCTGTGACAATATTGTTGACAATCAATTTATCAACATCATTGTCCCCCCCCCTTTGTGACAATTAATTAATCAACATAGGTGACTACTAGAACAATGCCCTTGTCAACAACTCTTTATTGCCGATATATGAAATCTAATAGCTCTCCTATCTTGTCTAACCATGCTGTAGGTTCTTATTTCAAGCCATACAAGGCTTTACACAACCTAAAAATAAACTCTAGGTGTGTATGGTCCTTATATCTTAGGGCTACACCATGTAGACCTCCTCCAAATCACCATCATTTAAAAAGGTAGTAAAAATAGTCTTTACATCCATTTGATGTAAAGATCATCCTTAGATGATTTCTCTCACACTATTGCCATCCTAGCAACTGGACTAAAAGTCTTCTCATAGTGAATGCACCATAAGTCTATACATATCCCTTGGCTATCAATCTTACCTTGTAATTTCCCACAGACCCATCTAAATTTTGCTTTACTTTATAGACTCACTTAAAGACCCATCTAAATTCCACTTTACTTTATAGAACCACTTACACCCAATTTCCTTCTTCTCCTTACTCAAAGGAACCAACTCCCATTTCTCATTTACATCTAATGCAACCATCTCCTCATCCATGGTATCTTCTCCATGGTTATGTTCAAGTGCCTCCTCAAAACATGTGGGCTCTATCTCTTGTATTGGTTTGATCATATGTGTAATAAGGAGTATATCCATTACATCTTAACTTGTCCAACCCTCATAGACATGTGTACACATGGATCATTGCCAAGTGTTCCCAACATTGCTTTAGCTCTTTGTGCACCAGGTGGAACAATAGTCAAGATCCCAAAATCATCACTAAGGATTTGTTTTAAGCCATTATCCCCATAAACAAAGGAGTAGCTTGTTAAAACATCAAGCATTATAAAAGTTTGATCCACCTTCTCTTTTCCCTTTCATGATACATGTGAATTTGTTGAATTTTTAGCACCTGTAGTGTACGTGTGGAAGGGCTACTCCTTCATATTCCTTGATATTTATCTCCTGAGCCAGTGACTAGAAGGGATATAAGTCCCTTCTAATCACTCATTCTAAGTTTAGATAAAAGTGATTAGAAGGGATTTAAGTCCCTTAAAGTTTATGAAGTTTTCTTGAGTTTGGATAGTTTCTCAAAACTAATCATACTCTTTTCCAAGCACATTCAATGTGACCAACACCAAGTCATGATCACATCAACAAGAGCTCAAATAGAGGCGAGGGAATTTTTACCAAGCCCTTTCACTTTAAATGAGTAATCACTTATTCCTTTGCACATTATGTAGCTCTTGCTTGTACTACATCTTTCTTACCTTTGTCAAGGTATCCCATGCAGCCTTAGGTGTAGGTGTGGCTTTTTGGCTAATATACAAACAGTACATCACTTTTCTAGCTTTCTCATGCCAAGCCTTAAAGGTGCATGCTTGTGGAGTCTCTTATAGAAGCTTCCGCTCCTTCTTTTCACTTGAAACAAACTCTCAATATCCTTTTCTCATGAGAAAGTTTCTCATCCAATGCTTGGAAGTTGTTCTTATCCCTAGATTCTTCATAATTTGGATAGAGTATCAAAAATGGCAGCAACTTACTAAAAAGTACTTGTAAAAACTTTCTCTTACAATAAACGTGCAATCTCTAATGTAGTAACTGCTTGCGCCGGTTGCGAGGTACTAGAAACCTATTATACTAGAAATATAAATAAACAAGTCACATAAACATACATCCACTAATAACTTGTAAATCTCAAATTCTCTGCATAGATTGTCTTGTAACCAAATTTCTGTCTCGCAAGTATGCACTGAACTAGAAATTGGACATACACAATCAAAATTGACACTTTGTAGAAGCTAAAAATGTGGGACCGAATTCAAACTATAAAATCACTAAGGTCCTATGAAGTGCTCCCACACAATATAATGCTCTCGTGCTTCACTGCAAAGGGTGGCTCAAGATGTGAGAGTGTCCTTTATTTGTTATGCTTTCCTGCTACTCTAGTGATGACTTGGCATGCTGGGGATGAACTTTGCTACGTTTTGTTAAGTGCATAATGAGGTATAAGTGGCCTATTTTTGTGCAAGAAGCTAGAATCTGAGCATTTGAATGAGGGAGATTTAATGGAGGATTTTCCCATAAGGATCAAAGATCTTAGAAAGCAGCTTGCATGTATTTATGAGGCCTATTTGGATAATTCATTGGTGTCTACTATTCTCACAGATTTACCAGATTTATACCAGGTTTTTGTATTAACTTATGCTCGTGGTGATGAACCCCAATGCACTTACACTTGATGGGTTAGTTGCAATGCTCTTGCAAGAAGAGAAATCCTAGCAAAACTAAACAAGTATACATATGAGGGATCAAGCATTCAGTACTAGTAGTAAAAAAGGTCAAGGAAAAGCATTTTCTCAAGGTAGCTATTGAAAAGATGCGGGGGGGAAGAGAGCTTGAGCTCTTGCAAGCACACACACACACACTCACAAAACCCTAATAGAGAACACACAAGGTGAGAGGCTGAAATCTTCTTCTTCTCTACTCAACACTCAACACACCATATACAAGATAAGAGTACACACAATATGAAAGGTACTCAACCAAATACATACACGGGTTCTCTATAGTGTGAACCCAACTAAATGAGCTGGCGCTATAACTATGCCAGTCTCTAGAATGGCTGTCGCACAGCCTATCATCCCACTGGCCGCATATCACCCAAGATCTCACCAACCATGCCAGTGGTGTAAGTGTGGGGCCTATCCCCAGGCGGGTCATCAGTGTCCACCGCCTCACTAGACGAGCTCGATAGGATAGTATAGTTTCCCTATAGCTTTACTCCCACGAAGAAAGCTCCTCAATCAGAGATCGTTGCCGGTGCCTCCCGTAGAGCTCTCGACAAGGGTGTAGTCACCAAGACAAATAGGAAAGAGTAGTTGAAGCTCTTACCCTCGTACCGCTTCTTGTGGTTCTCTTGCTTATAGCTCAACCCTTAGCATGAACCAGGATCTGATACCATGAAAAGATGCAGGGGGGAAGAGAGGTTGAGCTCTTGCAAGCACACACACACACACTCACAAAACCCTAATAGAGAACACACAAGGTGAGAGGCTAAAATCTTCTTCTTCTCTACTCAACACTCAACACACCATATACAAGATAAGAGTACACACAATATGAAAGGTACTCAACCAAATACATACACGGGTTCTCTATAGTGTGAACCCAACTAAATGAGCTGGCGCTATAACTATGCCAGTCTCTAGAATGGCTGTCACACAGCCTGTCATCCCACTGGCCGCATATCACCCAAGATCTCACCAACCATGCCAGTGGTGTAAGTGTGGGGCCTATCCCCAGGCGGGTCATCAGTGTCCACCGCCTCACTAGACGAGCTCAATATCTCAACAGCTATAAGGAAACTTGGTCCCTTGGGCTATTCTACGCGCTAAAGGGGGGGTGATATTTAATAGCATGCTTTTAGTGATTCTGATTCGGCTAGATGTTATGACATTTGAGTGTCCACTACACTACAATAAAATGAGCGTCTAGTAGTGAAAATAGCAACACTTTTATAACTAGAAGGGTACAGAGATGCCGGGCTTATTTTGTTGCTAGAAACACTGCTATTTTCACTACAATGGGATCATTGCTTAGCAGCAAGAATAGCAATGTTATTTCGGTGTTTAGCAGAGAAATATTTTGCTGCTCTATGAGAAGCAATAGAACTTCATGGAAAAAAAATGCTAGGGTAGATTGGGGAATTTGCATAGGACTCCCCAGTCTGCCGCCCCAGATCTTTTTTTTAATTGACACATACAATTACAATATAGACATAAACTTGAAAAAGAAATTAAAACTGGAAAGAATACAAATGAGCCAAATATATATTATATTTGTTGGATTGGTTGGGCCTTTGGCCATATACCAAAAAGAAAATCAAGGAAGAGGAGACTTGTAATCCTCATCGGATTCCTCCGGCTCGTCATTATCTTCGTTTTCACTTCCTTCACCCACTTCACTCTCGTAGTCTGGATCTTCCTCTTCCTCTTCATCCTACATACATGCAAACAAGAGTAAGCTAAGTATAAAACAATAAAAGATAATTACATATAGATAAGATAAGGTCTTAGCAACAACTACATACCTCGTCATCTTGAGTCCCCAAAATGGAATCGTTCAAGCGTACGCCTCACGTACACATCCAAGCCCACAATTGCGGATGGGGGGCTCTATATCCATAATCATACTCCTCTTTTATTGGGTCATGCCCAATAACTTCCCTCTACAAAAATTAATTAAACAAGATACAATTAGTTAAAGGAATCAATATAGTTTAAAACGAAATGAAAGAGAAGGAAAATAGTAAATTAGATACTTATAAAGCAAACAATAAAGGAGGATTTTCCTCCCGAGAGACAAAGTGCGATGCTCTTTGCTTCCAAAGTCATGAAGCACTTGCTGTCTCTTGTTGTTAAAAAGCACCTCGATGCTTTCTCACAAAGCTCTATGCATGCCTCCACTCCTCTTGTGAGCAAACAATTGGCTTCTCCATGTTGTTCTTTTCTGCTCTCTTAATGTTTGCTCTCCTATTATAGAGAGCAAAATATTTATCCTCATCTTCATCCAATCCTCTGAAAAGGTGAGGCCCGCATGTGGAATAGAAAACTCAATCTTTAGCACATCAATAACCTATTGTTTTGAGAGCTCATCCTGAGCTTTCCACTTCTTAAAGGTGTTTGTGAACTCTTGGCTAGCAAGTTCATGCATCTAGTTGATGACTTGATTTCGTACATCCATCTCACGAGGGCACCATCGACATCCACATTATATAGCGGGGTTTGTGGATCAAATGGAGTGATGGCTCTCCTCGAGGGTAGCTCAAAATAAGCAGATGAAGAATCCCCCATTGGGGAGATGGCTCAGGAAACCTAGGGATACTTTTACCAAAGCAAAAGCACCCTGCTCCCCTCCCACTACTATGCCTAGACCCTATGATGCCGTGGTGAAGATGGACATGAGGGAGCTGGGTGGCTCTAGTTGATGTTGGTGGTGTAGGGTCATCACACCCATAGGGTGATGGGCCTACAACACTCGGACCTGTGCGTATCAATGGAACGGACTGTCCCCATGGAGACGATGCCATATGGAGTCGATTGTCCATATGGAGTCGATTGAACTAATGGTATGTTGGCATGCATATAAGAGTAAACGATTTGACTTACAAAATGCATAAAGGATAAACATTGTGTATGTGAAAAGGGATGACAAACCATACGGGCATGTCTATGAGAATTGAGTCCATGCTGCTACCCATATTGCTAGTTGATGATATTAAGCAGGTTTGCAAACTTTGGGTCCTATGATGGGTCAATCAACATTGTCTATACATATAACCCAAACCAAATACATGTATAAGGGCCAATTTTTTGAAGCATAAAACATTCATAAATAGCTATGCATAGAGCCTATGCACATAGGGCCTACGTGTAAAGCTTTGTATAGAGTCTACGCATAAAGCCTACACATAGGCTCTTATGCATAAAGCATGCAAGTCTATGCATAAGACCCTATGAATAAAGCGCTATGTATAGTCTTTATGCATAAAGCTCTTATGCATAAGCTTGCATAAAGCTCTATGCATAGGCATGTAAACTTTATGCATAAGAAGTCTATGCATAGAGCCTACACATAAAGCTCTTATGCGTAATCTTGCATATGTGCATAGAGTCTACGCCTATATAGAGCTAAGCATAGAGCCTATGCATATGCTTTATGCATAGGCTCTTATGGATACACTTTATGCATAGAGCCTATGCATACGCTTTATACATAGTCTCTATTCATAAAGCTTATGCATAAAGCCTATGCAAGCTTAGGTGTATGCATAGAATTTATGCATAGAGCTCATTATGCATAGGCTTTATGCACTAAGCTAAACCTAAACCCGGCACCCTAGGGTGCAATAAACGTATATCTTGTATTGAGGATTATAAGAGAAAGAGGGCTTGCCTCTTTCTCTTATAATAAACGTATATCTTGTATTGAGGATTATAAGAGAAAGAGGGCTTGCCTCTTTTTTTTGAAGCTGTAGGAGAGGATAAGTGCAAGGCCTACAAAATGTAAAATTAAACAAAGTAATTAGTAGCACATCTAATAAAGCTTACACATAAAGCTTCATGCATAGAGCTCTTACATGAAGCCTACACATAAAGCTTCATGCATAGAGCTATGTGCAAGCTTCATGCATATAGCTCATGCTTTAAAGCTTCATGCAAGCTTCTTTCATATACTCATAAACATTATCTCCACATGATGTACAAGCATTTGGGTTCTCCTGATCATTACTAAATGCTTTCTACTTCGTTCTTCCTATCTTTATCATCCTTTTGTTCGTGATGAGATACCATGAACACTTATAACATCATATAGACTTAATGCATTGAGTCATATGCAAAATCCTTATTATTATGAATTATGCATAGATCTTGCAATCCTATGCTTTATGTAAGCCTAAACTAAACACAAACCCAGTACCCAAGTGTGCAATAAAGGTAGAACTTGCATAAACAATTAAAAGAAAAAGAGGGCTTACCTCTTTTTTTTTGTGAAGCTGAAGGAGAGGATTAGTGCAAGAACTACAAAGCAAAAGATTAAACTAAGTTATTAGAACATAATATTAAAAAAAGCAAGCAAGAAGCTTTATGCAAGCCTATGCATAGAGCGTTTATGAGCGTGCAAGCTTATGCATAGAATCTTGCAAGCCTATGCATAGGCTTTATGTATAGAGATTTATGCAAGCCTATGCATAGAGTGTATACATAAATCTTGCAAGCCTATTCATAAGATTTATTCATAGAGATTTACGTAAGCCTATGCATAAGCTTCATTTAAGCCTATGCATAAAGCTTGCAAGTCTATGCATAGATCTTTATGTAAGCCTATGCATAAGCTTGCAAACTAAACCTAAACCCCGCACCCAAGGGCGCAATAAACATAGAAAAAAGCATAAATGATTAAAAGAAAAAGAGGGCTCACCTCTTTTTTGTGAAGCCGAAGAACAGGATTAGTGTAAGACCTACAAAACATAAGATTAGAAAAAGTGATTACAAACCATAATATTAAACAATGTGATTAGTGCATTGAGAGCTCTATGCTAACCCTAAAAGCATAAAATCTAAAAATAATTAAAACCCGAAAAGCTTTATTCATGCGTAGAGAGCTATATGCATGATCTATGCATATAGCTATATGCATGATCATGCGTAGAGAGCTATATGCATGATCTATGCATGCATTAGGAGCTCTATGTATGCTCTATGAATGCATTGAGGGAATTGAAAGCTCTATACATGCATTGAGATCTCTATGCAGCATGGAGTATGCATGATCTATGCATGCATTAGGAGCTCTATGTATGCTCTATGAATGCATTGAGGGAATTGAAAGCTCTATACATGCATTGAGATCTCTATGCAGCATGGAGTATGCATGTATTGGGAGCTCTATGCATGCATTGAGAGCTCTATTCAATGCTCTTTGCATGCATTAGGAGATCTATACATGCATTGAGAGCATTGAGAGCTCTCTGTATGCTTAGAGCTAACCCTAAAAGCATAAAACCTAAAAATCTCACAAAACCCTAAACGCTGTAAAATCATAATTAAGGAGTGAGCTCTTACTTCAAGAAGCTAGGGTTATGGGTTGTTGACTTAAATAAGCCTATAAAATGGGTCAATGCACGATTGGGTGTAGCCATTCGTGCAGGGAACTAATTTTGGGGGGCCACTTTTGGGGCGTAGCACGACGCGCGGGGGGTGAGATTTTGGATTTAGAGGGGGCTGCACTCTCGTCGGTTTTGTTTTCGGCATACTAGCATATTAATGACTCTACTCTCTGAACAATGCAGACCTCGACATGCATCACTACACGCATTTACTCCATGCACATTTTATGGTCCTTGTCACTAGTCGATGTCGTCACACAAACACAATCTGCCAAAACTCCCTGTTCTCAACACCACAAATCTTGACACATGTCACTATGCAGCCTGCGTGCCTCACTGGTCTCGCTCTTTGCTAGAAAAGACCACCGCAATGGTCTTTCCCATCGTGCAGAGCTGGACACGTGTCACTACATGGCTCTCTCCACCAATGCACTGGTTAACTCTCTCCACCACTACGTTGGTTTTTGCATGCAATCTAATGAAAATGACCATCACGTTGCTGTTTGCAGCAGGTAATACCACTATGCTGGGTCTATTTTAAAGAATGAACCGGGCTGGTGATATTTTCAAGTACTGTTTCAACCACCACGTGGTTCCACATATCTCCATATCTCCCGCCATTTTACTTATAAATTTACGCTCAATTTTTTGTTCTACATTTGTTTACAAACAAACTTCAACTTCTCTTCTCATAAATAAACTTTTGTGTTTTCCCGGCGGGAAAAAAAAAACAAACTTCAGCAAAGGTATCTTCTTTAATCAAAATTGAATCAATCAAAGATGGAGCCCTCTTTCAAACCACCTACATTCATAGCACCTTCAATCAATCAATTGTGATACTGCACTCCTAAATCAATCAAATTCAAATCTTTAAAAACTACGCATGGTCGCATGATTCACCAGCACGGTGGCATTACATAGGGTCAAATAAATCCTAGCTCCTTCAATCGCCAACGGGATGGCCAACACTATACTCTCTCACACATGTGGACATGTATGAAACAAAAGATACAGATTCATCAGACATTAACAATTTGAGAGAACAAAAGATATAGATTCATCAGAAGTTAACAATTTGAGAGATTCATTTAAAGTGAACAATTTACGAGATTACAGGCATGAAACAAAAGATGCAGAAAAATGCTGTCCTTTTTATATTGTAGTCAGCACAATTGGCAAAATTGGCCTTGTTTTTGTACATCAAAAAGGATTTACGATACAGTCTCATGATGTGAGAAGAGCATAAAATGTATTTGTACACAAAAATGTATGTACAATACAGTCTCATGATGTGAGATGAGACCACTCCTCCATGAATCTTGCTATCCCTTCGTCAACATCCACATGAATCTTGCTATCCCTCCTCCATGAATCTTGCTATCCCTTCGTCAACATCCACATGGCATCCATACAGGACAACACAATAGAGGCCTTCTTCATGCATCTGCCATAGATGGGAGATGTAGAGTCATGTAGGGAGCCGATCGAGAGTCCAAACATGGTGCACAAGTGAATTTAGCATCAGCTGGTTGAATGCAAAATGGCCACCTTGTAGGCAGAAGATGACAAAATGTGGAGATGGTGTTATACAAGGAGTAGGAGGCAGAGTGATACGAGGAGGCATTTGGGTGGAGTTAAAAGGCGTGACGATGGAGGGAAATGGTGTGGCATTGGAGGGAGTGGAGGGAGCGGGTGTGGCAATGGAGGGAGCGGATGGGCGAGTGGAGGGAGTGGGTGTGGCAATGGAGGGAGAGGATGGGCACAATGGCAATGGAGGAGAGGATGAGCAATGAAGCAAAGTAAAGGAGAGAGAAGAGCACAGGTAGCAAAAAGTAAGTGATGCAGTATCGTGAAATAGCCAAGTAGGAGTCTCTTAAATAATACTAGTTCCACCGGGCTGGTTGTGTACTCTACTTAATCTCATGGAAATTGGTGGTCCGAATAATCATGCAAGCTCGATAGAATGGCAAATGTCCAAAATAATCATGTAGCCGGCTGGAAATTTAATGCATCTTTGATGCAAATCCTCGTGGTGGTCTAAATAATATGAGCGACTGGTCATTTACTGCACTAAACTTAATCGCATGCAAGCCCAATGGTGGTCTTCCTTCAATCACTCATAATCCAAGCCACCACTTACTTTCACATGCCAGTGCGGTGAGTAATCATGACTGGTAATTAATGGCACTCTAATCTTAATGAAATCAATCAAAATCCAGGCCACATGCCTTGTAATTAAGTCTCGGATGCCATCGTGGTGGCACTTAAGGCATCCAAATAATCATGAGGAGGGTGCCAGTTGATCACACATGCATGGTATTTTGATGCCACCGTGGTGGCTAGTAATTAGAAGCTCGGTGGCATATGTCCAAATAATCATGAGCCACCTTCAATCAAGGTGAATTATATTCAATGGGCCTGACCTCAATATGCCACCGCGGTGGCTAGTGGCTAAGGCCTAATTACCTTCCCCACTCTACTTAAGTCTCCACTCTTCCATTTCCTTGCTCCCTTGCAATCTTCTTGCAACTATCCCCTCTCACACTCCCTTGCACTCTTCTTGCAACTTCTATCCCCTCTCACACTCCCTTGCACTCTTCTTGCAACTTCTATCCCCTTTCACAATGGATCCCCCTTGGCGCACCAAGAACAAGCTCCATGTAAGGTTCCTCCCTTTAAAAATGGGAGAAACACTTAAGATAGTCCGCTAAGTCTTATCTTGGGAAAAATTTCCTATTCATCGACACCTTGACCCTGTAGAGATTCAAGGATACGATTCATAGGTATGACCTAGCTCTATCCCGCAGGGGGAGCGTGATTTTCTAAACATCAAATCACCCATAGGGCAATTGATCAAAAATTGGGCAACTACTCGACTTGATTTCTAGAGACAACGCTTTTTTCCTCATCTTATGCAAGGCACAGCCGCTGACCTAGTCTTCTAGAATAGAGTTGCCCAAGAACCTAACTATCTAACGTAGGGCTTTCATTTAATTTGTTGGAAAGCTACCCGACTAATCGGGTCCACCCATCCGTAGGATGGTGCCGTCAGGGCATTCCATCCTCCCACTTTCCACCCTACTCACGCATCAATTTGTTTTCTAATTAATACTACCACACTGTTTGACATAAATAAACATATTCCTTAATTAGGGTCCTTCTTCACAAGGTTCGTTATAACAGCCTTCTTACACAATACAATCATACCAAAGACAAGATGCAATTATATAAAAAGTTTATACATGAATCCATTTCCATACAAGCCAATCCGGCTCTCTTATTCTTATTCTGCCGATGATCTAGAATTCGGCCTTCCAGCCTCTACATGCTGGGCAAAACCCTACGGGACCATACACCTCATCGTCGGCTGCTGGCGAGGACTCAAGCCGGCCTGTCGCCCTCTCAGGCTCCATCGCACGATCCTCCCGCCCCCCTCAGAGGGATGTCTGCACACTAGGGTGGGCTTATTTACCGCACTAACCTGGGCCCTCAGAACTAGGCAGCCTCAATCTCTCGCCTCAATCAGCGATCCTTATTCTCCCAAAGGTATGAGGGATACCTTGGGCCATTCCCGGGCTTTGCTAATGACGCCGCCCGGCTACACAAGCACGGAACGGGGTTAGCGTTGAAGCCAAAAAAAAAAATCTTGAATTCCAAAGATAACAACTTCAATGCAATTTTCTAAGTATAGCATTCACAATTCATGAAGATAGCAATTTCAATGCAATTTATCGAAAACAACATCTCATAATTTGTAATTTCATATAATTTTTATGTCCTCATTTTAAAAGAAAAAGACACCATTCATTAATACTAATTTAAGGAAAAATCTCTTCTTTTCAAAAGTAACCAAGCTAACCTGGCCACCGTCTCCTTGAGGGGCTTGAAAAGGGAGGACTGGAGCCGCATTGGGCGCATCTCCCTCCATCTCGTTATTACGTGCGCCTCTTGAGGCAATATTTTTCCGTCTTTGGGATGAGGCCATCTTAGGCGTCGCCTTGTAGAGCTCGCTGCTGCGATCGAAACGCTTCAGTCGGATCTAAATTCCTAGCTCGTTTGCTCACTGTATGAGCAAAAGAATATGGCGCACGAACCCTCGCTTGAGTCAAAAAACCCTTACTAAAGTCTACGCAAATGGGGGGGGAATTGTGAGATGTCCTTAAGGCCAAAGGCAAAAACGTGGAGAGGGCTGGGAGGGGTGGCTGCAAGCCTCTCTGTAAGTCTATTCACACGGGGGGGGAGGGGGGAGGGGAGAAGAGTTAAGGACACTGGCCCATAGCAAGAGGAGGATGGAGGAAAATTGGCTTATCTGAAAAGAGCCAAATGAGGGGGTGTGAAAGGGGTGGCTGCAAGGGCGGCTATACTTGCAGCAAGTACGCTACGACGGTACGGACGGCGGCACAACAGGGCATACGCTACACAGAAATGCGTGTCGACTGAGGAGCACCCCGGGGGTTTATATAGCTGAGGGGTGAGGATGCGGGCGCTGCGCAAAGCAAGGACGAAAGGACGGTGTACCTTCAAAGGCTATGGATCAGTGGCCTGCATGGGTCTACGGGAAAGGTACGGTGTCGGTTGTCTGGGAAAGGAGTGGTACGCATGTACCTTATCCGGTATGTTGGGTGTCCACCTAAGGGTGCGCGTGGACCATACAGTGGGCGGTCGTCCTTTGGTTCTTGGGCGGCCATTGTACGGGCGCCCTAGTAAGTGTGTACGGACCAAATTTTTGGGGCGGGATACCCAAATTTGGGGCGCCCGCCTCGATTTGCGTGCCGGATCGCCCCGGGGGCGAACAATTTTTTTGTCCGGGAGGTTCTCCTGGTCGCAGGGGTTCAGACCGTTCGTCAATCGGACGTGCGGTCGTGCATTTATTAAGGTTTAAAGGTCGCCGTTTTTCAACTAAAATGATTAAAATTAGCGTATAGGCTTGATCCGGTGTTTGTTTTGGATGCTGTAAAATCCTATATTAGGGTAAAATCGCGCGCAGATTCCAAATTTGGGCTCAGAATTTGAAGATTCTAAGTAGAAATGACTCAAATAAATAAATCATTGATATTTATACCATAAAAACTCATAATTACATGGACATTTCTTTATTAGTGAAGATGGGTACGTTACATCCTTCCCCCCTTAAAGAAATCGAGATGTCCTCATCTCGTCATGAATTGGGGATAATCCTTTAAGAGTGTAGCTTCATCTTCCCAAGTTGCATCCTCTTCAGGGTAATCTTTCCACTGAACTAGATGTTCCACAAGAGTTCTATTTCGGAGTTGCCTTTCCCTAGAATCTATGATGCTACCGGGCTGTAATTCAAGGACTCCTTGAGTAGGGATTACAACTTGTTCATCATCAAGAATATGATCGAGACTGGGGACATATGGTTTTAACAAACTTACATGAAATACATTATGGACTTTGATATGGGCTGGGAGTTGGAGTTTATAGGCACTTTTACCTAGACACTTGATAACTGTATAAGGACCACAATACCTAGGGCTGAGCTTCTTATATTTCCCAAGTGATAGAGAACTTCATTTGGGTCGCACTCGTAGAAGAACTTTGTCTCCTTCCTTGAAGATCCTTTCAGACCTCTTGTTGTCAGCATAATGCTTTTGTCGATCTTGGGCAACTTTAATATCCTTTTGGATAGCCTTGGTTTGTTCCTCCATCTCTTCGAGCATTTTCCTGGATGCCTCAACTCTTATGGTCGGATCAGAGAAATTTAGAGGAGATAAGCATTCTTGCCCATAGAGTGCTTTGAATGGTGACATTCCTATGCTTTGATGATAAGACGCATTGTAGGCAAATTCTACCAGAGGAAGGTATTGAATCCACCTTCTGGGTTCCCGTCCACAGTATGCTCTGAGAATGTCTTCAATTACTTGATTGACTCTTTCAGTCTGGCCATCGGTCTCTGGATGATAAGCTGTGCTAAAGCAAAGTTGAGTTCCCAGAGCTTGAAATAAAGACTGCCAGAATTTTGAGGTGAAGTCAGAATCCCGATCACTTACTATCCTTTTTGGGAGACCATGAAGTTTGAGGACTTCCTTGATGAATATTCGAGCAACATCAGAAGCTTTGAAGGTCTTCTTTGCTGGTATAAGGTGAGCTACTTTGGTAAGTAAGTCCACTACTACTAGAATGGAGTCATATCCTCCTTGAACAGTGGGGAGACTTGTGACAAAATCCATACTAATGCACTCCCACTTCATTTGGGGAATATCTAAGGGTTGAAGCTTTCCAGGCATCTTGACCCTTTCAGCCTTGATCCTTTGGCATGAGAGACATTGTTTCAAGTACCGAAGCACATCATTTTTCAAGCCTGCCCAATGAAAGCTCCTTCTTACCGCATTTAATGTTTTTGCATAACATAACCTCGGTGTCCTGCAGCAGCAGGGCCATCATGAGCTTCATGGAGGATTAGTTTCTTTAAAGCAGGATCCTTAGGGATACATAGCCTGTGATTGAAGTAGAGGCTTCCTTCATGAGTGGAGTATCCCTTGATTAGATTCTTCTCTTTCTCTGAATGTCCCCCTTCTTCTACTAACTTTATCATCCTTTGATAATCTGGGTCATGAGATGAGACTTCTTCCACCTTGACCAGTATGGGATTATTTGGCATTGAAATTGCATTCAAGAAAGATTTGCGGCTAAGTGCATCAGCTACCACATTATCTTTCCCAGGGCGGAATTTGATGTCGAAATCATATTCTTGTAGAATTTCAATCCATCTCCTTTGCCGCATGTTGAGGTTAGGCTGGGTGAAGATCCACTTTAGACTTTTATGGTCAGTTACAAGCTGGAATTTGCCTCCCAAGAGATAATGTCTCCATAATTTGAGGCAATGAACAACTGCTAAGAGTTCCAAATCATGGGTGGCATAGTTTGCTTCATATTGCTTCAGCTTGTGGGAAGTATAAGCGACTGGTCTTCCTTCTTGGCCTAAGACACCACCAAGTGCTAGACTACTAGCATCGGGGTAACCACTTCAAATTCCTTGGAGAAATCAGGAAGCTTTAAGACTGGGGCAGAAGTAATAATGACTTTCAGCTGATCAAAGCTGTTTTGATGGATTGGCAGCCACACTATTTTGCAATCTTTCTTAAGAAGATCTGTCAAGGGTGCAGCTACCAAGGCATAATCTTTGATAAAAATCCTATACCAACCCGTGATTCCCAAGAATCCACGAACTTCACGAACTGATTTAGGGGGTGGCCATTCTAGAATATCCTTGACCTTGGCGGGGTCTACTGAGATGCCATCTTTGGAGACGATGAATCCAAGATACTCAATTTGATGAGTAAAGAAGGTACATTTTCTCTTCTTGGCATAGAGTTTGTGTCTGCGCAGCAATTGCAGAACTCTACGCACATGCTCCTCATGCTCTTCCATTGATTTGGAGTAGATTAGGATGTCATCAAAGAAAACAAGCACAAACTCATCCAAGTACGGGCGGAATATATCTTGCATTAGGCGGTTGAAGGTTGCAGGAGCATTGGTTAACCCGAATGACATTACAGTAAACTCATAGTGGCCATAACGGGTATTGAAGTCTGTTTTGGGTATATCTGCTTCCTTGACCTTGACCTGATAGTAACCAGACCTCAAATCTATTTTTGAGAAGACTTTGGCCCCATGAAGCCTGTCAAGAAGTTCATCGATGCGAGGGATAGGATACTTGTTCTTGATAGTGACTTGATTTAGCCCTCGATAATCTATGCAGAGACGGAGAGTCCCGTCCTTCTTTTTTTGGAAAAGAACAGGTGCTCCCCATGGAGAGCTACTGGGGCGTACAAATCCTTGTTCAATGAGTTGGGAAAGTTGCTCCTTAAGTTCAATGGCTTCAGGAAGGGACATTTTATAGGGAGTTTTTGAGACGGGTTGAGCTCCAGGGATCACCTCGATTTCATGGTCGACTTCTCGAGGAGGCGGTAACCCTGTAAGCTCGTCAGGGAAGATGTCAGAGAATTCTTGGAGCCAAGAGGGTTCTGTCTCCATACTAGGTTCAATAACTTTGTTGAGTTTGACTAAGAAAACTTGCTGACCCTTACGTGTTCCCTTGAGAAGATGTTTTGCCTTGACTACCCTAGACTTAGGTTTTCCTGTGATCCCCTGAACAGATATTACTTGGCCATGCTCATTTTCAAAAGTGATACTCCCCTGGTTACAATGAATGCTAGCTTTGTTTGCAATTAACCAATCCATCCCAAGGATTCCATCATAAATTTCTAGTGGCAAGACTCTAAAGTGACCATGAGTTTGCTCAAAATCAAGGTTTCCTATAGAGTGGCGAGATACTACTTCTTTCCCACTAGCTAACTCTACAATCATTTTTCTAGCTGTTTTTTGACTCAAGTTTAATTTTTGCAAGCACCTAGGAGAAAGGAATGAATGGGTACTGCCACAATCAATCAAAAGCTGAAATGGCTTACCGTGATGAGTGGCGGGGGCTTGGATTACACCAAATTGTTTATTCGGACCTTGGTGTTCTACCGCCGCATGGACGGTGGCGCGCTCTTCTTCAGCCGTTTCCAAGGTCGGTTCTTCACTTATAACACAGGCAGTTCTAGCAACTGTTCCTCCGCGGCCTCTGCCACGGCCACTGCCTCTTGCACCTTGGTGGGTAGGGGTTCCACGGCCTTGATTTCCTCTGTTACCTTGGGGGAATGATGTTGCCATCTTGGGACAGTTGGCTCTAAAGTGTCCCGGCTCATTGCACTCAAAACACAGAGGGCCTTCTCTGGAAGAAGCAGCATACGAGCGGGGGGCAAAAGAGTTGCCTTGTCGCCCTCTGTTGTAGTAGGAAAAATTCTGTTGAGGTTTCTTGTAGGGTTGATCTCTAAGGTTTGCCTCAGGGTAAGATCTCTTTTGATTCTTCGGTTTGTTAGCCTTCATTTCTTTCACAAGGGGCTTAGCTCGTATGAGAGCATCTTGTAATGTGCTTGGCCTCATTGCTTCAAGGCGGGAATCTAGGGGTTCATTTAGCCCTTGGCAGAAACGAGCCACTTGCTGGGAAGTAGTCATAGCTGGGGCATACTTCCGAAGGGTAATAAATTTGGAATAGTAATCCTCAAGAGTTAAGCTGCACTGTCTAAGTCTAAAAAACTCATTCATCTTTATGGACTCATGGGATGGAGGAAGATATCTTTCCTTCACTGCCTGCTTGATGTCTTCCCATGTTTGAGAATGCTCGGTGACTTCCTTGTCACGGCACCACTGTTTCCACCAGAGTTTAGCATCTCCAATGAGGCGAAACCGTGCGAGCATAGACTGATTTGCTACTCCAGTACCGGTAGCAGAGAAATAATCGTCCATCGCCTCAATCCAGACTTCAGCATCCTTCTCAACCTTTGAACCTTCTTCTTTAAAGGAGGGAGGTTGCATTTGCTTGAGCAGGAGCTTCTTCTCCTGGGTATCGGTGTAAAGCGCATTGGGAGGTGGAGGGTGGTCGTCCTGGCCATCATCGTAAAAACAATTTTTAAGATTACAAGATTTATATTTGCACAACGCTTAATTTTTGGAGAGTAAAACATTGAAATTATTTTATTTCCAAATATTTACAAGGACAAGTTTTATTACAAAGTTCTGAGACTATAATCAGTCTTATTTGCTATGAAGGGAAATTCCTAGGCTTGACTATGACATAAGGGTAGAGCGGTCCACATAGGTGAAATATGGGGGTTCCGCTGTAGTTTCTAAGACTCTAAAAACTGATGGTAAGGGTGGTAAACTCTGGATTGGGATAGGTCCCAACACCGCTACTCTATCAGCAGGTAAGACCTGCATCACTTTGTCATACACCCAACGATCCTGAGGTATGCGAACCCCATCTATAGTCACCGAGGTGTCGGCCCTGGGGGTACCGACGAACCAAAATAAGCGGATCATCTTTAGCTTCTCAATCCAACGAATCCGCTTAAGGTCGGTGGTGAGGTTCCCAATCTGATCTGCTCGGATGATGAAGTATCTCGGCCCACGACTCCAGAAATCTCTACCCCATCCTCTCTGAATACGAGAGAAATGAGGGAGGGATATCTTCTCTAATATCTACACCATGGTGTCGCGAAACTCGAAATTCGAGGAGTGACTAGCAGTCTTGAAGATGCATTGGAAAACTAGAAATTTGGAGTAGGCATCTTCCTCTTCCTACAATCATTCAAACATCAATTTAACTTATTTGTTTAAGTAGGATATCTTTACTAATTAGCATTACGTTAGGTAAAACATTTATTACAAAACAGTCCTTAAACTGCAATTCCTAGGAGCCAAACTTGCTCTGATACCAATTGTAAGGTTCCTCCCTTTAAAAATGGGAGAAACACTTAAGATAGTCCTCCCTTTAAAAATGGGAGAAACACTTAAGATAGTCCGCTAAGTCTTATCTTGGGAAAAATTTCCTATTCATCGACACCTTGACCCTGTAGAGATTCAAGGATACGATTCATAGGTATGACCTAGCTCTATCCCGCAGGGGGAGCGTGATTTTCTAAACATCAAATCACCCATAGGGAAATTGATCAAAAATTGGGCAACTACTAGACTTGATTTCTAGAGACAACGCTTTTTTCCTCATCTTATGCAAGGCATAGCCGCTGACCTAGTCTTCTAGAATAGAGTTGCCCAAGAACCTAACTATCTAACGTAGGGCTTTCATTTAATTTGTTGGAAAGCTACCCGACTAATCGGGTCCACCCATCCGTAGGATGGTGCCGTCAGGGCATTCCATCCTCCCACTTTCCACCCTACTCACGCATCAATTTGTTTTCTAATTAATACTACCACACTGTTTGACATAAATAAACATATTCCTTAATTAGGGTCCTTCTTCACAAGGTTTGTTATAACAGCCTTCTTACACAATACAATCATACCAAAGACAAGATGCAATTATATAAAAAGTTTATACATGAATCCATTTCCATACAAGCCAATCCGGCTCTCTTATTCTTATTCTGCCGATGATCTAGAATTCGGCCTTCCAGCCTCTACATGCTGGGCAAAACCCTACGGGACCATACACCTCATCGTCGGCTGCTGGCGAGGACTCAAGCCGGCCTGTCACCCTCTCAGGCTCCATCGCTCGATCCTCCCGCCCCTCAGAGGGATGTCTGCACACTAGGGTGGGCTTATTTACCGCACTAGCCTGGGCCCTCAGAACTAGGCAGCCTCATAATCTCTCGCCTCAATCGGCGATCCTTATTCTCCCAAAGGTATGAGGGATACCTTGGGCCATTCCCGGGCTTTGCTAATGACGCCGCCCGGCTACACAAGCACGGAACGGGGTTAGCGTTGAAGCCAAAAAAAATCTTGAATTCCAAAGATAACAACTTCAATGCAATTTTCTAAGTATAGCATTCACAATTCATGAAGATAGCAATTTCAATGCAATTTATCGAAAACAACATCTCATAATTCGTAATTTCATATAATTTTTATGTCCTCATTTTAAAAGAAAAAGACACCATTCATTAATACTAATTTAAGAAAAAATCTCTTCTTTTGAAAATTAACCAAGCTAACCTGGCCACCGTCTCCTTGAGGGGCTTGAAAAGGGAGGACTGGAGCCGCATTGGGCGCATCTCCCTCCATCTCGTTATTACGTGCGCCTCTTGAGGAAATATTTTGTCGTCTCCGGGATGAGGCCATCTTAGGCGTCGCCTTGTAGAGCTCGCTGCTGCGATCGAAACGCTTCAGTCGGATCTAAATTCCGAGCTCGTTTGCTCACCGTATGAGCAAAAGAATATGGCGCACGAACCCTCGCTTGAGTCAAAAAACCTTTACTAAAGTCTACGCAAATGGGGGGGGGGAATTGTGAGATGTCCTTAAGGCCAAAGGCAAAAACGTGGAGAGGGCTGGGAGGGATGGCTGCAAGCCTCTCTGTAAGTCTATTCACACCGGGGGGGGGGGGGGGGGGGGGAGAAGAGTTAAGGACACTGGCCCATAGCAAGAGGAGGATGGAGGAAAATTGGCTTATCTGAAAAGAGCCAAATGAGGGGGTGTGAAAGGGGTGGCTGCAAGGGCGGCTGTACTTGCAGCAAGTACGCTACGGCGGTACGGACGGCGGCACAACAGGGCATACGCTACACAGAAATGCGTGCCGACTGAGGAGCACCCCGGGGGTTTATATAGCTGAGGGGTGAGGGTGCGGGCGCTGCACAAAGCAAGGACGAAAGGACGGTGTACCTTCAAAGGCTATGGATCAGTGGCCTGCATGGGTCTACGGGAAAGGTACGGTGTCGGTTGTCTGGGAAAGGAGTGGTACGCATGTACCTTATCCGGTCTGTGGGTGTCCACCTAAGGGTGCGCGTGGACCATACAGTGGGCGACCGTCCTTTGGTTCTTGGGCGGCCATTGTACGGGCACCCTAGTAAGTGTGTACGGACCAAATTTTTGGGACAGGGTATCCGAATTTGGGGCGCCCGCCTCGATTTGCATGCCGGACCGCCCCGGGGGGCGAACAATTTTTTTGTCCGAGAGGTTCTCCTGGTCGCAGGGGTTCAGACCGTTCGTCAATCGGACGTGCGGTCATGCATTTATTAAGGTTTAAAGGTCGCCGTTTTTCAACTAAAATGATTAAAATTAGCGTATAGGCTTGATCCGGTGTTTGTTTTGGATGCTGTAAAATCCTAGATTAGGGTAAAATCACGCGCAGATTCCAAATTTGGGCTCAGAATTTGAAGATTCTAAGTAGAAATGACTCAAATAAATAAATCATTGATATTTATACCATAAAAACTCATAATTACATGGACATTTCTTTATTAGTGAAGATGGGTACGTTACACTCCAAAACGTGTCAGTTCCCTCTGCACAGGCCGAGAGCTCCTCACACAACCTTTATAACCCCTATGCACAGGCCGAGAGCTCCTCACATAGCCTTCAGAACCCCTCTTCATAATCCGAGACTTCTCACACAATCTCTCTCTCTCTCTCTCTCTCTCTCTCCCCCCAGTCTTGATATCGTGAATTACGGGAGCTCCTTCTCAGAGATCTCTGTCAACTTCACCAAGTTGATAGATTCAGTGGACACATGAAGGATCGATTCATCATCTCTAAAGGTAACAGGATCAACATCAATGAAGGATTGATTGGAAAGGCGCTAAAAATTCATGGAGGCGACTTGCAAGCACAATTCTTGTAGAAGAAGTGGAAGAAAAAGGATGTTTTAGATTTATTCCCCGATGCTCAGATTAGTGCAGATGGTGGAATCAAGGCTTCAAGTTTGCCTGATGATTATTAGAAAGAGTTGAAAAAGATAAGGTAGTTCTTTCCTGATATGAGGGGAACAGTGAAATTTTGGCATGTTTAAGCACAATAGAGATAATGAATAAACGTCCGATCTCTTTCTCTAAGGTGATCTCCAAGAGCGTTCTACTTAACTTGCACAATTTTTTGAATGAAAAATCCCAATTGTCACCTTAAGCAATGAGTGTTGGAATGTACCTGATGGGGAATCACCTCAAAAAATGCATTGAGCAAGTCAAGAAGCAGAACAAAACTCTGAACATGAAAGCCACCGATGTAACATAAGCAGCCCAACATGAGAGAACCCTCAGGAAGGGTGCAGAAGTGAGGGTAGAGGAGACAGAAGTGAAGGCTGCAGGCGCGAGAGCAAGCTGAGGAGGCCGCTGAAAGATTGGCAGAGATAGAAAAATAAAAAAGAGAAGAAGCAGAGAAGCACATCGCGGAGCTGAATCAGTAGCTTTGAGATATTCGAAAAAACGGATGGGGACGATGTAGAGGAAGAGCTAGAAAGGACGAAGTAGACACTTGCAAGTTAGACAGCTGAAAAGGAGCCCCTCTACAAATGGCTCTATAGCATGCAGAACGCATTGAACATTGAGAAAGATGATATGATAGAGAAACTGAGAAAGAAGAATGCAGAAACTAGCTACTACTGATGCAAGAATTGCAAAATAATTTCAATGCCAGGAAGGATGCAAAAGAGGCAACGAGCAGCCATAGTGAATGACACAATGAGATTGCCCAATATTGGCAAGACAGGTTCGATTCCCTGCAATTGACCTACAATGCGGCTGTCGATGAGCTTGCCTTTTCTCTTCAGAGTTTTGAGAAGCAATCTCGGACCTTGATTGAAACCCAACATAGAAATGATGTCTTGGAACAAACCAATGCAGACACTGCTAAAAAATTTGAGGAGATTCGACAGCAGATGGTAGAATCGGATGTAGCTTGTGCCAAAAGTTAGCAGCAAGTGGAGGAGCTAAAGGAGAACATCCTTACCCTCAAGATGAGAGAGGCAGGAATCAACCGGGTAGATTTCTTGTCAGACAAGTTAAACTGTGATACTCATAGCCGTAATAGTTAGATCGGATGAATATCCTCTTGCGATGCGAATGAATGCTCCTACATGCTTTGTGTGCAACGGGCACATCATAGATGAATGCATGATCAGATGGCCCCAGTGCCACCACCCTCTACATGTGTTTTGCTTTGGGGTGTTTGTGCATGCAAAATCGAGATGCACAGTTTGTTTGATGCCAATGCTGCTGTCTTGGGAAAAAATGATGTGCGTGCCTACGAATATCCACAGCAAGGAAGTAGAGGCTGCAATGGCATTCCAAATTGCTCATACACGTGAAAAGAGAAAGGAGCTTGACCAGGCTAAAGGAAACAAGCCTGAAGAGAATAAGTCCAAGCTCACGGAGCTTGAAGAAACCAAAGAAAAGAACCAACCCTATCCGAAGGAGCGAGAAAGGTTAAAGGAGCTTGAAGAAATCAAAGAAAAGGACCCACCCTGCCCGAAGGAGTGAGAAAGGAAGAAGCCCAAGTGTGGAAGGCAATCTGATGAAGGGAGCTCAAAGTAGAAAGGAGATATATAATCTCTGAAATGTATTGATGTGTATAATCTATGAAATAAATTCATTATTGCCAATGTTTATTCTTCGATTATTGTCCAAGATCATGATAAAAAATAGATAGAGGGAGAGGAGACACACACACAGAAACAAACCCTAATGTATTATTAAACCCTAACCATAGAGGGAAGCCATCTCCCTTCTTCTCACACAATGCATAAAACCATAATCCATAATCTACAACACACTACATGTGTTGTGTCTATACACATTGCTAACCCTAGCTAATGTCCACACAGCTGGACGTGGTCATTTATGTCTCACACATGTTACTGCCTAACATGCCAGCACATAGTGCAACTGGCACAAGTGGACATCGAGCTTAAATCTCAACAGCCCCTCTCTAGCTCATGATGTACTGCCATAGATGAAGATGTAGATGAGCTTGGGCTATCAAAGCTCTCAACACTCCCCCTCAAGCTCATCCCACATACTCCCAACATAGTATGGAAGTACTCAAACTTCTCCCTACTAAGTGGATTTGTAAAGATGTTAGCCACCTGCTCTTTAGTGTTCACATACTGCAAATCCACTGTACCATCCAACACTTTCTCTCTGACAAAATAATAGAGGACCTCTATATGTTTGGTCCGCACATGAAAAACTGGATTCTTGGCCAACTGTATGCTGGTCATGTTGTCACAATGAATGACAACCTTGCCATCAATAGGCTCACCCAAATCAGCCAAGAGACTCTTTAACCATACTCCTTCACATGTAGCACATGTAGCAATGGCTGCACCCGTGTATTCAGCCTCCTCTGTACTAGATAAAGCAATAGTAGGTTGCTTCTTGCTACTCCAACTCACCACTGCACCACTTCCAAATGTAAAGGCATAACCACTAGTAGACCTCCTGTCATATGAGCTACATGCCCAATTTGCATCTGTGTAGCCGTGTACATCCAAGCCTTTACCATGCTCATAAAGAAGACCATAATGTGCACTGGTTACATAGCGCATAATGCGTCTCACTGCATCCAAATGAGGTTCTCTTGGGCTTTGCATAAATTGGCTTACTAGCCCCACAGCATAACTGAGACCG
This sequence comes from Cibotium barometz, assembly GCF_041138505.1. Taxonomy (NCBI): domain Eukaryota; kingdom Viridiplantae; phylum Streptophyta; class Polypodiopsida; order Cyatheales; family Cibotiaceae; genus Cibotium; species Cibotium barometz. The sequence continues at coordinate 28,240,432 of NC_141048.1, read as the reverse complement.
ATCGTGTGATAGTCATGTAAATAAGACTACCATCGTGTTTCTATACATAGATGGATCATCCAACTCTTCACAAAAATTAGCCTGCAACTTCACATTATGCTCCAAAGCTGTACTCATTGGCTTACACCCTGTCATCCCATATTTTGCCAACATATCTAATGCATATTGGCGTTGCTCTAACCATGTTCCTGCATGGTCTCTGATCACTTCAATCCCAAGAAAATATCTCAATTCACCCAAGTCTTTCATATCAAACTGTCCACTCAATGCCTTCTTGACATGCATAACATCTATAGCATGATCTCCTGTGACAATCAAGTCATCCACATAGATGACAAGTAAGACAATCCCATGATCTGTTTTCTTCACAAAGATTGAAGAATCTGTTGAAGAAACTTGAAATCCAAGGGAGATAAGATATCGGCTTATCTTATCACTCCAAGCATGAGGTGCTTGCTTCAAACTATATAATGCTTTCTTTAATCTGCATACATGAGTGGGGTACCTTGGATGTACATATCCTTCTGGCTGTGCCATATAAACTTCCTCTTGTAAATCACCATTTAGAAATGCATTTTTCACATCCATTTGATGCATTTTCCAACCATTTGTTGTTTTGCAGCCATAGCAATGGCTGCTCTCACTATTCCCATCTTTGCAACTGGACTAAATGTTTCATCATAGTCCAAGCCTTGGGTTTGTGCATAACCCTTAGCTACCAACAACCACGCTTTATGGTGCTCAATGGAACCATATGATTTGCATTTCACCTTATAAACCCATTTGCAGCCAATGACATTTTTACCTTGTGGTAGGGCAACCAAATCCCAAGTTTCATTTTGAAGCAATGCATCCATCTCAACATTCATTGCCTTCTCCCATACATGCTTCCCAATAGCTTCTGTATAGCATGTAGGTTCCACATGCTTTACCAAAGAGGTCATATATGTGTAATACATAGCAAAGTCACGAAATGTCAACCTGTCAACTGGATACCTGACCCTTTGGGACCTCTGCAATTCATGCGGATCACTCTGAACACCTGTCACTCTAGCATGTAGAAGCACATATCTATCCTGCCTTGCACCTGGTGTGCATAAAATTGGTATGCCAAGTTCCTCATCCAAACTTTCTGAACTTGACGACTCATAACCTGTAATGCCAATTCCTTCAACCTTTTTTTTCCCTTTATCCACAGTACTACTCCCAGTGCTCACACTCTCATGTCTCAAGCATCTTGACCATGGACGTATGTAACTGTGAGACCTGGGAGGGAGGCATCAATGGCTTTCAAAAACATAGTGCCTTTGAACTTGCTTGTGGCAATTTCGCATGCACATCAGCATCAACGGAATCAACGACAACCTCATCCATTGCCTTGTACCAATTAGCAAGTTCATCAAACACCACATCTCATGAGATAACCACTTGCCTAATTTGTGGATTGTAACATTTATATGCCTTGCGATCCTGTGCATACCCAACAAAAATGCACTTTACTGCCTTAGGATCCAACTTCTTCCTTCTCTCGTCTAGCACATGCACATAAGCTGTGAGATCCCAATGCCCCCTCTGCGCATCGGATTCTCGGTTGGTAGCAGCGGAAGTAGTTCCTCTTGCGCGGGTCAGGGTTTCCCACTCGGGGCCTCACCCTTGAATGTCCGGGCATACGAGACTAAACTAGCGGTCATTCTAAAATCGAAACCGAGGAAATTTTCCTTGCTTGGAAAACGGGACGATTCTACCTTTTTGAATTTCTTAACGAATTTTCTAACGGGGTCAAGAGACTAAACTAACCTTCATCTGATTAAACCAGATAGAAGTAAGACTATTACAGACAACTTGAAGAAATCAACGCTTTTTTCCTAATTGAATTAGGCACAGCCGTTGATCTATTCATTTGAGAAGTCTTCAGGCTTTTATTTAACTACTCGAGTTTTAAGCGTATTCCTATTAATCAATTTTATTATTAAAACTCTACTGATTCCAGCACCCCATCCGGCCCATGGGTTAGCCATCGCCCAACCACTGGAATTGGTAGAACTAGATAAGTACTCACCCACCCATAATTGAATGCCTTTCTTAACTTTTGCTTTATAATACAGATACGCATACACTCCTCTTTAAAACTTTAACTTATAAAACAATCCATTAACAAACACTTATTGGTTACAGATGTCATAACTCAAAATTTCCTTCCAATCCTTGTTTCGCAACAAAAACAGAATCAATTGAATGCCTTTCTTAACTTTTGCTTTAGAATATAGATATGCACACACTCCTCTTTAAAAATTTAACTTATAAAACAATCCATTGACAAAAATTATTGGTTACAGATGTCATAACTCAAAATTTCCTTCCAATCCTTGTTTCGCAACAAAAACAGTATCACTCTGGACTCTCCGTTGAGACCAGCCAGTCAGTAAACAACAAGATCCAGTAATAGATTACAATAAACATTGGTCCATCTATATCTTAAATAATCCGCATCCCCAAAACTTCTTGATCGTAGGTCTGAATTCCAACACAGAATTTATCGAATTCTGTAACCTTGATCCTCATATCAATTCAAAGGGTCTCAACTTAGTTTCAGATTTGGTGGGTGATTTGAGTGTATTTTCTTGAACTAGTCACATTGTCTTTCCTTTTGAAACTGACGACGAAGAGTTTCCTCTTGATCAAAGTCTGATTCTCGGTTCGAGTCTAATAAGGTTCTTCTTGAACTACCTTTCTCAAAAGGGAGGCTGATATTTCAGTTACTATTTTAATGAATTTCATTCATTGAATATTCACTTAACTGATTTTTAAACTAATTATGAATTTCTATAAGGAATAAATTAATCATTTATCTGAATTTTTGACTTTGATAGATTTTCTAAATTTTCTCATTACCATCCGAGTGAATATGAAACGATAGAAATTTCTCTCTTAGAGGATTTACTTATTCATTTATCAAATACTCGTAGAATTTAAACATGGAATCAAAGAGAAATCTAATTTTGATATAAAAATTCTTTATGCATCTACTTATGCATAAAATCCAACTTTAATAGAAATAACACCTTTATATACAAGAAAATCCTTTTATGCATCTATTTATGCATAAAATCAATTTAATAAGAATAACACTTAAAATAAAAAGAATTTCTGTCATGCATCCTTCCATGCGTAGAAATTGAATTCAATGAAAATAACACTTTTATAAAAAAAAATCTTTTATGCATCTTTCCATGCATAGAAATTAAATCTAATGAAAATAACACTTATATAATAAAAATTTCTTTTATGCATCTTTCTATGCATAGAAATTAAATCTAATGAAAATAACACTTTTATAATAAAAATTTCTTTTATGCATCTTTCCATGCATAGAAATTAAATCTAATGAGAATAACAATTTTATAATAAAAATTTCTTTTATGCATCTTTCCATGCATGGAATTTAAATCTAATGAAAGTAACACTTTTATGATTAAAAAAATTATCCAATATGCATCTTTCTATGCATAGAATTTAAATCTAATGAAAGTAACACTTTCCACAAAATATAAGAAAATTTTGCCATAACCTTCTTTGTATGGCTGACCATTTCTCACTTTTTACATTCTAAATTTACTTTAAAATTTATCGCAAGATGAAATAAAGCACTCTAATCTAATTAATTTTCACTTCTAAAGAGTAATCAATAGGAAAAGTTTAACTTAATTTATTTGTTTCTTATTTAGGATAAAGCAAGGCTGAAATTCTTAATGACGAGAAGGGGGAAGCCTTTTCATCAAGACTTAACATCCATAATCACATTAAAAAGCAAAGAATTCAAAAAAACCATAGATTAGAATTTAAAAAAAGTAGAATTATTAACTTACATGGAGTTTTGTGAGCTTTCCTTTGTCTTGAGAGATTGAGGATTCTACTCTTGTTTGGATCAAGAGTGGCCACCAATTCTTTGTAGAGACATTAGTCAAAAACAAGTGAATTATCAAGTGAATTCAATGTTTTTGCCTCTGGGGAGAGGAGTAGAGTAACAGTGCATAAACACTATTAAGCTTTTATAAAGGGGGAGGCTTCTATTTATAGGAAAAAGTGAGCCTATAACCAGGCAAACTGATTCTAGAATTTTCCAGATTAGTTTGGTCAAATTTTGACCATTTTTGGGTCATTTCAACTTACTTTTTGGAACTAGACTTTAATTAGGAGAGAGGAGAGATGAAATATCTCATTATTTGAGAGTTTAAAACTCCTCCACACATGTGAAATAGGGGCCTTCTTCATGAGGGGGAATCCCCACTCAAAGGTGTCAAAAATTGATTTTTTTAGTATTTCCTTTGGTCCTTAGTCCACTCTTCATCTTATGTGAGTATTTACTCATTTTTGGGGGGTTTTTATTTATTTCTTCAATTTATCTCCTCCCTATGTTTGGATTAATCTAATTGGCCCCTCAGAATCTTAATCTAAAATTTTCAAAAAATCTGGACCCTTAGGCTAAGGTCTTTTTAGTAGATTATAATTTATTTCTAATGCACCTTAGGAAATTCTTTTTAAACTTCTATTTCGGGGAACTTTATTCTAATAAGAAAGGATATTTATCCATCCAAAGATATCTAAAAACTGAGTTATCTCTCTCTAGAACATTTTTTCTCTCTAGGCCAAAATAGGTAGAAACAAGATCTTTTATTATTCTGAAAAGGGGATTGATTACAAGGGAAGATACTGGACATCTTGAGGGGCTCGGGAGGAATCTTACATTCTCTCCCACTTGAAAAACGTGAGATGTCCTCATGTCGCAAACTTCGGGTAATTCCGCATCAGTTTGGCTTCTTTCTCCCAGGTCACGTCTTCAAAAGGATAGAACTTCCATTTGACTAAGAATTCTCTCATAATTCTATTCCTGAGAACCTTCTCTCAAACATCAAGGATTTCTTCAGGTTGGAGTTCCATCAGCCCTTGGGTTGAAGAAGTTAAGAGTTCATCATTAACAAGCACATGATTCGGGCTCGATACATACTTCTTAAGTAGGTTGACATGAAATACGTTATGTATTTTGAGATGAGGAGGTAGAAGAAGTTCATTGGCTAGGTCATCTACTTTCTTTGTAATCAGATATGGCCCACAGTATCTGGGGGATAACTTCTTGTACTTCCCAAGAGATAGAGAACTTCTTTTTGGGTGCACTCGAATGAAGACCATATCTGCTTCTTCAAATTTTCTGTTTGACCTCGTCTTATCTGCATACTGCTTTTGTCTATCCTGGGCAGCTCTTGAATCTTTGCGGATTGACTGCATCTGCTGCTCCATGTCCTCAAGCATCTGTCTCGACATCTTGACCCTAATCAATGGGTCGGACCAAGTTAATGGTATTAGGCAGTCTTGTCCATACAGAGCTTTGAAAAGGCTTATCCCGATGCTTTGGTGATAAGAGGCATTGTAGGCGAACTCGACTAGGTGTAGATAGCTTAGCCAGTTTTTGGGTTCCCTGCCCCCCGGCATGACCAAAGCATATCTTCGATTACTTGGTTCACCCTTTCTGTTTGACCATCAGTCTCGGGGTGGTAAGCTGTGCTGAGATCCAAGAAAGTTCCTACTGCTCTGAAAAATGCAGTCCAGAATCTTGACGTGAACTTGGGATCTCAATCACTTACTATTCTCCTGGGGTAGGCCATGCAATCTGAAGATTTTCTTGAGGAACACTCTGACCACATCCACTATAGTGTAGGTTTCTTTTACTGGAATCAGATGGGCAACTTTGGTTAGTCTATCAACTACCACGAAGATGGAGTTGTAACCTCATTGCACTAAAGGTAGTCCAGTAATAATAAAATCCATACTGATACATTCCCACTTCATCTGGGGGATGTCTAATGGATGTAACTTCCCAAGGATTTTTACTCTCTCAGCTTTGACTTTCTGACAAATTAGGCATTGACGTACATGATTAAGTACATCATTGACGTGCATGATTAAGTACATCCTTTTTTAGTCTAGGCCAAAAGAAGCTTTTCTTCACAGACATGTAGGTCTTAATGAACCCTGGATGTCCTACAATAAGGCTGTCATGGGCTTCATTCAGAATTTGACCTTTAGGTCCCTCATCATTGGGAATGCATAGCCTACTATTATAATACAAAATTCCATCATCCAGGCTGTACCCTTGAACTCGGTTCAACTCCTGTGAGGAGTTTTGCTTTCTTGCATAAGTAGGGTAGCAATAGGGCCAAAGAATCTCTCCTGCATGATCTTCTCTCTTGCTTCATTAATCAATGGATTTGACACCCTTGTGATTGCAAGCAAGGAGGCTTTTCTACTGAGGGCATCTGCTACCACATTTTCTTTGCCTAGGCGGTACTTGATTTCAAAGTCAAATTTCCGCAGGGTCTACATCCATCTTCTTTGGTGCATGTTGAGATCCTTTTGGGTGAAGATCCACTTTAAGCTCTGATATTCTGTCATAAAAGTGAATCTTTGACCCAACAGGTAATGTCTCCACAACTTTAGGGCATAGACTACTGAAAGTAGTTCCAGGTCGTGGACAACATAATTTCTCTCATGCGTTCTGAGTTTTCGGGATTCCGAATTACAAACTCAATGGAGTCTTCTTGGGCCCTTTAATTTGGACATTTAGTGAAATGCTTAAAATGCTAATCCATCTTTGACCAAGCCTAGAGGCCTAGTCCTAAAAGCATATATTTGATTTTTCACAAAAATAAAAAAAATAAAAAAAGGAGATATTCCTAGATCTGGCCACCTAGGTGACTTTAAAGCTTTGTAATGGGCTGTCAGTCAGTTATCATAGCCTGCAGCAACCTTTTCGAACTCCAAACATTCCAAAAATTCATCACTTTCTTCCCCCCTTTTTTGTGTGTACACCAGATCTCTTTCTCTCTCTAAATCTTCTCTCTAAAACGCCCTGCACTCCTTCTCAATGGAAAAAAGCGTCTTTCTTTACTCCAAAAGCCATAGCTAACAGATCTGTACTCCTAAATGAGCCTTCTCTCTCCAAACCCACAGTAGTAGCCATGGCTTGCAGGGAAGAAGCTTACCATGAGCATTCTCTCTACAGTACTTGGTCCTCTCTCCATAGCTAGCAGGTCTGTACTCCTAAATGAGCCTTCTCTCTCCAAACCCACAGTAGTAGCCATGGCTTGCAAGGAAGAAGCTTACCAGGAGCATTCTTTCTACAATACTTGGTTCTCTCTCCAAACCCACAGTAGTAGCCATGACTTGCACAAAAGAACCTTTTCATGATGTATTCTCTCTCTATATTGCTTAGCAGCCATAGCTTGCACTAAAGAAGCTTCCCATGATGCATTGTCTCCTTTGCATTTTCGTCTCACCATTGCCAACCCTCTCTATGTTTCTTTGGCTCCCTTTCTGGCTTCTTTCTCTATCCACAATGCAGCTCTAGAGAAGCAACCCTCATCTCCATTCTTTCCATTATTTTTTGATATCATATCCTGCTCCTTCCACTCCTATTCAACCCAAGCTTACAAGCCTACTTTCTTGTAGATGGCACTACAAGACATCACCAATAAGCCTTCTAAGATCCGCTTTCAGGTTGATTTGGAGACAGAATACGCAACCCTACGCAGTAGGCATGTTGCACCCAATATTTCATACGATCAGCTTCGAATGCAAGGAGCAAAGGCCATTGATCTTTGGATTGATGGAAATCTTTATCCACCAGATCCAATATCTGGTGCCCCTCCACCATTCAAAAGCATTACAAGTTTTCTTAAGTTTGTTGGTGATGGTTTCAATGGGCTTCTTGGCTATTGTAGGAGATTACACATGTTGTGGCTAGATGAGGCAGCTGAAAAGAGGCAAACACAATTTGCCTTCGACCAGCTTCAAGCGGCATTGACTAAGCAGATCAATAGTTTGATGTAGAGGATTAAAGAGCTCTCAGAGGAGCTTGAGGTGCAGAAGAATAATCTAGCGGATCGTGTGCGCACAATAAATCAATTTACCGATAATTATGTTCGTCTTCAACACTCCACTCGTAATCTTCGGCGTCGTGTTCACCATTTCACTCACCTTCCCATGGGATATCACGCAAGGCAAAGAAAACGTAAAGCTGTTGGGTTGCTTTCTAAGACAGCAGGCGCATGCAAGAGGCGTAAACAAACAACCAGGTAAAATTTTTTGTAGGAATTATAGCAGCTTTGAGAAGCAATTAATGAATAAAGCATCTCTCATGGGTGACTCTTGCGATTGTAGGGCTTGTGCAACAGCTATACTAGGATGTAACAACGCTGAGGAAAATGTTAATGCCTCCCTTCTTCAGCATGTCCTTCAGGAGAAGGATATTATGGAAATGATAACAGGTTCTGGTAATGATAAGCTGTGGGAGACCCTTTGTCAACATTTCTTGAAGGAAATCAAAGAAATTGTCACACCCAAAGAGATGCTTGATATATGTGACTCAGTAGGTATTAGCCAGAAAGGTTACAGAGCAATGTACAGGTCAATCACTTTAGGGTTGCGAGCAAAGGGAGTTATGCAATCCTTGCTTCCAACACTTTATAGCTTACAGATGGCAAAGAAGTGTGCTAATGGTGATATTGCATCCATGTTCGAGGGTGGGTACAAGTGGGTGGAGGATATTATGCCAATGCCAACAATCAAACCCTTTGAATACAATGCATATAACAATGTCTACATTGACATGGAAGTGCTACAAAAAGCAATGATTTAGTACTATGGCCTCACACTTGAAGAGACAGGTGGAAATGCCGTGTTTGTCTTGAAGCTGGATGAATGTCAAGTGGTTAAAGTTCAAAGACTTGAGCGTGTTAGTTTAACCTTGATGAGCCGAGCACTTAGAGGAAAGCCTTTAGAGACCCAAGAGTTGGATGCAACTGAAGACAACAACAATAGGGGTCAAGGGCATAAGCAAGACTACTACGGCATTCAATCAGAGAAGAACATCTGGTGGCAAGTAGCATGGGTCCTCCCAAAAGAGAACCATGATACCTTGAGGTGGTATTTTGAACGGTCTGTGGCATTCAACATGTTGTCTCTTGTCAGGTCAATGGTCAGAAGCTTGATGTACCCGGAATAGGCTGCTTTAACGTTGAATGGCACTTGGGTGGCGATCTAAAAACCTTAAAGTGTATGTTGGGTTGTAAAACAGGTGCGAATACTATATTCTCATGTGTTTACTGTTGTCATTCCAAGACAGCAGTAGACTCAAGAGTAAAAGGGAAACAACCTAGCAAAGGCAAAAGTCAAAAACAGGTGGGTGCAAAAAAAGCAATCGTTTTTTATGCTGAACAGAGGAAAGGATCAAAGGTATGGCATAATGGCATATTAAGTTGTGACCAGAGCAAGCCACCTAGTCGTGACCAGGAGGACAATGCTTGGAACCCAATCTTGGAAATTCCACTATGTCAAGTGCATGTGTGCACATTACATGCAAGACTCAGGATTTTGGATAAGCTATTGATGCTCCACATAAACTATGTCTGGAACATGGAGCCCGAAGATCGACGAGAAGAGTCAATACGTGCATTAGAGGGTGTACTTTCCTCTATGGGATTACATGCTGGAGCAGTGGTCTTGACAAAGGACAGAAAATCAAACCCTACACAAGACAACCCTAATAAAATTTGCATGGGTGGATCAAAGGCAAGACACTTGCTATCAAACCACTTGGGTTCTCATAGCCACACTGACTTTGAAATTTGGAAGAAGATATGTGATGTCACAACATATCGAGGAAATGATGCCAGGCTTGGCCTAAAACGTGCACATGTATGGGAGGTGTGTAATAAAATGGTCGATCTTCTAGAGCGACCTCACCTGGATGACCATGGTATTGAGGCACTTAAACAAGCCACTTGTAGATTCACAGAAGAAATGGTCGAGGCATGGGGAGAAACACACATTACTCACTACATGGTAATGTTGTATTTCTTGTGTCCTTGTAGTATGTTCTTCATACTGTTTGTTGACTTTTTGTAATTTTCTATGCAGCATATATTGTATGCACATGGGCCATACTTTCTCGATAGATATGGCTCTTTAGCACTTTGGAGCAATCAAGGCATGGAGAAATCACATTACCAAGCAAAGGCCGTGTATTTTAAGGGCACTCGCTATGGTGGTGGCAAAGTCAAGAGTAATGCACTCCATGAAATGTTCAACTGGTTCTATCGCGTTCTGGTTGGCAAAAAAGGCAGAAAAGTCGCGGTAATTTGTCTCTTAGGCGTCAAATAATGAAAACTGTTAATGCAAGAAGAACTGAAGGATACAAGAGATCAAATGCTAGGGAGAGACTACGACAGTGGGTAGCAAGCAAGCGTCGGTGTGGTTCCTCATGGGCTTAAACTCTCTGATTATAATCTTTTTGTGTTTTTAAATTTTCTAAAACTTTTAAAAAATTATATTTATAGACATATTTAAGTCATTTTTCATTTATAGCCACCACATTTCAATTTCTTCTTTGTGCTCTACTCTCTCTTGCCCTCCCACTATCTCTTGCACTCGTACATACCTAGGCCATGCCAGAAGAATAGGAGCAAGACTTGTGGTTTTTCGATCAACTCGGCCCACTACCTGCTACAGAGCAAAAAGGACAAGTCTACCTATCGTAACAGAGCAAGAGGCAAAGGAGATGAGAGAAGAAGAGCGCAGGAAGGAGGCCGAAGAAGCGCAACGCAGGAAGGAAGTTGAAGAAGCAGAGCCTAGTAGAGAAGCAGAAGAAGAGCGGCGTCGAAAAGAAGCCGAGGAAGGTCAAGGGCAACCACCGAAGATTGTTATTGAGGCCGACACCCTAGAACAGCTAGAGGTTATCTTACAGAATAGGGAGGTCGAGCTCTTGTCCTACGGCATCACGAAAGATACCATTGACAAAGAGTTTGCTCTTGTGAGGGCAGCTTGGGAGACAGAAATGCAAAAGAGACAGCAGCCCAAAGAGGACGCAAGGAGGGCAAGCCAAGCACAGCCACCAAACAGGCAGCCACAACATCCAGACGGCCAGTCAAGAAGTGTGGTAAAAGAATGGAGGGCAAGTTTCGGGACCAACAAGAAGAGGAAGAGCGTGCACAAAAGAAAAAGAAGTTCAGGTCTGAACGACCACCGTGGGAGAATCAAAGACCACCACAGCCTCCACCAGTTACAAAGAAGAAGAGAAAATGGAGGCCAGGGACAGTTGCGCTACGAGAGATTAGGAAATATCAGAAAAGCACAGATCTTCTCATCCCCAAGGCACCATTCTCTCGACTGGTGAGAGAAACAATGGAAAAATATTCTGACAGGGTTGACCGCATACAGAGCACAGCTCTTGAAGCTCTTCAAGAAGCTGCTGAAGATATTGTAGTTTCTGTTTTTGAAGACTCAGTGCTGGCTATGGTACATGCCAAGAGAGTTACTTTGAAGCCTGTAGATATGTCCCTAGCCCTACGTCTACGTTTAGAGCGTAGCCTTCTACCTCAATAGGCTAACCCACTTTGTAATTCTCCCTACAAAATTTTGTAATGTTCCCAAATTCCTTTGTAGTTTTTTCACACATTAATGAAAGCTTTGTGAGTTGTGTTACATTCTTTGTTGAGTCCATTTTTTTTGTATGCTCAGTGCCAATGAACATTTCATTTAAAAAATATAAAAGCACTATACACACAGGAAAAAACACACACACACACACACACACACATATATATATATACACACACAAACATATATACACACACATATATATACATATACAAATATATATACATATGCACACATATATATATATATGTACACACACACACACATATATATGAATATTTATATATACAAAAAATGTAGATCCTATAAAGTCACCTAGAGACCCTTATAGAGTGCCTTATGAGCCTCAAGGCCAAAAAAATAAAAAAAAATAAAAAAAAATGCCATGTGCGCTACGGCGCGTTAATCGCTAGTTTGACCAGGTCAAAATGGCGATTTACGCGCCGTAGCGCACATGGTATTTTTTAATTTTTTTTGATATCTTTGGTCTGGTGAGGCTCATAAGACCCTTTAGGTGCCCTAATAGTCCCAAATCTTATATATTTATATAAGATATTATTTATATTTATATATATCTTATAATAGCCTTAAAATCTTATAATATCTTATGTCTTATGTATATATATCCTATATATCTTATATATATATATATTATATATATATATATATCTTTCAATAGCCCCAGAATCTTATATATATATATAGGTACACACACACACACACATATATATATATATATACACACATAAACATATATACACACATATATATACATATGCAAATATATATACATATACACATATATATATATGTTTATTTATATATACAAAAAAGGTAGATCCTATAAATGCACCTAGAGACCCTTATAGAGTGCCTTATGAGCCTCAAGGCCAAAAAAATAAAAAATAATAAAAAAAATGCCATGTGCGCTACGGCGCGTTAATCGGTACTTTGACCAGGTCAAAATGTCGATTTACGCGTCGTAGCGCACATGGTATTTTTTTATTTATTTTTTGATGTCTTTGGTCTGGTGAGGCTCATAAGACCCTTTAGGTGCCCTAACAGCCCCAAAATCTTATATATTTATATAAGATATTATATATATTTATATATATCTTATAATAGCCTTAAAATCTTATAATATCTTATGTCTTATATATATATATATATATCCTATATATCTTTTATATATATATATATATATGTATATATATGTATATATATATATCATTCAATAGCCCCAGAATCTTATATATATATATATAGGTACACACACACACACACATATATATATATGTATATATATACATATATGTACATATATATATACATATATGTGAGTGTGTTTACATCTATAAATACAATATTTTTTCATACCGCTCTAATCCAATCTCGATTACTTTTTTTAATCACGATCTCAATTAAAATAAATCCTAAACAATATTTTCTATGAACACATGAACAAAATCTTAAAATTGCGAGGCTTGAAATGGTATATCACAAGTACGCCAGGAAAAATCACAACTTACAATGCACAACAAAATTTTTTTATTAAACTTGGAAGAGAAGTTTGCATTACATCTTTTTATTAAGCTCTTGGAAGAGCTCAGGAGAGAGAGTTCTAGAGGCTGGTTTCTGGCCTAAGCTTTGGAATACATCACTCGGCTCATTGATTCCTTGAGCCTGAGAAAGGGCATAATGGCCTAAAACTGAGCCAGGATGGTTGCCCGTGAAGCAATACAAGGCAGCTTCCCTAGCTACCAAAATACATTTATTTATGTTCGAGGCTAAGGGGTTCTCCGACAAGACTGCACTAAGTGCTTTACATTTTAGGAGCTCGGCATAGGCGATCTCTGCATAGTCTAAATGAAAAACCCGCACTATGTCGGCTCTGAGGGCAGGTATGTAGTGCCAAAGGGATGCATCTCGACCCTCTAACTTTGGCCGCGTTCCTCCTACGCGCATAGCAAACTTGTCCACTTCAAAAGCAGTTTGTCAACATGTCAATATAGAAGTTAGGAAGCGTGAAATGATACAACTAAAAATAATTTGCTTTACAACTAAGAAGTAAGGACATACCTCAGTTGCATCGTCACTTGCAACTAGTTGCTCATTCGTCAAGTTTATGCTTCCTTGGTCTTGAGCATCGCCAGCAACCAAGGGCATGTGTGGTTCAAAGGCAGCTACGCTCTCATAGAATTGCACTTCTTGCTTTATTTCAACGAGCGCTTTGGCCACTACAACTTCCAAGGTACTGCTACCAATATCATATGCAAGCGCTTTTGTGAGGTTGTCATCTTCAAAAGAGATTTTCACTTTTCCTTTGTCTTGACCCCCAGCATTCACGGCAATAATAGAAAGTGCCTCATCCTCACGAAACCCGAGTGTCTTGGCAATGTCATCCAAAAACAAAAACTCTTTCCCATCAATAATGATTGGATGCAAAGACATGATAACAAGGTCTGGGACCTCCTCGAGTACTTCATCGCCCTCTAGAACTAGGTCTGGAATCTCCTCGGGGACATTATCTTGTAGAGCCACCAATGCCATTGAGGCCTCCCATTGTTCTGTAACATTCTCTTCCTCAGCATGGGCCTCTTGGACCTGCTCCATTAGCTTTACTTTGCCCTTTTCTTTTTCCTTGCCACTTTCTTTCGCCACACCCTCTTGTAACAGAAGGACCAAAACCATGTCCCAGCTTAGGAAAGAAGTGCCGATGTTGCCCATTTGTAGATCCAGGAGTAAGTCTTCCTCCTCATTTCTGTAGTCCTTTTCTGTGAGAGATTTTAAAAACTTGGATAGGCGAAATCTAAAATTCTTGTCTTCCCTGATGAGGTCAACTGGAACCCATAAGCCCTCATCACCCTCAAACATGATGGAGTACGTGCTGATGTGTTCATCCATATACTGAATGACATCTGTAAAAGCATCCGCGTGTAGATGCATTGTTGCACGCACATCAATTGCTCCCTCAAACATAGGGACGATCTCATCAACCCTATGAAGTAACTCAAGCTTTCCTAGCTGTGCAATAAGTGCGTCAAGAGGTGCCATGTCTATGAGTGATTGGAGGAAATAGAGAGTGTGTGATACAGAAAGGTGTGCGAAATTGAGAGCAAGTGTTAGGAGAGAACGATAATTGTCAATTGATGTAAATGAGTAAAGTATCGTTTATAAATGGGCGACCTTGTTATAAAATTTTTAAAAACTTTTAAAATTTTAAGTACCAAAAAATTTTAAAAAAATGGTATGCGAAAGCAAGAACGTATCCTTCCATCGCAAGGTCATTTCCAATTTACTAGTGGCTCACGCCACAGATGCTTGTGTGACCAACCTTACACTATCACAAAAAAATAAAACTGCACAAGACAATTGAAAAACCTTAATAAGACAGTGAGGCAAAAAAATTGAAATTGTATTTACTTCAATTCAAGATTACATATCCAGTGGTCTGATAGCTACACAGCCAGGGAAAGTAATTTCTCTACAAAGAAAAGATCGTTCCTGCCTTTTGCGCACTACTCTACCATTGATTATCAAAGCAAAATCACCACTCAGTGAGAATCAAAGAACTAAGTAGTCACGTAAGTTGGCAAGGGACCAGTCATCATTCACAGTAACATCTTCTACATCCCCACCTTGCATGGATATATGTAGCACACCCTGTTCTGTAGAGGTTGTGTCGGAGTCTAACGCCTCCCATTCTCCATTTGTAAGCTTCCATCGCCTGTAAGGAAACGCAATGGACAACTGTTGCTTGGCAATATGATAGCGCATCACAACCTTCTCAACAATTACTGATGGTGTCTCCATTGTGTTGAACAACTTTTTTATCCCATGCAGGTGATAAGAAACAAGTCAGAGCTCTCTCCCCCTTTGCAATCCATAAAGTTGGGGTACGATGTGTGTCACTTGTACAGAACAGGTACACAAAGAGGTGTAGAGGTATGAAGCAGGTTATGGTTGCTTTGTGAGATCCATATGTGCACTTCATAGCATTTTGCACCTTGCTTTCGATCTGCAAACAAGCCATGGCCACTGAAGCATTGTCTGGAATTGGCCATTCAATAGATGTGAGAGTTGGCGTAGGTTTTGGAACTAATTTTCCAGTACCATTTGCTATCGTGGGAACCACATATGTATCCTCATAGAAGAAGATGTTTCGTGCAATAAGTTGTGTAGCTGGACACCCTCCAAAGATTAAACTACCAAGCTCCACATGGTATGCTTCAAAGGTTCCTGAAATTGCCTCCATAGGCTCCCACTCACTATAGTTTGAGGGAAAAATATCTACGCACAGGAACCCAAGAACAATCGAAGCAGTGCTCAATATACCATTATTAGCACACAATTGATTTAAAAACAAGAATATAAAGTGGTGAAATAACTTACAATTTGCAGGAAATCGTTGACGTTGGTCATGGTCTGCTAGTTTCAGCTCTGTTGCCTTGTAAACATGTTGGACCTTGGCTAGCTTTTTTCCATCACGATCTTGTTTGAGCTCCAATATCCGCCCTTTCCAATGGTGACTTTGTATATCAACGTATCTCTTTGACACCTTGTGGCTTCCTCTTGTACTAGGCTGCATCGTAATCTAATTCCACTTCTCGTACTGTTTGATGTTCTAGTGCCCATCCTCATCTTGACCACTGCTACAAGAGAGAGAGATTGAATACTGATCGGAGGCCTTCGAGCTCTAGAAGAAGACATCAGATGTATATATTAGAGAGATTATAAACCTTGATGGCAAAGAAAAATAGAATGGTGAGAAAAAAACTTAGACTAGGGAGATGTAAAAAAGAGAAGGAGTTGTAGAGCAAGTTCCAAGGGCTTGGTTGTGCTATTACTGCACTTTGAAAGAGGATATTGGAGGGGGTGAGAGGAGACAATGAGTAAGATTATGAGAGCCAAAGCATTTGCAACTCAAGCTTCCATAGCTTGGCTCCACTGTTACACTCTGTAAAAGGAGGTTGGACAAGGTAGAAGGATGTAAGTGAGAATCAAACTTCCCTAGCTTCTGAGAGGAGGTTGCAGATCAAGCTTCCATAGCTAAGCTCTGCTGTTACACTCTGTAAAAGGAGGTTGGACAAGGAAGATGGATGAAGTAAGGAAATGTAAGTGAGGATCAAACTTCTATAGCTTCTAAGAGGAGGTTGAAGATCAAGCTTCCATAGCTAAGCTCTGCTGTTACACTCTGTAAAAGGAGGTTGGACAAGGAAGAAGGATGAAGGAAGGAAATGTAAGTGAGGATCAAACTTCCATAGCTTCTAAGAGGAGGTTGCAGATCAAGCTTCCATAGCTATAGATCTAGGTTTCTGAGTGAAGAGAGAGGTAGATCAAGAGGTAGATAGCTAAAAGAAGTAGTCTAGAGA
Organism: Cibotium barometz; assembly: GCF_041138505.1. Lineage (NCBI taxonomy): Eukaryota > Viridiplantae > Streptophyta > Polypodiopsida > Cyatheales > Cibotiaceae > Cibotium > Cibotium barometz. Next base: position 28,223,570 of record NC_141048.1, on the reverse strand, counting down.
GTGAAAAACGCCCTGCTATGAGAAAGGGGGAAGAGAGAGCGTTTTGGAGGGAACGTGGGAGAGAGGGATAGTGGAAAGTGAAGGGGAATGTGCATTGAATGCATGGGAACTCGTTTTTGGGCCTCTATCACTTTAGAGACCTTAGTTAATGATGGCTGCAGGCTGCTGCAGGCTGCAGCTATCCTTTTCTATAAAAAATAGGGGAAAAATGCATATACGTTTTAAATTTTTGAGTTTTAGTTGATTTTAAAAATTTAAAAAGAGCCTATTTAGCCTATTATTCTAAGTTTAACCACTACCTTCTAGGCTCTTACAAACCATTGGTTTCAGTACACATGTAATCTCCCTATTTGTCTATTTCTTAATCACCTCCATTAGGCAATGGCAAATTAAAGAGCCCAAAAAGACTCCATTGAGTTCCTAATATGATAGGCCACTGCATGACCTTCCTGCATGAGTGCACCTCCCAGGGCAAAACCACTGGCATCAGTTACTACCTCAAAGGGTAGAGAGAAATCTGGCAATTTCAGAATGGGATTGGTTACCAAGGCCGTCTTCAGCTTATCAAAAGCGCTCTAACACCTGGTAGACCATTGAAACAGAATATTCTTCTTGAGACAGGGGGAAGCTATGAGAGCATACTTAGGTATAAAAATTCTATACCAACCAGTTAGTCCCAAGAATCCTCTGACTTCTTTCACTGTCTTTGGTTCAGGCTAATCTATGACTCCTTGGACTTTTGCAAAATCTGGAGAAATACCGTCTTTGGATACCAGAAAGCCCAAGTATTCAACATGGTCGACAGAGAAAGTGTATTTGCTCTTTTTAGCAAAGAGTTGGTGCTTCCATAGAATCTCAAGAACTTTTCAGACGTGAGCTTCATGGTCAGCTGCATTCTTTGAGTAAATCACAATATCATCAAAGAAAACAAGAACAGAATCATCCAAGTATTCTCTGAGAATTTCGTGAATTAGGCGATTGAATGTAGCTAGGGAATTTGTCAATCCAAACGGCATGACTGTAAATTCATAGTGCCCATACTGAGTATTGATGGCTGTCTTTGGGATATCTTGCTCATTAATCCTGATCTGATAATACTCTGATTTGAGATCTATCTTTGTGAAGATATGGGCTCCACTAAGCCTATCCAGAAGCTCATCAATTCTTGGGATAGGATACTTATTCTTAATTGTCAGCTGATTGAGACCTGTGTAATCCACATAGAGTCTTAGCGTTCCATCTTTCTTTTTCTGAAAGAGAACTGGCGCTCCCCAAGGTGAAACACTAGGTCTTACAAACCCTTGTTCTAATAGCTGCTTAAGTTGTTCTAACAGCTGCTTAAGTTGTTCCTTGAGTTCAATGGCTTTAGGGATTGGCATCTTCTATGTGCGCTGGGCTATACTGTCTGAGCTCCAGGGGTCAATTCTATCACATGATCTACTTCCCGAATCGGAGGCATCTTTGTTAACTCTGCTAGGAATAAATCATCATATTCACTTAACCATTCTGGTTCTTTAGCTTTTAACTTAGTGTCTACTGGATTCATTTTGACAACATAAATGAGTTGCTTCTTTCTTAGTCCTTTCAGTAACTTAGAAGCTTTTACTAATTTGCAGACTTGGGGATCCTGAAATTCCAGTTCCTTGAAATTTGTTTCCGTGAAGGTCACGGAAGGAAATGGTCCCACTGTGATAGTGAATGTTGGCTTGATTTTTATGGAGCCAATCCATTCCAAGGATCCCATCAAAAACTCCCAAAGGCAGGACTCTGAACTGACAGTCAGTTATATTCCCATCTAGATTGAACTGAATACGATCTGTTGAGTGAAAAGGATCTTCCCACTGGCCAATTCAACTGGTTTCCCTGATTTCTGATCTAAGACTAGCTTATGCAAGCATCCAGGGGAAATAAATGAATGAGTACTGCTGTCTGAATCAATCAAAAGTTTGAATGACTTATCCTTATACTCAGCTGGAGTATGGATGACTTATCCTTATACTCAGCTGGAGTATGGATGACTTACCCTTATACTCAGCTGGAGTATGGATGACTGATAATTGACGGTTTGGCCCTTGGTTTTAAATTGTGGCATAAATCTGGCCTTTTTGCTCTTCCACTACTTCTGCTATTGTAACTGCTCTGGTTGCTATGCAGACTGGGGCGGAACTCTTTCTCTTTGGTTACCCCAGTTGTGGGAGGGAGTTTTGAGATTACTCTGTAGAGAGGTAGATGGCTGAGCTGGTCCTACTGAATCTGGCCATCAGCTGCTCTTTATCCAAAAGTGGAGAATATTTCAGGAAAAGGGCCAATGCCTGATGGTACTCTTCAATTGTCCGGCTATCCTTCGTCAATTCCAAGAACTCGTTCATTTTGGTTTCAAGGAAGCCCGAAGGATAGAACCTTTTCTTGAGGTATGCTTTTAAGGTCTGACCAGGTCTGGGTATTTTGGTTGAGACGGTTTGTCTTGCAATGGTTCCTCCATGCCGTTTCCACAATATTTAATCTGGCGAGAGCCATCTTGCTCTTCTCATTGTAACCGGTTACATCAAAGTACTCTTCCATGGCATCAATCCAATTTTCCACTGTTTCTCCTAGCTCTTCCCCTTCACCCTTAAGTGGACCAGGTTGGGATCGGTGCAAGGCTTTACGAACGTCTGGATCTAACTCTTCATCATCAATAAGAGGATCCAGTTGCCTAGCATGGGCCGCGCGCCTCATGATTCTGACAAAATAAGATTTTTGTCAACTTAACTTTGGCATCAGATTTATGTTTTTTTTAAAGATTTATTTCTTAAACAATAATTATTCCATCATAATTCTTAAAAACAAAAGTTTTTGATATATACATAGAGCATCTCGGCTCCAAAAGTCACTGCCTCAATCGTGTACGCATAAAAAGGCAGTACTGCGATGGAGACATGATATGATATACATGATCCATCACTGATAAGGGCACTGTAATTCTACTTCTGGGGATAAAGTGACTCAGAAGTCTGAAAATTTGGCGAGAATTTCTAAAATTCCAGGGCAAATGATTAAAGAGTTGAACATAATGAACAACTCCTAGCCTTATCAAGATCATGGCTAGGGAGATATTTTGCCTGAGTCTTTGAAGCTGATTGGTATTGACATTAATACATCTCCCTCTAGAGAACCACATGTGTTGATGTTGCTCTATAGGATCAGGGAAGTATAAATCCTCAAAGTGACAAGTGAGCCTCACTTTGCTTTCTTGGGTTGTAGCAGAGTTGATGAGATGATCGAAGGCAAAGGTGATCATATCCTGACCTCTGGGAAAGTCCAGGAATGCTAGACAGATTTGGGGTATCTATCTAAAAATCCAATTCAATTTATGAGTTTTCAATTTGTGAAATTATTTCAAACATAATCTTAGCAAGTGAAAACATTTTTTCCCCAAATTTACTTTAAAAATTTAAACAATTTCTGTTGCCGTTTCATAAGTTGACAATAGCGCTCTGATACCACCTGTGAGCTCCCACTGTCTCCTCTGCACATCGGATTCCCGGTTGGTAGCAATGGAAGTAGTTCCTCTTGTGCAGGGCAAGGTTTCCCACTCGGGGCCTCGCCCTCGAATGTTTGGGCACGAGACTAAACTGGTGGTCATTCCAAAACCGAAACCGAGAAAATTTTCCTTGCTCGAAAAACGGGGACGATTCCACCTTTTTGAATTTCTTAACGAATTTTCTAACGGGGTCAAGAGACTAAACTAACCTTCATCTGATTAAACTAGATAGAAGGAAAACTACTACAGACTTAAAGAAATCAACACTTTTTTCCTAATTGAATCACGCACAGCCGCCGTTGATCTATTCATTTGAGAAGTCTTCAGGATTTTATTTAACTACTCGAGTTCTAAGCGTATTCCTATCAATCAACTTTATTATTAAAACTCTACTGATTCTAGCCATCCGGCCCATGGGTTAGCCACCGCGCCCAACCACTGGAATTGGTAAAACCAGACAAGTAGTCACCCACCCATAATTGAATGCCTTTCTTAACTTTTACTTTAGAATACAGATACGCACACACTCCTCTTTAAAACTTTAACTTATAAAACAATCCATTGACAAACAATTACTGGTTAAAGATGTCATAACTCAAAATTTCCTTCCAATTCTTGTTTCTCAACAAAAACAGTATCACTCTGGACTCTTCGTTGTTGAGACCAGCTAGTCAGCCAACGAGATCTAGTAATAGATTACAATAAACATTGATCCATCATACAATATCTTCTTGGACATACGCATGGGTGTCCTTTTGGTAGCACTGCGAGCCCGTGCAGCGCCTGGTCAGAACCCTCCAGGATCCTCCTTAGGTGTCTTGGCACTTCACTCAGGGACCGCTTCGTCGGCCCTCATTCAGCGTACTGAAAGTGTACCATTTTAACCATACCGAGGCTGGTCAAGACCTGGGCAGGCTGTCCTTTAAACACTCCCCACCACAGCTGTTACAACCGAACTTCCCTTAGAAAAACACATATACCAAATGCTCCCTCAAGCATTCTTGCATAAGACAGTCCTTTAAGAAAACAGGGTTTCTATGCAAGTTTTCGGTTTTGATTTTTTTTTGAATACAATGAGTATATCTTAAATCCGCATCCCCAAAACTTCTTGATCGTAGGTCTGAATTCCAAAATAGAATTCCTCAAATTCTGAAACCTTGATCCTCAGATCAATTCAAAGGGTCTCAACTTAGTTTCAAATTTGGTGGGTGACTTGAGTGTATTTTCTTGAACTGGTCACATCGTCTTTCCTTGAAACTGACGAAGAGTTTGGTCTTGGTCAAAGTCTGATTCTGGGTTCGAGACTGGCAAGGTTCTTCCTGAACTACTTTTCTCGAAAGGGGGGGTGATATTTCAATTACTATTTTACTGAATTTCATTCATTGAATATTCACTTAACTGATTTCTAAACTAATCATCACGAATTCTTATGAGGAATAAATTAATCATTTATCTGAATTTTTGACTTCGATAGATTTTTTGAATTTTCTCATTATCATCCGAGTGAATATGAAACGATAGAAATTTCTCTCTTAGAGTATTTACTTATTCATTTATCAAATACTCGTAGAATTTAAACATAGAATTAAAGAGAAATCTAATTTTGATATAAAAACTCTTTATGCATCTATTTATGCATAAAGTCCAACTTTATTAGAAATAACACCTTTATATAAAAGAAAATCCTTTTATGCATCTATTCATGCATAAAATAAATTTAATAGGAATAACACTTTTAAAATAAAAAGAATTTATGTTATGCATCCTTCCATGCATAAATATTGAATTCAATGAAAATAATACTTTTATAAAAAAAAATTCTTTTATGCATCTTTCCATGCATAAAAATTAAATCTAATGAAAAAAAACACTTTTATAATAAAAATATCTTTTATGCATCTTTCCATCCATAGAAATTCAATCTAATGAAAATAACACTTTTATAATAAAAATTTCTTTTATGCATCTTTCCATGCATAGAAATTAAATCTAATGAGAATAACAATTTTATAATTAAAAAATTCTTTCATGCATCTTTTCATGTATGTGATTTAAATATAATGAAAGTAACACTTTTATGATTAAAAAAATATCCAATATGCATCTTTCTATGCATAGAATTTAAATCTAATGAAAGTAACACTTTTATAATAAAAAATATCCAATATGCATCTTTCTATGTATAGAATTTAAATCTAATGAAAATAACACTTTTATAATAAAAAATATCCTATATGCATCTTTCTATGCAGAGAATTTAAATCTAATGAAAATAACACCTTTATAATAAAAAAAATATCCAATATGCATCTTTCTATGCATAGAAATTGAATCTAATGAAAATAACACTTTTATAATAAAAAATATCCAATATGCATCTTTCTATGCATAGAAATTGAATCTAATGAGAATAACACTTTTATGTAAAAGAAATCCTTTTATGCATCTATTTATGCATAAAATAGGAATAACACTTTTAAAATAAAAAGAATTTCTTTTAGAATGCACAAATGGTGGGGATTATTCTTTTTGAATAACATAAAGATAAAACTTATTTCCACAAAATATAAGAAAATTTTGCCATAACCTCCTTTGTATGGCTGACCACTTCTCAATTTTTACATTTTAAATTTACTTTAAAATTTATCCCAAGATGAATTAAAGCACTCTAATCTAAGCAATTTTCACTTCTAAAGAGTAATCAATAGGAAAAGTTTAACTTAATTTATTTGTTTCTTATTGAGGATAAAGCAAGGCTGAAATTCTTAATGAAGAGAAGGGGGAAGCCTTTTCATCAAGGCTTAACATCCATAATGTCATGAGAATATATTTTAAGTCCTCTTTAAGAATATTATTTTTCCCTCTTGAGTAATTTGGGGACGCCTAGGTTACTCTTGCGTCATGCCGACTAGGTTAATATCGTGGGTGACACCACTATAAATATTAATACGTGCGGTATATGACGTATGCTTGGGGCTGTCTATGATTATTGCAGTTAGGTTTGTATGATGGAAAAGTGATTCCTGGGGTACATACGCCTGGTAGTCATGAGTTGGTTATGGTTTGTGCCTATTTAATATTTGTGAGATTAATTTAATTATTAATTGAGCTTATATTTTAAGGTGATGAAGATTATGAGGATTGATGAATAATGTCGAGGAGAATGTTTCTTATGAGCATCATATTTATTTTTACAAGCGTAGCTTGTAACCTTAGTAGTTGATTTTTTCCATTTTGATACATTGGAAAAAATACATTTATAATGTTGAATTTATTAAAGCCTAAAGGCTTTACCCTAGCCCCAATTTTCAGGACACTCTTGAGTGTCCTTTTTTGGGGGTTGCGAAAAAAAATCAAACTCCTAATGTAGGCTTTAAAAACCAAAATGCTTCATTGGGCATGTAGAACATAACCCTATGCTTATGTAAAAAATGCGCCTAAACATATAAAATGCCTTTTTATTTGGAAGTACATAAGCAACAAAGTAGCATATGTCTTGAAAATGAACATTTTTTAGGATTTTTCAGGATTTTTCCAAATATGCAAGCATCATTCTCTCAAAAAAAAATCCAATGATATCAATAGCATTTTTCCCAAGATATTTTGATAGCATACATCAGTCCAAGGAGGTAGAAGTTCATCAAAAAAATCATTTTCCTTTCCTAGAAATTTTTCCAAAAAAGTTGTATAAAATCAGCAAAAGTAACGCGTATTATCAAAACTCAATCACGCCACTAAAAACAATTGTAGCCCTATCAATGAGAATGTTGATTATTGGTTTTCATGCTTGAGATGAGATAAATAAGCCATAATTTGATGTGTATGACACTAACTTAGCCTCCACTTAAGTAGGTTCTTATTGCCTAGTTCTAAAAAAACTGTAAAAAATAAAAATACAAAATTTGATCATCTTTTTTCAAAAACTAATCATAACTATGCTTGCACAAGTAGTCTACACCTATAGTTACAACAAATAATGCACTTACACAGCTTTTCCCTTTGATGAAAATCAAAATTAGGCTCATAATTAGACATTTTACGTATTAAAAACAGGTTGCGCAAATAGCCATGTATGAGAAGAGGCCCAAAAAGTGGCTCTAAAGTTTTGGAAAATTCAAAACAAAGTAGTATTTACCCTATATAACATGGGTGCACCTCAAGTTTTACATTATTAGCTTGCACATGGAAGGAGAAAAATTCATGCTCCACCCGTATAAAAAACATCATTTCAATATTAGCGAGTCAAAAATTTATCTAGTTGTTTGATGATTCCAAGATTTAGTTTACATCATGGGCTTTCCATCAAGCCAAGTTTCATGATCAAACTATGTCCCTTCTAAAAGTTATGTACAAATTACTACTATTTTGAAAACAGCAAAAATCATGCGTTTTATCAGCATGTGTCTAAGAAAATTAAAATATTGCCTTGCAAAAGCTAAGAAAAGTGTAATTTAAAAAATCTCAAATTTTTTTGGGTCTTGAGGAACATCTCTGGATGTTAAGCATTTCAAAACTCTTAATAGATTGCCCACAAAAATTCAAGAAAAATGCTAACTTTCAGGACACTTTAGTGTCCAATTACAGAACTAGTGTTAATTAAATTTCACTTTTTCCATTCCCTAGGTGGTCAACATCAACTCTCTACCTAACGTTTCACACCATTCAAATACAATTTTTGTAGGAAAACCAAGGTTTTCAATTTTCAGATTTTTGGGTGCAGAAAATTGATTTTTCAAGACTCAAAGAGGCTTAAAAAGGCCAAATAAATGCCAGAAAATTCCAAAATATTTTCTGGGAAAATTTCTAAAAATTCTAAAAATTTATTACAGAGGTTTGGCTAAGTTTTCAGAATTGTTTGAGCAATGTTCAAGGTGTAGAAAATTATTTCTTCAGCATTTCAACTAGCCCAAGTCTCCTAAATCACTCAGAATTGCTCGAGACTTGTGCGAAACAAAGGGAATTAGACCCAACCATTGAACCAAAGTCTTTGTTCAGTTTCAACACTAATCGAATTGCGAGAGAATTGAGATAAGTACAATCATTTATTTTATTTACATACATCAAATAATATCAATTTTACTTATTTACATTGTTTGCATGAGCACTATGGCAAATTTTCCTATTTTACCTTCAAGTCAAGAGCAACTCCAATCTCTACAACAACAAATTATAGAAGAGAGAGAGATGCGAATAAAATTGGAGCGACAGCTCACGAGTCGAAGGTGTAAGTGTGACTCTTTGCCATCTTATGATGATGACGAAGACGACACTATCCAAAGAGCTGTCAATGCTACACTTCAAGCACAAAATTCACGGAAAGATTCTAAAATCAGTCGTAAAGCTTTTTCATTTCAGAATTATGATGGCAAGAAAGATGCGAGTCAAGTCCTTTTGGCATGGCTTAGTCAATTGGATTTTCGGGGGAGAAATTTTTCCAGAAGGACAAGATTAAATGTGCGGCTAATCACATGGTGGATAGCGGAGCTTTATGGTGGAGTGTCATCAAGCAAGGACGTGACAAACCGGATTCATGGAAAAGGTTTCAAAGGCTAGTGAAAAGGCATTTCTTACCTTCATAATTTAAAACTAAAGCTAGGCATCAATGGGATACATTGCATCAACTTGAAAAAGAAAGCATGTCTCAGTATGTGGAGAAGTTTTGGAATACATTACTACAGGTACAGGTTGTGGAGAAAGTCAATGAGAAGGACCAAAAGAGGAAATTCATTTCGGGCCTTAAGTCTACAATTTTAGGGCCGATGTGAATATGTTTAGACCTCATTCACTTTCTATAGCTATATCTTTGGCAATAAATTTCGAACGCAAAAATAGTTTTCCTAGAGAGGCCAAGTCATTTGAGAGTAACCACTCTAAACCTTTTTCTAAACCTTTTCATGCTTCAAGAAATTTTCATAAGCCAAGGTTTGACAAAGGCAAGGAGATGGTCAAAGGCCAATCAAATTCAAACAAAGTCAACGGTGGCAAGCCCAAAGGTCCTTCAATCAAATGCATTAGGAAAATTCTGGACTCAAAAGAGGGCTGTTTCAACAATAATATAATAATAGACACATAGATTGAGTGACATGTAATCTACGAACGAGACTCACCGGTGGTGGGACCTCTGTACAAACCCACCCAAAACGTGGAGAAACTCTTATCTTCATGAAATATTAAAAAAAACCATCACCTTGTCTTAAAATATTTAAAACCGTTTTTTTGTCAGAAACTATTACAATAAAAGAATGTTTTCCACATTCCTGTGTTAGACGTGGAGCACTAAAAAATTCTTTCCACCACCCCTAGAACTAATGAAGCTTGAATGCTTGGAATAGATAGATACACATTCTCCCGGTTATTCCCTCAACTTGGTTCCACTTTTGAATCTTGAAACATCTTTGGCGCCCAAAAAGAACACACCGTCCCTCATTTCATCCTCCCTCCTTGATCCACAAAAGCGGTTAGCCCAGTCATCCACTTTCTGCTACTTCTTCTTTCTCATACGTCTGTTATTCTATCATGGCACCCGAAAGTGGACTGAAACGAGCAAGGAGCAGTATCTCATCTGTTGTGTTGTATAACATAAAAGACGAGAACGAAGAATGGATTCCCCAAGTATACAGGAAGTACTCTTGGGTCACTATGCAGCCAGGAAAACAAGGCCACTACCGAGTGAAGGGAAAGGCATCTGAAGACTTGGCCAAACATTGGAAAGGAAGGATCCTTGACTTTAAGATGGCACCAGGAGGGAAAACTGTCAAAGAAGTGTTGATCCAGCATGTATTCATGCAAAAAGAGATCAACGTGGGACCATTGGAAGGACTTCCAAGACACAGACCACATTGTAAGTGCTTGTGTTTTGTATTTCAATGTTGCAAATAAGGTGATTGATATACATTTTTCTGCCTTGCACAGATTTGTACCCATCCAATCTTCAGGAGTGGGAGCCTGCACAATGCTTGACGGGGTTCTTGAATGTCGTACATGGTGAGGTGGGGGAACTTCAATATGAAGGTCGTGCACCAAGTGATCTCGCAAGAAGTAGAACATATTTCTATGACTCATTTTATACCTTGCCCACTCAATCGAGTCGACATGGAAAGTTGGAACGTATTCCGTTGCCCGCACTTGATAGTCCGGAGTGGCCATTGCTTGACACAGAAGTGATAGAGTCATACAGGACCAAAATGTTTAATGATATTAAATGTGCTATGAAGCCTAGCATTGGTGCAAGAAATGTGCACTTAAGTTTGTTTGTTCCAATTGCATGCTTTGTTCATTTATTTTCTGATTGTAAACAATTGAGAAAAACTAGAACAACTTTTGTGTGCAAAGATGTAGATGAAGCCTGGCTTGATCATTTGTTTGACAAAGGTTGGAGAGTGAAATCATCAAAGGGAGATGATTTGATCGAATGTCGATTGAACACCTCCGACATTGCATTTCGGTGAGTGTTAAAACATTAAAATGTATTTTTGTGAAACAGTTACAACGCTTATTTGATTATACTCGAAAAATTATCCTAATGATATTTTGGAATCAGATACTATATTGCCAGGCAACATCTGTGCATGTCATTTACTTATAGAAGGTGGCGATGGATCAACAACAACTGGGAAAGCATGGACCAAGATACAAGAGATGGCAGCCACTCTTGCTTGATAGATATAGTTATGATTCGACAGGGTCACCCATCTTTGACATTGGAAGTGGAAGAGAATTGGACTCTCGAATATGTTAGGAAGGAATTAGAAGTAGCTATTCAGAATCCTCCAGATCAATTTTGCTTCAAGCTCGATGGTCGGAAGCTAAGTAAAAGAAGAGAGCATCAGATCATTTGTAAAGATGTTGCAGCCCCACATGAATTGGAGGCACTAGAAGATATATGATGTGACCATGTATACGGTGACAATGTATTTTCCATATGCAATAAACTTATGTATTCAGAACATTGCTTTTGTAATGCTTTATTGTTTAAAACAATGTAATGAAGGCAAGAATTCCCCAATTGAATTTTTATGTACACAAAAAAAGGCTTAAAGTAAGAAAGCAAGCAGTGAAGGAACACAGTAGCAAATTTGATCCTCTGATTTTCAAATGATAAGTGTATTTACATTTGATGTTCTCCCTCCAATACATGTATAGCTGCATATTTACAAACGTACATTTGTTGGAAGAAGGAAAAAACTATTTATGGCTGGAACCCATAGGTATCGGCTTCAGGATGGAGCCAGGGCTCTTCTCCCAAGTATGGAGCCCATGTAAGAGGCTCAGGGGGGCCTATCCCCCCTCGTGGATTGGGCGGGATGAAGTCCACTGGCCCGTCTGGAGGCATAACTTCAGCGACCTCGATCAATTTCGCAATCGTTTCCTCCCTAAACGTTTGGACGTCTAGGTCCACGTAGCGAGACATTGATGGAAACTGCCATCACAATTCATCAAGGCATAAATAAGATCAACATGACAATATATAAGAAGATAAACAAGAGCACAAATGCGTATGGGAGCTGAAAATGCTTACATCCTCTGAAGGGAGCTGAAAAATGCTTCGTAGTAGCAGCAACATTGCATTAAGTGCAACCCTCCACCCACAGCTGTAGCCATCTTCTTGTTTGGGGACACTAACCCTACGGATGGTCGATCGATCCAGGGTGTCGATGTCCATGCTGAGGCTCTCGTAAGCTGCCATTAGTTTCCTGACTCCACTGTAAACAGAGACCAATCATTATCCTGATCAATCCGGACTTCTAACTCAAACAATAATATGTATCTTAATGATTTTTACTTACAGCAAAACATTTCCATGGACACCAGATGTCGAATTTGCAAGGTAAATGACATTTTCTTGCACGTCGACTAGTAGAAGACTCCAATGGGAACTGCACAATAGAATTCTATTAGTTTCAATCCAAAGGAAGCACTATATAACTCGTGTACGGTGATTCCTATAAACATCATGCGAGAGAGAGAGAGAGAGAGAGAGAGAGAGAGAGAGAGAGAGAGAGAGAGAGAGAGAGAGAGAAACTCACTTTTCATGATATGCCAAAAAAAATACTCGGGCATCGTCCAGCTGGACCTCCCGAAACCAGTTCAGCACATCGAGGTACGGAACTGACTCTACTAGCAACAGTGTTGAGACCAGTGAATCAATCTGGAACACTCGTTGCTGTACATCCTCGGGCAATAGCGAAATAACAAAACTTCACAAGGAAACATATCAAGAGTGAGGCATCAACTTTAAGAGCCAAGAATGAAAAATTGTGGGAGGACAGAGAAAAGAGTATACCTTAAAACACATCTGAGCACTTTGTCGTTGACTTCAGTTTTGGGATCAAACAAAATGTTGATTTCTTCAGCATGAATCGGGAAATAACATCTATGCCCTCTAATATTAAAGGGTACATAGAACTCCGGCAACAAAAATTGCAGCGCCTCCCGATTCATGGCGTGGAGTGCGCGAACATTTTCCCTTTTTGTTTGCAATGCAAGCATTGCAGCTTGATGTTCCCTTTGAGCGCTTGTCATTAAATTTGCCCGAGTCTGATGCGCATGATCTGGACCTCCCTCGGTCACCTCTTCAATTCTCACTTTTTGTACAGGCCGGACATCCAAAATTTGTAACATTCGTTCATCAGTAAACGTAACTGGTCTAAGTAACTTATCGTATCTGAAACGAAGGGCCATTAGGCTGAAAAAATCTTTGTTCATTACTGTCACCCTGTGTGCGTGGGCAGCAAGAACGTAACTATCCAAAAAAAATTCGATCATCCAATCTTCTGTGGCCTCTTGCAAGCAAAACAAGGCCGATGCCTTCCACCTAAACAAAATTCCATTCTGCTCACAAATTCTCCTGGCAAGCCTCTGGAATGGCAATCTGGGAATAGCAGCTGTCGGGTGCTTCATAAACTTTTTGATTTCTCGCAGGGCTGACGAATGCTCTGCGAAACGCCTTAGTCTAGGCTGCGTTTTGGACAATCGGGAAGGACTGCTTGATTTTCTTGATCTTGAGGCTTTCAGAACGCCCATCTTCTTCCCAGTAGATGAGGGAGCTGCACTGTCAATGGGTCTAGCTGTATGCCTTACACGAGCCATCTGAAAACGCAAGAAAAAGCAAAAAACTTTGCTATTCAGTAGTACACGATTAACAATTCACCATAAAGCGAGAGAGGGTGGCCAAGAAAACAATATGCACTTCCTCGCGTTATGGTGAATCCATTCACCATAACGCGAGATGAAGGCCCACAGAAACACAATAATCCTTCTCGCATTATGGTGAATTCATTGACACCAATAAGAGGCGGATTATCGTGCATCCTTTGAGCTTTGATCTTGCGTTATAGTGATTTGATTCACTATAACGCGAGAGTAAGAGCCAGTCAAAGCAAAACAATCCTCCTCGCGTTATAGTGAATCGATCTACTACAATGGGAGGAGGGTTCTCCCGAATCTCTTACCATTCCGTCTTGCATTTTGGTGATTCGATTCACCATAACACATAGAGCAGTATTGAGATTCTAATGACTCGTCGTCTGCTTTACGGTGAATCGAATCACCATGACAGAGGGCAAACAGTCGAAGAGAAAACAATGGCAGAGGGCAAACAGTCGAAGGAAAAACAAAACAATCAAGTATTATACAAGAAACTCACAAAACAATCAAGTAATACACTTTCATCACATTCTATGAGTGGGAATGGATGGAGACTGTCGTGTAGGAGGTGAATTAATTGACACCAATAAGAGGTGGATTATCGTGAATCCTTTGCCCCTTGGTCATGCGTTATGGTGAATCAATTCACCATAACGCGAGTCTAAGGGCCAGTCAAAGCAAAACAATCCTCCTCGCGTTATAGTGAATCGATTTTCGCGAATCTCTTACGTTTGCCTTCTGCCATGGTGATTCGATCCACCATAAGACATGGAGCTTATTGAGATTCTAATGGCCCGTCGTGTGCTTTAAGGTGAATCGAATCACCACGGCAGAAGGCAAACAGTCAAAGAAAAAACAAAACAAACAAGCAATATACAAGAAACTTACAAAACAATCAAGTATTATACAAGAACTTACATTTCTTGCGTGTGAATGGATGGAGACTGTCGTGCAGGAGTTGGAAAGTCGGTTCAGTACTGTGGCGGTAGTCGGAAGTCACCTGGAGGCAAGCAGGAGGACGGACAAGGCAAAATCGATAAGAGGACGAAAAGGTGGCGTGATTAACGGCTTTGATTAGTCTTTAGAGCGAACACACGTGCTGGCGGGCTGCCAGGGCGACTAGGCGACGCTGACGTGCCGTATAGCATTAAAAAGGGCTTTGATTAAACTTTATAGCTTGTACACGTGCTAGGTACACGGCGGGATGCCACGTGGCATTCATGGAATGGCGGGTGAAAACGCGGCGCTGACGTGTCGCGTAGCATTAAAAACGGATTTTCTAGGATACTCATCTCATTTATTGCCTCTCTTGGAGTTCGTATTCTCATTTATCTCCCCACCAACGGCCTTCATCTCTATCAACGACTGACTATCTCCTCCAACCCTCCTTCATCGATCATCCTCCTGTATCCAACGTCAAAGACAAACCTCCAACCTCCTTCATCTCCATCTCCTGCGACGATTGTATACAATTTGTTTTCTTGGTATTTTTATCTCCTTTGTGCTTTTTTCTTCTTTTGTTATTTCGTTGTTTTGGTTTCAGTCGTGGAGAACTTCTTGCTTTGTCTTTTCATCGCGTTAAGGTGAATTGAAAACCTATGACTC
This sequence comes from Cibotium barometz, assembly GCF_041138505.1. NCBI lineage: Eukaryota > Viridiplantae > Streptophyta > Polypodiopsida > Cyatheales > Cibotiaceae > Cibotium > Cibotium barometz. The sequence continues at coordinate 28,208,296 of NC_141048.1, read as the reverse complement.
CTCGCCTTATGGTGAATTGACTGCGAAGAAGAGTATTTTAATTCGTTTGACACCTCCTCTCTCAGTATGGGTACTGGAGAACTATCTTTATTTTTAATTCACCATAACGTTAGAGGCGTTGCCAAAGGATGATAAAGTCGTCATGTTGCGGTGAATCAATTCACCATAACGCGAGCGAAGGTCCCATAGGAAGCACAATATTCCTCCTCGCATTATGGTGAATCGATTCACCATAACGCGAGAAGAGGTCCTTGACTTAGCTGCAATTTTATTTGCGTTAGGGAAAATAGATTCACTACAACGCAAGGAGGAATACCTGGATTCCTCTGGCATCTCCTCTCGCGTTATGTTGAATCCATTTACACCACACAGAGATTTGTTGTTTAAGATCGACTGTCTCTTGATTCATTGCCTGAACTAATATTTTCCATGTCTTTTCTACAGACTTGAATTCAGCCATGGCGCAAGTTCAAGTTGAATTTGATGTGGACGAAGAGATTAAAGAAACACTTGCAACTCTATTATATGACTTTCTCTACAAATGTCGACATCATGATTTGCACCCTGCAATTTCGTTGATGTTCAATTGCGATTTTTCTCTTGAGGATACATTGTCTAGCCATCATGGATACTTCGAAGAGGCAAAGCAAGAGTTTGACGAGCTCACAAATGAAGAACCAATGATGATTGATGGGAAAAGTCACATTCATTTTAATCTCAAGGTGTCGCCGGAGAAGAAGCAGAGGTTAAACAGGGATTGGCACAAGGTGCCATGTGATAAGAAGAGAGCCTTGCTATGCCCTTTTCACAAAAGAAAATGCCGCTTGATGGAATACTCCTACGCCTTCTTATGCTTCTTGCACATGAACGTGCAATTAACAGATGAAGAATGTACAGAGCCGCCTGCAAAAATTGAAAGTGAAGACACGATTTCTCGTCAGGCTAGTCCCACCGTTGAGGATGCTGCTGAAGAGGAGGACACTCCTCATGTCATTGAGGAGTTCAATGTTGAAGAAGAGAGGAAGCTCAGTTCGGTGGTTGATATTGAGGCAGTTAGAGAACAAAACAGTGATGTAGGTCAGCTTGTGATTGAATCAGATGACTCCTCTCCCATTCCAACGCCATTACTCCCCTCCTACCAAGTAGGAGATTCAGAGTATATATTGCTGACAGACATACAACGTGTATTTAACTTAAGGGAGGATCATTGCATAGCTTTCATAGCCCAGAATCTGGAGGTCGATGACAATTTTGTAGATGATGATGGGATAGACAAGTACCTACTAGTGGATAGCCATGTGAAAGACACCGAGTTCCTTTCTGCTGCAGCAACACTAAATATGATCTATGCTGATGCCCTTAGATATGAAGGAAAAGATGCCACAGAGGAAGAGCTACAAGAAGCAAGGGACAGACTGAATATCACCAACATGGGAGGGTGTAGGGATGTGCCAAATAAGTCAGCAGAAACCGTTCCTAGTTCGAGCACTAATTTATGGCAAGACGCCTTGCTTGAAGCAGATGAGAACCAAGAGGTTAGTTTTTTTTTGTTGTGGATTTGGCTTTATCAACTTTGTCCTGAAATGTTTGGTGATGTTGTTTCTGGCTAATGCTCCTTTATTTTTTCAGTTGGAAATATATGAAGACACATTCCTCAAACGTGCTTCAGGCAAGCGTATGGCGGGATTGGGCCACGATTCGACACTAGGAACATATATACACCGCCTAAAATTCCCTCAAATTGTGATATTTCACGCTAGCTACTCCAAGGACAACGCCAGTTTTCCTCTGATGGCGATAAAGACTTTATCCAGGTATTTAGGTGGCTACCACGTAAGGCTGAATGCAAACAAGGCAATACTTCTGGAGCGACAAGCAGCTGTTTGAATTTTTGGAGAGGGACCTGGAGTATATTCGTTAAGATGTAAATATTATTTAACATATGCTGCTTACGGGTTGGCATGTGGAATCACAGATCCTAATCTGTTGAGTGATTGCGGGAAGAAGCATCTTCTTAGAACAACAAGGCCAAAGGTCCCTCTTGTGCCATTGATAGAGGATGAAGAAGATGATGCAGAAACGTCAACAAAAAAGGCTCGACTGGGGGAAGTCTCTGTTCCAGATTAACAAATTTAGATTGTTCCAGTTGCTAAGAAGTTTCATCATATTTCTCAATACTCTTCTTGTTTACCATTGCAAACTATGAAATGTATATATATTGGAAACATTTATATGGGACATAGATGAAAGCTCTTGTTCTTTTAAAATCTTTCACAGTTACATCATTGTTTTACAATATATATTTCAATGATCAATTTTCTTCCACACTCTGCCCTGTCTTTGTCGTTGTCTTAGCCATTCAGCATGATTCTGCTTTCCCTGTGAGGAGACATATATTGAACGTCTCCGTTCAGCCTGAACCTTTCTTATTGCACATGACACAGCTGATTCAGCATGTTTGATCTTCACACTAGCCCTCACTTGAATCCGCCTATACCACCACTGACATAGTTGCTTCATGGGATTACTTTTCTTTATTCCTCCTCCATGTTGAGTGGCCCTTTGATAGGCACAACGTGCTTGCCAATGAGATCTTTCCATGCCTTGGGTAGACCAAATCCCAAGGCTTCCAAACTCTTCCGCAAAAAAGGTTCCATGTGCATGCAAAATGTGCTACAAATGCTCAACAACAACAAGACATTTAGTATCGTACAATATTTTTTGAACAACAAAAAATACTCAAAGCTGTAGGTTTTCAAGTAATAACCATGTATTGTGTCAAGTTTGTCGCACCCCATGCCTTTTCATAGCTAGTGTAGAACTCTGTCACAACTGCCTCAAATTTCTCAACATCCCCATCTTCAAACCTTGCTTTTTGCAACAAAGGTGCTAGGCGATCAAGTGCCAACCACGCTTTGGCCTTTGCCACCCTTGCTTGTCCTGAAGAGCCTCGGTCAGGTACAGCTGCATGAAGCTTCCTCCACACCTCAAAATCTGTACCCAGATGACCTCTCTAGGTATGATTAGATAAGAACTTTCTGGCTTTTGCACCTCCAAAACATGGTTTGCTAGGAACATTTCCGGTCTTCCCTGATCTTCTCAAGTCCTTCTCAATCTTCACTTGACAACAATGTAAACCTGCATCTGAAAGCACTTGCTCTATTTTTTTAATAGTTCTTTCACTCTCTACTGCTGGTTTCATATTCCATGAAAATTCGATGTACATGTAGACTAGTTTCTCAATTATTCTAACCAGCGCATGCAAAACACAAATATGAACTCTGATCAAAGGGATAGGAAGAATTGGATCCCAAGTAGGATCCACTCCTGGAGCATCACGATTTGGGGGTTCACGCCTATTACTGATTGCATTTAGGCATTTCCATTCTCTCTCTTTTCCTCCTTTGGAGACACCTCGTTCGGTCATACAATACAGGCAAGGATACTTGGCCATTGCTCCTTGGGAAATACCAAACATGCATTTCAAGGTTTTAAGATCTGCAGCCAGGTGCCATTCAACCTCATATTCACCATATCCTTCTACATAAAGCTTTTCGCCATTCGACTGCTGCTGGATAGTGGAAGGAAGCTCAGTCTGGTTGAAGTACCACTTCAGAATTTCATGGGTCTCTGTTGGAACCTGTTAACAATAACTGTTAGATTGTCTACAACATCATAACAAGAGGATAGCAACATAATATTCTTTATTTAAAAATGGATAGCACGTCACCTCAAATGCAGCCAGCCACCAAATCTCATTTTCGGATTGTACACTAAAGTGCTTCTCATCAGCATTACTGATACTTGCATCCAAAGCTCTATTCATTAAAGTAATGCTAACCCTTTCCAGCTTCTGTCCTTTGATCACCTCACTCTCATCAAGTTTCAAAACAAATTTCAGCCTTCCATTGCACTCATGTACACTGATGTCATAAAATTTCACCATAGCCATTTGTAATTTCCGAACATCCATGATGAAATTGTTGAACGCTGTAAGCTCTATAATTTTCTGTTCCCCGCTCTTTTTAGTCACTGTCAATGTGCTAGACACGTGACAAGGCTCTCCAACAAGTTCGACCATTCCCAAGTTGAGAATATTTCGAGCTTTGTTTACGTGAAATGGTTTTGGAATGGGAATTACTGTTTTTTTTCCAAGCTTGCAATTGAAACCCTCTTTTACTTTATTAAACAACATCCTGTAAGACTTTGTGCTTATACCAGCCATGTCACATATACCTTGTGCATCTGCAGGCGTGAATGCTTCACTCACCTCCTGCAAGGATTGCTTTGCTATGTCTGATCGAAGTCTTGCAAACTTAGGATGCTGTATTGCTGACTCCACGATGTCTTTTGTCAGAACTTTGCCAAATATATCAGAACCTTGCTCTTTTGGACCCACAACATCTGTGACCATCCTGAAGCAACAACGATAGCTATTTCAGTCCACCATTCATCTAACTATACCACCCCCACACCCAATCCCCCATCTCCAAGAAAGGAACTAAAGATGAAAATGAAAGTGAGTGCTCAAAGAAATTTAAGCTCAAAGAAATTATAGATCCCAATACCTGCAAGCTTTTACACGACGCTTCCATTGGCCACCTCCAACATTGAGTTCTTCCAATGGTTTGATCTGTCTCTTGCGTAATCGAGCACCCAATGGCGTGTCTTTCAAATATTGCAATTTTCTGTTGAACTTTTCAAGTTGTTTTCGAAGGTGTGCATTCTCACTCTCCAATGTGAAATTGTTGATTTCTCGAACTGCCAAAATTTCATTCTTCTCCTTAATAGTGTCCTGCATCTTACAAATAGTCTGCTGTAAATGATCAAACTCTTTTTGTAACCCAGCACAAACTTTTGCCTTGTCCTCGTTTGAAGCTTGCAAAGCTGTTGTGATCGATGCCAAGTAAAAATTCGCACCTTCAAGCATTTTTATCCTGGCATCTCTATCACTCAAATGTCTTTCAAAGATACTTTGACATTGGCCAAACAGTCTTTTGCAATACCCAAGCAATCCATTTTCACCCTCACACACAAACTTGAAGAAACTTGTCAACCCAAAGAATGATGGAGATTGAGAGGAGGTTGGATCTGGTGGGTAAATACTACCATCCAACCAAAGGTCCATATTTTTCTTTCCTTCATTTCGAAGCTCAGTAATGCGGGCTTCGCATGCTGGCCTAGACCAATTTCTCTTACAGCAGGGAGCATAATCGGGTTCTACTTGGAAGTGGATGTCCACCTTTTTCCTCTTTTGCTGCACAGGTTCCATTGCATTGTTCTGTGCTTTAACAACACCAAAAAGCATAATGAACTCACACTTTAACCAAAAAAAACCAAAGATATTACACTTATCTCCCGTGAAGAAGATTGCTTCATTAAAACCAAAAGACAACATCACTAAATAATACCTCCTTGTCCATCAAACAAACTTGTTGGTATCCTGGATGAACCAAAATGTACAGAGTACTTGTAAGCACAACCCTCACTTGAAAAAGGTAAGAAATGGGATTGTTATTCATGCACAAGCAGGTATGGCGCATGAAGAACAAATACTTTTCCATCCTTTTTCAAAACTTGCCGCCTTGAGAAGAAGAGAAAATCAAAAACCTCCCGCTAAAAAAAACTCGGATTTGGAGTGGTAGTGGTTGTGCAATCGGGAAGACAATGAGGGAGACAATGCAAGATGATGGGTTGCAGGGACTAAGTTCGGTTAGTAGAGTTGGCTTCGTTACATTCAAAAGTGTAATGAAGAAAGAGAGTGGTGTCTTTTTTCAATAAAATAAGGCACCATAGTGGGAATAAAAAACTATACTCAAGATGCATTGTTTTGAATTAAAAAACACCCTACATGTCAGTTAATGGAATAAAGAACTCAAAAACGACGCACGTGCCCTCCAATATTATATGTGGATTTATTGGCTTGCTTTGTCCACATCACCATCCCAAGGGATCTCTTACAAGGTCCCTTTTTGAGTCCAAATTTTCCCTAATGTTTTCGATGTCATAAAGAAGGACATATAGCACCAAATTGCCCAGATCGTGCAAAGAATCAGACACTTGCGGCACGAGTCAATATGCTTGAAGGGGACGACAATGAAGATGAATCACTCAAGCAGGAGGATAACTCTAACCCTGACTATTCAGAAGCAGAAGGTAAACCTCAAGCTCATTCGCTACTCAAAATAAAAGGAAAAACTAATGAGCATGAAGTTATTGTTTTGCATGACGATGGTAGCACTCATGACTTTATTTCTGAAAAGGCAATTAGAGCTTTAAACATTCAACCTTCACCTACACATTATAGAGTTAAAGCTGCATTTACTGGAACCAAGTATAATTGCATGCAAGAGGTGAAAGGTTTAACTTTAAGCATCAATTCCTTAACAGAAAAAGGGATTTCTTAGTTGCACCTTTACAAGGCATAGATGTAATATTGGGTATGCGTTGGAGACATATGTACAACCCTATTATAGACTATGATACACATAGCATTTGTGTAAGGAAGGACAATGAAAATATTTTCCTCCAATGTCTAGTCAAAGGAGAGACGAGCCCTTTATTGAGTCATACTCAAGCAAAGCGAGCTCTTAGGAGGAAAAGGGAGAAGACTTATATGGTTTGGGTTAACCAACTTAGCGCTGAGTTTAACACATCCAAAAGTCCAAAACTTGATCCTTATATCTCCAAATTCAGGGATTGTTTTATGGAAGATTTACCTCCAAGATTACCTAAGTCTAGGCCTGAAGACCATAGTATTGACTTATTGCCAGGCAACTCTTCACCTTGTAAAGCTCCTTATAGAGTCAACAATTTAGAGCAAAAATAAATCCAAAAACAAATCGAGGATTTGTTAGAAAGAGGCCTTATTAGACCTAGTAGTTCACCCTTTGGAGCTCCAGTCCTTCTTGTTAAGAAGAATAATGGAACTTTCTGAATGTGTGTTGACTACCGAGCATTGAACAAAATCACTATCAAGAACAGATACCCTATCCCTAGGGTAGATGACTTACTACTTGATAAGCTTAGAGGTTCAAAGGTCTATATCAAGATTGACTTAAAGTCTGGTTATCATCAAGTACGCATGACTGAGTCAGACATATTCAAGACTGCATTTAGAACCTAGACTGGCCATTATGAGTTTTTGGTTATGCCATTTGTGGTTTGACCAATGCTCCAGCTACATTCAGTCGTATGATGAATCACTTTTTCCTAAAGTTTCAAAGCTTTGTTGTGGTGTTCTTTGATGATATTCTTGTTTTCAGCGAGAATCGTCAAGAGCATGAGTAACACTTGGAGCAAGTGTTTAACCTTTTGAGAGAAAATGAATTGTATGTCAATCCTGAAAAGAGTCTTTCTTTCAAAAAGAGATTGAATACTTAGGCCATATAGTGTTAGCTGAAGGAATCCGTGTGGATCCTAGGAAGATTGAGTGTATAGCCTCTTGGCCTACACCTCGACGAGACATTCATGACCTTAGATCTTTTCTAGGTCTATGTAGTTACTATAGGAAGTTTGTTAAGAATTTCACTTATATTGCACATCCTTTGACGGAACTTCTCAAGAAAACTACATTTTTCCATTGGACCAAAAGTCAAGATAAATTTTTTCTAGCACTCAAGGATGCATTAACTCATGCACCAGTTCTTACACTACCTGACTTTGAAAGACCATTCTTTGTGGTAGTAACTGATGCTAGTGGCAAAGGTTTTGGTGCTGTGCTTATGCAAGACAACCATCCTATTGCCTATGAAAGTCGAAAGCTAAAACCCGCTGAAACAAATTATAGTACATACGACAAGGCATTAGCAGCAGTTGTGCATGCCTTGAAGATTTGGAAGCATTACCTAATGGGTTCAGAATTTCTTATCAAGGCTGATCAACAAAGCATTAGGCATTTGCTTACGCAACCCCTTATTTCAGATAGGCACATCAAATGGGCATCTTTCATACAAAGTTTCTAACCCATGATTCAATACCAACCTGGAAAGGAAAATGTTATTGCCGATGCTTTAAGTAGAAGACCTCATATCAACCACATTTTCGCTGAAAGTGAACCATTTGTACTTACGAAAGGAACTTATGAAGTAGATCCAGATTTTTCTGAGATATGGATCAAATTGCATGAAAACAATTGGACACCTCAAGGAAATTATTCTCATATTGATGGCTATCTTTTCTTTGAGAAAAGATTATGTGTTACTCAACCCTATAGACAACTTGTCTTGGAAGAGATGCACCAACCACCATTCATGGGACATAGAGGAGTTTCCGCAACACTTCAAGTAGTTTCTCGAGAATTATTTTGGCCTCATTTGAAAAATGATGTAGCAAAATTTGTAGCTAGTTATAACATTTGTCAAGCAATTAAAAGCTACAAAGGCAAAGCTTTGGGATTGCTTATGCCTTTACCCATTCCAGACCGACCATCGGAAACAAGTGTCTATGGACTTCATTACAAGCTTTCCTACTACTTCCAGTCATCATGACATGATTTGGACAATAGTGGACAGGTTTAGTAAGCAAGCCTATTTCATTCCATGTAAAAAGACACTGACTTCTCAGCAAGCTGCGACCATATTTGTTAAGCAAATCTTTGTTCATCATGGTCTACCCAAAGTGATAGTTTCTGATAGAGATTCCAAATTTTGTAGTCACTTTTGGATTGCTCTTTTCTCAAACTTAGGCACTAAGTTAGATTTTTCTACGGCTTTTCATCCTGAATCAAATGGACAGACCGAAGTCACGAATAGCACTATCTTGGATATGCTTAGAGCCTATGTTTCCCAGCAACCTAGTTCATGGGATAAGTACATACATCTACTCCAATTTGCTTATAATAATACTCCTCATTCTGCTAATTGGTCGAGCACCATTTGAGATTATCTATGGTAGAGCTTTGCCTATTCCAGATACTAGACTCTCCCATAAGATTGAAGCTGCTGACCAATTTACTCGAGACTTTGATCGCATTTTATCTGAAGTGCGTGATTGTATTGCAAGAGCCCAAGAGAGAAGTATACATTTCAAGCAAATAGGAAGCATAAAGATTTTTCATTCCAAGAAGGTGATTATGTACTTTTGAGAATTGAGAAGAGACGATTGAAGAGTGTGGAAAAATTCCTTGCAGTTAAACTTGCACCTAGATACTATGGACCATTTAAAATTATTGAAAAGATTAACGATGTGGCCTATAGACTAGAGTTGCCATCTAATTGGAATATCCACAACTCTTTTCATATTCATCTCTTGAAACCCTTTCGAGGAACACTTCCTTCTCACCCAATTTATGAGGAACCACCTCTTGTTAAAGGAGAGGAAGAAGTCTTAGTTCCTGATGCTATTATTGATCAAGAGACGACAACAACAAGAACTGGGAACCAATACATCAAATATCTTTTGACATTCAAAAACCATCCTCAAGAAGATGCAAAATGGATGCTCGAGAAATTTTTCTGAGCTTATCCTGAGATCCTTTGTTCTTTTCAAACCCAACAAACCCGCAATTGAGGGCAATTGCAAACTCAAGCAAACTCAAGCAAGAGGGATGTCATGAGAATATATTTTAAGTCCTCTCTTTAAGAATATTATTTTCCCCTCTTGAGTAATTTGGGGATGCCTAGGTTACTCTTGCGTCATGCTGACTAGGTTAATATCGTGGGTGACACCACTATAAATATTAATACGTGTGGTACGTCCCAGCCACGCTAGTGTCGTGAGCTACAAGATCATCTACGCGGCCCTCTGAAGAGGGCAACGAGCACACTCGACTATTAAGTACATACACCGCTTTGGCACATGCTTCTGCTGAATAATAGTCTGGCATTTTTTTTTCATTGAGCATCGCCCTGGCCACATCACAAATGACTCTATTTTTTCTCTTAGCAGAGCAGCAACACCATTTTGCTGAGGTGTGTACCTGCAAGTTAGCTGTCTTCTTATGCCATGCTTTCTCAAGAAATTTTTAAAAGCATGTGAGGTATATTCACCACCTCCATCTGTCCTCAAACATTTTATCCAAGAGCCATATTTCTTCTCTCCAAAAGCTTTAAAGTCAAACTTTCCCAACACTTCACTTTTCTCTATGAGAAAGTAAATCCAAGTCATTCTGGCTAAAATCATCAATGAATGTCACATAATACTATCTCAAGTGGCCTGCTACTCATGTTGCCTTCTTTAGGAAATGGCAACCTTGCTTGCTTTCCAAAGTGGCAAGCATCACAGACATCTCGGGGGGGGGGGGTCACTCACAAAAAATGTGAATATCATGTGCGTTCAACAGAAGCATAATTTTAATTTATGAAACTTACCGAAATATATTTACATAAGAGTATGATTTAAAATTTTTTCAAAAAAATTTACAGATTCATTAAGAAAAGGGGATATTATATAGATTAAAAAATTCACAAATAAGGGATTTAAAATATATGCCTTGAACGCACGCGATAGGGATATTTTACATATAGTGACCCCCCCAAGACAGACATGCATATTCCCATCATACTTGAATCTAGGCACCCCACTAACAATGCCTCTTGCCTGCATATTCTTTAACCTTTGTATGTTCACATGTCCAATCCTTTTATGGCACATGTCAATGTCCTGTATACCACATTTCGGCTTTTAGAGAACATGGCTAATTTTAACTCAAGAATCCCAGCATCCAACTTAAATAACATGCCTTTTTTCTTGCCTTTGGCAATGACTCTACATCCATTTTTGAAATCCTCAACGAAGCATCCAACGAACCTGTAAACCTTGTTCCACCATTTGACCAACTGAGGTCAAACTTTTTGTAATAGAAGGCACATACAAGACATCTGCCATAGACTTTGTTTCACCATTGTGTATAACCAATGGTACACTTCCAACATGTGTAATAGCATGTTGGGTATCATCTCCTGTCTCCACATAGCCTTTCACATCCATAGGCTTCATATTATGCTCAAACCATTCGCCATGATAAGTCATATGGTTTGATGCTCCAGAGTCCATATACCAAGTGTCATCATTGTCACCATTTGTCATCATAAATCCCACGACATGTTTCATGGCAAACAAGTGATTTGCGCTGCCATCATTAATGCTTGATGCAAAATTTCCACCATGTTGTGCATAATGTCCACCATGTTGTGCTCTACCCCCTCTCAAATCATTTTGTTTGCGGAAACAATCACGTGCCATATGACCAAATTTCCCACACTAATGGCATTCCACATTTTGCATAGATGCTTGTTGGCCTTGCTAACGTCCTCTTCCACGAGGATTACCTCTGCCTCTCTAAGGTGTATATCCACGACCACCTCTAGCACCATATGTAGGCTGAAAATTCTGTTGTGGTGACCTATCCTTCCATCCATGACCATTACCACGACCTCCTGATGCAAATCTCCCCCTGCCTCTAAATCCCCTTTGTGAATAGAAAGCCTGATTCCTGCCATTATCATCATGGCTAGTAGATGCATCATGAAAAGAGTCACTGCGTTTGATTTCCTCAACAAGCAAGAGTGAAACCAACTTATCAAAATTTGGTAAACCTGTACTCCGAACAGAAATAGATGTATCAAAAGACTTGTACTCCTTGCCAAGACCATGCAAGGTAATGTCTACCAAATCATCATCAGGCATGGGGTCATTGAATTATGAATCTGTTGTCTCAACTGAGACTTACGAACGAGCACTAGTATCTGTATCAAACAGCTTTACCAATGTATCCCATGTATCCTTGGGATTCTCAGCATAAAAAAAGCATCATGTATATGTATGAGTATAGATCCGAGATACATATAGACAAGTAATGCAAAACTTTGTATGCTCTCTTTAACCATTTCTTATGAGCTACAACCTGTTGTGTGTAGGTTGTCGGGGTAGTTCCGACTCTGGCTCCGCACCTGTATAACAAGGTTCCAAAATCCTTTTCCCTTCAGAAAGCTTTTAATCCTGTACTTCCATGCTTGGAAGGTTTTTCTATCCAACTTCTCACCCACAATCTGTGTACTGGGTTGTGTGACATATTTGCTTGATGCAAATGCACCTTCCGCACACGTCCAATTCTGTAAAGGAGCCTTCCTCATCTCAACCACACTCTAATAAGTGTTCTAGATACTCCAACGTACTAAACAAACTTCACTGTTGATGTAGAAAATCAAATTGATTGCATTCAAATTGAACTGGCATACGCAGTCCAAAGTACCCTGTTTTGGCGCATTTTCCAAGGCTTCGAATTGCAATGTAGTGGTTCAATCAAGTGTGGATAACTTGCATTGACACCTAAACAAGATCAATGTTGCATATCAACACCAACCAAGGTGCGTACATACCAAAAATATCAAATCCCCTTCTCTATTTTGAGAAAAACCAATAAAACCAGTAGTAAAAGTGCTCTAATTCCTTCGATTCTTGTCCAAATTGAGAGACCAGGCATTCATTAGCTTAGAAATGATGTCTACTAACTCCATGTAAAAGGAATCAGACCAATTGTTTAAGTTGAGAGAGTAATTAGCTGATTAATGATCCTCTATTTCACTAATCACTGTAGATAGCCTGTTTAATCAGCTCATAATCAGCTCCATAATGCATAATTGCTCCAACCAACCACATAGAAACCTTCTCAAGTATGTGTATTACAAAATTGCTAAGCAAGTTTTGGGTTTAATCAATCACACAATCAATCACACAAAATTAGAATTTGGCCTCCACTTTGCAAGATATAGAAAAATCTACTCTGTTTCTTCACTGCTGTCTGTGTCGCCTGCTGTAGGAGAGATTTGGTGAGTTTGTAATGGTAATTTAAGGCATATATAGGTACCCAAAACTCCTAGGCATGTACACAATCCATCAATGAGGTGGTTTTTGCAAAAAACCGGCTTTAATTTCATCCACAATGGACATCTCTTCTCTGTTTTTGTGAGGACTTCAAACCAGTGAATTTCCACTCACTAATATGCATCAACTTTGCTCCAAATTTAGTTAAGGGCTTGCACATGAGTTGCCAATACATTCCCATTTGCCAGATACATGATTCTTTGTCAGATTTGCAAAATCATTTGCCTCATACATTCACCACACTCAAGCTTCAATGGAGAGCTTGCAAAACAAAAAATTTTCTTTGTTTTGGGCAACTCAAATCTAGTGTTGTTTGTGTTTTTGCACCTGCAATCCGCTCAAGGATGTTTAGTAGTCCTTACCGGTAGGCCAAGCTCTCATATTTGATGAAAATCGGTGTGCTCCAAGCTTCACAGCTCCAATGGCAAGCTTCACAACTTTTCTTCATAGCTTCTTCTCCCTCTTCTCTCACTCACTCATAAGCCCTAATAGAGGGCACCAGGCTCTGATACCATGATGAAAAATAGGTAGAGGGAGAGGAGACACAGACACAAGAGCAAACCCTAATATATTATCAAACCCTAACCATAGAGGGAAGCCATCTCCTTTCTCACACAATGCAATTAACCATAATCCATAATCTACAACACACTACATGTGTTGTGTCCACACACTGCTAACCCTAGCTAATGTCCACACACTATGACCAGTTGGACGCGATCATTTATGTCTCACACATGTTACTACCTAACATGCCAGCACATAGTGCAACCGGCACACAAGCTGACATCGAGCTTGAATCTCAACAGATCACAACTTTCAACTTTTCCCTTATTAAGCTAATTTAGGACCGCAACGAGCACAGTGGTAGTACTAGGAAGTGGTTGGTCTCTCTTTTTAAGGATCTTAACTAGCATGATGGTAGTACAGGATAAGTAGTCACCAATGCAGTGGTTTAACCAGCATGATGGTAGTATTGGATAAGTTATTACCAGTGTAGTGGTTGGTACAAATCACACAATATTTAATTTAGGATGGTGGTAGTCACCAGTGCGGTGATATTTAATTTAATTAAGCTAATTTAGGACCGAAACCATCGTGGTGGTAGTACTAGGAAGTGGTTGATCTCTCTTTTTAGGGATCTTAACTAGCACGGTGGTAGTACTACAGGATAAGTGGTCACCAGCGCGGTGGTTTAACCAACACGGTGGTAGTATTGGACCAGTGCAGACAATCACATTAAGTTATCACCAGCGTAAACGATCACATTAAGAACATCAAAACAAATCTATTACGTTAGAAAGCAGTGTCTCTTGTGCGTGCATCTCCTGAGGTGTTGGCAGGGTTGTCACTCTATGAATTTTAGGGTGCAAGGTAAACCTTCTAATGACACAAGACTTGTACTCATCTGAATGGCTTGATATGTTGCTGCCGTGAATTATCCCACCAATCGATTGGCCACAGCTCATGTTCTTCACTCCGATGGCAATGTTCGAATGCGTCCATCTACAAAACTGCTTCCTGCTGTGCTGCTCTACTGCTCTGCAAGTAGCTGCTCTGCAAGGAGTCTTATGTCTTCTCATTGTTTCTCCCTCCGCATACATTGCAGAAGTGTCTTGCGTTGCCGCTTTGAGCTTGTTTCCTTGTCTGTGTACCATTTCTTTCCTCGTCCTGCAATCTACTCCTTATGCCTTGACCAAGCTTTTCAACGTTCTCATCTCACCGCCTTTGTTTGGTTCTCTTGCAAGCCATGAAGAGCTGCATATTGCCATTGCCATGGAGATGATCAGATAGAGATCATCTAGCTTAAGAGGCGAGCAAAGAAAAGAAGATAGAGACCACCAAGCTGGGTAGGCCAATAAAGCAAAGCGATCAGATAGAGACCACCGAGCTCGTGAGGTGAGCAAAGAAAAGAAGAAAACTTACCAGGGTCAAGAAGACAATGCCACACCAAATCGTGCAGCTTGTAGGGCGGGGGATGAGCTACATCTTGCCATTTCTATGGAGACGATCAGAAAAAGACCAGCTAGCTGTTGGTGAGGCGAGTAAAGAAAAGAAGAAGTCTTACAGAGCAAAGAAAAGAAGACAAAGAAAACAAACACAATACCTTGCAAGGTAAGAGGCGGTAGGTTCTGACACAGCGTGGCAGATTATGTACTTTATTCAAAACATTCACTAGAGCAGGAGGCCTAAAAATTTGAAAGTCCGCGGGGTATTGAAATTTTCACCCGTCGTGGTTTCCCCCCTCCGGAGATACACGTCAGTAAAATCTTACCCCCAACAAGCAAGTGGAATGTGGCCTAAAATGCTTCAAAACACCAATAGGCCAAAGGGCACGCTATCGAATTGGATGGTGTGCAATAATGTGAATTGCAATGACCCTTGACATGCTTATGAGTCATATAGCAAGGAACTACAGGGAAAAAGAAGCAATGAAAAATTGTAAATAGTGTTGGATTTATTAAAAGATCTTTGCACATGCAAAAATTGAACATTTTCGATTTCTTCCATTCCAGGGTGGTGAATCAAGATACCGATATCACTAACCATCAGTGTTTAAAGACCACCATGCACTAGTCCCACTAGCTTGGATTCTATTTTTTCAATCCGTTTAGGTTTTCAACAAACCAAAAAAAAGTTATGGAGCGTGCCCTCCAATGGGTATGCAAAATTTTAGCACAACATTGGAGGTCCCTTAAACCATACTAGATGTTCTCAATGAGATGTGTCCTATGGTTGAGGAGAAGCTCACGTAGTGTACTTTAGAATGATTACTTGGTTGCATGTATGTGCAGAACAAACTTTTGATGTTTTTGCATAAAGTGTTATAACATATGCTATTTAGAACACATGCCTCACATGCCACATCGAACTTGTAACAATTTAATGATCAGATTATAAATTTTACTTCTCTGTTTTTTTGGTCTCATATTGAAGATTGGAATGTGTACTACTGCTTGGATACCACGTTTGTCAGATTCCATTGAGCAATGCATAAGTTATGGGTCGAGAAGGTTACCTATATACAAAAAATGCCCTGAACCTCACCAAAAATGGCTACACCCAAGCATGCATTGACCCAAATAGCAACAAAATAAAACAAAAACTTAGAAAGTATACTTCATTTTAACATATGAGAAAGCAAGAGGAGAACTGAAATAGGAGAAGGGGAAGAGAAGAAAAACAAGGCGAGTTTCTTTAATCCTAACCCTAATACATAAATGATTAAAAGCTTGTGATTTATGAAACCCTAACCCTAGCTTCTACATAGAAAGCCTAATAGAGAGCTTTGATTGAGAGCTCTCCATCAAAACTCTTTATTGGCACTTCTATCTAGAAGCTAGGGTTAGGGAAAGGAAAAGAGAGAGGAGAAAGAGAAAGGAAAGTGAAAGAAAGGAAAAGAAAAGCTCACATAGAGAGCATGGTTGAATTTTTCCATGAAAACTTGAGAGAAAAGAAGAAAGGAATGAAGCTTTCCATGAAATCTTGAGAGCATAGGAGAGGGAGAGAAGCACATACCTTGGAAGAGGGATGTGGTTTGATGGAGGGAGAGGTGGATGGGAGGGAAAGCACTTGGGTGGGAGGAAGAGCTGTCATCAATCCACTATCATCCTGGCCATGTGCAACAAAGGGGGTACGTACAAAGAAACACAGTGGCATCGATGATTTAGGTAGGAGTAACAATTTGCAGGTCGTTTGCTGATTTCCTTGCTAAGCAATGAACTTTCACTATTGGGCAGTGTTATTTCGTTGTTGAGCAACAAAATTTTGCTGTTGTAAATGCTACATAACAGCGAAACCCTAGGCCACTTTTCACATGGCAGTTCTGGATACCACATTTCTTTTTATGCTAGTATAAGTTTACTTTTGGTTTAATTTTAGATGTTTGATAATGATCAAGGGCTGGACATTGGTTTGGAAGCAAGGTTGAGAGAAAAAATATGTTGTATGTGTGATCGATGTAAGGGCCAATATATACGACAACGCCGTATAACAATTGAGCATGTCCATATATATGGGCTTCATGAGACATTGACACGACCAACTGCAGATGATGACATGGATGAGAACCATAGGAGAGTGTTATACAATTATATGCCACACCATTCAATGACATCGGGTAGATTGTGAAAGGTGGAAAGGCATCATAGGGAAAGAATGGTTGAGAATCATCTTCACCAATAATCAATGAATGAAGTGCCTACACCATTTTCACATGAAGAGGAAGAGGATATTATCATGGAAGACATGGTGAATGATATCTTTGAATGAGAGGTCATAGATGATAGAGAGCAAGCTCCAATGTCACAAGAGGAGAAAACCTCATGTATAGAGGCAAGCACCCCTTTGTATGAGGGATGTTTATACTCTACACTCCAAGCAAACTTGGAGCTATTAAACTTAACTTATGGATAGAGTGATGCAAGTGTCACAAGTCTCCTTACGTAAGATCCAATTAATATATTCTCTTAAATAGAAAACGTCTCTTGTTTTATATACTCTCCTTCTAGATACTTTGACATATGATTTCTTATGTTATGTTGTAGGCTTCTTAAGAATATTCTTTCCCCTTAAAATCTCTATTGCCAGACTCATGAGATGGGTATTGTAGATTACTCTCTATGCTAGGTATGGATTATACAAAAATACATGCATGTCCCAATGATTGTAGGATATCTAGAGGGGTTAATAAAGATGAAACACAATGTCTACAATGTGGAGAGAGCCACTATAGAGATGATTTGCAAGGAGGAAAATTCCCCAAAAGGTGTTGAGACACTTTCCTATCATTTCTCACATCTAACACATGTTTAAATGTAAGGGGATTGTAGAACTCATGACATGGCATGCAACTCATTGCTCAACCAATGGCATCATGAGGATCATAGCTGAGTCACCGGCATGGCAACATGTGGAGCATAAATGGCCAGAGTTTAAAGATGAGTCCTGTTACTTACGTCTTGACTTGGGCATGGATGGTGTTGATGCATTTGGCTTCAATTTCACATCATGGTCTTCTTGGACTATTGTATTAGTGAATTACAACCTCCCTCCATGGGTGGCAATCAAGAAAGGTCATATCATGCTTGCTCTCCTTGTGCCATGCAAGTATAAGGTGATGAACATGGATGTGTACCTTGAGCCTTTGATTGAGGATCTTGAGACACTATGGCAAGGTATCAAAGTGCATAATGTCTCCGAGGCTAATAAATAGGCGTAATATGGAGGTAAAAGGATTTTTTCTTTGGACGATGCAGAACTCTCCCGGATTCTCATAGTGCTCAGGTACATAATTGAGCTTTATAACTTTAAACTTGTCTTGATCTACCTCTAAATCATCTCAATTTTAAAAAAGGTTTGGAAACCTTTGGACATCATAAATGTCTGATTTGTGGACCATCACTTTTTTTGGAAAGACGCTTTGCACTAAATAAGGTGGTATGTGACAAACATCATCGATTTCTCCCTCCCTCACATCCGAAGTATGTGCCACATGATGTCTCACCACTTGTGATAATAAGGTAGGTAGAGATTGGTTTGAGGCATAGAGAAGCATCCCAAATCCACCACCTGATGGGATGTCAAGACACTCAATCTTCTTTTGATGTCCATATTGGTGTGATTTGAAGATCAATCATCTCTTAGACTCCATGCATGTGGAAACAGATATTTGGTACCATTTAATTAGTAAAAGAATTACCAAGGGTGCAATGGATTACTTACAAAACCTTCAAAGTCAATGCCTAATTATAGGTGAAAGTGGTAACATGGTCCTACCAAAGGCATGATGGGTATTAACCAAGAAGGAGCATGATAAGGTGAAAAGTGTGATTGCCTCTTTTTATACACCAACGGGAGTAATGCAATCATTGAAGGGTGACTTCATAAGACCAAAAAGAAAGGAGAGGTACAATTATTTGGCCTCAAGAAACATGATTGGCATAAGAGTTTATAGGTATTCAAATATTCTTTTATTCATTTTCTCTTTATGGTATATAATTTGTAGGCTCATATACAGGCTTCTATTTTTTTCTATGTGTAGTTTATTCTTCCAATAGCTATAGTTGGTTATGGATACAAGAAGGTGAGAGAGGCTATTTACAAAATGGGTAGCTTGGTGAGGTATGAATCTTCTCTTGAATTCACTATCTAAGTTATATTTAATATATGGTATTCTCATGCAATAACAAGTTATGTATAATAAATAGTACACATGATTGCTATGTATGTAGGTAATATCTTTAAAGGAGATGGATCCTATATCCATTGAGATGGCTTGTCTCAATGCTATTGAGAAAGTGTGATGATCGAGGAAAACTTTCCTAGAACAATTCTCACTAGCCAATTGCATCTTGTGGTGCATTTGGTTGATGAAGTGGCACTTTTTGGTGTTGTTCACGTTTGATGGATGTTTTTCTTGAAAGGTTCATGAAAACCTTAAAGGACTTTGTGAGACAAAGAGCAAGGCCAGAGGCAAGCATCATCTCCGTCTCATGCTTCGATTGTTATATACCTTGTTTAATGTAATATACTAAATATCATGCTTTTGTTTAATGTTAGCATAATATATATACTGCAATATGGTTAGAGGGAAGGAAATTTTGCACAGAGTGTGTAGATTTTAAAAGAACTTCACAATTGATTATGGTGTGATGGTAACTTTTAAGCAAGAAAGTCAAGATAGTAGACATGATACCAATGTCATAGAGGATAATATTGAGTATTGTGGAGCTATTCAAGATATTATTGAGGTTGGGTTTAGAGTATTTAATCTATTCATCTTTGATGTCAAATGGTTCAAGGTGATATATAGAGGTGCTCAAGCAACCATGAAGAAACATCCAAATTATTTTTTTCAAATAGATTCCACCAAGTTTTGGAATGATGAGAAAGATACTTACGTACTACCTTAACACTATCAACAAGTTAGGAACCCAACCAATCACCAGTAAATCTTAACATAGTATAATGAAAGTGTAACCCATTTTCTTTGTGATTTTAGGTTGTGTTTCACACCGATCGAATTGATCCAAAGTGGTGGTATGCTATACAAGTTTCCCCTTATTCAAAACATACCTTTTGAAGATCAAGATATTGATGCCAATTCTCTGGATGAGATGCAATTACCACCTCAAATCGAGCCATTAGAAGAAGACGATGATGAAAATGAAGAAAACAATTTAGAGGAGGCCGATCAAGAGCATGAGGAACATCAATTTGAAGAAGATAATGATAGTGATATTGATATGGAACCCCCCATGTTTTCATTGAGCTTCCATTATATGTAGACATTGATGAAGCAACACAAATGGATCTATTACAAGATAGGATAGATTCATGATTTTTGTAATTATTTCCCTTCAAAAGTTTTCAACTATCTTTATTTTTTTTTCAAACATGGCTTTAAGGGTTCTAACGGATGATTTTCTAAAACTATCATCATTTTTTGTATATATGTCACATGTATAATCTAATTTCAATATTCAAAACTCTATGGAATTTTAAATCTCAGTATAACAGAAAAATTTCACTACTATGCTGGTTGCTTAGTAGAGCCAAATTACAGTGTAGCAATGAAATTTTGCTGCTGTGGTCGCTACTTATAGCAGTGAAATCTCACTATTGGGAAATGAAATAGCAACGATTTTTTGTTCATATTGTCATTGCTGGGTAGCGCTATTTCATTATACTGAGCAATGACATAATGCCCCAACATCCACACTGATATGCTCCCAATGTGTTGTAGTGCTAATATGGTTTTTTATTTTATCTTGGTGGCTCATGTATATCACGACTCAACAAAAAGAAGTAGATGGTGCCCACTTTGAGCTGTGAAGTTGACTATCTTTCACGGTTATGGAGTGTGTAGATACTAGACATATTTTGGCAGATCTTGGTGCTAGACAGTAGTTCCCCACCTCCATCTTCCTTGACAATAGCGAGAGTGAATTGGACGTTGTGAATGAATCTAGTGTTTCATGTTTGTACAAAGCACATTGAGTTGCATTATCATCATGTCATGTAGAGGCTCACTATAGGAGAGATAAGTCTGACTTATGTCTTTACACATGATAATATGGTAGATGTGTTCGCAAAGGCTCTCTCATGTGAGAAGTTCAAAGCGTTTTGCAAAGCTTTATACTTATTACTATTTGGGTATATTGATCAGCCACATAATCCCTATACATGTTCACATCATCACTATAGACCATTATCTAGGTGGCTAAAAGAAGGCGCTATTAAGATGACATGTTTGACATAAGTTTCTTGACTTGCTATATGGTTAAAAAAGTGACGGTTATGTAAGCACCATTATGAGACCTTATCATTGATTTGACCTATAAAGACATTGATATGAAATTATAAATCCATCATAATGAAGGATAAAACAAACCAAAATCCAAACCCCAGTCTTTCTGTATTCAATGTTGCATGACCTTAGCAAAGTGAGTTTCGACTTTTGTGTTCATTTGACATAACAACCTAAATATGTATTAGATTGTTGGAGTTTGTGTACATGAGTACCATTAGAAAAGTTTCCTATTGATCGAGTTTATATATTGTTTATTCAAAAAGGAATATCCATTGTTTAAGAAACCAAGGTGACCTAATCTGCTAGTTAGATAATTCTAGTACTCCACTTGAAAGAACCTTTTCAATTCCATGGACTTTAAGTTAAGGGCCCTAAATTTTCATTCTCAAAATAAACCTTTAAAAAAAAATCAAGCACACCTTTCTTTATTGCAAGAATCCATAGTTTGAAATGTTGTTCTAGGGTGGCTTACTTTTGAGTAGCATCCCATCAAGTTTTTTATGAGTCCTTTTGCTACAAACATCTCATTTTAACTCCAATGTTATAGTAATATACTTAAATTTGATGCTACCAAGCACTTCCACAAATCGATACATCATAGTGTGCTAAGTCCATCTCAAATAAGCAACTTCGTGTGGGAAAAAAGTAGACTTAGGGATACTCCTCTTTTTAGTTCTAAAAGAATTGGTCATAGTTTGATGATGCTACTTTAGCATCCAATTCAGGAGTGAAAAAAATTCAAACCTTGAAAAAATACCATTGTCTGAAAGTAGCCACACTTTCTAGCATGGTTTTGAGCTCCTAACAATGAGGTGCAGCTAAGACAAGGATTGTCATTCATTTTAATATTGCTTTAATGAAGGATTGTTGAAGTGGATGTTTGCAAGATAGTCTGGCCTACACCACTTCACGAGGTGACCTCCTATTGAATTTTAACCTTGACCATACACATAGTCCACTTTTAATTGATGACCCACTATGCAGTTGAGCCCCTATTAGCATTGGTATTTAAAAAGTGAGGTGGCACTAGACTTATGTATGTAAAATCAAATATTAGATACAATCTTTCCATATACAACATTCCTCTACACAGCATTCCCATGATGCATGCATGCATTCTTTTATGCACCACTCTCTTAACTGACACTCCCAAATGGCTAGTTTATTGAAAGTGCACTAAAGATTTGGAAACCTACCCAAGTCGAGTGTGTTAATTAATGTGGGCACACATGTTCAAAGTTAGTGCGCTAATTTGGACACCCAATTTCAAAGTAATAAAAATTATTATACCAATTTATTCATAATTGAGAAACAAATAAGAGAATAAATAATCCTTTACTCAAAATCATTGTGATGAAATTCACATAAATGCTTCAAAAAGAGACATTGAACCTAAACTAGCAACATCACGACTATTTTATGCATAGCTTGTCAACATCGTAAACCATTTTTTTATGATCAACACCCTTTAATTGTTGTTCAAATTGTTAGCCGCAATGATCTTGCCACCATCATTTTTCTCTCCTTGCATGTTAGTTAAAAGTACCCCTAAATGAAAGAAATGTAAGAAGAATAATAGATTGATCATGTGGGATGTATTCATAGACTCACCATGTTCAATGTATTAATTGATATATACATGTGCATTTACATCGTATTGATTCTACAAGAATGGTCCAAAAACATGCATGCAATCACAACTTACTCCAATATAATGTGCGTGACTTTCCATCTTGATGGTTTAGTCATCCCAATACCTTTGGACTCTTCAACTATTAAAATAAATAAATAAACTTCAAGAACAAAATAATGCTTGAAGTGTAATCTTGAAACAAGGCCATCAAAGTACACACAACCTTGAGATATGGGACCGTATTGATGGACAATGCATTTTCAAGGCTTAAAGGAACTATTAAATGGCAACACAAACATGCAGCTTAGAAGAAATAATGCATCATACAATGCTGTCTTGAGAAAGTATATAATTGGACAAATAATTTACAAAGGGCATGAGGACAATAGTAGGAAAGGCTAATTACAAATTGCACTGATAGAAAGTACAATAATATTGTGATTGTCAACTTTCAACTTACGCTATGTTTACATCAGAAAATACCCAACTCTATACAAATGATGTTTTCCATGGCTTAAAATCCACCTATGATAATAATCTTTTCTGATTGTCATTTTAGAGGATGATTGGACCAACAAGAACAAATAAGCCAGAAAATGCTTACAATATATTCTTTGCTCTCACAATTACCTATTTCAGCACGCCATTTAATGGGGGATTAACCCTGAGATTAAAAATCTAGGTGTCAATAGTGAGCTTTATTGTTGCCCAATATTGCACTCATGCTGAAGTTATTAATCTGTTTCTTTTACCTTGGGAAGTTCCAGAGATCTATTTCACAGGTAGATGGGGAGTTATCTATTGGATGCTGCATTCTAGTAAGGTGGACATTAAACTGGGGGAGAAATTGATCACCTGCAAAGTTGGCAATACCATCCGTGCCATGGTACCTTGCCAGGTTATCATACAAGCTCCAATGATAGTTAGAATCAGCCATTTGCCCATTATTATTGTCAATATAATGGGCTAGATCCTCCTCAGTCATGAAGAAAGCTTTGGCATTGAGAGCTTCTTGCATCTCTATATTATTGGCGTATTGTAATATCTGTTGTGTTTTTTGGCCACCTTCTGTGGGAACCCTATTGAGATCAGTTGCACTTGCATGTATAATGTTGTTGGAGGACCTGCTAATGGCAGTACTGGGGGCCATTTTAGGGCTCTCTAATTGAGGGAGCTGTAAGAAGGTGGTGGGCTGAGGACCAGCTTGATCTTCCACTATTTCTCGCTTGCAAGAGAAGGCAATATTAGTGCTGGTTGGTGCTGCTTTATTGATGGTCTCTGCTTGCTTTTTGCGAGACTTTTCTGCTTTTGTTGCTGGTGTGGATCCTTCTCCTGTCCCTGGCTGCTCTTCATCTGACAGGTTTGAGTTGCTCTGATCAAAAGATGAGGCGCTCGTGCAGCTGCTTTTCTCTTCATAGTTCCTCTTTTTGAAAACACGGCAGACCACCCATCCATCTTCCTGCGAATTAATTGCACAGCAGCATCATGCTATTAGGCACTCAACCTACCTAACTTGACAAATTTCACTGATGAATAATCTGGAATCTTCACACCGTTTCAAATGGACATGGATGTAAATACGTAAATACTCGTGCCATCAGTACGTGTGTGTATATATAGTACATGCACATATACACACATGTACGTGTATATGCATGTGTATATGTACATACATATACACCTACATATACATATATATACACATACATATACATACACAGATACGTGGGCCAACTGTATGCTACTCATGTTGTCATAATAAATGACAACAACTTTATCCATGGATTACGTATATATATGTATACATATATACATATAATATTATATGTGTGTGTAAATGTACATACACACATGTACATAATGCTATATAATATATATGTGTGTAAATGTATATATATATATATATATATATATATATATATATATACACATGTATAAAAAAACATATATATATATATATATACATACATACATACATATGCATATCAATTTCTCTATCAACTCATATATATTAATTATATATATATATATATATATATACATATGCATATCAATTTCTCTATCAACTCATATATATATATATATATATATGTTTTTTTATACATGTATATATATATATATAAATAAAGATAATTATTGATTTAAAAAACATAAATATAGAGATGGCAGAGACGCTCAATAAATGTCTTAACATTGGAAAATTAAATGATGAAAATCAAATTAGAGAAATAAGGGGGTGGGAGAACCTTACATTAGTGTGGTGTTTGGATGCATGGCTGGGGAGGTCAGCTTCTTGGAGGCGGTATTCATGCATGATCCAGTCGGTTTTGAGGCCGTGAGGGGCACGACCCTTGTAGAAGACAAGGGTCTTGCGCATGCCAATGCGTGCTTCTTCGCCGCGTGAATGTGAAAGGGAGGTGGAGAAGACAGCCTTATCTCGGCCAGTAGCCTTCCAAAAGCCTGCCTTGGTGGCCCTGTTGGTTCTCGTCCCCGTGGGGTATTTCTTGTCTTTGTGGCTGAAGAAATACCACTCCGTCTGGTGTGATGCATCCACCTTGCACTTCTCTATCATCACATACATACCCCACACATAAAACATCATCATCCTCATCATGCAATCATTGTAACACCTTGGCACTCCTCTATCATATATCCTCACATACACAATGTACAACCTTATATACAATGTGCATACACAAACATACATATACATACAACGTATAACCTTATGATGATTAAATCAACATCATGATTCATGTGTGTGTGTGTGTGTGTGTGTGTGAGAGAGAGAGAGAGAGAGAGAGAGAGAGAGAGAGAGCACGCATGCATGGAAAAAGCCTCTATTTAGTGTCATTGCATTTCTTTAAAAAAAGTTAAAAATTTTGAGTTTAAAGGTTTACAAATTAGTGGTTTTAGTAACAAAAACTTGCAAAATAAAAAACTTTATATACAAAATTACCTAGTTTTTTTAAAGAGACTTTCCACCTATACATAGAAAACATTTTAAGCACACTGTGTTTGTGTGTGTGTTCATCACCTTAAAAATAACTTGCAGTGCTCTTTGATCGATGCACAACACTTATCTAGTGTAAAACAACCATCGTGTTCATCATCTACTTGCACTTATGATCCATACACAACAGATATCTAGCTGTTTAAACATTGATCATGAATATTAGCACAATAATGCCTAAGGTTAATATTAATAGTACAGTACAATATTTGATACCCTAGAATCTAATGCATCAAATATAAGCACGGCCCGCAAAACAATGATGACTCTCTAGACTAGATTTTACTAGCTCTCATGATAAATATCATGTCCTTGATTCCTCCTCTTGTCCTTTTTCAAAGGGAAGTGCCCTGATGCATGGTTTGGCCAAAAAGATTATAGAAAGTTGGGATCTAGATGTCGTTGTACACAATGAAGCAAAAGTTGTCAATATACACCTTGGTGCACATTTGTACACAAGGAAGCAAAAGATGTTGATGTGCACCATATTTCACAACATGATACACCTTGGTGCACATTTGTGCACAATTATGGGACAATCTTACACCTATAAAATGTCACAAGTAGGAAATAGAGCACAAGGGCATGTACATGCACCACAATTATGTTTCAACCTGTGATAAGTCTGAATACACACTAATCTAACACATGCCCAAAAAGATCCATGCTAAGGCACCTCACAAGTGAAAAAAAAGTGACTTAGATGCTAAACATAATTGGACATATTAAATGATAATGATGCTTCAAAATGGAAAAAACCTAAACTAAATTCAGTCATTGTCACTATGGAGTAGAGTAAAGTTGGCTAATCATGAAAATAGATTTTCAAAATGCAGATATAATTCAAGCTTAACATTTGGCTAGAAAGTAAAGCATCCCTATTTCATGACTTTACTAGATTAGTAGAATAGCTAATTAAAGTACAGTCACAAGTTGGCCCCATGCTTAATCATGAATATGTACTTTTATTTTTTATATTAATTAAAAATATAGTCTAGATTTGGACACTGTAACTATGCAAAACAGGCTTTGTAATGCGGAGTACAATTGGATAGAGAGTTCAGAATCTCCACTTAAATGGCTTTACTAGATGGATTAGCAAGTAAGTAAGTATAGTAAACGTGGCTTTACTACATGGATTAGCAAGTAAGTAAGTATAGTAAACGTGGCTTGATGCATAATCATGAAAAATGGACGATTAAAACGTAGGCTTAACATAGATTGCAAAAATAGAGTAGCAATTTTTCAAAATAAGAAATAATGCATGATAATTATTTGCTAGAGGAGAAAATAATGGAATAAATTTCTTACCACGCAGATCCCATGGTTCAAGTTTGTTCAAGTCAACTTCCCGGATCACATGGTCTAGATCAAATTTGTCCAAGGCCACCTTCTTCTTCAAATAATAATTAATCAGCTCCTCATCAGTCGGATGGAACCTGAAGCCCGGAGGAACACGATGGTGTAATTTTTCTTCGGACATCCTCACAATTAAATTTCGAAACCTTTTTATTCTGCGCCAGAAAAACAAAATATTAACCATAATTAAGCACAATTTGTGACACACATTTCTCAAATTAAAAACCATAATCTCCCTCATCTCTTCTAGAAATCAAGAGCAAGCTCTGGTCATAATAAACATAATCTCCACCATTCACGAAATCGAAAGAGAATTGATGTATTCTACACTTAGGCTAATGTCTGCGTTAATTATACTAATCATACATCAAGCAAACCATGTTAGTATTAGGGTTAGAGAATATATAACAGAATTTATCAACTTATACCATAATTCGGCCTTTGATAGTTCGGGACTTAATTAAGGGCTTGCACTGGTGTTTTACATGGGATTAGTAAATGCAGCCTGAATGTTTCCAATCAAGCATGGATAGTTAAAAGGGTGTAAGAAAAACCTTCGGGTGTTTTTCAAATCAGTATTCCAAAGCTTGAAGCGACAGAGACCTAAAAGCTTTGGAAGCTAAGAATACAAGTTGAATCAGAGCTCCAATGGAAACGATAAGTAATCAATTAGAGAAGCTTATAGATTGATCAGAAATAACCCAGAAAAAGAGGCTCAAAAATTGTGTTGGAATTGTTTTTATAGGTTGTATTCAAAGACAAGTAGGTCTTAATTGATTGCTGGATTAATGAGTAATTGGGCTTAAAGAAAGACTCCACGCGGTAACGCGGTAAAGCCAAAGAAATTGCAAGGAAGCTTGCTTCCGACTCTCAGAATAAGGAAGGCACGAGGAAGCTTGCTAGCCAAACTATCATCAACCGTCCAAATATGCACACAAATTACCACACAGAGGCTATATTACTGCAAAAAAACAAATTACATAGTAAAGTAATACTTCCAAAGATTTGACTGACTTCATAATCTTTATTAGTGCAACATTAATGCTCTTGTTTTATGAATCTAGGAGTTAATTCACTCTTGATATGAGCTACACAAGTTGTATATTAAAGCCAACACCTTGTAACACAGTCTAGCATGCATGTAACCAAAGCTTAATCAGACAATAAAGGCCTTGGATTGAATCCCTCCAAACTTATTTGGAGTTATATTGTCCCTGGGTGGTGCCTAAGGCTTTCCAAAAAAGACTAAGAAGAGAAGAGAAGAGAAGAAGGAGAAGCTCCTCTACTCTATAGGAATGTTTATTATACCCCACACAAAGAGAACACCACCCAAAGGCTTTCCAAAAGACTAAGAAGAAGAGAAGAGGAGAAGGAGAAGCTCCCCTATATGAATATTTATTACACCCCACACAAAAAGAGAAGAAGAAAAGAAACCTCAACTGCCTTAGTAGTATACCACCAAGCACACCACCTTATTGTCTCCTCTTTAAAGAGAAATCAGGGCTCAACCTTTGTCCCACACCACCACAGTGAAGTGATAGAAAGAGAAAAAAAAACAATAAAAGGGGAAATGAAGAAGATGAAAGAGTAAGCGAAACAGACAAAAGATAAAACATCCCCACACGCATCCACCCCTCCTTATTTCATGCACACAACAAACCTTTCCTCCTTTTAGCCCACCCTCCTTAAGTTCCCTTATCGACCCAACTTTCACCTCCCTCTAATTTACCTTTTCATATCCTAAGAATGTTTAATCCCCCTCCTTGGCCTATTCACAAGATAATTTTCTCCTTTAAAAATACCATATCCCCCTTTCCTCCTTTTCCTTTATGCATTTTATATTGCCTAGACAAATCCATGTGTTTCCCCTTCTAGAAATTTGTGTCCCCTTGCATGACATGCATTATTATGGTACTTTCCCACCTTTTGTCACTTCTCATTACTTTTTTTTTTCACTTCCATTTCTTTTTATATCAAACTTCACACCCCATAGTATCCAAGTTTTCTTATGAGAAGGTTCTGTCCTTTTCTTTTCATTTCTTAGAAGAGATTAAATCCTAGTATCTCTTGTTTATACTATGTAGAAATGGGACATCCCTTCGATTCCAAATTTTACCTTTTCTCTAAGGAAAATTCAAAATTCTTTCTTTTTGAAGTTCTCTCTCTCTCTCTCTCTCTCTCTCTCTCTCTCTACAAACACACACACACACACACACACACACACAAATGCACACTTATATATACGCATACTCAAGCACACACACATGCACACATGTACACACGCACACACGCACATGCATGCATGTGTGTGCATGTGCGCGTGCACACACACACACATGTGCATCCATGTATGCACATGAATAAATGTGTATAGAAGAAAGTCGGACATCATCTCTCTCGTTCTCCTATACCATAAGTCGTCATTGTTGAGAATCCCATCTATATACTATCCCTACATGAAGGACACCTTGTAATTGCTTTAAAGCAAGGAATAAAGGTCACTTAGTTTTGTATACCCATGTGCTCCCCTTCACCTTACCTGACACCATGACATCTCCCCTCCTCTCTTGATTTTACCTTTGTAAGGATATTCTCTTTCACCTTGGCATGTCCTTTCTGAATCACATGTGCACATTGTAGAATTGTTTTTGTTTGAAAAAGGGGAAAACTATCGCCTTCCTCTACCTAAGCTTAGAAAAATGATGAGATATATGATTGTACTATTGCTTATGTAAAACTGACTAAATGGCCATGGTCAAAACCTCATTATTATCACGATATGAAGAGATCAAAATTCATCTTTTTAAAATCATGTGAAGGGATATGCATATGATTATTGCATAAAACTACATAAGGAACAGACCCCAACTCTCATCGATGCATGTAAAAGTTATATGCATGTGAATTGCTCCTAGTATTGATAGCAAGTGTGCACATTGTTCGAGTGGCTCGAATGTAGAGAAAATCAATTTAAATTCACATGCCCTTGATACATCCACGATGATGGTTTGAGAGGAAAGTCTTTAAAGGCTATCCAATCACGTACAAGTGTTTAGCTTTGATCTTGTATATTGGGCACTTGAGGCAAGGCAATGTGAGCTGGCATTACTAGAATGTCTTGGGAGGTGGGATATACTAGAGCCTGGAGGTGTAATTCGTATAGGAAAAAATGGGCAAAGGGGGTGAAATGATAAATAAAGGAAGGGGGAAAATGAGGAAGAATGCAATGGAAAGGGGGAAATGTTTGGGGTAAATACTAAGGTGACGAGAGAGAGAGAGAGAGAGAGAGAGAGAGAGAAGGGAAGGTTACTTAACTAAGATAAAAGATAAGGTAGGAAGGTAAGTTGTGAGAAAAGGTAAGTTAATGAAGGATGTGTGTGTGTGTGTGTGAGAGAGAGAGAGAGAGAGAGAGAGAGAGAGAGAGAGGGGAAGCTACTCAACGAGGTGAGAAAAGGTGGGGAAAAAAAGAGAGGGGAAAAGAAAAGCATGAGTAACCGTTAGCCAAGTGTCACGCTTGACCAGGCAGCTGCAGGTTCAAACTTCCGAGGTTGACAGCGATGCAACGCGGCGGGAGCTTAGGAAACGCGGTTTTCTAAGCTTATTTGCAAAAATCAAAGAATGACGGTAGCCCCCTTTGTATCCGGGTTCATCACCTTACCACACGCCCCCTACATGGACTAACACGCCAGCCAATTGCTTGCCTAATTAAATCAAATGTATATTCTAATTTTCTCAAAATCAGTACACCCCTCCATAGCCTACCCATTACCGAAAAAAATTTTGCATTGCTCCACATCTCAAAGTTTGCTTTACCCCCTCCTCCCCTATTGGAATGACTCAAGGCTCCACTATTTGTTGACTCAAGCCCCTTCAAAGTTCACCCTCTCATCTTTTCAAAGCTTGTAATCATATATTTCTTTCTTACATTATGATTACCCATATCATCATTCTACATGGCTGATAACAGAACTAGAAAGCTGAGCTTGATGTCTCCTAAATCGCGTTCGAATTGACACTACAGAAGTACTTTGCAACAATAAGTTTGGTCTCATCTTTACTTGAGCTCCTACAACCCCACCACATGCATGAAACACTCATTTTTTCATCTACAAAAATCCACATGACAAGTCTAGTTTTGACACTTTTAAAATTGGAGCTATTTGATGTACTTGTTTGACACTTTAACTTTTTATACAACTCATTGTCTTTTAGTAAGAGCAAGAGTAGTGATTACTTCTTCCTAATACATTCATGTTCGAGTTATTTAAAGCAACGGATTGTGGAGCTCAAGGACAAAGCACACTCTATGAAAATGGTACATCCATTTTGATGATACAACAACAATCAAAATATGTCTTGATGATACATCAACAAGACATATGAAAATGATTCATCCAGCTTGATGATACATCAACAATCAAAATATGTCTTCTCAACTATTTCATGGTGAAGTTCATGAAACTAAAAGTTTCCATAATTTTTTTGGTGCATGGGTAAGTAATTTAATAATAGCTTATTCTGTATGAGCTGACAAAATTTGCCATGCATGTATTCGTAGGGTAAAATAATTTTAGAACTTCAATTTATGAGTTAATCATAGAATAACCATGACCCTAATAATTACATCCAAAGTAACTGCTTGACGCATACCACTAGCATATATATGACTCTTGTCTACCACCAACATACATGACTTTTGTCCCGTTAGAAAACTCGAAAGGTTCCTCATTTTGTACCAATTTACCACAAATTTTAGCTTAAATATATATTGATTGCTATCAAGTGAATGTCTAAATCCATTGACCTTATTAATTAGTACCATTTACCTCCAAGCCATTCCTTAATACCTGTAAAAGAAGTTAGAACCATAAGAGTCCCAAGTTTTCTCATTTTTTTACAAATTCACCACAAAAGTTAACTCTAGTTTGTCTTTCATACTTAGTATTAGTCAACTATTTGAAAGCATACACTCTAATAGCCATTTTAAAACTTGGTATCTTGCATTAACATTGTATACTTAGTGTTAGTCAATTATTTGAAAGCATAGACTCTTATAGACATTTTAAAACTTGGTTTCTTGAATTATCATAGTATAACTAGTGTTAGTCAATTAAAAGCATAGACTCTAATAGCCATTTTAAAAATTGGTTTCTTGCATTATCATAGTATACTTTGAGCTCAATTTGCATTGTTCTTCTCCTTGCAAAGACTCTAATAGGGATTATGTAAAACTTAGTATACTTTGAGCTCATTTTGCAATGCTTTACTCTTTTATAAAAGTAGTCTTTGTTTGTTTCCTCTTCATTTAAAATTACCCCACCCCCCCACACAACAATAACTCTTTTTTATAAAAGCTATCTTTGTTTGGTACCTCTTTATTTTATTTTACAACCCCCCTCCAAAAGAAGAAACTGTGTGTGTGTGTGTGTGCGTCTTGCACAAACTGTTGTATTTTCTGTAGCGGTATTGTACTACACTCAAATGTCACAACTAGTGATCTCAATATGCATACATACACCCAATGGCAACTGTTGACCTCCTTCTAGCACACACAGTGTCTACACAACCAATCTGTCTTCCTGTAGTTCTTAAAACAGAGTTCTGCAGAGAATCGATGACTTACCCGCAGTGCTCGAAATCGCCTGCTTTCTGAAAAATGGAGGTCGTAACGCGCCCGAAACTCGTTTTCAGCCCGAAATTTTTTTGTCCAATAGGATATTATAGTTTTCCTATAGCTTTAATGCCGCGAAGAAAGCTCCTCAACCAGAGATCGTTAGCCAGTGCCTCCCGTAGAGCTCCCGACAAGGGTGTAGTCACCAACACAAATAGGGAAGAGTAGTTGAAGATCTTACCCTCGTACCGCTTCCTGTGCTTCTCTTGCTTACAACTCAGCCCTTAGCATGAGCTAGGCTCTGATACCATGAAAAGATGCAGGGGAGAAGAGAGCTTGAGCTCTTGCAAGCACACATACACACTCACAAAACCCTAAAAGAGAGCACATAAGGTGAGAGGCTGAAAATCTTCTTCTTCTTCACTCAACACTCAACACACCATATACAAAGATAAGAGTACACACAATATGAAAGGTACTCAACCAAATACATACTAGGGTTCTCTATAGTGTGAACCCAACTAAATGAGCTAGCGCTATAACTATGCCAGTCTCTGGAATGGCTATCACACAGCCTGTCATCCCATTGGCCGCATATCACCCATGATCTCACCGACCATGCCAGTGGTGTAAGTGTGGGGCCTATCCCCAAGCGGGTCATTAGTGTCCACCGCCTCACTAGATGAGCTCGATATCTCAACATTGCTTAGCATGTGGAATGACATTCAATGATGAGGAGGCCCACTACTTGGTCCTCCCCCTTACAAGCATGTGTATCTCTTATTTTGTTTCTTGAACATTTGTTTGGATGTGGATATGTGCATGGAAGCAGATTGTTGTCTCAGAAGATACTTGTAGCTTCCAAGAGGTTCATAGTTTCACGTGCGTCAAGAATACAGATATCCAAATTTGGCAGGTTTCTGAACTATTAGTCTAATAGTATTAAACTACAACTAATTAGCATGATATTCCTATGTTATCATATTGTCGAGGTGCTGGTAGTACTATTATTGGTGCTATGATATCGCCTATGTTGTTACTACTAGTAGCACCATAAGGACTATTAATAATAAACAATTACGAACATATGTTATCATATTGTCGAGGTGCTGGTAGTACTATTATTGGTGCTATGATATCGCCTATGTTGTTACTACTAGTAGCACCGTAAGGACTATTAATAATAAACAATTACGAACAATGCTTTACTAAAACTAATGGTAATATGAATTTTCTATTAGTACTATGAGGATTCTATTAGTAGTTAGTACTATTAGGATTCTATAAAGAATCTATTGATATTCACTACTACTAGTATTGTCAGTACTATTAGTATTCTATTAGTAATTAGTAGTATTAAGATTTAGGATTCCATTATAGTCAGTACTATTAGTAGTTTGCACTATTATTATCCACTACTATTAGTATTATTAGTAAAATTAGATTCTATGAGTAATCTTACTACTTGTATTGCCAGTACTATTAGGATTCCATTAGTACTTTTACTACTAGTAAGACTCTACTACAGGTCTATTAAAACTATTTATGAGCTATTAAGACTATTAGTTTTATTACTATTAGTATTAATAGTAGTACTATTACTACTAATAGTACTATTAGGATAGTATATACTAAACAATTTATTAGGACTATTATTTTTATTACTATTAGCACTAATAGTACTATTAGGATAGTATATACTAAATAATTTAATATTGATAAGTCATTAGGTGTGCTTTTATTAAAGTATTTCTACTATTAACCTAGGTTACTTTTTGTGTTTTTTAATATTATCATGTTGTCTTTTCCTTTCTTACTAGATGGAACTCCATCCAATGCTATGTCTGATGTGTACAAGTCCTCTCAGCAGTCCGACTTTAATAGTGTTCGCTATGAGTCTGCAGGTAAGAAGAAAAAGAATTGATACATCCACAATAATATATTCTGCATAATAAGCTTTCTAGTAACCATTCTTGAATGTTTATGCAAATAAAAATCCACTAGTTGCTATTCAAGGGTCAATCAGTGACAAGATCTACTGCATCTAATGAATATGTTGCCCTTGTAATAATTTGTTATTTTAATAATTATCCCTAATATTAGTCTATTAATAGTCTATTAGTACATTGATACTGACCTTGCATTACCCCTGATATGTTGCCTCTAGAGTGTGAAAAGACCCCAAGTACTCCTATTAGTGAAAATAATGTGTCATATGGAATGGAAGAAGAAACTATGTCCAGAGAATCAAAGAAGCAAAAGGTTGTTGATAACAGATCGCTTGCTGAAGGTAATATGCCTGCTCAGGGGTCACAATTTATTTTCGTCACTCATATCTTCAAATTGGTATTCTAATGCATTTCTGTCAGTCTCATAGCTTCAAATTGGTTTCCTTGCATGGTTGTTAGGCATTGAGGCAAGACAAGGCCTCGAGGATGAAGACTGCATTTTGGAAAAGTTTGTTGTAATAATAAAGAGGAAGAATCCAAAGACTAAAGCCAATATTGGAGGTGAGATTCAGACTGAGGTATCTCCCGGGCAGTTTACACCTTGGCAATGTGATGCAAAGGAAAGCAAACAAGTAACACGGACAAACAATAAACTGGGGAAACCCAAAAAAGATTCACCACATTGTTCTATTACTGTACCATCTAGACCTAGAGCATGCAAGCAATGGTAGTCAATGTTTCAATGTAATCAGCAAGTACTCCAAGTCCTTTCGAGGACGTGTAATAGACTTAATTAAACTTTTGGAATATCTGTTCATTGGAACACGTTCTTCTTTAGCCACACTTACCACTCTTTTGTTTGTTATTATTGTCCCTTTTTTGTCCATATTTGATGTGTTTGAATGATGATATTAATTTCATGGTCATAGTAACGTGCTTTCGGATACCTGGTTTGCATCAAGTTGACCACAATGCAAAAAATGGCATTTATCTATCTATGGAAACAGTAAAATACATAAACATGCACAACCAAAGGTCATAACACCAAATCCGATAAGGTAGAAGAGGATGGAGCATGCTAAATGGGACTAGATGTGTGCTCGGCTTTTAGAAATTGTGGACAGACTAGAGGTAAAACCTTCTGGACCAGTTTGCCATCCTATTGATGGATCATCGAGAGTTACTTTGTCTCCCTCCACCCCCAGCAAAGATGGTACCAAGACCTCTAGAAGAGCAATTGTGTTGGATTTGAATGGACTCTTGGTGAAGGTTGTTGAGTACACTCATGGTCAAGAACCCCCATTGTATACACCATAAATGGATAAACCATAAATGGATAGAGTTCAGGATAGCAGGGCATGCACTATGTTTGTATGAAGAGATACTCCTGCTTTCTTAGATTTTTGTCTTCACTGGTTTGAAGTATTCATTTGGAGCACTTCTCGTCTAAAGAAATTCAAAATAATTCTAGATGCATGTTTTCCATGCGAAAAGAGGAAGATTACAGGAGTTTTGGCACACGGTGAGTGTGATGAGGCATGCTTTATTATGGGAAAAAAACCTATCTTTTTTAATAATTTACAGCGCATCTAGAATCGGTTCAACAGGCTATCTAAAAAAAACATTATCATTTTGGATGACTCATTATACAAGGTGTGCCAAAACCCATGCGGGACTTGGTTAGTACTTCCGAAGTTTGAGCTACAAGATGATCAAGAAGTCCAAACGTTCTTGATTGAGCATGTGCAGCCTTGGTTAGTTCTATGGCTTCAATTGGAGGACCATCGAGAGTACACAACATGCATGGAGCATGCACTCTATTGCAACAGAAAGTCGATAACAGTCATGGAGAAGATCATTGAGTACAATGAGATGGGCAACCAAAAACAAAGGGAAAGGAATGCATGATTATCAACATGGCTTTTTTTGCGGATGCTTGTAGCATGAGCATGAGGCTGGCCACCTCTTGTCTTAGTTGTATGGCTAGTTGGAAATATGTACAATTTATATTAGACCACTACTCAGCTTGTAGCATGAGCATTAGTTGTATGGCTAGTTGGAAATATGTACAATGGACTTGTAAACTTCCCTACAAAATAAGGCTTCAAGTATTCAAATGAATGTTAATAGGTGAGTCATGAAAAACGACAACAAGTCATGAGTTATCGTTTGCAACAAGATGTCTTGATTTTTCACTAGTCCTAAATATTGTGATTTTTAACTAGTCCTAAATATTGATCAATTTTACACTCTTTTAGAGACATTGAAGAGAAATGTATTTAGAAATTTAAGCATAGTTTTAAACTTTTTTTTATAAATGTACATATTGCTAATTTAAAGGTGAAAAAAATTTCACTTTTCCCAAATAACAAAATGGAAAAAACAAGGATAATATACAAGATCTAATATTCTTTAAAACTACTAATAATTCACGCTTGTTGTGAGACCCCTCTGCCCCCTCCGCGCATCGGATTCCCAATTGCTAGCAGCGGAAGTAGCTTCATCTTGCACAGGGCAGGGTTTTCCACTCGGGGCCTCGCCCTCGAATGTCCGCACACGAGACTAACCTGGTGGTCATTCCGAAACCAAAACCGGGAAAATTTCCCTTGCTCGAAAAACGGGGACGATTCCACCTTTTTGACTCTCTTAATGATTTTTCTAACGGGGTCAAGAGGCTAAACTATCCTTCACCTGATTAAACCAGATAGAAGGAAAAATAAGAGAGAGGAAAGATGAAATATCTCATTTAATTTGATTTAAAATTGGGAAGTAATGATGAGAAAAAAGGTGCCTCCTTCATAAGGGGGAATCCCCACTCTGAGAGGTGTCAAAATTTATTTTTTTTAAATGTTTTCTTTGGTCCTTAGTCCACTCTTCATCTTATGTGAGCATTTACTCATTTTTTGGGGGGGTTTTCCTTTATTCTTCAATTTATCTCATCCCTACATTTGGATTAATCTTATTGGTCCATCAAAACCTTAATCCAAAATTTTCAAAAAATCTGGACCCTTAGGCTAAGGTCTTTTAAGCAGATTATAATTTATTTCTAATGCACCTTAGGAATTTCTTTTTAAACTTCTATTTCAGGGGAGTTTATTTTAATAAGAGAAAGGATTCTTTTCCATCCAAGGATATCTTAAAATTGAATTATGTCTCTCTAGAACATTTTCTCTCTCTAGGCCAAAATAAGTAGAAACAAGATCTTTTATTATTTTGAAAAGGGGATTGATTTACAGGGGAAGCAACTGGACATCTTAAGGGGCTAGGGAGGAATCTTACATTCTCTCCCATTAGAAAAACGTGAGATGTCCTCATCTCGCAAACTGGGGATAGTCCCACATCAGTTTTGCTTCTTTCTCCCAAGTGGCGTCTTCAAAAGGATAAAACTTCCATTTAACTAATAATTCTCTCAGAATTCTATTCCTGAGAACCTTTTCTCGAACATTCAAGGATTTCTTCAGGTTGGAGTTCCATCTACTCTGATACCAGCTGTGAGACCCCTCTACCCCCCTCCGTGCACCGAATTCCCGGTTGCTAGCAGCGGAAGTAGCTTCATCTTGCGCGGGGTAGGTTTTCCCACTCGCGGCCTCACCCTCGAATGTCCGAACACGAGACTAATGTGGTGGTCATTCCAAAACCGAAGCCGGGAAAATTTTCCTTGCCCAAAAAACAGGGACGATTCCACCTTTTTTATTTTCTTAACGAATTTTCTAACGAGGTCAAGAGGCTAAACTATCCTTCAATTGATTAAACCAGATAGAAGGAAAACTATTACAAACTTAACTTGAAGAAATCAATGCTTTTTTCCTAACCGAAATTAGGCACAGCTGTTGATCTAATCATTTGAGAAGTCTTCAGGTTTTTATTTAACTACTCGAGTTCTAAGCGTATTCCTATTATTCAATTTCATTATTAAAACTCCACTGATTCTAACCTAACCCCATCCGGCCCATGGGTTTGAAGAAGTTAAGAGTTCATCATTAAGCACATGATTTGGGATCGATACATACTTCTTAAGTAGGCTAACATGAAATACATTATGTACTTTGAGATGAGGAGGTAGAAGAAGTTCATAGGCTAACTCACCTACTTTCTTTGTAATCAGATATGGCCCACAATATCTGGGGGATAACTTTTTGTACTTCCCAAGAGATAGAGAACTTCTTTTGCGGCATACTCGAATGAAGACCATATCTGCTTCTTCAAATTTTCTGTCTGACCTCTTCTTATCTGCATACTGCTTCTGTCTATCTTGGGTAGCTTTTATATCTTTACGGATTGACTGCATCTGCTGCTCCATGTCATCAAGCATCTGTCTGGACATCTCGACCTTAATCAATGGGTCGGACCAAGTTAATGGTGTTAGGCAGTCTTGTCCATATAGAGCTTTGAAAGGGCTCATCCCCATACTTCGGTGATAAGAAGCATTGTAGGCGAACTCGACTAGGTGCAGATAGCTTAGCCACTTCTTGGGTTCCCTGCCCCACAACATGACTGAAGTATATCTTTGATTACTTGGTTCACCCTTTCTATTTGACCATTGATCTCGGGGTGGTAAGCTGTGCTGAGATCCAAGAAAGTTCCTACTGCTTTGAAAAATGTAGTCCAGAATCTTGACGTGAATTTGGGATCTCGATCACTTACTATTCTCTTGGGTAGGCCATGCAATCTGAAGATTTCCTTGAGGAACACTCTGGCCACATCCATTGCAGTGTAGGTTTCTTTTACTGGAATCAGATAGGCAACTTTGGTTAGTCTATCAACTACTACGAAGATGGAGTTGTAACCTGATTGCACTGAAGGTAGTCCAGTAATAAAATCCGAATCTATCCTGCATGATCTTCTCTCTTGCTTCATTAATCAGTGGATTTGACACCACTGTGATTGCAAGCAAGGAGGCTTTTCTACTACTGAGGGCATCTGCTACCACATTTTCTTTGCCTGGGCGGTACTTGATTTCAAAATCAAATTCCTGCAGGGTCTGCATCCACCTTCTTTGACGCATGTTGAGATCCTTCTAAGTGAAAATCTGTTGGAATTAGGGTTGCAGGAATGCACACACAACTTCAAGAAGATGAGGAAGCTTGAGCACAACACAGTAGTGTATTATGAGTGCCAAAAATGAAGATTACAAGCCCTAGAAGATAATGGGCGTATATACAATGCACGGGGGAAAAAACCTCCTAGTGAGGGAAAAAGTGCCCCGGCGGTCCTAAGTGTGTTCACACACATCACTACTATAATATGGTAACAAATCCCCCCTGGAGTGATGCGGTGAACAAGAGCTAGCACTCATGTATAGGGAAGTGTCTAGCTATGTGGACGAATCCACAAAAGGGAGTAAGCCCAAAGCTTTGCGAAAAGCTTCGAACTTCTCACGAGGCAGAGCCTTTGTGAAAAGGTCTGCAAGGTTATCCTGTGTTGGCACATAAGCCAAACTGATCTCTCCTGCAGAGAGTCTCTCCCTGACATAATGGTAGTGCACCTCAATGTGCTTCGTACGAGCATGGAACACTGGGTTCCGCGCAACTGCCAATGCGCTCTGACTGTCAGTGAAGATGGTGGTGGCAGATGGCTGCCCAACACCCAAATCAGCCATAAGGCGTCTGAGCCACACACACTCAACCGTAGCTGTGAAAGCTGCCCTGTACTCAGCTTCACAACTAGAAGTGGCCACAGTAGGCTGCTTCTTGCTCAACCATGATATGCATGAGCTTCCAAGCATGAAGCAAAAACCACTCGTGGACACGCGTGTGTCATAACAACCAGCCCAGTCAGAATCTGAAAAAGCATGTAAATCTGGCGGCAATGATCCCCCCTTGGGATAAAACAACCCAAGATGCCGAGTACCACTCAAATAGCGAAAGATACGCTTCACTGCCTGCCAATGCTTAATGCCTGGGCTATGCATAAATCTGCTCACCTGTGAGACTGCAAACTGAATGTCTGGCCTCGTAATGCATACATAAATGAGGCAACCAACAGCTGTCTGATAGAGTGTGACATCAAAGTGATCTCCAGCATCATGAAGACTCAACTTCAAACCTGTCTCCATTGGAGTAGCAATAGGCTTGCAGTCTTCAAGGCCAAATCTCCGCAACAATGTTTCAATATACTTTGTCTGACACAAAGCAATACCTCCATCACACTGCTTAAATTGTATCCCCAAATAATGATGCAAATGCCCCAAATCTGACATCTCAAAAGAGGCATTCAAATCAGCCTTAAAATCAGCAATATGACTCTTATTTGGTCCTGTGAGCAGCATGTCATCGACATAGAGAGCAATGATTAGATGTACACCATCCACACGTTTAACATACAAAGTGCTTTCTGTTGGACTATTCTGAAACCCATGTGCAGTCAAATATGCATGTATTTTTTCATACCAAGCTCGTGGAGCTTGCTTTAAACCATATAAAGCCTTTTTTAACCTGCACACTTTGTTTTCCTGCCCTCTTTGAACAAAACCACGAGGCTGCGATACATACACCTCCTCATGCAAATCTCCATTTAAGAACGCAGTCTTTATGTCCAGCTGATGTACATTCCAACCATTATGAGCTGCTAATGCACAGATGCTACGAACAGTGGTCATACGACATGTGGGAGCAAAAGTCTCATCAAAATCAATGCCCTTCTCTTGAGCATAACCTTTTGCAACAAGCCTAGCCTTATGGCGATCCACTGTGCCATCAGGCTTACGCTTCAATTTGTATACCCACTTAGTGCCAATGGCCTTCTTGCCAGGGGGCAAGTCACATAAAGACCATGTACCATTCTTCATAATAGCATCGTATTCTGCTTGCATAGCAGCCATCCAATTTTCTGAACTTTGTGCCTCATCAAATGAAACAGGCTCACTTTCATCGCACATACTAGAAACAGCCAATGCATAACAATCTGACGCATAAGAGGCACCATGAGAGCCAGAACGAGTGCGACTAGACAAAGGGGCATCCAACTTGCTGTCACGCAAAGTCTGCACCAGCCATCTAGGCATATTCCTAGAGCCCTCAATCTCTTGTCTCTCATCCTCAAGTGCATCATGCACATCTGCATCAGATATAGGCTGATCTGTGCCATCATTTAAAACCTGCATAGGCTGAAAAACTGCCTCATGAGGTATTGCACTTGACTGTGCACCACTGAAAAGAGGCAACAATGTATCATAGACATCA
The DNA here is from genome assembly GCF_041138505.1 of Cibotium barometz. NCBI lineage: Eukaryota > Viridiplantae > Streptophyta > Polypodiopsida > Cyatheales > Cibotiaceae > Cibotium > Cibotium barometz. The sequence continues at coordinate 28,166,411 of NC_141048.1, read as the reverse complement.
CGTGAGCTGATATCTGTCTCCTTAGTACATGAAACCAAGGGCTGAACTGCATCTTCCACAAATACAACATCACGGCTAACCAAAATGCGCTTTGTCTGTGGATGATACAAACGATAGCCTTTGCTCTCAGCACTATATCCAACAAAAATACATTTGACAGCTTTGTCATCCAATTTTCTGCGATGTTGCACAGGCACTAATGCATATGCCAGGCAACCAAAAACACGTAAATGGCCAACAGATGGCTTGCGGCCATGCCAAGCCTCATATGGAGTGACAACCTGTAATGCTTTGGTGGGACACCTGTTTAGTACATAAGTGGCACACATGACAGCCTCAAGCCAAAAACCATGTGGTAGACTTTGACTCTTAACCATACATCTTGCCATTTCCATGAGAGACCTGTTTTTTCTCTCAGCCACACCATTTTGCTGTGGTGTATACGGCACTGTACATTGGTGTTTTATCCCACGCTCAGCCAGAAATGCATTAAATTCTGAAGACATATACTCCCCCCCTTGATCTGAACGGAGGGTGCCCATCTTACTTTCTGACATATTTTCAGCCATAACCAAAAACTGTTTGAAGCACAAAAACACTTCGGACTTTGCCTTCAAAGGATATACCCATGCATGCCTGGTAAAATCATCAATGAAAGTCACGAAGTAAAGGTAGTTTCCAAATGATGGAGTTTGCATGGGACCACAAACATCACTGTGAACAAGCTGCAATCTGCGTTCAGCTCTCACTGATCCATCTTTGGGAAAGGAAGCACGCTGCATTTTACCCAATATGCAGCCCTCACAAACATGCTTGACAGGTGCCTCAAGCTTAGGCAAAGAAGACACCATTTCAGATTTCTGCAGGCGCAGCAAACTTGCAAAATTCAGATGACCAAAACGTGCATGCCACAGTTTTGCATTTGAAATAGCCTGCGTATCCATAATAGCACATGCTGAATCCTCTACACATTTGCCATCCATATTGAGCTTATACAGCCCTCGACATAGTGAACCAGATGCTACAATGATGTCACCACAAGAGAGATCATGAACAGTACATCTGTCATCCACAAATTTTACAACCAAACCTGTTTTGGCAAATGCGGAGACTGACAGCAGATTCTTTTTGATCCCTGGCACATACAATGCATCAAAAAGTGTAAAGGTGTTGCCATTTGCAACATTCAGCACAATCTGTCCAACTCCTTTAACGGGATAAGAGGAGTTATTGGCACAAGTGACAGTATTCCCTGTGGGAGCAGACTCAAGGAAAGTGAATAAACTGCGCTGCGAGGTGATATGCTTAGTGGCACCACTGTCAAAGTACCATACATCTGAATCTACTGCAGACATACATGTGTCATGCAAAGATGGGTCATAACTGCACTGCGCATTGAATGCCCATTCTGTATCTAGCACAACATTAGCAGATTCATTGTTAGAAGGAGAGGCATCTGCAACAGCCATACCAGCCTCTTTCTTCTTAGCCTCTTTCGCAGCCAGCTTAGGACACGCTTTGATGACATGATCATTTCCCTTACAGTACTTGCAAAATGTCTTCTGTTTGTCACCCTTCTTCTCATCTTTGTCTTCCTTCTTTGGTTGCGCAGCATTTGCAGATTTCTGCTTACTAGAAGAAAAGCCAGCTTTACCTTTCCCGCTTCTCTGACTAGCAACGAAAGCTTGATCTGCGACACGCATATTATTCCTGTTTTGCCTTGACTGGTCTTCTTGCAGCAAAACAGAAACTAACTCCTCAAATGATAAGGCATTGGGATTGCCTTTCATCATCAAGCGAAGAGTGGAAGCAAAACCCTGATAAGAATCTGGTAGACCATTCAAAACAGTCTGCACAAGTGAACTGTCTGACAGGATTTCATCTGCAGAAATGAGCTGCTCTTTGAAATCCTTGATCTTTGTCAAAAAGCTATCCATAGAATCACCTTCGTTCATATGCTCATTCTCCAACTGTTTTCGGAGATAAGCAACACGAGCCTCATTTCTTGCCTGATACAATGTGGCAAGTACATCCCAAGCATCCTTAGAAGTCCTGCAGGAGCGAATATGTGGGATAATGGTACGTTTGACAGACAGCGCAATCAAGGCATGAGCCTGCGCATCTCTACCATCCCAACGAATCTGCTCTGCTGAAAGTGGTGGTTCTCGAACAGCTGCAACAGCACTTGTGCCTGCACCATCATCAACAGTACCTGTTTCTGATGTGTTTGCAGCATTCCCAGCCACAATAGGACGTGCATCAATACCCTGCACAATGTTCCATAACCCCTTTGCTACCAATACATGTCGCATCATATATGCCCACAATGGATAGTTGGTGCCATCCAACTTATCCTCAGCAGCCAACATGCGGAATACATCATTGTTGTCAGCCATGGCCAATGACTGTACTACTAGATGTAAATGCTGTCTGTAAGAGGTAAACCTGTATAAAATCGACCTGTGCTATGTAGCACAGCCCAAAACAGACGAATGGGCACCTGTCCTGCAGATTTTAATCTTGACAGAAAATCTGCACAGTAGGACGATTTTGCCTGCGCAGTACTTGGAATGCAAAAACGGAGGGCGAAATGACTTCAGATCAAAATTCTGAAATGAACGAGCCCTACGGGCGATCCCACGGCATATACTAACCTGCAGACGCTCGTGAAACCTCGTTGCAATCGGAGGAGATGAAGCGGCAGGTGCCGGTGATGCTGCCCGGGAGGAGGAAGCCTGCTCTGATACCAATTGTTGGAATTAGGGTTGCAGGAATGCACACACAACTTCAAGAAGATGAGGAAGCTTGAGCACAACACAGTAGTGTATTATGAGTGCCAAAAATGAAGATTACAAGCCCTAGAAGATAATGGGCGTATATACAATGCACGGGGGAAAAAACCTCCTAGTGAGGGAAAAAGTGCCCCGGCGGTCCTAAGTGTGTTCACACACATCACTACTATAATATGGTAACAAAATCCACTTTAAGCTTTGATGATCTGTCACATCAAAGTGAATCTTTGACCGAGTAGGTAATGTCTCCACAACTTTAGGGAATATACTATTGAAAGTAGCTCCAAGTCATGGACAACATAATTTCTCTCATGCGTTCTGAGTTTTCGGGATTCATAGGCCACTGCATGACCTTCTTGCATGAGTGCACCTACCAGGGCAAAACCACTGGCATCAGTTACTACCTCAACGGGTAGAGAGAAATCTGGCAACTTCAAAACGGGATTGGTTTACCAAGGCAGTCTTCAGCTTATCAAAAGCACTCTCACACCTGGCAGACCATTAAAACGGGGTATTCTTCTTGAGAAGATTAGTCAGGGGGAAGCTATCAGAGCATACTTAGGTTTAAAAATTCTATACCAACTAGTTAATCCAAAGAATCCTTTGACTTCTTTCACTGTCTTTGGTTTAGGCCAATCTATGACTACTTGGACTTTTGCGAAATCTGGAGAAATTTTTTCTTTGGATACCAGAAAGCCCAAGTATTCAACATGGTCGACAGAGAAAGTGCATTTACTCTTTTTTGCAAAGAGTTGGTGCTTCCTTAGAATCTCAAGAACTTTTCGGACGTGAGCTTCATGGTCAGCTGCATTCTTTGAGTAAATCAGAATATCATCAAAGAAAATAAGAACAAATTCATAAAAGTATTCTCTGAGAATGTCCTACATTATGCGATTGAATGTAGCGGGAGCATTTGTCAATCCAAATGGCATGACTGTACATAAATTCATAGTGCCCATAGCGAGTATTGATGGTGGCTGTCTTCAGGATATCTTACTCATTAATCCTAATTTGGTAATACCTTGATTTGAGATCTATCTTTGTGAAGATCTGGGCTCCATTTAGCCTGTCCAAAAGCTCATCAATTCTGGGGATAGGATACTTATCCACACAGAGTCTTAGCGTTCCATCCTTCTTTTTCTGAAAGAGAATTGGCGCTCCCCAAGGTGAAACACTGGGTTTTACAAACCCTTGTTCTAACAGCTGCCTGAACTGTTCCTTGAGCTCAATGGCTTCAGGGACTGGCATTTTGTACGTGCGCTGGGCTACTGGCTGAGCTCCGGGGGTCAATTCTATCACATGATCTACTTCCCAAATCGAAGGCATCTCAGTTAGCTATGCTGGGAATAAATCATCATACTCACTTAACCATATTGGTTCTTTAGCCTTTAACTGTGTCTACCTGATTCATTTTGACAACATAAATAAGTTGCTTCTTTCTAAGTCCTTTCAGTAACTTAGAAGCTTTTACTAATTGCAGATCTGGGATCCTGAAATTTCAGTTCCTTGAACTTTGTTTCCGTGAAGGTCACAGAAGGAAATGATTCCATTCTGACAGTGAATGTCAGCTTGATTTTTGTGGAGCCAATCCATTCCAAGGATTCCGTCAAAAACTCCCAATGGTAAGACTCTGAACAAGTAGTCAGTTACATTCCCATCTAGATTAAACTGAATACGATCTGTTTCACGGGTGAGTGAAAAGAATCTTCCCACTAGCCAATTCAACTTGCATAGGTTTCCCTGATTTTTGTTTTAAGACTAGCTTACACAAGCATCCTGGGGAAATAAATGAATGAGTACTACCTGAATAAATCAAAAGCTTAAATGGCTTACCCTTATGGATGATAGAGAATTGACGATTTGGCCCTTGGTTCTCAATTGCGGCATAAATCTGACCTCTTTTCTCTTCTACTACTTCTGCTATCATAACTGCTCTGGCTGCTGCAGATTGGGGCGGAACTCTTTCTCTTTGGCTACCCAAGTTCTGGGAGGGAGTTCTGAGATTACTCTAAACAGAGGCAGATGGCTGATGAGCTGGAGTCCTCCTAGGATTGCCCTGATTTTGGCGAGACGGACCCTTATTTGACTGATATGAAGGGGCTGGTCTCTACCCTCTGGGTCCTTGACTTCCCTGTCCTCTTGACATGGCAGGAGTCGGGCAGTCTTTGAGCTGGTGTGACCGAAACCCTGACACCCAAAACACCTGTTCTCACTTCTAAGCTCATCCCTCTGAATCCTTGAAAAAGGTGGGACTCTTGAGAAAGTATTCTGAGGGAAGGGTCTTCCTTCACATCTGAATCTCCCAGCATCTTGATTCTAATTAGGGCCTTGCTGCCTCGTTGAGGGTGGAAAGTTTGAAGCACTTCTCGGGGTTTGGAACCTTTTAAAGTTTGAGGGTGCAGGCTTTGGCAGGACCTTAACAACAAATGCCTTGGCAAAGTCCTTTGCCATTCTAACAGCTTCTGCCATTGAGACTGGTTTGGCATTTTTCACTAAAGTGTCCAATGGCTTGTTCATCCCTTGAATGAATCTGGCCATCAGCTGCTCTTCATCCAAAAGTGGAGAATATTTGAGGAGAAGGAAAAATGCCTGATGGTATTATTCAATTGTCCGGCTATCGTGCTTCAATTCCAAGAACTCAAACATTTTAGTTTCCAGGAAGCCCAGAGGACAAAACCTCTTTGTGAGGTAAGCTTTAAGATCTGACCAGGTCTGGGTATTTCGGTCGAGATGATTTGTCTCGCAGTGGTTCCTCCATGTGACCCTAGCCGTTTCCATAATTTTCAATCTGGCGAGAGCCATCTTGCTCCTCTCATTATAACCGGTTACATCAAAATACTCTTCCGTTGCCTTGATCCATTTTTCCACTGTTTCTCCTAACTGTTCCCCTTCACCCTTGAATGGACCAGGTTGGGATCGATGTAGGGCTTTACGAACGTCTAGATCTAACTCTTCATCATTGGTAAGAGGATCTGGCTGCCTAGCACAGGCCGTGCACCTCATGATTCTGTGACAAAACAAGATTTTTGTCAACTTAACTTCATCATCAGATTTATGACTATTTCATTTTTTAGATTTATTTCTTAAACAATTAAATATTCCATCATAATTCTTAAAAACAAGATTCACTTTGATAATTTTATTAACCAATATTCACAATCATGAAAACAATTTGGAATCTTTTGCAAAACATCATTTATTATCAAAAGTTTTTGATATATGCCTCTCGGCTCTCCAAAAGTAACTGCCTCAATCGCATACGCATAAAAAGGCGATACTATGATGGAGACATGGTATGATATACACGATTTATCACTGAAAAAGGTGATGTAATTCTACTTCTAGGAATAAAGCGGCTTAGAAGTCTAAAAATACGGCAAGAATTTTTAAAATTCTGGGGTGAATGATTATAGAGCTAGACATAATGAATAACTCCTAGCTGTATCAAGATCATGGCTAGTGAGATATTCTGCCTGAGTCTTTGACGCTGATCGGTATTGACGTTAATAGTTTGCCCTCCGAAGAACCACATATGCTGACGTCGCTCTACTGGATCATCAAGAAAGTATAGATTCTCAGTGGGTGACGAGTGAGCCTCACTCTGCTTTCTCGGGTTGTAACAGAGTTTATGAGATTTTCCAAGGCAAAGACGATCATATCCTGACTCTGGGGAAGTCCAGGAATGCTAGACAGATCTAGGGTATCCATCTAAAAATCTAGTTCAATTATGAGTTTTCAATTTATGAATTCATTTCAAACATAATGTTAGCAAGTGAAAGCATTGTTTCCTAGATTTACTTTAAAATTTTAGGCAATTTCTACTGCTGTTTCATAAGTTTACAACAGTGCTCTGATACTAGCTATGAGACCCCTCTGCCCCCTCCGCGCACTGGATTCCCAGTTTTGCTAGCAGCGGAAGTAGCTTCATCTTACGCGGGGCAGGGTTTCCCACTCGAGGCCTCGCCCTCGAATGTCCAGACACGAGACTAATCTGGTGGTCATTCCAAAATCGAAACCGAGAAAATTTCCCTTGCCAAAAAAACGGGGACGATTCCACCTTTTTTATTTTCTTAAAAACGAATTTTCTAACGGGGTCAAGAGGCTAAACTATCCTTCACCTGATTAAACCAGATAGAAGGAAAACTATTATAGACTTAACTTAAAGAAATCAACGTCTTTTTCCTAACCGAAATCAGGCACAGCCATTGATCTAATCATTTGAGAGCTAGCTATTGCAAAACACATACCAAATGCTCCCTCCACCAGCATTTTGGCGTAAGACAGTCCTTTAAGAAAACAAGGTTTCTATGCAAGTTTTCAGTTTGATTTTCTTTTGAATACAAGGAGTATTTCTTGAATCAGTATCCCCAAAACTTCTTGATTGTAATTCTGAATTTCATAATAGAATTCCTTGAATTCTGTGACCTTGATCCACAGATCAATTCAAAGGGTCTCAAACTTAGTTTCAGATTTGGCGAGAGATTTGAGTGTATTTTCCTGAACTGGTCCCATCTTCCTCAGAACTGACGAAGGAGTTTGAAGTCAATATTAGATAAAGTGGGAAAAATCCCATTCCCATGAAAAAAGTGGGGGTATGATAAACTCATCCAAAAGTTTGTCAAAACATATTCACGTGACATATCATTGGAAAGAGCTTGAAAAGTAGAATCTAGATCTACTTTGTCCAACAAATTTGGAGTTTGCATGTTCAAGTTATGGCCAAAACAAAAAAATTTTAAATACATTCCCATTTTGAGGGATTTTTCCCATTTTATCTAATATTGACTTTTTGGTCTTGGTCATAGTCTGATTCAAGGTTCGAGTCTGATGAGATTTTTCCTGAAGTATCTTTCTCAAAAAGGGTGATATTTAAGTCACTATCTATTTTACTAAATTTCTTTCTTTGAATATTCACTTAACTGATTTCTAAATTAGTTACGAATTCCAATGAGGAATAAATTAATCATTTATTTGAATATTTTGATCTCGATAAATTTCCTGAATTTTCTTTTTACAATCCATGAGAGTATAAAATGATAGAAATTTATCTCTTAGAGTATTTACTTATTCATTTATCAAATATTCATATAAATTAAACATAGAATTAAAGAGAAATATAATTTTGATATAAAATTTCTTTATGCATAAAATTCAACTTCAATGGGAATAACACTTTTAAAATAAAAAGAATTTCTTTATGCATCTATTTATGCATAAAATCAATTTTAATAGGAATAACACTTTTATAATAAAAAATTCCATTATGCATCTTTCTATGCATAAAATCAATTTTAATGAAAATAACACTTTTATAATAAAAAAGTCACCATTATGGATCTTTCTATGCATAAAATCAATTTTAATGAAAATAACACCTTTTTTAAAAAAAATTCCATTATGCATCTTTCTATGCATAGAAATTAAATTCAATGAAAATAACACTTTTATAATAAAAATTTTCCATTATGCATCTTTCTATACATAGAAATTAAATTCAATGAAAATAACACTTTTGTAATAAAAAATTTCCATTATGCATTTTCCTATGCATAGAAATTAAATTCAATGAAAATAACACTTTTATAATAAAAAAATTTCTTTATGCATCTTTCTATACATAGAAATTAAATTCAATGAAAATAATACTTTTATAATAAAAAAATTTTCATTATGCATCTTTCTATGCATAGAAAGAAAATTCAATGAAAATAACACTTTTATAATTAAAAAATTCCATTATGCATCTTTTTATGCATAGAAATTAAATTCAATGAAAATAACACTTTTATAATAAAAACATTTCCATTATGCATCTTTCTATGCATAGAAATTGAATTCAATAATTAATATCAGTGATATCCATGCATATTCATAGGTGAAGATGTACATGGAGTAAATTAGAATATTTCTTTTAGAATGCACAAACAGTGGGAATTACTCTTTTGGAGTAACATAAAAATAAACTTTCTTTTCCACAAAATTGTTGAAAATTTCGCCATAACCTCGTTTGTATGGCTGACCACTTCTCATTTTTTATCATTCTATTTTCAACTTATATTAACCCCAATTAGATGTCTAGGATTCTAATCTACACAATTTTCAATTTTCAAGAGAGTAAACAATAAGAAAAGTTTAATTAATCTTTTTGTTAATCATTCTAGGATAAAGAAAGGCTGAATTGTAAAGAAGAGAAGGGGGTGGCCTTTTCATCAAGGCATAGCATAGAATTTACTTCAATCAACTAAAAAAACAAGAAAATCAAGAAAATCATAGATTTAAAATTAAAATGTAAGAAAAATTTAGCTTACATGGAGTTGTAAGCTTTCCTTTGGCTTGAGGGATTGAGGGTTCTACTCTTGTTTGAAGCAAGAGTGGCCACCAATTGCTTTGGAGAGGATTAAGCTGAAAACAATTGAATTATCAAGAAAATTCAATGTAAATGGCTCTAGGTAGGAGTAGAGTAACAGTGCATAAACACCATTAAGCTTTTACAATTGAATTATCAAGAAAATTCAATGTAAATGGCTCTGGGTAGGAGTAGAGTAACATTGCATACCATTAAGCTTTTACAAAGGGGGAGGCTTTTATTTATAGGAAAAAGTGAGCCTCAGACCAAGCAAACTGATTCTAGAATTTTCTAGATCAATTTGGTCAATTTTTGATCATTTTTGGGTCAGCTCAGCTTACTTTTTGGAACTAGACTTGAAATAGGAGAGAGGAGAGATGAAATATCTCATTTAATTGATTTGAAATTGGGGAGTAATGATGAGAAAAAAGGCACCTCCTTCATGAGGGGGAATCCCCACTCTGAGGTGTCAAAATTCAGTTTTTTTTAATGTTTTCTTTGGTCCTTAGTCCACTCTTCATCTTATGTGAGCATTTGCTCATTTTTGGGGGGTTTTTATTTTATTCTTCAATTTATCTCCTCCCTGAATTTGGATTAATCTTATTAGTCCATCAGAACCTTAATCCAAAATTTTCAGAAAATCTGGACCCTTAGGCTAAGGTCTTTTGAGCAGATTATAATTTATTTCTAATGCACCTTAGGAATTTCTTTTTAAACTTCTGTTTCGGGGGAATTTATTTTAATAAGAAAGGATATTTTTCTATCCAAAGATATCTAAAAACTGAATTACCTCTCTCTAGAAAATTTTCTCTCTCTAAGATAAAATAGGCAGAAACAAGATCTTTTATTATTCTGCAAAGGGGATTGATTACAGGGGAAGAAATTTGACATCTTGAGGGGTTGGGGAGAAATCTTACACTTGTCTATGTAATGTATAATATATTCTTTACTTAGAATTACAAAAATATACTTTTTTCTCTAAAAATTTAACTAACTTCATTTCAATCATTGCACCTCATCTAATCATTGAATTAAAGCATATATTTGATGTTAAGATCAGTAGGTATATGGAGTCCATGGCCATAAAAGAGACTTATTGAAAGAAACGTTTTCTCTAGATTCAGATAGAAAACTAATGATCCAAATAGTCAAATTTTAGATGCTAGTGAGTGCTACAATTTATCAATTTACTTTATTTTGATCTAATAGTTCGATTTAGAGTTATTATCTTTCAAAAAGCACAGTTTTTAGTTTATAACAGTTAAATTTTGAAGCATGAAAATGACATCTGCCATTTTAAAAAATTAATGAAAATTTGGATTCCAAAATTCACTTTGTTGACAAAATTGGTTCTAGAATCCAAACTTTTGGACACACTAATGTTTCTATTGTGAGAGTGAAATTTTCATTAAAAAAACTATTTCGGTCCATAATGAACAAAAATTTCACTTTTTTGACGAGAAAAAAATTTTGTCAAAAAATTCCGTTGACGAAACAAATTCCATCGATAAAAATATGGATACTAGAATCCACTTGGATTCTGGAATCTAAATTTCCTTCGACGGATTGAAAATTCTGTCAACAACGGGAATTTTTTTGACGATAATTTTTCCATCGATGGAGTTTTTTATGGAATGATGGACTAAATTTTTCATCTAATAAAAGTGAAATTTTTGTTTATTATGGACCTTTTTTTTGTAAACAAAAATTTTGATATCATGATAGAAACGTTAGTCTCAATGGAAATTTGGATTCCAGAATCCAGTTTGTCAACAAAGTGAAACCCAAATTTCCATCAGTTTTTAAAAACGACAACTGTTATCATTTTAATGGCTCAAAATCTAATCATTATAAACTGAAAACTAGTTTTACAAAGACTACAACTCTAAATCGAAATATTAAATCAAAATAAAGTAAACTGATAAATTATAGTACTCACTACCATCTAAAATTTGACCGTTTGGATCGTTGGATATTTATATAAATTTAGAGACATCTTTTCTTTCAATAAACCTCTTTTATGGCCATGGACTCTATAAACCTGCATGTCTTAATATCAAAATATGCTTAAATTCAACCATTGGATCAACTTTGTATACAAAGAAAATTTATTTTCTTAAACAATTCACTAACCCCATATAAGAGTTTCATCAAATTATATTGGGTCTAAAAGTAACATCAATTTTCCATCAGTTTGTTGATAACACGCTATGTACAACACGTAGTGTAGAAATGTGTTTTGGTACAAAACTTATCCGTGCTCAAGGGAAAGTATGATCTAGAGATGCTTAAACAAAGAAAAAAAGAAAAAAAAAGTGAAATTTGTGGACGTGTGAACATGCTTAATTTTGCATGATATAGAAATTGCTGTGTATGGATTTGAGTTAAAAAACTTCTTCACACTTGCACTAGAAAATAATTGATATTTTTAAGCAAAAGGTCCAATGACTCTCGTAGTTGATTAGAAGAGTTTCTTCTCTTTTGTAATTCTTTTTTTAATTGGATGTTTTTGGGTTTAGAGTAAAATGTAAGTAATGTTTTATGCATTTTTTTTCACAAAAGTAGTGTTTTTAAAAAATGTTTGACATGAAAGTGTGTCTTTTGTCTCCATAAATTTTTTAAAAAGGTGTATTTTTGGGCTTTTTCCCAAAAATGGAGTTGAGTTGTCGTTTGCATGATTTTGTTATCATTTTTCATGACTCACTGTTTGTTGTTAAATTGCAATATTTGGGTGCTACCCTTTGAATTCCAAGAAAAGTTCTACTTGCGTCAATAGAAGATTTTGCATTTATTACATTTCATAATAATGTTGAAATAGAGGTAATTAGCATAAAATGTTACTAAGAAATCCAACGAGACATAACTACTAATTATAGTAGACTGGGTACTATTTATAGTAGACAAGGCTATTAATTAGTAGATTGAACTACTATATAGAACACTGAGCTACTAATTCGTATAGACTAGACTACTAACTAGTGGACTGGACTATTGTTTAGGAGGCAACTTCTAATTAGTAGATTGGACTACTAATTAGTAGATTGAACTACTATTTGGAGACTGAACTACTAAAATTAGTATCATGTCTACTATTATCAGTAGTGCAATCTATTAATTAGTAGTTGCCTCCTAAACAATAGTCCATAATACTAATTTGTAGTCCACTCTACTAACTAGTAACTACTAAAGTAGTTCAATCACCGAAACAGTAGTCCAATATACTTATTAAAAGTTTAATTAGTAGTCTTCTCTACTACAATCAGTAGTCGGGTTGTTGCAAGATCAGGGTGTCCAGTTTTGTCCAGTTTATGCTGGACTTGGACAATTCTTGGACAACAAATTTGGGGGGGAAAGGTACTTCAAACGAGATCAAGAAACTAATAGAAAATACACATACACTCAAATTTAACCCCAATATAACTTAAATTAATATAAATTAGTCTAATTTATCAAAATTAACCAAAAATATGATAAAACAATAAAAAAATGATCTTTCCATACTTAGAGTGATCTAATTTTTTTTTCCATAGATGCACCAATACAAGTACACTAGTCCCTATAGGTTTTAGATGATTTACATCAAAAATGTAATTTTACTAATTAGATTATTAGTATTTGCAGGCCTTCCGATAGCCTGGAAGAATTTTAGAAAAGAGATCATTAAAAATCAAACCATTGGATTTGCAATTTTGACTAACCACCACATTCTACCAATGTATCACTATCTACCACTCTTTTGATCTACAAGATTAGGCATTTTTAAGTGGTAGTTATTGTGGGTGCAAAAAGTGGCATATATTATAACACTTTAAAGACCTTGAAATATTTAAAGAAAATAGACAAATAGCTTAAAAATTTCTCAAAAAATCAAGTTAAGCTCTATATTATGTGAAGATCTAAGATGCAAAGTGGAAATCTCATACGAGTTTATATGTGAAAGATATTAGCATTTTATGGAACCAGCCCAAATTTGGGACATGGTGTATACATTGAGCTTGAACCTAAGGAAATGAGGACTTTTAACTATCTAATGCTTAATAAGATTATGCAACTATATTCCCAACTTTGCATGTGGCGTTCCAACAAAAGAACTTGAAAGGAAATTCCTTCGTTAGCTAGGAGAGATTGGCCACTAAAGGTAAATAAATGCCTGTTTTTTTACTATTTACAGGGTGCCTGAGTGGATAAAACTGGGCACCCTGATCCTGCAACCACCCAGTCTAGTCTACTATTTAGTAGTCCTTTCTGCTATAATGAGTAGTCCTATCTACTAAATCGTTATCCAATATTTTAATTAGTAGTACAGTCTCTTAAATAGTAGTTGATAATATTCTAGTCACCGTAAAAGTAGTCCAACACAGCTAGTAGTCCTATCAACAATCAACCCATAACTAGTAGTTGTGTGAATAAGAGGCTTACTTGAGGGACTTCAAGTAAACAAATCAAGTGTTGCACAAATGACTTCCTCCCTATCTGTATGTGGCACACAACCTTCTTTTCTGGTGACACACGTGTGTGATGACCAAAAGGCAAACACCAACTCTTTCACCTCTTGGCTAATCGAGCTGTCCTGTTGTTGTAGCTTGCATGATGATAGCAAAATATCTTCATTGGCCATGTCACACACCCTAGATTTTGCCAAATAGAAGATTCTCCTAGACATATTTAAAAACCTTGATGTGGCAGCCAAGTTTGGTTGAGAGGACTCCTTTTTTGTATCATTTATTAACATCATTAAACTAGACCGTTTGAAAAACAATTGATATGCAAATTTTGGCCTCTTCACCATAGCAAGGCTTTGTGTACACCCTGTAGGAGAGTTGCTTCAATACTTTTGTCTTCATTCCCATATATGCCTCTCAAGGAGGAATGGCCAAGAAATCTCTTGAAAATGTCTCTTTTGATTTCTTCATCCATTTCAAGAGTCTGTCTCTGAAAATATCTAGCCATATTGCAAGAAAACATCTGTCTCTTTTTGTCATCAACATCATCCTGTATGCAATCTTCATATCTTGATATTGCTTTTGCGCATTGCTCTCTTTTCCTCTTTGCTTCATACTCCCTTATTAGCCCACGTTGTTCCATAGCACGCTGTGTACAATCCATCGATGCAATGATCTTACATTTTCAAAATTTTTATTGATGTAATTGTGTTGGAATATAGGCAATATTCTCCATCACACCTCAACCCAAAACAAATAAAACTTGAACAACATTTAGTCTCAAAAATTAAAACTAAGAGAAACTAAACCTTTCAATAGAATGCGGAGTTTGAGCCATGATAAACATTGGCCCTCATAGTGTACTCAACTTTGTATTGAGAGAGAGAGGGAGAGAGAGGTGCAAGTCAACTCTCTTGCAGCCAAAATGAGGAGATAACAAGGAAGATAATCATACTTGAATCAAAGAATGTGTTCAGTTGTGGATGAGAGAGAGAGAGAGAGAGAGAGAGAGAGAGAGAGAGAGAGAGAGGGACCTGATAGAGTATTCAGTTGTGTATTGAGAGAGGGAGGGAGAGAGGGATAGAGAGAGAGAGAGAGAGAGAGAGAGAGAGAGAGAGAGAGAGAGAGAGAGAGAGAGAGAGAGAGAGATAGGAGAGAAGGAGTCGTTGTTGCAACTGAGAGAGAGAGGCGATGGGAGAGAGAGAGACACTGATAGAGTATTCAATTGTGTATTGAGAGAGGGATGGAGACAACGAGAGAGTCACTGTAACTGTGGGAGACAGAGAGTCACTGTAACTAAGAGAGAGAGGCGATGGGGCTGAATGAAGATTAATCTTGAAGACGTAGGCTTTCTTTTAGTATGAGCAGCTTTAAAATAGAGTAAATGGGGTAGTACAGGCTGCAAAACAACAGAGCGAACAAGGCAAGAGAGAAGGAGAAGTGGTTGGAAAAGAGAGAGAGAGATAGAAGCCGACGTGGGGGAGATGGCCTAGTCTTTTTTTCACCTAAAACAAAGGATATTTCAAATGCATAACTACCCAAAAATGAGTGGGAAAAGAAAATTCATATAATTTGAAAAAAGAAACATTTCAAGTTGTTTTCTCCACCACTAATAGGTTGTGTTGTTTAGTACTGTCCGGGACACCACTATTTGTGCACCTTAGCATGCATATACCCGCATCTTTATCACTTGCCATTGTTAGGGAAATATTATCGCACTTGTTGTGACTTACACTTTTGTAATCAAATCTTGTATCCAGAATGTTTCAACCTACTTCACCATTTAAAAAAGTTTGATCTATTGAAAGATGTACTTTTTGCATGTTTTTTTGCGATATTTATATTTGCATTAGAGTACTTGTCACCACAGAGGCCCACCCCTCAAGTCCCTATTTGTCATCGTAAGCTTTTGTGCCTTTTTTTCCAAGTGAAGACATTCCACTGACTGAGAGTGGTTAGCTAAAAATGCTATCTTGTCGAGCGTGGGTGCATTAGACGTCTAAGAAGATCCAAATTGTGCATCATTAGCTGGAGAAGCATCGTGGTGATGATTGTCTACAAAACATTGAAGCCAAGCTGTGATTTGTGAATCCCTCAGACGGGGTTATTCTTGTAGGATGGTATCCTTTGCTAGACCCAATATGGGTACCCAAGAGTAAAGAAAATAAAAGAAGGGCTATTTTTCTAGACCTCAATGGTTTGTTGTGTCATATGTTTGAAACCCAATTTGGCACGAAGCAGCCTTCTTAAGAGCAAGTGACCTAGTCTACTATAAAGTTAACCACCATAATGCCAATTGCTTGGTTGTTGCAAGTATTATTGGATCTTGAGGGTTGTGACCACAAATAGCATGCATTGAGCGTGACTGCTTAATAGGCTTGTAGTTCCACTTTCCCTCCATGTTCACATCTCCCAATTTGACCTCCCGAAATTCTCAAGCACATTTCCTTTTTTTTAATGAATAGCTGGCTTTAGATCCCTCAGATAACTTATCTTTACAGAAATTGACTACGTTTGTAGCACACTTTAAAGTAGCCCTATCGGGCTTTAATTGTTTGTGAGTTAGTTCCCACTTTACAATAGCCCCTGCCCCATGCCAAGACCATATTAGGGAGTTTGGGAGAATCCCATCACTTTGGGAATTTTCTTTCAATCTAATTTTTGGTGTATCTTGAGTATACCAATTCCAAAGTTATCAGAGAATGTGGATGTAGAAACTACTCTTCAAGAGTTCCAATAATATGTCACATGAGGGGGTTTAAACAAAATCTTAAAAGGGTTTACCATGCCCTCCATTTTTTATCTTGAAAAATGGAAATTGGGATTCTCCCAAAATTCCTAATATGGTCATTTCCCTTTTATAGAGATGAAGTGACTCATCTCAATCCCTTTTATAGAGATGAAGTGACTCATCTCAATCCCTGTTAATCCTACATACCTTGCGACAAAATAGAAGGGCCTGCAAGCCTTGAACTGTGAAGCAGCCCTGTCAAAACAAACCCAATGCCTCTTTGGTGTAACCCTAAATTGGTTTAGCCACTCATAGTGCAACATGAAGTAATATTGGACAAAAAATGTATCGTGCACTCTATCATATGATATGAAGTGAACTGTTTTCACAACTTCTCCTACCTTACAATAGTAAGTTATGTGTGCAAATATTGTGCACTGCGTAGAGTGCCAATGCATAGACTGAATTTCATTCTGCTCTTTGAATGCGCAATTCTCGGCAAAGTCTACTATTGAGACAACCACATCATCTGGGAATTTAAGAATACAATCCTTGAATTGTTGTGCCTACCCCATCGAGTGACATAATTATGTGTGACGAAAAACTTCAGCTTGGTCTCTTTAGGAATAATTGTAGAAATCGCCAACACTTCATCTCCTTATTCAAGACATTTTTTCTTTTCTTCTTATTTCCCTTTTGTTCTTCCACATCCACATATTCCAAAACTTTCACAGTAATGTTCTTTCCTTGCTTGTTGACCTCCAAAGGGCATCATGCCAACTTCTTTACACCATAGTTTTTGCATTCCTCCACTAGTTCATGCGTCCTCTTTCATTGGGCAGATTATTGAGTCCCACAACTCCGTGAGACCTTTAAAAGTATGGCATGCGGCTAAACAACCTAATCTTGAATCACTAGTCCTACAAACCTTGCATTTGCAGAAACTTGGATGTGGTATTCATAGCAACGTGTATACCTATCCCTCAATTAATGAACAAAAAATGGCTTAAGTAACTCAAATGATCTTAGCTATATCTTACACTCTGGATGTGCTGCTTTTAATTGATGGAAAAATTCAACCTACCAAAAAAAGCAGCTAGAAGATGATTCGAGTCAGTATGGCCCGAGGTTACAAATGTCGGAGGGTACTTTATTAGGGGGACTGTAACAAATACCATGTACCCATGCAATGAAGGTGCTAAATGTAGAAGAAGATAGTAGTTTATAGGAGTTAAATAGTATTTACCAATTATCTAAAGAGGTAAACTAGCATTTTTTATAGTCTAGCAAGTGCTAGCTAGTAGTTTCCAATAATTTGCACGTGCTAAATACCATGAATGAGTGATTTACATGTGTGCCAACATAAAAATAGTAGTGTCTTACTTAGTAGAAATTACCAATAATTTATAGGTGCTAACTAGAATGACTATGTGAGATCCCTGACCCCACTGCGCACAACGAACTTGGGGGTGCTAGCAGCAGAAGTAGCACTTCTTGCACGGGGCAGGGTCCCACACTCGGGGCCTCACCCACGGATATCGAGACAAGAGACTAATCCATCGGTTCTTCCAAAACCGAACTCAGAAAAACTTCCCTTGCCCGAAAAGCACAGGCGATTCCTCCAGGATAACTTTTCTCTAACGTAGTCAAAAGCCTGAACTAATTGAACTGATCTGACCGAACCCGTAAGTCCCATAATCACATCAGGGAAAAGATTGTACTTGGATCATAGAGACCAACGCTTTTTTCCTCATTGAGAGGCAAAGCCGTTGATTCTTTTCCATAGAACAATTTTTTTATCTAGGATTTACCTCATCTATCATACTATATAGAAATTGAGTCTCGATTTACGGATCCATCGGTCCAGCCTAACCCCATCCAGTCCCATGGGTTAGCCAACCGCCCAACCACTGTAGTGATAGGATCTAATTAGGAATTTGGTTAGGTTTTGTGTCGGGTACCAGGGAAAAGAGTTCCCAGGCCCCCTAGCTGGATATTCGTGCAAACATAAAACTAGTCACACCACTTACACACCCAATATAAACTTGCCTTTTTCACGAATTCAACAATCTTTAAAACAATCATTTTATGAAACCATAGTGTTACTGATCATAAGTCTCTAATTATCCAATTGAATCCTGATTTCCAATTCCTTCCTTCATCAGTGTACCTATGGCATCAACCAGAACACTCACCACCACCTGTTCACTCAGGGGCCTTTTCAATAGTTCCTAGCTCATAGTACCTGACAATATAATCACATAAAAATAACCAGATGGAATCTCCGTTGAAGATCAGCAAGATCAACCAACAGATCCATATAAAAGAGCCATGGACTCATCCGTTGTTTGAGGACCAGCAAGGTCAGTCAACCAGATCCATACCTGAATTCAGAAAACAACTCTTACTCCTTGTTCCAATATCTTCCCCGACGTACTCGTGGGTATCTTTGGTGACCCAGAGCCCGAGCACCATATGGTCAACACCCTCTAGGATCCTTCGCAGGTCACCTAGCGCTTCACTCATAGGCCGCTTCCTTGGTCCCTCATCCACTGTACCGGAAGCTCACCATTTAATCAAACCGAGGCTAGTCAAGACCTCGGCCGACCTTGCTACATGAGATGTTCTCCGATGACTCTCCAACGACCTCATTCACAAGACGGTCAAAATGCTTCCCCAGCATTCTTGACATAAAACAGTCATTTAAAAACAGAT
This sequence comes from Cibotium barometz, assembly GCF_041138505.1. Lineage (NCBI taxonomy): Eukaryota > Viridiplantae > Streptophyta > Polypodiopsida > Cyatheales > Cibotiaceae > Cibotium > Cibotium barometz. The sequence continues at coordinate 28,147,385 of NC_141048.1, read as the reverse complement.
TTCACAAACAAATACAGTTCCAACAATATTTCTATCTTTTCTCATTACTCCGCATCCTTTCACATTAGACCCCATCTTTTTTTCATCTTACCACAATTTTATTTTCAACATCGATCCCTATCACATCACATCATTCCTACATCAAATCACAGCCAATCGCATCATCCACACATCAATCCACATCATCCATACATCCATCCACATCAATCCACACATCAATCCACATCATTCAAACATCCATGCACATCAATCCACATTATCCACACATCAATCCACCTCATCCATGCATCCATCCACATCATCCATGCATCCATCCACATCATCCACATCATCCACATCATTTACTCATCATACACACACCAATCCACACCAATCCACATCAATCCACACATCCTTCTATATCTTTCATACATCCATCCACATCAATCCACATGTCAATCCACATCATTCAAACATCCATGCACATCAATCCACATTATTTCATAAGCATTCCCATTCTCATCTAATCACATCTTTTTCTATCTCATCACTTATTTCCTCATTTTTCCTCATCAGATCTCACCCACTTGCATCTACCTATATATTTCATCACTTCACATACATTAACATCTATCCAGTTTACATCGCATCTTATCACATTCATGTCACATCACATCTCATTCATTCACATCCTGATTCACATGCTAAAACATTCATTCATGTCCCTTATCGTTCATTCACATTTCGATTCACATCACATCACATCCATTCACATCCCTTATCATTCATTCACATCTCGATTCACATCACATCACATCCATTCACATCCCTTATCATTCATTCACATCCCGATTCACATCACATCACATCCATTCACATCCCTTATCATTCATTCACATCCCGATTCACATCATATCACATCCATTCACATCCCTTATTATTCATTCACATCCTATATCATTCATTCACATCCCGATTCACATCACATCACATCCATTCACATCCCTTATCATTCATTCACATCTTATATCATTCATTCACATCCCGATTCATATGCTATCACATTCATTCACATCCTGTATCATTTATTCACATCCCTTATCATTCATATCCATCCAATTTACTTCACATCTCATCGCTTCAATTCTCGTTCATATCCATCACATTTACATCCACATATATTCTCTCACATACATCCACATCCATACTTATCACATACACATCCACATCTATCCTTTCATATACATCCACATCCATTCTTTAACATACATCCACTTCTATTCTTCACATACATCCACATCCATACTTATCACATACACATCCACATCTATGCTTTCACATACATCCACATCCATACTTATCACATACACATCCACATCTATCCTTTCACATACATCCACATCCATATTTATCACATACACATCCACATCTATCCTTTCACATACACTCATCCACATCCATTCTTTAACATACATCCTCTTCTATTCTTCACAGACATCCACATCCATGCTTATCACATACACATCCACATCTATCCTTTCACATGCATCCACATCCATACTTATCACATACACATCCACATGTATCCTTTCACATACATCCACATCCATATTTATCACATACACATCCACATCTATCCTTTTACATACACTCATCCACATCCATTCTTTAACATACATCAACTTCTATTCTTCACATACATCCACATCCATACTTATCACATACACATCCACATCCACATCTATCCTTTCACATACATCCACATCCATACTTATCACATACACATCCACATCCATACTTATCACATACACATCCACATCTATCCTTTCACATATATCCACATCCATCCATCCATTCATTCCCATCTATTTGATTTGCATCCCATCTCATCACATCTATTTACCTCTCATTCTCATCACATCTATCCGTCCATTCATTCTCATCTATTTGATTCATATCACATATCATCACATTTGTCTACCTCTCATTGTCATTACTTCAATCTTAATCCCATCTATTCTCTATTCATTCTCATCTATCTGATTCACATCCCATCTCATCACATCCATTCTTAGAATGCAAGAGTATCCTTTTTTTTATATAAAGATTCTTTACACATCTATTTATGCATAATTTTAATTTTTAAGAGAATAACACTTTCGAAATAAAAATAAATCTTTTACATCTTTCTATGCATAAATTCAATTTTAATGAGAATAACTCTTTTGAAATAAAAATAAATTTCTTATGTATCATTCTATGCATAAAATCAAAATTGATGAGAATAAGTCTTTTGAAATAAAAATAAATTCTTTATGCACCTATTTATGCATAAAATCAGAATTGATGAGAATAACTCTTTTGAAATAAAAATAAATTTCTTTATGCATCTTTCTATGCATAAAATGAAAATTGATGAAAATAACTCTTTTGAAATAAAAATAAATTCTTTATGCATCTTTCTATGCATAAAATGAAAATAATGAAAATAACTCTTTTGAAATAAAAATAATTTCTTTATGTACCTTTCTAGGCATAAAATCAAAATTGATGAGAATAACTCTTTTGAAATAATAGTAAATTTCTTTATGCATCTTTCTATGCATAAAGTCAAAATTGATGAGAATAACTCTTTTGAAATAAAAGTAAATTTCTTTATCCATCTTTCTATGCATAAAATCAAAATTGATGAGAATAACTCTTTTGAAATAAAAATAAATTTCTTTATGCATCTTCCTATGCATAAAATAAAAAGTGATGAAAATAAAATTAAATTTCTCTATGCATCATTCTATGAAAAAAATCAAAATAACACTTTTAGGATACACAAATGGTGGGGATTACTCTTTTTGAAAAATAAAAGATAAAACTTATTTCACCAATTTTTAGAAAATTTTGCCATAACCTCCTTTGTATGGCTGACCATTTTTTAAATTTTTCTATCTTAAAATTACTTAAAATTATCCCCAAATGGTTTTAAGCACTCTAAACTAATCAAATTTCACTTTTAAAAGAGAAACAATATGAAAAGTTTAATTCCAACAATTAGATTACTTAACTAGGATAAAGAAGGGTTGAATTTAAGAATGAGAGAGGGGGAAAGCCTTTCTAGCAAGGCATAGCATCAGAGTTTTCAATTTGAACAAAACAAGATTAGAAAAACCATTAAAGAATAAAGAAAAGGCAAAATTACTAACTTACAAGAGTTATGAGAGCTTTCCTTTGGCTTGATGGTTTGAGGGATCTACTCTTGTTTGCAACAAGAGTGGCCACCAATTCTTTAGAAGAGGGAATGGTCAAAACTTAATGAATTATAAAGAAAATCATAGTTCCTTACTCTGGGGTGGAGTAGAGTAACAGTGCATAAAACACTATTAAGCTTCAACAAAGGGGGAGGCTTCTATTTGTAGGAAAAAGTGAGCTGCTAACCAAGCAAACTGATTCTAGAATTTTCCAGATCAGTTTGGACAATTTTTGACCATTTTTAGGTCAGTTTAGCTTACTTTTTGGAACTAGACTTGAATTAGGAGAGAGGATAGATAAAATATCTCAATTTTTGATGATTTAAAACTCCATTCCACGTGAAGTAGGCGCCTCATTCATGAGGGGGGGAATTCCCATTTTGAGGTGTCAAAAATCCATTTTTTTAGAATTCCTTTGGTCCTTAGTCCTTAGTCCACTCTTCATCTTATGTGAGTATTTACTCATTTTTGGGAGGATTTTCTTTATTTCTTCTATTTATTTTCTCCACACATTTGGATGAATCTGATTGGCCCCTCAACCTTAATTTAAAATTTTCTGAAAATCTGGACCCCTAGGATAAGGTCTCTTGAACAGATTATACTTGATTTCTAATGCACCTTCTGAAAATCTTTTTGAACTTCTGTTTTGGGGGAACTTGTTTTAATAAGAAGAGATATTTTTTCATCCAAAAATATTCAAAATCTGAATAATCTCTCTCTAGAACATTTTCTCTCTCTAAGCCAGAACAGGCACAAACAAGATCTTTTATATTTTTGAAGAGGGGATTGATTACAGGGGAAGATATTAGACATCCTGAGAGGCTCGGGAGGAATCTTACACTCTACCCCACTTAAAAAACACGAGATGTCCTCATCTCGAAAAACTAGAGGAGAATTCTTTTCCTTAAGATCCAACTGATTCTAGGTTCCTTATAGTCTAGAGAATCTAACAGAATCCTGGGATAAAGATCCCTTATATAAAACTCATCATCAGATAATAATTCACTCAAATCATAACATTCAATCCTTATCACAATAATGGTCCATTAAACCGAGATTTCTATCTGAACAATCCGCCATGGAAATTTTCAATTTTATAGAGTTTAGTTTGACACCCCTTAACTTGATCCACTGGGTCAAGTGTTAACAGGCAGCAGTTTGCCAACACAATCCACTAATCTCATAGTGATTTGTTGAAGTCATTAACGTCATTCCAGCTACGAACATTATCACAGGGACTCGTCCCATTCGTTCTTATTGTGGTTTTGCTTAGTTATTACAATTAAGCCAAAATTCAAAAATCTTCATTTTTCAATCAGAATCCAAATCAACTCATCAGTTCTCAATCAAAATTTAACATCATATCAACCACATTCGAATTCATCATCTAGATAGTATTAATGCTTACAATTTCAAGTCTTAGATTTACTTGTATATACTGTCAGTAAAGAGCTGCAGTTATACCCTCGGTATATATGGGTAGTCACGGTCCGTGGAACTATAAGGTAAATACCATCATGTCTAGGCCTCAAGCAAGTCAGGGATTACATACAATTGTGGTACTTCCATGTGAAGACCCAATTACCAATTTACGAATTTTAGTTTGAATATCAATTTGTATGAATTTTATCACATAATTACAACCCTTTACTGCTTCTTCGTAAAATTTTTGACATTCTTGGCTTCTTAGTTGATCCCCATTAGCCAAATTGCTCTGATACCAGTTTGTGAGATCCATGACCCCACTACGTAATGAATTTGGGAGCAGCGGAAGTAGCACTTCTTGCATGGGGCAGGGTCCCACACTCAGGGCCTCGCCCATGGATATCCTGACAAGAGACTAATCCATTGGTTCTTCCAAAATCGAACTCGAAAAAACTTCCCTTGCTCGGAAAGCATGAGCGATTCCTCCAGGATAACTTTTCTCTAACGTAGTCAAAAGCCTGAACTAACTAAACTGATCTGACTGAACCCGTAAGTCCCATAATCAGTTCTGGGAAAAGATTAAACTTGGATCATAGAGACCAACGCTTTTTTCCTCATTGAGAGGCAGAGCTGTTGATTCTTTTCCATAGAACAATTTTTTTTTCCAGGATTTATTTCATCTATCGTACTATACAGAAATTGAGTTTCGATTTACAGATCCATCGATCCAACCTAATCCGATCTAGTCCCATGGGTTAGCGAACCGCCCAACCACTGTAGCGATGGGATCCAATTAGGAATTTGGTTAGGTTTTGTCGAGCACCAGGGAAAAGAGTTCCCAGGCCCCCTAGCCAGATATTCATGCTGCAAACATAAAACTAGTCACACCACTTACACACTCAATATGAACTTGCCTTTTTCACAGATTCAACAATCTTTAAAACAATCAATTTATGAAACCATAGTGTTACTGATCATAATCCTCTAATTATCGAGTTGAATCCTAATTTCTAATTCCTTCCTTTATCGGTGTACCTATGGCATCATTGGCAACAGAACACTCACCACCTGTTCACTCAGGGGCCTTTTCAATAGTTCCTAGCTCATAGTGATAGCCATTTTTTCGGCTATCCACATTACCACAAGGAGCTACCTCGGCCAAGGAAAATCATATAAACTCTTTGTCATAAATACCTTTTCACTGTAAATAGGCGTGTGTGCGTTAGAGACTTTACCCATATCTTCTATATATTTTTTATATTATTAAAAAAAAGTTTTTGCCATCAAAAATAAATAAAATTATTACGGCCCATTTTGTGTAAATTTCATTTCATATAAGGGCCTAAATATGGGGGTCTCTATTTTCTCTAGTTATGTAAATACTTCATTAGGTGTGTGTATTACAAAACCTAAATATATTTTTATTTATTTATTACTATTATTCTTCATAATACTTTTGGACCATCATTGTACATATGCTTCAACTTCACCATACATAAGTAAATCCTATGCCCTCACATTTCTACCCACACCATGTAGAAAGCCTACTACCCAAATCACTTTTTCCCTTAGACTATTTCATCTTTTACTCTCTCATCTACCCTAAAATAATGAGGGTCTCCCTCCCTTTTGACTTCCATAGTTTAGTATTTTTGTATATATTTTTTACTATTAAATATTTTATATATTTTCATTAAATACTTTTTCATATATCAATTATTTTTGTATATTTTATTCACAATTAGATCTCTTTGTTTATTTTATTTTCCTATCATAATAACCATATTGTCATGATATGTTGACTAGTTAAATACTAGCTTGTTTTTTCTTATTATGTAAATCCTTTATAAAATAGAAAAAATCTCCTCCATGCAAGTGTCCACATACACTTGAGTCTCTAAGGTCAGGGTATGATGTATTGGGGGGCTCACTCTTGGAGCTATCACGAAATTCCACCAATGGGGACCCACACAAAGATTTTAAAAATTCAAAAAATACATGATTCTGCTGAATTTTTTGCGCCCGTCTCCACTCCGAATTTGGACTGGACATCAAAAGACAAAAGTTAGCGCAGGAGCTCAAGAATATGCTCAATTTTTTAAAGAATTTTTGGAGCTAATGGCGGTGAGATATGAATTTTTTATTGGACCCTAGTTTGCCCACTTTTTGGCAAGGTACACCTAGTCTCTTCTCACCTCCCTTACACATTCATCACCTACACACTTACTCATTCCTTTCTCACTCCATCAAACCTGCAAACTTCATGTCCTCTCTCACCCTCTCCACCTTTTCCCTCTCCTTCCATCTCCATTTGCTCTCATATCTACTCTACACCCATACCTCATCTCCATTTCTCTCCCTACTACTCCCATATTACTAAATTATTTTCCCAATCTCAAAAAATACATAAAAATTTAGCATGAATGTATCATATTAACCTCTGCAAATTTGGGGTTTCCATCTACAAAAACCCCCATGTTCTTCACCTCAATCAACTTTTGTGGCGTCAAATGCAAGAAGGAGATCGGCGGTTAACTTAAAGATCTACACATGGGAGAATCCAAGCTTCTTCGAGCTTTCAACCACACAAAGGATCTTTCCAAATCTTTACTCCTCTCACTCAACCTCTCAGCCCTTCTCACCCATTTTGTACATTGTATTACTAACCTTTTATGGTGATTACTAACTACTAACCACTAACCACTAACATTTGTAAATAAGTACCCACTCTACTGCTTTTGGAGTAGGCATTACTACAAGTTATTTGCTCAAACCTCTACATCACACTCTCCTCTCATCTTCAATAATTCTCTCACCTTGAGCCCACATCCATGTGACTCAAGGGATAAGAAGAGGCCCACTCTCATTTCAAAATAAAAAATCCATAATCTATGATTTTCCATAATAAGATTGATTAGGCTTAATCCTAATTGGGGCTTCTCAAACCTATAAATAGAGCCCCCTTCATTCCTTGAAGAGAGGGGATTACACACATTGTACACCACTCCCAACTCTAGTGTGTAAGGAGAGTGAACTTGTGAGCTCTCTCTATACATCAATACCTTTGATTGCATAGAGAAGCTTGAAGCTTGAAGCTAGTCATGTCATTGTGAGGGCTTGAGTGATGCCATACTCCCTATCATAATTGTATCTTGCCTTTGTGCATCAATAAGATTAGTAGTTTGGGTGCAATTGCGTACAAAATCTTGGACTCCTACATCTCCAAAGTTTATTTAGCAAAGCGGTCCGATTTTTGATTTAAGGTAAATTTGATCCTTGTATTTTGTGGTGTGATTTTATGCTTGGAGGCTTGAGGGATTGTTTTTGATTTGTTGCCTTTCAATTCATGGTAAGAGTGTTGTATGGTGAGAGGGCTCCCGTAACCTTAAGACCAAGTGCATAGCGACAACAAAATCAAGCTTATATTGTCTCTCTAAGTTCTTCTCCAAGTCATCACATTTATCTACCTCTCATTCTCATTACTTCAATTTTCATCCCGTCTACTCTCTATTCATTCTCATCTATCTGATTCACATCCCATCTCATCACATCCTTAAGATAGACAGGTCCATAGGAAGGATATGGCCTTCATTAGTCTAGAATGCCCAATCATCTTCAACATAGTTAGCCTCACAAAAGATATCTTCTTGTTTGGCTCCTTCTTCTTCATTGGAATCTGCTTCTCCTATAATGTAAGCCTTTCAATAATGTTGCAAGGAAAATAGGTAAGTGACGAGGGTTACCTAAAAAGATTCCCTCCCAAAATGCATGAAAAGTTCAAAAATGGCTTAAAAACATAGTTTTTTGAAAGCACATCTAGAATTCAATGTATAAATTTAAAAATTACATGAATTTTGATAAATTTTTTAAGATTGAGAACACATGTGACCTTTGTAGATTTATAAACTGCTATTGCTTGTGACATAAAAATAAAATTCACTTACAAATGGCATATAGGATTTTACACAACTTAAAGAAATATCAATCTTTTTCAAATAAAAACTTATTTTATAAATTTCATGAATGAAAGTACCTTTTTAATGGACTTTCCTGGGACAAATTCTACCACTATGCAGCATAAATATTCTTATTATTTGAGAAGCACTCAAAAAATATTAGAATACATAACATTATAAGCTCTATAATTCATGAAAAAATCCTAAAAACATCCTTGAGTCTATTTCTAGACCCAAATAGAAAAGCCTTGAGTATATACTTACCTTGACAGTTTGCATGGCATAAATATTTGCTCTATTATTTATAAGCAAGTAATGGACATGATATACAATCAATGCTAAGAGTTTAAAGAGGTCAGCTCTTATAGGTGTGCAAAGGTAGACTTCTATTCATATATATGTAGAAGACGGTAACTATGGAGGCTCTGAGTAAACTAAAGCTTGTTAAAAGAGTAGAAAAGTGAAATATTTTTTTTTCAGGACAATTTTAGAGGGAGAAGTCATATAGCCTACAGGTGTAAATTTTGACCCACATAGGCATTTGTTGTCATTAAGGAAATGTTTGTTATGTAATATGGATAATAGTGGCAGGAAGAAATCATAGCCTATATCATGTAGATATGTGGTGGCGGGGCCAAAATTAATAGTACGCATATGTTGATGTTTGATCCAGATATCCATTATCTCATGAACTTAGGTGATGGTATGTCTAAGAGTATTGTAGGAATGAACTCTAGTTACAATTATTTATAGGACATGCGAAGGATGTTGAGAGATGGTATGTCCAAGGGTAGTGTAGAATGAGCTCTAGTTATAATTATTTGGAGGACATGTGAAGGATACTAAGAGATGCAATATTCGCCCATGCCATTATCTTTGTATACAAAGAGAAAAGAGAGGACCTTGGGGCTTCTTGAATGGTGGTAGAGAGGAATTCAGGATTGGTGAATCAATCAACTCATGGTCTTCCAAATCAATGGATCCTTGCACATATGGATCAAAACCAATTATAGGGCCATTCATCAATGCAGAATGTGCTTTAGAATGGCCCTAGGCCCATTCTACCACGCACAATGTGCTTGAAAGAATGGCCTAAGGGCCATTCTACCATGCATAATGTGCTTTTGGCAGAATGCCATTCTAAGTCCGCTTTCTACTACATCAAAGCATTAATCTTCCTAGTAGAGTGGCCCTAGGGAAATTTTGTGCCCCCTTGTGCCAATTATTGGTCCATGATAGAATGGTGTTAGGGATGTTCATCCATGTATAATGTCCTTTAGAAATGACCGTAGTAGGGCTATGTCAAAACATCAATCTTCTTGGTAAAATGGCCCTAGGGCCATTCTTAACCCCTGTGTGCCAACTATTGGTTGCATTGTAGAATGTTCTCAGGACCATTCTACCATGCATGCATAATATATCAAGAATGTGCATGGTGGAATGGCCCTAGGGCCATTCTATATCCTTTTGTTCATAGTAGAATGGTCCCAAGGCCATACCAATGTGCTTTAGAATGGCCCTAGGGACATTCTACCAAGAATAATGTGCTTGAAATAATGTCCCAAGGGCCATAATTCAATGCACATTATGCTGGGTATAATGGCCCTTGGGCTATTCTCTATGCCCCCTTATACTACATCAAACACCAATATGTCTAGTAGAATGGCCCTAGAGCTATTTTGTACCCCCTTGTGCCAACTATTGGTGTATGATGAAATGGTTCCTAACGCAATTCTTGTATGCACAATGTGCTTTAGAATGGCCCTACGGCTACATTAAAACATCAATGTGCCTGGTAGAATGGCCATATAGCTATTTTGTAGCCCCTCATACCAACTATTGATGCATGGTATAATGGTCCCATGGCCATGTTTGACCCCATACATGCATAATGTGTAAAAAATGTGTAGGGGGTGAAAGCATGAAAGGGTGTACTATACTATTTGTATAGTTTTTTTAAATAAGGGGCGGACCATTTGTATAGTTTTTTTTGAATGTGTATAGACTTTTGGTTAGAATCGTATGTGAATCTAATCTTTAAAAACTTCAAAGCTTTGAACTCATACTTAATTCATCTATACACATGGAGTGGTACTTTAATGTGTGAGACCATCCACACTTCATTTTCTACTCCCTCCATAATACAACCGTAGGTCATACACAATCTCTGGTAGCATTTGTGCAGATCGATAGACTCCAAGGTTCCAGGTTTGGTTTTCTTTCTCTCTCTCTCTCTATTTTGCTCAAAGGTTTTAGGTTCCAGGTTTGGTTCTCCTTCTCTCTCTCTCTCTCTCTCTCTCTCTCTCTCTCTCTCTCTGTATTTTTCTCAGAGAACTATTTCTCTGTGTGTCTCTCATCCTCTCACACATAGGCAATGAAGTAATATATATATATATATATCTCTCTCTCAGCTCTCTTTCTCACCTTCTCATATGCATACTAATTTCATGAAGTAGAGCAAATGCATGATTCATTCAGAGGGCTCTCTCTCTCTCTCTCTCTCTCTCTCTCTCTCTCTATTTTTCTCAGAGAACTATCTCTCTCTCTCTCTCTCTCTCTCTCTCTCTCTATTTTTCTCAGAGAACTATCTCTCTCTCTCTCTCTCTCTCTCTCTCTCTCTCATCTTCTCACACATAGGAAATGATTTAATACCTCTCTCTCTATCTCTCTATCTCTCTCTCTCTTAGCTCTCTTTCTCACCTTTCTCACATGCATATAAATTTCATGCAGTAGGGTAGAAACTAGTATGCATGATTCATTCAGAGGGCTCTCTCTCTCTCTCTCTCTCTCTCTCTCTCTCTCTCTCTCTCCTCTCATATTCACATACTTACCAAGTACATGCAGTAGAAGAAACTAGTATGCATGATTCATTTAGAGGGTTTGAGTTTGATTTTCTTAAAATAAATTCATGCATGCAGATGTGAAGTATGGTTAGTCTAAGCAAATCAAAGGGAAATGGGAAGGTTACACCTTATACCTTCACAATCCCCAAAGGTAAGAAGCTGAGTTGGAACTCTTCTTCCTCCGTGCGAGACAAGATTTGTACCCCCAAATGAAGTAGATGATGGTTGCAACATGGGGTGGCATCGGTAAGATTAGCCATCATGGGGTACCATATCAATGGTTTAAAGCCATCTTGGAAAGAGGAATTTATGCATATGTATGCCAGAATCTACCTTTCACCACCATCAATCTCATGAACAATGATAAATTTTGGCATCTGTATGCTTGCATCTACCATTCACCCATCTATCATGAACAATGAAGTTGGCATAGTGCTTCCTCGTGCCTTTGCTACTATGAAGCATGGCATCAATGTTGACTGGAATTATTTTGCCCATAGAGATGTTAATGTCAAAGTTGCTAGTCAAGACCGCAAACAAGAACAAGAATTTTTCAGCCCAATAAAGGGGAACCATAGTTCAGCATGTACATTTTCATCAGAGGAACTCAACATGGTAATATCTAGTTATAGAAGCAAGCACTTGAAGCCAAAAATGATTCATTAATGAGCGAGATAAATTCAGCACAAAGCTTAGAAGTAGATGCAAGAAAGAATGTGGCAATAATAGAATTTATATCATTGTGGGTTAAAACAAAACTCCACAATGCTCAATAGAATCAAAGCTCAACTAGTGCATCACTGCTGGAGGAGTTAACGAAAGACCTATCTGGTATTGAAGTTGAACTATCAGCTTCCAATGTTGTGCTATAAGAGTCTACTCTAGACTAAATCCATGTTGAAGAGGAGCTGGCTAAGATAACCAAGTTCATGTTTAATTTAAGCCAACTTACTAAATTCATCACACAACGAGGTGTACGAGCATAGTATTAAATATGACAATATGAGTACTACTATATAGTATATTACTATAGGGTACTTACTGTACATACTAATTAGTATTGTATGAGTACTCAACACTATGAACAAGGTACTATGTAGCTCCTTTTAGTTATGTAGTACTCATATTATCTAGTACTATATAGCCATATACTACACAATAAGAGTACTAACTAGTACTATGGAGTCAATTTTACTACCCAATATGAGTACTATTTAGTGTAGGCATTGTAAGAGTACTATTTAGCACACATGATACTATACAATACGTTATATTCATATACTCAATATGAGGTGATTAGTATTATTGGGGTGATTAGTACTATTTAAAACTATATGAGTTCATTTCACTTTTATAGTGCACCTTAAGTATATGATAACATTCTACTAAATCATAATACATATTATGCCTAACTAGATAACTCACATATACTATTTTAGTACTATTGAATGAAACTTTGGTATAGTAACCTAACTAGTACTAAATAGTACTAGTTAGGTTTTAAATAGTATTACCTATGTAGCACCTAACTAGTACTAAATAGTACTATCTAGGTTTTAAATAGTATTATCTGTAATAAATGGTACTTTTTGATTAGACTATGTACTTTTATGAGCATCTAATTATGATTGTACTATAGGCATTCCTATGAGCCATCTAATTTTGAATGTTTAAATTCTTTGATGGTAAAAGTTGCAGAGACACCTTTTGGTTATACCATGGAAAGAGAAGCAGCTAAGAGTGTTTTTGGAAAATGAGCTTCATGCAACAATGACAATTTTATCACTCCATCTTGTTCAACTGATGTGCCAAAATTCAAGAAATAACTACATTCCTTGGCACAAGCATCATGTGGAAACCCAAGCAAGAAGTGTTTTCAAGATGAACAAGATGGGTTAAATGATGCAAAAGAAAATGAGAAGCACACTAAGGAGTTGGATGAAGATGACAGTGTGTATGATGAGGAGAATTTGATGTAGAAAGTAAAAAAAGCAAAAAAAAAAAAAGCAAAGATAAGGCAATGAAGCTTTCAACTCCGCACAGGTCTCCAAGAATTTTAAGCACTCCACATGACATTCTACTTGATAAAGATGATAGATGATTTCATTTTTCTATTCATATTTAAAACACTTGTAAAAAGTGTTGTAGGGTTGTACTAAGACTTTTTCTTTTTTTTTTTGGTACAACAAAAATCGAATCAAAGAAAAAGAAGGTATGGTATATACAAAGAAGACTGCTAGAGATACGGAGCCATGGGCATTGGCAAAAAAGAGTAATGTTGTCTGATTTTTGTACAAGAGAATGAATAGGAGGGACAAGGACAAGAAGAATGAACAAAAAGAGGACATAGGGTCCAAGAAAGGTATTTTCTGAACCACATGCCTACATTTTACATGCCATGGTGTATTCTTATCTATGATGTTGCATGACCACATTTTATGTATACCAAATGCACAGTGGCTTGTGAATTATTGGAATCTACAAAAGATATGATACCTAAGCCACATATGGGAATGGAGAGCAAGGACGAGACTGACATTAGAGCCAAAAGTTAAGAAAAAGGGCCCTGTAAGGAAAGTGATTAAAACCCTAATCGAAACTCAACTAGTTAGAATAGAGGAATATATTCAAGACATATCCAAGGGCTAAATTTGGCAGTGTCATCAATTAAATTCGGTGGCATCATCATTAAATTGTGTGCCAGTTAGTTATTCACCAACTCTCAGTTATTCTTCAAATCTTTTTTGCATTAAATTCATATTTTTAGAAAATGTGCAAAATATTGCTTTCCCTCTTTCTCTTTTTCTCACTCCATTTTTCTTTCTTTTTTTTTTCTTCTCTCTCGCTTTCTTTCTTTTTTTTTCTTTTCTCTCGCTTTCTTTCTGTGATACCATAGCCAATAGCACCACCATGACAGAAGAAGATGGTGAAGGAATGCCTATATTAATACCATGCAGTACAAATAACAACACTATGGAGACGAGCAGCAATACCATGGTGCAACAACAACAATAGCAACACCATGGAGTCCTATGAAGATACACCATGGAGTCCTATGAAGATACACCATGGAGTCTCTTGGAGCAACACCATAACCATGGAGACCATTGTTGAGATATTGAGCTCAATTAGTTCTACGGGCGGACATTGATGACCCACTTGGGTGATAGCTTCTGCATCTACACCACTGGCATGGTTGGCGAGATTATGGGTGATATAGGGCCAGTGGGATGACAGGCTGTGTGTGACAGTCATTTTGGATTAATATAGTGCCAGGTCGTTCAGTCGGGTTCACATTATGGACCGACCCTTGTATGTTATAGTATTTGAGTACTAACCCATATAGTGTGTACTCTTATTTTTATGTTATGTTGGTTGAGTAGAGAAGAAAAAGATAGAAGAAAATTCAACTATCCATCTCTCACTTGTGTCTTGCTCTCTCTTGTGTGTGTGTGTTTTCTTGCTCTCTCTTGTGTGTGTTTTCTTGCTAGGGTTTGAAGCTTTGCCTCTCCCCACGTTCTCTTTATGGTATCAGAGCTTGGTTCATGTGAGAGATAAGGAGGTAAGCAAGAGGAAAGAACAAGCAAGGAAGGAAGCGATACTACATGGGTAAGAGCACCATCATCTCTTTCCCCTTCTTTGTTTAGGTACAACACCCCCTCAATAGCTCTAGGAGCTACACATCTCCGATTGAGGAGCTGTCTTTGCAGGAGAGCAGAGCAATAGGGTAGGTATAGTGTCCCACTGGACAACAGTTTTTTCAGCTAGATTTGTGTTTTAGGCGTGTTACAAGCTCCATTTTGTCACTGTAGGGTATTTTCGACAGTTTTCTAAAAGTTTTGGTAGAGAATTGTTTCTGCTCAAAATCTAGTTATTGCAATGCAACAACAGTGCATTTTGGAAGTGCAGACAGAGTTTGCACATGTATTGTTGATATTAGGTATATGTATATGTACTCTGGTCACATTTGGTAACACACAGGTTGTGCTGAAGTACCACTGCAGAGCAGTTTACAGGTTGCATACAGAAGTTGTCTGTTTGTAGGTTATTTGATTGTTGCTGTAGGGAAAACATGTTTGACAAAATTAATTAGATTGTTAGTGAGAAGCTGGATAAGAATAACTTCCATGCCTAGAAGTTCAGAATGACCAATTTCCTAATGGGTAAAAGATTTTGGGATTATGTAGAAGGAGACAATGAAGAGCCTCTTTGAGAATGCTACTCCTGCAGATATAAAGGCATTCAAGGATTGGAATCAGGGTGCAAGAAAAGTAATGTAGTGGCTTTCAATTAGTGTCATAGACACTATGATAGGACACATACAGGATGCAAACACTCCAGTAGTTGGCATGGCAGAATCTAGTTCAGATATTTTAGACTAACACAAAGGCAAGGAAGTTGCAGTTAAAGCAAGAGTTGCATATTGTGGAAAAGAAAAGCATGTCCATCAATGAATATGCCTTAAAGATCAAGGGCATTGTTGAATCCCTTGGGTCTATCAATGTATCAGTGGGAGGACGATGATTTGGTGAGTGTCTGTCTGAATGGGCTTGGCAAAGAGTACAAGCCATTCAAGACCTTGATTGCAGTTAGGGAGAATATCCCCAACTTTTGGGACTTGATATCTATGTTGATCCTAGAAGAAAAGGCTTTAGGTGAGGATTCTTCTTCACAAAGCAAGAACACAATGGAACATACCTTCTACTCTAATTCAGGTAGAGGCAGAGGTAGAGGCTGTGGTTGAGGCCAAGGTTTTGGCCAACAAAGAAATCAAAATTATGGACAACAACAATCCAGTGATTCATAGCAGCAATCATACACAGGTGGAAGAGGCCAGTCTAGAGGTAGGGGGAGCCAAAGAGGCCAAGGTGGTTGGCAAAGAAATCAAAATGCAAATAGCATAGAGTGTTATTACTGTGGCAAACCAAGACACATGGAAAAGGACAACTACAAAAAGTAGAATAACATTAAAAGTGGGAAGTTGCAGCAAGGCAACTATGCATCATCTAGCAAACATGGAGGTGATGAAAGTGAGCAATTGTTTGTGATGGAGTACATGCTTAGTTCCATAACAGGGGATATGTCAGGATCTAAAGATATATGGTATGTGGATTTTGGCACCTCTAACCACATGACCAGTCATGTTGAGTGGTCTAGAGATATGCAAAAAATGGAAAAACCAAGCTATGTAGAAACAGGTGATGATACTGTTCGTCCCATTGCACACGTTGGTGGTAAAGTGCCATTGTCTATGCATGATGAAAAAATAAAGCACTTCGCTAATGTACTTCATGTTCCAAATATTACAAAGAACCTAGTTTCTATTGGACAGATGGTTGAGTAGGGTCTGCACAAGTGAGGTTTAATCCTCAAGGATGTTTTGTGGAAGACTTCAAAAATAAGTGTAGCTTGGTTGCAAAGGGTAACAGAAATGTCAAGATGTTTAATTTGGATGTGAAAATGCATGAGATAAAGGCAGCCATGTTTGCGCATGGAATAGGTGTCATTGACATATGGCACAAGCGCATTGGTCATGTGAATGTAGAGCGATTGAAGTCTATACAGGCCCAAAATATTGTTGCAGATTTGCCAAAGTTTAAGGTTGACGATATGCATAAGGTATGTGAAGCATGCCCACTTGGTGAGCAGGCCAAACATGCTTTCCCACATGAAAAGCATGTCAGTGCAAGGCCATTGGATGTCATACATTTAGATATATGGGGATCGACCAAGATTGCAACAATTGCAGGTTACAGGTACTATTATGTGACATTCATTGATGACCACACTAGGAAAGTGTGGGTTTATTTCATGAAGGAGAAAAGTGAGGTGTTTGCTCACTTTCAAAGATTTAAAGCCTTGGTTGAGAAGGAAAAAGACACAAATAAAATGCCTAAGATTAGATGGTGGGGGAGAATATTTCTCTAGTGAGTTCAGCGATTTCCTGAGAAAAAGCAGGGAATCAAGAGGTAGTTTACATACAGGTACACTCCGTAATAACAGAATGGTGTTGTAGAAAGGAAAAACAGGCACATTACAGAAGTGGCACGTGCCTTGATGGGGTTGAAAAGAATATGCCACATTACTTTTGGGTAGAAGCAGTAGCAGCTGCTGTGTGCATTATGAACAGGACACTCACTCTAGGTTTTCATGGTATGACTCTTGAACATAAGTTTACAAGCATAAGGCCGGATGTGTCTCACTTGAAAGTGTTTGGGTGTATTGCATATGTACGTGTGATGAAGTGAGAACAGAGTTGGATCCAAAGTGTTTGGGTGTATTGCATATGTACATGTTCGTGTGATGAAGTGAGAACAGAGTTGGATCCAAAGGCAGAGAAATGCATCTTCATTGGTTATGCTATGGAGCAAAAAGGTTATAGATGCTATAACCCTACCACTCGTGAGATGTAAGTAGAGATGTTGTGTTCGATTAGATGAGTAGCTGGTATATGCAGCAATAGTGAAGGCAATAGAAGTTGCCAATGTAAGAAGTGCTGATGTTGCACCACATGTAGAGCAGCAATCATAGGTGCTGAGTGGACTTGGGGAGTCGTCAAGCAGTGGATCCAATATTAGCCCATGGTCAGGCAAGTTGAGGAATGATGCAGGTACACATGTATCACAGAAAGGGAAGGCAAAGGTAGATCAACCTTTTGTGTTGATCTGTCATAGTAGGTCACTCATATGTGGATGGTGACTCTAGTGGCTCTGAGCAGAGCCTTGATGAGGAGCTTGGCATTCTGTCTGTGGTTACTCCTCGTGTAAGGAGAACCACCTGGTAGTGATCCACATGTACGTAGGTCTATGAGGGCTAGATACCCTATTGACAGGTTGAGATATGATGGATATACAACCCATAATTATGCTTACATGGTAAAAGAAATACAAGAGGTTGAGCCCACTTGCTTTGAGTAGGCAATTGGAAATAAGAAATGGGAAGATGCCATGGATGCAAAGATGGCAGTATTGGATGAAAATGCAACATGGGAGTTAGTGCCTTGCCTAAGGAAAAGAAGGCAATTGGATGTAAGTGGGTGTATAAAGTCAAGCACAATGTTGATGGTTCATTGAGAAGGTACAAGGCAATATTGGTTGCCAAGGGCTATACGCAAACTTATGGCATGGACTATGAGGAAACATTCAGCCTAGTTGCAAGAATGGCAACCGTGAGAGCTGTTATTGCTATGGCTCTACAACGAAGGATTGGTCTTTACATCAAATGGATGTAAAGAATGCTTTCTTGCATGGTGATTTGCAAGAAGAAGTGTACATGATGCAGCCCCCACCAAGTTATGAGAGTGATGCACATCCGAATTTTGTGTGCAGGTTACGCAAAGCCTTGTATGGCTTGAAGCGGGCACCCAAAGCATGGTCAAACAAGATCAGGGAGTATCTTGTTACCATTGGATTTTAGATATCCAATGCAGATTTTTCATTATATGTGAAAAAGACAGATAGAGGGATCATGCTATTAGTTATCTATGTGGATGATTTGATTATCATTGGTGATAGTGATGCAGACATACATGATGTCAGGATACTTTTGAAGTAGAAGTTTGAGATGAAGGATTTGGGTGAGCTGCGGTATTTCTTGGGCATAGAGGTGGTAAGATCACCTCATGGCATTTTGCTAGTGCAGAGGCAGTATGGCTTGGACATGTTGTCCAAGTATGGTATGACAAGCTGTAAGCCTATTTCAGTGCCATTGGAGCAGAACACAAAGCTTTTGTCCATCAGTTGATGCCTGGTGTGGAAGTGTGAGTGTTGGAGAAGCATATGTTGATGGCGGTGCACAAATCAGTGTGCTGACTCAGTCCTGTATGGAGAGATTGGGGTTGAAGCTGAATGCTAGTTCAGATTTTAGACTCCGTCTGGCAAATCATGCAAAAGTGAAGTGTCTGGGTATATGCACAGAAGTGCCAGTGACTGCTTTTGGTGTGGTTTGCAACATAAGTTGCCATATTATGCCGGCTGGTTTGGGAGCTTATCCACTGATTTTGGGCAGATCTTGGCTTAGACAGGTGGGTGCCATCCAAAATTGGAAAAGGGGAACTATAACAGTACATAATAGGAGAGGGAGAGCCAGGAAATTCAACATGAGTAGTAAGCGGGAAATGAAGAGTGAGCCTGAAGAAACAAGTGCTGATGAGTATACAGATAGTGAAACTAAAGAAGAGAGTTCTATTTCTGATGATGAGAGCCAAGTATCATTTATAATGAAGGAAGAAAACGAGCATGTGATGCAAGCTGAAGAGGAGTTAAAGAAGGAAGAAGAGAGCAGACTTGAAGATATGGACAGTCTGTAGCCTCCATCACCCAGTGCAGAGAAAGAGAAGCTGTACAGGGCATGCTGAATCCTAAATTGCAGCCAGTGGAGAAAGAAGAATATATGAAGGTAATACATAAATTCCCTCATTTGTTTATTACTTCATATGAAGAGATCCGAGGATTCAAATGTGAACCAATGCCTATAGTATTGAAAGAGGGTGTGAGGCCAGTGTTTCAGAAACTGAGGAGGATAAATAGAGAGCTATTGCCTGTATTAAGAGAGGAGCTGAATAAGTTATTAAAAGCAGGGTTAATTTATCCAGTAGATCACTCAGATTGGGCAAATCCAGTGGTCTTTACTTCAAAGCATACAGGTGGGTGGAGAGTCTGTATTGATTACAAGCCTCTAAATGCTGCAACAACATTAGGGGAAGGTTGAGGTCTATAGGGGCCCTTTAAGATGCCATGTGATTAAAAGGTTATTAAGGAAAAGAGCCAATCGTGTGATGCCATGTATACAAAAATGTTGGGTGATTAAAGGTGGTCAAAAGATTCTCTAGAATATGCCTTTTTGTACTTTTCATTTCCAAAAAGTGGGGGAACGTTTTTGAAATTTCGGACGTCCATAACTTCTACATATGAGCTCAAAATTTTTCGGAGATTACAGATCCAGAATCTACTCGTCGAGCTCTTTCCATAGATATGTCACATGATATAGTTTTGCTCGCTCAATTTCAAATTCAATTTTGGCGGAAAACTTTGAGATTCAAACTGGTATCTAAAGTCAAAGAAACTTAACATTTTAACAAAAAGTCATTAAAATCATAATATGGCAGCTTAAAGGGCCCCTATAGACCTCAACCTTCCCTTAATGAAAGCAATCATTATCCTCTGCCGTTTATTGATGATATTTTGGACAGGGTAGCTGGATATGAGAGGTATAGTGTATGCGATGGCTTCTCTGGGTATTTTCAGATCTCAATTGCTGAGGAAGATCAGGCTAAAACCACAATCATTACACTGTGGGGTTGCTTCTGTTACCGAGTAGTACCATTTGGTTTGAAAAATGCACCCTCGTGGTATCAGAGGAACACTGATAGAGTACTTGCACCTCTTACAGATCATTTTGTGAGAGCTTTTTTGGATGATATATGTGTATATAGTTCTCAAAAAGAGCATGGTAATAAATTGGAGCAAGTATTTTCTAAAATGGATAATGCAGGTGGACAGCTCAATCCAAAGAAATGTCATTTAGGACATTCAAAGGTGAAGCTGTTGGGGCATATGATATCTCAGAATGGAATTGAACCTGATCCAGAGAAGATAAAAGCTCTTGTCTTATTATCTGCACCATCAACATCCAGGCAGCTGCAGACTTTTGTCCAGAAGGTAAAATATATGGCAAGATTTGTTCCTTTAATGTCTCAACTGCTTTATCCTCTTCAACAGGCTATGAAGAAAGAACCATTGCAATGGAATGAAGAATGCGAGGAAGTGTTTGAGAAAGTGAAAGAGGTATTGGGAGGTATTTCCAGTGTAAAAGCTCCGGATTTCTCTCAGGTTTTTTATGTGAATCCATCTTTTGGTCCGGATGTAGTTGGAGCAATCTTAATGCAGAGAGGAGATGAATCCAGATATATGAAGCCTGTATATTATGCAAGTAGAGTGAAGACAGAAGCAGAGAGGAAATATACTGAGGCTGAATTGGTTTTGTCAAGTCTGGTATATGCTTGCAGGAAATTCAGGTCATATCTCCTGATGAGACCATTTGTGGTGCTGACAAATTATACTCTACTCCCTCAGCTGGTGAATGGTACTTCACTCTCAAAAGGTATGATGCGATGGTTAGTAGAGCTTCAAGAATATGATTTCTCATTTTTGATTGAAGATACTTGCAAGGCAACTCTGGCAGATCTTCTAACATACAAAGATGGCCCGATACTGGTGAAGGAAGTGGATTCAAAGATAGAAAAAGAGGAACAGATTATCATTCCTGGAGCTCATGTTTTATTCTTTGATGGTTCGTATAAAAGGAGTATACATCAGGCCACCGGGGGATATATAATCCAGGATTCAGAAGGTGTGCTGATTCTAAAGAATGGAATACATCTAGAAGCTGAAAGTAACAATGAGGCTGAGTACACAGCATTGTTTCAAGGGTTGCAGGCTGCTGTAAAGCAGAAAATTCAAAAGCTAATCATAAAGGGAGATTCTCTATTAGTAGTAAAGCAGGTCTTGGGTAGCTGGCGAGCAAAGAATCCGAGATTAAAGGAATGTCTGGCTGATGTTAGAAAACTGCTACATCAATTTACAGCATGGAGTATTCAACATGTGCGGCGGGAGGAAAATCATATGGCACATGAGTTGGCTCAGGAGGCAATTAATCAGGATCCAGTAATTGCAAAAATCGAAGAGCCATTATACAGAGGGAGGGAATACCTGTCGAGAGTGGTGGATTACTTACTCTCAGGTCGCTTGCCTGAGGAGCTCAAAAAAGGCCAAAAGTATCATTTTATCAGGAAAAGTAAGCATTATGTCATGATTGGGGATGAATTATACATGCAGGGAGCTGATCAGGTATTGAGGAGAATTCCTTGGAGGGAAGAGATTTATTATATTCTATCTTCAAATCATGAGGGAGCATGTGGGGGTCATTATGCATTTAAGATCACCTTGCAGAAGATATTACTGGAGGGTTATGTATGGCCTTCCATCCAGAAGGATATTCAGCACTGGTGCAGGTCTTGCCTTGAGTGCCAGAGAATGGGAAAGAGGATCTTAAAAATGGAGCCGAGAAATATTATGCTGGTATATGACATTTTTGAAAGATGGGGAGTGGATGCAGTTGGACCATTTCCCAGGACAGCTAGAGGAAAGTGTTATGTGCTTACTGCAATGGATTACCTATCAAAATGGGCAGAAGTGAAGACAGTGAAGAGAGTGGATAGTAAAGAGGTGGCTGATTTTGTGTATGAACATATATGCTGCAGATTTGGTATTCCTCTGGAGATACTATCAGATAATGGACCTGAATTTAGAGGAGAGGTAGTTGACCATTTATGCAGAAGATTGAATATCAACCACAAGTACTCCACTCCTTATCACCCTCAATGCAATGGCTTGAATGAAAGATTTAATGGTGAATTTAAGCTGATGATAACCAAAATGACAGAAGGCCATATCAAGAATTGGGATATAGAGATGAATCGTGTATTATGGGCATACAGGGTTGCAGTAAAATCTGGTACACAATTCTCACCTTTTCATTTAGTTTATGGGAAAGAAGCACTCATGCCTATTGATGTGGAAATTCCAGCTTTGAAGCTTTTGATTGAGGAAGGACATGAGCCTATTGATTGTTACAGAGAAAGATTACTGGCCTTGCAAATAGTCCAGTTGGACAGAGAGCTAGCATTTGATCACTATGCGGCTATGCAATTGAAAAGACAAGAGAGAGAGAATGAGAAGGTGGAGCAGAAAGAAATTGAAGAGGGTGATCTGGTTCTCAGGTATAATAGCAAGCTGGATAGCACTTTTCATACTGCATTCCAGACAAAGTGGGAAGGTCTATATAAAGTTGAGAGAAAATTTGATAATGGGAGTTATCAGCTTGCTGATTTGGATGGAGAGAAGCATAAAAGAAGAGTGAATGGTTTACGACTGAAGAAATATTTTGCTCGATTGATGTTAGCCGTGAAAGAAGAAGATCAGGAAGCTTGTGATGCATGTCAGGAGGATGTGGAAGGTACAGAGGAAAATCTGAATATTTCATCCCTGTTTGTACAGCTGCTGGACATGAATGTCTCAGCAGAAGTAGGGGGTTGCTAAATATGTGTGGACAAAAATAGGAGTTGAAATGTGTACATACATGTACATGGCGTGTGTGAAGTTTTGCTTTTGAGAGCATTGTCAGGTGTACAGAGTAAATGTATTGATGTGAGCATATACAGGCCTGTCCAGTGAGAGGTCCACTGAGGATGATATCAGCTGCTCGATGGCTTTGATTGTGGGCGTGTCAAAGAAGTGAATGGGCATCAACTGTGTTTGAAGGTGTATGGAGGCTTGGGCCATAAAATATTGGTGTGGATAGTATGTTTGAGCATTGGTGTAAAAAGATAAAATGTAATGGTGGCCATCCATAGGTTTTAAGCAAAATGAAAATTATGATATGAAGGTGGCCAAAAAAGCATGTTGCGTGGAGCTTTGAGAGGGCTGCCAGCGAAGAAATCCAGAAGACTGGCGAAACGTGAAGTCGGCAACCTGCAGAAAAAGTGAAGGGGCCGAGTAGTTTGGAGGGGGAACTCTCTGTGGAGCTGCAGGACGAAGCCAAGGGATGACCTCACTGAGTTACTGCGCAGGGGTCGCCTTTGGAGCTGGGCGACGAGGTGAGAAGGAGCTGCTGACGAGGAGTTAGCGTGGGCGCAGAAGCGCAGTGGTGAAGAACAGTGTGGAGCCCCGTGTGGTTTGGGTGGCTAGTTGTAGCCACAGGCGTAGAGAGGTGTGGGTCGCCTTGTGAAGTACAGCGAAGAGGCTGGAGGGCGCTAGGAGTTAGCGTGGGCGCAGAAGCGCAGTGGTGAAGAACAGTGTGGAGCCCTGTGTGGTTTGGGTGGCTAGTTGTAGCCACAAGCGTAGAGAGGTGTGGGTCGCCTTGTGAAGTACAGCGAAGAGGCTGGAGGGTGCTAGGTGTGGACGCCTTGGTGACGGGCTGGTGTGAGCAACGCTGTGAAGGTGTGGAGCGCAGCTCTGCAGACGTGTGGGGGTCCTTGATGAATGAGAGGCAACAGTGAGTTCGTGGCTGACAGCGCATGTGTGGAGGGCGTAGCTGTGGCTGGCCACTGGGAGACGTGAGCGGCTCTGCAAAACAGGGAGAGGAAGGTTAGTGCTGACTTGTGAAAAGACACGCCTTGAAGATGCAGCTGTAGGCGTCAAGGGTGACGGGCTGGAGACAGCAAGAAAGGGAGAGATGGCTGCTTAATGTTGTTTAGAGGAGCTCTGTGTTTCAGCTCTGCAGACATGTGGAAGAAGGGTGTCGTCTTGTACGAGAAGAGGACCCTCTGACCAGCGTGGGAGAGCTAGTTAGGAGGGTGGTTGCTGCTTAGTGAGAAGAAGGCCTGGCTGAAGGTTCTATTGCAACAGAGAAGTGGCTAGCGACTGGGAGAGGAGCCGCTAGGAAGGTTGTTGCAGTAGTGGGGCAGAGCAGAGAGAGAACGAGGTCGGCTGCAGAGAAACAAGGAGTGAAGGGATTTGGAGCGACCAGGAGCTGGAGCGAGCTGATTGGGAGTGGGTGCTGATAAAGTTGGTGTCTAGGATATCTCGGATATCCGACTCTGTAAAAGTGAAGGTCTTTTCTGAAATATAAGTCTTGTTCATGCTCTTTGGTCTGGTGTTCTGGTGTGTTTGCATGCGTGTGTGGAAGTGTGGCATGCTATAAGGGCGTAGACAGCTTTACCACTTCCGTGCCATCAACATGTGTGATTATTGAATAGTTCCATATACATCCATGTTCTGGCCTCTAGATGTCTCTCGCTTGCTCTCTATAAAGAACAATGTCTGACCATGTAATCTAAAGAACAAGGCATTGCAGAGTGATGAGAGAATACGGCTTTCCTTTATTCATGTCCTAAAAGTTGTTGAATGTATTAAGGTTCTTATTAGATGTAATGGAAGTCATTCAGTGTGGTGGAAAAAGAGTTGGGATTAAGTGAGGCATGTTATGTTGGTTATAGTGCGATATGGGGACTAGCCATGTATCCCGAGGGACATACTTTCAAAAATATGTTTAAACAGATAATAGTGCAAGGTGTTTGAATGGATTGCTATCCCCTGGATTTGAAGACACTATAAGGTTCCTTGTATTCACTCATCCTTCAAGTTTGGGAAATTCTCTCTTGCGGAGGTCAAGCACAAGACAATAGATGGTGCACAAGAATGGAAGGGTCTGACATCCTTACCACTTCCTACTAGTGATGATGATATTTCTCAAGTGAAGAGACCAAAGTAGTGGGCTTAAGTGCCATATGGTGAGCCCATGGTTTTATTTATGATGCATCTAAGCGTCTCTTGCTTAAGAAAGTGCAAAAAGGAACAAACACCATTCTCTTACTTTGTGCCTTCACCCCCTAGAGAGGACAAGCGACGCCCATAGAAGTAAAGATGACGGTTTATAACAGTTATAGAAGAGTTATATTTTGAAGTTGTATGTGAATAAACTTGGTTTTATTTCCACTTGGAAGTAGTAACCTTGATCTTGAGGATGTAATGTTGTCATGTTTCTCTCTCTCTTTCTCTCTCTCACTCCCTCTCACTCTCTCTCGCCCTCTCCCTCTTAAATAATTATGTCATGACTCTCTCTCCCTCTCTCTCCCACTCTCTTGACCCCTATCTCTCTTGATGGAGGGGGAAAGGAATCTCTTGATTTCAACACAGTAAGTGGGAGAGGGGGGGAGAGAGAGGAAGGAGAGAGAGAGAGAGAGAGACAGAGAGGGGTGGGAGAGGGGGAGAGAGAAGAAGGAGAGAGGGAGGGAAGAGGGTGGGAGATATGATGGATAGGAAGGGTGAGGGAGACGGAAGGAGAGATTATGCATAGGAAGACTAAGGAAGAGGGAAGAGGGTGGGAGAGGAGGAGAGAGAAGAAGGAGAGAGGGAGGGAAGAGGGTGGGAGATATGATGCATAGGAAGGGTGAGGGAGAGGGAAGGAGAGATTATGCATAGGAAGACTAAGGAAGAGGAAAGGAGAGATATACATAGGAAGAGTGAGGGGGAGAAGGAAAGGAAGGAGAGAGCGAAGAGGGTGGGAGAAGGGAAGAGAGAGGGAGAGGGAGAAAGAACGGATGAGGTTGGGAGAAGGAGAGAGATGGACATGCAACACTATGCAAATGACATGCAACATTATGTAAAGGGCATGGAGTACCATGCAATGACATGCACATGTAATAAGATCTAGATGCAATGCCATGCTATGCAATGTATTGTAATGGCACATAAATGCATTTACATGCAATTTGATAATAAAGGCATGCAACACTATGCAAAGGATATGAAACACTATGCAAAGGGCATGGAGTACTATGCAATGACATGCACATGTAATAACATCTAGATGTAATGTCATGCCATGCCATCATGCAATGAAATGTATTGTAATGGCACATACATGTAGTGACATGAAATTGGATAATAAAGAGTAGGGAATGTCATGCAAACGCAAAAATACAAATGTAGAAAATAACCTCACATGCATCTCTATGAAAATGCATGTGAAGATGGGAGAGAGAGAGAGAGAGAGAGAGAGAGAGAGAGAGAGAGAAATGAGGTGAAAGAGAGACAAGAGGAAAAGGGAAATAATAAGAGATTATGCATAGGGAGGTGGGACACGGAGAAAGAGAGGGAAGAGGGTGGAAGAGGAGAGGGTGGGTGGGTGGGAGAGTGAAATGGAGGGAGAAAGTGGAGAGGGAGGGAGGGTGGGAGAAGGAGAGATAGGGAGGGTGAGAGAAGGAGAGTGGGAGAGTGAAAGGGAGGGAGGGAGAGGGAAATGAACGAGGAAGAGAGGGGGAGGATAGAGAGATCTACTAAAGTGAGTGAAGGATAGAGAGAGTTAGTGTAAGATTCCTCCCTCCAGCTTTTGAGGTGTGCAAG
This sequence comes from Cibotium barometz, assembly GCF_041138505.1. NCBI lineage: Eukaryota > Viridiplantae > Streptophyta > Polypodiopsida > Cyatheales > Cibotiaceae > Cibotium > Cibotium barometz. The sequence goes on along the minus strand of NC_141048.1, from coordinate 28,120,035 downwards.
TGTAAGAACCTCCCCTTTTGATCTTATAATTATTCCCCTCTCTGAAATGAAAGAAAGATCATGTTTTACCCTGTTTTGGCCTGGAGAGAGAAAATGTCTAGAGGGAGATATTTCAAAATTGAGATATTTTTGGATATAAAAATCCTCCTAGTGTCTAAAATGGTTTCCCCCGAAACAAAAATTTAAAAAGAACTTTCCAATGTACAATTGAAATTAATTGAAAATAGGTATAAAAGGACCTTAGCCTAAGGGTCCAGATTTTTAGAAATTTTTAGATTATGGTCCAATTAAGGTTCCTATGGACCAATAAGATTAATCCAAATGTAGGGAGGAGATAAATTGAAGAACAAAAGAAAAACCCCCCAAAAATGAGTAAATGCTCACATAACATGAAGAGTGGACTAAGGACCAAAGAAAACAATTAAGAAACTGAATTTTGACACCTCAGTGTGGGGATCTCCCCTCATGAAGTAGGCTCCTTTTTCTCATCATTACCCCCAATTTTTAATCAATAAAATGATATATTTTCATCTCTCCTCTCTCCTATTTAAAAACTAGATCCAAAAAGTAAGCTGAATTGACCCGCTGAACTGACCCAAAAATGGTCAAAAATTGACCAAACTGATTTGGAAAATTCTAGAATCAGTTTGATTGGTTAGAGGCTCACTTTCTCTTATAAATAGAAGCCTCCCCCTTTGTAAAATCTCAATGGTGTTTATGCACTTTTACTCTACTCTTGTCCTGAGCCATCTACATTGAATTTCTTAATAATTCAGTTGTTTTTGGCCTAATCCTCTCGAAAGTGAATTGGTGGCCACTCTTGCTTCAAACAAGAGTAGAACCCTCAAACCCTCAAGCCAAAGGAGAGCTTACAAGCTCCATGTTTTTAAATCTATGGTTTTCTTGATTTTTATGTTTTGTAGTTAATTGAATTAAATTCAAATGCTATGCCTTGATGAAAAGGCCACCCCCTTCCCTTCTTTACATTCCAACCTTTCTTAATCCTAGAAAGATTAACTAAGGAATTAATTAAACTCTTCTTAAGGTTTACTCTCTTGAATTTCAAAAATTGTGTAGATTAGAGTTCTATGAATCTGATTTGGGTTAATTTAAGTTAAAATAGAATGATAAAAATGAGAAATGGTCAGCCATACAAAGGAGGTTATGGCAAAAGTTTCTAGAATTTTGTGGAAAAGAAAGTTTGTTTTTATGTTATTTCAAAAGAGTAATTCCCACCATTTTTCATCTAAAAGAAATATTCTAATTACTGCATGTACATATTCACCTATGAATATGCATCGATATCACTGATATTAATTATTAAATTTAATTTTTATGCATAGAAAGATGCATAAAGAAATTATTTTATTACAAAAGTGTTATTCTCATTAAATTGGATTCTTATGCATAGAAAGATGCATAAAGGAAATTTTTTAATTACAAAAGTGTTATTCTCATTAAATTTGATTCTTATGCATAGAAAGATGCATAAAGGGAATTTTTTTTATTACAAAAGTGTAATTCTCATTAAATTTGATTCTTATGCATAGAAAGATGCATAAAGGAAATTTTTTTATTACAAAAGTGTTATTCTCATTAAATTTGATTCTTATGCATAGAAAGATGCATAAAGGAAATTTTTTATTACAAAAGTCTTATTCTCATTAAATTCGATTCTTATGCATAGAAAGATGCATAAAGAAATATTTATTTTTACAAAAGTGTTATTCTCATTAAATTTGAATCTTATGCATAGAAAGATGCATAAAGAAATTCTTTTTATTTTAAAAGTGTTATTCCCATTAAATTTAATTTTATGCATAAAAGGATTTTTTAAATATAAAAGTGTTATTCCCATTGAAGTTGATTTTTATGCATAGAAAGAAGCATAAAGAATTTTTATCAAAATTAGAATTCTCTTAAATTCTATGAGTATTTGATAAATGAATAATTAAATACTCTACGAGAGAAATGTCTATCATTTTATATTCACACGGATTGTAAAAAGAGAATTCAGGAAATCTATCGAGATCAAAATATTCAAATAAATCATTAATCTATTCCTCATTGGAATTCGTATCTAATTTAGAAATCAGTTAAGCGAATATTCAAAGAAATAAATTCAGTAAAACTGAATTATCAAGCCTTTTCGAGAAAGATAGATCGGGAAAAATCTTATCCGACTCGAACCTTGAATCAGACTATGACCAAGACCAAACTCTTTCGTTAGTTTTGAGGAAAGAAGGTGTGACCAGTTTAGAAAAATACACTCAAAACTCCCGCCAAATCTGAAACTAAGTTTGAGATTGATCTGTGGATCAAGGTTATAGAATTCGAGGAATTCTCATATGAAATTCAGAACTCCGATCAAGAAGTTTTGGGGATACTGATTCAAGAAATACTCCTTGTATTCAAAAGAAAATCAAGCTCAAAACTTGCATAGAAATGAGATGTGATGTAAATAGATATGATGAGATGCGTCGGCACTTGGGGTGCCTTGATGGGCCATGATCCCATATGTATATGCTGTGATCATCAGGTTCAGGAGTCTCAGGCCCACTGCCTCTGGTCATGTCCAGTGGCTTCCTCTATTTGGCGAGCAGTGGCTCTACTACTCAGCAGAGCTGGTCAGCATGCAGCTTTCCTCAGTTGGGGATCTGTGTTATGGCTCCTTCCTTGGCCGGGACCACATGTGTTCTTTGAGGGTGAGGGCACTGATGCTATGCTCATGCTTACGACGATGGGGTATCGGCGGGGGTACCTTAGTATGATTCCACCAGATGCCAGATGGAGCATTGGCATAGGGATGATGTTTTTATGGTGATTGCTGCGATTGCGATGTGGAACATTTGGAGAGCTCGTTGTCTCCATGTCCTTAGTCACACGCGGCAATCGACACGTGATACTCTAGTCCTGATTTGGCTCGATCTTATCCGTGCACTGCGCTCCATGTATGATGATTCCTGTTGGCCTTCACAGACAGCTCAGGACAGACACCAAGCCTTCATTAGACGATGGGGGCGCATGGGTCTCTTCTTCAGGATTGTTGGAGGACATGCTAGATGGGAGTACACTCCCCCACAGTGGTTCATATTGCACACATCACATCATCCACCGTGATGTAGCACTGACCGCTCACAGGTTACACGCCTCTCACTGCACAGTTTGTATGCCCCCTCAGTAGGCCACCACTGGCACTTTGGGGAATTTTTCATACTCAGTAATATAGCTCTGTGTTTCCTCAAAAAAAAAAAGATATGATGAGATGCGATGTGAATCAAATAGATGTGAATGGATGGATGGATATAAATGTGTATGTGAAGAATGGATGTGAATGTGTATGTGAAAATGGATGTGAATATGTATGTGAAGGATGGATGTGGATGTGTATGTATGATGAAAATGGATGTGAATGTGTATGTGAAAATGGATGTGAATATGTATGCGAAGAATGGATGTGGATGTGTATGTGATGAAAATAGATGTGAATATGTACGTGAAGAATGGATGTGGATGTGTATGTGATGAAAATGGATGTGAATGTGTATGTGAAAATGGATGTGAATATGTATGTGAAAAGTGGATGTGGATGTGTATGTGATGAAAATGGATGTGAATATGTATGTGAAGAATGGATGTGGATGTGTATGTGATGAAAATGGATGTGAATATGTATGTGAATGTGTATGTGAAGAATGGATATGGATGTGTATGTGAAGAATGGATGTGAATGTGTATGTGAAGAATGGATGTGGATATGTATGTGAAAGAATGGATGTGAATGTATGTGAAAGAATGGATGTGGATGTGTATGTGAAAGAATGGATGTGGATGTGTATGTGAAAGAATGTGATGTGATGTGACATGAATATATGTGGATGTGAAGTGATAGATATGAATGTATGGATAGATGTGGGTAGTCGTACATGTGAACGATTGATGTGAACGATTGGATGGATGTGGATGAATAAGATGAGATGTGTATGAATGAGATACGATGTGGATAGAAATGATGTGATATAATGTGGATAGAAGGTATGTGATGGGATGGTTATGAGAATGAATGGGATGGATATTAATGAATGTGATGTGATGGATGTGATGTAAATGAATGTGATGGACGTGAATAAATGTGATGTGATGTGAATCGGGATGTGAATGAATAAGATGTGATGTCATGTGAATCAGGATGTGATTGAATGAGATGTGATGTAAATTGGGAAAGATGTGATATGTGATGTGAATGAATATGATGTGATGAGATGTGGATATGGGTAGATGCGAGTAGATGAGATGTAATGTGGATAACTGAGAAAAGATGTGATGAGATGGAAAATCATGTGATGAGAATGGGAATACATATGAAATAAATGAGGATTGATGTGGAACAATGTGAAAAGACGAGAGTTCATTATAGAAACTATATTTATGACCTGTTTTTAAATGACTTTTATGTCAAAAATGCTGGGGAAGCATTTTGACCGTCTTGTGAATGAGGTCGTGGAGACCTATCTCTGATAAAGTTGCAACAGCTAATGGAGAGTCAACGGAGGACGTCTCGCGTAGCAAGGTTGGCCGAGGTCTTGACCAGCCTCGGTTCGATTTAAATGGTGAGCTTCCGGTAACGGTGGATGAGGGACTAAGGAAGTGGCCTATGAGTGAAGCGCTAGGTGACCTACGAAGGATCCTAGAGGGTGCTGACCATATGGTGCTTGGGCTCTGAGTCGCCAAAGATACCCACACGTACGTCGTGGAAGATATTGGAACAAGGAGTAAGAGTTGTTTTTTGAATTTAGGTATGGATCTGGTTGATTGACCTTGCTGGTCCTCAATGGATGAGTCCATGGCTCTTTTGTATGGACCTGTTGGTTGATCTTGTTGATCTTCGACGAAGATTCCATTTTGATTTTTATAAGTGAATATATTTCCGGGTACTATGAGCTAGGAACTACTGAAAAGGCTCCTGAGTGCACAGGTGGTGAGCGTTCTGGTTGCCAATGATGCCATAAGTACACCGATGAAGGAAAAAATAGAAATTAGGACTCAACCGGATATTTTGGAAGATTATGATCAATGATTCTATAGTTTCATTAAAAGATTATTTTAAAGACAACTCAATCTGTGAAAAAGGGAATTTCATATTGGGTGTGTAAGTGGTGTGACTAGTTTTAAGTTTGCATGAATATCCAGCTAAGGGGCCTGGGAACTCTTTTCCCTGGTGGTAAAACCGGGACAAAACCTAACCAAATTCTTAAATGGATCCCATCACTATAGTAGTTGGGCGGTTGGCTAACCCACGGGACTTGGATGGGGTTAGGCTGGACTGATGGATCCCTAAAATGAGACTCAATTCTGTTATGGTATGACAGATCAATGGCTGTGCCTCTCTCAATGAGGAAAAAAGCGTTTGTCTTTATGATCCAAGTGCAAGTCTTTTCCTTGATCTGACTATGATACTTACAGGTTCAGTCAGATCAGTTCAGTTCGGCTCTTGATTATGTTAGAGTAAAAATATCCTGGAGGAATCGCCCGTGCTTTTCAGGCGGCGAGGGAAGTTTTTTCGGGTTCGGTTTTGGAAGAAACAAGGGATTAGTCAATTGCCCAGATATCCGTGGATGAGACCCCGAGTGAGGGACCCTGCCCCACGCAAGAAGTGCTACTTCCATTGCTAGCACCCCTGAATTCATTGCGCAGAGGGGACAGGGATCTTTCAGCTGGTATAAGAGTGAATTGGCTAAAGTGGATCAACCGAGAAGCCAAAAATGTCAAAAATTTATCAAGTAACAGTAAAAAGTTAGAAATGTGATGAAATTCATACAAATTGATATTCAGACTAAAATTCATAAATTAGTAATTGGGTCTTCAGATGGAAGTACCGCAATTGCATGGAATCCTTGACTTGCTTGAGGCCTAGACATGATGGTATTTACCTTATAATTCCAAGGACCGTGACTACCCGTATATATCTAGCGTATAACTGTAGCTCTTTATTTGCAGTATATACGAGTAAATCTAAGACCTTGAAATTATAAGCAAAAATGCTATCTAGATGATGAATTCATATGTGGTTGATATGGTTTTAAAATTTTGGTTGAGAACTGATGAGTTGATTTGGATTCTGATTGAAAAATGATGATTCCTGAAATTTGGTTGAAAAGCGATAAGCTGAGCAAAACCACAATAAGGATGAATGGGACGAGTCCCTGTGATGATGTTCATAACTGGAATGACAATAATGACTTTAGCAAATCACTATGAGATTAGTGGATTGTGGTGATAGATTGCTACTGTTAACACTTGACCCAGTGGAAAAAGTTAAGGGATGACAAATTAAAAACCTGTATAATTGAAATTCCCATGGTGGAGGAATGTTCAGATGGAAATTTTGGTCTAATGGACCATTATTGTGTTAAGAATATGAATGATATGATCTGAATGAATTGTTATCTGACCATAAGTTCTATATAAGGGATCTTTATCCTCGGATTCTGTTGGGTTCACTAGACTATAAGGGAACCCCAGAATTAGTTGGATCTTAAGGGAAAGAGTTTTCCTCTAGTTTGCGAGAGACATCTCGCGTTTTTTAAGTGGGGTAGGATGTAAGATTCCTCCCTCTAGCTTTTGAGGTGTGCAGGTGTAAGAACCTCCCCTTCTGATCTTATAAATATTCCCCTCTCTGAAATAAAAGAAAGATCCTGTTTTACCATGTTTTGGCCTGGAGAGAAAAAATGTCTAGAGGGAGGTAATTCCAAATTGAGATATTTTTGGATATAAAAATCCTCTTAGTGTCTAAAATGGTTTCCCCTGAAATAGAAATTCAAAAAGAACTTTCCAATGTGCAATTGGAATTAATTGAAAATAGGTATAAAGGACCTTAGCCTAAGGGTCCAGATTTTCAAAAAATTTTGGATTATGGTCCAATCAAGGTTCCTATGGACCAATAAGATTAATCCAAATGTACGGAGGAGATAAATTTAGGGAAAAAAACACCCCAAAAATGAGTAAATGCTCACATAAGATGAAGAGTAGACTAAGGACCAAAGAAAACAATTAAAAAACTGATTTTTGACACCTTAGTGTGGGGATCTCCCCTCATGAAGTAGGTGCCTTTTTCTCATCATTACCCCCAATTTTTAATCAATAAAATGAGATATTTTTATCTCTCCTCTCTCCTATTTCAAAACTAGATCCAAAAAGTAAGCTGAACTGACCCAAAAATGGTCAAAAATAGACCAAACTGATCTGGAAAATTCTAGAATTAGTTTGATTGGTTAGAGGCTCACTTTTTCATATAAATAGAAGCCTCCCCCTTTCTAAAAGCTTAATGGTGTTTATGCACTTTTACTCTACTCTTGTCCTGAGCTATCTACATTGAATTTCTTAATAATTCAGTTGTTTTTGGCCTAATCCTCTCCAAAGAGAATTGGGGCCACTCTTGCTTCAAACAAGAGTACAACCCTCAATCCCTCAAGCCAAAGGAGAGCTTACAAGCTCCATGTAAGCTAATTTTCTTATTTATTTATAAATTTTAAATCTATGGTTTTCTTGATTTCTATGTTTTGCAGTTAATTGAATTAAATTCAAATGCTATACCTTGATGAAAAGGCCACCCCCTTTTCTTCTTTACATTCCAACCTTTCTTAATCCTAGAAAGATTAACAAAGGGATTAATTAAACTCTTCTTATTGTTTACTCTCTTGAATTTAGAAAATTGTGTAGATTAGAGTTCTATGCATCTAATTTGGGTTAATTTAAGTTAAAATAGAATGATAAAAAATGAGAAATGGTCAGCCATACAAAGGAGGTTATGGCAAAATTTTCCAGAATTTTGTGTGGAAAAGAAAGTTTGTTTTTATGTTATTCCGAAAGAGTAATTTCCACCATTTTTGCATCTAAAAGAAATATTCTAATTACTCCATGTACGTATTCACCTATGAATATGCATGGATATCAGTGATATTAATTATTACTAAATTTGATTTTTATGCATAGAGAGATGCATAAAGGAATTGTTTTTATTACAAAAGTGTTATTCTCATTAAATTTGATTTTTATGCATAGAAAGATGCATAAAGGAATTTTTTTTACAAAAGTGTTATTCTTATTAAAATTAATTTTTATGCATAGAAAGATGCATAAAGGAAACTTTTTAATTACAAAAGTGTAATTCTCATTAAATTTGATTTTTATGCATAGAAAGATGCATAAAGGAAATTTTTTTATTACAAAAGTGTTATTCTCATTAAATTTTATTCTTATGCATAGAAAGATGCATAAAGGAATTTTTTTTATTACAAAAGTGTTATTCTCATTAAATTTGATTCTTATGCATAGAAAGATGCATAAAGGAAAGTTTTTTATTACAAAAGTGTTATTCTCATTAAATTTGATTCTTATACATAGAAAGATGCATAAAGGAATTTTTTTAATTACAAAAGTGTTATTCTCATTAAATTTGATTCCTATGCATAGAAAGATGCAGAAAGGATTTTGTTTTATTACAAAAGTGTTATTCTTATTAAATTTGATTTTTATGCATTGAAAGATGCATATCGGAAGTTTTTTAATTACAAAAGTGTTATTCTCATTAAATTTGATTTTTATGTATAGAAAGATGCATAAAGGAAATTTTTTAATCACAAAAGTGTTATTCTCATTAAATTTGATTCCTATGCATAAAAAGATGCATAAAGGAATTTTTTTTATTACAAAAGTGTTATTCTCATTAAATTTGACTTTTATGCAAAGAAAGATGCATAAAGAAATACTTTTTGTTTTAAAAGTGTTATTCCTATTAAATTTAATTTTATGCATAAATAGATGCATAAAATATTTTTTTAATATAAAAGTGTTATTCCCATTGAAGTTGATTTTTATGCATAGAAAGAAGCATAAAGAATTTTTATATCAAAATTTGAATTCTCTGAAATTCTATGAGTATTTGATAAATGAATAATTAAATACTCTAAGAGAGAAATTTCTGTCGTTTTATATTCACACGGATTGTAAAAAGAGAATCCAGTAAATCTATCGAGATCGAAATATTCAGATAAATGATTAATCTATTCCTCATTGGAATTCGTAACTAATTTAGAAATCAGTTAAGCAAATATTCAAAGAAAGAAATTCAGTAAAATAGTAACTGAATTTTTACCTTTTCGAGAAAGATAGATCAGGAAAAAATCTTATCCGACTTGAACCTTGAATCAGACTATAACCAAGACCAAACTCTTTCGTCAGTTTTGAGGAAAGAAGGTGTGACCAGTTTAGAAAAATACACTCAAAACTTTTGCCAAATCTGAAACTTAGTTTGAGACCCTTCCAATTGATTTGTGGATTAAGGTTATAGAATTCAAGGAATTTTGGTATGAAATTCAGAACTCCGATCAAGAAGTTTTGGAGATACTGATTCAAGAAATACTCCTTGTATTCAAAAGAAAATCAAACTGAAAACTTACATAGAAATGAGATGTGATGAGATGCGATGTGAATCACATAGATGTGAATGAATGGATGGATGTGGATGTGTATGTGAAGAATGGATGTGAATGCGTATTTGAAAATGGATGTGAATATGTATGTGAAGAATGGATGTGGATGTGTATGTGATGAAAATGATTGTGAATGTGTATGTGAAAATGGATGTGAATATGTATGTGAAGAATGGATGTGGATGTGTATGTGATGAAAATGGATGTGAATATATATGTGAAGAAAGGATGTGGATGTGTATGTGAATATATATGTGAAGAATGGATGTGGATGTGTATGTGAATATGTATGTGAAGAATGGATGTGGATGTGTATGTGATGAAAATGGATGTGAATATGTATGTGAAAAAGATGTGAATATATATGTGAAGAATGGATGTGTATGTGTATGTGATGAAAATGGATGTGAATATGTATGTGAAGAATGGATGTGGATGTGTATGTGATGACAATGGATGTGAATGTGTATGTGAAGAATGGATATGGATGTGTATGTGAAGAATGGATGTGAATGTGTATGTGAAGAATGGATGTGGATGTATGTGAAAGAATGGATGTGGATGTGTATGTGAAAAAGAATTGATGTGGATGTGTACGTGAAAAAATGTGACGTGATGTAAGAATATGTGATGTGACATGAGTATATGTGGATGTGAAGTGATAGATATGAATGTATGGATATATGTGGGTAGTCGTACATGTGAACGATTGGATGGATGTGGATGAATGAGATGAGATGTGTATGAAAGAGATATTATGTGGATAGAAGTGATGTGATATAATGTGGATAGAATGAATGTGATGGGATGGTTATGAGAATGAATGGGATGGATATTAATGAATGTGATGTGATGGATGTAAATGGATGTGATGTAAATGAATGTGATGGACGTGAATAAATGTGATGTGATGTGAATCGGGATGTGAATGAATAAGATGTGATGTCATGTGAATCGGGATGTGAGGGAATTAGATGTGATGTAAATTGGGATAGATGTGTGATGTGAATGAATATAATGTGATGAGATGTGGATATGGGTAGATGCGAGTAGATGAGATCTAATGCGGATAATATGTGGATAAATGAGAAAAGATGTGATGAGATGGAAAATGAAGTGATGAGAATGGGAATACATATGAAATAAATGAAGGTTAATGTGGAACAATGTGGAAAGACGAGAGTTTGTTATAGAAACTATATTTATGACCTATTTTTAAATGTCTGTTTTATGTCAAAAATGCTGGGGAAGCATTTTGACCGTCTTGTGAATAAGGTCGTGGAGACCTATCTGATAAAGTTGCAATAGCTGACAGAGAGTCAATGAAGGACGTCTCGTGTAGCAAGGTCGACCGAGGTCTTGACCAGCCTCGGTTCAATTTAAATGGTGAGCTTCTGGTATGGTGGATGAGGGATTAAGGAGAAGCGGCCTATGAGTGAAGCGCTAGGTGACCTGCAAAGGATCCTAGAGGGTGCTGACCATATGAAGCTCGGGCTCTGAGTTGCCAAAGATACCCACACATACGTCGTGGAAGATATTGTAGCAACAAGGAACAAGAGTTGTTTTTTGAATTCGGGTATGGATCTGGTTGATTGACCTTGCTGGTCCTCAACGGATGAGTCCATGGCTCTTTTATATGGATCTGTTGGTTAATCTTGTTGATCTTCAACGAAGATTCCATTTTGATTTTTATAAGTGAATATATTACCGGGTACTATAAGCTAGGAACTATTGAAAAGGCCCCTGAGTGCACACGTGGTGAGCGTTCTGGTTGCCAATGATGCCATAAGTACATCGATGAAGGAAAAATTTGAAATTAGGATTCAACCAGATATTTTAGAAGATTATGATCAATGATTCTATAGTTTCATTAAAAGATTGTTTGAAATCTGAAAAAGGCAATTTCATACTGTGGGTGTGTAAGTGGTGTGACTAGTTTTAAGTCTGCATGAATATCTAGCTAGGGGGCCTGGGAATGCTTTTCTCCCTGGTAACCGAGACAAAACCTAACCAAATTATCAAATGGATCCCATCACTACAGTGGTTGGGTGATTGGCTAACCCACGGGGCTGGATGGGGTTAGGTTGGACTGATGGATCCCTAAATGAGACTCAATTCTGTTATGGTACGATAGATGAAGAAAATCCCGGATAAAAATTGTTCTATGGAAAAGAATCAACGGTTGTGCCTCTCAATGAGGAAAAAAGCGCTGGTCTCTATGATCTAAGTGCAAGTCTTCTCTTTGATCTAACTATGATACTTACAGGTTCAGTCAGATCAATTTAGTTAGTTAAGAATCTTGACTACGTTAGAGTAAAAATATCCTGGAGGAATCGCCCGTGCTTTCCGGGTGAGGGAAGTTTTTCTGGGTTCGGTTTTGGAAGAACCGTGGGATTAGTCTCTTGTCCGGATATCTGTCGACGAGGCCCCGAGTGAGGGACCCTGCCCCGCGCAAGAAGTGCTACTTCCGCTGTTAGCACCCCTGAATTCGTTGCGCGGAGAGGACAGGGATCTTTCAGTTTTAGAAAAGAGAAGGATAGAGAGAGTGAGATAGGGAGGATAGAGAGAGTGACAAAAGAGAAGGATAGAGAGAGTGATAGGGGGAGGATAGAGAGAGACAAGGATAGAGTGAGAGTGGGAGGGTGGGAGAGTGAAAGAAGGGAGGGAAGAGAGAGGGGGAGGGAAGACAAGGATAGAGTGAGAGTGGGAGGGTGGGAGAGTGAAAGAAGGGAGGGAAGAGAGAGGGGGAGGGAAGAGGGGGTGGGAGAAGGAGAGAGAGTGTGGTGTGGGCTAGGGGCTAGGTGGTGGTGGAACAAGGAGAGAGATAGGGAAGAGAGTGGGAGAGGAGAAAGAGGGAGGGCAAGAGAGTGAAAGGGAGAGAGGGAGAGGAGAGGGAGGGAGGGTGTGAGAAAGAGAGAGGGATAGTGAAAGGGAGGGAAGGAGAGGGAAATGAAGGAGAGAGAAATAGGGAGGGAGGATAGAGAGAGCTACCAAAGAGAGAGAAGGATAGAGCGAGTTAGGAAAGAGAAGGATAGAGCGAGTTAGGAAAGAGAAGGATAGCGATAGTGAGATATGGAAGATATAGAGTGTCAGAAAAGAGAATGATAGAGAGCGTTAGCAAAGAGAGACAAGGATAGAGAGAGTTAGCAAAGAGAGACAAGGATAGATAGAGTGAGAGAGGGAGGGTGGGTGGGAGAGTGAAAGGGAGGGTGGGAGACTCGGAGAGAGAGGGTGGTGTGGGGCTAGGCTAGGCTAGGCGGTGGTGGGTGGAGATGGTGGTGGCAATAGTTAGAGAGAGATTTTTCAAGTAGAGAGAGAGGAAAACCAAGAAAAGATCCCTCCACCAATCTCCCTAAAAAATCACACTTCCTACAACAAAGTAAAACAAACGAACTGAGATGCTGCTCCATTAGACCAAATCAAAAGGCATTTAAACTTCAGGCCTTGAGGCACTAACCATTGGTGGTGGAGCAAAAAATAGTGTTGCATGAACAAGGTGTCATGTGTCCTATCATCAAAGATGTAAAATATTGCATGCTTCTTTCTTTCTCCCATCTTCTTCTAGTAGCATATCTAAACCAATATGCTGCATTGGTCATTATGCAAATGCATTGATTGTATTTCATTTTGTACATTAAATGTATAATTTTTATATCAAAGTCCACAAAAGACAATATTAGATAATTTGGGAAAATCTCACACTTTGGGAATCAACTTTTCAATATAGTTTTGGCTATATCTTGAGCATTTTAACTCGAAATTTGTCAGAGATTATAGATTTAGATTCTACTTTTGAATATCTTTCCAAAACGATATCTCCAAAACGATATGTCACTTGAGGGGGTTTTGACAAAATCTTGGATAGGTTCACCTTGATCCATTTTTCAAATGGGAATGGGATTTTTCCCAAATGATCTAATATGGTGTTACAACTAATATCACATCATCAGGAAATTTGGTGATGTAGTCTTTGAATTGAGAGTGTTGCCAAAAAGTGCGGAAATTGTGGACTCAAAAGTCTTGAGGTGCTCTAAGAATTGTGGAATGATGTGACAGATGGAGTTTTGTCCTTATATAAGAGTTTTATCCTCTTCTTTATGATACCCCTTTTGGTTTCCTCATTGACATACTCATATGGCTGCCACTTGATTGATGCACCATTCTCAACATTCAATACCTTTGGATAGAAAAATGGCATTGGACATTGAGAACATTTGCCTAGTAAGCAATTCAGGTTATGCCATTTAGTGTTGGTCTTGCCCATCAAGTTTGCACACCATACAAACACAATGACATACATTAAAGAGAATGTGGGGGGAAGAGAGAGAGCCTTAGGTCATTGCAAGCAAACACATACACACATAAGAGTGTGCAAGACATAACAGAGAGATGGATGACTGAATTTTATTCTATCTTCTTCTCTTTTCTACAACCATACAACTAAAACATAAGAGTACATACATAAAGGGAAAGTACTCTCCTACAACAACATACAAAATGGTCGGTCTATATTGTGAACCCGACTATATGAGCTAGTGCTATAACTATGACATAACTCTAATACTCCAAAATAGGTGTCACATAGCTTGTCATCCACCACTGGCCATATATCTACCATAATCTCACCAACCATGCTAGTGGCATAAGTGCGGAAACTGTCACCCATGCAGGTCATCAATGTCCGCCGTTGAGCTCAATATCTCAACACTCCCCCTCGAGCTCAACTCCACACACTACACCCCAATGGAGATTGGTTACCTTGTGTCTTCTTCCATCGCCTATATTGGAAGCCATGTAAAGTGTTTGTTGTTGAATTTGGTATGACAAAATCAATGAGTCATTGCATGAGACGGACACATAAATAGATCCCCTTTGTGTATCTCCTCCTTAACCATCCACTCCTCACCAAGAAAATCATTAAATGTTGAGGCTTCAACATTTTTTTGAAGCCACATTGTCCTAATTCTATGAATCCCTACTTTACTAACGCATGCCAAAAGGATGTGAAGACGAAGAAACCATGAAAGTTTTATCCTCACTGAAATCCTTCCAATTTTCATTGAAGAGTGTATATCAGCAAACATCTTTGACCTAAAAACATCAACAATTTGTTTTATCTAGAGTTTCCCAATCAATAAGCATACGAACTATTGGTACAAGAAATTCTTCTAGACTTCCATATACTATGGGCCGAGGTTGAACAATATAGTTTGCATTGTAGAGGTACAATCCTTTCTTTATGAAAAATGCAGAAGTTGATCAGGATATAGAATATTGCCAAATTCAGTGTGCATAACATTGAATGAACTTAAAAATGATTCAACAGGTTGCCACTCGTTGGTTGATGGAAATATATCTACACCATAAATTTAAAATCAGTTAAACATACCAAATGAAACATTTCAACAAGTACTCAAATACCTACAATGTGTAGGAATTGGTCACTCAATTATCAAGGGATCCAAGTTCATCTCATTTGGTGTGTAGACGTGCTGCACATTAACATACCACTTTTTATCCTCTCCTAGCTATTTTGAATCCTAGGATCCGTCCTTTCCAATGAAATTGAACATTTTCTCTCTCTTGCATATTTTGATTGAGTGGGGACCTTTACAAGATGGAAGCATGGTCATTCAGTCATGGACCTTGTATGTTGTTGTTTTCCATTCTTTGCTTTCAACCTATTTGTGAACTATTATGGTATGTATCATGTTTGAAGGACGTCACGACGATGAAGAACCAAGGTTTGCCATATTTTTGTTTGTGAAGCAGATAATAAAGAAAAAGAGTGAATGCTCTTTCACCTTTTAAATATTTGGGCGAGAAATTTTGAATTTGAATTTGGAGCCAAACCTTCAACTTCTACAAAAACTTGTGATAGTGGGGAAAAAGCAGTTGAAGATCAAATGTAACATTGGACCACACATGGCACTTTTTTATTCACCTAGAGCTAATACTCCTTTAATCATGGAACTAATACAAGGCCCTTTTTTTTATTTCCAGCCCTAATGCTTATCTGATGTAGATAATAATGAAGAAAGGGTACAACTAATTATGTATCATATTATGGAAGGTGCTCTGCTTGACCAAGAACATGAGACTTGTAATAATAAAGTTAATATTGTTGAAGATCATGAAATTACTCAGCACTTGGACAATGAGATGATGTAGGAGACCTGCAATACTAATGCTCTTGCTGAGCATCAGGAGACAACATTTCCCTTGGACAGTGATATGACATAGGGGGCACAAATACTTGATATGTTTAGTGAAGAAGTGAAAATGAAGTCAAAAAATAGGGTGCTTCTGATTCTTGTGCAAAAGAAGGTGTTGGAGACAAAGAGGAGCAACAAAATGATGAAGCAAATAAGGGTGCTGAAGAGACATTTGACAAAGGTGCTGAAGAGATGGTTCCAGATAGCATTGATTACAATGCTCCAATCAGTACTATCCACTCTCATCGCTTAGTAAAAACAAAAGTACTATTAGGATTCTCCTCTAAGATCCCCACCTTGGCTAGCTCAACATTATCAAGATTTATAAACCCCCATACCTATATGGAGGATAATATCTCTCTTGCACCTTGTACTTTCTGAAATATTAGACTGGTATCTCAAAATTAATAGAATTTTGTGGCTATTTTTTAATATTGCATTTTGTAAATTTTTCCCCACCCCAGCTAGCTCCGCATTATTTGAGACTTCTAACCTTGACACATGCACGGAGGACAAGATATAAAACAAAAATATTTCTTGTACCTTGTACTTTATGAATATTAGACTGGTATCTTAAACTTAATAGAATTTAGTGGCATTTTTTAAATTTTACATTTTGTTTAAAAAAATTAATACAAAGGGTTTTAAGCTACCATGTTGCGCCCCATATGGGTAGAGCAAACTGTCCCAAGCCCATCCTTAAGCTTGAACTCAGGATCTCCCCACACTCACCTACACAGTTAAACAGTTTCTTTACACACTACTAGTTTATTTTTTTAATTTTGTACAAATACATTCTTGTATATGTGTAACCCAGTAAAGTCTTGTGTGCAACCTTGTCTGTAGGTCTTGTACAACTAGGGAGGCTGAGGAAGAAGTTGATAATCCTTGACTTAAATAGCAGGTTATTAAAGCATTGGTACAAGTTGACACAACATTGGTATAAAGAAAAAGTGCATCAAGTAGGGTAGCATGTTGTGTCATTGAGACCTAGCCTAATATGGTTCCTAAGACCTTTGACGTGCTTTGAGTTGGCAATGTGGAGAACTGTCACTGAGAAGGACTTGTGGCATCTTATCAAGTTCATTGAGGATCAAATGGCATGGGTAGGAAAATTTTGTGTAGATTTCAAATTTAACTTTTCATAGTCAGAGTGTTGTGAAAGGGTGGAATACCGCCCAAAGCGACCAAATGAGAGTCTATCTCTGAAGCCATATGATGACCTAGCTAGAAATGGGATCAACTTTGATCCTATGTACACATTATTGATTGATGATACTCCTTTTTTGAAGCTAGTCTTAAACCCGCCAAACACTTGTATATCTCCTTCCTCTTATGAAGGAGACCTAGATGGCAGAAAGTTAATGACTTTTTGTTGCCATACTTTATGGCATTGGGATACTTTAAAGCTATTGTGCCTAGTTTTGTTAAGATGTTCCCCTACAAGTGGCACATGGTTAAAGTTGCTACTGTAAATTCTAGTATGTATCCATTTGATTTTTTTGGAAAAACTTTGATAGGTAGCCGAGAGTACCAGCATCTTGGGGGATTTACAAGCCATATCTTTGTTGGGTGGAGTGGACAACAGAAGCAACAGGAGAGGAAGGCAAGAAGCAAAGCGTGCAGTTGTAGATGTATTGCTGAAGTGATAAAAACTACAAAAGATACACCTAATATGATGAACCCCTAACTGGGTGTAATACATGTACTAGGTGTCCCCATCGGAACTAGTACTAACTGTACCATACGCTAGGCCTACAAGGCACATACCAAGGAATGAGTGACACCTATGGATAGCCCATAGAGTGGCCTACAAACCCCCCTCGACGGTATGGGCTGAAGTATCATGGAAACATCTCAAGATACCTGAAGACTAAAGGTTATGGTTGCACAAATTTGTCCAATATGGATATAGCAACCTATGACTGTACAGAGTAGCAGATCACGTAACAAATGGTACCAAGTGTAAATCTTGTCTTGAAAAGCCTCAAACTTTGGTCACGGGAGAGCCTTCGTGAAGAGATCTACCAAGTTGTCTTCAGTGGGAATGTAAGACAACTGAATGTCACCATCTGACCATCGCTCTCTAACATAGTGGTAATGAACCTCAATGTGTTTCATACGAGCATGAAACACATGATCTCGTGCAATTGCCAAAGCACTCTGACTGTCAGTATGAATGACTGTAGGAGTAGTCTGACCAACTAGAAGATCTGCAAAAGTAGTTACCATAGCCAAACACACTCTACTGTAGCTGTGAAAGCTGCCCTGTACTACTCAGCCTCACAACTAGATGTGGCAATTGTCACTTGCTTCTTGCTGAACCAAGAGATGCATGAAGAGCCAAGCATGAAACAATTGCCACTATGGGATTGGCGTGTATCATAGCAATCAGCCCAGTCACTATCAGTGAACCCATGCATGATAAGTGAAGAATAGGCCTTGTAAAAAAGGCCCAAGTGTTGTGTGCCTTTGATATATCTAAAGGCACGTTTCACTGCATGCCAATGGTGATGAGTGGGACTATGCATAAGCCTGCTCAACTGGGAGACCACGTACTGCAAGTCTGGCCGAGTATGACGCAAGTAAACAACCAACTACCTGCTGAAAAGAGGTAGCATCACAAGGTCCACTGGTATCTTCAGTAGAGAAACAAAAATCAGTCTCTAATGGGGTGGAGACGGGTTTGCAGTCCTCAAAGTGAAATCTGTAAGAGTTGTCCAATGTACTTGGATTGTGACATAATAATTCCCCCCTTAGTCCAAGCAAATTGTATGCCCAAATAATACTGCAACTGGCCAAGATCAGTAAGAGCAAATGATTGCTGTAATTTTCGTTTAAAATCTACAATTTTCTTGGGATGTGGCCCAATGAGAATCATGTCATCCACATAGAGGATCAAAATCAGCAAATCTGCTTGCAGATATATAAAGTCACCTCTGTGGGACTATTCTAAAAACCAAGGCTGAGCAAATGAGTGTGAATCCTGTCATACCAAGCCCGAGGTGCCTGCTTCAATCCATACAAGGCTTTCTTAAGCCGGCATACCTTTCTTTCAGAACCTACAACCTCAAAGTCAGGAGGTTGTGCAACATAGACTTCCTCTGCAATTCTTTAGACATGTATTCCCCCCCTCTATTAGATTTCATATTGGCAATCTTCAAGCCCGCATCATTTTTAGCCAAGGCAATGAAGTGCTTGAAGCATGTGAACACCTCCAACTTGGACTTCAATGCAAATATTCAAGTGTACCTGGTAAAGTCATCAATGAAGGTGACAAAGTAGTAGAAGCCACCAATAGATGCGGTCTTCATGGACCACACACATCACTGTGAACAAGAAATAGCTTGCGAGATGCCCCAACTCTGCCATCTTTGGGGAGAGCAAAGCGGTGCATCTTGCCAAGTAGGCAAGCTTCACAGATATGTTTCTTAGTAGGCATGCGCATCTCTGGCATATCTTCAACCATTTGTGCCAACCGTACCAAGGCATTAAGATTGAGGTGACCAAACCTCTCATGCCATAAATATGTGTTAGGGAGTACATCTGCATCCACAGCATGGGCATCATGGGCTGAACTGTCACTGCATCTATCATATGCATCCAGGCTATACAAGCCCCCCTTAAGAGTACCAGTCATAACAATAGCATCGGCATGACTCGTCTCATAGACTGCACACCTATGCCCACAAAAAACAATCTTATGTCCATAAGTAGCAAAAGCTGAAATGGAAATAAGATTTTTGCGTATGCCTGGCACATGCCCAACACCCTTAACCATATAGGATGCATTGTTGTTGGCACACGTCACAGAACCCCCCTTTGGGGCATCAGCAAGGGAAGTGAACAATGTCCTGCAGTAGGAAGTGATGTGCTTAGAAGCACCACTATCAAAGAACCACGTGGAAGCTGAAACTGACATGCAAACATCACCTGCATCATGTACAGAAGGATCATAATAGCATTTGACTATGAAACTCCAAGACTGCTCCGTGGCAAAATGAGCATGCTCATCATTAGGAATGGCATCATTGCCAGAGGCAGTGGAGACCACAAGTCCCTTTTCTTTCTTCTTCTTCCCAGAAGCAATCCTTTTCCTGCATTCAGCTATATCATGGCCTGCAACCCTGCAGTAATTACACCTCTTCTTCTTCTTCTGATCACCCTGGGATGATGAAGAAGAAGACTGATTTGCAGTATTTTTAGGGGCAAATTTATGAAATTTTCCCTTATTCATATCATTAGCTGCAAATGCTTGATCAGAACGCATACTGGCATTTCTGTTAGAGCGACTCTGCTCCTCCTGCAATAAAAGTGCAACCAACTGATCAAAGGAATAGTAGTTGGCATTGCCCATGGCAACCAACCTCAAGGTAGTAGCAAAACCTTGGTAACAGTCTGGCAATCCATCCAATGTGTCGGATACAAGGCGAGAATCAGAAATATCCTCATCAATGTTGGCCAATTGCTCTTTCAAATCTTTGATAGCTGTCAAATAGGCATCCATGCTATCACCCTCATTCATATGTTGATCCTTTAACTGCTTGCGGAGATAGGCAACACAGGCCTCGTTGCGTACCTGATACAAAGAGGCAAGCTTATCCCAAGACTCTCTAGCACTAACGCATGATCTGATATGAGGTACAATACTCTTCTTAACAGAAAGAGCAATCAATGCATGTGCCTTAGCATCACGGCCATCCCACTGAATCATCTCCTGAGTAGGAGGTACAAAAGCAGCACGGGAAGAACCACTGGATGTGACATCACTAGTGGAAGATGTAGCTTGCTTGATAGGCCTAGGCTCATTGCCATTTACAATATTCCACAAATTCTTGGCCACCGAGGCATGCTTCATCATAATTGACCACATAGTATAATTCACCCCATCAAGCTTGTCATCAGCACTGAAAGCCCCAAAAAGATCATCCTTGCCACTGGCCATTAAGTAGACAAATGCACAAATCCAAATGTGACAAAGGCAAGATTAGGAGCCTCAAGCTCTCAACTGCAAATACCGATTACTGACTCTGCAAGCCTCGAGGCTTTCCAAGCATAAACCAACTGTATGACCAATTAAAATCTGCCAGCAATATTAAAATATACCTGAAAAGACAAATCCCCGCTGCACGAGGCCAAATGCGAGCAAAGGCCCAAATTTCCAAGGGGTAAATTTGCCAAAGCAAATTGGAAATGAAAATGAAAGCTTACCAGGCAAAATTCAAAGTGAATGCAGGAATTTAAGTCATGGGTGTCTGATTTTTGCACCAAGTAGGGGTCTTGTTTGGAGTTCGACAAGGTTGGGAGCGTCTACCGCGAACACTTCAAGGGGGGCGGCTACTACGACGGGCGCTACTGGACCATGTGGAAGCTACCCATGTTCGGCTGCACAATGACTCTGCCGCCGTCGTCTTGACTTATAGAACACAGCTATGCCAAAAACTTCGAGCAATGGCTGGAAACTCCAGAAAATGGCGATGGGAAGCCTCCTGGGAGTGATGACCAGCAAGAAGAGGAAGCGGGAGCTGGGCGCCTGGATCTGAGTCTGGTTGCGGTCGTAGGAGCTATGTTTGGGGTTCTCAAACACAACACAACTAACTACTTCTGACACAGCAAAGACACCCCCATTAGGTAACACTAACCTCAATTCCCACATCAGGCTAAACACAAACAGAGCATAGAGAACACGGATTAAGCAGAGATTTGCTAAACAAGATAGAGAATAACAGAACAGAACTGAAATACCATGTTTGATTGATCAAAATGAATCGTACATTGCTTTCTTCTTGTAAAAGACGACTACAAAGCCCCTATAAATAGGCAACTTCAGACAGTTTAGACGGATGTAACTAGAATGTCACAAGACACTAACAGATGATATCCGACTAACCAGATCATAACAAACTCCGACTGATCAACAATCCGACTGAGTAGAAAGATAGAGAATAACAGAACAGAACTGAAATACCATGTTTGATTGATCAAAATGAATCGTACATTGCTTTCTTCTTGTAAAAGACGACTACAAAGCCCCTATAAATAGGCAACTTCAGACAGTTTAGACGGATGTAACTAGAATGTCACAAGACACTAACAGATGATATCCGACTAACCAGATCATAACAAACTCCGACTGATCAACAATCCGACTGAGTAGAATTCCGACTGAGCCAAGATACATATATCCGACTAAGCAACTATTAGGTATTCTATCTGTAGTTCAACAAGCTAGGCGCCTGGATTTGCAGTACAAAAAGTGGTGACAGATGGCCACGGGTGCTGTAGAAGACCACAAAAATGCTGTAGTAGGGCATAGAAGCAGTCGCCTCAATGTTGGAAGTAGCAATAAGCAAGTTATCAGCTATGGAATTCCTCTGAACAGCTGTAGGAGCTCATACATGTGGATTCGAGTAGTAGAGACCAGTCGACCAGCAAGAAATCAATGCCAATGAGCAAGGGGGAGGCTCGGGAAGCCTGAAACTGGCAAGGACTGAAGGGCAAAACCTGCTCTGATACCACTGTTGGGTGGAGTGGACAACAGAAGCAACAGGAGAGGAAGGCAAGAAGTAAAGCGTGCAGCTGTAGATGTATTGCTGAAGTGATAAGCTGAAGTGATAAAAACTACAAAAGATACACCTAATATGATAAACCCCTTACTGGGTGTCATACATGTACTAGGTGTCCCCTAGTACATAATACTATAGTACTAATAGCACTGAGAGTACTAATAATTCTCATAGTATTATTAGTACTAATTATAGTCATACTGATATTAGTACTAATAGTAATATTAGTACTGATTGAATAGTACAATTACAGTAGGTTAGCAAGTTAATATAGCACTATTAATACTAAAAAAATTAGTTGAAGTAGAATGCACAAGTTAAGATCTTTCACAACCATGGAATTATTCAAAGCAACATATTTATTTATATATCACCCTTTATTCTTGGTTGATTGTGCATGCTGAATCCTACGTAAATTTCAAAGAATGACATCCACAGTAGTTATGGGCTTCCATGCATTTCAATATCTCAAGCTCTACTTCATCAAAAAATTAAAGGAAAGGAATCCTTATTGCTGTGTGTACCATGCTCGGATGGATTTGTATCATCAAGCTGTAAATCCATGTATGAGACTATTCCTATATGGAGATGTTTGTTGAGATATCCAACTCAATTAGTGCTACGACAAACATTGATGACCCGTCTGGGTGAAAACTTCTGCACTTATGCCACTAGCATGGTTGGTAAGATTATGGTCGATATGCTACCAGTGGATGACAGGCTATGTGATATAGCCACTTTGGAGTACTAGAGTTATGGCATAGTGATAGTGCCAACTCATATAGTTGGGTTCACACTATAGACCGACCATTTTTTATGTTATTGCAGGAGAGTGATTTCCCTTTATGTATGTACTCTTATCTATTGTACTCTTATCTATTAGTTGTATGGTTTTAGAGAAGAGAAGAAGATAGAAGAAAATTCATCCATCCATCTCTCTCTTGTATCTTCCACTCTCTTGTGTATGTGTGTGTTTGCTTGCAAGGAACTCAAGCACTCTCTCCCCCCCCACATTCTCTTTATGGTATCAGAGCTTCAGTTCATGTGAGAGCTAAGGAGGCAAGAAACAGGCAAGAATAAGCAAGGAAGAGCAGTACATGGGTAAGAGCATCATCATCTATTTTCCTTCCTGGTTTAGGTACAGCACCCCCCTCGGTAGTTCTACACATCTCAAATTGAGGAGCTTTCTTCATAGGATTGGAGGTTCTTGTGTGGTACGTAGTACTTTGTTCTGTCACTGTAAGATCTTTTTGGGCGCATCTCGGTCTCCGTTCTATCATTGTAAGGTATAGAAGTTTTGGGAGGTTCTGGTTGAGAACTATCTTTGGTTGAAATTTGGTTATTGCAGTGCAGCAGTGCATTTTGGGAGTGTAGATAGTGTTTGCACATGTATTGTCAACATTGGGTGTATATACATGTACTTTGGTCAGATCTGGTGACCTATAGGTTGTGCTGAAGTACCACCAATAGTCACAGAAGATACTGCTGTGTCACAGGTTGCATACAAAAATTATCTATTGTAGTTTTTCTATTATTGTAGGAAAATATATGTGGTGATGGAATCAATCAGATTGTTAGTGAGAAGTTGGACAAGAACAACTTCCATGCCTAGAAGTTTAGAATAACCAATTTCCTTATGGGTAAAGGATTTTGGGACTATGTCAAAGAAGACGATGAGAAGCCTCCTAAGTTTTCTGTTGCTGAAGAGAATGCCACTCCAGTAGACATAAAGGCATTAAAGGATTGGAACCAGGGTGTAAGTAAAGTCATGTATTGTCTTTCAATTAGTGTCATAGACACGATGATAGAACATATAGAGGATGCCAACACTCTAGCAATTGCATGGCAAAACTTGGTGCAGATGTTCCAGACCAACACAAAGGTAAGGAAATTGCAGCTAAAGTAAGAGCTACATGTTGTGGAAAAGAGAAGCATGTCTCTATCAATGAGTATACTTTAAAGATCAAGGGAATTATTGAATCCCTTGGGTCTATCAATGTATCAGTGGAAGATGATGACTTGGTAAGTGTTTGTTTGAATGGGCTTGGCAAAGCCTACAAGCCATTGAAGCCCTCCATTACAGTCAGGGAGAATATTCCCAACTTTCCAGACTCAAGTTTATGCAAGCCCAAAATATTATTGCATGTTTGCCAAAGTTTAAGGTTGTGAAGCATGCCAGGTTGGTAATCCGGAAAAACATGTTTTCCCACATGAAAATCATGTCAATGGCCATGAGATGTCATACATTCAGATGTATGGGGACCAACCAAGAATATAACAATTGTAGGTTGCAGGTCATTTTCTAGATTGGACCAGTGACACTTTCCTAGTTTGTAGAAAAGTGAGGTGTTTGCTCACTTTTAGAGATTTACAGCCTTGGTCAAGAAGGAAGAAGTCATGTATATATCAAAAAATTTTGATAATAAATGATGAAGATTCCAAATTGAATTCGTGGTTGTGAATATTGGTTAATAAAATTATCAAAGTGAATCTTGTTTTTAAGAATTATGATGGAATAATTATTGTTTAAGAAATAAATCTCAAAAGTTAAATAGTCAAAAATCTGATGACAAAGTTAAGTTGACAAAAATCTCATTTTGTCAGAATCATGAGGCGCGCGGCTAGTGTGGCAGTCAGATCCTCTTACCGATGATGAAGAGTTAGATCTGGACGTTCCTAAAGTCCTGCACCGATCCCAACCTGGTCCATTCAAGGGAGAAGGGGAATAGTGGAAAAATGGATCAAGGCAATGGAAGAGTACTTTGATGTAACCGGTTATAATGAGAGGAGAAAGATGGCTCTCGCCAGATTGATAATTGTGGAAACGACCAGGGTTGCATGGAGGAACCATTACGAGACAAACCGTCTCGATCGAAATACCCAGAGCTGGTCAGATCTTAAGGCTTACCTCAGGAAGAGGTTGTGTCCTATGGGCTTCCTCGAAACCAAAATGAATGAGTTCTTGGAACTGAAGTAGGATAGACGGACAATTGAAGAATACCATCAGGCATTTTTCCTTCTCCTCAAATATTCTCCACTTTCGGATGAAGAGTAGCTGATGACCAGATTCATTCGAGGGATGAACGAGTCATTGGATACTTTAGTGAAAAATGCCAAACCAATCTCAATGGCAGAAGCTGTCAGAATGGCAAAGGACTTTGCCAAGAACTTTGCCAAGACATTTGTTGTTAAGGTCCCGCGCCAAAGCCTGCCCACTCAAACTTTAAAAGGTTCCAAACCCTGGGAAGTGCTTCAAACTTTCCACCCCCAAAGAGGCAGCAAGGCCCTACTCAGAATCAAGATGCTAGGAGATTCAAGAGTGAAGAAAGACCCTTCCCTCAGAACACTTTCTCAAGAGCCCCACCTTTTTCAAGGACTCAGAGGGGTGAGCTTAGAAGTGAGAACCGGTGTTTTGGGTGTCAGGGTTTCGATCACCAGCTTAAAGATTGCCCGACTCTCCTCCCATGTCAAGAGGACAGGGAAGTTAAGGACCCAGAGTGTAGAGACCAGCCCCTTCGTATCAGTCAGGGTCGGTCTCGTCAAAATCAGGGTAATCCCAGGAGGAATCCAGCTCAGCCATCTGCCTCTGTTTTGAGAGTAATCTCAGAACTCCCTCCTAGAACTGGTGTAACCAAAGAGAAAGAGTTCCGCCCCAATCTGGAGCAGCCAGAGCAGTTACGATAGCAGAAGTAGTGGAAGAGGAAAGAGGTCAGATTTATGCCGCAATTGAGAACCAAGGGCCAAATCGTCAATTCTCTGTCGTCCATACTCTAGCTAAGTATAAGGGTAAGCCATTTAAGCTTTTGATTAATTCAAGTAGTACTCATTCATTTATTTCCCCTGGATGCTTGCGTAAGCTAGTCTTAGAACAGAAATCAAGGAAACCTATGCAAGTTGAATTGGCCAGTGGTGGGGGAAGATTCTTTTCACTCACCCCATGACACAAATCATATTCAGTTTAATCTAGATGGGAATGTAACTGACTTCCAGTTTAGTGTCTTACCTTTGGGAGTTTTCGACGGAATCCTTGGAATGGATTGGCTCCACTCAAATCAAGCTGACATTCACTGTCACAATGTAACCATTTCCTTTCTGTGGCCTTCATGGGAACAAAGTTCCATTGTGACATTCACTGTCACAATGGAACCATTTCCTTCTGTGGCCTTCATGGGAACAAAGTTCAAGGAACTAGAGTTTTCGGATCCCCAGATCTGCAATTAGTAAAAGCTTCTAAGTTACTGAAAGGACTTAGAAA
Source organism: Cibotium barometz (assembly GCF_041138505.1). NCBI lineage: Eukaryota > Viridiplantae > Streptophyta > Polypodiopsida > Cyatheales > Cibotiaceae > Cibotium > Cibotium barometz. Next base: position 28,093,508 of record NC_141048.1, on the reverse strand, counting down.
GAGGCAACTCATTCATGTTGTCAAAATGAATCCGGTAGACACAAAGTTAAAAGCTAAAGAACCTGAATGGTTAAGTAAGTATGATGATTTATTCCCAGCGGAGCTAACAGAGGTGCCTCCAATTCTTCGGGGAGTAGATCATGTGATAGAATTGACCCCCCCGGAGCTCAGCCAGTATAGCCAAGCGCATGTACAAAATGCCAGTCCCTGAAGCCATTGAACTCAAGGAATATCTTAGGTAGCTGTTAGAACAAGGGTTTGTAATCCCTAGTGTTTCACCTTGGGGAGTGCCAGTTCTCTTTCAGAAAAATAAGGATGGAATGCTAGACTCTGTGTGGATTACTACAGAGGTCTCAATCCCTGACAGTTAAGAATAAGTATCCTATCCCTAGAATTGATGAGCTTCTGGACCACGTTAAGTGGAGCCCAGATCTTCACAAAGATAGATCTCAAATCAGGGTATTACCAAATCAAGATTAATGAGCAAGATATCCCAAAGACAACCATCAATACTCGTCGCTATGGGCACTATGAATTTGCAGTCATGCCATTTGGATTGACAAATGCCGCAGCTACATTCAATCGCCTAATGCAGGACATTCTCAAAGAGTACTTGGGTGGATGATTTTGTTCTTGTTTTCTTTGATGATATTTTGATTTACTCCAAGAATGCAGCTGACCATGAAGCTCATGTCCGAAAAGTTTTTGAGATTTTAAGGAAGCACCAACTCTTTGCAAAAAAGAGCAAATGCACTTTCTCTGCCATGTTGAATACTTGGGCTTTCTGGTATCAAAAGACGGAATTTCTCCAGATTTTGCAAAAGTCCAAGCAGTCATAGATTGGCCTGAACCAAAGACAGTGAAAGAAGTCAGAGGATTCTTGGGACTGGTTGGTGTGCGCTTTTGCCGCACAGGTCGTAGAGCTGGGGACTTGCCGAACACCGTATGCGAGCCACGAATGGCTGCAAGCATACAACCAGGAAAGCAAGCTCAAACAGAATGCAAGGGTGTGTCACTCACTGCTCTAACCACCGCCATGAAGGATTCCCGCATCGCAGCAGTGAAGGAGGAGCCGTCGTCACCACTCTACCGCCTCGCCGCCGCTGCCGTGCCGCTACACATTGCTCGATCGCTCTCTCACTCACTCTCTCTCTCTCTCACACACACACGCGGGAGAAGGAAACCAAGGAGATAAGGCAAGAGCACTCTTGTATTCAACACATGAGAATGAGGGTTTTAGGGTTACATTCGACTCTTATAGGTGACTTGGCCATTCACACATGGACGCCCATACATGACCGGCCGATCCTAACCCTTATCCTATTGATATTCAAGGTGCGCCTCTCATCGGCGATCACCCAATCCCTTTATCCTTTGCATATGGTGCCGACAAGCCCAGCCCATGACTCAGAATAGTTAAACTAATTACATGACGTAAAACATAGTACGTCTCAATGTCATAGGTTAACATGCCCCCCTTCCTGATGCAGATTCCGTCCTCTCGGAAGCTATGGTATGGTAAGCTCGATAAGGTTGTTGTGGTAGACCGTCTGCAAAATGGGGAAGTAGAGTGAAAGTATGCTGGAATTCAAAAGATATAAAGTGTATAAATTCAAGCATGTTAGACCACAATGGATGTTGCTATGAGAATTTAGTTTAAGGGTCACATGAATGAGCTAGTGTAGCAAATTAACAGGAGTTTAAAATTATTGAAAGTAAATCAAGAGTTAGCAAGGTGTCAAAGGTTAATCAAGGTTTATAACCGGCCTAAGTCAAGGAAAATAACCAAGTTTAATAAATAAATAGATGACCACATTGTGTCTACTCTAAGAACAAGTTAATACCACGAGCATAGGGACACAAGAAACATCAGAGTTACAGGAGCCTTTTGCCTTTATTTCTTTATGCACGTGACAATTTTTAAACACAATGGCGACCTTCCTAAGGCAAAACTAACATCAATCCTAGTACCATGTTTAACACAAGGCATTATCCAGGAATCTATTAGTTCACCCTTAGGCAAGACTACCCCCTACCAACCAAGGCATTGGTCTGGAGTAGAATACTCCTCGCCTACCAAGTATCAATAAGGCGATAGGCCAACATTAGAGCACATAATAGACTTGTATTACCATTTATTTGTAGGCTTTTTTTTAAAAAAAATATTTATTTCTTTTGATCTTCGCTCCTGAACTGTAATGTGTTCTTGTATTCTTTCAACAAGGGGTAAAAGCTATGTCCTAGAGGTCAACACACACATGGCCAGGTGTCAAACATTAAGATGGTTTGACCCTAGACCTAAGACAATCGTATTCCAAGGTTAACTAAAAACTGCATGCATTCTCAAGAATATATCCAATAAGGTTAAACTCATTAATGATTCACACTCGCACGTCAGGAAACTTCAAAAACTAAGTAGTACATTGACAATTTCCATGTGGTCATGCATTATAGTTCATGCAATTAATTGAACAGTAAAAACGAAAGAGAGTGGGTATGGAAGAATTACACCTGTATTTTGGAGATCTCCTTGATTCGATGAGAAAAATGCCTGCAATTTGATGAGATATTTATGTATGAGCGTTGCGGCTATCTTAGGACTTGAAAGCGAACCCACCTCAAACTTTTCCACCTGTACAACCAACTAACAAGCACTATACCTCGAGAGGCGCATCAGTGTGAAAAATTAAAGACTCGTTTAAGGAATCCAAACTAGAAAAAACTTGAAAACACTAACCTACCTACCAGTCACCACATTACTACTGAGGATACGGTAAGAGGATGTTGTAGAGTCTTGGCTCGAGCCCTAAGGCTAAGCCTCTATCCGCATCATCCAAATAAATAAAGTCAACCTCAGTAGTGCCATGAGTTTCATCCGTCCATTGATCATTGTCAGATATTTCCTTTTCATTTTTCCATCCACATAAACTCATCAAGAATGTAACCATGCGAGGATAGTCATCTTGTGGAAAAGGAAAGCATTGGGCTATCGGGGATATGTCCTCTACGGAGTAGGGGTCAGTCATGGTCAATAGGCAAATAAGCCATTCTAATTCCTCAACATTTTCCTCTCTGGCTAGTACATCTATATGATCCCATTCAGTTTCAATTACAGGATAGCACATGTGAAATATCTGAGAAAGGTATAGATGATACCTCTCACCAAAGGTGGATGAAGTGTGTGATGCCCTTGCATTTGCCATATCTGCAAACACAGATATAGCATCAGTAGGTTTATGATAGGTCAATCTAGTTCCTGATTGTATACGGATATTTCTCCTCTTTTTGTGCTCTTGCTCTTTTTACTATTTTTTGTTTTTCTTTTCTTTTCTTTTCTATGTATGAAGCTATATATATACATCCCCTTGAATTTGGCAATTACATGGTCAGGGGAGAAGGTTAGGGAGGAAGCAATAGAATGTTGAGCGTGAGTACATGCTCCCCCTTTCCTTGGGTAGATCATATTTTCTGCAATGATGTTGCAGCTTCTTGGAACCAATTTATCGAGCGGGTCATAGGTTGTGATGTGGGCAGATAGCTTTTTATGACCCTTGTGGCCACATCCAATTGCAGAGATGGAAGTGTACGTTCCCATTGACGAATGGAGGAAATGGTTTCCGACGATACTTTTACAAAGGGAGACATAGACTCATTGGTCTCTTGTTGGGTGTTGACAAGAGTAGGTGTAGAGCATGAAGAAACTTCTATATCAATGTGTGTTTGGCATGAAGAGCTAGAAGCTTCATGTGACTCCCCCCTTCCTGAGCTAGGTGATATTGATTGATATCGTTTGGGAATCCAAACTAGCTCTAGAAGAAGTGGTGCGGAGCACTCTGTTACCTTTCCCTTACCATGGTCTTGAATTGTTGTCGGGGTGGCAACATTTGGTTTGCAAGGTTTTACAGGTGATGTAGAGGGATTCAGCTTATGTTTAGGGACCCAAATCTGGTCATTCCCCTCGTAGTACCCTTGGGCTACTAATAATTTTTTTGGGATCCATCGTGATGTTACATTGCCCTTTCTCGGGTGGGTAGCTGCTTTCCTTCTATGAGGCTTCTTGTCTGAATGAGATTGAGCAGGGGAAGTAGCTGTTAACGAAGCTTTTGGGACCCATTTATATATACTCTTTGGCATAGTAAGTAGAACCTTAGAGACCACCTTGCCTGTTTCCACTCTTGGCGTTGAAGCGTTAGAGGGGTGGCAAACAATCAAGAATGGTTTTGCCACTGGACTTTGTGATTTTTCATTATCTAATATTTAAGTAGATGACTTAGGTGCGGGATTTTGAGCAGTTAGACCTAGTGTTGGTTCTTGCGTTGTGACTCGTCTGGTTGCCCAATCGATATTGCACTTGGTGGCCATCATCCATTTGCGCCCTAAGTTTACAGTCCCTTCCATGGTACCAGCAGGCATAACCAAAAAGCTTTGAATTATGGTCCCCTTGTCATAGGCCACCGGAGTGTGCAGAATTCCTGAGACAGGGGTTTTCTTCTTGTTGATACCTTTAATTTGGATAGCACTCTTGGATAAAGGTGGTTTTCCAAGTTGACACCACACGCCATATGATAGCAAATTGTGTTGAGCTCCTGTATCCAATAATGCATTATACAGCACCTCCCCGTAAGGACTCTGTAACTCAATTGGGTATCTTAGAGGTGGGTCAGATTCCAGTGAATCCTCCTCTGCCTCCTCGAAAAATACTTGCGTTATTCCCAAGTTGGCTTCTTGTTGGCGCCTAGCACGCTGTTGACGTTCTTTGGCTTCAACTCTCGCTTGTATCTTCTTAAGCTCCGCTTTTTCTTTAGCTGCCTTCTTTTGATGGATTGCATGTAACTCCTTGTCACGTAGGCTGTAATGCCTGTGACCGACGGCAGACCGGATGGTCATATCCGGGGTTCAGTGGGAGAGGACGCCCATGCGGAGTCATGGGCGGCCAGGCTAGTGTGGACGGCAGGCCACACACTATATAGCCTGGGGAATGAGGGGCAATCCTCATTCTTCCTCTATGGCTGGGTGGTGAGCCAGAGGCCGTCCCCTCTTGTGGTAATGCCCGTAGTGGCATTACGGGAATGTAACACTGGTATCAGAGCGTGGTTCGATGGGATTGTCAGAGCTTGCGCGTGACCGGGGGACCGGAGCCCACTCGATGGTTTTCGACCATTCGTCTCCTTATCCTTATCTGGAATGGAGGGTGTGGAGGGAGGCAGCCATGGAAGAATGGAGGGGAAGAACTCTCTCTCTCTCTCTCTCTCTCTCTCTCTCTCTCTCTCTCTCCCCGTCAAACACAGCAAACGAATCGCAGGTAAGCTATTTCGTTTTTTGTTTTCCTTTCGAAATTGATGTGTCTGCGCCATTTTATTTTCGATGTAGAGAAAAATTGCACTGTTTGTGGGGGTGGGGGGGCGCAGTCCAGCCCCACAATGACTGCTGAACTAAAGGCCTGCGTAGCGTGGGTGGGCGAAGACCACCAGCCCACGACCCGTGCTGAAGGGGGGAGGTGGGGGGGGGCGAAGAGCACCCCACTGTCTGCGAAGCTTGTGTGCAATGGGCGACTTGCGTTGTGTGGAGCTGCTGCTGAAGGCGGACGTTGTGTGGACCAGTGTGGGGGGGGCGAACATAGCCCAAACGTGGACAAGACCTGCTGCTGAAGGCGGCGAAGGCCACGTTGAAGAGCCTGTGGGGGGGGCGAAGAGCAGCCCCCAGCGAACAGGCGGCGGCCGGCCTAGGCGACCAGCCCCACGGCGGCCAGCCTTAGGCGGCCAGCGGGCGGCCAACCCTGCGGGCGGCCAGCCCTGCGGCCGGGCGGCCATGCCAGCGGGCGGACACCCACCACGGGCGGGCGAGCGACCACGCCCAATAGCGAGGCGGCCCGTTATTTTTTTTAATTAAAAATAAAAATAAAAAAATCACATTGGCGGTCAGCGGGTGGCATGCCAAACGACGGTGGCCACACTCCCCAAGGGCGGGCGGGCGGCGGCCACGCCCAAGCGGCGACGCCCGGCCCGTTATTTAAAAAAAAAAAAAGAAACACAAAACAACGGTACACCCCACGAAACCAACCCACACGGCCGTCGTGCCGTGTGGCCGTAGTGCTTGTTTTCCACGAGAGAGACCCACCGCATACGGCCGTAGCGCCGCGTGCTAAGAGAGAGACAAATCCAACGGCCGTAGTGCCGAGTCCTTCGAGAGAAAGCCGTTCTATGGCCGTTGTGTCTAGTGAACACGTCTATGACCGTAGCCCGTGAGAATATGCGCAATGCCTGCATTCTCCAATGTTTGGTACCAGTTGTGGACGCATTGGTAGAGTCCAACCCAATCGTGTCGTAGTGTACGTATACCCTCATGTCTGATTCGTGCCGTAGTGCACATGCTTTGCATTCATGGTGTAGTAGACGAATATATGTGCCGTAGCACACTAACCCCCAACCAACACTTGGAGTTATATCTTTGGGAGAAGTGTGGCACAGTCGTGCCGTAGTGCACCTGGCCATTTGTGGCATAACGCACTTGCTCGTGCGGTGCACGTACGTCTAAGGGTGCCGTAGCATGCCCATGTCTGCTGAACCATTGACAGTCTTGCACACACAAGTCATGTCATGGCGTGCACATGTTGGTGTCACGTCGTAAGTGCACTCATACCCACATTGTGCCGTAGTGCACTAGAATTTTTTTTAAAAGGTGGCAAGAGGGAAATCGATGGTAATGTTCTCGCGTAGTTCGAGAAGTATTTGTTGACAATACATAAATACATGATATAAATTCTCTCTGTTAGTGGTTTAACCATGTGGTTTACCACAAAGAAATATGAGAGCAGATCAGACACATTGTTCTTGTTGAAAGTCCACAAGAAGAAGTTCGTGACTCCAATGTGCTTAGACGCAATGAAAAATGTCTACTTGGATGTGGTCCATTGTGACGAACAAGTGTAGTCCATAGAAACACTTTTGCAAGCGCAGTCTTGCCATGGTCATGACTTCTAAAATTGGTCAATGGCATTAAAGATAGCTGGGATTGAGGTCGCGTTTGTCGATTACCTGCTAGTAGCCTTGATCACATGACCCCATTAGCAACGTACTCTCTAGACATGACTAGTGTTAGACTCTGGGAGCGTAGCCTCGCCAGATTTCAATTTCCACTTTTGCGAGCGTCGTCTTGCTAGAGTTAAAGTTTTGTTCGGACAAATTTAAGTTTGTTTTGTAGTGACAAACAAATCTGAAGGGGTATAGTCTTGAGATGTAATGCTAAATGCCCTTATGCAATTTAATCGAAGAGAACTGTTCTTAAACTTACTAGCATGGTTTTCTCTTCTTTTTATTGCCATGCGTTGACATCCCACTGCTCGAGAGTTTGTGGTGATCTTTCGAGGGGGGAAAGAGCCTTTTTATATGTCACATCAATTGGTTTGGTGGTAATTTGATGGTATGGGACATCCAATTCTCACGGAACCGATTGTAGTCTTGGTGGAATGGGACGCCAAGGCTTGTGCATGTAAATTGACTCTTTGGCAGGTCTGTATGTACACTTGTCTGTAGTGATAAAGTGTGCAAGATAAAATTTGAACTTTGACAATTACAAATATAGCCATGAGTTGGGATAAAACCCAGTTTTACAGAGTTCGGAGAAGCTCTAGGTAGCAAGACCATGATGGTGTACTAGTGCTAACAGAGTGATTTAGTTCCGGAGTGATCTAAATCTAGAGGTTAGCAGTAAGACTAGTTTGGTTGGACAGTTTCATGCATGGGGGATGCCCTATAGCATTTTGCAAGCGTAGTCTTGCCTAAGTTCAACATAAGTGTGCAATTGTGAGCACATTTTAGTTGCTACCATATGAATTTGGGAAATATATTACTTTCCTACATAAGCAATTGTATATTGCATGACAGGCTTTTTTGCTTACAAAGTTCATGTGCGTGTAAACCCTATAAGTCGTATGACCCCTTGGGAATGAGTGGAGCATTCCATGGATTTAATAAGGTTTTACATGGCAATAGTGAGTAGTATCTCACTCCAGATGAGCCTGGTTGTTGTTAGTATCGGATCCGACATATGAGGTGTACATAAACTCGGGCTGAGTTAGGATAGAAGGCTAAGCCGGAGATCTTAGTGGTAAATCCTACTGTATCTGGTGAGTTTTGACTTAACCGGAGTGTTAAGAAGTAAACTCAAAGTTTGGAACTGAACCGGAGTGTTCGGAGGCAGACATATCTTTTGTTAAATCGGAGAATTTAGCAAAAGATGAGCTTAGGGTGAACCATGGTACCCAGGAAAAAAGCTCTTCACACTAAAATAGTGCACAATAATTTTAGGGTGATAAAAATCCATCTCGCAGAAATGTTTTACAACTTTCCATAGATGATAGATGAAGACCATGTACTTTACGGAGTTAAAGTACATAGGTGGTGACTTCGGCACCACATTTTTTGTAGGAAGTCACCAGTGGTGTGGTTAGGTCAGCCGAGACTCCACAAGACCTATGCACTAGTTTTTAAGTTGACCTCTATGATAAGGACGTCCAAAAAATTCGTGTTGTAATTCCATAAATTGTACTGCAATGTGCAATGGAGGGGTCAATTTGTGTAGTCACTTCTTAGCAGCAAGTGACTAAGCATCTTGTTATAGATGGCTGTATGTGGTTCTCCTACTCGGGGGAGGTACACCATTGGGTACGGAGTTACTCACAGACTAGTATGGAGCTACTAGTGTGATGATAGTGGGTACGCAGTTACTTACTACTAATACATAACTGCTAATAACATTAAGATCCTCGAGTGAAAGATACTCTAGATCAACATTTTAAATTACCGAACCACAATTCATGAGTATCGAGGTACTCATAAATATGTTGACGTTGCTCAAATCGAGGGATCGATTTGTTCGATGGTATGGAATAAGCAAGGAGAGTGGAATAACTTAAAAGTTACACATCACTAGTCCTAGTGAGTTCTCAAGGTCATCCGTAGTTTGATGATCCCCTCTACCTATCAGACAACATTCAATTTTGCAAGCCCTGGCATTTAATCCGTAGTGATTATGAGTTTGGTGTGAGATATGGTTATGAAGTTCTTACAAGAGTACTCGTTTATTTGCTAGTCATTAATTATAGCTTGGTAGAGATTGCCACCTGTGATGGGTAGGTAGCTTTGCCGCTATGATGAGGAGGCAGCAAATAATGTTCTCATAATTATACTTCATACCAACACCAAACAGGGATAGGATGAAATTCCTAAGTTCATCATCACGAAGTACTGTGATGTTTGCATTTATATTGAATGTATGATGTAATGAGACATTGGGCTTGTGTAATTACCATCAATTATCTAGCAACCTATGGCTTCGCAGCAAGCTCAGTCATTATCTGTGGATTGATAATGTGGTTATTAGTAGTTTGGAGTTTTTCTTGATAGATGGTACAACCTACCCAAATGATTCATAAGTGTGTAACTGCTTATGAAGGGTAATAATATGCAACAATGAGGCACTTTGTTACAAGTGTGAAACCACTGATCTGTTGCAAAGCAGTTTATCAATAGTACCACCATATGTGCGTAGACACTATACCACATCTTCGTTGCAAGATGTTTAAAAGTTTCTTGGAAGGACTCAAGAATATAACATATGATATTTAACACGGTCTAGATTTGTTCTTGGACCTATAACACTAGCGCGTATTCCGCTTGAGAGTACAGTTTTTGAGGACAAAAACCTTTCTTGAGGGAAAGGAGGGATATCCTCAAATATCACATAAACTCGAATAGTTGTGTGAGTCCAGACAATACTTGAAGGGATGTGTCTGGTAATAGCAACAAAGAGTTGTAAGTGTTTGGATGTAACTCCAGACACCCGTAGTGGTGCAAAATCTTTATCAAACATCTCCACATACTATATGGTCCCCGCAAAGATAGTATGGCATAAGAGATAGGAAGTTTGATTGTTATATTTGAAGGGAAATCTTCAAAACTTACATTTACTCTGAGTTAGAGTGGAGTTTAACCATCCGTAGATTGATGGTAGTTAGAAACTCAACAAGATTCTAGAGCATATGCTTGTGCAAAGATGTTACTCTAAGAGAGAAAGTATCTCTCAGCTTTGGAACTAATCCTTGTGATTCATGATTAGATTGGCTCTAGTTTATTTCTCCTATGGCCGTGGAGCTTTCCAAGGAGAAGTTTTAACAAGTTGGTGAAGCAACATGGTAGCGTAGTCTACAAATATCTAGTAGCATAGTCTAAGAACTTGCGCTACTAGAGTGCTCTCTAGTACATTAGCTTCTGTGCTAATGACATGATGCAAAATCAAGGCATAAAAATTGCCTTAAGATTTTGGTTGAAATACCAAATCATGGCTTGTGTGAGCATGATCCTGTCTTTACAAAGGTCTGGCGCGTTGTACGCGTACGCACTTTGTCACAGCCGTGCCCACCTTCCTCGCCCCCACGTAATGCTAGTCCGAAGAGACTGGCCGTAGGTGCGACGGGTAGCGAAGCGAGAGTTAGTCCGAAGAGGCTAGCCGAGTCTTCAGGGTATAGTTTTGATAGTCCTAGTGTGGATCATCCTGGGATTCAGAAGACCTATGCACTAGTAAAAATTGAGTTTTATTGGCCTAGTTTGTTTAAGAACATCCAGACTTACATGCTGAAATGCAGTAAGTGCCGAGCAATAAACATGAACGTCTTAAGTTGGAGGACTACTCCATCCACTGGAGATTCCTCATGGGAAATGGGAAAGCATTTCCATGGATTTCATTACCGGTTTACCCAAGACGAGTCGAGGGAATGACTCGGTGTGGGTGGTAGTGGACAAATTAACTAAACTGGCAAAGTTTATTACCACGAAGAAAAACTGTAAAAACACCAGAGTTGGCAAAACTCTTTATTGAACATCTCTATAAGCTATATGGCCTGTCCGCAGATATAGTGTCGGATAGAGATAGAAAGTTCAACAGTCATTTTTGGAGGGAAGTCTTCAAAAAGCTGGATACTACTCTGAGTATGAGTACGGCAGATCATCCGGAGTCTGATGGTCAAACTGAAAGAGTTAACCAAATTCTAGAGGATATGTTGCGTTCTTATGTTAGTAAGAAGCAATCTAATTGGGAAGAGTACTTGCCCTTATTGGAGTTTGCCTATAACAGCTCCAAACACTCAGCGACTGGATTTACACCATTCATGTTAATGTATGGATTCCAGTCGAGATCTCCGATGGCTGTAGGCCTGAAAAAGGAGAAGATTCAATCTGTCAAGGAGTTCCTTGATAAATGAATGATATGCTCAAAGCTGCACGCGAGAGCATCCGTAGCGCACAGGATCGCGCTAAAACATTTGCCGATAAAGGACGCAGACAAGTGACCTTTGCAGAAGGTGACTTTGTATTTTTAAAGGTTCCTGCGCAGTCAGCAACCATGAAAACGGGAAAGTGTGATAAACTTTCTCCTAGATATTGCGGTCCTTTCAAGGTCCTTAAGAAGATTGGGGACGTAGCCTACAAACTTGAGTTACCGGAGAGTTCTCAAGTTCATCCTGTCTTCCATGATGTTAGTAAACTGAAGAATCAGTTCGCGGGTTAGAGAACGTAGTTTCTCTAGATATTTTGGTGGAATTGATCACTCCACCAAAGATACCACATGAACCAGAAAGGATTCTTGAGTATCGAGACAGACAAACCCGACATAGAGTGTACCAGGAGGTACTTGTTAAATGGACAGATAGGGATGAGGAAGTGGCAACCTGGGAACGCCGTAGTGCAATTTCCAAAAGGTTTCCCCAGTTTGTTTTCGAGGACGAAAACTCTTCTTAAGGGGGGGGTAATGTCACGTAGGCTGTAATGCCTGTGACCGACGGCAGACCGGATGGCCATATCCGGGGTTCAGTGGGAGAGGACGCCCATGCGGAGTCATGGGCGGCCAGGCTAGTGTGGACGGCAGGCCACACACTATATAGCCTGGGGAATGAGGGGCAATCCTCATTCTTCCTCTATGGCTGGGTGGTGAGCCAGAGGCCGTCCCCTCTTGTGGTAATGCCCGTAGTGGCGTTACGGGAATGTAACACTCCTCTTGGCTCAGGGGGTCATAATATCTTTTGAATTTACCCCCATTAAGGAATCCAATGGTTTCAACTCTGTCGAGAGTCTCCACTCTAATCGTACCTTGCGGGGTAATTTCACATACTCTATACGGTCCCTTACCAGCATATTTGAGCTTCTTCTTTTCGTTTCGCACTCCATACATTAGGACTTTATCCCCAACCTTGATGTCCTTGTCCTTTAGGTGGCGATCAAACCATTTTTTCCTTCTATCCTTCTCCACAAGGGCATTGTACATAGCCAATTGTCTTTCTTCGTTTAGTCGCTCAAGGATATACACTCGCTCTACTAAGGGATTACCATCCCAACCCTCTTGAGTAGCAACACGAAGACTAGGAATGACAAATTCCCATGGCATGACTGCTTCTTGGCCATATACCATTTTGAATGGTGTGCAATTAATAGCCACTTTGTACGCAGTACGATAGGCCCATAAAGCTGTCGTAAGCTTTAGATCCCAATCCGTGCGATGAGCTTCAACTGTCTTTGTCAAAATAGAGATTAAGGTCTTGTTGGTACTCTCGGCTTGGCCATTCGCTTGCGGATAGTAAGGAGTAGATTTATGATGGGATATCATGAAATTTGTTGTGAGCTCCTTAATCACTTCATTTATAAAATGCGTACCATTGTCGCTCACAAGTTCAAAAGGACAACTGAAGCGTGTGATTATATTTTCAAAGAGGAACTTGGCTGTTGTCCTTGCATCTGCCTTGCGTGTTGCTTTTGCTTCAGCCCATTTGGTCATATAGTCAGTGGCCACAATAATATAGCGAGATTGTGTGTTGCGGGCCGCTGGGCTAATTGGACCTACAAAGTCTAAACCCCACTTTTCAAATGGTTGGTTTACTTTGATCGGATGTAGGGGCATCTGATCTTTCTGCTGGGGTTTCTTGTATCGTTGGCATTCATCGCAACCCTTCACAAAGAGTGATGCATCTTGGAACATAGTGGGCCACCAATACCCTGATTGTAAGATCTTTCGTGCAGTTAAGTCTCCTCAGAAGTGACCACCGGCTATGCCCATATGTGCCTCTTGCAAAATGTATAGATACTCATCTTCTCGGGCACAACGCCTAAGAACGTCATCCTTTCCTCTTTTATAAAGAGTCCCGGCTATCAGGCAATAGGGTTCGCATTCTTTGATCAGCTTTTGAGCTAGATCTTTATGAAGCTCCTAGGTGACAAGCCATTAACCAAAAAGTTAACAATCTTCTCACTCCATTCAGGCATTGTCTCCACCATGAACAGGGAAGTGTCAGGTAAGTCATCATCAACTCCCGTAGGAGCTTCACCATTAGGTATGCAAAACAAATGATCAGCCATAACATGTTTTTTGCTAGGTCTCACAACAACAGTGAAATCAAACTCAAGAAGAATCAATAGCCATCGTGTGATTCTTCCTATGGAGCATGGTTTGTTTACCAGATACAACAATGCTTGATGATCCACATAGAAAACAAACTTGGTGGCAAGAAGGTAATAACAAAATTTCCTTACTGCATATATCATTGCCAACCCTTCTCGCTCCGTAGTGGTGTAGTTCATCTCAGCATCGTTCAACTGGCGACTAGCAAAGCTAATGGGGGGTAGTCTAATTTGTGTTCTCCAGGTTGAGTTAACACACACCCAATAGCAAAGTTTGATGTATCAATATGCACATGGAAAATTAAATCCCAGTTAGGCATTCGCAAGATTGGGGCACTTGCTAAGGCCTTCTTTAATAGCTTATAGGCACGGTCACATTCTTCGGTCTAAATAAACTCGATGAGAAGCTTATACAATGGTCGAGCTATCTCGGCGAAGAATAGAATAAACCTTCGATAATAACCAACGTGGCCCATAAAGCGTTGGACTCCCTTATAGTTGGTGGGTGGGGGCAATTCCAGAATGACCTTGATTTTACTCTCGTTAGTGGAAATCCCATTTTTGGACACTATATGCCCTAAGATAAATCCGTGTTTAACCCAGAATTGGCATTTGAAAGGATTCAATGAGATGCGATATAATCTACACCTTTCAAATATTTTTCGTAAACACATCAAGTGCTCATCCCAAGAGGAATGAACACAAAGATCATCTAAGAAAGCTTCACAAAAGTCCCTTAGATATTCCTTAAAGGCTATGTTTATCAATCGTTGGAATGTTGCAGGTGCATTGGTCAAGCCAAAGGCCATGACGCGAAAGGCAAACACTCCAAACTCCGTGATAAATGCTGTTTTAGCTTGGTCCTCGACTGCAATTGTGATCTGATTGTAACCCGAGTACCCATCTAAAAAGCTATATGCCTCCTTGCCTGCCACTCTTTCAAGTACATGTTTAGAATACGACAAGGGGTAATGATCCCTTCTGGTGGCTGCATTAACCTTTTTGAGATCAACGCACACTCTGAGTTTCCCATTCTTCTTTGGTACGATGACTATCGGAGAAACCCATTCTGAATGCTCAATTGGGTATATGAATCCACATTTTACAAGCTTTTCAATTTCCTCTTGTACAATCTTTGCGTACTTAGGATTCATTGGGTAGGGACGTTGCTGGACTGGTTTAGCAGTGCTAATCATTGGAATTGTGTGTTGCACCACCGAGGGTGGAACACCCTTCATATCATGATATGTCCAAGCAAATATGTCTTTGAATTCCTTAAGAAGCTTCTTGAGTGGAGCTTCCTCTGATTGGGTGAGGTCTTGAGCAATAAAAACTGGTTTAGACTCCTCACCCGGATCTGCTAAGTCTATCTCCTTAACTACCGCAGGGCCATCATAGACACCGCTACTCCCATTGGTAGGCATTCATTGGGCTTTTGTGTAGACCACTTTACGTTCCCTTGTGGTAAACGATTTGAAATGCTCGGGTGCGGGGTGTAAGTCTACTGGTTCTTGTTGTGCCATGTTTTTTTTTAATTCCGCCTCCTTTTCTTGCCATGTTTTTTTCTTTTAATTCCGCCTCCTTTTGTTGCTGAGCTAACTCTTGGTTTTGTCGCCTTCTCGCAGTACGACTTAGTTTCGGTTTCTCTTTGATTTCTAATTGGGCGACGTCATGAGGTTGCGGAATACACCACATGACACTTTGGAGGTATTGTCCCCAATTATCCGCTATCTTCCGATGAGCGTCAATGGCTCCTACATAACTAAGCCATTCTACAGTGGATCTCTCTTTGTTTATTGCAGTTCGTACATTAGCTCGATAGCGTTGGCGCTTATGTCTCGTTTTCTTCTTACCAAGTTTTTGATTTTTGTCTCTATCAGATTCGAACTCACTTGGTCGATTTTCACTTGTGTCCCCCTCACTTTCGGATGAACTGCAGGAGGTCACCGTCCTAGGCCTTGAGCACATTGCTTCCCCATTTGGGTGAATATTTGATTCATCCCTCCCATCAGGCTCAGAGTCAGTTTCTTCTTGAGATTCATACTCAGAGTTACATTGGTCAGAGTCTTTGCTACTGTCATTGTCAAGGGAGTTTGCCACTTTCTTGCCAGGAGTCAAGTGCATAACACCTATCATGTTTATTGGCACTAACGGTGGCATATCTTGCCCCTCAGGTGTTACCCAGCTTGTGCCTCTATTCCCCCATGTGTCTATGGTTGCCGCTAGGTGTACCCAATCCACGTTATCCGACTCAGTCATACCCGGTAGGACATCCATATAAGGATAATCTTTCCCATCATCAGTCTCTTTTTTGCATGTATAGCAATACCTTAATGGAGCGGAGTGAACAGTGGTATCCGATCGATTATCGATGATAACCTTGCTTCCTAAAGGATGCGCACGACCATTCTCAAGATCAACTCGAATGACAGAGTCCTGGAATTGTAGTAGGTAGACATGGTTTTTCGACCAGTCATGTACCATTTGTGCTTCCCTCATGAAAGGACGTCCTAAGATCATTTGATATGACATAGGATGCTTGGAGAAATCCATTACAATGAAGGTATGTTTTACCTTGTATCCCAGAACCTTGATCTTAAGGTCCCTTAACATTCCAATAGGTTTAGCAATAGTTCCATTTGCCATCTTAACCACTATGTTTGTGACTTCGAGGTGAGGTCTTCCCATAGATTCCCAACAGTTTTTAGTCACAATGCTCACTCCAGCACCACCATCAAGGATTCCCTTTAGAGTTAATCCCTTGGTAGTAATGGGGAGGGTGGCATTAGATTCGTCACCTTCAAAGTACTGTCCCAACTTGTTCACAGGTATTTCAACGACCGAGTCTTCATCTAGGTTGGGTTGTAGATCCCAATGTTCCCCTTCATCTTGAAGCATGTTGAGTCTATCCATATTTGCAAATTGTGGTAGCCCCGCCTTTAGTTCTCCATTGAGAAATGCCCAAAGAGCTAAGAATAGCTCAGGATCTCCGTATAATTTGTATATGATCGTGGTTCTGATTTCAGAGGACATGAAATCCATTAGCTTAGACACATTCAACGGTACTTTTTGAGACATCGCCCCTTGACTAGGGACTGGTGAAGATGGAATGGGGTCAGGCATTCCCTCACTAAATTTTCTTTCCAGCAAGAAGGGTGTTTGCCCACTTCCAGATGTCCTATCCTCACTTTCTTCCTGAATGATACTCGGTATAGCTAACGGTTTATGGTTCCTGTGAGGCTGAACTTGCGTAGGAAACACTGTGTCTGGAATTTTGATTTTTCTCGGGTTTGGCTCCAGTTCTCTTTGTGTTTCTTCCACCAAACCCCTTAAGTGTTGCACTTGTTCAATCTCCTCAACTGGGTTTGGGTAAGTTCCAATCTTTTTCTTGAGGGTTTTTGGCCCACATGGCTTGTCTTGGGGAGTCTAGTCAGTTTGGGTGGTCGAGAGGGCATTAACTGACTTGGTTGTGGGGCCGAGGAAGTTTCCTTCTGTTTTCCCTTATCTATGTACTCGCTTGATTCTCCTTCGTTGAGCTCCCAAGTGGGTTCCTCCCTTAAGGTAGTGGCTTTGGTCCCCATGGTTTCTATTGAATTGGAATCATCTTCAGGATCATTCATATACACGGGGTCATCTCTTGTCCCTATGTTAGTCTTTGAACTAGGCTTGGAGCCTATAGCATTAAGCGATCTCTTCCGCCGCATTTTCTTTTTCTTTGCTCGAGCAATTGATGCAGTATCCCTCTCTTCGAGAATGTAGTTTTGATTTTGAAGCATTGACCGTGTAACTACATTCGCGGGCACGACAGGTATGGTTCCTCGTGCCTCATTGGTGACCTCAACCAAATTCAATGGCGTAATCTTGGGTGCATTAGGATTATGTGGACATTGAGCAATCAAATGATCTATGCCACAACGATTACATGTAAGTACCGGCATTCCCGATGTGCTCCCTTGATTTGGTTGCATCTGAGTAGCGATCTTCTGTAGCCTATTAGGGCACTCCGCTACACGATGCGGTCCACCACAATCGTAGCATTGAAGAGGTGGTCTCCTTGCCATGGTATTAAGGTTTTTCCCTCTTGTGGCGAGAGCAGCTGCTTGATATACAGGCTTGACTTGCCCGAAATGATCCTCCATGTAGTACTGGGGAATCATTTCAAACGTATCAATCCCATATGGAGCAGTGGGGTCTATCTCCTCTTCATAATCCCCACACGCACTATGTGACTCACAACCCATCTGGTTTATAGGGGTAATCCTTGGATGTGGAGGTTGTGGTCCTAGCACTGGCGGTGGTAACGGCACAGACTGGACTACATTCGGGTTCCTTGGAACTATGTGCTGTGACGGTTGCTCAACAGGTGGTGCAGGCATCAGCGCGGGTACTTGAGGTGTGTTTGACCAGGCTAAGGGTGCCTGATTTGCTAACATA
The DNA here is from genome assembly GCF_041138505.1 of Cibotium barometz. Taxonomy (NCBI): domain Eukaryota; kingdom Viridiplantae; phylum Streptophyta; class Polypodiopsida; order Cyatheales; family Cibotiaceae; genus Cibotium; species Cibotium barometz. The sequence goes on along the minus strand of NC_141048.1, from coordinate 28,075,632 downwards.
CGCTTAAGTACTAGGCAATCCTTAGATTGATGGCCATACTTACCACATGCATTGCAATTCCCATTGAATTTGACCTTGAATGTGGGACATTCACTCGTGCTATGTGGTCCTAAGCAAACCGAACACCATTGTTGCTCTCTCCTTAAGTACATATGGCTATTCTGAGGAGCTCGATTACCCCTAAAGTATTCTTGGAGAGCCTTAGTAAGGTCGGTCACACAGACATTTCGGATATCTTGGGCTCCTTGGCAATAGGTTTTACCGTCATTGGCTCATGCCCAGATACTTGCAAACTAACGAATTTTGTCTCTGAAGACACCTTTTTACCTGCAATCATCAAGTTGTCTTCTAACTGGATTGCATTGGCAGTGACTGCTTCCCATGTTGTAAGACCTCTAATGACTAGGCCATTGTATATGTCCTCGTGGCGCAATCCTCGGATGAATCTATGGAGCAGTTGGTTATTATTGAAGCGCTCATCGGGAGTGCAACGAGAATTTAGATGCTTCAATCGACTTATAAAGTCTCTCTCACTGACTCCCCTTCCTCGCGTTCAACTTTTTGGAGTTGAGATGCTACTCCCCAAAGCACACCCTCACGTATGTATTCTTTCAAGAACAATCTCTTGAGAGTGGGGTAGTGAGTGCGCTCTTCAACCCTTAAGGTTCGATACCAATCTCTGGCCTTCCCACTCAAGGTTAAGCCTAAGGCTTTACACTTATGCAGCTCATTGTGCTCTTCCAAGGAATCACACACGTGTTCGAAGACTTTAATGTGCTTCCTAACATCCTCGTTACCACTGAAGTTCTGAGTGAGCTTAGCCACTTGTACTGCCTTGCTTCTAGGTTCTCTCTTAGGCATGCCCCGCATGTTTTCCACAATAGATCATCCGATCGTCTGAGCAAACGCTGCGAGATCACCTAGGTGAGCAGGCATAGCTGGTGGAGGCACTTCTGGGATAGCCTGGCTGATAGGAGTTGGCGTTGGTCTGGGTATGTTGGCAAATGACGTAGGATATGATATGTGACTAGGCCTAGCTCCTCTTGGATAAGGATTGTGATAAGGCGGTCGTGGAGCATACGCCATTGGCATACTAAGAGGCATAGGAGCTACATGAGAATGAGTAGTGATAGGTACATATGGTCGATAGGCACAGGCACGCACTGTTGTAGGTACTGTTCCACTAGGTAGCGGTGTCGTACTAACTACAGCGGTAATAGATGCACTTTCCGCTATGCTCATCATTGGGGTAGGCATTGCGGATTCCCTAATGGAAAGTTGAGCCAAGGTTGGAAAGCTAAAGTTACTGCTCATGGGCTCAACCTGCATTGAGACTCCAGGTGAAACAACATATGAAGGGTCTATGGGACTCACCGAGGGAGTTTCCAATTGTGATAGGGTTGGTTGTTTGGCCTTGCCCGTATCCAAAAACCTCATAGGGCCAGTGGAAACTAGGTTCCCTCCCCTATTTTGCCTCTCAATTTGGATAACTCTATGAATAACCTCACATATCATTTGCTGTTGCTCTTCTAGATTAGTGGCACTAGATGTAGATCGTAGGACTTCTAACCAACCTACATGGTATGTGTAACCCATGTATAGGTCCGTTAGAGTCTCTGTGTGTAGATCATATTCCCAATTTTCATTGAGAAATATCCCATCCAGACTTGGTGTGCCAAACGGTTATCTTGAAGTGGACACAATGTCACTTCTTATGGATTGGCTTCTAAGGACCTCTACTTTAGGAAGCACGTCGGAAGGTGGTAGCTCAGTAGGGCCCTCATTAAACAAAGTGGGTAGAATATCCACATGGACACTCTTTGGGAGGGTAGGGTGTACATGAGATGTGAATGGCGAATCCACTACCCCTCCTTCTTCATTTACTTCGCTTGTCGCATGTTCAAAGCGTGTAGCTCTACTAAAGGTCTCTATTAAACGACTAAACATGCTAGATCCGGGTTGTGGGGCCCAAACTGGCATGTTTTGGCTTGTCTCCTCAGGGTTCTTGGTAGGGTGCCCTTCCATGGCTTCTGAATCAGAGGACGAGTCACTAGCCGCTATTCGTGGGTCTTGGGTTGCACTTCCTTGGGTTCCAGCGGGAAGGCCAAGGTGCTAACGTGGAGGGATGGTGTGAGCCTGCGTAAATTGAAACGCTTTCTAGTGGCTCAGGCTCTAGCACCCGACCAGAGCATAGATGCATGTGACGTGGGTACCCTACGTGCGTTGGTAACTACCCTTGAAGCCCACACAAGTGGTTTCTTGGGTATTTCGCACCCCGTTTTTACTTGTTTTTAGATTGTTTTTAACCTGTTTCTAACCCCCTTACTTATGGTCGAACATGAACTAGGGCGCGTGATAGCTTGAAACGAGCATATCGTTCAAAGGGTCCTAGTGTGCTTTACAGCACCGTATTCGCCTATCGAGAGCTCCTGTAGTCCTCAAAACAGTCTGTTTCCTTGTGGTGGGGAAGGGGCGAAAGCCTATTTGCTTGTGGAGGAAAGGGTGAGGGCTTTATCCCACATGCTCACTTTACTCCTTGGGGGGTGGGCTACATATAGGGCACAACTTCCCATAAGCTCTCACTTGAAAGAAAGCTATGGAGGTTCACTCTCCTATATATATATATATATCAAAAGACCGAGACCGAGGCCGGGGTCGGGGTCGATTGGGGGTTTTTCTTTTCAAAAAATTTTTCTCCAAATAAAAAAATCTTTTCTTTCCACACGTTTGGTTTTTTTCTTTGAAAATAAAATTTAATTTTTTAATTTTTAATTTTTAATTTTTTATTTCAAAACTATTATTATTATTATTATTATTTTTTGGATAAGTTTTCTAGTGTTTCTTTCTAGGGTTCAGACTTTACCGCGGCGCAGTTTGCACACAGCACAGGTCTGGGGATTCAGAAATCCCCCTCGCACGTAGAAAACCAGATAACAGAACGTACGCCCACACACACGGAGCGGAGAAATAGCAAAAGAAACAGAAATGCAGAAGACAAATTGTAGAAACAGATTGCAAAACACAGAAACACCTCAACAACAAACACACAGACGCCTTTCCTACAGTGTAAATTTCACTTCACGCAGCAGCCCGAGCTGCAAACTGGAGCTTGGTGCAGGGCAACTCCCCGGCAGTGGCACCAAAAAATGTGCGCTTTTGTCGCACAGGTTGTAGCTGGGGACTTCCCGAACACTGTATCTGAGCCACGAATGGCTGCAAGCATACAACCAGGAAAGCAAGCTCAAACAGAATGCAAGGGTGTGTCACTCACCGCTCTAACCACCGTCGTGAAGGATTCCCGCGTCGCAGCAGTGAAGGAGGAGCCGTCGTCACCGCTCTACCGCCTCGTCGCCGTCGTGCCGCTACATAGTGCTGGATCGCTCTCTCACTCTCTCTCTCTGTCTCTCACACACACGCAGGAGAAGGAAACCAAGGAGATAAGGCAAGAGCACTCTTGTATTCAACACATGAGAATGAGGGTTTTAGGGTTACATTTGACTCTTATAGGTGACTTGGCCATTCACACATGGGCGCCCATACATGGCCGGCCAATCCTAACCCTTATCCTATTGATATTCAAGGTGCGCCTCTCATCGGCAATCACCCAATCCCTTTATCCTTTGCATATGGTGCCGACAAGCCCGGCCCATGACTCAGAATAGTTAAACTAATTATATGACGTAAACATAGTACGTCTCAATGTCTGTCATCATAGGTTAACAGTTGGTATAGAATTTTTATACCTAAGTATGTTCTCATAGCTTCCCCCTAACTAATCTTCTCAAAAAGAATACCCCGTTTCAATGGTCTACTAGCAGGTGTCAGAGCAGTTTTGATAAGCTGAAGACCGCCTTGGTAACCAATCCCATTCTAAAGCTACCAGATTTCTCTCTACCCTTTGAGGTAGTAATAACTGATGCCAGTGGTTTTGCCCTGGGAGGTGTGCTCATGCAAGAAGGTCATGCAGTGGCCTATGAATCCCAAAAACTCAGAACGCATGAGAGAAATTATGATGTCCATGACCTGAGCTACTTTTAGTAGTCTACGCCCTGAAGTTGTGGAGACATTACCTACTGGGTCAAAGATTCACTTTGATGACAGATTATCAGAGCTTAAAGTGGATTTTCACTCAGAAGGATCTCAACATGCACCAAAGAAGGTGGATGCAGACCCTGCAGGAATTTGATTTTGAAATCAAGTACCACCTAGGCAAAGAAAATGTGGTAGCAAATGCTCTCAAACAGAAAAGCCTCCTTGCTTGCAATCACAGTGGTGTCAAATCCATTGATTAATGAAGAAAGAGAGAAGATCATGTAGGATAGATTCTTTGGCCCTATTGCTACCCTACATATGCAGGAAAACAAAACTCGTCAGGAGTTAAACCGAGTTCAAGGGTACAGCCTGGATGATGGAATTATGTATTACAATAGCAGGCTATGCATTCCCAATGATGAGGAAACTAATGGTCGAATTCTGAATGAAGACCATGATAGCACTATAGCACGACATCCAGGTTTCATCAAGACCTACATGTCTATAAAGAAAAGCTTCTTTTGGCCTGGACTAAAAAAGGATGTACTTAATCATGTACGTCAACAATGCCTGATATGTCAGAAAGTCAAAGCCGAGAGAGTAAAAATGCTTGGGAAGTTACATCCATTAGACATCCCCTAGATGAAGTGGAAATGTATCAGTATGGATTTTTTTACTGGACTACCTTCAATGCAATCAGGTTACAACTCCATCTTCGTGGTAGTTAACAGACTAACCAAAGTTTCCCATCGAATTCTAGTAAAAGAAACCTACACTGCAATGGATGTGGCCAGAGTGTTCCTCAAGGAGATCTTCAGATTACATGGCCTACCCAAGAGAATAGTAAGTGATCGAGATCCCAAGTTCACGTCAAGATTTTGGACTGCATTCTTCGAAGCAGTAGGAACTTTCTTGGATCTCAACACAGCTTTCCACCCCGAGATTGATGGTGGTCAAACAGAAAGGATGAACCAAGTAATCGAAGATATACTTTGGTCATGCTCTGGTGGCAGGGAACCCAAGAAATGGCTAAGCTATCTGCACCTAATCGAGTTTGCCTACAATGCTTCTTATCACCGAAGTATCAGGATGAGCCCTTTCAAAGCTCTGTATGGACAAGACTGCCTAACACCATTAACTTGGTCCGTCCCCATTGATTAGGGTTGAGATGTTGAGATAGATGCTTGACGACATGGAGCAGCAGATGCAGTCAATCCGCAAGGATATAAAAGCTGCCCAGGATAGATAGAAGCAGTATGCAGACAAGAAGAGGTCAGACAAAAAAATTGAAGAAGCAGATATGGTCTTCGTTCGAGTACGCCCCAAAAGAAGTTCTCTATCTCTTGGGAAGTACAAGAAGTTATCCCCCAGATACTGTGGGCCATATCTGATTTCAAAGAAAGTAGGTGACTTAGCTTATGAACTTCTTATGCCTCCTCATCTCAAAGTACATAATGTATTTCATGTCAACCTACTTAAGAAGTATGTACCGAGCCCGAATCATGTGCTTAATGTTGATGAACTCTTAACTTCTTCAACCCAAGGGCTGATGGAAATCCAACGTGAAGAAATCCTTGATGTTCGAGAGAATGAACACAATTGCGAGAGAATTATTAGTCAAATGGAAGTTCTATCCTTTTGAAGATGCCACCTAGGAGAAAGAAGCCGAGAATTGATGCGAGATTACCCCCAGTTTGCGAGATGACATCTCACGTTTTTCAAGTGGGAGAGGATGTAAGATTCCTCCCCAACCCCTCAAGATGTCCAGTTTCTTTCCCTGTAATCAATCCCCTTTTTCAGAATAATAAAAGATCTTCTACCTGTTTTGGCCTAGAGAAAGAAAGTTCTAGAGAGGTAATTTAGTTTTTAGATATCTTTGGATGGAAAAATATCCTTTCTTATTAAAATAAATTCCCCCAAAACAGAAGTTTAAAAAGAAATTCTTAAGGTGCATTAGAAATAAATTATAATCTGCTCAAAAGACCTTAGCCTAAGAGTCCAGATTTTTTAAAAATTTTGGATTAAGGTTTTGAGGGACCAATAAGATTAATCCAAATGTAGGGAGGAGATAAATTGAAGAAATAAAGAAAAACCCCCCAAAAATGAGTAAATGCTCACATAAGATAAAGAGTGGACTAAGGACCAAAGCAAACATTAAAAAAATAATTTTTTGACACCTCAAAGTGGGGATTCTCCCTTATGAAGGAGGCACCTTTTTTCTCATCATCACTCTCCAATTTTAAATCAATTAAGTGAAATATTTCATCTCTCCTCTCTCCTATTTCAAGTCTAGTTCCAAAAAGTAAGTTGAATTGACCAAAAAATGGTCAAAAATTGACCAAACTGATCTCGAAAATTCTAGAATCAGTTTGCTTAGTTTGAGGCTCACTTTTTCCTATAATTAGAAGCCTCCCCCTTTGTAAAAGCTTAATAGTGTTTATGCATTGTTACTCTACTCCTACCCAGAGCCAATTACATTGAATTTTCTTGATAATTCAATTATTTTTGACTTAATCCTCTCCAAAGAAATTGGTGGCCACTCTTGATCCAAACAAGAGTAGAACCCTCAACCCCTCAAGCTAAAGGAAAGCTTACAAACTCCATGTAAGCTAAAATTTCTACTTTTTAATTTTAAATCTATGGTTTTCTGATTTTCTTATTTTTTATAGTTGATTAAAGTAAATTCTAATACTATGCCTTGATGAAAAGGCCATCCCCTTCTCTTCTTACAATTCAACCTTTCTTTATCCTAGAATGATTCACAAATAGAGTGATTAAACTTTTCTTATTGTTTACTCTCTTGGAAATTGAAAACTGTGTAGATTAGAGTCCTTTATATCTAATTGGGGGTAATTTAAATTGAAAATAGAATGTTAAAAATTGACAAATGGTCAGCCATACAAAGGAGATTATAGTAAAATTTTCTTGAATTTTGTGGAAAAGAAAGTTTATTTTTATGTTATTCTAAAAGAGTAATTCTCACAATTTGTGCATTCTAAAAGAAATATTCTAATTTACTCATGTACATATTCACCTATGAATATGCATGGATATCACTGATATTAATTATTAAAATTAATTTCTATGCATAGAAAGATGCATAATGGAAATTTTTATTATAAAAGTGTTGATTTCATTGAATTGAATTTCTATGCATAAAAAGATGCATATTGGAATTTTTTTAATTATAAAAGTGTTATTTTCATTGAATTTAATTTCTATGCATAGAAAGATGCATATTGGAAATTTTTTTAATATAAAAGTGTTATTTTCATTGAATTTAATTTCTATGCATAGAAAGATGCATAATGAAATTTTTTTTATTATAAAAGTATTATTTTCATTGAATTTAATTTCTATGCATAATGGAAATTTTTATTATAACAGTGTTGTTTTCATTAAATTTAATTTCTATGCATAGAAAGATGCATAATGAAAATTTTGTTATTATAAAGTGTTATTTTCATTGAATTTAATTTATATGCATAGAAAGATGCATAATGGAAAATGTTTTTTATTATAAAAGTGTTGTTTTCATTGAATTTAATTTCTATGCATAGAAATATGCATAATGGAAATTTTTATTATAAAAGTGTTGTTTTCATTGAATTTAAATTCTTTGCATAGAAAGATGCATAATGGAAATTTTGATCTAATGGATCATTATTGTGTTAAAGATATGAATGATATGATCTGAAAGAATTGTTATCTGATGATGAGTTTTATATAAGGGTTCTTTTTCCCAGGATTCTGTTGGGTTCAATAGACTATAAGGAACCCAAAAATCAGTTGGATCTTAAGGGAAAGAGTTGTCCTCTAATTTACGAGATGAGGACATCTCGTGTTTTTTAAGTGGGGTAGGATGTAAGATTCCTCCCTCCAACTTTAGAGGTGTGCAGATATAAGAACCTCCCCTTTTGATCTTATAATAATTCCCCTCTCTGAAATAAAAGAAAGATCTTGTTTTATCCTTTTTTGGCGTGGAGAGAGAAAATGTCTAGAGGGAGGTAATTCAAAATTGAGATATTTTTGGATATAAAAATCCTCCTAGTGTCTAAAATGGTTTCCCTTGAAACAAAATTTCAAAAAGAACTTTCCAATGTGCAATTGAAATTAATTGAAAATAGGTAAAAAGGACCTTAGCCTAAGGGTCCAGATTTTTAGAAATTTTTGGGTTATGGTCCAATTAAGGTTCCTATGGACCAATAAGATTAATCCAAATGTAGGGAGGAGATAAATTGAAGAATAAAAGAAAAACCCCCAAAAATGAGTAAATTCTCACATAAGATGAAGAGTTGACTGTACAAGGTTTATTAGTTAAAAATTAAGAGATATTTAGAGGAACTGATGCATTTTTGACACCTCAGTGTGGGGATCTCCCCTCATGAAGGAGGTGCCTATTTCACATGTGTGGAGGAGTTTTAAACTCAAAAAATAATGAGATATTTTCATCTCTCCTCTCTCCTGTTTCAACTAGATCTAAAAAGTAAGCTAAGCTGACCCAAAAATGGTCAAAAATTGACCAAACTGATTTGGAAAATTCTACAATCAGTTTGCTGGGTTAGAGGCTCACTTTTTTCTATAAATAGAAGCCTTCCCCTTTGTACAAGCTTAATGGTGTTTATGCACTGTTACTCTGCTCTTGTCGTCCTGAGCCATTTACATTGAATTTTTTAATAATTCAATTGTTTTTGGCCTAATCCTCTCCAAAGTGAATTGGTGGCCACTCTTGCTTCAAACAAGAGTAGAACCATCAATCCCTCAGGCCAAAGGAGAGCTTACAAGCTCTATGTAAGTTAATTTTCTTACTTGTTTAATTTTAAATCTATGGTTTTCTTGATTTTTATGTTTTCTCTATGCCTTGATGAAAAGGCCACCCCCTTCTCTTCTTTACATTCTAGCCTTTCTTAATCCTAGAAAGATTAACTAAAGGATTAATTAAACTCTCCTTATTGTTTACTCTCTTGAATTTAGAAAATTGTGTAGATTAGAGTTCTATGAATCTAATTTGGGTTAATTTAAGTCAATTAAAGAATGATAAAAATGAGAAATGGTCAGCCATACAAAGGAGGTTATGGTAAAATTTTCTAAAATTTTATGGAAAAGAAAGATTGTTTTTATGTTATTCCAAAAGAGTAATTCCCACCATTTTTGCATCTAAAAGAAATATTCTGATTACTCCATGTACATATTCACGTATGAATATGCATGGATATCACTAATGTTAATTATAAAAATTGATTTTTATGCATAGAAAGATGTAAATTATTTTTATTTCAAAAGTGTTGTTCCCATTAAAATTGATTTTTATGCATAGAAAGATGCATAAAGGAATTATTTTTATTTGAAAAGTGTTATTCCCATTAAAATTGATTTTTATGCATAGAAAGATGCATAAAGGAATTATTTTTATTTCAAAAGTGTTATTCCCACATTAAAATTGATTTTTATGCATAAATGGATGCATAACGAATTTTTATATCAAAATTAGAATTCTCTTAAATTCTATGTTTAAATTCTATGAATAGATGTGATGAGATGTGATGTGAATCACATAGATATGAATGAATGGATGGATGGATGTGATGTGAATAGAGGTGATGAGATGTGAGGTGAATATATGTGATGTGAATCAGATAGATGTGAATGAATGGATGGATGGATGTGATGTGAATAGAGGTGATGAGATGTGAGGTGAATAGATGTGATGAGATGTGATGTGAATCAGATAGATGTGAATGAATGGATGGATGGATGTGATGTGAATAGAGGTGATGAGATGTGAGGAGAATAGATGTTATGCGATGTGATGTGAATCAGATAGATGTGAATGAATGCATGGATGGATGGATGTGAGGTGAATAGATGTGATGAGATGTGATGTGAATGAATGGATGGATGGATGTGATGTGAATAGAGGTGATGAGATGTGAGGTGAATAGATGTGATGTGAACCAGATAAATGTGAATGAATGGATGGATGGATGTGATGTGAATAGAGGTGATGAGACGTGAGGTGAATAGATGTGATGAGATGTGATGTGAATCACATAGATGTGAATGAATGGATGGATGGATGTGATGTGACTATGTGAAAGAATGGATGTGAATGTGTATGTGAAGAATGGATGTGAATGAATATGTGAAAGAATGGATGTAAATGTGTGTGATGAAAAGGGATGTGAATGTGTATGTGAAGAATGGATGTGAATGTGTATGTGAATGAATGGATGTGTGTGATGACAAGGGATGTGAATGTGTATGTGAAGAATGGATGTGAATGTGTATGTGAAAGAATGGATGTGAATGTGTATGTGAAGAATGGATATAGATGTGTATGTGAAGAATTGATATAGATGTGTATGTGAAAGAATGTGATGTGATGTAAAGAGATGTGGTGTGACATGAATATATGTGGATGTGAAGTGATAGATGTGAGAAGTCGTACATGTGAACACTTGGATGGATGTGGATGAATGAGATGAGATGTGTATGAATGAGATATAATGTGGATAAAAGTGATGTGATATCATGTGAATAGAATGTATGTGATGGGATGGTTATGAGATGTGGTGGATATGAACGAATGAATGTGATGGATATGAATGAATGTGATGTGATGTAAATGGAGATAGATGTGATGTGTGATGTGAATGAGTATGATGTGATGAGATGTGGATATGGGTAGATGCGAGTGGATGAGATCTGATGCAGATAAATGAGAAAAGTTGTGATGAGATGAAAAATGATGTGATGAGAATGGGAATACATATGAAATAAATGAGAATTGATGTGGAACAATATGGAAAGACGAGAGTTTGTTATAGAAACTGTATTTATGACATGTTTTTAAATGATTGTTTTATGTCAAGAATGCTGGGGAAGCATTTTGACCATCTTGTGAATGAGGTCGTGGAGACCTAATCTGATAAAGTTGCAACAGCTGATAGAGAGTCAATGGAGGACATCTCGCGTAGCAAGGTCGGTCGAGGTCTTGACCAGCCTCGGTTCGATTTAAATGGTGAGCTTTCGGTACGGTGGATGAGGGACCAAGGAAGCAGCCTATGAGAGTGAAGCGCTAGGTGACCTACGAAGGATCCTAGAGGGTGCTGACCATACAGTGCTTGGGATTTGGGTCACCGAAGATACCTACACGTGCATCAAGGAAGATATTGGAACAAGGAGTAAGAGTTGTTTTCTGAATTCGAGCATGGATTTGGTTGATTGACCTTACTGGTCCTCAATGGATGAGTCCATGGCTCTTTTATATGGATCTGTTGGTTGATCTTGCTGATCTTCAATGGAGATTCCATTTTGATTTTTATAAGTAAAAATACTGCCGGTTACTATGAGCTAAGAACTATGGAAAAGGCCCCTGAGTGGACAGGTGGTGAGCGTTCTGGTTTGCCAATGATGCCATAGGTACAGTGATGAAGGAAAAATTGAAAATTAGAATTCAACTGGATATTTTGGAGGATTATGATTAGTGACACTATGGTTTCATTAAATGATTGTTTTAAAGATAGCTGATTCCGTGAAAAAGGCAATTTCATATTGGGTGTGTATGTGGTGTGACTAGTTTTAAGTTTGCATGAATATCCAGCTATATGGGGGCCTCAAAACTCTTTTCCCTGGTACCCGGGACAAAACCTAACCAAATTCTTAAATGGATCCCATCACTACAGTGGTTGGGTGGTTGGCTAACCCATGGGACTGCTGGTTGGGGTTACGCTGGATTGATGGGTCCCTAAAATGAGACTCAATTCTGTTATGGTACGATAGATAAAGTAAATCCTAGATAAAAATTGTTCTATGGGAAAGAATCAACGGATGTGCTTCTCAATGAGGAAAAAAGCATTGGTCTATGATCCAAGTGCAATCTTTTCCTTGATCTGACTATGGGACTTACGGGTTCGGGTCAGATGAGTTCAGTTAGTTAAGGCTTTTGACTACGTTAGAGTAAAATTATCCTAGAGGAATTGCATGTGCTTTTCGGGCGAGGGAAGTTTTTCCAGGTTTGGTTTTGGAAGAGTCGAGGGGTTAGTCTGTTGTCCGTGGGGGCGAGGCCCCGAGTGACGGACCCTGCCCCGCGCAAGAAGTGCTACTTCCACTGCTAGCACCCCTGAATCTGTTGCATGGTGGGAACAGGGATCTTTCGCTGTTGGTAGAGTTAGTATAGGGACCAGCATGTGATACAGTGGATGGTGAAGCATGGAAAGGTTAACATTTATGAGGGTAAGCATTTGGGAGGTGCATCCCACCCCCACTATCACCTCCCCATCTAAGGGCGACGTCGCCCATAGTGGGGAGGCTGTCCCCCTCACTAAGGGCGATGTTGCCCCTCTAGTGAGAGGGGGGTGTGGGGACACCCCCTTCACTAAGGGCTACACCCTCACTCTCTCACCTCTCCCTCTCTCTCTCTTCTCCCCTTATCCTTATCCTTTGCCTCTCTCTCTCTCTCTCTCTCTCTCTCTCTCTCTCTTTCCTCCTCCTCCTCTTCCTCCTCTCTCTCTGTCCCTCTCTTTATCCCTCTCTCAAATGCCTCCCCCCTCTCTCTCCCTCTGTCAAATATTCGGCCCCCTGTCCCTTTTGCCTCTCAACACCATATTGGGGAATATGGGAATTTCCCATAAGTTTGGGACACATGGTTAAAACTTTGGATTTGCCATAACTTGAACACCATTACTCCAAATTGTGCGCTTTACAGCTTAATAGATCCCTCTTTTCAAGCGCTTTCCAATGATAGGTCACATGATAGGGTTTTGAGAAACTTATAGACATGTTAATCGGGTCCCACCTTTTTAGTATTATAAAAATGGGACTTGGGAGATTCCCAAACTCACGAATATGGTGTTTCTCTCTCTCTCTCTCTCTCTCAAACGCCTCCCCCCCCTCTCTGTCTCTCTACACCTCCCCTCTCTCTCAAACGCCTCTCCCTTCTCTTTCTCTATGCCTCCCCTACTCTTTCTTTTTCTCTTTCTTTCCCTCTCTGTCTTCTCTGCTTTTGTTATTTCTTTCCTTTTCTTCAATTCTCTACTTTTTTTCTTTTCTTTTCTTTCTTTCCTTTTCTTTTCGTTTATTTTATTTTCTTTTTCTCTCAGATGAGAAGGAAGAGGGTTAAGAGTCATGGAGACAAGGAGGAGGGAGGAAAGAGAGAGAGAGAGAGAGAGAGAGAGAGAGAGAGAGAGAGAGGGAGTATAGAGAGAGTGAGAAAAGAACAAGATAAGGATAGAGAGAGAGAGATGGTAGATAGAAAGGTGAGCAAAGACAAAGATATATATATATATATATATATATATGTATATATATATATGTATATATATATATATATGTATATATATATATATATATGTATATATATATATATATAGAGAGAGAGAGAGAGAGAGAAAGAGAGGGAGGGTGGGAGAAGGAGAGAGAGCGAGGGTGGGGGAGTTAAAGGTAGAGAGAGAGGGAGGGTGGGTGGGAGAAGAAGAGAGGAGGACATAGAGATGGATATAGCCCACACCTCACTATCTCTCCTAGAGAGTGTGAGAGAGGAAGGGTGGGAGAGGAAAAGGGAGGGAAGAGAAAGAGGGGAGGGAAGAGGGTGGGAGAAGGAGAGAGAGTGGGCTAGGGCTGGGCAGTGGTGGGCGAATATGTTGGTGGCAATATTTAGAGAGAGATTGTTCAAGTAGAGAGAGAGGAAAACCAAGAAAATCCCCCTCCACCAAGCTCCCTTGGTGACCAACCCCTGTTGTAAGGCATGGCTTCTTTACTGATTTAAATTATTGTATTTCAACCATTCATGCATGTTGTCTTTGTGACATTATGTATTTTAGTAATACTTATATTAGTAATATCCACTTTTTAGGAAATTCTAGATAATACTTCCTTATCGCCTTTGGATGATGTGGAATTTTTTTTATTTTCGGCCATGGTGAAGGAGAACATGATGGTGCGGGCGTGGTCATAAAGAATGCTAGGCAACTAGATGTAAATGGTACAAAACTAAAAAATGCTCATGATGTCATAGTGGTTGAATTGGAAAATGGGGGAAGTTAGTGAAGCTGAGGCACTTTGTGGGGGTGAAGATGGGTGATGTTACCATTCCAAGGCTTGGGACTGCCAAAATATCAAGGGTACTTGTTCCTTGCACTCTGCCTTGGGTTTGAGTAAGAAAGATCATACACAAGTATTGTTGAAAAGCTTGTCATGTTTCTTTTCCTTCTACATGGATCAAGCATGAGACAAGCGTAGTTCTCTCTATCATTTGGGTTCATGGTGGTCCTTGACCAAGCTAGAACCCATCACCGGCCAAGATGGCACAACCATTGATCAAGATGATGTAATGTACTAGGAGGATAAGGAGCACCTTGCCTGCTGACATGGTTGAGATGGGGGACCACTTTGCTATTATTACTGCACTCACAAATGTAGATAACAAAGACTATTATGTGGTACTCTGCAAGAAACCAAAAACAATCCTATCGAAGGAGGTGAAAGATAGATGGGGTTATGTGTTCAACATCAATAATGAAGTGCTATATAGTGTCTATTATGAAAAACTCCTTCCAATGTTATGTGTAAAACAGAAGGTGAAGGGCTACAAAACTATGTACCATGTCCCCTGGAGGTGCACAACAAGATTTTGCAAAGCATTTCCTTGTATGTTTTCTTGTTGAGGATATTTGAGGGCATTTCATTTCCCCATTCAATCCCATTCTCAAGAGCGCAATTTCTTACTTAGAGTTGAAGAAAGGAGAGAGAGTAAGGTTTTGAATATTTCTCCTAATAGAATTGAGAAAGACATAGCTTTATGGTGATTTTGACTTACTAGTCGTCGTAAATCCTTCGCTTTTATTAATATAACTTCTCTACCAGTTGTAAATCTTTTGCTTTTATTAATATAACTTCTCTTCTTTGAGTTTAAAAAACTTTAGAGAAATGTTTGTTTTTAGTAACTTCATACAATGTTCCTTTTAAATAGATTACAAGCTTCCAAGCGTCATGGGGCTATTCAACTGAAGATAGACACTAGGAAAGTCTACTACTACTACTTCTATTGAGATAAACATGGTATAAATAAACATAGTAACAAATGCCTTTAATTGATTGTATGGTTTAATGTAAAAAAGTCTCAAATATATATTTACCAACATAGCATGCATATTTTTTGCTGATGTCCCTAAGTACAATGTCCAAAGCAACAATTTCAGATCTTCACATTTACAAAAGATGTAGAATTCCAATGGTAACACTCATAAACTATTAAAAGATTCAATATTCACACCATTCTAAGGTTTCCTAAGCCTTGCAAATGTGCCGCTTGTTTGGTAGAAATTTTTCCCTACATCAAAGAAGGAATTGTAGGTTTCCATCATCTCAAGAGATAATTCTGCATAGCTAACTTAACCGGCAATTTATCTGTAGAATTCTAGTCATACCTACCTACCTAATTACATCAATGAAGATGAAGCATGATGGCGACGAGTTTCTCATCCTAGATCATTGTAATAGCCAATTTTATACGCAGCTAGTGATAGTGAATTGGGTGAAATGAAGTGGACATGGTAAGTAGAAGCCATCTACCCAGTGTAGTCTGACTATGAATAGTACAATGCTGTGTGAGTGTTAGTTAGACTACACTTAGTAGATGGCTTCGAGATCGTTAGTAATAGGATTAGGGTTTTGGGGATTAGCCCATCCATTGATTAGAGTTAAAATCATTATACACATATCGCATCTGATTCAATAATATAAATAGTGTTGATTCAATTCTTAACTAGTTCATTCAATTATCTATGCTGGTCGTTGGGTCGCATTTTCTCCTGTTCTCACCATTTTGACATAAACATGGTACTAAAAAACATAATAATAATACGCCTTTAATTGACTAACATTTAAAAAAACATTGGTACAAAGATACATAGTAAATGTTGAGCAAAGGCTATATCCTTCATTATAAATGAAACATGTACAATATTTAATTATTACATTACATCTCATCGGAGACCATATACTAGACAATTCTTCAAGGCCTACGTTGCTAGGGATTAAACTAGGGATAATTCTTGGCCTCAAGATTAACTTTCATGAAGTGAGCCCTAATATTAGATGGTAGTGCTTGAAGTCTTGCAAATACATCTACCTAGATCTCTACCCGGATGGTTAGCTTTGGGGCTTCAAAAACACAATTCAAAGTATCTTGTAGATCCTAATCCCAAGGAATTCACTTTCCATAGAAAGGGGACATCACTTGCATGTTTGAAACTCATTAAAACCCCCTATTTAAGTTTCTCTAAAAAAAAAACTATACCCCTTTCTAAGCATATGAGTCCCAATTATGAAATTCAAGTACCCCCTATTTAAGGTTTAAAAATCAAATAGCAGATATTGATATTATACATATGTGACAAGTTGCAACCCATGTAAGTAGCATGGATGGAAGTGCTAGAAGAACATTTACTCTCCAAAATGTTTTCCATGTGTGGTTAGCTTAAAAGAGTAGTAAACCAATCAAGTTTTCAAACTACACCACTAGATCACATATTGTAAACTACAAGAAGAAATAAAACCCCTACTTTCATTCTCCCCTGCTTCCTTGTCCCGTCCCCCCCCCCCCCCCCCGCGCGGTTACCATAGATACTCCTCACCTTCGGCCTAACTTATAAGCTTAAGCCCCTTCTTCTAAAAGCCCCCCTCCCTTACACTCACGTGATACCATAAGATTGTAGGCCACTCTATGGGCTATCCATAGGTGTCACTCATTCCTTGGTATGTGCCTTGTAGGCCTAGATATTATTAGTTAGGACCTATGGCATCAATATTGTCTATTATGCAACACTATTTAGTGCTGGTAACATAGCATAATGTAATACTATCTATACTCTAATTGCACTATTTAGTACTAATAGTATTGAGAGTAGTATTAGTACTATTAAGACTATTAGTACTCTTATTACTATTAGTACTATCTGTACTGTAATTGCGCTATTTAATCCTAATATTACTATTAGTACTAATAGCCCTATGAGAACTATTAAAACTAATAGTATTGTAAGGTAGTATTAGTATTAATGGTACTGTAAGTACTATTAGTACTTTCAGTGCTATTAGTACTATTTGTATTGTGCATATTACTATAATGCAATTCAAAACATAATAGTATTATGTACTACTATCTCAAAGCATTAATATTGTCTACTACTATGCATCATTATTTAGTACTAGCTGCATAGTTTAATGTAGCACTATTTAGTACTATGTACTTAGACAAGATTACGTACTATAGTACTACACTATAGATACAACTGCTTAGTACATGGTTCTATTTAGTGCAAGATGTTACTAATTAGTATTGAATGACTCTATTAGTAGTACTTAGCATTACTTAATTTAGTACCTAATAGTACTTAATGGATAACAGATTTTAGTAGTACTAAATGGCATGTGAAGGACCTTTTAACAAGATAAATTGTAGTGTAATTATAATTATTAAGTATTGATGAAACTATTTATTACTATTTAACTACTACTTCTAAAGGGTACTATTTAGTGCTGGATGGTACTATTTAGTATTGTATTGTACTAATGTATACATAAAAGTGTTCAGTGGATGGTAGAATTTAGGATAGGATGTTACTATTTAGTATTGGATGGCATTGAACAGTGAGTCATGAAAAACGACAACGGTCATCAGTTGTCGTTTGCAACAAGTTGTCTCGATTTTTGACTAGTCCTAAATATTGATCAATTTTACACTCTTTTAGAGACATTGAAGAGAAATATTTTTAGAAATTTTACAAAATAAGCATAGTTTTAAACTTTTTTTAAAAATATGTACATATTTCTAATTTAAAGGTGATTTTTTTTTCACTTTTTGATTTCCCTCACTAGAAAAGTAACTTCCAAGATGCATGGTGGCTTGAGGTCACCCAAGGAGTAGATTATATTCTTTACTTAGAATTACAAAATGTATTTTTTTGTAAGGTTCCCCCCTTCCAAAATAGGGGAAACACTTAAGATAGTCCACTACATCTTAACTTGGAGAAAGTTTCCTATTCACCGCGACACCTTGACCATGTAGAGATTCAAGGTAAGACCTAGTCCTATCCCGCAGGGGGAGCGTGATCTTCTAAGAAATCAAATCACCCATAGGGTAATTGATCATAAATTGGGCAACTACTAGGCTTGATTTATAGACGCAACGCTTTTTTCCTCATCCATGCAAGGCACTCTAGAATAGAGTTGCCCAAGAACCTATTTATCTAGCGTAGGGCTTTCACTTAATCTGTTTTGGAAAACTAACCGACTAATCGAGTCCACCCATTCGTAGGATGGTGCCGTTGGGGCATTCCATCCTCCCACTTTCCACCCTACTCACGCATCAATTTGTTTTCTAGTTAATTCCACCACATTGTTTGACATAAATAAACATATTTCTTAATTAAGGTCCTTTTCACAAGGTCTGTTAAAACAATCTTTTTCCACAGTACAATAATGCCAAAGACAAGATATATATATAGAAAGTTTATACATGAATCAATTCCATACAAGCCAAACTGGCTCTCTTATTCTTTTCCTTTGTACTGCCAAGAATTCGGCCTTCCAGCCTCTACATGCTGGGCAAAAACCTACGGGACCATACACCTCATCGTCGGCCCCGCTGGCAAGGACTCAAGCCGGCCTGTCGCCCTCTCAAGCTCCATCGCTCAATCCTCCCGCTCCCCTCAGAGGGATGTCTGCGCACTAGGGTGGGCTTATTCACCGCAGTGAGAAATCTGCATTGGCTACATGAAAGCCAATAGTGACAAGATATTCAGAAATCTTATCAAACCATGCTCTTGGTGCTTGTTTTAAGCCATACAAGACTTTCTTCAACCTGCAAACATGCTCGGGGTGACCCACATCCTCATAACCAGGTGGCTGCAACATATACACCTCTTCTTGCAAATCCCCATGCAAGAATGCATTCTTTACATCCATCTGATGTAAAGACTATGGCTTTGACGTAGCCACTGCTAGCACAACTCTCACTGTTGCCATCTTGGCAACTGGGTTGAAAGTTTCGTCATGATCAATGCCATATGTCTGTGCACATCCTTTGGCTACCAACCTAGCCTTATACCTGTTTATGCTTCCATCACTGTTATGTTTAACTTTGTACACCCACTTGCATCCAATGGCTTTCTTGCCTTTAGGCAATTGCACTAAATCCCAAGTTTCATTTCCATATTGTGCATCCATCTCCTCATCCATAGCTTTCTCCCAACACACATTTCCAACAGCCTCATCGATGCATGTGGGCTCTACAACCTGCACAACCTTTGCCATATATGCATAGTGATGTGCCACATAACCATCATATGTAAATCTCTGCACAGGGTTCTTCACTCTCCCTGATCTTCGCAGCTTTTCATTCATGGCTTCCATAGCCTTCTTTACACCAGGTGTTCTCATAGCTGGGATCCCAAGCTCCTCATCAAGGCTCATATTTGAGCCACTAGACTCTCCATCAACATGAGAATGCCCTGCAGAAATGTCAGGCATACTAAGGGGCTCAACTACTTTCTCTTTTCCTTTACATGATGTAATAATCACATTTACACGACTGGTATTATGTCGCAGCCCGCCACTCCATGGTCTATCAACAGACCCACTAGATGAGGACTCTCCTGATCCACTCAAAGACTGTGATTGCTGACCTGTATTCTATGCAACCACACTTCCACTCACATCAGCCCCAATAGCTTCTTTTCCAGCAGCATACCAGCTGCTCATCTCATCAAAGACAACATCCCTGCTTACCCTCAACTCACCTGTAGCAGGGTTATAACACCTGTATCCCTTTTGCTCAAGGGAGTATCCAATAAACACACATTTTTTAGCTTTCGGATCCAGCTTAGTTCTCAACTCATCTGGCACATGCACATATGCAATGCATCCAAAGACTTTCAGATGAGACAAATCTGGTTTTCTACCAGTAAACCTCTCCTCTGGAGTTACATCATGTATGGCTGCAGTTGGAGTCCTGTTCATGATGTATACTGCTGTAGAAATAGCCTCAGCCCAATAGCTATGCAGCATATTCTTCTCTTCCATCAATGCTCGCGCAATCTCAGCAATGTGCCGGTTTTTCCGCTCAGCAACTCCATTTTGCTGCGGAGTGTATTTTTATGTAAACTGTCTCCGAATACCATTCTTCTTCAAAAATTCAGAGAACTCATTGGAGAAGTACTCTCCCCCTCCATCTGACCTTAGCACTTTACATATTTCTCTGTTTGCTTTTCAACCAAAACTCTGAAATTCTGGAAGTGAGTGAACACCTCACTCTTCTCCTTCATGAAATATACCCACACTTTCCTTGTGTGGTCATCAATGAAAGTCACATAATACCTGCAGCCTCCCATAGATATGGTCTTCGTAGGACCCCATACATCTGAATGCACAACATCTAGTGCATTTCTGCTCACATATCTGTTACGTGGAAACACATGCTTTGTTTGCTTCCCAAATTGGCATGCTTCACATATTTTCTGCATACCTTCCACTTTAAATTTTGGCAGCCCTGTCACAATTCCTTTAGTCTGCATAGACTTCAATCTCTGCACATTCACATGTCCAATTCTTTTATGCCAAATGTCTGTGTCGGCAACAATTCCTGAACCATTTGCAAACATCAGGCATGTCTACATTCAATGTAAACATTCTGCCCACTCTGTTACCTTTTGCAACCAACCTGCACTTGTCTTTAAAATCTTCAACATAACAACCATCAGGGTTAAATCGAACCTGCAAACCCTGCTCAATCATCTGGCCAACTGAAACTAGATTCTTTGTTATGTTCGGAACGTGAAGTACATCTTTAAGGTACTTCACTTTGCCATCCTGCATAGACAATGGCACATCTCCAACATGGGCAACTGGATGAGCAGTGTCATCCCCTGTTTCCACAAAACCTGGTCTTTCCGGGTTTTTCCATCTCCTTGAACCACTCCCCATGACTCGTCATGTGGTTCGAAGTACCTGAATCCACATACCATACATCATCTTTTTGTACTGCATCAACATTTTCAGACATGGCATTCACGACATGCTGCATAACAAACAACCTTTCATTATCCTCATTATTTCTGCTTGAGGATGCATCGTTGTTTTGCTGCACTTACCCATTTTGCATGTCAGCCTACTTCTTATAGCATTCTGCTTGCACATGTCCAGGATTACCACAATAATAGCATTCATGTGCATCATTATATTGCCTTTGCCAATTTCTACGGCCTCTTTGACTCCCCTTGCCTCTGAATTTGCCTCTTCCACCTGCGTGTTGTTGTTGTTGTTGTTGATTCTGGGACTGTTGTTGTTGCTGCTGCTGCTGGCCATAATTCTGATTACCTGTTCGGCCACCTCCTTGACCGCGTCCATAGCCTCCTGTACCTCGTCCTCTTCCTGAACTCGTGTAGAAGGCTTGTTGCTCTGAACTGTTTTTGCTTTGTGAAGACTGTTGGTCTTCACCCAAGCTCTTCTCTTCGATAATCAGCATAGACACCAAATCTGTAAAGTTGAGAATGTTTTCCCGAGTCTGAATAGACGTCTTGAATGCCTTGTATTGTGGCCCGAGACCACGTAAACAAACCTCCACCTTATCATCATCATCTACTGACACACCAATAGATGCAAGGGATTCCATAATACCCTTTATCTTCAACGCATAGTCATTCACAGACATGCTCTTTTTCTCCACAGTATGAAGTTCATTCTTCAACTGTATCTTGCGTGCTTTGGTATTTGTTTCATAAACCTTTACCAAGGTGTCCCACGCCTCCTTGGGGGACTTGGCATCCTGAATGTGCCCAATCATGGTGTCCTGTATACTAATGGATAGCCAATACATAACCTTCCTGGCTCCTTGGTTCTAGTCTTTAAACTCTTTCACATCTACATATATCCGGTATCTCCGGTGCCTCTTCATGCTCACCTTCTATGTAGTCCCAATAGCTCTTTCCCATCAGGAAATTCGTCAACCTGAACCTCCAAGCATGGAAGTTATTCTTATCTAGCTTCTCAGCCACAATCTGGGTTATCCCATCATTTGACATCTTGCCAAACACACAATTTTACTAGAAACAACACTCTAGTTTGTCCTGCACAAACTGCTGTATTTCCTGCAGCGGTACTGTAATACTCTCAAATGTCACAACAAGTGACTTCAATGTGCATACATACACCCAATGGCAACTGTTGACCTCTTTGCAGCACCCACAGTGTCTGCACAGTCAATCTATCTTCCTGCAGGTCTTAAAACAGAGTTCTGTAGAGAATCGATGACTTACCCACAGTGCTCGAAATTGCCTGCTTTCTGAAAAACGGAGGTCCAGACGTGCCCGAAATGCGTTTTCGGCCCAGAAAATTAGGTCTGATAGGACAATATAGTTGCCCTGTAGCTTTACTCCCGCGAAGAAAGCTCCTCAATCAGAGATCGTTGCCGGTGCCTCCCGTAGAGCTCCCGACAAGGGTGTAGTCACACCAACACATAGGGAAGAGTAGTTGCAGCTCTTACCCTCGTACCGCTTCCTGTGGTTCTCTTGCTTGCAGCTCAGCCCTTAGCACGAGCCAGGCTCTGATACCATGAAAAGATACAGGGGGGAAGAGAGCTTGAGCTCTTGCAAGCACACACACACTCACAAAACCCTAATAGAGAACACACAAGGTGAGAGGCTGAAACTCTTCTTCTTCTTCTTCACTCAACACTCAACACACCATATACAAAGATAAGAGTACACATAATATGAAAGGTACTCAACCAATACATACACGGGTTCTCTATAGTGTGAACCCGACTAAATGAGCTGGCGCTATGACTATGCCAGTCTCTAGAATGGCTGTCACATAGCCTGTCATCCCACTGGCCGCATATCACCCAAGATCTCACCAACCATGCCAGTGGTGTAAGTGTGGGGCCTATCCCCCAGGCGGGTCATCAGTGTCCACTGCCTCACTAGACGAGCTCGATATCTCAACAAGACCTACATCACTTGGTCATACACCCAGTGATCCTAAGGTATGCAAATCCCATCTATAGTCACAGAGGTGTCGGCCATGGGGGTACCGACGAACCAAGATAAACGGATCACCTTCAACTTTTCAATCCAACGAATCCGCTTTAGGTCGGTGGTAAGGTTCTCAATTCGATCTGCTCGGATGAAGAAATATCTCGGCCCACGACTCCAGAAATATCTACCCCATCCTTTTTCAATACGAGAGAAATGAGGGAGGGACATCTTCTCTAGTATCTGCACCATGGTGTCACGGAACTCGAAATTTGAGTGACTAGCAATCTCGAAGATTCATTGGAAAACTAGAAACTTTGAGTAGGCATCTTCCTCTTCCTATAATCATTCAAACATCAATTCAACTTGTTTTTTTTAGTAGGATGTTTTTATTAATTAGCATTATGTTAAGTAAAACATTCATTGTAAAACAGTCCTTGTTTTTTTTAAAGTAAAACATTCATTGTAAAACATCAATTCCAACTTGTTTTTTTTAGTAGGATGTTCTTATTAATTAGCATTATGTTAAGTAAAACATTCATTGTAAAACATTCATTGTAAACGGCAATTCCTAGGAGCTAAGATCGGCTTTGATACCAATTGTAAGGCTCCAAAATAGGGGAAACACTTAAGATAGTCCACTAAGTCTTAACTTGGAGAAAATTTCCTATTCATCAACACCTTGACCATGTAGAGATTCAAGGATATGATTCATAAGTAAGATCTAGTCCTATCCCGCGCAGGAGGGGAAGCGTGATCTTCTAAGAAGTCAAATCACCCGTAGGGTAATTGATCATAAATTGGGCAATTACTAGACTTGATTTCTAGAGGCAACGCTTTTTTCCTCATCCATGCAAGGCACAGTCGTTGGCCTAGTCTTCTGGAATAGGGTTGCCCAAGAACCTATTTATCTAGCATAGGGCTTTCACTTAATCTCTTGGAAAGCTACCCGACTAATCGGGTCCACCCGTCTGTAGGATGGCGCCGTCGGGAAATTCCATCCTCCCACTTTCCATCCTACTCACGCGTCAATTTATTTTCTAATTAATCCTACCACACTGTTTGACATAAATAAATATGTTCCTTAATTAAGGTCCTTTTCACAAGGTTTGTTAAAACAGTCTTTTTCCACAATACAATAATGCCAAAGACAAGATATATATATAGAAAGTTTATACATAAATTAATTCCATACAAGCCAAACCGGCTCTCTTATTCTTTTCCTTTATACTACCGATGATCTAGAATTCGGCCTTCCAGCCTCTACATGCTGGATTAAACCCTACGGGACCATACACCTCATGGTCGACCGCCGGTGGTGGGGCAAGCACTCAAGCCGGCCTCTCGCCCTCTCAAGCTCCATCGGTCGATCCTCCCACCCCTTAGAGGGATGTCTGCACACTAGGGTGGGCTTATTCACCGCACTAGCTTGGGCCCTCAGAACTAGAGAGCATCATAATCTCTCGCCTCAATCGGCGAACCTTATTCTCCTAATGGTATGAGGGATACCTTGGGCCATTCCGGGGCTTTGCTATAACGATGTCGTGCAGCTACACAAGCACAGAACGGAGTTAGCGTCGACGCCACGAAAAACTTGCACTCTTTAAGATAACAATTTCAATACAATTCATTGATCATCACTTAATTCGTAACTTCATACAATTTTATGTCATTATTTTAAAAGGAAAAGATACACATTTATTAATACTAATATTTAAAAAAAACTCCTTTAAGAGATGACCTAGCTAACCTAGCCACCATTTCCTTGAGGAGCTTGTAAAGGGAGGGTTGGAGCCGCATTGGGAGCATCTTCTCTAACCTTATTGTTGTGCGCTCCTCCCGAGGCAATATTCTGACATTTTTGGTAAGGGGCCATCTTGGACATCGTCTTATAGGGCTCACTGTCGCGGTCGAAACGCTCCAATCAGATCTCAATTCTCAGATCATTTGCTCACCGTATGAGCAAAAGACCATAGCGTCTAAACCCTCTGTAAGGCAAAAACCTCTTACTAAAGTCCATGCAAATGGTAGGGGGAATTGTGAGATGTCCTTAACACAAAAATGTTTTGCTAAAGGGGAGAAGGCTGCTGTAAGTCTCTGCGCACCGGGGGGTGGGAAGGGTTAAGGACACCGCCTCCTATAAGGAAGAGAGGGGATGAAGGAAAATTGCCTTATCTGAAAAGTGGCAAATGAGGGGGTGTGGAGAGGGGTGGCTGCAAGGGGCAGCTGTACTACAGCAAGTACACTGCACAGGGACAGATGACGGTACTGAAAGCGGCACAACAGAGCATAAGCTACACAAAAATGCGTGTTGCCCATGGAGCACCCCGGCGGGGGGTTATATAACTATGGGGTACGGGTACGCGCACTGCAAGGATGAAAGGACGGTGTACCAGCAAAGGCTGTGGATCAGTGGCCTGCATGGCTAAGGGGGAAAGGTACGGTGTCGGTTAATAGGGAAAGGAGTGGTACGCATGTACCTTCTCTGGTTAGGGGGGCAGCATGGGTGTCCACGTAGCGGTACGTGTGGACTAAAAAGTGGGCGGCCGTCCTTTGGTTCTTATGCGGCCATCGTACAGGCACCCTGGTAAGTGTGTACAATCTAAATTTTGGGGCGGGGTCCACAAATTTTGGGGCGTTGGCCTCGATTTGCGTGTCGAACCGCCCCGGGGGGTGAAATTTTTTTTTTGTCCGGGATGTTCTCCTAGTTGTTGGGGTGTAGACTGTTCGTCAATCGGACGCCTGGTCGTGCATTTATTAAGGTTTAAAGGTCGTCACTTTTTAACAAAAAATGATTGAAATTTGCGTATAAGCTTGATCCGGTGTCCGTTTTGGATGCTGTAAAATCCTATATTAGGGTAAAATCGCGTGCAGATTCCAAATTTGGGCTCAGAAATTTGAAGATTCTAAGTAGAAATGACTCATTTAATAAAATCATTGATTTTTATACCATAAAAACTCATAAATTTGACTATTACATGGACATTTGTTTATTAGTGAAGATGGGTATGTTACATTTTTCTTCTCTAAACATTTAACTAACATCATCCCAATCATTCCACCTCAACTAATCATTGAATTAGAGCCTGTATTTGACATTAAGATAAGTAGGTAGATGGAGGCTTATTGAAAAAAAGGTTTTCTCTGGATTCAGATAGAAAACTAATGATCAAAACAGTCAAATTTGAGATGGTAGTGAGTACTACAATTTATCAATGTACTTTATTTTCATCTAACACTTCGATTTAGAGTTATCATCTTTCAAAAAACATAGTTTTTAGTTTATAACAATTAGATTTTGAGGCATGAAAATGACATCTGTTGTTTTGAAAAATTGATGAAAATTTGGATTCCAGAATGCACTTTGTTGACAAGGTGGGTTCTACAATCCAAAATTTCAGACACACTAACATTTCTATTGTGAGAGTGAAATTTTCATCCAAAAAAAGATACGTTTTGGTCCATAATGAACAAAAAATTCACTTTTATTGGATGAAAAATTTAGTTCACTGACCAAAAAGTTTTCATTAAAAAATTCCATCGATAAAAATTTGGATACTAGAATGGATTTTGGAATCCAAATTTTTGTTCAATAGATTGAAATTTTTTTTTGAGGGAAATTTGGATTCTATCGACGGAATTTTTTTAATGGGAATTTTTTCCTTCGATGGATTTTTTGACGATTTTTTTTTCGTCGACGGACATTTTCGATGGACAAAATTTTTCATCTAATAAACGTGAAATTTTTGTTCATTATGAACCAGAATTTCTTTTTTTTAAAATAAAAAATTTGATGTCATGATAGAAACATTAGTCTCAATGGAAATTTGGATTCCAAAATCCACTTTGTCATCAATAAAGTGAAATCTAAATTTTCATCATTTTTTAAAAATGACAAACTGTTGTCATTTTCATGGCTCAAAATCTAACTATTATAAACTGAAAACTCTATGTTTATAAAGACTATAACTCTAAATCAAACTATTAAATTAAAATAAAGTAAACTCATAAATTATAGTGCTCTCACAACAACCATCTAAAATTTGACCGTTTGGATCGTTGGATCTCTATCTAAATCTAGAGACATATTTTCTTTCAAATCTATTTTATGGCCATAGACTTCATAAACCTACATGTCTTAATATCATAATATGCTTAAACTCAACCATTGGATGAACTTTGTATATATAAAAATTTATTTTTGTAAACAATGCACTACCCCATGTAAGAGTTTCATCAAATTATATTGGGTCTAAAAGTAACGTCAATTTTATCACCTATCACTTTGTTGATAACACACTATGTACAATACGCAATGTAGAAATGTGTATTGGTAAAAAAACGTATCTGTGCTTAAGGAAAAGTATGATCTAGAGATGCTTAAACAAAGCAAATAAGGAAAGAAAAGTGAAATTTGTCGACGTGTGAACATGCTTAATTTGCATGATATAGAAATTATTGTGTATGGATTTGAGTTAAAAAACTTCTTGGCACTTGCACCAGAAAATAATTGATATTTTTAAGCAAAAGGGTCCAATGACTATCGTAGGTTGATTGGAAGAGTTTCTTCTCTTTTGTAATTCTTTTTTTAATTGGACGTTTTTGGGTTTAGAGTAAATTGTAAGTAATGTTTTATGCTTTTTTTTCACAAAAGTAGTGTTTTAAAAAAATGTTAGACATGAAAGTGTGTCTTTTGTCTCCATAAATTTGAAAAGAAGGTATATTTTTGGGTTTTTTTGCAAAAAATGGAGTTGAGTTGTCATTTGCATGATTTTGTTGTCGTTTTTCATGACTCGTTATTACTCTATTTTACTGATATTTAAAACTAAATAGTACTTAGTGGATGAGACTATTGAGGCACTTACTATGGTCTTGTTGAATTTCGTTTTGTCACTCACAGACCCAGCCCTAAAAGCGTTGGTTCGGAAAGAAAATGTAGATGGTTGCTTCACGTAGATCGTTACTTTATGTAGATGGTTGCATCAATTCTTTCCTCCATGTTACTTAAATGCTACTAATTATTATATAGTTAAGTATACATTATTCTATATAAGTACTACATGTGAAGCCATAAGAGGTCAAGTTTTTGTACTAATTTAGTACTATTTACTCTAAGAAATGGGTAGGATATACCTCTGTGACCTCCACAAAATGGGTAGGGTTATCTTCATTTTGTTTTTGGCCAATCCTCTTTCTGCAACTATCTTTCTTTGATGGACATACCCGTGTATTGTTTATCTAAAAATCTACAGCACACTGAACAGCCTCAAAACTCAAGCTACCATTCCTGGGTCCATTTTGAAATGTTGACACAATGTTTCTTAAAATTCCTTGGATGAATTCAAAGAGCTTTTGTAACTTTTTTGTCATTGATTGGTAATGTGTTAATGCTATTGGCAGTCATGTGTAATGCAGGTCTCTTTGTTGCCATCTTATCAACACTGTGCGTTCCTTTTACATGAGCTAGAGACCTCTTCAAGTTCTCCACAATCAGCATTGATAAAATACGATTTAGGAGTTCAATTACATCCATAACCTCTTTAATTTCTAGATGCTGCAACATCTAGCCCAAAATATTAGCCTTCATGCTCAAGTCAAGGTCGCTTGTCTCTTTATTGAAATTTCACACCATTAACAAAGCCAAGCGTCACAATTTCTTTAGAAAACAAGTTTACGGTTGTATGGGTTAAGATTCCTCTTCACCTAGCTCAACTGCACTATCACATTATGGGGTTGAATTATTATTAATTTCTTCATACTCCATTATGATTGAATTGGAGGAATACATCCTGCAAAATAGTTATTATTTGATTATAAGTGAAATCAAGTCCAAAAGAATCTTCTTATGTGGAAAAATGATATACAAAATCAGCACGTGAGAGAGAGGGAGAGAGATGAGGTAGCAACTTGCTATGAAGTATAGATGTGGAGAGAAAGAAATCAAGAACATAGCCAATAGTAGAGTGTAATTGCACCTATGTGTATGGAGAGAGAGAGAGAGAGAGCATAGATAACTATTATATACAATAGTACGAGCACCTCTATGATAGGCTGAGAGGGAGATATATATATATATATATATATATATATATATATATATATATATATATATATATATATATATATATATATATATATATATATATATATAGAGAGAGAGAGAGAGAGAGAGAGAGAGAGAGAGAGAGAGAGAGAGTTTAGCCAATAGTAGATAGTACCATCCCCAAGGACTTGTGTAAAAGCTATAGAGGGATATATATATATATATGTATGTATATGTATATATATATATATATATATATATATATATATAGAGAGAGAGAGAGAGAGAGAGAGTTTAGCCAGTAGTTAGATAGTACCATCCCCAAGGACTTGTGTGAAAGCTATAGAGGGAGACATATCTCTAGCACCTACACATGTAGACCTATCTGAGACCTTGAGACCTCTTTGTGTGTGTGTGTGTGTGTGTGTGTGTGTGAAAGAGAGAGATAAATAGAAAGAGAAGTCCAAAATAGAATCATGATTCTATTTTAGGCAATTCATGACATTATGAGGCGATACGAGGATAACTCCGCGATACTTTAATTTAAAAATTTAGCAGCCACTTTAAATTTTTACCTTTACTAGCATAAATTAAGTAACATTTATTACTTAAATCATGTAACTTAGTACTCCACCATTCTTTGGTCAAAAGGAGTATTATTTTGAACACCCTTTCATGATTCCACCCAGGCTGGAATGGCGCTAAGGCCATTCTATATCCCCTTTTCATGATAAAATGGCCCTAGGGCCATTGTTCCATGCAAAATTGTGCTTTAGAATGACAGTACAACCATAATTCTACCATGCACAATGTGCTTGAAACAATGGCCCTTGCGAAATTCTACCATGCCCCCTTTTGCTACATTAAAACATCAATCTGCCTACTAGAATGGCCCTATGGGCATTCTATACCTCCTTGTGCTAACTAATGGTGGTGGTAGAATGGTCCCTAGGGCCATTCTACCATACACAATGAACTTTAGAATGGCCCTAGGGCTACATCAAAATATCAATCTTCTTGGTAGAATGGCCCTAGAGCCATTCTCTACCCTTTGTGCCAACTAACTATTGGTGCATGATAGAATGTCCCAAGGCAATTCACTATTCCTTGCATGCATAATATATCAAGAATGTGCCTAGTATAATGGTTGAAGAGCCATTCTAGGATGCACAATGTGCTTTAGAATGGCCCCAGGGCCCAGGGACATTCTAGCATGCACAGAGTTCTTGGTAAAGTGGCCCTAGTGCCATTCTACCATGCACATTGTCCTTGGTAAAATGGCACTAGGGCCATTCTACCATGCATATTGTGCTTGGTAGAAGAGAGTTGGGGCCATTCATTCCTATTTGCTAGCTTAACACAGATAGGTGGAGCACGTGTGTAATGAATAGTTGGGACACAAAGCATATCGCTACACCTGCATAGATAAGATGTAGTGTGTGTGTTTAGTGCTGAAGTGTATAAGGCACAGTTAGGTTTTCTTCACATAGTTTTTTTAGAAAAGAAATAAGTGAGCCCAAGAAGCTCCCTTCCACCTTGTGTACAACTCTCTCTCTCTCTCTCTCTCTCTCTCTCTCTCTCTCTCTCTCTCTCTCTCTATGTGTGTGTGTGTGTGTGTGTGTGTGTGTGCATGATGCTTGTCAAATTTTGGCTTGGTATCAAACACATGTGTGTTAAGCTTGCAGATAAAGTCTAGCATCTTGATCACCATATATCTCAAGAGATTACACTTCCTCCAAGGAAATGAGATAAACTTTTAAATAAGAGAATAGTAGCTTCCCCATCATTGCTCAAAAGCTTGTGATAGATGAAAAACATTACATTCGACAAATTGTTAATGTAATGAAATAAAGTTACATCTCTTCCATGTCCTCTCTCTCTCTCTTTCTAGATTCTTAAAACAATAAGTCATCCTCTTCAACAAGCAACTAAAACAAAAAAAAAACTTATGAAAATACAAATTCACAAGAAAATAACATTCCAATGATAATATCAATATAAAAGCATTACTTGCATATTTTCATCCAATTCTAATTGTTTGTCAGTCCACAAGTTGATGGTATTATTAACTTTATTAGCTTTATTAGGTTTATCTTCCTTCTTTTCCCCTTGCCAAGTTGGTCAAATCCGAATTGTTGTTGGAATCTGGTGAAATGTTGCATCATCCATCTCTTCAATATCTTTAAACTTGGAAGCCTCATCAAAACATAGTGCCAGTGATGCCTCTGGATTGAAATTATCTTCTAGTTTAATGAATGGATCATCTTCATCAATGAACTGAAGTCTGAGAGTCTAGAGTACGTGACTGAGTGATTATTTCTAGTGCATAATCTTCTCTTAAGATAAAGATTTGTTGTATATCACTTAGAAGAATATACTTTGAATCTTTAATCCTGAGATATGGAAGAAAAGGAATAGCATGATTGCAACTCTGAATATCCAATGACCCAATGTCCTCAGCCGTCTTTAGTGTTTCTACCTTTAGACCAATTAGATAAAGAGTAACAACCTCCTTCTCTTCTTCTTCATGATTTAATTCCTGTTCTATAACATTAATCTCTTTTAGCATATGTGAGGGGACTTCAACACACTAGATTCGAGCTCCTCTTCATAAATCTCCTATTGGCACCAAATAAAAATTACAAAAACAAGGTTTTCTTCTAAAAGCCTGCACCTCCTTGGCTGAATGCCACAATTTTCTTTAACTATCTCCGAAAAAATATCATACTTCCAATTTACCATATTTTTTTTTCCCTTCTCTACCATGTATAGATATCTTTGATATGCTCATAGCCTCTATATCCAATTGTATCCTTCCTTCACATGTATGGTTCTTGAAAACATGAAGATATTCCCCTAGGAAATCATTGTGCTGACCAATTATCTTTGCATAATCTAGGGGCTTATTGAACATCTCATGAAAAGTATGGAACTCTTCGTCAGATTTACTTCTTTGCAAGAACTCAAATAATATCATATCACTTGACTTTTTTTTTGGACAAGGAAATACACTCTCTATTAGGTAATACAATTCACTAATTAAAGCAAAATAGTAAGGAAAAATAAGCTCCTCATCAAGGCTCATATCTGAGCCACTAGACTCTCCATCAACATGAGAATGCCTTGCAGAAATGTCAGGCATACCAAGGGGCTCAACCACTTTCTCTTTCCTTTACGTGATGTACTAATCACATTTGTAGGACTGGTATTATGACGCAGCCTGCCACTCCATGGTCTATCAACAGACCCACTAGATGAGGACTCTCCTGGTCCACTCAAAGACTGTGATTGCTGACCTGCATTCTGTGCAACCACACTTCCACTCACATCAGCCCCAATAGCTTCTTTTTTAGCAGCATACCAGCTGCTCATCTCATCAAAGACAACATCCCTGCTTACCCTCAACTCACGTGTAGCAGGATTATAACACCTGTATCCCTTTTGCTCAAGGGAAAATCCAATAAACACACATTTTTCAGCTTTCGGATCCAGCTTAGTTCTCAGCTCATCTGGCACATGCACATATGCAATGCATCCAAAGACTTTCAGATGAGACAAATCTGGTTTTCTGCCAGTAAACCTCTCCTCTGGAGTTACATCATGTATGGCTACAGTTGGAGTCCTGTTCATGATGTATACTGCTGTAGAAACAGCCTCCGCCCAGTAGTTATGCGGCATTTTTTTCTCTTCCATCAATGCTCGTGCAATCTCAACAATGTGCCTGTTTTTTCGCTCACCACCTCCATTTTGCTGCGGAGTGTATCTGCATGTAAACTGTCTCTCCGAATACCATTCTTCTTCAAAAATTCAGGAGAACTCATTGGAGAAGTACTCTCCCCCTCCATCTGAACTTAGGCACTTTACATATTTCCCTGTTTGCTTTTCAACCAAAACTCTGAAATTCTAAAAGTGAGTGAACACCTCACTCTTCTCCTTCATGAAATATACCCACACTTTCCTTGTGTGGTCATCAATAAACGTCACATAATACCTGCAGCCTCCCATAGATATGGTCTTCGTAGGACCCCATACATCTGAATGCACAATATCTAGTGCATTTCTGCTCACATATCTGTTACGTGGAAACACATGCTTTGTTTGCTTCCCAAATTGGCATGCTTCACATATTTTCTACATACCTTCCACTTTAAATTTTGGCAGCCCTGTCACAATTCCTTTTGTCTGCATAGACTTCAATCTCTGCACATTCACATGTCCAATCCTTTTATGCCAAATGTCTATGTCTGCAACAATTCCTGAACCATTTGTAAACATCGCAGCACTCATTTCAGGCATGTCTACATTCAACGTAAACATTCTGCCCACTCTGTTGCCTTTTGCAACCAACCTGCACTTGTCTTTAAAATCTTCAACATAACACCCATCAGGGTTAAGCCGAACCTGCAAACCCTGCTCAATCATCTGGCCAACTGAAACCAGATTCTTTGTTATGTTCGGAACGTGAAGTATATCTGCAAGGTACTTCACTTTGCCATCCTACATAGACAATGGCACATCTCCAACATGGGCAATTGGATGAGCAGCAGTGTCATCCCCTGTTTCCACAAAACCTGGTCTTTCCGGGTTTTTCATCTCCTTGAACCACTCCCCATGACTTGTCATGTGGTTCGAAGCACCTGAATCCACATACCATACATCATCTTTTTGTGCTGCTTCAACATTTTCAGACATGGCATTCACGACATACTGCATAACAAACAAACTTTCATTATTTCTGCTTGAGGATACATAGTTGTTTTGCTGCACTTTTCCATTTTGCATGTCAACCTGCTTCTTATAACATTCTGCCTGCACATGTCCTGGCTTACCACCATAATAGCATTCACGTGCATCATTATACTGCCTTTGCCAATTTCCACGGCTTCTTTGACTCCCCCTGCCTCTAAATTTGCCTCTTCCACCTGCGTGTTGTTGTTGTTGTTGTTGTTGTTGTGTTTTCTGGGACTGTTGTTGTTGCTGCTGTGCTGGCCATAATTCTGATTACCTATTCGGCCACCTCCTTGACCGCGTCCACGGCCTCCTCTACCTCATCCTCTTCCTGAACTTGTGTAGAAGGCCTGTTGCTCTGAACTGTTTTTGTTTTGTGAAGACTGTTGGTCTTCACCCAAGCTCTTCTCTTTTATAATCAGCACAGACACCAAATCTATAAAGTTGGAAATGTTTTTCCGAGTCTGAATAGACGTCTTGAACGCCTTGTATTGTGGCCCGAGACCGTGTAGACAGACCCCCACCTTATCATCATCATCTACTGACACACCAATAGATGCAAGGGATTCCACAATACCCTTTATCTTCAATGCCGCATAGTCATTCACAGACATGCTCTTTTTCTCCATAGTATGAAGTTCATTCTTCAACTGTATCTTACGTGCCTTGGTATTTGTTTCATAGAGCTTTACCAAGGTGTCCCACGCCTCCTTGGGGGACTTGGCATCCTGAATGTGCCCAATCATGGTGTCTTGTATACTAATGGAGAGCCAATACATAAATTTCCTTGCTCCTTGGTTCCAGTCTTTAAACTCTTTCACATCTGCAGTAGTCGGATTTATGTCCGGTATCTCTGGTGCCTCTTCATGCTCACCTTCTATGTAGTCCCAATAGTCCTTTCCCATCAGGAAATTCGTCAACCTGAACCTCCAAGCATGGAAGTTATTCTTATCAAGCTTCTCAGCCACAATTTGGGTTATCCCATCATTTGACATCTTGCCAAACACACAATTTTTACCAGAAACAGCACTCTGGTTTTTCTGCACAAACTACTGTATTTTCTGCAGCGGTACTGTAGTACTCTCAAATGTCACAACCAGTGACTTCAATGTGCATACATACACCCAATGGCAACTGTTGACCTCTTTGCAGCACCCACAGTGTCTGCACAGTCAATCTGTCTTCCTGCAGTTCTTAAAACAGAGTTCTGTAGAGAAACAATGACTTACCCGCAGTGCTCAAAATCGCCTGCTTTCTGTAAAATGGAGGTCCAGACGCGCTCGAAACGCGTTTTTGGCCCAGAAAAATTTGTCCGATAGGACGTTATAGTTGCCCTATAGCTTTACTCCCGCGAAGAAAGCTCCTCAATCAGAGATCGTTTGCCGGTGCCTCCCGTAGAGCTCCCGACAAGGGTGTAGTCACCAACACAAATAGAGAAGAGTAGTTGAAGCTCTTACCCTCGTACCGCTTCCTGTGGTTCTCTTGCTTGCAGCTCAGCCCTTAGCACGAACCAGGCTCTGATACCATGAAAAGATGCACGAGAGAAGAGAGATTGAGCTCTTGCAAGCACACACACACACTCACAAAACCCTAATAGAGAACACACAAGGTGAGAGGCTGAAAATCTTCTTCTTCTTCACTCAACACTCAACACACCATATGCAAGATAAGAGTACACATAATATGAAAGCAACTCAACCAATACATACACGGGTTCTCTATAGTGTGAACCCAACTAAATGAGCTGGCGCTATAACTATGCCAATCTCTAGAATGGCTGTCACACAGCCTGTCATCCCACTGGCCGCATATCACCCAAGATCTCACCAACCATGCCACTGGTGTAAGTGTGGGGCCTATCCCCCAGGCGGGTCATCAGTGTCCACCGCCTCACTAGACGAGCTCGATATCTCAACACCTTCTAGTTATAAAAGCACTTCTATTTTCGATTCTAAACCCTCATTCTGTTGTATCTCCACTTCCAAAATTCACTGCTGCACTACAATAACCAGATTTTCACCAGAGATAGTTCTCAACTAGAACTTCCTGAAACTATCAAAAATACCTTGCAGTGATAGAACGAACACCAAGACGTGCCCAAAATGCGATTTTGGCCAAAAAGTTAGAGTACAAAGTACTACTCACACCACACAGGCATCTCCAAGCCTGCAAAGATGGCTCCTCAATCAGAGATGTGTAGCTCCTAGAGCTACCGAGGGGTGTTTTACCTAAACCAAGAAGGGAAAGAGATTGTGATGCTCTTACCCATGTACCACTTCCTTTCTTGTGTGCTCTTGCCTCTTGCTTCCCCTCCTCATCTCTCACATGAATCGGAGCTCTGATACCATAAAGAGAATGTGGGGGAGAGAGAGAGCTTGAGTTCATTCCAAGCAAACACACACACACACACACAAAAGAGTGCAAGACATAAGGGAGATGGATGGATTAATTTTCTTCTATCTTATTCCCTTCTCTACAACAACATAACAAAAAGATAAGAGTACATACATAAAGGGAAATTACTCACCTACAACATACAAAGTGGTCGGTCTATAGCGTGAACGGGACTATATGAGTTGGCGCTATAACTATGCTATAACTCTAGTACTCCAAAGTGACTGTCACACAGCTTGGCAGCATATCGACCATAATATCACCAACCATACCAGTGGCATAAGTGCGAAAGCTGTCATCGAGGTGGGTCATCAATGTCTGCTATAGCACTATTTGAGCTTGATATCTTAACACCTATAAGCTATAGGCCTAGGGGATTCAAAAGCCATATCTTATGGTATCACATGAGTGTAAGGAAGGGAGGTTTTTGGAAGGGGGGGTTAAGCTTAGGGGGTGAGGGGGATTTATGGTGGGAGAGGGGGAGGGGGGACAAGGGAGCACAAGAGAATGAAAGTAGGGGTTCCGTTTCTTCTTGTAGTTTACAATATGTGATCTAGTGGTGTAGTTTGAAAACTTGATTAGTTTACTACTCTTTTAAGCTAGCCACACGTGGAGTAAGTTTTTGGAGAGGACATGTAGGTCTTTGTTTTTCTAGGACTGACATCCATGCTACTTACATGGGGTGTACATGTAGGTCTTTGTTTTTTAAGGACTTACATCCATGCTACTTAGATGGGCTACAACTTGTTACATATTGTATAACATCAATATTTTATATTTGATTTTTAAACCTTAAATAGGGGTACTTGAATTTCATAATTGGGACTCATATGCTTAGAAAGGGGTATAGTATATTTTTTAGAGAAAAATAAATAGGGGGTTTTTATGAGTTTCATGCACACATAGCTGACATCCCCTTTCTATGGAAAGTGAATTACCCGAGGCTGTAGGAAGTCCAAAAGTCTCTTTGCTTGTGTTTCCTCTATCACAAGAACACCTTCATCACATGATCCCATCTCTATGCAGTAAACTTTGGATCTAGTCAATAACACCTCTGAATAACCCTAGAAGGGTGCAAGCTTAGGGGCACACAATAGAAGCTAAGACTTCAGCAGTAGCTAAGGGGAATGATGGAAAGATGGCACGATTACTGCAATCCAATCGACCGATTTCCCCCTATTCGTGCCGTTTTTCTATCGATGATGGGGCACCCTACGAGAGACAAAAATACTCGTGGGTGAAGTTGAGGGGCACATGTGGGACAACCAAGTAGAAATTGTGTGGCTTAGAGGGAGACAGGGTAGGTTAGAAACACAGTGTGAAATGTGAAATCCAATTCAAATAGATTGATGCTATCGCTTTGTTTTTCTACGGTGGTGGGGTAGTTGGGGCAAGGGATCCCCTTTGTAAATTTTATATGGTGGGGCAAATGGGGTAAGGGGAAAAGGGCAGCTGAGGGGGCTAGGGGCACTTTAGTGGGGTAAGGGGCAGCTCAGGGTAACTCGGAGGGGTTTGGGGTAACTCGGAGGGGTTCGGGCAGCTCGAAGGTGACAATTTATTGTTTTGAAATTAACCACATATTTATAGCATCGTGACAATTTATTGTTTTGAAATTAACCACATATTTATAGCACCGTGAGGCCATGTCGTATAATGATATAGATGCCACATGGCCATGCCATGGATTCACACGTGCAACTTGCATGTTTGAAATAGCCCACATGTGGGAATCGACGTGTTGACATGTGGTCGCACATGTGTGTGTGGCACGTGTGTGGCTATTGCATGTGTGGATACACGTGTACATTTACACTTGCACTTGTGGATACACGTGTTGTTTTACCATTCTGTAATCTGTACTTCCATGTGGATTAATTGACGTGTTTATAAATAGGTGGGGATTATTATAAAAAGCTTTAACCTATATGTGGAAAGATGAGGCGCAATAACCGCTTTTTGTACTTTGTTTTACCTATACTTGTTCTTCACCTACACTAGCCCCTATACCTAAGGCATCATAATTGCACCTACATGTCATTCTTCCATCAAGGCAAAGATATGCTTTTGTTTTGACTTTGTTTGTTGTGTGCAATAAATCTCGATGTCTTATGATACAGCTTGGCAATCAAGTAGTGTGGGTTGCAAAAATTTTGTATAGAAGAGCAAACAACGTATTCTAGCCTAGCCATTATCACACCTATAGTGCACGATTGCATCTCTTGTATGAGATTACATTTGATGCTCATTACTTGGCCTTGTATATTATACAAGGTTATCCTATGCTCATATAGAATATTATTCCATGCTAATATATAAGGTCCACAACAACATGAGGAGGCACATCGAGCAAAACTAGACGGATCTCCTCTCATTGTAAATCCTTACTCTTACTTTCCTAGACGTAGACCTCATTGGACTACTATAGAGTTGGACATAGCTTGGTACATGCAAGAGGCAGCTCTAGACATAGGCTTGTTGGATTACTATGGAGCTCACCTACCTTCCTCTCTCTCTCTCTCTCTCTCTCTCTCTCTCTCTCTCTCTCTCTCACACACACACACACACACACACACACACACACACACACACACACACACCATCCTGAGCAATGTGACTCTCTTTTCCCTCAGCATGTGCACTGCTCCTCGCAACGCAACTAATGGAAAGATGACATAATGTACGACATCGTGTGTTATCGGGTCATTGTACTAGCACCGTCTTTCCTTTACATCACCTATTAAACCATTATTTTTAGTGGTGGGCATGGTTTAGGAGTAGTAGGACACAAGCATGATGTAGATGCTGGCCATTTTATCTTCAATCCCAAGTGCACTGCGTCGTACTTTAGCCAAAGAACCACCTTCACTACCATCCTCGAGAATGAAATAAAAGGCATAGAAAGACGGTGCAATATAAGACACTCTATGTTATCGATTCATCCTACTCACGGTGTCTTTCCATTGCATTGTGTATATTTAAACCATTGTTTCTTATTCCTCTTGCCAACCCACACCGGTCTCTAACTAGTTAGATTGGCAGTACATAGGAATGTTCTTTCCATTTTAAAAAAAATGAACATATATTATGTACATATCATGTTCTTCTTGTTTTACCTTGAATATCTGAATCTAAATTAGGCAGGTTCTTAGATGAAGTCGTATTTCATTTTGTGTTTGATTGACAGGCCATAGATGGCTAGAACAAAGAAAACAACAAGGAGGGTCGGACCAAGTCCAAGGTTGGCAAAGAAAGCAACAAGTGAAAACACATTATCAAAGAAAAATCTGAAAAAAAGAATCAACCAGCATATGAATGCCCTGAGAGAGATAAGGAAAGCCCAGAAACATGTCGAGGTACTCATATCCAAGCTCGCCTTCATGAGAGTTGTGAGACAGATTTGTGGTGATTGTTGGAAGCTTGGGATGAGATGGGCCGGTAATGCAATTTATGTGCCCTTCAAGAGGCTACAGAAGACTTCATTATAGACTTTTTATTGATAGTTACATTTGTTCTACCCATGCGCATAGGACCACTCTTATGGCCAAGGACATGCACACCTTCTTATAAGATATAAATTTGAGAAGTTATTGCATCCTATACTCTAGGGCATTCAATATCTTGAATGTCCCACACTCGTTAGAAAACCTAAGGATGCAGGTATTAAGATTGAGGATGTTATACATGATAGGGATACTAGGACTGTAGATCAAGCAAAGACTTACAAGGGCAAAGAGGAGATGTATTTTGAGGAAGAAAGGAGGATTGATGAAGAAAGAATGATGGGAGATGAGCTCATGGACCTTGAGGGGAAGAATCTTTAGAATTTAAAGAAGGTACCTAGACAACTTCTTGTTCAGGTGAAAGATTTTGCTGATTGTGCAAAGTATCTTGATAGAGCACCCATAGATACATATATACTATTAGAGAGAAATCGAGAAATAAATGACGTTGTTATCTTGATATCTCTCAAGTATGTAAGATATCTTTTTTGAAAATCTATCTACAAACTTTTTTTTGAAAATCTATCCTACGAATTTGTTCCTCCACTCCTCGACAATAGAACTCCATATCAATTTTTCATTTTACACCTATAAGTTATAATAATATAAATGATAACTTTTAAGTTTGTAATAAAGCTTTAGTTCAAAGTCTAAACAAGGACTATCATTGCTATATGCTCAATTGCAAACTGATGGAATCTCATTGTGGATGGAGAGTGGTCGCAAACACATGGAGATACATGCAATCAAAATTTCCAGTAGACCTATCCAAAAGAGTAGTTATAAGAATTTTTGATAGACACATCAAAAAGAGTTGTGAAAATTTTAAATATTTTCTTTAAACTTTCATATCCTACTAATATATACTAATATTTTCATCATAATTTTTTCCAGTTCACATCTTCATGTTATATACAGACACATACATTTGGTGGATAAGAGAAAATGCAATCAAATTAATGCTTTGACGATCTTGTGGATCTTCTCACAGATACAAATTCACCACCACTATCTTGTGGATCTTCTCATCACAGATACAAAT
This sequence comes from Cibotium barometz, assembly GCF_041138505.1. Lineage (NCBI taxonomy): Eukaryota > Viridiplantae > Streptophyta > Polypodiopsida > Cyatheales > Cibotiaceae > Cibotium > Cibotium barometz. The sequence goes on along the minus strand of NC_141048.1, from coordinate 28,034,862 downwards.
TCACCGATACAAATCTAGCCTATGATGGTAAGAAGCCATCCAAAAAGAAAGGACTTCCCATAGTGTCTCCTTTGAGATTCGGGTCATCTTCAAAGAAGAAATTGACAAACATGGAGAAAGGAAAAGACTTCTCAAAAATAAAAACAATCTAAAAAAAAAGAGGCCAAGTCAAAGAAAACATCCAAGAAATCACAGTCCAAGCCGACCAAGGAAGGCAAAGAGGCCAAAGATTCTATGGACACTGACCTGCCAAAGTAGATAGCTTTTTTGTTCTCATACATTGTAACCAACCAATCTTTATAGATACCATTGTAATAAATATATATATATAATTAATATCGAGTTTAGTTTCTCATTTAACATTGGTTGTCTTGTCTTAATAATGTTGAATAACTATTTTACAAAATGAATCAACAAGACAAGATAGATGGGTACAAAATTATATTGTATTAAGAAAACTTTAAAATTACAAGGGAAAAACATTTCATACAACTAAAAGTATTTTTGGATCTTCTTTCCATCGTAATACCATCTACCTTAAATTTTTAGTCTGATGGTACGACATTTAATATAGATTCCAAGGAAGTACGCACATCCTCCTCTCAATGTCCATTTTGTATTTATATAGGGGGATGGCTCTATTGTCATCATTACTCAAGTTGATTTTTAGGTCATACTGCACAAATTGTTTCTCTGAATCCGATGGCATCCAAGACCCTCTACTCTTTTTCCATCGTTTGTACTCTAAGCTAATGTACAAGGTTTGTCGAGAGATGTTGCATGCTATCACCATAGAATAAATGTAAGCATTACATTTTATAAGATCACCCCTATGGATGACGTCATTCACTTTCCATTCTGCTCCAACTGCATTATCCAAGTTAGACTTAGATATATACATAGATAGCCACATTTCTTTTGTCCTCTTCATGTTTGCTTCTCGAAAACATGCCACAAATACATGGAGAGGTATAAACCATGATAGAATAATCCTCTTATAAATGCTTCCTTCGTTCATAGACTTTTGAATATCCAAGAAAATCTTAGATTTAAATACTAATAGAGTACCTTTGTCTGGAAAGTCCCAATCTAATGAATTTAGGCTTGGTATAGCCAAACCCTTTAGTCTTCAATAATCTTTTGGTCCAGTAGGGACAATATACTTACCATTATATAAAAACATATATTTATGAAAAAAGTATATTGTTGATTGGAAAATAATACTTTGCCAAGATCAGCATGCATGGCTTGGAAAGTCCCAGGGTGAATGACTCTACAGGTTGCCACTCAATGCTTGTTGATGGATAAACATCTATCACATATACAACACATGTGAATAACACACATGTCTCTTGTTGTGTACACATGTTGCACCTCTACCTTCCACCCATCTTTTGCTATCTTTAATTCCAAGATACATCCATTCCAATGGTATTGTACTAAGCCTCTTTTTTTTCTTTTTATCCTATGAGGGCCTTTTCATGATGGTTGCATAGTCACCAATTGTTTAATTTGAAGTTTATAACTTTCCACAAACCCTGATCATCTTTAACATTATGAAGGATGCATGATGAAATGGCATTAGGTGTGTGCCTTGGGTTAGACTATTGTCTTAACATTGTTAGACGAATAGAGGAGAGGATGATGCAAAAAGACGAATATAAAGAGGTGCAATCATGGTAGATTAGGTAATTTCAAATGCATTTACTCATTTTGTAAATTTTTACTTTCTGAAGAAGTATTGACATTTGGCACACGGGGACATGCCTTTGAAGATGAAACCCACTAAAGTGACTTTGAAATAGCCACATTGCATCACATTATAGTGGTGATAACCCACTAAAATAGCCAAAACTAGTGAAGGTAGTAAAAAGTGGATATGACACCCAATGTTATATTTATGGTTGAATGTCACATTTATATTGGTCCAAAGCTTAATCCAAATCTGGTACAAGTGATTAAAATACGACCCTTTTTTAACATTTTTATCCCTAATGTATCATAAATCATCCCCAATTAATATGGCCGCCATGCCGGCGCGGCGGCGACAGAACTAAAAAAATGATTACCTTTCCCTTTTCTTGCATTTTGCTCCTATTGTGCTTCAAAAATCAGCATCTCAATGCTACCATCAGCCCAACACTTTGCCACTTCCACTCCTTAGCTAGGCACTCATACACTCTCACATGTTAATGCTTCAATCGATTATCATCATGTTAAAGATTCATCAATCATGCTAATGCTTCAATCAATTCTCAATCATGTTTATCATGCTTCTATTAGCACAAATATATGGTCAGAGGGACAACAAGTGTGGCAATGCCACCTCATGACCACACATCTACTACACAATATGCATGCCACACTATGGAAGCATATCAAAGCCACCATCAGTCAGGCGCAAACCCTGAAAGAACAACTAGCTGCAACTGAGGCCACACACAATGAAATAATTGTTAAGAAGCTCATGCCACCTTCCAAGATAAAGAAGAGAGGTTTACCAGACATATAAGTGAGCTCTAAGAAGTAAAGGCTACCACTCAAAAGAAAGGACAAACATGAAAATCGAGCGTGAACTTCTCAACAAAGCACATGTTGTAGAGAAGATAAGGGAGCTGAATGAGAATATTAGTGAAAAGACCAAGGCAATGGAATAGATGCTGGAGAGTCACCACCACAAGTTCTCAACCATGTCAAAACGAGTAGCTCATTAGAAGCCAAGCACCGGCATAGGATCACCTCAAGAAACTAGAGGAGACTCAAGCCCAAGTAACATGAAAGATCCCTGTCCCCACCGCGCAACAAATTCAGGGGTGCTAGCAGCGAAAGTAGCACTTCTTGTGTGGGGCACGGTCCCTCACTCGAGGCCTCGCCCACGTATATCCGGACAAGAGACTAATCCCTCGGTTCTTCCAAAACCGAGCCCGAAAAAACTTCCCTCGCCTGGAAAGCACAGGTGATTCCTCCAGGATATTTTTATGCTAATGTAGTCAAGAGCCTTAACTAACTGAACTGATCTGACTGAACTTGTAAGTCCCATAGTCAGATCAAGGAAAAGACTTGCACTTGGATCATAGAGATCAACGCTTTTTTCCTCATTGAGGGACACAACTGCCGTTGATTCTTTTCCATAGAACAATTTTTATCAAGGATTTACTTCATCTTTCGTACCATAGCAGAATTGAGTCTCATTTTAGGGATCCATTAGTCCAACCTAACCCCATCCAGTCTCGTGGGTTAGCCAACTGCCCAACCACTGTAGCGATGGGATCCATTTAGGAATTTGGTTAGGTTTTGTCCCAGGTACCAGGGAAAAGAATTCCAAGGTCCCCTAGCCAGATATTCATGCAGACTTAGTCACACCACTTACACACCCAATATGAAATTGCCTTTTTCATAGATTCAGCTATCTTTAAAACAATCTTTTAATGAAACTATAGTATCACTAATCATAATCCTCCAAAATATCCGATTGAATCTTGATTTCCAATTTTTCTTTCGTCAGTGTACCTGTGGCATCATTGGCAACCAGAACGCTCACCACCTCTCCACTCAGGGGCCGTTTCAATAGTTCCTAGCTCATAGTACCCTATAATATTTCACTTATAAAAATCAAAATGGAATCTCCGTTGAAGATCAGCAAGATCAACCAACAGATCCATATAAAAGAGACATGGACTCATTCGTTGAGGACCAGCAAGGTCAATCAACCCGATCCATGCCCGAATTTAGCAAACAACTCTTACTCCTTGTTCCAATATCTTCCATGACGCACGTGTGGGTATCTTCAGCGACCCAGAGCCCGAGCACCGTATGGTCAACACCCTCTAGGATCCTTCGTCGCGCAGGTCACCTAGCACTTCACTCATAGGCCGCTTCCTTGTTGGTCCCTCATCCATCATACTAGAAGCTCACCATTTAAATCGAATCGAGACTGGTCAAGACCTCAGCCGACCTTGCTAAGCAAGACGTCCTCCACTGACTCTCTGTCAGCTGTTGCAACTTTATCCGTGCTAGGTCTCCACCACGACCTCATTCACAAGATGGTCAAAATGCTTCCCCATCATTCTTGACATAAAACAATCATTTAAAAACACGTCATAAATGCAGTTTCTATAACAAACTCTCGTCTTTCCACATTGTTCCACATCAATCCACATTATTTAATCCACATCCATTTCATATGTATTCCCATTCTCATCCAATCACATCATTTTCATCTCATCACATCTTTCCTCATTTATCCTCATCAGATCTCATCCACTCGCATCTACCCATATCCACATCTCATCACATCACATTCATTCACATCTCATCCATTCACATCACATCACATTCATTCACATCTATCCCATTTCACATCACATTCATTCACATCACATATCATCCATTCACATTTATCCCAATTCACGTCACATCCATTTCACATCACATCTCATTCATTCACATCCCAATTCACATCACATCACATCACATCTGATCCAGTCACATCCCAATTCACATCACATCACATCTGATCCATTCACATCCCATATCATTCATTCACATCCCGATTCACATGACATCACATCTCATTCATTCACATCACCATCCTATCACATACATTCTATCCACATAACATCACATCACACCTATCCACATCATATCTCATTCATACACATCTCATCTCATCACACCTATCCACATAACATCACATCGCACCTATCCACATCACACCTATCCACATCATATCTATCCACATCATATCTCATTCATACACATCTCATCTCATTCATCCACATCCATCCAATCGTTCACATGTACGACTACCCACATCTATCCATACATTCATATCTATCACTTCACATCCACATATATTCATGTCACATCACATCTCTTTACATCACATCACATTCTTTCACATACACATCCACATCCATTCTTTCACATACACGTCCACATCCGTACTTTCACATACATCCACATCCATTCTTTCACATACACATCCACATCCATTCTTTCACATACATCTATATCCATTCTTTCACATACACATCCACATCCACATCCACATACACATCCACATCCATTCTTTCACATGCATCCACATCCATTCTTTCACATACACATCCACATCCATTCTTTCACATACGCATCCACATCCATTCTTCACATACACATCCACATCCATTCTTCACATACACATTTACATCCATTCTCATCACATACATCCACATCCGTTCTTTCACATACATCCACATCCGTTCTTTCACATACACATCCACATCCATTCTTTCACATACACATCCACATCCATTATTTCACATACGCATCCACATCCATTCTTTTACATACACATCCAATGTGGGATCCCACTGTCTCCTCTACGCACCGAATTCCCGGATGGTAATAGCGGAAGTAGATTCCTCTTGCGCGACGCAGGGTTTCTCACTCGGAGCCTCGCCCTCGAATGTCCGAGCAACATGAGACTAAGCTGGTGGTCACTCCAATTTTCCATGCCCGAAAAACGGGGACGATTCCACCATTTTTTATTTTCTTAACTAACGAGGTCAAGATACTGAACTAACCTTCATCTGATTAAATCAGATAGAAGGGAAACTATTACAGACTTAACTTGAAGGAATCAATGCTTTTTTCCTAATTGAATCAGGCACAGCCGTTGATCTATTCATTAGATAAGTCTTCAGGCTTTTATTTAACTACTCGAGTTCTAAGCGTATTCCTATTAATCAATTTTATTATTAAAACTCTACTGATTCCAGCCTAACCCCATCCGGCCCATGGGTTAGCCATCGCCCAACCACTGGAATTAGTAGAACCAGACAAGTACTCACCCACCCATAATTGAATGCCTTTCTTAGCTTTTGCTTTGGAATACAGATACACACACACTCCTCTTTAAACTTTAACTTCTAAAACAATCCATTGACAACAAACAATTTTTGGTTACAGATGTCATAACTCAAAATTTCCATTCAATCCTTGTTTCTCACAAAACAGTATCACTCTGACTCTCTGTTGAGACCAGTAGGTCAGCAACGAGATCCAGTAACAGATTACAATAATTTTCTCATCACCATATATATATATATCTTCTACGACATACGCATGGGTGTCCTAGCACCGCGAGCCCATGCATCGCCTGGTCAGAATCCTCCGAGATCCTCCTAGGTGTCTTGGCACTTCACTCAAGGACCACTTCGTCGGCCCTCGCCCATTGTACCGGAAGCACACCTTTTTTCACCATACCCAGGCTAGTCAAGACTTGGGCAGGTTTTTGCCGCGTGAGCCATCCTTTGAACACTCCTCGCCAGCTGCTGTTGCAAACCGAACTTCCCTTAGAAAAACACATATACCAAATGCTCCCTCCAGCATTCTGGCGTAAGACAGTCCTTTAAGAAAACACGGTTTCTATGCAAGTTTTTAGTTTTGATTTTCTTTTGAATACAATGGGTATACCTTAAATCCGTATCCCAATACTTCTAGATCACAGGTCTGAAATTCCAACATAATTTCTTGAATTCTGTAACCTTGATCCTCATATCAGAATTAAGGGTCTTAACTTGATTTCAGATTCGGTGGGTGATTTGAGTGAAATTTTCCTGAACTGGTCACATCGTCTTTTCTTGAAACTGAGGAAGGAGATTAAGTCTTGGTCATAGTCTGATTTAAGGTTTGAGTCTGGAAAGGTTCTCCCTAAACTCACTTTCTCGAAGGGTAATGTTTCAATTACTACTTTATTGAATTTCATTCTTTCATTGAGTATTTCGCTTAACTGAATTTAAAACTAATTATGAATTTCTATGAGGAATAAATTAATCATTTATCTAAAATTTCGACTTTGATAGTTTTTCTCAATTTTCTCATTACCATCCTAGAGAATATGAAACGGTAGAATTTTCTCTCACAGAGTATTTACTTATTCATTTACCAATATTCATGGGATTTAAACATAGGATTAAAGAAAACTCTTATTTTGATATAAATATTTTGTATGCATCTATTTATGCATAAAATCCAACTTCTATGGAAATAACACTTTTATATAAAAGAAAATCCTTTTATGCATCTATTTATGTTAAAAAATCAATTTTGATGAAAGTAACACTTTTATAATAAAAAAATTCTTTTATGCATCATTTTATGCATAAAAATCAATATTGGTGAAAGTAACACTTGTATAATAAAAAAATTTCTTTTATGCATCATTTTATGTATAAAAATCAATATTGATGAAAGTAACACTCTTATAATAAAAATTCTTTTATGCATCATTTTTTGCATAAAAATCAATATTGGTGAAAGTAACACTTTTATAATAATAAAAATTCTTTTATGCATCATTTTATGCATAAAAATCAATATTGATGAAAGTAACACTTTTATAATTAAAAAAATTCTTTTATGCATAAAAATCAATATTGGTGAAAGTAACACTTTTATAATTAAAAAAATTCTTTTATGCATCATTTTATGCACAAAAATCAATATTGATGAAAGTAACACTTTTATAATTAAAAAAATTCTTCAATATGTATCTTTTTATGCATAGAATTTAATTCTAATTAAAATCATACTTTTATAATAAAAAAAATATCCAATATGCATCTTTCTATGCATAGAATTTAAATCTAATGAAAATCACTCTTTTATAATAAAAACATAACCAATATGCATCTTTCTATGCATAGAATTTGAATTTTAATGGAAATAACACTTTTGCAATAAAACTACTATGCATTTTTCTATGCCTAGAATGAAAATAACACTTTTAGAATACACAAATGGTGGGGATTACTCTTTTTGAATAATAAAAGATAAAACTTATTTCTCAAAATTTAAGAAAATTTTGCCATAACCTCCTTTGTATGGTTGACCATTTTTTTATTTTTTTTCTATCCTCAAGTTACTTAAAAATTAAATGGTTCAAAGCATTCTAAACTAATCAAATTCCACTTTAAAAGAGAAACAATATGAAAAGTTTAATTCTAACAATTTGATTACTTATCTACGATAAAGAAAGGCTAAATTTAAGAATGAAGAGAGGGGGAAAGCCTTTCCAACAAGGCATAACATCATTTTTTCATTTTAAAGAAAATAAAAATTAGAAAACCATTAAAAGGAATAAAGAAAAAGTAAGATTTCTAGCTTACTTGAATTTTTGTGAGCTTTCCTTTGGCTTGATGGTTTGAGGGATCTACTTTTGTTTGCAACAAGAGTGGCCACCAATTCTTTTTAAGAGGGAAAGGTTAAAAACTAATGAATTATCAATAAATTCACTGTTTTTGGCTCTGCGCGGTGGTGGAGTAGAGTAACAGTGCATAAAACACTATTAAGCTTCTACAAAGGGGGAGGCTTCTATTTATAGGAAAAAGTGAGCTTCTAAGCAAGCAAACTGATTCTAGAATTTTCCACATCAGTTTGGTCAATTTTTGACCATTTTTGGGTTAGTTTAGCTTATTTTTTGGAACTAGACTTGAATTAGGAGAGAGGAGAGATGAAATATCTCAATATTTGAGAATTTAAAACTCCACCACATGTGAAATAGGCGCCTCCATGAGGGGGAATCCCCACTCTTGAGGTGTCAAAAATTCATTTTTTTTAGTATTTCCTTTGGTCCTTAGTCCACTCTTCATCTTATGTGAGTATTTACTCATTTTTGGGGGGATTTTCTTTATTTCTTTAATTTATATCCTCCATACATTTGGATGAATCTGATTGGCCCCTCAGAACCTTAATTTAAAATTTTCAAAAAATCTGGACCCTTAGGATAAAGCCTTTTGAACAGATTATAATTTATTTCTAATGCACTTTCTAAACTTTTTTCATCCAAAAATATCTAACATCTGAATAATCTCTCTCTAGAATATTTTCTCTCTCTAAGCCAAAATAGGTAGAAACAAGATCTTTTATTATTTTGAAGAGGGAATTGATTACAAGGGAAGATACTGGACATCTTGAGGGGCTGGGGAGGAATCTTACATCCATATCCATTCTTTCACATATATCCACATCCATTCTTCACATACACATTCACATCCACATTTGCATCCATTTTCATCACATACACATCGACATCCATTCTTCACATACACTTTCACATCCATTTTCATCACATACACATCCACATCCATTCTTCACATACACATTCACATCCATTCTCTCTCATACATCCACATCCATTCTTTCACATACATCCGCATCCATTCTTCACATACACATTCACATCCATTCTTCACATACACATTTACATCCCTTTTCATCACATACACATCCACATCCATTCTTCACATACACATTCACATCCATTTTCATCACATCCACATCCATTCTTTCACATACATCCACATCCATTCTTTCACATACACATCCACATCCATTCTTTCACATACATCCACATCCATTCTTCACATACACATTCACATCCATTCTTCACATACACATTTACATCCATTTTCATCACATACACATCCACATCCCATATCATTCATTTACATTCCATTCACCTGACATCACATCTCCATCCATTCATTCACATCCCATTTCACATCACATTACATCTCATCCATTCATTCACATCACATCTCATCCCTCCATTATGGCGTAAGATAGTTCTTTAAGAAAACAGGGTTTCTAAGCAAGTTTTTAGTTTGATTTCCTTTTGAATACAAGGAGTATTTCTTGAATCAGTATCCCCAAACTTCTTGATCGAAATTTTGAATTTCATACCAGAATTCCTCGAATTCTATAACCTTGATCCAGAGATCAATTTGAAGGGTCTCAAACTTAGTTTCAGATTTGGCGGGAGTTTTGAGTGTATTTTTCTAAAGTGGTCACACCTTCTTTCCTCGAAATTGACGAAAGATTTTGGTCTTGGTCATAGTCTGATTCAAGGTTCGAGTTGGATAAGATTTTTCATGAACTATCTTTCTCGAAAAGGTTTGATAATTCAGTTACTATTTTACTCAATTTCTTTTTTTGAATATTCACTTAATTTATTTCTAAATTATTTACGAATTTCAATGAGGAATAAATTAATCATTTATCTGAATATTTCGATCTCAATAGACTTCTTGAATTTTCTTTTTACAATCCGTGTGAATATAAAACGATAGAAATTTATTTAATTATTCATTTATCAAATACTCATAGAATTTAAACATAGAATTTAAGAGAATTTTAATTTTGATATAAAAATTCTTTATGCATCTATTTATGCATAAAAATCAACTTCAATGGGAATAACACTTTTATATAAAATAAAAATCCTTTTATGCATAGAATCAAATTTAATAGGAATAACACTTAGAAATGGGAATACTTAGAGGATGTGGTGCTTACTAATTAATTTGACTTTTTCTTTTTCCAACTATATCTCATAGTGCTCAATCTTTGGAGTTGGTGTCATGTGTTGCAAAAATTATCCATCCTGGATGATAGTGTCACCAAACTTGACTTATTCATGCCAGATGACATGCCATTCACACCGGCCAACTACAAGGTTGTTGATGCTAGAAGCTATCAATGGGTAATTAGCCATGGATAGGTTGAAGTGTACGATACTCATACCTAAACGTTTTTAAATCTACCTTATATAACCCCTTGGGTTGAATTCTACAATACTCATCAATACCTAAACCTTTCTGAATCTAGCTTATATGACCCCTTGGGTATCATTAAACTATATAGAAAAATACATAAACACCTGGAGGATATGCTAAAAATTATCCTTTATGATTTCAATTGTGAACATATAGAATATGCAAATGTGCACCCAGAAGAAATCATAGACCTCCACAAGTTTATGAAGACTATGAAACCTCCCTAACCTTCACCCAATTCAAGAGAAGGGCAAGAGGAAACCCCAGGTCCTCCAAATCTGTAACTTACCCCGTATTTAATTCCCTCTATACTACTAAGCTACTTAATCCTTATCCTGGTGTCTCTCTTACTAACAAAACTGAGGCAAAGTGTATCTTTTCACATCACTCCTTACCCCCTTGTTGAATTTCCCACCAACCCTCTCGACCCCAAGGAGTTGCCACCGACAATAACATATCTCCACATAGGCAGCTCAATGAGGTGTGTACTCTCCACCCCCAGGATGATATTACACCATTTATTGACCAAAATGTATTGGAATCTTTGTCAACTACAAAGTAAAAAGTCTTAATCCGAGTAGGGAACCCACTCTTGAAGCTAAAAATGATGTTCCAAGTCCTCATGCAGATCACCCCTTTTGAGCCAACAAGCCCCAATTCCATACATGGAATAATTGACGCCGATGGGTAGAGAAGGAACCTTGTGGGAGAATGTGGCATAGCACACCAAGCTAGTGAATCCACACCTTGCCAATTTGCTAGAAATTCGAGTGGTTACATTTATGATAAGTTATTGTTTCAGTATAGGTGGTGAATAAAAAGTCCAGTACATACATGGGGTGGGTATTATGTAATTGAAATAGTTGGCGACAACCCTCCTCGACTGTAAGATTTTGGCATACAACCTGTCTAGCACAAGGAGTACCTCACCATACCAGAATACAGTTGGGAATACAAAATCTCTACACCAAAGAAAAGAGTCGACCCACTGTATATGCCTATCAAGTGGATACTCATGCCCTATCAATTACAAGAAGCAAAATAGAGGGACTCCTACAACTTTCCAAAGTTCTCACCATTAGAGTTTATAGAATCAGATGCTCATATGGATTTGATCATGGAAAACAATTCTGGGTCCAGGCATAGTGGCCACAGTTTGATTTCTAAAATTGATCGTGGTTCTAATTGACCAACTAAAAGAAAGATATGATGGACATGATGCAAAAAACATCTTTGCTTTGACATGAAAAGAGGCCTGGAGAAACGAGGGATGATGATCTACTACCATCACCTCAGGTGTCTACAAGGATACATGCATGTCACATTCAAAGATATGATACACACTGATTTCTAGACTTCCTACTCAGCATTCAAAAGAACCCTAAAAAAGCTTCAATCATGTCATAACTTCTACAGACATGAGTTTGGCGACTAGGTCTTTCGACCTAGGTAAGAGGTTCTAAGGATAGAACCTACATCAGGTAGGGGGGATGTAAATCCCATTTTGGATTAACAAATATGCTCCTCCCATTAAGGGCATTAATAAGTGTTAGGTACCATACACTATAAAATTTGTACATTATGAGCTACTAGCCAGCCGAGGCTTTAGTTAGTAAGTTTTGGGTGTCCAAGTCAAGATAAGGGCTAGTTGTAATAAGGAGGTTTCTCATATTGGAAAGACACAATCCCCCTTTGTGCTATAAGATCTCCTATCTTGTATTATGCATGAGAGAGCGAGAGAGAGAGAGAGAGAGAGAGAGTACTCTGGTGCATGTGCTTCTATGCTTGGGTGCAGGAGAGTGAGAGGATGATTGCCTTTCATTGTGGTGTGAGAAACTCCGCAGTGGCAAAGTGGAGGTGGAGATTGGAGGATTTGAGCTTTTACAAGCGAGCTTAGAGAGCCTCAAGGGACGTGAGCTTAGAACATTGGTAAGTACCCTACGATGGTTGTTGTCTATTACTTGTTCCATTGGTGAATGTGCGGAGTTCTCTTGGGAAATACAGTAGGACATAACAAGGGGTGGTATCTAAACATCGTGAGTGTCCTTCCAAGTATCATCATTATGATTGCATCATCGTCCTTTGGGTATGCTTCATCCATCCTTGATCTTGTGTTGTATATCTTCGTTCCTTATCCAGTGTTCTGTGAAAATGGGAAAGACAAGAGTGACAAGGATAAGTCATTCCGGGTAACATGCTTTCTGATTCTGTCAAGCTCCACTCTTGTGGCCACCATTCATGTGGATGTAATCACAAAAGATAGTTTGTCCATTGCACTTTTTCTTGCTTTCAGACTTGTGGGTAGTTAACTCGGGGGGTCACTCGTATAAATATGTAAGTATCACGTGGGTTCAACAGAAGGACATTTTAAATATTTAAAAATTACAGAAATATATTTACAAAGGGGATTTATTTATTGTATTTTTTTAAAAAAATACAGATTTGAATAGGAAAGAATACATTATATTCACTAAAAAATTCAGAGATAAGGGACTTTTTAAATAGGCCTTGAACGCACGTGATATAGAGGATTTACATATAGTGACCCCCCTGAAGTAGTTAACATGATTTTACTAAAATTTCCTTTGGAGCCTTATCTTTGTATTAGTTGGAGGAAATGTTGAGTAATAATGTAGTAAAGCTTTTAAATTCCCAATGTGATGGATACAATGGTGAGTCCTTTGAATTAAGTATGTAGTGTGTGCTTCTCAGATTCCTAAAGTCCACATCCATGCTAAGATGTTTTGTAGTTTTTTTTGAGGGTTTTCTTCTTGTATTCCTTCATGGCAAGGTGAGTACATGCATCTCCTCATCATTTGGGAATACATCTAACTTCATAAGAAGTAAATCCCATGGCTAGAAATTCAGCACTATCAGATGTAGGTCAAGAGTGGCCACCAAGTCTTGTGGATTTTCCAAGAATATATCATCATGCAATACTCCCATAATTAAGGAAGGATGAGCGTATCAAGTCAACACCTAAGTTAGACGTGCAAGTTGGTGGAATCTTACTGTACTCCGAAGGTCAACCTTTTGTTAGATGAGTGACAATTATAGATCTGAGATCATCATCATCCATGAGGTGGGGGATTAGGGGCTAGAGATGAACTCGAGAAAAGAGGAGTGGCATGGTCCCTGATTGTAGGAATGGCTAAATTTCCAATATCCTTGTTTTGTGTCTGTTCTTTTGTTTTTACAGGCCTCTATCTACGTTTTCACATAGTGAAAAATCTATATTGGGTATCTAAAATCCGATAGTAACAAGGTACTCCTGGATCTTGCTTAACCATTCTCTAGGTTCCTACTACAAGCCATACAGGGCTTTGCATAACCTGTGCACTAAATTTTAGTGTGCATCACCCTCATAACTTGGTGGCTACATCATGTATACTTCTTCTTGCAAATCACCATGCAATAAGGCATTCTTTACATTCATTTGATGTAAAGACCAACCCTTTGATAAATTGCATTGAATGTCTCTCATAGTCAATGCCATAGGTCTGTGCAAAGCCCTTGGCAACCAATCTCTCCTTATAGCTTCTCGTTGAACCACTTGCATTATGCTTAAACTTATGCACCCACTTACATACAATCGCCTTCTTTGTCTTAGAGGAAAAGGTACTAACTCCCATGTTGCATTTGCATCCAATGATGCCATCTCCTTAATTATGGCATCTTCCCAATTTTTATTTCCAAGTGCCTACTCAAAACAAATGGGCTCCAACTCATGTATTTCTTTAACCATGTAAGCATATTGATAGGTTTAACGTGTCTCAACAAGGTACCTAATCCTCCTAGACCTATGTACACTTGGATAACTGCCATGTGTCCTCAAAATAGCCCTGGTTCTCCTTACACCAGGAGTAACCACCACAAATGAAATGCCAAGATCCTCATCACCATCCACATAAGAGTGACATGCTCTCACAAATTATGCATAAAAGGTTTATCTACCTTTTTCTTCCCTTTGCATGAAACAATGTTGATTGAAGCCTAGGCCTATGCAAATTTCCCACAATTAGTACATCTACCTTATCCCTATTTTAGCAAGTAGGATGAAGGAAGTGGAACTTGGATAACTACATGACCAATCAAAGGCCTTATGGTGGAGAAATATAGCAAGAATATCTAGGCTCACAAACCTATTGCTTGTGTTGCTGACTTGTTGAAAATTAGACATGATTACATATGCTTATAAGATATGGAAGCAAGAGAATCCATAGAGTCATGGGGTGGCTATAAAGATACACAGGCTAACGATGATGGCCAAGTGCCAGTAGAATGATTTGGTATCCATCTAGCCTAGAGAGTGCCATTTCTTAAAGAGAATGTGGGGGAGAGAGAGAGAGAGCTTGAGTTCCCTTGTGCAAACAAACACTCACACACACACACACAAGATGGTGCAAGACACAAGAGAGAGGTGGATGGCTGATTTTTCTTCTATCTTTTTATCTTCTCTACAACCATATAACTAAAAGATAAGAGTACATACATAAAGGGAAAGTACTCTCCTACAAGAACATACAAAGTAGTCAGTCTATAGTGTGAACCCGACTATATGAGCCAATGTTAGAACTATGCCATGTTGAGATATCAAGCTCGTCTAGTGAGGCGGTGATTACCCGCCTGGGGGATAGGCCCCACACTTACACCACTGGCATGGTTGGTGAGATCTTGGGTGATATGCGGCCAGTGGGATGACAGGCTGTGTGACAGCCATTCTAGAGACTGGCATAGTTATAGCGCTAGCTCATTTAGTCGGGTTCACACTATAGAGAACCCGTGTATGTATTGGTTGAGTACCTTTCATATTATGTGTACTCTTATTCTTGTATATGCTGTGTTGAGTGTTGTGTGAAGAAGAAGAAGATTTCAGCCTCTCACCTTGTGTGTTCTCTATTAGGGTTTTGTGAGTGTGTGTGTGTGCTTACAAGAGCTCAAGCTCTCTTCCCTCCTGCATCTTTTCATGGTATCAGAGCCTGGTTCATGCTAAGGGCTGAGCTGCAAGCAAGAGAACCACAGGAAGCGGTACGAGGGTAAGAGCTGCAACTACTCTTCCCTATTTGTGTTGGTGACTACACCCTTGTCGGGAGCTCTACGGGAGGCACCGGCAACGATCTCTGATTGAGGAGCTTTCTTCGCGGGAGTAAAGCTACGGGGCAACTATACTGTCCTATCGGACATCAATTTTCTAGGCCAAAAATGCGTTTCGGGCGCGTCTGGACCTCCGTTTTTCAGAAAGCAGGCGATTTCAAGCACTGCGGGTAAGTCATCGATTCTCTGCAGAACTCTGTTTTAAGAATTGTAGGAAGACAGATTGACTGTGCAGACACTGTGGGTGCTGCAAAGAGGTCAACAGTTGCCATTGGGTGTATGTATGCATATTGAAGTCACTAGTTGTGACATTTGAGAGTACTACAGTACCGCTGTGCAGAAAATACAACAGTTTGTGCAGAAAAACCAGAGTGTAGTTTCTGGTAAAATTGTGTGTTTGGCAAGATGTCAAATGATGGGATAACTCAGATTGTGGCTGAGAAGCTTGATAAGAATAACTTCCATGCTTGGAGGTTCAGGTTGACGAATTTCCTGATGGGAAAAGGCTATTGGGACTACATAGAAGGTGAGCATGAAGAGGCACCGGAGATATCCGACTGCTGCAGATGTGAAAGAGTTTAAAGACTGGAACCAAGGAGCCAGGAAGGTTATGTATTGGCTATCCATTAGTATACAGGATACCATGATTGGGCACATTCAGGATGCCAAGTCCCCCAAGGAGGCGTGGGACACCTTGGTAAAGCTTTATGAAACAAATACCAAGGCACGCAAGATACAGTTGAAGAATGAACTTCATACTGTGGAGAAAAAGAGCATGTCTGTGAATGACTATGTGGTGCTGAAGATAAAGGGTATTGTGGAATCCCTTGCATCTTTTGGTGTATTAGTAGATGATGATGACAAGGTGGAAGTCTGTCTACGTGGTCTTGGGCCATAATACAAGGCATTCAAGACGTCTATTCAGACTCGGGAAAACATTCCCAACTTTACAGATTCGGTGTCTATGCTGATTATCGAAGAGAAGAGCTTAGGTGAAGACCAACAGTCTTCACAAAGCAAAAACAGTTCAGAGCAACAGGCCTTCTACACGAGTTCAAGAAGAGGACGAGGTAGAGGAGGCCGTGGACACGGTCAAGGAGGTGGCCGAATAGGTAATCAGAATTATGGCCAGCAGCAGCAGCAACAACAACAACAGTCCCAGAATCAACAACAACAACAACAACAACACGCAGGTGGAAGAGGCAAATTCAGAGGCAAGGGGAGTCAAAGAGGCCGTGGAAATTGGCAAAGGCAATATAATGATGCACGTGAATGCTATTATTGTGGTAAGCCTGGACATATGCAGGCAGAATGTTATAAGAAGCAGGCTGACATGCAAAATGGGAAAGTACAGCAAAACAACTATGCATCCTCAAGCAGAAATAATGAGGATAATGAAAGGTTGTTTGTTATGCAGCATGTCGTGAATGCCATGTCTGAAAATGTTGATGCAGCACAAAAAGATAATGTATGGTATGTGGATTCAGGTGCTTCGAACCACATGACAAGTCATGGGGAGTGGTTCAAGGAGATGAAAAACCCGGAAAGACCAGGTTTTGTGGAAACAGGGGATGACACTGCTCATCCAATTACCCATGTTGGAGATGTGCCATTGTCTATGCAGGATGGCAAAGTGAAGTACCTTGCAGATGTACTTCATGTATCGAACATAACAAAAAATCTGGTTTCAATTGGCCAGATGATTGAGCAGGGTTTGCAGGTTCGGTTTAACCCTGATGGTTGTTATGTTGAAGATTTTAAAGACAACTGCAGGTTGGTTGCAAAAGGCAACAGAGTGGGCAGAATGTTTACATTGAATGTAGACATGCCTGAAATGAGTGCTGCGATGTTTGCAAACGGTTCAGGAATTGTTGCAGACACAGACATTTGGCATAAAAGAATTGGACATGTGAATGTGCAGAGATTGAAGTCTATGCAGACTAAAGGAATTGTGACAGGGCTGCCAAAATTTAAAGTGGAAGGTATGCAAAAAATATGTGAAGCATGCCAATTTGGGAAGCAAACAAAGCATGTGTTTCCACGTAACAGATATGTGAGTAGAAATGCACTAGATGTTGTGCATTCAGATGTATGGGGTCCTACGAAGACCATATCTATGGGAGGCTGCAGGTATTATGTGACTTTCATTGATGACCATACAAGGAAAGTGTGGGTATATTTCATGAAGGAGAAGAGTGAGGTGTTCACTCACTTTCAGAATTTCAGAGTTTTGGTTGAGAAGCAAACAGGAAAATATGTAAAGTGCCTAAGGTCAGATGGAGGGGGAGAGTACTTCTCTAATGAGTTCTCTGAATTTTTGAAGAAGAATGGTATTCAAAGACAGTTTACATGCAGATACACCCCGCAGCAAAATGGAGTTGCTGAGCAAAAAAACAGGCACATTGCTGAGATTGCGCGAGCATTGATAGAAGAGAAAAATATGCCGCATAGCTATTGGGCGGCTGAGGCTATTTCTATAGCAGTATACATCATGAACAGGACTCCAACTGCAGCCATACATGATGTAACTCCAGAGGAGAGGTTTACTGGCAGAAAACCAGATTTGTCTCATCTGAAAGTCTTTGGATGCATTGCATATGTGCATGTGCCAGATGAGCTGAGAACTAAGCTGGATCCAAAAGCTGAAAAATGTGTGTTTATTGGATATTCCCTTGAGCAAAAGGGATACAGGTGTTATAACCCTGCTACACGTGAGTTGAGGGTAAGCAGGGATGTTGTTTTTGATGAGATGAGCAGCTGGTATGCTGCTGAAAAAGAAGCTGTTGGGGCTGATGTGAGTGGAAGTGTGGTTGCACAGAATGCAGGTCAGCAATCACAGTCTTTGAGTGGACCAGGAGAGTCCTCATCTAGTGGGTCTGTTGATAGACCATGGAGTGGCAGGCTACGTCATAATACCAATCCTGCAAATGTGATTAGTATATCTTGTAAAGGAAAAGAGAAAGTGGTTGAGCCCCTTGGTATGCCTGACATTTCTGCAGGGCATTCTCATGTTGATGGAGAGTCTAGTGGCTCAGATATGAGCCTTGATGAGGAGCTTGGGATCCCAGTTATGAGAACACCTGGTGTAAAGAAGGCTATGGAAGCCATGAATGAAAAGCTACGAAGATCAGGGAGAGTGAAGAACCCTGTGCAGAGATTTACATATGATAGTTATGTGGCACATCACTATGCATATATGGCAAACGTTGTGCAGGTTGTAGAGCCCACATGCATTGATGAGGCTGTTGGAAATGTGTGTTGGGAGAAAGCTATGGATGAGGAGATGGATGCACTATATGGAAATGAAACTTGGGATTTAGTGAAATTGCCTGAAGGCAAGAAAGCCATTGGATGCAAGTGGGTGTACAAAGTTAAACATAACAGTGATGGAAGCATAAACCCTGGTAGCCAAAGGATATGCGCAGACATATGGGATTGATTATGAGGAAACTTTCAGCCCAGTTGCCAAGATGGCAACGGTGAGAGTTGTGATAGCCGTGGCTGCGTCAAAGCAATGGTCTTTACATCAGATGGATGTAAAGAATGCATTCTTGCATGGGGATTTGCAAGAAGAGGTGTATATGTTGCAGCCACCCGGTTATGAGGATGTGGGTCACCCGGAGCATGTTTTTGCAGGTTGAAGAAAGCCTTGTATGGCTTAAAACAAGCACCAAGAGCATGGTCTGACAAGATTTCTAAATATCTTGTCACTATTGGCTTTCATGTAGCCAATGCAGATTTCTCGCTGTATGTGAGACATGGTGATAGAGGAGTTGTGCTTGTTGTCATCTATGTAGATGACTTGATCATTACGGGGGACCATGATGCAGAGATCTTTAATGTAAAGATCTTGCTTAGACAGAAGTTCGAGATGAAGGATCTGGGGGAGCTCAGATATTTCTTGGGCATTGAGGTGATTAGGTCACCACATGGTATTGGATTACTGCAGAGACAATATGGCTTGGACATGTTGTCCAAGTATGGTATGACAGGCTGTAAGCCTATTTCTATGCCATTGGATCAAAATGGCAAGTTGAGTGCAAATTCAGGAGAGATCTTGGAGGATCCTACTATGTATAGGCGCATAGTAGGAAGTTTGATCTACATGACGATCACCAGACCAGATTTGAGCTATGCTGTTGGGTTGGTGAGTCAGTTTATGCAGGTTCCACGGAAACCACATTTGGATGTAGTGAGACGCATACTGAGGTATGTGAAGTCTACTTTGCATTGTGGACTATTCTATGAGACTGGGACAGAGATATGTGTACATGGGTACACAGATGCTGATTGGGCTGGTAGTATCTCAGATAGAAGATATACCAGTGGATTCATGTTTTCTTTGGGGAGTGCTGCTGTGACTTGGAGCAGCAAGAAGCAGCCTACGGTTGCTCTATCGAGTACAGAGGCCGAGTACAGAGGAGCTGCTATGGCAGCATGTGAGGTAGCTTGGTTGAGGAAGCTACTTGCAGATTTGGGTCTATCAGTGGATAGACAAGTTGTCATTTTCTGTGACAACATTAGCAGTATACAATTGGCCAAGAACCCAGTCTTTCATGCTCGTACGAAGCATATAGAGGTCCACTACCACTTCGTCAGAGAGAAGGTCTTGGCAGGAGACCTCCACCTTGTTTATGTCAGCACAGAGGATCAGGTAGCTGACATCTTCACCAAAGCATTGGGTACAGAGAAGCTCCGCAGATTCAGGGCTTCGCTTGGTGTACATGAGATGGACTTGAGCTCGAGGGGGAGTGTTGAGATATCGAGCTCGTCTAGTGAGGCGGTGGACACTGATGACCCGCCTGGGGGATAGGCCCCACACTTACACCACTGGCATGGTTGGTGAGATCTTGGGTGATATGCAGCCAGTGGGATGACAGGCTGTGTGACAGCCATTCTAGAGACTGGCATAGTTATAGCGCCAGCTCATTTAGTCGGGTTCACACTATAGAGAACCCGTGCATGTATTGGTTGAGTACCTTTCATATTATGTGTACTCTTATTCTTGTATATGGTGTGTTGAGTGTTGTGTGAAGAAGAAGAAGATTTCAGCCTCTCACCTTGTGTGTTCTCTATTAGGGTTTTGTGAGTGTGTGTGTGTGCTTACAAGAGCTCAAGCTCTCTTCCCCCCTGCATCTTTTCATGCCATAACTCTAGTACTCCAAAGTGGCTGTCACACAATCTGTCATCCACTGGCGGCATATCAATCTTAATCGCAGCCATTGTGCTAGTGACGTAAGTGCGGAAGCTATCACCTAGGCGGGTCATCAATGTCTATCGTAGCACTAGTTGAGCTCGATATCTCAACACTCCCCCTTGAGGTCAACTCCACACACTACACTCCAAGTAAGCTCCTAAACCTGTGGAGCTTCTCTGTGCCCAATGCCTTCGTGAACATAACAGCCACCTGATCCTCTGTGCTAACATATACCAAATCTACATCGCCCAGTAGAACCTTATCCCTCACAAAGTGATAGTGCATCTTAATGTGCTTTGTTCTAGCATGGTATATTGGGTTACTGGCCAACTATATGCTACTCATGTTGTCACAATAAATGAAAACTACCCTATCCATGGGATTACCCATATCACCAAGTAGCTTTTGAAACCAAGCTACCTCACAAGATGCCATAACAGCACCCCTATACTCTGCCTACATACTTAACAAGGAAACTATTGTTTGCTTCTTACTGCTCCAACTCATAGTAGCACTCCCAAATGAGAACATAAAACCACTAGTAGATCTCCTTTCTGCAACACTACCAGCCCAATTAGCATCTATGTACCCATGTAGCTGTAACTCTATACCATCCTCCTCATAGAAAAGTCCATAATCAATCGAGAACTTTATGTACCGAAGAATCCGTCTAGCCAAATCCAAGTGTGGCTTCCTAGGGGTTTACATAAATTGACTCACAAGTCCAACATCATATCTCAAGTCTGGCCTAGTAATGGTCATGTAGATTAAGCTACCCCCACTATGCGCCTGTTGTATGTAGTGGGGTCCTCTAAAAGCTCACCTATAGTGGGGTCCTCTAAAATCTCACCTATAGTGCGCCTGTTGTATGTAGTGGGGTCCTCTAAAAGCTCACCTATAGCTGCGAAAAGCTTTGTGTTTTTCTCCAATGGCACTAAAATAGGCTTAAACACTGTCATACCATACTTGGGCAACATGTCCAAGTAATATTGCATTTACAATAACAAAATTCCATGAGGTGATCTCACCACCTCTATGCCCAAAATTATCGGAGCTCACCCAAATCCTTCATCTCAAAATTTTTCTTCATAAGCCTCCTGACATCCTATATATCAACATCACTATCACTAGTGATAATCAAGTCATCCCACATAAATGTCTAATAGCATGATATCTCTATCTATCTTTTTTACATAAAGTGAAAAATCTGCATTGGATATGTGAAATCCAATGGTAACAAGATACTCCCAATCTTCTTTGACCATGGTATGGGTGTCTGCTTCAAGCCATACAAGACTTTGCATAACCTACACACAAAATCTGGGTGTGCATCACTCTCATAACCTAGTGGCTACATCATGTAAACTTCTTTTTGTAGATCACCATGCAAGAAGGCATTCTTTATATCCATCTAATGTAAAGATGAATCCTTTGCTGTAGCCATAGCAATGACAGCTCTCATGGTTGCCATTCTTGCGACCGAGCTAAATGTCTCTTCATAGTCAATGCCATAAGTCTACGCATAGCCTTTGACCACCAATCTTATCTTATACCTTCTCATCACTGAACCATCAACACTATGCTTGACTTTATATACCCACTTACATCCAATTGCCTTCTTTTCCTTAGGCAACGGCACTAACTCCCACATGTTGCATTTGTATCCAATGCTACCATCTCCTCATTCATGGCGTCTTCCCATTTCTTATTTCTAAGTTCCTATTCAAAACAAGTGGGCTCCAATTCTTGTATTTCTTTAACCATGTAAACATAACTATGGGTTATATATCCATCATATCTCAACCTGTCAACAGTGTAAGATTCCTCCCTCCAACTTTTGAGGTGTGCAGGTGTAAGAACCTCCCCTTTTGATCTTATAATTACTCTTCTCTCTGAAATAAAAGAAAGATCTTGATTTACCCTGTTTTGGCCTGGAGAGAGAAAATGTCTAGAGAGAGGTAATTCAAAATTGAGATATTTTTGGATATAAAAATCCTTCTAGTGTCTAAAATGGTTTCCCTTGAAACAAAAATTCAAAAAGAACTTTCCAATGTGCAATTGGAATTAATTGAAAATAGGTAAAAAGGACCTTAGCCTAAGGGTCCAGATTTTCAGAAATTTTTAGATTATGGTATAATTAAGGTTCCTATGGACAAATAAGATTAATCCAAATGTAGGGAGGAGATAAATTGAAGAATAAAAGAAAAACCCCCCAAAATGAGTAAATTCTCACATAAGATGAAGAGTTGACTGAGTACAAGATTTATTAGTTAAAAATTAAGAGATATTTAGAGGAAATGGTGCATTTCTCAGTGTGGGGATCTCCGCTCATGAAGGAGGCACCTATTTCACATGTGTGGAGGAGTTTTAAACTAAAAAATAATGAGATATTTTCATCTCTCCTCTCTTCTGTTTCAACAAGATCCAAAAAGTAAGCTAAACTGACCAAAAAATGGTCAAAAATTGACCAAACTGATCTGGAAAATTTTAGAATCAGTTTGCTTGGTTAGAGGATCACTTTTTCCTATAAATAGAAGCCTCCCCCTTTGTAAAGTTGAATATTGTTTATGCATTGTTACTCTGCTCTTGTCCTGATCAATTTACATTGAATTTTTTAATAATTCAATTTACATTGAATTTTTTAATAATTCAATTGTTTTTGGCCTAATCCTCTCCAAATTGAATTGGTGGTGGCCACTCTTTCTTCAAACAAGAGTAGAACCCTCAATCCCTTAAGCCAAAGGAGAGCTTACAAGCTCTATGTAAGTTAATTTTCTTACTTGTTTAATTTTAAATCTATGGTTTTCTTGATTTTTATGTTTTTCAGTAAATTCAATTAAATTCAAATGCTATGCCTTGATGAAAAGGCCACCCCCTTCTCTTCTTTACATTCCAGCCTTTCTTAATCCTAGAAAGATTAACTAAAGGATTAATTAAACTCTTCTTATTGTTTACTCTCTTGAATTTAGAAAATTGTGTAGATTAGAGTTCTATGAATCTAATTTGGGTTAATTTAAGTCAATTAAATAATGATAAAAATGAGAAATGGTCAACCATACAAAGGAGGTTATGGCAAAATTTTAAAAAATTTGTGAAAAAGAAAGATTGTTTTTATGTTATTCCAAAAGAGTAATTCCCGCCATTTTTGCATCTAAAAGAAATATTCTAATTACTCCATGTACATATTCACCGATGAATATGCATGGATATATTCACTGATATTAATTATTAAAATTGATTTTATGCATATAAAGATGCATAAAGGAATTATTTATATTTTAAAAGTGTTATTCTCATTAAAATTGATTTTTATGCATAGAAAGATGCATAAAGGAATTATTTGTATTTCAAAAGTGTTATTCTCATTAAAATTGATTTTTATGCATAGAAAGATGCATAAAGGAATTATTTTTATTTCAAAAGTGTTATTCTCATTAAAATTGATTTTATGCATAGAAAGATGCATAAAGGATTTATTTTTATTTCAAAAGTGTTATTCCCATTAAAATTGATTTTTATGTATAAATAGATGCATAAAGAATTTTTATATCAAAATTAGAATTCTATTTAATTCTACATTTAAATTCTTTTTATTAAATTCTATGATGTGAATGAGAGGTGATGAGATGTGAGGTGAATAGATGTGATGAGATGTGATGTGAATCAGATAGATGTGAATGAATGAATGGATGGATGTGATGTGAATAGAGGTGATGAGATGTGAGGTGAATAGATGTGATGAGATGTGATGTGAATTAGATAGATGTGAATGAATGGATGGATGGATGTGATGTGAATAGAGGTGATGAGATGTGAGGTGAATAGAGGTGATGAGATGTGAGGTGAATAGATGTGATGAGATGTGATGTGAATCAGATAGATGTGAATGAATGGATGGATGGATGTGATGTGAATAGAGGTGATGAGATGTGAGGTGAATAGATGTGATGAGATGTGATGTGAATCAGATAGATGTGAATGAATGGATGGATATTTTGGAGGATTTTGATCAGTGACACTATGGTTTCATTAAATGGTTATTTTAGAGACAGCTGATTATGTGAAAAAGGCAATTTCTATTGGGTGTGTAAGTGGTGTGACTAGTTTTAAGTTTGCATGAATATTTGACTAGGGGTCCTGGGATCTTTTTTTCGTGGTACCCGGGACAAAACCTAACCAAATTCTTAAATGGATCCCATCACTACAGTGGTTGGGCGGTTGGCTAACCCATGGGACTGGATGGGGTAGGCTGGATTGATGGGTCCCTAAAATGAGACTCAATTCTGTTATGGTACGAGAGATGAAGTAAATCTTGGATAAAAATTATTCTATGGAAAAGAATCAACAGTTGTGCCTCTCAATGAGGAAAAAAGTGTTGGTCTCTATGATCCAAGTGCAATCTTTTCCTTGATCTGACTATGGGACTTATGGGTTCGATCAGATCAGTTCAGTTAGTTAAGGCTTTTGACTACGTTAGAGTAAAATTATCCTGGAGGAATCGCCCGTGCTTTCCAAGCAAGGGAAGTTTTTCCGGGTTGGGTTTTGGAAGAACCGAGGGATTAGTCTCTTGTCCGGATATCCATGGACGAGGCCCCGAGTGAGGGACCCTGCCCATTCAAGAAGTGCTACTTCCGCTGCTGCTGCTAGCACCCCTGAATTTATTGCGCCGTGGGAATAGGGATCTTTCAAACAGGGTAGCTAACCCTCATAGACCTACGTACAACTGGATCACTATGAGGTGTCCTCAAAACAACCCTAGTCCTCCTTGCACTAGGAGTAACCACAGATGGAATGCTAAGCTCCTCATCAAGGATCTACTCAGAGAGCCGCTAGTAACCATCCACATATGAGCGACCTACTGACAGATCAGGCACAAAGGGTTGATCTACCTTTTCCTTCCCTTTGCATGATACATGTGTCCCTAACATCTATCCTGAACCTGCCTAATCATGGGCTAACATTGGATCCATAACTAGAGGACTCTCCAGGTCCACTAAGCACTCGTGATTTCTCTTCTACATGTGGTGCAGCATCAACACTTCTTACATCTGCATCTTCTGTTGCCTTCATTGTTGGTGCATACTAGCTACTCATCTCATCCAAAAAAATATCTCTCCTTACTCGCATCTCATGAGTGGTAGGGTTATAACATCTATAATCTTTCTGCTCCATATCATAACTAATAAATATGCATTTCTTTGCCTTTGGATCCAACTTTGTTCCCACTTCATCCAGGAACATGCACATATGCAATACACCCAAACACTTTTAAGTGAGACACATCCAGTCTTATGCCTATAAACTTTTGTTCACATGTCATACTATGAACAGTTGCAGTGGGTGTCCTGTTCATAATGTACACATGCTACTATTTTTGCTCAAAAATAATGTGGCATATTCTTTTCAGCCCATCAAGGCGCGTTCCACTTCTACAATGTGCCTATTTTTCTCTCTGCAACACCATTATATTGCAGAGTGTACCTACATGTAAACTGTCTTTTGATTCCTTGTTTCCTTAAGAAATCGCTAAACTCATTGGAGAAATCTTCTCCCCCACCATTTGATCTCAGGCATTTTATTTGCATGCTTTTTTCCTTCTCAACCAAGGCTTTAAATCTCTAAAAGGGAAAAAAACCTCACTGTTCTCCTTCATGAAGTAACCCACACTTTCCTAGTATGGTCATCAATGAATGTAACATGATACCTACAACTTGCAATTATTGTAGTCTTGTTTGGTCCCTATACATCTTAATGTATGGCATCTAATAGCCTTGCACACTCACATCATTTTCATGTGGGAAAGCATGTTTGGCGTGCTTATCAAGCTGGCATGCTTCACATACTTTGTGCATATACCATCAACCTTAAACTTTGGCAAACTTGCAACAATATTTTGGGCCTGCATAGTCTTCAATCACTGTACCTTCACATGACCAATGCGCTTGTGTCATATGTCAATATCTGCAATGACACTTGTTTCATGTGCAAACATGGCTGCCTTTTCTCCAGGCATGCCATTTCTGTTACCCTTTGCACCAAGTGACACTAATTTTTGAAGTCTTTCACAAAATATCCTTGACGATTAAACCTCACTTGTAGACCCTCCTCAATAGAAATCTTTCACAAAATATCCTTGAGGATTAAACCTCACTTGTAGACCCTCCTCAACCATCTGTCCAATAGAAACTACGTTCTTTGTAATATTTGGAACATAAATTATATATGCCAAGTACTTCATTTTTATATAGACAATGGCACTTTAGACACATGCGCAATGGGATGCACAGTATCATCACCTGTTTCTACATAACCTGGATTTTCCATTTTCTACATGTCTCTAAACCACTTAGCATGACTAGTCATGTGGTTAGAGGCACCAAAATCCACATAGCATGTATCTTGAGATCTTGACACAGCTCCTGTTATGGAATTGAGCATGTGCTGCATCATAAACAACTGCTCACTTCTGTCTCATCACCTCCCTATACTAGATGATGCATAGTTTCCTTACTGTAACTTTCCACTTTTAATGTCATTTTCTTTTTATAGCAGTCCTTTGCCATGTGCCCTGGTTTTCCACAAGAATAGCACTCTGTGCTATTTGCATTCTGATTTCTTTGTTTCCTCCCCCGGCCTCTAGACTAGACTCTTCCACCTGTGTATGATTGCTGTTTTGAATCATTAGACTGTTGTCCAGAATTCTGATTTCCTTGTCGGCCACCACCTTGGCCTCGACCATGACCTCTAATTGTGCCTCTACCTAAATTGGAGTAGAAGGCCTATTCTAGTGTGTTCTTACTTTGTGAAGAAGAGTCCTCACCTAAAGACTTTTCTTCTATTATTTAGCATAGATACCAAGTCCCAAAAGTTGGGAATATTCTCTCTGACTGCAATGGAGGTCTTGAATGGCTTGTACTCTTTTCAAACAAACACAGTCATCATCTTCCACCGATACATTGATAGACCTAAGGGATTCAAAAATTCCCTTGATCTTTAAAGCATACTCATTGATAGACATGCTTTTCTTTTCCACAATATGTAGCTCTTGTTTTAGATGCCATTTTCTTACCTTTGTGTTCATTTGGAACATCTACACTAGGTTCTGTCATGCAACTATTGGAGTGGTGGCATCTTGTATGTGTCCTATGATCACATCTATGACAGTAATTTAAATCCAATACATGACTTTCCTTGCACCCTGGTTCTAATCCTTGAATACCTTTATGTCTGTTGGAGTGGCATTCTCTTCAGACAACTCAAGAGGCTCCTTATTGTCTCCTTTGAGATAATCCCAAAATCCTTTACCCATAAGGAAATTTGTCATTCTAAAATTTCAGGCATGGAAGTTGTTATTGTCCAGCTTATCACTGACAATCTGATTGATTTCGTCACTAGACATGTTTCCTACAACAATAAAAAAACTGCAATAGACAATTTCTGTATGCAACCTATAACATAATAGTATCTTTTGTGACTAATGTAGCGGTACTGTAGCACAACGTGTAGGTAACTAGATCTAACCAAAGTACATGTACATACACCTTATCCCAACAATACATGAAAGATCCATGTTCCCACCGCGCAACGAATTCAGGGGTGCTATCAGCGGAAGTAGCACTTCTTGCACGGGGTAGGATCCCTCACTTGCCTCGCCCCCACCACGGATACCCAGACAAGAGACTAATTCCTTGGTCCAGACAAGAGACTAATCCCTTGGTTATTCCAAAACCGAACTTGGAAAAACTTCCCTCGCCCGACAAGCACGGGCGATTCCTCCTCCAGGATAATTTTACTCTAACGTAGTCAAAAGCCTTAACTAGTTGAACTGATTTGACCGAACCCGTAAGTCCCATAGTCAGATTAAGGAAAAGTTTACACTTGGATCATAGAGACCAACGCTTTTTTCCTCATTGTTGAGAAGCATAGCTGTTGATTCTTTTCCATAGAACAATTTTTATGTGGGATTTACTTCATCTATCGTACCATAATAGAATTGAGTCTCATTTTAGGGACCCATCAATCTAGCCTAGCCCCATCTAGTCCCGTGGGGGTTAGCCAACCACCCAACCACTCTAGTGATGGGATCCATTTAAGAATTTGGTTAGGTTTTGTCTCAGGTACCAGGGAAAAGAGTTCCCAGGCCCCCTAGCCCGATATTCATGAAAACTTAAAACTAGTCACATCACTTACACACCCAGTATGAAATTGCCTTTTTCACAGAATCAGCTGTCTTTAAAACAATCATTTAGTGAAACCATAGTGTCACTGATCATAATCCTCCAAAATATCCGGTTGAATCCTAATTTCTAAATTTTCCTTCATCGGTGTACCTATGGCATCATTGGCAACCAGAACGCTCACCACCTGTAAGTATCATAGTCAGATCAAGGAAAAGACTTGCACTTGGATCATAGAGACCAACGCTTTTTTCCTCATTGAGAGGCAAAGCTGTTAATTCTTTTCGATAGAATAATTTTTAGATTTACTTTATCTATCGTACCATAATAGAATTGAGTCTCGTTTTAGGGATCCATCAGTCCAGCCTAACCCCATCGAGCCCCATGGGTTAGCCAACCGCCCAACCACTGTAGTGATGGGATCCAATTAGGAAGTTTGTTAGGTTTTATCCTAGGTACTAGGGAAAAAAGTTCCCAAGCCCCCTAGCCGGATATTCATGCAAACTTAAAACTAGTCACACCACTTACACACCCAATATGAAATCGCCTTTTTCACAGATTCAACTGTCTTTAAAACAATCATTTAATGAAATCATAGTGTCACTGATCATAATCCTAAAAATCTCCGATTGAATCCTAATTTTCAATGATTCCTTGTACCTATGGCATCATTGGCAACCAGAATGCTCACCACCTATCCACTTAGGGGCCTTTTCGATGGTTCCTAGCTCATAGTACTCGACAATATATTAAAATATCAAACTAGAATCTCCGTTTTGAAGATCAGCAAGATCAACCAACAGATCCATATAAAAGAGCCATGGACTCATTTGTTGAGGACCAGCAAGGTCAATCAACCAGATCCATGCCCGAATTCAGAAAACAACTCATACTCCTTGTTCCAATATCTTACACGATGCAGGTGTGGGTATCTTCGGTGACCACAGCCCGATAACCGTATGGATAGCATGCTTTTAGGATCGTTCCCAGGTGACCTAGCGCACCGAAGCTCACCATTTAAATCGAACCGAGGCTGGTCAAGACCTCGGCCGACTTTGCTACGCGAGACGTCCTCTCCGTCGTTGTTGCAACTTTATCAGTTAGGTCTCCACGACCTCATTCACAAGACAGTCAAAATGCTTCCCCAGCATTCTTGACATAAAGCGCAGGTCATAAATACAGTTTCTATAATAACGAGCTCTCGTCTTCTTTCCACATTATTCCACATCAATCCACATTATTTAATTCCACATCCATTTCATATGTATTCCTATTCTCATCCAATCACATCCATCACATTAATTCGTTTATATCCACCACATACATTCTCATAACCATGCCATCGCATACATTATATCCATATTATATCACATCACTTCTATCCACATCATATCTCATTCATACACATCTCAGCTCATTCATCCACATCCATCCAATCGTTCACATGTACGACTTCTCACATCTATCCATACATTCATATCTATCACTTCACATCCACATATATTCATGTCACATCACATCTCTTTACATCACATCTATATCCATTCTTTCACATACACATCTACATCCATTCTTTCACATACACATCTATATCCATTCTTTCACATACATCCACATCTCATCACATCTATAGTGTTCACATCTATCTAATTCATATCACATCTATTCACCTCAAATCTCATCACCTCTATTCACCTCACATCCATCCATCTATTTATTCACATCTACCTGATTCACATCACATCTCATCACATCTATTCACCTCACATCTCACCACCTCTATTCACATCACATCCATCCATCCATTCATTCACATCTATCTGATTCATATCACATCTATTCACAGAATTTAAACATAGAATTTAAGAGAATTCTAATTTTGATATAAAGACTCTTTACGCATCTATTTATGCATGAAAATCAACTTCAGTGGGAATAACACTTTTATAAAAATCCTTTTATGAATTATTTATGCACAAAAATCAAATTCAATGAGAATAACACTCTTGAAATAAAAATAAATCCTCTTATGCATCTTTCTATGCATAAAATCAATTTGAATGAGAATAACACTCTTGAAATAAAAATAAATCCTTTTTGCATCTTTCTATGCATCAAATCCATTTTAATGAGAATAACACTCTTGAAATAAAAATAAATCCTTTATGCATCTTTCTATGCATAACATCAAATTTAATGAGAATAACACTCTTGAAATAAAAATAAATCCTTTATGCATCTTTATATGCATAAATTTTTTTTAATGAAAATAACACTTTTATAATTAAAAACAATTTCCATTATGCATCTTTCTATGCATAGAAAATAATTTTAATAATTAATATCAGATATCCATGCATATTCATAGGTGAATATGTACATGGAGTAAATTAGAATATTTCTTTTAGAATGCACAAACGGTGGGAATTACTCTTTTGGAATAACATAAAAATAAACTTTCTTTTTCACAAACTTCTAGAAAATTTTGCCATAACCTCCTTTGTATGGCTGACCATTTCTCATTTTTATCATTCTATTATCAACTTAAATTAACCCCAATTAGATGTAAAGGACTCTAATCTACACAATTTTTAATTTCCAAGAGAGTAAACAATAAGAAAAGTTTAATTAATCTTTTTGTTTATCATTCTAGGATAAAGAAGGGCTGAATTGTAAAGAAGAGAACAGGGTGGCCTTTTCATCAAGGCATAGCATTAGAATTTACTTCAATCAACTATAAAACAAGAAAATAAAGAAAACCTTAGATTTGAAATTAAAAAGTAAGAAAAATTTAGCTTACATGCAGTTGTAAGCTTTCCTTTGGCTTGAGGGATTGAGGGTTCTACTCTTGTTTTAAGCAAGAGTGGCCACCAATAACTTTGGAGAGGATTAAGCAAAAAACAATTGAATTATCAAGAAAATTCAATGTAAATGGCTCTGGGTAGGAGTAGAGTAACAGTGCATAAACACCATTAAGATTTTACAAAAGGGGGAGGCTTCTATTTATAGGAAAAAATCATCCTCTAACCAAGCGAGCTGATTCTAGAATTTCCCAGATCAGTTTGGTTAATTTTTGACCATTTTTGTGTTAGTTTAGATTACTTTTTGGATCTAGTTGAAATAGGAGAGAGGAGAGATGAAAATATCCCATTATTTTTTAGTTTAAAGCTCCTCCACACATGTGAAATAGGTGCCTCCTTCATGAGGGGAGATCCCCACAGTGAGGTGTCAAAAATGTATCATTTCCTCTAAATATCTCTTAATTTTTAACTAATAAACCTTGTACTCAGTCAACTCTTCATCTTATGTGAGCATTCACTCATTTTTGGGGGGGTTTTCTTTTATTCTCCAATTTATCTCCTCCCTATATTTGGATTAATCTTATTGGTCCATAGGAACCTTAATTGGAGCATAATTCAAATTTTTTTAAAAATCTGGACCCTTAGGCTAAGGTCCTTTTTACCTATTTTCAATTAATTCCAATTGCACATTGAAAGGTTCTTTTTGAATTTGTGTTTTAGGAGAAACCATTTTAGACACCAGGAGGATTTTTATATTCAAAAATATCTCAATTTTGAATTATCTCCCTCTAGACATTTTCTCTCTCCATGCCAAAACATGGTAAAATAGGCTCTTTCTTTTATTTCAGAGAGGCAAATAATTATAAGATTAGAAGGGGAGGTTCTTTTACCTGCACACCGCAAAAGCTGGAGGGAGGAATCTTACAATACATGTGTAAACACTCTCTGCACTCTCAAAATGCACTGCTGCACTACAATAACCAAATTTCAAGTAGAGACAGTTCTTAACTAGAACATCCCAAAACTATCGAAAATACCTTGCAGTGGTAGAACAAAGATTGAGACGCACCCAAACAAGATTCTGGCCATAAAAGTTTAGTACAAAGTATTGTATACCACATAGACACCTCCAAGCTTGCGAATGCAGCTCCTTAATCGGAGATGTGTAGCTCTCCAAGAGCTAATGAGGGGTGTTATACCTAAACCAAGAAGGAAAATAGATGATGATACTCTTAACCGTGTACCTCTTCCTTGCTTGCTTGTTCTTGCCTCCTTATCTCTCATACAAACCGTAGCTCTGATACCATAAAGAGAATATGGGGAAGAGAGATATTGAGTTCCCTTTTAAGCAAACACATACACACATAAGAGAGTGCAAGACACAAGAGAGAGATGTATGGCTGAATTTTCTTCTATCTTCTTCTCTTCTCTACAACCATATAAAAAAGATAAGAGTACATACATAAAGGGAAAGTACTCTCCTACAATAACATACAAAGTAGTCAGTCTATAGTGTGAACCCGACTGTATGAGCTGGCGCTATAACTATGCCATAACTCTAGTACTCCAAAGTGGCTATCACATAGCCTGTCATCCACTGGCAATATATTAATCATAATCGCACCAACCATGCTAGTGACATAAGTGCGGAAGCTATCACCCAAGAGGGTCATCAATGTTTGCGTGTAGCTCTAGTTGAGCTCAATATCTCAACATTTCTTACCATTAAGAAATGTGCTGACATCTACAAGTCCACACCTTGACATCTAAGAATGGACCCTCTATACATGCTGGTAAGAAGAAGATTCACAGAGAGGGAATTCAAGGAAATGTGGCCATGGACTCACATTTCATTTATTATAACTTTCCTTATTTTGAGAAAAGTAGGTTTGACACTCTAAACAAGTAATGACAGTTTATTCTTACAACTATACATGCCTAGAGGGACATCTTTAATCCAGCCATAGTCACCACTATCAAGTTTTTCAAGCTTATCATTATTTTGGTCGACATACAAGATGACTATATGCACAGCTACAACCAAGAAGTCATAGAGTTTGATCTCCAAATAGGGCCCTCGCATAGTGGTATCATGTATTATTATCATAGGCTACGATGTCTTCTATATAATACATGCATACAAATTTTGAAGACATGATCAACACAAACTTTTGGAAGACCCTTTACTTTCTTAGAAGAACCTTTTGAGTGCTCCAAACAAGGAAGAGTTGTTGCTACAAAGAATACCTAGGGGAGCATGCCCTTTGATAATAGATTTTGAGAATAAAATCTATGTTAGGTAGCGGGTGTTAACCCTATTTTGAGGTTAACTTAGTATCGATTTACACTACATAAGAGATAGCATAATAAGTGTCATGAAATAACACTATAAAAGTTGTAGTTATGAGAATAGCTGGCCATGCCCAAGACTAAGTAGCTTTTGTAATCATTCGGTTCATCTCTTTTTAAGTTTTGGAACATCTAAGTGTGAGTAAGGGCTAGGTATATAAATACAAACTTCTCATAATATAAAGACACAATCCCCCTTTATGCCAATTACATCTTATGCGACACAATCCCCTTTGGTGCCAATTTTGTCTTATACTTATCTCCTTGCTCTCTTGTGCGTCTATGATGTGTATGAGAGAGAGAGAGTTGTTGAGAGGAGAGAGTGCTATATTCTTGGTGCATGTTCCTCTTGTACTTGTGTCTATGAGTGAAAGAGTAGAGAGAGGAGTGATAGTCCTTGTATAGAGAAAGGAAACCTCTTGGTGATAGTTTGAGAAAGTAAGGAAAGGAATAGAGCTAGTAACCCACTAGTGTAACTTGGAGTCTTTAAGAGATACAATCTTGGAGCCACTAAGTTCTCCATGACAAGTTAAGGTAAGCATTATCCATTGCATTTGACAAGGGGTAGTGTAGCCATTAACACAAGTAAGTGGTTCTTATAAAAGAACTAAATTTATGCAATTACCTTAGACATATATCACCAATGTTATATAATTTCTTTTAAAAGAAACCAACTTGGTGTCAAAACTAAAGAATTTCTCCTATATCATAGGAAAAAAAGGGATAAATACATTGAATTTTTTATGTAATTCACAAATAAAAACCTGTAATGTAAGAAAAATGTGTCATTATACTTAGCCTTAAGTCTCTCTCTTATCTTAAATATCAAAAGCACACCTTTTTCCCATAGGATAGGGGACCATAAGAATAAACAATAGCGGAGGCTGTATCAACACAATACAAAGTACCAAATTGTAGAAAGAAGAGAGTAAAGAGTTTTACTTTTTGCAAAAACTTAATTATTGTCCACCCACTTGTGTGCTCCAGGTAAGGAGATTTGATGGAGATCAAGACAGAAGATATCTTTCTTACAAGAGTGCTTGAACACTATGAACTTAATGATAAACTAAGGTTGACAAACAAGTGTATATATAGTACCCAAGGATGTAGGTTGGCCACATTGGCCAACCCATGACTTGATTCAAAATGACCAACAACTGATCATATCATCCCACTAGGACCATATTAGACTACAAGTGTGTAGCCCCCATGGCCATCTGAGACCGTTTAGACCCCCCTCAAGTGGGCCCCACAACTCAAGAATAGTGTGTCCTTGGTTTGTTGTGTCCAGCATTCACACTAATGTGGTCACATAGCCCGTGTAAGCATGCATCCTACTTGGCAAAGTGCCAAGTCTCTAGGCTATCTCCCAACCATATGGCCACACTTGTTGGAGACCATCCAGGGTCTAAACTAGAAACCATCTAGTGCTCGATTGCTCACCATAATAGCTACTTCTCATAAAGGGGCCTTAAAAAATAGAGCACATCCATCACCTGCAAAAACAATACGAGGGTGGAGCATTGAGAAAATACATTTTTAACACCCCCCTTAGGTGAACTACCTCTTTGGTCCAAAGCTAAGTTGATGAAAATGGCGCTCCAACAAAGATCTTTTGTGAAAATTTCTACATAATTCTCTATTGTTGGGGCAGTAGACAAGCTTCACCTCTCCATCCATAATTAGCTCATGCACATAATGATACTGTATCTCAATGTTCTTCATGTGAGCATCAAACATTGGGTTCTTGGCGATCGCCATGCAACTCTACTTGTAACCCTATTTGCTCCCTTTAGACCAAAACCCGTGTCTCCTAAGATCCTCCTTAACTAGATTACTTCACATGAAGCAAAGCATGCTACCTTGTACTCAAGTACTATTTCTATAAAAGAAAGTGTCACTATAGGCTGATTTTGGTTGATCCATGATGTAATTCGACAAGACCTAATAAGGAGACAGTAACTAAAGATAGATTTCTTGCTATCAGAATCCCTTGCCCAATCTAAATCACAAAATTTGGTTAAACAATTTCCCAATTTATTAGTGATGCCATACCCAATGGTAAAGTTGATGTATTTCAACACCCCCATCCTACCTTCCACTAATGCTTCTCTTAAGGCTGATTTGAGAACCAATGCTTCTCTTAAGGCTAATGCCATACCCAATGGTAAAGTTGATGTTAGGTTGTCTATTATAGAGGAAGATCAAACTTCCCATACTCCTTTATACCCACAATGGAGAATAATCTTTAACAAAAGCTTCGCACATCAACTCCATGCCATGCTAAATACCAGCAAAATTTCTCTTGCATACTTTTGCTAAGAAATGAAGATTCCATCTAACTCTTGCCACACCTTTATCCCCAAATAGAAATGCATAAGCCCAAGGTCTATCTCATGTCAAACTTTGAACTCAACATCTCCTGTGTCTACGGAATCTTCTCTTCATGGTTCCCCATCATAAGATGTCATCCATATATATAGGAAAATGATCATGTACCTATGATGCTTAGAGTGAATATACAAATTTTTATTTGATGGGAATTTAGAAAGATCAATAAGTATAAAGAAATCATCTATCAACTAGTACCATGCCTGAGGGGCCTATTTCAGCCTGTACAATGCCTTTCAAAGTTTTATCACTTTGTTTTTTGAATCACGTATCTCAAACCTGGGGGAATGTGCCATATAAATCTCCTCCTTTTGAGATGGCCATTTAAAAAAGTTAACTTTACATCCATTCATAATACTGGCCCACTTCCCACATGAGTAGCCAAAGCAAGTACTATACGAATAGTTTTGGTTAGTCTAACAGTGGGTGTGAATGTCTCCTAAAAGTCAAACCCTTTTACCTATGAAAAATACTTTACCCACACGAGCCTTACCTTATACTATTCCAATGTACCGCCGACTTGTACTCACCTTCCACACCCACTCGATAACCTTATGTTTTGCAAGATAATTTCTCAAAACCAAGCCAAACTATGACTCCATGGTCCCCCTCCTAATGCTTCATCCAAGCTAGCTAGCTTCTATACTTTCATTATCTTAGCCATTAAGGCCATATTCTATAATGTGAGTGGAGACCCTCTTCTGCTCCCTATTCTCTTGGATCTAAAAATAGTTGTTTAGCTATTCTATGATTATAGATTGATCCTGTAAGATTCCTCCCCAGCCTCTCAAGATGTCCAGCATCTTCCCCTGTAATCAAATCCCTCTTCAGAAATATAAAAGATCTTGTTTTTCTACCAGTTTTGGCCTAGAGAGAGAAAATCTTCTAGAGAGTGGTAATTGAGTTTTTAATTTGGATGGAAAAATATGTCTTCTTATTAAAATAAGTTCCCCCAAAACAAAAGTTCAAAAAGATTTTCGGAAGGTGCATTAGAAATCAAGTATAATCTGTCCACCAAGAGGCCTTATCCTAGGGGTCCAGATTTTTGAAAAAATTTAAATTAAGGTTCCTATGGACCAATAAGATTCATCCAAATGTAGGGAGGAGATAAATGGAAGAATAAAAGGAAAATCTCCCAAAAATGAGTAAATACTCACATAAGATGAAGAGTTGACTAAGGACAAGGTTAATAGTTAAAAAAGAGAGATATTTAGAAGAAATGATGCATTTTTGACACCTCAGTATATGGGGGAATTCCCCTCATGAAGGAGGCACCTATTTCACATGTGTGGGAGATTTTTAAACTCCCAAATATTGAGATATTTTTATCTCTCCTCTCTCATGTTTCAACTAGATCCAAAAAGTGGACTAAACTGACCCAAAAATGGTCAAAAATTGACCAAACTGATCTGGAAAATTCTAGAATCAGTTGGCTTGGTTAGAAGCTCACTTTTTCCTGTAAATAGAAGCCTTCCCCTTTGTTGAAGCTTAATAGTGTTTTTGCACTGTTACCCTACTTCTCCCAAGAGCCAAAAACTATGAATTTACTCATAATTCATTAGTTTTTGACCTTCCCTCTTCTAGAGATTGGTGGCCACTCTTGTTTCAAACCAGAGTAGATCCCTCAAACCATCAAGCCAAAGGAAAGCTCTCAAATTCTCCTTGTAAGTTGGAGATTCTTCTCTTTTCTATTCATTTTATGGTTTTTTTATGATTTTTGTCTTCTCTAAATTGAATATGATGTTATGCCTCATTGAAAAAAGGCACTCCCCTCTCTTCTTTAGTTAATCCAACCATTCTTTATCCTAGATGAATGATTAATGGATAAAATCAAGTTTTTCATGATGTTTCCCTTTGATAAGTAGAAAATGTTTACATTAGAATGATTTAAATACTCTTGGTGAACTTCTAATTAATTTTAGAGAGTTAAAAATTAAAAAATGGTCAACCATACAAAGGAGGTTATGGCAAAATTTTCTAAAATTGTGAAAAATTAAGTTTTACTTTTTTTTTATTCAAAAAGAGTAATTCCCATCGTATATGTATTCTTAAAGTGTTATTTTTCATCCTAGGTATAGAGAAAAATGCTTGCTAAAAATATTTTATTAAAAAAAAGTGTTACTTTCTTTAGAATTAAATTATATGCATAGAAGGAAGCATATTGAAATTTTTATTTTGATCATAAAAGAGTGATTTTCATCATAAATGATTTGTATGCATAAATATATGCATAAAAGATTTTTTTTTAATATATTAAAAGTGTGATTTTCATCATAAATTATTTTTATGCATAAAAGAAATTCTTTTATATTAAAAGAGTGATTTTCATCATAAATGATTTATATGCATAAACATATGCATAAAAGAATATTTTTGTATCTTAAAAGTGTGATTTTCATCATAAATGATTTTTATGCATAAATGGATGCATAAAAGAAATTCTTTTATTTATAGATGTGATTTTCATCATAAATGATTTTTATGCATAAATGGATGCATACAAGAAATTCTTTTATATTAAAAGAGTGATTTTCATCATAAATGATTTGTATACATAAATATATGCATAAAAGATTTTTTTATATATTAAAAGTGTGATTTTTATCATAAATGATTTTTTGCATAAATTTATGTATAGAATAAATTCTTTTATAATAAAAGAGTGATTTTCATCATAAATGATTTGTATGCATAAACATATACATAAAAGAATTTTTTATATATTAAAAGTTTGATTTTCATCATAAATGATTTTTATGCATAAATGTATGCATAAATAAATTTCTTTTATTTTAAAAGAGTGATTTTCATCATAAATGATTTGTATGCATAAATATATGCATAAAAGATTTTTTTATATTAAAAGTGTGATTTTCATCATAAATGATTTTTATGCATAAATATATGCATAAAAGATATTTTTTTATATTAAAAGAGTGATTTTCATCATAAATGATTTGTATGCAAGAACATATGCATAAAAGAATTTTTATATATATTAAAAGTGTGATTTTCATCATAAATGATTTTATGTATAAATGGATGCATAAAAGAAATTCTTTTATGTTTAAGATGTGATCTCCATCATAAATGATTTTTATGCATAAATGTATGCATAAAAGAAATTCTTTTATATTAAAAGAGTGATTTTCATCATAAATGTATTAAAAGTGTGATTTTCATCATAAATGATATTTATGCATAAATGAATGCATAAAAGAAATTCTTTCATATTAAAAGAGTGATTTTCATCATAAATGATTTTTATGATGATAAAAGTGTGACTTTCATCAGAATTGGGTTTTATGCATAAATAGATGCATATAGAATTTTTATATTTAAATAAGGGTTCTCTTTAATCCTGTGTTAATTTTCACAAAAATTGGAAAAATGAATCAGTAGATAATATGTGAGAGGAAATTCTACCGTTTCATATTCACTAAGATGGAAATGAGAAAATTCAAATAAACTATCGAAGTTGGAGATCGAGATAAATGATTATTGTATTCCTCCTAAGAATTCATGTTTAGTTTAGAAATCTGTAAGCAAATATTCAATGAACGAAATTTAGAAAAAGAGAAATTGAAATATTACCATTCAAGAAAGATAGTTTAGGAAGAACCTTTCCAGACTCAAACTTTGATTCAGACTTTTGACCAAGACCTAATTCTTTCGTCAGTTTCGATCAATGACGATGCGCCCAGCTCAGGAAAAATGCACTCAAATCACCCACCAAATCTGAAACTAAGTTGAGACCTTTGATTTTGATATGAGGATCAAGATTACAGAATTCGAGGAGTTCTGCTTGGGAATCCAGACCTGTGATCTAGAAGTATTGGGATATGGAATTAAGATATAACCATTGTATTCAAAAACAAAATCAAAACTGAAAACTTGAATAGAAACCCTGTTTTCTTAAAGGACTGTCTTTCGCCAGAATGTTGGTGGAGGGAGCATTTGGCATATGTATTTATCTAAGGGACGTTCGATTGCAACAACTGGCGGGGAGTGTTCAAGGGACATCTCATGCGGCAAAAACCTGCCCAGGTCTTGACCAGCCTGGGTATGGTGAAAAATGGTGTGCTTCCGGTATGATAGGCGAGGGCCGACGAAGCGGTCCCTAAGTGAAGTACCAAGACAGCTAAGGAGGATCTTGGAGGGTTCTAACCAGGCGATGCACGAGCTCACGGTGCTTAGGACACCCATGCGTATGTCGTGGAAGATATATATGAATGTTGAGGAAATGATTATTGTAATCTGTTTGGATCTCGTTGCTGACCAACTGGTCCCAACGGAGAGTCCAGAGTGGTACTCTTTTTGTGAAACAAGGGATTGAATGGAAATTTTGAGTTATGAAATCTGTGACCATATCTATTTTGTCAATGAATTATTTCTATATTAAAGTTTTAAAGAGGAGTGTGTGCGTACCTATTTTCTAAAGCTAAAGTAAAGAAAGGCATTCAATTATGGTGGGTGAGTACTTGTTTGGTTCTACGAGATGGAGTTAGGCTAGAATCAGTGGAGTTTTAATAATCAAACTGAAAAATCTTAGGATTACGCTAGGATTCGAGTAGTTAGTTAATTCCCTGATAAATTTCTCAATTGAGTGGATCAACGGCTATGCCTGATCTTGATTAGGAAAAAAGCATTGGATTGCTCAGATGATCAAATATTATCAGCGATAGTTTCCTTCTATCTGGCTTATTCAGGTGAAGGATAGTTTAGGTTTTGATCTCGTTAGAAAAAATCGTTAAGAAAATTCAAAAAGGTGGAATCATCCTTGCTTTTCGGGCATGGGAAATTTTCTCGATTTCGGTTTTCGGAGTGACCACCACCAGCCTAGTCTCGTGCCCGGACATTCGTGGACGAGGCCCCGAGTGAGAAACCCTGCCCTTCGCATGAGGGGACTGTCAGGTAGTACCGGGAGTCCGCCGGTGCGCGGAGGGGGCAGAGGGACCTCATAGTTGGTTTCAGAGCTTTGTTGAAATCTAATAAGGATAAACAAATTCTTATCAAAAATTGATAATAAAAACTCAGAAAAAGCATTTTTCATAATGTATTTTCATTCCGTAAGCTTCTTTAAAGAAATTGTTTTTATAGATGGAAGTTTCCTATTTATCTGGTATTCCTGACCTCACCCTGTCTCAAGATATGTCTGCGTTCGCCTTTGAGCATCTCATTTCTTCCACTTCAACTCAAACAAGCTGAGCAA
This sequence comes from Cibotium barometz, assembly GCF_041138505.1. Classification (NCBI taxonomy): domain Eukaryota; kingdom Viridiplantae; phylum Streptophyta; class Polypodiopsida; order Cyatheales; family Cibotiaceae; genus Cibotium; species Cibotium barometz. Next base: position 27,993,040 of record NC_141048.1, on the reverse strand, counting down.
GACTCGCACGCCATTTCGAGGATTTATATTTTCCTAACCCAACGGAGAGACAACAGCATAAGTGAGAAAGAGAACTGGCGCACCCCAAGGTGAAACACTGGGTCTTACAATCCCTTGTTCTAACAGCCGTCTAAGCTATTCCTTGAGTTCGATGGCTTCAAGAACTCGCATTTTGTACGTGCGCAGGGTTACTGGCTGAGCTCCAGGGTCAATTCTATCACATGATCTACTTCTCGAATTGGAGGCATCTCTGTTAATTATGCTGGAAATAAATCATCATAATCACTTAACCATTCAGGCTCTTTGGCTTTTAACTTTAAGTCTATCGGATTCATTTTAACAAGATAAATGTGTTGCTTCTTTCTAAGTCCTTTTAGTAACTTAGAAGCCTTTACTAACTGCAGACTTGGGGATCCTGAAATTTCGGTTCCTTGAACCTTGTTTCCGTGAAGGTCACTGAAGGAAATGGTTCCATTATGACAGTGAATGTCAGCTTGATTTTTGTGGAGCCAATCCATTCCAAGGATCCCGTCGAGAACTCCTAAAGGTATAACTCTGAATTGACAGTCAGTTAAACTCCCATCTAGGTTGAACAGAATATGTTCTGCTTCAAGGTGAGTGAAAAGAGTCTTCCCACTTGCCAATTCAGCTTGCATAGGTTTCCTTGATTTCTGATCTAAGACTAGCTTACGCAAGCATCCAGGGGAAATGAATGAATGAGAACTGTCTGAATCAATCAAAAGCTTAAAAGGTTTACCTTGATACTCTGTGGGAGTATGGATGACTGAGAACTGATGGTTAGGCCCTTGGTTTTCAATTGCAGCATAGATCTGCCCTCTTTCCTCTTCTACTACATCTGAAATTGTGACTGCTCTGGCTGTTGCAGTCTGAGGCAGAACTCTTTCTCTTTGGTTGCCCCAGTTATGGGAAGGAGTTCTGAGGTTACTATGGACAGAGGCAGATGGCTGAGCTGGAGTTCTTTTGGGGTTTCCCTGGCTTGGGCGAGACGGACCCTGATTAGATTGGTGTGAGGTGAAAAAAAGAAAGAAAAGCCTGCCTCTATAGCCCTTCCACCTCGCAAACTTGGAAACACTCACCCGAACGGGGGCACCACCAGCCACCGGCTGGAACAATCCTCGCACTTCACCACCCAACCCACGCCAGACAGACATCATAAAAGAGGGGCATCGTACTCAAAGTAAACACCCAGCAATATATTCCAGATCAAAACATTTCATACAAGCTTCTCTCGACACAGAAGCCTTACTCACACAACCATAAAAAAACACTCACTCAGGCCTGTCAGCCGAGGATACACCACATCCCTAATCACCACAAGATCTCTCGCCTGCCTGCTGTACCAGCCACACCAGAATGAACCCGGCCACTCTCGCTCCAGAAGGCGCCCACACCAGCTAACCCTCGAGTCCTCTCTGACCCATCACTTCTGCATGTGTCGTCAGCAGCAGCTCGACCATCATCTCTCTCTCTCACTCTCTGGTCTCTGTGCTGATCCTCTGTCAGCTCGCAACAAACCCAGGCAGCTTATCTGCCTTGCTACCGGCCCACCACCAAGCAGCAACACTTCTCTGTCTCTGCCTCACTCGGCACCCATTCTGTCCTCTGTCCTGTCTTCTAGGCAGCCCACACTAGCCAGCCTATCACCTGCAGCTTATCTGCATCCCTCTTGTCCTCGCTAGCAGCTCCCTTTGATGCCAGCACCCGCCGTCTCTTATCCACAAGCAGCGCCCCACCAGCCTCTGCCTTCTCTCCTCGCCCCTGATATCTGCACACTCCCAGCAGCATCACTTTCGAGGCGGCTCCACACTTCACACGCCCACTAGGCTCTCTCCTCTTCACACGTTGTCCACACTTCACACTCTTCTTACCTTGCGCCCATCGCCGTCTTCTCTCATACGGGAGGTCTCCTCTGTGTGTGTCCTACAGCTGTGCCCACAGTCCATAGGCTCACCAGCCCGTCCACTCACGCTGGCAGCCTGTCAACCCACTCCAGTCACCACTCGCCTTTTCACACGGGAGGGTCTCCACTCCGTATACCTGCAGCGCAGCTACACTGCGCTCCTCTTGCTCTCTGCAAGCGCCAGCCCTTCAGCTGTGTACCAACCTCACCTCTTCACACCCTCTGCCCAGGGAGGCCACGTCTATCCTCTTACCTTCTCTTCACACGGGGAGGCTCCCACCACCTCTGCGCTGTCAGCCGCGTTCCACCAATATCACATCTGCAGCATCCGCCCTGCGCTCCTCAGTTGTGCTAGAGAGCCCCCCCATCACAAGACGACCTTCACTTGTTTATCTGCGAGAGCTGCCGAGTTACCACCGTCGCCAACCTTCGAGAACGTGCGCGTTGGCAGCCCTTCAGCGCTCCACGCCTTCTTTGCTTTTTTTGGCCATTAAATATTAAATATTTATTTTTTATTTCACCTAAGCCTAAAGGAAAGCCACATAATGCTTTCACATGATGTCCAAACAACCTTAGCCATCATCCACTATTATTCCCATGCTTCCCAATCTCCACACACCTCTCTCTCAAGGCAACACCGGCCCCTTCAGTTTTTAATGCCCATGCCTTCCACATTCCAAATACAGCCCACGATCCTTGGGGACACGTACACATGGAGAGCTGCCAAATGGTTGATATCACCTCCATCTGACCTTTCACCAGACAAGCCTGCAACCAGCCCAAAACCAAAAGCATCCACCCAGAACATGTGCACACGCTCTCCAAACCAAACTCTTTACAACTGCCACGCACACGTATGTACACTAGCCAAAAAGACGTCTCAGAAAAACGCCTGACATACTTTGCCACCCCCCCCATCTGCTAGAGCATTCATGCTCAGCAGCATTCAGCATAGTCTGATAGCTATCCACCAGGATCAAAAGGAAACAGCAACTCACCATCCCAATCCCCATCATCCCTCAAACACCATGGCTGCATCATTGCACACCAAACATCAACCACGCGCATCACCAAATCATCCATGTCCACTTCACCCACAGCAGCAAACCTCCTCGTCTTCAAAACCTGTGGCATCCCAGCATTTAGCATCCCATCCATCAACACCAATGAAGGCCAGGTTTCAGCATCTTGACCTTTCAGCACATCAAAATCCACATCTTCTCCATCAGCAGCATCCACAAGCACTTCCAGCTCCTGTACTTCAGGCATCTCTTCACAACCATCCAGCTTAACTAGCTCAGAATCCTTGTCATCCTTGGACCTTGCTTTCAGCATCTCAGCAACCCGCAAAGAAGCCTTTGCTACACTCTCAGCCATATCAGCATCCATCTCCACTTCTGGTTCCTGCTCATCCAGGCTAGCAACTTCCCAGATATCATCCTCAGGCACAATGCTCACCTCACAATGCTCTTCATCAGCCAAATCCTCATGCATATCTTCTTCAGTGTTGCCAACCCCCCTGGTATCATCGTCCAAAGACTCCTCAGCACCTAGTGCATCCACATCATCCATACCTTTCATTGCAGGTACCATACCATCATCCAGCTGTCCCAGAAAATCCATAATGATAGGATCTTCCTCCACGCTCTCCACATCCGCATCCGTCTTCACTTCATCAGAAGTCTCTACCCCATCCTCCTCCCTCGTAGAATCTAACAAAGAATCTTCCTCGGAGCACCCTGTATCCATCTCCTCTTCCTTCTTATCAGCATCTAATCCCAAGGCATCATCCTCTTTGCTTCCATGCACATGCATATCATCCAGATCACTGTCCTGTACAGCCACGACCAAATCCAAAGAAGAATCCACTGGCAACTTCTCATCTTCACGTTTCTCCTTCACCTGCTTCTCATCCACCTGCACATGCTTTTCAAACTTTGGAAAAAAATCAGAAGGCATATAGAACATCCCTCTTTGCACCTGTCTCGGCCTTTGAGGCTCCTGTCTAATCAAACCTTGCATAGGACTCTTACCCACCTCAACCAGATTCACCTGCTTATCCCTCGCAGACACAACACCTTCATACGGATATATACCCATCTCCATCTGCTTCAAAACCTTGCCTTCCTTTTCCCTAGCAACTCTAACAGCATCATCAAATGACCTGGGATTCTTCAACTCAACTCTGACCCTCAAATGGGGTAGCAAACCATCAATAAACAAGCTCTTCTTCAAAAACATAGGAGGAACTCCCTGCTTTAATGTCACACACCACTTACCCCACAAACATGTAAATACCTTCACAAAATCATCCAGTGATTGTCCATGTACCTGCTTCAAGATGCTCAGCTCCTGCCAAATCACACCAGAATCCTCCACTTGCTGAAAACGCTCCAAAAGACCTTCTTTCAACCTGTCCAGGGTCAATACACCAGCATCCTTTGCTTCAAAACCCTTCAGCCAGCTTCGGGCATCTCCCTTCAAGAAAATCCTTATCAGCTTCAGAACCTGCTCTTCATCTGTCACATGGTTGCTAATGCATGCCAACTCCATCTGCTCCAAAAAGTCACACACATCTTCTCCCTTCCTGCCATGAAACTCTGGATAAGACCACATCATGACAGCCTGTAACAATCCCTGAGCTCTCCTCAGTGGAACACACGCCCTTCTAGGCAAAGAACAACGCCAGAGCCACTCCTCAGTCACACAATGCCAAAAAGAGCCGATCCTCAGTCAAACAATCCTTGAGAAATCCTCAGTGGGGGCACCAGAAGGATGTGAGGTGAAAAAAAGAAAGAAAAGCCTGCCTCTATAGCCCTTCCACCTCGCAAACTTGGAAACACTCACCCGAACGGGGGCACCACCAGCCACCATCGGCTGGAACAATCCTCGCACTTCACCACCCAACCCACGCCAGACAGACAGCATAAAACAGGGGCACCGTACTCAAAGTAAACACCCAGCAATATATTCCAGATCAAAACATTTCATACAAGCTTCTCTCGACACAGAAGCCTTACTCACACAACCATAAAAAAACACTCACTCAGGCCTGTCAGCCGAGGATACACCACATCCCTAATCACCACAAGATCTCTCGCCTGCCAGCTGTACCAGCCACACCAAAATGAACCCGGCCACTCTCGCTCCAGAAGGTGCCCACACCAGCTAACCCTCGAGTCCTCTCTGACCCATCACTTCTGCATGTGTCGTCAGCAGCAGCTCGACCATCATCTCTCTCTCTCACTCTCTGGTCTCTGTGCTGATCCTCTGTCAGCTCGCAACAAACCCAGGCAGCTTATCTGCCTTGCTACCGGCCCACCACCAAGCAGCAACACTTCTCTGTCTCTGCCTCACTCGGCACCCATTCTGTCCTCTGTCCTGTCTTCTAGGCGGCCCACACCAGCCAGCCTATCACCTGCAGCTTATCTGCATCCCTCTTGTCCTCGCTAGCAGCTCCCTTTGATGCCAGCACCCGCCGTCTCTTATCCACAAGCAGCGCCCCACCAGCCTCTGCCTTCTCTCCTCGCCCCTGATATCTGCACACTCCCAGCAGCATCACTTTCGAGGCGGCTCCACACTTCACACGCCCACTAGGCTCTCTCCTCTTCACACGTTGTCCACACTTCACACTCTTCTTACCTTGCGCCCATCGCCGTCTTCTCTCATACGGGAGGTCTCCTCTGTGTGTGTCCTGCAGCTGTGCCCACAGTCCATAGGCTCACCAGCCCGTCCACTCACGCTGGCAGCCTGTCAACCCACTCCAGTCACCACTCGCCTTTTCACACGGGAGGGTCTCCACTCCGTATACCTGCAGCGCAGCTACACTGCGCTCCTCTTGCTCTCTGCAAGCGCCAGCCCTTCAGCTGTGTACCAACCTCACCTCTTCACACCCTCTGCCCAGGGAGGCCACGTCTATCCTCTTACCTTCTCTTCACACGGGGAGGCTCCCACCACCTCTGCGCTGTCAGCCGCGTTCCACCAATATCACATCTGCAGCATCCGCCCTGCGCTCCTCAGTTGTGCTAGAGAGCCCCCCCATCACAAGACGACCTTCACTTGTTTATCTGCAAGAGCTACCGATTCACCACCGTCGCCAACCTTCGAGAACGTGCGCGTTGGCAGCCCTTCAGCGCTCCACGCCTTCTTTGCTTTTTTTGGCCATTAAATATTAAATATTTATTTTTTATTTCACCTAAGCCTAAAGGAAAGCCACATAATGCTTTCACATGATGTCCAAACAACCTTAGCCATCATCCACTATTATTCCCATGCTTCCCAATCTCCACACACCTCTCTCTCAAGGCAACACCGGCCCCTTCAGTTTTTAATGCCCATGCCTTCCACATTCCAAATACAGCCCACGATCCTTGGGGACACGTACACATGGAGAGCTGCCAAATGGTTGATATCACCTCCATCTGACCTTTCACCAGACAAGCCTGCAACCAGCCCAAAACCAAAAGCATCCACCCAGAACATGTGCACACGCTCTCCAAACCAAACTCTTTACAACTGCCACGCACACGTATGTACACTAGCCAAAAAGACGTCTCAGAAAAACGCCTGACAATTGGTATGAAGGAGTTGGTCTCTGAACTCAGGGTCCTTGACTTCCATGTCCCCTTGACATGGCAGGAGGTCGGGGGTAGTCTTTCAGCTAGTGACCAAAACCTTGGCAACCAAAACATTGGTTTTCACTTCTGAGCTCATCTCTCTGATTTCTTGAAAGAGGTGGGGCTCCTAAGAAAGTATTCTGGGGGAAGGATCTTCCTTCACTTTGGAATCTTCCTACATCCTGATTCTAATTCGGGCCTTGCCTCTTCGGGGGTGGAAAGTTCCCTGGGTTTGAAATCTTTTAAAGTTAGAGGGTGCAGGCTTTGGGTTTTAAAGTTAGAGGGACCTTTCCTATAAAGGCTTTGGCAAAATCCTTTGCCATTCTTACAGCGTCAGCCATGCCGGACACTGCCATGCCATTCTTACAGCGTCAGCCATGCCGGACACTGGCTTGGCATTTTTGACCAGTGTGTCCAAGGGTTCGTTCATTCCCCGAATGAACTTGGCCATGAGTTGTTCTTCATCTAGAGGTGGTGAATATTTGAGTAGAAGAGCAAAGGCCTGGTGATATTCCTCGATGGTTTTTCTCCCCTACTTTAGCTCTAATAATTCGTTCATTTTGATTTCCAAAAATCCAGGGGGACAAAATCTCTTTTTCAAATAGGTTTTTAGATCGTTCCAGGACTAAGTATTTCTGTCCAGACGGTTGGTGTCACAGTGGTTCCTCCATGCTACCCTAGCTATTTCCACTATTTTCAGCCTGGCAAGAGCCATTTAGCTCCGCTCATTGTAGCCTGTGACGTCAAAATATTCTTCCATGGCTTCCACCCATTTCTCCACAGCCTCGCCTAGGTTCTCTCCTTCTCCTTTGAGAGGGTCTTGGCTGAGTCCTATGAAGAGCCTTGCAAACATCAGGGTCAAGCTCATCATCTTAAGAGAGAGGGTCTGGCTGACGGCCATACGGTTTACTCGTCTCATGATTCTACAAAAAATTTATATATTATTGAATTTTTATTTTGATATCATCCACGAGATCCTAAGACTTATGAGGTTCGAAAAACAATTTCACAATCACTTATACAACAGGGAATTTTTCTCTAGAAAACATTTCTTTATTTATATAAAAGTTGCAATATGTACATAGAGCAACTCGGCTTCAGAATTCAAAATCTCCTCGGGAGTCGCATAAGACGACGGTACTAGGCCATAGCCATGCCCTGATACAAACGTTCACTTACTAACAAGGGAGCTATTATTTTCTCCTTAGGAATAAAACAACTAAGGAGTCTGTAGACTTGGCATGAAAGTCTGAAATTCTGAGGCGTGGAATGATATAGAATGATGCCACGCACCATTTTCAGCTTTAATAGAATCATTTCCAATGAGAGGTTCTGCCAACCCACAGCATTGCATGGCGGTCGTCGCAACAAGCGTGGACATACTACCCTGCAAACCAGAAAAAGAAAGATGGAATGCTTAGACTCTGTGTGGACTACAGAGGTCTAAATTAGCTGACAGTTAAGAATAAGTATCCTATTCCCATAATTGATGAGCTTCTGGCTAAGTGGAGCCCAGATCTTCACAAAGATAGATCTCAAATCAGGGTATTACCAGATCAGGATTAATGAGCAAAGACAGCGATCAATACTCGGTATGGGCATTATGAATTCACTGTCATGCCATTTGGATTGACAAATGCCCCAGCTACATTCAATCGCTTAATGCAAGACATTCTCAGAGAATACTTGGATGATTTTGTTCTTGTTTTCTTTGATGATATTCTTATTTACTCAAAGAATACAGCTGACCATGGAGCTCATGTCACAAAAGTTCTTGAGATTCTAAGGAAGCACCAACTCTTTGCCAAAAAGAGCAAATGCACTTTCTACGCTGGCGACCACGTTGAATACTTGGGCTTTCTAGTATCCAAAGATGGAATTTCTCCAGATTTTGCAAAAGTCCAAGTAGTCATAGATTGGCCTGAACCAAAGACAGTGAAAGAAGTCAGAGGATTCTTGGGATTGACTGGTTGGTATAGAATTTTTATACCAAACTATGCTCTCATAGCTTCCCCCTTGACTAATCTTCTCAAGAAGAATATCCCGTTTCAATGGTCTACCAGGTGCCAGAGTGCTTTTGATAAGCTGAAGACTGCTGCCTTGGTAACCAATTCGGTTCTGAAGCTGCCAGATTTCTCTCTACCCTTTGAGGTAGTAACTGGTGCCAGTGGGTTTTCCCTGGGAGGTGCACTTATGTAGGAAGGTCATGCAGTGGCCTATGAATCCCGAAAACTCAGAACGCATGAGAAGAATTATGCTGTCCACGACCTGGAACTACTTTCAGTAGTATATGCCCTGGAGTTGTGGAACTACTTTCAGTAGTATATGCCTTGAAGTTGTGGAGACATTACCTACTAGGACAAAGATTCACTTTGATGATCATCAAAGTTTAAAGTGGATCTTCACTCAGAAGGATCTCAACATGCACCAAAGAAGGTGGATGCAGACCGTGTAGGAATTTGATTTTGAAATCAAGTACCGCCCAGGCAAAGAAAATGTACGATAGCAGATGCCCTCAGCAAAAAAGCCTCCTTGCTTGCAATTATTGTAGTATCAAATCCCTTGATTATTGAAGGAAGAGAGAAGACCATGCAGGATAGATTCTTTGGCCCTATTGCTACCCTACTTATGCAGGAAAGCAAAACTCGAGAGGAGTTGAACAGAGTTCAAGGGTATAGCCTGTATGATGGCATTATGTATTATAATCGCAAGCTATGCATTCCCAATGATGAGGGAACCAAGGGTTAAATTTTGAATGAATCCCATGACAGCCTTATAGTAGGACATCCAGGTTTCATCAAAACCTACATGTCTGTAAAGAAAAGCTTCTTTTGGCCTGGTCTGAAAGGATGTACTAAATCATGTACGTCAATGTCTGACAGGCCAAAAAGTCAAAGCTGAAAGAGTAAAAATGCCTGGGAAGTTACATCCATTGGACATCCCCAAATGAAGTGGGAATGTATCAGTATGGATTTTATTACTGGATTATCTTCAGTGCAATCAGGTTACAACTCCATTTTCGTGGTAGTTGAGAGACTAACCAAAGTTGCCCATTTGATTCCAGTAAAAGAAAACTACACCTGCAGTAGATGTGGCCAGAGTGTTCCTCAAAGAAATCTTCAGATTACATGGCCTACCCAGGAGAATAGTAAGTGATCAAGATCCCAAGTTTACTTCAAGGTTTTGGACTGCATTTTTCTAAGCCGTGGGAACTTTCTTGGATCTCAGCACAACTTATCACCCTGAGATCGATGGTCAAACTGAAAGGGTAAACCAAGTAATCGAAGATATACTTCGGTCATGCTGTGGTGGCAGGGAACCCAAGAAGTGGCTAAGCTATCTGTACCTAGTCGAGTTCTCCTACAATGCTTCTTATCATAGAAGTATTGGGATGAGCCCTTTTAAAGCTTTGTATGGACAAGATTGCTTAACTCCATTAACTTGGTTCGACCCATTGATTACGGTCGAGATGTCCAAACAGATGCTTGACGACATGGAGCAGTAGATGCAGTCAATTCGTAAAGATATTAAAGCTGCCCAGGATTGACAGAAGCAATATGCAAATAAGAAGAGGATAGACAAAAAGTTTGAAGAAGCAGATATGGTCTTCATTAGAGTACGGCCCAAAAGAAGTTCTCTATCTCTTGGAAAGTACAAGGAGTTATCCCCCAGATATTGTGGGCCATATTTGATTACAAAGAAAGTAGATGACTTAGCCTATGAACTTCTTCTGCCTCCTCATCTCAAAGTTCATAATGTATTTCATGTAAGCCTAAGAATTATGTGCCAAGCTCAAATCATGTGCTTGATGATGAAATCCTAACCTCTTCAACCCAAAGGCAGATGGAACTCCAACCTGAAGAAATTGTTGATGTTCGAGAAAATATTCCCAGGAACAAAATTCTTAGAGAAATATTGGTAAAATGGAAGTTCTATCCTTTTGAAGATGCCACTTGAAGAATGAAGCTGATCGAAATTACCCCAGTTTGCGAGATGAGGGCATCTCGTGTTTTTCAAGTGGGAGAGAATGTAAGATTCCTCCCCAACCTCTCAAGATGTCCAGCATCTTCCCCTGTAATCAAATCCCTCTTCAGAAATATAAAAGATCTTATTTCTACCAGGCCTAGAGAGAGAAAATCTTCTAGAGAGTGGTAATTCAGTTTTTAAATATTTTTGGATGGAAAAACATCTCTTCTTATTAAAATAAGTTCCCCCGAAACAGAAGTTCAAAAAGATTTTCAGGAGAAGGTGCATTACAAATCAAGTATAATCTTTCCCCAAGAGGCCTTATCCTAGGGGTCCAGATTTTTCGAAAAAATTTAAATTAAGGTTCCTATGGACCAATAAGATTCATCCAAAAGTAGGGAGGAGATAAATGGAAGAATAAAAGGAAAATCCCCCAAAAATGAGTAAATACTCACATAAGATGAAGAGTTGACTAAGGACAAGGTTAATATAGTTAAAAAAGAGAGATATTTAGAAGAAATGATGCATTTTTGACACCTCAGTATGGGGGAATTCCCCTCATGAAGGAGGCGCCTATTTCACATGTGTGGGAGATTTTTAAACTCCCAAATAATGAGATATTTTTATCTCTCCTCTCTCCTGTTTCAACTAGATCCAAAAAGTGAACTAAACTGACCCAAAAATAGTCAAAATTGACCAAATTGATGTTTTTGCACTGTTACCCTACTTCTCCCAAGAGCCAAAAACTGTGAATTTACTCATAATTCATTAGTTTTTGACCTTCCCTCTTCTAAAGATTGGTGGCCACTCTTGTTTCAAACAAGAGTAGATCCCTCAAACCATCAAGCCAAAGGAAAGCTCTCAAATTCTCCTTGTAAGTTGGAGATTCTTCTCTTTTCTATTCATTTTATGGTTTTTTATGATTTTTGTCTTCTCTAAATTGAATATGATGTTATGCCTCATTGAAAAAAGGCATTCCCCTCTCTTCTTTAGTTAATCCATCCATTCTTTATCCTAGATGAATGATTAAGGGATAAAATCAAGTTTTTCATAATGTTTCCCTTTGATAAGTAGAAAATGTTTACATTAGAATGATTTAAATACTCTTGGTGAACTTCTAATTAAATTTAGAGAGTTAAAAATTAAAAAATGGTCAGCCATACAAAGGAGGTTATAGCAAAAATTTTTAAAATTGTGAAAAATAAGTTTTACTTTTTTTAATTCAAAAAGAGTAATTCCCATCATATATGTATTCTTAAAGTGTTATTTTTCATCCTAGGTATAGAAAAATGCTTACTAAAAATATTTTATTAAAAAAAAGTGTTACTTTCTTTAGAATTAAATTCTATGCATAGAAGGAAGCATATTGAAATTCTTATTTTGATCATAAAAGAGTGATTTACATCATAAATTATTTGTATGCATAAAAGATTTTTTTAATATTAAAAGTGTGATTTTCATCATAAATGATTTTTATGCATAAATGTATGCATAAAAGAAATTCTTTTATATTAAAAGAGTGATTTTCATCATAAATGATTTGTATGCATTAAAGAATTTTTTTAATATTAAAAGCATGATTTTCATCATAAATGATTTTTATGCATAAATGGATGCATAAAAGAAATTCTTTTATGTTAAAGATGTGATTTTCATCATGAATGATTTTTATGCATAAATGGATGCATAAAAGAAATTCTTTTATATTAAAAGAGTGATTTTCATCATCAATGATTTGTATGCATAAATATATGCCTAAAAGATTTTTTTATTATTAAAAGTGTGATTTTTATCATAAATAATTTTTATGCATAAATGTATGCATAAAAATAATTCTTTTATATTAAAAGAGTGATTTTCATCATAAATGATTTGTATGCATAAACATATGCATGAAAGAATTTTTTTTAATATTAAAAGTGTGATTTTCATCATAAATGATTTTTATGCATAAATGTATGCATACAAGAAATTCTTTTATATTAAAAGAGTGATTTTCATCATAAATTATTTGTATGCATAAAAGAGGTTTTTTATATTTAAAGTGTGATTTTCATCATAAATGACTTTTATGCATAAAAGAAATTCTTTTATATTAAAAGAGTGATTTTCATCATAAATGATTTGTATACATAAACATATGCATAAAAGATTTTTTTTATATATTAAAAGTTTGATTTTCATCATAAATGATTTTATGCATAAATGGATGCATAAAAGAAATTCTTTTATGTTAAAGATGTGATTTTCATCATACATGATTTTTATGCATAAATGTATGCATAAAAGAAATTCTTTCATATTAAAAGAGTGATTTTCATCATAAATGATTTGTATGCATAAATATATGCATAAAAGATTTTTTTATATATTAAAAGTGTGATTTTCATCATAAATGATTTTTATGCATAAATGTATGCATAAAAGAAATTCTTTCATATTAAAAGAGTGATTTTCATCATAAATGATTTTTATGATGATAAAAGTGTGACTTTCATCAGAATTGGATTTTATGCATAAATAGATGCATATAAAATTTTTATATTTAAATAAGGGTTCTCTCTAATCCTCTGTTAATTTCTACAAAAATTAGAAAAATGAATAAGTACATAATATGTGAGAGGAAATTCTACCGTTTCATATTCACTAAGATGGGAATGAGAAAATTCAAATAAACTATCGAAGTCGGAGATCGAGATAAATGATTATTTTATTCTTCCTAGGAATTCATGTTTAGTTTAGAAATCTGTAAGCAAATATTCAATGAACGAAATTTAGAAAAAGAGAAATTGAAATATTATCTTTCAAGAAAGATAGTTCAGGAAGAACCTTTCCAGACTCAAACTCTGATTCAGACTTTTGACCAAGACCTAATTTCTTCGTTAGTTTCAATCAATGACGATGTGTCTTCAGGAAAAATCCACTCAAATCACCCATCGAATCTGAAACTAAGTTGAGACCTTTGATTTTGATATGAGGATCAAGATTACAGAATTCGAGGAATTCTGCTTGGGAATCCAGACCTGTGATCTAGAAGTATTGGGATACGAAATTAAGATATAACCATTGTATTCAAAAACAAAATCAAAACTGAAAACTTGCATAGAAACCCTGTTTTCTTAAAGGACTGTCTTACGCCAGAATGCTGGTTGGAGGGAGCATTTGGCATATGTGTTTATCTAAGGGAAGTTCGATTGCAACAGCTAGCGGGGAGTGTTCAAGGGACAGCTCACGTGGCAAAAACCCAGGTCTTGACCAGCCTGGGTATGGTGAAAAATGGTGTGCTTCCAGTACGATGGGCGAGGGCCAACAAAGCGATCCTTGAGTGAAGTACCAGGACACCTAAGGAGGATCCTAGAGGATTCTGGCCAGGGCTCACGGTGCTTAGGACACCCATGCGTATGTCGTGGAAGATATATATGAATGTTGACGAAATGATTATTGTAATCTGTTTTACTGGATCTCGTTGACCAGCTGTTCCCAATGGAGAGTCCAGAGTGGTACTCTTTTTGTGAAACAAGGAATTGAATGGAAATTTTGAGTTATGAAATCTGTGACCAGATCTGTTTTGTCAATGGATTTTTTTTATATTAAATTTTTAAAGAGGAGTGTGTGCGTACCTGTTTTCTAAAGCTAAAGTTAAGAAAGGCATTCTATTATGGGTGGGTGAGTACTTGTTTGGTTCTACAATTCTAGTGGTAGAGTGGTGGCTAACCCATGGGCCGGATGGGGTTAGGCTGGAATCAGTGGAGTTTTAATAATCAAACTAAAAAATCTTAGGATTACGCTAGGATTCGAGTAGTTAGTTAATTCCCTGATAAATTTCTCAATTGAGTGGATCAACGGCTATGCCTGATCTTGATTAGGAAAAAAACGTTGAATTGCTCAGATGATCAAATATTATCAGCGATAGTTTCCTTCTATCTGGTTTATTCAGGTGAAGGATAGTTTAGGTTTTGATCTTGTTAGAAAAATTCGTTAAAAAATCAAAAAGGTGGAATCATCCCTGCTTTCCGGGCATGGGAAATTTTTCCGGTTTCGGTTTTCGTAGTGACCATCACCCTAGTCTCGTGCCCGGACATTCGTGGGCGAGGCCCCGAGTGAGAAACCCTGCCCCGCACATGAGGGGGCTGCTTCCGCTGTCAGCTACGAGTCCGCGATGCATGGAGGGGGTAGAGGGACCTCACAGATCCCATCCAAGAACTACTTATCCCATTTTGGATATGGCCCCTTATGAGGTCTTGCAAGATTCTCTTCTTTATCATTTAATTAAGAGCTTGTGTATATATTGTAGGTGTTGTAGATGGGCATGGGGCTAGCCGATATATATATTATATGTGAAATCCACCACTTGTGGATTTGCTATTATCACTGGTGGTTATGCCTATAGGGCTATCTACTCTTCTATGCATAAATTCAATTTTATTGAGAATAACACTTTTGAAATAAAAATAAATATTTTATGCATCTTTTTATGCATAAATTCAATTTTAATGAGAATGACATTTTTGAAATAAAAATAAATCTTTTATGCATCCTTCTATGCATAAATTCAATTTTAATGAGAATGAAACTTTTGAAATAAAAAAAAATCTTTTATGCATCCTTCTATGCATAAATTCAATTTTAATGAGAATGAAACTTTTGAAATAAAAATAAATCGTTTATACATCCTTCTATGCATAAATTCAATTTGAATGAGAATGACACTTTTGAAATAAAAAATAAATCTTTTATTATGCATCCTTCTATGTATAAATTCAATTTGAATGAGAATGACACTTTTGAAATAAAAATAAATCTTTTATTATGCATCCTTCTATGCATAAATTCAATTTTAATGAGAATGACACTTTTGAAATAAAAATAAATCTTTTATGCATCCTTCTATGCATAAATTCAATTTTAATGAGAATGACACTTTTGAAATAAAAATAAATCTTTTATGCATCTTTCTATGCATAAATTCAATTTTAATGAGAATAACACTTTTAAAATAAAAATAAATGTTTTAGAATGCACAAACGGAAGGAATTACTCTTTTAGAGAGTAAACAATGAAAAGAGTTTAATCAATCTTTTAATTAAACTTTCTAGGATTAAGAAGGGATGAATTGTAAAGAAGAGAAGGGGGTGGCCTTTCCATCAAGGCATAGTATCAGATTTTAATTCAAACATTTACAAAGCATAAAATTTAAGAAAACCATAGATTAGAATTAGAAAAAAGTAGAATTATTAACTTACATAGAGTTTTGTGAGCTTTCCTTTGGCTTGAGGGATTGAGAGTTCTACTGTTGTTTGCAGCAAGAGTGGCCACCAAATTTACGTGGAGAGGATTAGGCCAAAAACAATTGAATTATCAAGAAATTCAATGTTAAATGGCTCAGGACGACAGAAGCAGAGTAACAGTGCATAAACACCATTAAGCTTTTACAAATGGGGAGGATTCTATTTGTAGGAAAAAATGAGCCTCTAACCAAGCAAACTAATTCTAGAATTTTCCAGATCAGTTTGGTCAATTTTTGACCATTTTTAAGTCAGTTTAGCTTACTTTTTGGATCTAGTTGAAACATGAGAGAGGATACATGAAAATATCTCATTATTTATGAGTTTAAAATGCCTCCACACATGTGAAATAGGCACCTCCTTCATGAGGGGAATCCCCCACACTGAGGTGTCAAAAATGCATTATTTCCTCTAAATATCTCTTCTTTTTTTAACTAATAACCTTGTCCTTAGTCAACTCTTCATCTTATGTGAGTATTTACTCATTTTTGGGAGATTTTCTTTTTTTCTTCAATTTATCTCCTCCCTACATTTGGATTAATCTTATTGGTCCATAGGAACCTCAATTGGAGCATAATTCAAAAATTTCTGAAAATCTGAACCCTTAGGCTAAGGTCCATTTCAACTATTTTCAATTAACTCCAATTGCACATTGGAAAGTTCTTTTTGAATTTTTGTTTCAGGGGAAACAATTTTAGACACTAGGAGGATCTTTATATCCAAAAATATCTCAATTTTGGATTATCTCTCTCTAGACATTTTCTCTCTCTAGGCCAAAACAGGGTAAAACTAGATATTTCTTTTATTTCAGAGAGGGGAATAATTTATAAGATCAAAAAGGGAGGTTCTTACACCAAAAGCTAGAGGGAGGAATCTTACAAATACTGTTATCTCTCCATGTGCATAATAAATGACTCATAGAGCATGGCTTCATAACAACCCTGTCAGTTCTTCTCCAAATCAGTCTATTACAAAAGAGGACAAAAATTATTCAAAATAATAATGGGAATGAAAATACTTAATTGTTTGAAAGGACTGTGTAATTACCTATGCTTTTACCAATGCACTCTTAGCAATCTCTACTTTCTTCCACAATTTTTGAATCATTGGATAATTTTACATCTCGGCTCTTTAGCCCACCAACATCCACATGAAAAGACATTGATCATCTTATCAAGGTAACCTTTTGTCCAATGTAGTTAAAAGGTGTGCAAAACAAAAAGCATGGTATTGGTGTTTACATGGAAATATGTAAACACCACCAACATTGTCCTCATTAACAAAAGAAAGACTATAACCCTTGCACATATCAACCACAACTAGCAAGCTATGGCTATGCCTAGGGATTTTTGGTGGTCATTGAACAATGGAGAATAAATATTGTTATCTCTTCGTGTGCATCATAAATGACTCATGGAGCATGGCTTCATAATAACAACCCTGTCACTTCTTCTCCAAATCATCCTATTACAAAAAAGGAGGACATAAATTATTCAAAAATAATCATGGGAATGAAAATACTGAATTGTTTGAAAGGACAGTGTAATTACCTATGCGTTTACAAATGCACTCTTAGAAATCTCTACTTTCTCCCGCATCTTTTGAATCATTGGATAATTTTACATCATCTCGGCTTCTTTTAGCCCACCAAATCTGAGAAGACATCATCACATCAAGGTCACCTTTTGTCCAATGTAGTTCACTCTTTGTTGCCTCCACACTCTCAGATGTCTCATTGTATTTTCCCACTTCTTGTTATACTCTCTATGTCACCTAGATAAGAAGTTTATCTAGCAATTATATTGCACCTCTCATGTGACTTCGACACCCACATCCTTCTTTAGGATGGGTTGTCTTAGAAGATGATATATCGTGTAACAAACTTGGAGAATCTTTGTTTACAATGATCCATTGAGATGCCTTTCTGGGCAAGTGATTATCTTTTATCATTTTCTTCACAACCTCACCCCAAATTTGTCCTGCTTAACTGGCCTAATGCAAACCTAGTAAATGTACCTTTGAGTAAATGATAGGCCGACTACATAGCTAGGGTATTTTGATTAGTACATCTATTTGTATAACCTATATATGGTGGCACAATGTTGAGGAAGAGTCTAACCTTTCCGTCCTTATGCAAAGTCTTTGTGTGATCACCCTGAGCCAATGCCCCACCAAGGGTACCTCCTCCTTTGTTAATTGTTTTGGGTTTTCACCCTCCAACACCATATTGGGGAATATGGGAATTTCCCACAAGTTTGGGACACGTGGTCAAAAGTTTGGATTAACCATAACTTGAACACCACTAATCCAAAATGAGCGCTTTATAGCTCTTTAGATTCCATTTTTCAAGCGCTTTCCAACGATAGGTCATATGATAGGGTTTTGAGAAACTTATAAACATGTTATCCATGTCCCCTTTTTTAAGTATTCAAAAATGGGAATTGGGAAATTTCCAAATTCACTAATATGGTGTTCTCCATATTTTGGGCACATCTGTTTGTATAACCTGTATATGGTGGCACAGTGTTGAGGAAGAGTAGTTTTTAGTCTACCCTTTCCATCCTTACCTAGAGGATCTGTGAACACCCGGAGCCAATTCCCCAAGGGTACCTCCTCTTTTGTTAATTGTCTTGGGTTTTCTCCCTCCGCATTCAAGCCATACTCCTATTAATATTTACCACTATTGTGCAAAAGGCCTTCACTGGTTCATCCTCAAATTTTGGATGGTGGAAGCAATCAAAAACAGGTAACTTCTCCTTATGCATGGAAATTTACTTTAAAACAATTACTCCTTTATGTGTGTGTGTGTGTGTGTATGTGTGTTAATAGTGTGTGTGTACATGCTTATTACATAGACCTATAAAAACACAAGCGCGCGCGCGCACACACACACACACACACACTTGAAAATTCATAACACACACACCCAACTCGGGCAACCTGTGGTGATGCTCTAGATTTGCACTTCTGAGATGCCATAGCAGAGAAAGGAGCTAGGGTGTAGGGGATGTAGCAGGAGGGGACATTGAGAACATGAAGAGAGAATTGAGGGAAACATGGAGTTCCATGCAATGAATGTCAAGTCCTCATTATGATTATTGTATCTTTGCATGCAATGATATGATTACTATATCTTTCTCCGTGTCAAAGAATTTGAATTTGCTTTAACTCTTTTCAATAATTTCCTTTCAATTTAAACAAAAATTTACTCAGGTTTTCAACCACTCACCAAATTTCCCCTTTACACATAGGCTCCTACCAGTTTGAAGTGGTCCACCTTTCCATGCTTATAGCTTAAGAACCTCAATGCTCTCTAGTAATGAACCATAGTGCTAGTGGTTAGATCTCTTTTGTTGGGATCATGGAAGTCCTTTTGGAGAGGATAAGAATCCAAGAGGTGTGTGAATCCCTCTTGTGTAAGCCATTCCTCTACTCTCTAATCAAATAACCAATACTTCCTAAAGGAAATGGTTAGGTTGGGAAGCTTAAACCACCCTCTTCTATAATAATTCTCAATGACTTGCTTATCTAAATGTATATCATTTTCTAATACATTACTAAAATCAATGTTACATACTCGACGCCCTTATTCATCTATTACTTCTACTTTTATATCCAATACACTAGATTAAGATAACAATTAGATACTCACAATGATTAGAAAAGAAAGCTAGGTTCTTCTACAAATACATAAGTCTTGACGATCAAGTTTGAATGAGTTTATCTCATCATGGAAGGGAAGGATACAGTATTTTAAACTTGGACAAAATAACAAATCTATTAAAGAAGTTCTTATATAGCATGTGTACATGCACACAAAGAACGTTTCTTACCAAAAAGACACAAAGAGCTTCCTCTCCATCGCCCAAATTGTAAGAATATTTTTTTATTTTAAACATATTTTGCGTAGGTATATCTTTTAATACTTACATGATGCTTTTTATTATGTTTATAGATGTGTATCCTTCAACTGTTATGGATTAGAAACATGTGGAGTCTATTATAGATATATTTGATGTTATTCACACATTTATTGGAGAGTATCAATATAAAGGGAAGAATTCCAAGATCACTTGCACAAAGTAATATATTTTTCTATGACTTTTTATAATGCACCACATTAATGATTTACTGATTTATGTCACTATAAAGCCTAACTTTGCCCGACTTTAAAAGTGAGGAGTGGTTAGTTCCAAGCCCTTGCACTAGTGAGAGCTTTAGATGCAAGATTTTTCAAGAATTACAAAAGTTAATGAAACCACATATAGCTACCAGGCAAATAAAATAAGATAAACATGCCTGTAAATGTCTTTATCAAATTTTTCTCAACTTCAGACATTTGAATTACAAAGATAATGTTTACATGTAAGTCTCTAGATTTACAATTCTTAGATCAAAAGGATGGAATAAGAGAATAAAAAATAGTGTGGAATGTCAAGTCATATATTAAACTCATTGTCATTTGTAAATACATGATAGGGAGTCAATTTTTTCTGTTATCTATGTACTTTATCATTGGCACATTGTGGCTGGACAACTTGTTCTTCTATTTAACATGCCAGTGCATATTATAAGTATGTTAAATAATATGTATTTTTGAATGCATGAACTCCTAACCCTTGTCCAAATATATGTAAAGCTAATTGCTTTTCCAAAATCATTATTTTGTCAACATTCCACCATAGTGGATATCCACCTAGATATCTAGAAAGTGTTTTTATTGACAAAACAATGACACCATAACTTGATCATTGGAGATTTTTTGTGAAATACTAGGAATTATGGTTTCTTGAACTACTTAAGATATTCTATCAATGTTGCATCCTTTCCAAGTTCACCAACTCTCTTGCCTTTTGCTTGACTCAAGAACTTGTATGCAAGGGAAAAGTAGATACCTTTTGATTTTCATCATTGTTGACAAGCACCTCATCCTTCTAAAGGTTAATGCTTGAATGTGAAGTAGATGAAGAGGACTCTCCTCTCTATTGAATCTTCCCCATGTGCTTAATATTTTTGGGTACCCTCTATCATTTTGTTGAAATTCATCTTCACTTGTAAAACCTTCTACCTCGTACTGAAGAGCATCATTGCACAAGAGAGCTAATGTACTTACATCATCCATATGGGTGGTTGCAAGAAAAGGGGCACCCTTTTGACAGTTGGGCACCCTGAAGGTAGCCTGGAAATAGGCATCTCCATAATTTAAAGGTCGAATCTCTCATGGTTATGTTTGGAATTTAGTAACATGGTGTTTGGACACATTATACGTATAGTGGGTATTTATATGGCACCTCCTGATTGAAAATCCAATTTATTTTAGGGATTGTTTCATTGCACAGAAATTTTGGTATTTGCTTTTTCCAACTTTCTTTACTATAGAATATGTCACATAAAATGCTTAGTACTTCTGCATCCAAAGTCCAATGATCATCCCAATTCGTACATGAAAAGAACACATTGCATCTGAGCTTAACTTGATTTATTGGGATTGTTTTTAGGTATCTAACTATTTTTTTATAAATATATTTTCTCCATTTTTTATTCTAAAGCAACATGTGATTTTATATTTAAGATCTTGGCAAATGTGAAGGTCATCATTGAAGATCCAATGGTGAGAGGTTAGACAAATATGTCTAGAATGTGGCCATATTGTCAAGTTATAATTTAAACGGTTGAATTTCTTCTAATCTTCTGCGGTAGGAAATTCACTCCATCTCTTCGAGCATGGGGGTTTCACCTAAAAATATGTAAGTATAGCATGTGAGTCCAAATGAAGGGGTTTTTTTATAGAAATACATTTAGCATGTGAGGTAAATTTATAGAAATACATTTATAGAAGGGTTTTTTTAATCAAATTTGAAAAAGAACTTGTAAGTCCATAAAGAAAAAGGGGTCATTTTATTCATTAAAAAATCATAGGTAAGGGGTTTTTAAATACACCTTGAACACACGTGATACATAGGGTTTCTTAGTTGTGCACCCCCCAATCTTAGAGGGCCTACAGAAGTTTAATAATTTTATTATATAAATTTAATACAACCCTCATTATGCTCCAATTTCTTGTGGATCAAAGTATTTGTCATTGATGAAGATGAATTTAACAAAAACACTTAGAGTGAATTTGCGTAAGGGAAGCCCATTTTCCAACCACCTTAATCAAAGTTTCCCAGTTTGTTTGCCCAAAGTCTAAAACAAAGGATGCCTATTAGGCTTGGTGTTTCACCAAACGTAGAGAGTATGTCATTTATCGAGCAATTGAGCTATGGTAACATAGTCTTAGTCCTACATGTACATGCCACATCATATGGAGGAGAGTGCACATAAGCATCTTGCCATCTTATCATGCCTTGTCATAATGTCACCTCAACTTAGTCAACAATTTTGACTCCCTAAAGCCTACATGCCATGCCACATTACATGCATACATGGCATTTCCATGTAATCAAGAATGTCCATGTCATCTTGCCAGTTGGCAAATCAACTTGGTTGACTTATTGTGCCTACATAGCATAGCACATTATATACATGCAAGGCATTTCTACCTCACCTTTGAGCATGAGGAATGCCCCCATGGAGGTTCCATGTCAGCAACGTTCTGCCATGTGACAAAACACCTACTACACCTCACCCATCAGTTTTTTAAATTTTAATTTCTAAAAAATAATCATTATTAAAATATCTGATTTTTAATAAAAAAATTAAAAATCAAGTTGTGTAATATAATTTTAAGGCTCTCCTTGAAAACAAAGAAAAAAATAAATATAAAATTTTTTATCAAATAAATATTATTTATTGAACAGAATAATTATTAAAAAATATTTTTTTAAAACCAAGTGAATATTATGATATAATTAAATAAATACTAGAAATTTAAAAAATAATTTTAAAAAAAATCTTTTTTTGGGAGAAACCTTGAGATATGTATAATAAATAGGTCTAAAGATATTTTAATATTATTTATTAATCAAATAAACTTTATGTATTATACAAATAATTTTTTTTATTAAATCAATAAAAATAATATTTTTTATTTAAAATAATATTTTTTATTTAAAATAATTAATTAATTTATCATTTTTAAAAACTATAATTATATTTAAATATTTTATAGTATTTTATAAAAAATTATCATTATCTTTAAAAAGATTAGATAAATTGGCAGAAATCCATATTTTATTCATAATCTAATTTAACCAATGAAATGTGAAGTAGCTTGGTATATATAGCCCAATGTTTTGAGTCTCTCATTCTTAGAGCTTCACCAACTTTGGAGATAGCTCCATTCCACAGCATATGTTAATCTTGTTCTAGTATTACTTTAATCTTAATTATCTTCAATGTTATGCTTAATCTCTCTTTTCCTACATCTTAGAATGGGTTCACAAAGTTAGAGTTAAAAAAGTAATAGGTAACGGGATCCCCTAATCCACCGTATTCATGAGGAGCAAGCAAGGGTTCACATGGAAGATCGAAGAAGAAGAGATCGTGAGGGAAAAGCAAGGGCTCAAGCATTGCAACGCAGGGCGGGTTTGATTGGTGAGGCATCATCTACTCTCCCTGCCCATTCTCCATATCTTTCCCATGACCCCACTCCACCTCCTTCTCCTCCTCATTATCCCACATTTAGTTCTCCACACTATTTTGAGCCCTTTGCCACTCCTCCCTTCACCTTGCCCATGCGGTTGTCACTCCAACCTCAGGTGCCACCCATGAGGTGGACACTTCTATCTTTGGTTCCTCTCCACCTTTTAGCACCTCCAAGTTTGGCACTTCTATCTTGGGTGTTGCCCACTATGGGCCAGCAACTCCTCCATTGGACCCATCTCCATCTTTATCGAGCTTGCCACTCCTTTCTCAAGTGCCTCCCATGAGCTTGCCACTCCTCTACTTGGTACCTCTCCACCCTTGGGCATGACCCAACGAGTTTTCCTTACCTCTCTTAGGTGACACCTTGAGCTTGGCACTCCTTCATCTAGTGTGGCCCATGACCTTGATGCCACTCTTCCCTTGATGTGGTACACATGCCCTTCCTTTCTTGTTGACACTCCTCACTTCGGCGATGCTAATGACATTGTCAACCATGTGCTTGCCACTCCACCCTTCGGTGTTGATCATGAAGCATCTTCTCATGGTGGGAAATCCCTTTCTAGGTTTGGTGCACTAAATTGCGCCAATGCTATCTTCGACAAGTACTTTGTTGACATCGATGTGGCATCATGGTCTAGTGTGCTGGACGTGCTGCTATGGCACTCACGCATGGCACAATGTACTATCGCTTCTATGATTTGTAGCCCACATTCTAGAAGGGCTAGTGCTGGTGTGCTATTGAGCTTGAGATAGTCCTACAACATAGTTAAGCATAAGATGCATCCTCATGGATTAGCTACAAGATGTGCCCTTAAACATTTGTTTCTAGTAGTGTCCCTACCAAAAGTATGCATCACGCCACTTCTTGCATACTTCAAATTTGTCTTTGAGCACTTCATGTAAGGTTTTTGCGGAGACAGAGCTTAGACAATGGGATTGAGGGTGCTCTATGGGCTAGTAGTGGTGTGTGCACCTAGATGCAGTTGTTTAATGGACCCCGAGATGAGGGCTAGTAGTGGTGTGCTAATAGTGGTGCTCTATGGGCTAGTAGCGGCGTGCACCTAGATGCAGTCGTTTATTGGACCGTGAGATGGACAAGTAGTGGTGTGCACCTAGATGAAATCATTTATTATTAGCCTGAGATGAGCTAGTAGTGGTGCTCTATGGACTAGAAGTGGTGTGCACCTAGATGCAGTTGTTTATTGGATGCTGAGATGAGGGCAATGATAGAGAGGTTTTGGGAGGAGCATTGTCATGCATCACCAGAGTATAGGAAGGCATTGCAACATAGGGTTTGTCATGTGGGGAGTACATAGTGCATGGGGCTTGATTTCTTGAGATGAGACATAGTTGTACCTGGTGTACCTATTGGTGTAGTTGTCTTTGTGGTTGACTTCGTTGAGAATTACACATTTGCACCACAACAGGAGATTCAATCAAAGTACTACTTTTCTGAGCATGTATTGCTACATTGCCTCATTTTCAATTTAATATTTTCAAGATATTTTATAGTGCTATTGTCTATGAATCTAACATTTTTTATTCTTGTGTTCTTGACTAGGTAGCCATCATGGCGCATATTAGTTATCTGCATATAGTGGTGGTGGTGGTGGGCGACAGCCACCAATGGATGGCATACCAACCACCCTAGAGGAGCGAGTAATCATTAAAGTTTATCATTTTTACATTAGTATTATTGCTCTCATAACGCCCACTTTGTACAACATTGCTTCCATCACCATGATGACTTTTTGAGAGAGCGTTGAGTCAGATGGATATTGTCAAATGGATGTGGGGAACAATTCAAGAGTGCTTGTCATTTTTATTGGCTATATTCTTGGCATCACATGATAGGCTCGTAGGTGATTTGGAGCTTCTTCGAGATAGGGCATGGAAAGGGGGAGCACGATGGTGCAAGTGTGTGTGTCAAACGCACCCTTAAACATCACCAACTCTGTCGTCGTGACAATGAGCACTTTCGAGATGCACAACAGGTAGTGGATTGGTGCAATGCACATTTGACCACTGGTGCTAGTCAAATGGATGTGGGGAACCATTCAAGAGTGCTTGTCATTTTTATTGGCTATATTCTTGGCATCGCATGACAGGCTACTAGGTGATTTGGAGCTTCTTCAAGATAGGGAATGGAAAGGGGGAGCATGATGGTGCAAGTGTGTGTGCCAAATGCACCCTTAAACATCACCAGCTCTGTTGTGAGACAATGAGCACTTTTGAGATGCACATCGAGATGCACAACAGGGTGCAATACACATTTGACCACCGCTGGTGCTGCCTATTCCTTCCCTGAGCAAGATGCGAGGATTATCAGGAGGTTCTTTTGGTGTTTTCATAGTAGTGTCCTTGATGGTGCTTCTTTAGACTGTGCGATAGTGGATGGCACACTTAGGCTACACTCCATTAGGTGAATATCCTATGATGACGCCACCATCTTCACATGGTGCGGCTCATTCTTTTGCGGGCCATGCATTGATGACTACTCACTGTGTGAGATGGGGGAGTGGGCTGATCCTTGGTTGGAGTAGGTGTTGAGGCCAGAGTGAGGAGAATTACACCTCCAACCACTTTCCTTGAGAAAACCAATCCTTAATTTGAGTTTGAATTTCTCTTTGCTTAAGAGGGTTAACTCTATAAGGTGCACTTCCAAGAATAATTTCTATTTGATGATCCTCAGGACATGCACTAGGTAGTCCAAGAGAGGTAACTCATTGAGGAAACAATCAAAAAAATTAGAAAGAAAAGAGTCATGTGATGTATCCCTAGGAGAGCCCTAGGAGATGGTTCTTTAGCACTAAGTTGGTTAACCAAAATTAAGAAAGTTTTCTCCCTCTTCCTCAACGCTCTCTTGGCCTAAGTATGGCTCAAAAGTGGTTGATCCCTACCTTCAAAAATTTCTTGTAAACAAACATTCTTACCATGATACATAAAAGACATTGTGTGCTTTGCATAATCAATATGTGGTGTGTACTTATGTCTAAAAGTACGTTCATCAGAAAACTGTGCAATAAACAAAGCAAGATTCTTCACTTTCTTAGTGCTACTATACTTTTGATTTTGAAAAGCAGCCTTCACTTTAAAACGAGAAGGAATCATGTGAAGATGAAGAGTATGTGCAAGACATTCAAAGATAAAATCATGTGTACTACCATCGTCATGCAAGATTGTGATTTCTTTATCTTGAATTTTTCCTTTCATTTTAAGTAAAGTGTGTGGTGAAAAATAATGAGCGTCAAGGTTAGAAGTACCTTCTTGATCAGATTTACCATTGAACTTATTTTATCATCAGACTCTGGCTCGTAGTCATCCGTAAGCATCATCATCATCTCCAATGCTAGTGTCTTCATATCCATCCACCATGTTAAGCCAATTAATTATCTTGTTGTTGTTGTTGTCATTGTAGTTGCTTGGACACCTATGAGCATAGTGTCCCTTTTGATGGAAAATGTAACATAGGATATTCTTTGCTTTTTCATCTCGAGTCGTCAAATTTGGAACTTCTATCTTCTTTGGTTCTCCATTTGCTCCATTATTATTTTTGCTAATCTTTACTTTATTGTTGTTAAATTGATAGTTTCCTTGATCTTGACCCTTGTGAAAAGGTTGCTTGAATGAAGAACGCTCGTCTCAAAACCACTAAAAGATATCAAAGCTTTTGAGAATTTAGTACAATTATCTTATTGAAACTTGGCCACACCATTTTTCTTTTCACAATTCAAAGCAAGAGATTCAGTAGAGGCAAGAGTATGAGGACGAAACATGTTAACTTCTACTCTAATCTTTGGATCTAACCCTGAAATAAATTTCCTTTTAAGCTTCTCTTCATGCACTTTTTCAATGGACTACATTTGAATGAGAGCATATCAATGTAAGTTTGGACATCCTGCCCTTTCAACTATCTAAGAGTATCCTAATGCTATCGGGCTTTGAGGTAGAAAGTGTCTCTTAATTTCATGCCGAAAATCCTCCCAAGTACGAGGTTTATATCTCCCATTCTTGGTAGCATTCCACCATAAAGCGGTATTCTAAATCAAATGATTTGTAGCATACGTGACCTTGTCTTTCTCAGAAATTCTATGTTCCAAAAAATACTCATCAAATTGGCTAAGCCAAGCTAGTGTGTGAATCTTTCTTTCCATCAAAATTTTGAAAAGAGAAAGACTTGCAACTAATGCGAGATTCTTTGCAAGCCATTTGAGCATGTAAAGCTACCTTGACAACTCGACAAATAGAATGCTTGTTACTAACCGCTTTCAATTTCATTCCTGTGTCTTTTGCAATGTTTAAATTGCTCTTCTAATGCAATTCTATGAATGCAGTCATTGAGGTGTTTTCATAAGCAAAATTTCCCGATATCTTAAAACATTCACCCAAATTTTGGCCATTTTGAGAAAATATTCGCCGCAATTATGGACATTTTAGGGTATTTTTTGAAAACATTTACCCCATTTTCTATAATTTTAGATTTATCTAGGAGGAATAATCTCAAACCCACCTACACTTATATATTCATGGAGGCATCTTATTTTTTACCTTGGGTCCATGGGACTGCTACTCCCAACTTGCAAAGTTTCACCACCATAGACTGCCAAATGGGCGGGACAGTTTGTTGTCACCCGCTATTTTTTGCATAGTGCAGCCGAAGCGGTCCCCTATGCAAAAAATAGCGGGTTTGGGTGGGACATCACACCCGTATGGCATCGGATGGGGGTGATACTTTGCGATTGGCTCCACGAAGCTGCTACCCCTCCATTCACAAAGTTTTAATACCAATGGACACCATATGAGCGGGATAGTATGTTACCACCCCCGCTATTTTTTGCCTAGTGCCCAAGGGGTCCCTTATGCAAAAAATAGCAGGTTTGGGTGGGACATCATTCATGTATGGTATCCAAAGGGTGTGAAAATTTTTAAGTGGGTCCATGGGGCTGCTATTCTTCCACTCGCAAAGTTTTACCACCATCGGATGGCAGATGGGCAAGACGGTGTGTTGCCACCCATGCTATTTTTTGTATAGTGCCTAAGGGGTTCCCTATGCACAATGTGAGACCCCTTTGCCGCCCCCTCCGTGCACCAGATTCCCGGTTGCTAGTAGTGGAAGTAGCTTCCTCTTGCGCGGGGCAAGGTTTCCCACTCAAGGCCTTGCCCTCCTCGAATATCCGGACACGAGACTAATCTGGTGGTCATTCCGAAACTGAAACCGGGAAAATTTGCCTTTCCCGGAAAACGGGGACGATTCCACCTTTTTTTATTTTCTTAACCAATTTTCTAACGGGGTCCTATCCTTCACCTGACTAAACCAGATAGAAGGAAGACTATTATAGACTTAACTTGAAGAAATCAATGTTTTTTTCCTAACTGAAATTAGGCACAGCCGTTGATCTAATCATTGAGAAAGTCTTCAGGTTTTTATTTAACTACTCGAGTTCTAAGCGTATTCCTATTATTTCGATCTCATTATTAAAACTCCACTGATTCCAACCTAACCCCATCCGGTGGGCCCATGGGCTAGCCACCACCTGGCCACTCGATAGAACCAAACAATTACTCACCCACCCATAATTGAATGCCTTTCTTAACTTTTGCTTTTGAATACAGATACGCACACACTCCTCTTTAAAACTTTAACTTATAAAACAATCCATTGACAATCAGTTATTGGTTTACAAATGTCATAACTCAAAAATTCCATCCAATCCCTTGTTTCTCAAAAAACAGAATCACTCTGGACTCTTCGTTGAGACCAGCTGGTTAGCAACGAGATCCAGTAACATAATCATTTATCCATCATACATATCTTCCACGACATACGCATGGGTGTCCCTAGGCACCGTGAGCTCGTGCATCGCTTGGTCAGAACCCTCCAAGATCCTCCTTAGGTGTCTTGGCACTTCACTCAAGGACCGCTTCGTCGGATCTTGTCCATTGTACCGAAAGTGCACCATTTTAACCGTACCGAGGCTGGTCAAGGCTTTGCTGCATGAGCTGTCCTTTGAACACTCCCCCGCCAACCGAACTTCCCTTAAAAAAACATATACCAAATGCTCCCTCCACAGCATTCTGGCGTAAGACAGTCCTTTAAGAAAACAAGGTTTTTATGCAAGTTTTCAGTTTGATTTTCTTTTGAATACAAGGAGTATTTCTTAAATCAGTATCCCAAAACTTCTTGATCAAATTTTTGAATTTCATAACAGAATTCCTCGAATTCTGTAACCTTAATCCACAGATCAATTCAAAGGGTCTCAAACTTTGTTTTAGATTTGGCGGGAGATTTGAGTGTATTTTTCTAAACTGGTCACATCTTCTTTCCTCGAAACTGACGAAAGAGTTTGGTCTTGCTGATTCAGGATTCGAGTTTGATAAGATTTTTCCTAAACTATCTTTCTCGAAAAGGGTTGATATTTCAGTTACTATTTTACTGAATTTCTTTCTTTGAATATTCACTTAATTGATTTCTAAATTAGTTATGAATTTCAATGAGGAATAAATTAATCATTTATTTAAATATTTCGATATGGATAGATTTCTTGAATTTTCTTTTTACAATCCGTGAGAGTATAAAACGATAGAAATTTCTCTCTTAGAGTATTTACTTACTTGTAGAAATTAAACATAGAATTAAAGAGAATTCTAATTTTGATATAAAAATTCTTTATGCATCTGCATAAGAATCAACTTCAATGGGAATAACACTTATTAAAAAAATCCTTTTATGCATCTATTTATGCATAAAATCAATTTTGATAGGAATAACACTTTTAAAATAAAAAGAATTTCTTTATGCATCTATTTATGCATAAAATCAATTTTAATAGGAATAACACTTTTATAATAAAACATTTCCATTATGCATCTTTCTATGCATAGAAATCAATTTTAATAATTAATGTCAATGATATCCATGCATATTCATAGGTGAATATGTGCATGGAGTAATTAGAATATTTCTTTTAGAATGCTCAAAAGGTGGGAATTACTCTTTTGAAATAACATAAAAATAAAAAAAAATTTCCACGAAAATTTTGCCATAACCTCCTTTGTATGGCTGAGCATTTCTCATTTTTTTTCATTCTATTTTCAACTTAAATTAACCCAATCTATATGTATAGGTGATTAGTACTAGGCTAAGTTAGGGTGGGTGATACCTAATAACAAACATAATGAATGAACTAAGCTAATTTAGCTTAAGACTCAAGCACAATTAGGTTACAAGATTGAGACTTGTTCTCATATATAGAGGCTTGAGAGATTGCTAAATTTTCATTGCTTGAAATGGTCCCCTTTTATATGAGGAGGTACACTCTTGGGCTTGTACATCAATGTGGGACAAGTCTCCACTTTTCTCTCTAGCTTACTTGTCACCTCAAATATCAACACCCCCCCTTGATGGTGACTTGACCTATCTTTTCAGGCCTAGCGGTCAACCCTAAGAGTGAGGTCCCCCGTTTGATAGTAGAGACTTGACCTATCTTTGAGGTCTAGAGGTCTCTTCTAAGAGTAGGGTTACAAATTTTGGCTATTTCCTTTACCTTGGCTACATCATCGGTGCTGCCAGAGGGTAGGACATACAAAGTTTTTTAAGAAAAGATTATTGGAGCTAGAGGCATCATTTTCTACCACAAAGTGACCTTCTTCCACATAGTTGTTTTCTTGATTCTGTTTGGAGTAGCAATGTTCTTCTAAGTGCCCAATCTTTTCACATGCATTACAAATTCTTTTTGGTTTATTTTTGAAACGACAATTTGCAAAGATGTGACCAAGCTTGCCATAGTAATTACATCTTTGAGATGTTGATTGATTTGTTCTGTGGAATCTCCCATCTTTTGTAAATAGTGCTTACCCACTTGAATGTGATTTGAATGGTTCTTTATCCTTCAATTTTGATTCTTGCTCAAGTAGAAATGATTCTACATCTTGAAGTTTAGTGTTGGGCACATTTTTAACTGTAGCAAGTGATTCATAAGGTTCTTTGTCTCAACACTTTTTAACAATATAGAAATAGATTCATCTTCCTAAATTAATTTCTTTAATGCAGTAAGTTGCTTCTTGATACCTTTGAATTTACTGATGTGTTGTGCCATGGTTGTGAGATCCCTGTTCCCACCGAACAACGGATTCGGGGTACTAGCAGCGGAAGTAGCACTTCTCGCGCGGGACAGGGGTCCCACACTCGGGGCCTCACCCACCACGGATATCCGGACAAGAGACTAATCCGTCGGTTTGTCCAAAACCGAAACCGAAAAAACTTTCTTTACCCGGAAAGCACGGGCGATTCCACCAGGATAACTCTTTACTCTAACGTAGTCAAGATCATTACTGATCAAACTGATCTGACTGCACCTTTAACGGTACTTGGTCAAATCAAGGAAGAACTTGCACTTGGATCATTGGGATCAACGCTTTTTTCCCCATCAAGAGGCACAGCCGTTGATTCCTATCCACCATAGAACAATTTCTATCCGGGATTTACTTCATCTATCGTAATAATAGAAATTAAATCTCGATTTACAGATCCATCAGTCCAGTCTAACCCCATCCGATCCCATGGGTTAGCCAACCGCCCAACCACTATAGTGATGGGATCCAATTTGGAATTTGGTTAGGTTTTGTCCCGGGTACCAAGGAAAAGAGTTCCAAGGCCCCCTAGCCGGAAGTTCATGCAAACATAAAACTAGTCATACCACTTACACACCCAATATGAAATTGCCTTTTCTTAGCATCAGCTAACTTTAAAACAATCCTTTAATGAAACCATAGTACCACTGATCACAATCTTCCGATTTATCCGGTTGATTTATAATTTCCCATCATTCCTTCATCAGAGTATCTATGGCATCATTGGCAACTAGAACGCTCACCACATGTCCACACAGGGCCTTTTCAATAGTTCCTAGCCCATAATACTCGGCAATATAATCACTTATATAAATCAAGATGGACCCTCGTTGAAGATCAGCAAGATCAACCAACAGATCCATAAAAAGAGCCATGGACTCATCCATTGAAGACCAGCAAGGTCAATCAACCAGATCCATGCCCGGTTTCAGAAAAACAACTCTTACTCCTTGTTCCAATATCTTCCTCGACGCACGTGTGGGTATCTTCGGCGACCCAGAGCCCGAGCACCGTATGGTCAGCACCCTCTAGGATCCTTCGCAGGTGACCTAGCGCTTCACTCATAGGCCGCTTCCTTGGTCCCTCATCCACCGTACCGGAAGCTCACCATTTAAATCGAACCGAGGCTGGTCAAGACCTCGGTCGACCTTGCTACGCGAGATGTCCTCCATTGACTCTCCGTCAGCAGTTGCAACTTTAAGAGTTAGGTCTTCATGACCTTAATCCACAAGACGGTCAAAATGCTTCCCCAGCATTCATGACATAAAACAGTCATTTACAAACAGTCACAAAATACAGTTTCTAAATCAAACTCTCGTCTTTCCACATTATCCCTCCTTAGTCCACATTACTTATTCCACATTCCATTTAATGTGTACTCATTCTCATCCATTTCCTCATATCGGCGACACATTAATTCACATACACATTCACATTCACATCCATACATTCCACATTTACATGCATACATCCATTTTCACATCCTCATTTATATATCCACATCCCATATCCACATTCATACATACACATCCATATCCACATCCAACATCCACATCCACATCCACATCCACATTCACATCCACATTCACATCCTCATTTATACATCCACATCCACACCCACACCCACATTCACATCCATACATCCACATCTACATGCATACCTCCATTTTCACATCCTCATTTATACATCCACATCCCTTCTACATTCATACATACACATCCATATCCACATCCATACATCCACATCCACATCCACATTCATATTCACATCCATATATCCACATCTACATGCATACATCCATTATCACGTCCTCATTCATACATCCACATTCACATACATACATACATCCACATCCACATTCTCATTCACATCTATACATCCACATCTACATCCACATCCACATTCCCATTCACATCTATACATCCACATTCATATACATCCACATCCACATTCCCATTCACATCTATACATCCACATCCACATCCACATTCATATTCACATCCATATATCCACATCTACATGCATACATCCATTATCACGTCCTCATTCATACATCCACATACATACACATACATACATCCATTATCACGTCCTCATCCACATCCACATACATACATACATCCACATCCACATTCTCATTCACATCTATACATCCACATCTACATCCATATCCACATTCCCATTCACATCTATACATCCACATTCATATACATCCACATCCACATTCCCATTCACATCTATACATCCACATACATACATACATCCACATCCACATTCCCATTCACATCTATACATCCACATCTACATCCACATTCACATCCACATTCCCATTCACATCTATACATCCACATCTACATCCACATTCACATCTATGCATATACATCTTCATGCATACATCCATTTTCACATTCATACATCCATACTCCCATCTACACATCCACACATCCACATACATACATCCATTTTCACAGTCCATTCATGTAACCCCATATGCCTTCACATCTAATCTTTTACATCACATCCATTCTCGCCCAATCACAACCCATATACATCTTATCCTATTACATACACTTCTTACCTCATCCCATACACATCTTATCACATCTTAATTCGTCTTATCACCTCTTATCACCTCTTATACACCTCTTATCACATCCTATCACTTTCCATACGCATCTTATCAAATCTTATCACATCTCATACACATCTTATCACATCTTTTACATCTCATACACCTCTTATCACTTTCCATACGCATCTTATCAAATCTTATCACATCTCATACACCTCTTATCACATCCTATCACTTTCCATACGCATCTTATCAATTCTTATCACATCTCATACACCTCTTATCACATCCTATCACTTTCCATACGCATCTTATCAATTCTTATCACATCTCATACACCTCTTATCACATCCTATCACTTTCCA
Organism: Cibotium barometz; assembly: GCF_041138505.1. Lineage (NCBI taxonomy): Eukaryota > Viridiplantae > Streptophyta > Polypodiopsida > Cyatheales > Cibotiaceae > Cibotium > Cibotium barometz. The sequence continues at coordinate 27,958,597 of NC_141048.1, read as the reverse complement.
TACGCATCTTATCAATTCTTATCACATCTCATACACCTCTTATCACATTTCATATCTTTTATAAAAAAAAGAGAATTCTTATATTTGATATAAGATTTCTCTACACATTTATTTATACATAAATTCCATTTAAGGAGACTAACACTTTCAAATTTAAAATCAATCTTTTATGCATCTTCTTATGCATAAATTCAATTTGGTAGGAAATTACACTTTTAGAATAAAAGAATTTCTCTTATGCATCTAAGTTAAGCATAAAATCCATTTATGAGGAAAATCACACTTTTAGTATAAAAAGAATATCTTTTATGCATACCTATATGCATGAAATCCAATATGATAAAAGTAACTCTTTTGATATAAAAAATTTTCCTTTATGCATACTTCTATGCATGAAATTTAAAAATGATAAAAGTAACACTTTTGATATAAAAATTTTCCTTTATGCATACTTCTATGCATGAAAATTAAAAATGATAAAAGTAACACTTTTGATATAAAAATTTTTCCTTTATGCATACTTCTATGCATGAAAATTAAAAATGATAAAAGTAACACTTTTAATATAAAAATTTATCCTTTATGCATACTTCTATGCATGAAAATAAAAATGATAAAAATAACACTTTTGATATAAAAATTTATCCTTTATGCATACTTCTATGCATGAAAATAAAAATGATAAAAATAACACTTTTGATATAAAAATTTATCCATTATGCATACTTCTATGCATGAAATAAAAATGGTAAAAATAACACTTTTGATATAAAAATTTATCCATTATGCATACTTCTATGCATGAAATAAAAATGGTAAAAATAACACTTTTGATATAAAAATTTATCCATTATGCATGAAAATAAAAATGGTAAAAATAACACTTTTGATATAAAAATTTATCCATTATGCATACTTCTATGCATGAAATAAAAATGGTAAAAATAGCACTTTTGATATAAAAACTTATCCTTTATGCATGATATTAAAATTCAATTTCTCCATGATTGTAATGAATTCTTTCAATTAATCTAGGATGATAATTCCTAGAATATGGTAGGAAGTCCTCTTTTTATGCTTTGAATGAGATTATTTTATGCATAATTTTTATAAAAATTTTGCCATAGCTCCGCTGCTATGACTGATAAATCTCAATTTTTCTAAGGGATAAAGTTTATCATTAAGGAAATAAAAATGATCTCTAATTGGCTCATTAATCCATAATGGATTGAATCATCAATATACATAAACTAAAAGCATAGAAAAAAGCCATTAATTTGGCCTCAAGCATAGCTTAATCTTGGGTTAAGGAAAAGCTTTATGAAAAGCTTGATTTGGATTGAGAATGGGTCATGAGTATGACCATTTCTTGAGTGAGAGAGAGAAATTACATAAAAACTATTAGAATTTAAACATAAATGGAAATTAACTTCAATAGCATTTATTAAATCATGTAACTCTTCACTACTAATCACCAATTAACTTCAATAGCATTTAAAAAAACCATACCAATTAAGCTTCTCAAGCTTGAGAGGGGTTGAGAAGAGAGAACCATTGAGAAATTATAGAAAGATCAATATTCACTAATTACCTTATAACTTGCTTGATTCTTTGTTCATGGTAGAGGCCCCCAACCAATCAATTGGTTAAGTATGTTGATGGAGCCACTAATGGGGATTGAAGAAAGAGGGAAGCTCCAAAAACTAGTGAATTATTAAATGAATTCACAGTTCTTGGCTTAGGTGGAGTAGAGTAACGATGCATAAACACTATCTATTTTTCAACAAGGGGGAGGCTTCTATTTATAGGAAAAATTGAGCTCCCAACCAAACAAACTGATTCTAGAATTTTCCAAATCAGTTTGGTCAATATTTGACCATTTTTAGGTCAGTTAAGCTAACTTTTTGGAACTAGACTTGAATGAGGAGAGAGGAGAGATAAAATATCTCAATTTTTATGAGTTTAAAACTCATTCAAGCATGTGAAATATGCACCTCCTTTAAAGAACTCCCCTTCCTTACATATGTGTCATAATGGAATCATTTTAATATTGCTCATAGTTTTTTTACTAATAAACCTTGTACATTTTCAACTCTTCATCTTATGTGAAATATGCACCTCCTTTAAAGAATTCCCCTTCCTTACATATGTGTCATAATGGAATCATTTTAATATTGCTCATAGTTTTTTACTAATAAACCTTGTACATTTTCAACTCTTCACCTTATGTGAGCATTTACTCATTTTTGGGTATCTTCTTTTTACAAATTTGGATTTATCTCTTCCCTACACATGGATTGATGCTATTGGCCCATAGGAACCTTAATTGGACCATAGTCTAAAGATTTCTGAAAATCTAGACCCTTAGACTAAGGTTCTTTATACCTATTTCCAATTAATTCCAATTGCACATTGGAAAATTCTTTTTGAATTTCTGTTTCAGGGGAACTCATCTGAATTATAAGAGATATTTTTCTATCCAAAAATATTCAAAATCTGAATATTCTCTCTCTAGAATAATTTTTCTCTCTCTAGGCTAAAATAGTTAGCAACAGGGTCTTTATATTTCTGAAGAGGGTTGATTACAGGGGAAGATACTAGACATCAAAAAGGGGTTGGGGGAGGAATCTTACATTCTACCCCACTTAAAAAACGCGAGATGTCCTCATCTCGCAAACTGGGATAATTTCACAAGATGCAGGAATCATGAGACTTAGAGAAAAATTTAAATCAAGATTAACCACCAAGAAAAGTCTCAAAGAGAGCAAGATTCAAGATAAGAACAAGATTTAAACTTTATTCATTCTCGGAACTTATATAGTAAAGATAGAAGAACTCTTTACACTTCCATAAGCCCGTCCATCATATGATCACAAAAGCAGTCCTCACAAGCTGCACAAGTATAAGGTAACTCATCTATGGGAATGATTCTGTGGGTTATTGCTGCGCCTATCTCAGTGGTATGAGGTGTTCTAACAAAAGGACCTCTGAGAGGCAAGCCAAAAACGGGGTAAAGGCATATCTTCTCATGAGGAAGAAAACACGCCAGTAAGAAGACCCGCTCAGAAAACCCAAGATGTCTTGATCTCATGACGCAGTAGTATCGAGGACCCAAACCCAAGGCTTCGATAACCATGGCCAAGCGGACATTGTTACGAAAGTGCTGCTGACCCCAGGGTGTTACCCTAGTTATGTCTTGATAGGTCTGCCATTTGGTCTGCGCTACAGAAGTTCCTAGGTGAGGAAAAAGTGAGCGCTCATACTGTTCTATAAAATCCTTCTTCACAGACTCACTTGCGTCTTGAAGGTGAGGAATCATTATGGATAAAACTAATTCTTGTTGCCAAGCCATGAAGGAGATTAAGAAAGAAAGGAGATCGATGGGAGTAAGATTACTGTGAACGACAAGTAAAAATTACGACTTATATAAGGAAGGAGCTAGCGTAACCTAGAAGCCAACGGTAACTTGCCACTGAAGTTTTACCGTCTTTCCATGATTTGGGTTTGGCACATTTTTCTATAGAAGGCATTAAGAACTTTGAGATGAGGAGATAAAAGAAGCTTGTAGGCTAAGTCACCTACTTTCATTGAATTCAGATAAGGTTCATAATATCTGGGGGATAACTTCTTATACTCCCCAAGAGATAAAGAACTTCTTTTTGGGCCGTACTCGAATGAAAACCAAAACCGTGGTATCCAAAACACCAATTTTCACTTTTGAACTCATTGTTCTGAATCCTTAAAACATGTGGGACTCCTGAGAAGTATTCTAGGGAAAGGATCTTTCTCTTTTTTTTCTTTTTCTTTTTTTAAAAAAAACGAAATCTTTCTTTTATTTTAGAGAGGGAATAATTATAAGATCAAAAGGGAGATTCTTCCTCCTGTATACCTCGAAGGCTGGGGAGGAATCTTACAATGGTCTCGGTCTCCTTCATGTCGAGCTTGTAAAACTGCATGAGAAGGTTGATCTTTGAGCTCTTTGAGTCGGCTGAAAATCTTGTTGAGTTCTTGCCATGCCAACTTGGCATCCTTTATGCCAGCAATGTGACTAATCACATCATCATCAAGATTTTGAGCAATAAGGCCCAATGCTTTTTTGTTTTGAAGTGGCTCAACCTCCACTTGTTCATCCTCAATAAGGTGTCAAAGCCCCTTATGCATAAGCAAGTACATGGTATTGCTTTGCCATGTGTTAAACCCATCATCTCATTAAATCGTGAGACAATTGTTAAATTCTCAATGATGAGAAGGGCTTCTTACCTTGAACCTTGATTTTAGTGCTCATGTAATGTCTAACCCTTTTACAAGTGATTTGCAAACTATATGCTAGAGATAAACTCAATGCGGTGAAAGAATCACTTAAGTTTGAGCAATGCAAGTGGTTGAGATGAGTTTTTATGCAACAAGGAGTTTTTGACAATGCAATAGCACTCTAATTTTTTAATTTTGCCTTTGATTAAGCTCAATTTCTACTAAATGACTACTAATGATAGTGATTAAGTGTTAATCACTATCATTAACAGAGCTAAAACTTGATTAAGCTCAATTTCTGCTAAATGACTACTACTGATAGTGTTAAGTGTTAATCACTATGGATTAACAGAGCTGAAACGTGGAGGATGAAATTGGGCATGTGGAAGCAACCATTGAGATGGATTTTTGCATGAGGGTGTTACCCTAGATGAGATTAAGAGCTCTATATAGAAAAGATAGCTCAAATCTTCATAAAACAGGCAAAAATCATCGATTTCATCCGCCTGGTTATTTGCTTGTTGTGGTCGCACCTATTGATGAAATGAGTCAAGCTTACGTTTGTGGATAGCTTACACCATTGCTAAGCTATCCCTAAAGGGGCTTGGACCAATTGTGCGCAGCCGGCGTGCTGAGATATTAGCAAAAGACCATTCGGCTTTTCATCATCGTATTTGGGCTATAGAAGTCAATTTTGACTAATTCCTCTTAGCCACTAGTTAGCTATTAGTTGCTAAACATGTCCACAAAGTTTGGAGACAGATGGCTAGAAGAATGGGCAATGGCAAGCTTGTGAAATTTGGGCCGCAAGAGGGTGAAGAAGATAAGCTTAAGATTAGTAGCTAATAAGGTCATTAATGAAGAGATTATACTAATATGAGTTAAAGCTAAGCTAATGGGCAGCTTAAAACAAGCTTTGATACCATGTTGAAATTCATGGATCAAGCTCCCTAATGACAATCAACTATCTAATTAGATCTTAATCCTAATCTAATTAACATGGGACTAGTGCTAAGCTAAGCTAGGGTGGGTGATACCTAATAACAAACATAATGAATGAACTAAGCTAATTTAGCTTAATACTCAAGCACAGTTAGGTTACAAGATTGAGACTTGTACTCATAGAGAGGCTTGAGAGGTTGCTATATTTTCATTGCTTGAAATGGTCCCCTTTTATATGAGGCGGTACACTCTTGGGCTTGTACATCAATGTGGGATAAGTTTCCACTTTTCTCTCTAGCTTACATGTCACCTCAAATCTCAACATCACGCTTGTATGGCATATGATGGTGGTGAGACTTTGTGAGTGGTTCCATGGGGCCGATACCCCCTCCACTCGCAAAGTTTCACCATCATCGGAGGCCAAATGGGCGTGACGGTGTGTTTTGCAACCCGATATTTTTTGCATAGTGCTGCCCAAGGGGTCCCCCATGCAAAAAAATACGGGTTTGGGTGGAGCATCATGCTTTTAAGGCATCCGATGGGGGGTGAGACTTTGCGATTGGGGCCATGGGGCTACTACCCGTCCAGTCGCAAAGTTTCACCACCATTAGACCCCTTACGAGTGGGATGATATGTTGCCACCCGCTATTATTTGCAAAGTGCCTAAGGGATCCCTTGTGCAAAAAATAGCGAGTTTGGGTTGGACATCAGACTTGTATGGTGTCCGATGGGGTTGAATCTTTTTTAGTTGCTTCATGGGCCTGCTCCATGGGCCTGCTACCCCTCAACTTGCAAAGTTTCACAACCATGGGATGCCGGATGGGCGGAACGGTGTGTTGCCACCTGCTGCTATTTTTGCATAGTATCGAAGGGGTCTCCTCTCAGGGGGTTCACCTAAAAATATGTAAGTGTAGCACATGAGTTCAAGAGGGGTATATTAATTCAAAAAATTACAGAATTACATTTATTGGAGGGGTTTTCTAAACCAAATTTTAAAGAAAACTATAAGTTTATGAAGAAAAAGGGTTCATTTTATTCATAGAAGTATGTAAGTGTAAGGGGTTGTTTTAATACCCCTTGAACGCATGTGATACATAAAATTTCTTAGAGCTGAACCCCCGAGTGTCTCCTATATAAAAAATAGCGGGTTCGGATGGGACATCACGCTTGTATGGCGTCTAATGGAGGTGAGACTTTGCAAGTGGGTCCATGGGACTACTACCTCTTTCCTCGCAAAGTTTCACCACCATCTGGATGGGTGGGACGGTGTGCTACCACCCGCTATTTTTGCATAGTATCCAAGGGGTCCGCTATGTAAAAAATAGTTGCTTTGGGTGGGATATCACGCTTACAAGTATGGTGTCCGATGGGGTTGAAATTTTGCAAGGAGTAGGTCCACGAGGCTGCTACCCCTCCACTCAAAAAGTTTCACCACCATTGGATGCCGAATGGGGGGGACGGTGTGTTGCCACCCATTATTTTTTACATAGTGCGCAAGGGGTCCCCTATACAAACAAGAGCATGGCACCTTACATATACAAAATTTTTAAAAACACAAAATGGAAAAATGACATAGTCGAATATATAAAACAAAATGTGATACAACTAGTGGATGCCATATATAGAAACATATTAAGGTCACAGATACAAATGGCATGTGAAACTGATCAATACAAAAATGTGATGGGATATACATCTATATGATGGCTAATTCTAATCTAAGCGGACTTGATAAGATCCAAGATTATGTGCCTACTACCTTCTCCTCGACTCCTGTATAACTCACTCTACAATGGTCCTCTAAGTGAGACGCTTCTCTATCATGGCAAAGGACTCACCACATGTAGGAGGAAAGTTGCATCACTAAGCTCCTCATCAATCACATTGCATATATGATCATGCCTCATTTCCCATAAGAGGAGGTCCGAGTAGAAAAATGGTCACGTATAGACTGCGCTCCATTGACTGCATACGTGCCTCAAGACCTCGATACACCAAACTCCTTGCTCCAACTAGGGTGCGTAAAGCAACCTATTGGGCCTCTAAAATAAACTCATAGATGTAGGCCCATTGTTCTCTCTATGCCTCCTCCTTGAATGATAAATCCATCTCTATAGAAATCTCAAAATCCTCTAACAAATCCTCTGAAACATATCCATCGTCAACCGTGATATCTAGGATAGCCTACCGATAATCAATGCTACTAATGGGCCTCCGTGAGACAAGATCCACATCTGCTGACCATGGGTACAAGTTGTCTATCCCCCAAAGGTGATATAGGCCAAACTCTACAGAGCACCGATAAGTTAGACACCTAGTCCTCATTGCCAATCAGCAAACAAGTCAATAAGGATGAAACTGGTGGTGGCACCCTAATGTGTACCACCCATAAGTGTCAAACTCACCGAGGTAAACTCCACAAACCATGGTACTTGTGTTCACACGGGGTCTCCCAACCAAAGAGTCTAGCAAAAGAGGATAGATCGCAATGATTGGCATCACACGATGGGTGAGCTACATCTCTGACAAGTCTGGCCGACTCCCTCATATAGTTCTCTACACGGCAGTATGGGATCCGTCACTCTACATCCACCTCATGGAATAACTATCTCTGGTGCTCAATATCATGGTCCCGCTCCTACAACTCTAAAGTGAGCGTGACACCTATCTATGTAGATCATCTAGCTCACCATCCTGAAAGTGAAAGTGAACAATATTAAGACAAATACAAGAAAGCATACTTGAGCAATGGAAAATTAATTTAAACAATGTTCTCAAATGGCTAGGGGGTGCGCGTAAAGGTGATGCTGTCCCAATTCTATCCTTGGACTAGCTTGAAGTAGAAACCTGGGTGTGAAACTATCTGGGGCCTTGTACAAACGAGATAAAATATAGGTGGATAACTCCAAAATGTAGAAATACACATCATAATTGAATTACTCTAGAAGGTTTTGGGATAATACCATGCTAGTGGTCAGCTCTGAGAAGCGAGGCACGGCATGTCGAATAGACTGTGTAGCATGATAGAACCGATGATTGATCTGCACACCCATCTCATGCATTGTGGGCAAAGGGTAGCATCTCCAATCTACGAGGTGTCCAAAGTGTACGGGGGAGATTGCTAGCGTGCTCACCAAGCCTCCTATCTTGGTCCTGAACTCGGCCTACATCATGGGCAGGGCTGGGTCAATGATCATGATAATCTAGCTCGAGTACCATTACAAACTCTACATATAACTCTTATGCAAAGTAGATCAAAATCTCATGATGATGAGGCATAGCACCAGAATATGCCACATATCGTGGTGGTAGAATGTCATTAGGGAAAAAGGGAGCTCATTTTGGGGCCTTTTACGGTTTGGAAAAATAAGCTCTCAACCAATGAACAGAGGGCCAACGTAACGTTGAAAATTCACAAAAATAAAAGAAAATAGATAAAAGAAACAATATTTTATGTAGGTACAAGCGTGCTACATTAATGTGGAGATTGGTTTTTTATTCTCACAAGATCTTTGGACATGAAGATAGAATCTAGTCTGACATTTTCTCTGACAAGGGCCTTCCCGCTTCCACCTCCCTTTGAACTTTGAATTGTTGTGCTGCCTTTCCTTCGAAAGGTCTACCATTCTACACCACTACCTCATTGTGCAGCAACCTCTTCTTTTCCAAAACTGCTCCCTTGATCCAGTTTGGCTTAGAGTAAGATGTTTCTTATCAACTATCTGTCTGCCTACTTTCTCTTTCTTGAAACTTCACTTTGTTATCTTGTTTACATTACTTTGCTATGGTTACAGATTCACAAGGTATCCACGGTGAATAAAAACTATGGTCGTTCTTGTGGAAGACGCTCTGTGGATGATAATGCTATGAAGGCAGAATTATACCACACATCCTTACCCCGTCGACCTGCTTCTTCTATTTCTTCGGTAGAGAATTCAAGTACAGTCAAAACGGAAGGAACTTGGGAAAGGTTTACTGTTTCGAAAGGAGCATGGGTGCTCATGCAACCTAGTAAAAGAAAGAGACCCCAGACAAAAAATATTTTCTTGGCATCATGGAAGGGAAGAGTACGAGATTTTAAAATCACCAGAGGAATGATATCGGTGAAAGAAGTTTTGATTCAGCATGTGTACATGCATAAAGAACTTGTCTTGCGAGACTATCCAAATGATCTTCCGCAACACAGGCCTAATTGTATATTTTTCTATTGTGGTTTTGTTCTTTATGAGGTGCATGGATTTTTAAGACAAAGCTTTCTTTCTTTGCTTATTGATATTCTTGTGTTATTTTATTTCAGATTTATACCCTTCGTCGTATGAGACATGGCAAAACATCGATTGTATTCTGGGATTTATAGATGTTTTGCATCGATCGATAGGAGAACAACAATACGAAGGTCGATGTGCAACAGAGCTAGCTCAATCCGGTATATTTTTTACTGATCATTTTTATCAGTTTGCTGGACAATACAAACACACATGGTGTGTTAAGAAAACAAGACCTTCCAGCATGGAATTCAGTGGATTGGCCTCTCCCACATTTTAGTGTTACAGAGGCATATAGAGCCAAGCTTTTCAAAGAAGTACAGAAAGCTCTGAGGCCCAATATTGCCACAAGGATAATAAAAATTTCTTTGTGCATGCCTCTCATAGTTTTTGTAGACTTGTTTAATACCTTTCCAGTGAAGGTTTCAAAAACAATGTTCACAGTTAAAGCAACAAGTCTGGCATGCATGCCACAATTTTTGGATAAAGGTTGGGATAAGAAGACATGTAGTTCAGTGTTTTGTGAGGTTGTCCAACCTTCTATGCAACTGAAGTACATGGTTGCATCACAAAATTTCATTTTTTCTTTTTATTATAAGCTCAGTCGAATGCTAGGTACAAAACTAGTCCCAATGGATCAAGATGAAGACTCTTTTGACCGTGCAGAAAATAAACTTCTTGATATTGATGTTGTTGTGGTGATGTGCTAGTCAATATCACATTAAGACAATGTTGCTCCCTAGCTCAATTGCGCAATGACATTCTATTTGAGACAGAAGGTTCTATTTCAAAGGACTTTTTATTTATCTACAACAATAAGAAGGTATACCATGTGACTTATCCTAGTCTTATTAAGCACTGCTATTAGTTTACTTTACCCTATTGTTTCATATTGCTTTTTTGCAGGTGCTCAAAAGAAGAGAGAGATCAATAAAATGCAAAGACATTGAAAATTTGAAAATTGAGATAACACAGACTCCATAAACAAAGGTATTATATTCAGAAATGTAAAATTCTGTACAGAAGTGTTTAATTACATATGTAGAACATATTCTTGACAACAATTTTCTATTTATCTACAGGCTGATCTAGAGGCTGCTCTACATGGTCCAAGCTCACCGTATCATCTTTATTTGGAGAATCTACTTTCTGTTGCTCCATCTTGTCGTGTACAGTCTCTTGGTGCTGCTCCATTGTCTCCTCTACTGCCCCTGGAGCATCTGTTTGCTGTTGCTCCATCATTTCCTCAATAACATCAGCAGTAGCAGGTCCTTGTTCTTGTGGCTTCTCCTCATCAGCACTAGGTCCTTGTTCTTGTGGCACCACATCTGCATCATCTGTGTCATCAAGGTGTATGACACCTTCTCGGACTTTAGAGCTCTCACCTAACTCGACAGTAGCTGGTACAATAGGTTTGGGGAAGGCATACTTCAAAAACTTCCAAACTATATCAGCTCTGAAACTATACACATAGCTCGAGTTGAAGCTATCTTCTCTCATCTGCAATGAGATATGATGATTTAGAACACTTTGTACCAATATCAAATTTTTTGAAGCTAAATGAAAATTATTTTTTCTTACAAGCTCTGGCTGTCCTATCTCAAAATAGCTTGAAAGTATATATTTGGCACTAATCAGCACTCTCCAGCCACAACTACTTGAATCATCTTGTTGTGGTGTCTGGATAGTTGGAAAGATATGTTAGAAACTGTTAATGTCTGAACAAAATAAAATTATTCAATAAGTTCAAAGGCATAGCATGAAATAGACATCAGTAGAGGGAACAACTTTCTACCTTTAAATCTATTGGCTCTATTGAATCCAAAAGATTGACATTAGGAGGACACTGATCCAATGCATCTAGAAGTCTTCTAATACAACTGCAATACATATAATTCAGTTAGTGTGCATTAAATCCAAATAATGAAGTTTAAAGTTAAAAATAGCACACAAACCACTTACAATTTAACCTCTCTGTGTGTGTTTCTAAGAGAGTTGAATAAAAAGCATTGCTTCTGCTGGATGTCAATAGAAGCAAAGCTCCAGTGGTCACTGCATAAGGAAAAAAGCATTAAGAAATCAAAGGCTACAAGAGTACTCAATCTTGAAGGAAAATGCCAAAAGAAGCAGCCACACACATACTTGTTATGGTATGGAAGTAGTAAAATATCAACATGATCAAAATCACAGTGTCTGAACCAATTGGAAATATCCATGGGAGTTTCCTTTGGATCTCTTAACTTGAAGGAAATTGCAGGATCAATAATATAAACTGTATGCTGTACAGCATGGTTCAGCCAGCTTCTCATCATGCTACATTGGACAAAACAATAATTAAGGTAAGGTGTAAGGGAGGAGGTACAATAAGGATTGTTTTGCAAACAAATGTAAAATAAAAGACACTTACTGTGAGATCCCTGTTCCCACCGAGCAACGGATTCGGGGTACTAGCAGCGGAAGTAGCACTTCTCGCGCGGGACAGGGGTCCCACACTCGGGGCCTCACCCACGGATATCCGGACAAGAGACTAATCCGTCGGTTTGTCCAAAACCGAAACCGAAAAAACTTCCTTTACTCGGAAAGCACGGGCGATTCCACCAGGATAACTCTTTACTCTAACGTAGTCAAGATCATTACTGATCAAACTGATCTGACTGCACCTTTAACGGTACTTGGTCAAATCAAGGAAGAACTTGCACTTGGATCATTGGGATCAACGCTTTTTTCCCCATCAAGAGGCACAGCCGTTGATTCCTATCCATAGAACAATTTCTATCCGAGATTTACTTCATCTATCGTAATAATAGAAATTAAATCTCGATTTACGGATCCATCAGTCCAGCCTAACCCCATCCGATCCCATGGGTTAGCCAACCGCCCAACCACTGTAGTGATGGGATCCAATTTGGAATTTGGTTAGGTTTTGTCCCGGGTACCAAGGAAAAGAGTTCCAAGGCCCCCTAGCCGGAAGTTCATGCAAACATAAAACTAGTCATACCACTTACACACCCAATATGAAATTACCTTTTTCTTAGCATCAACTAGCTTTAAAACAATCCTTTAATAAAACCATTATGTCACTGATGACAATCCTCAAAGTCTCTGGTTGAATCCTTATTTCGAGTCATTCTTTCATCGGTATACTTATGGCATCATTGGCAACCAAAACGCTCACCACCTGTTCTCTCAGGGGCCTTTTCCATGGTTCCTAGGTCATAGTAACCGGTAATATATTCATATAATAGAATGGAGTCTCCGTGGAAGATCAGCAAGATCAACCCACAGATCCATATAAAAGAGCCATGGACTCATCTGTTGAGGACCAGCAAGGTCAATCAACCAGATCCATGCCCGGTTTCAGAAAACAACTCTTACTCCTTATTCCAATATCTTCCACGACGCACGTGTGGGTATCTTCGGCGACCCAGAGCCCGAGCATCGTATGGTCAGCACCCTCTAGGATCCTTCGCAGGTGACCTAGCGCTTCACTCATAGGCCGCTTCCTTGGTCCCTCATCCACTGTACCGGAAGCTCACCATTTAAATCGAGCCGAGGCTGGTCAAGACCTCGATTGACCTTGCTATGCGAGACGTCCTCCATTGACTCTCCGTCAGCAGTTGCAACTTTATCAGTTCAGTCTTCATGACCTTAATCCTCAAGACGGTCAAAATGCTTCTCCAGCATTCTTGACATAAAACAGTCATTTACAAACAGTCACAAATACAGTTTCTATAACGAACTCTTGTCTTTCCATATTATCCACTCTCGGACCACATTACTTATTCCACATTCCATTCAGTGTGTACTCGTTCTCATCCATTCACTCATATAGACTACATTATCTCACATACATCTTCATATTCATTATTCTACATACATATCCATGTTCGTACGTCCATATCATACATCCAATTTCACATTCATACATACGCATCTACATGCATACATCCACATCTACATTCATACATCCATACCTCCATTTCCACATCCATACATCCACATTCATATTCATACATCCACATTCACATGCATACATCCATTTTCACATCCTCATTCATACATCCACATTCACATACATACATCCACATCCATATCTACATCCATACATTCACATCCACCTCTTCATTCACGATCACATCCATACATCCACATCTACATACATACATCCACATCTGTATCTACATCCATACATTCACATCCACCTCTTCATTCACAATCACATCCATACATCCACATCTACATACATACATCCATACATCCACATCTATATACATACGTCCATTTTTACATCCTCATTCATACATACACATCCACATACATACATACACATCCGTATCTACATCCATACATCCACATCCACATCAACATTCACATTCATACATATACATCTACATGTATACATCCACATCACATTCATACAACCATATTACATCCATTCTCGTCCTAACACATCCCATATACATCTTAACACATCCTAACTCATCTTAACACATTCTATCACATCTCATACACATCTTATCACATCTTTTTACATCTCATACACCTCTTATCACATCCTATCACTTTCCATACGCATCTTATCAAATCTTATCACATCTCATACACATCTTATCACATCTTTTTACATCTCATACACCTCTTATCACATCCTATCACTTTCCATACGCATCTTATCAATTCTTATCACATCTCATACACCTCTTATCACATCCTATCACTTTCCATACGCATCTTATCAATTCTTATCACATCTCATACACCTCTTATCACATTTCATATCTTTTTTTTAAAAGAGAATTCTTATATTTGATATAAGATTTCTCTACACATTTATTTATACATAAATTCCATTTAAGGAGACTAACACTTTCGAAATTAAAATCAATCTTTTATGCATATTCTTATGCATAATTTCAATTTGGTAGGGAATTACACTTTTAGAATAAAAGAATTTCTCTTATGCATCTAAGTTAAGCATAAAATCCATTTATGAGGAAAATCACACTTTTAGTATAAAAAGAATATCTTTTATGCATACCTATATGCATGAAATCCAATATGATAAAAGTAACACTTTTGATATAAAATTTTTTCCTTTATGCATACTTCTATGCATGAAAATTAAAAATGATAAAGTAACACTTTTGATATAAAAAATTTTCCTTTATGCATACTTCTATGCATGAAAATTAAAAATGATAAAAGTAACACTTTTGATATAAAAATTTTCTTTTATGCATACTTTTATGCATGAAAATTAAAAATGATAAAAGTAACACTTTTGATATAAAAAAATTTTCTTTTATGCATACTTCTATGCATGAAAATTAAAAATGATAAAAGTAACACTTTTGATATAAAAAATTTTCTTTTATGCATACTTCTATGCATGAAAATTAAAAATGATAAAAGTAACACTTTTGATATAAAAATTTTCTTTTATGCATACTTCTATGCATGAAAATTAAAAATGATAAAAGTAACACTTTTGATATAAAATTTTTTCCTTTATGCATACTTCTATGCATGAAAATTAAAAATGATAAAAGTAACACTTTTGATATAAAAATTTTTCCTTTATGCATACTTCTATGCATGAAAATTAAAAATGATAAAAGTAACACTTTTGATATAAAAAAATTTCCTTTATGCATACTTCTATGTATGAAAATTAAAAATGATAAAAATAACACTTTTGATATAAAAATTTATCCACTATGCATACTTCTATGCATGAAATAAAAATGGTAAAAATAACACTTTTGATATAAAAATTTATCCATTATGCATACTTCTATGCATGAAATAAAAATGGTAAAAATAACACTTTTGATATAAAAATTTATCCATTATGCATACTTCTATGCATGAAATAAAAATGGTAAAAATAACACTTTTGATATAAAAACTTATCCTTTATGCATGATATTAAAATTCAATTTCTCCATGATTGTAATGAAATTCTTTCAATTAATCTAGGATGATAATTCCTAGAATATGGTAGGAAGTCCTCTTTTTATGCTTTGAATGAGATTATTTTATGCATAATTTTTATAAAAATTTTGCCATAGCTCCGCTGCTATGACTGATAAATCTCAATTTTTCTAAGGGATAAAGTTTATCATTAAGGAAATAAAAATGATCTCTAATTGGCTCATTAATCCATAATGGATTGAATCATCAATATACATAAACTAAAAGCATAGAAAAAAGCCATTAATTTGGCCTCAAGCATAGCTTAATCTTGGGTTAAGGAAAAGCTTTATGAAAAGCTTGATTTGGATTGAGAATGGGTCATGAGTATGACCATTTCTTGAGTGAGAGAGAGAAATTACATAAAAACTATTAGAATTTAAACATAAATGGAAATTAACTTCAATAGCATTTATTAAATCATGTAACTCTTCACTACTAATCACCAATTAACTTCAATAGCATTTAAAAAAACCATACCAATTAAGCTTCTCAAGCTTGAGAGGGGTTGAGAAGAGAGAACCATTGAGAAATTATAGAAAGATCAATATTCACTAATTACCTTATAACTTGCTTGATTCTTTGTTCACGGTAGAGGCCCCCAACCAATCAATTGGTTAAGTATGTTGATGGAGCCACTAATGGGGATTGAAGAAAGAGGGAAGCTCCAAAAACTAGTGAATTATTAAATGAATTCACAGTTCTTGGCTTAGGTGGAGTAGAGTAACGATGCATAAACACTATCTATTTTTCAACAAGGGGGAGGCTTCTATTTATAGGAAAAATTGAGCTCCTAACCAAACAAACTGATTCTAGAATTTTCTAAATCAGTTTGGTCAATATTTGACCATTTTTAGGTCAGTTAAGCTAACTTTTTGGAACTAGACTTGAATGAGGAGAGAGGAGAGATGAAATATCTCAATTTTTATGAGTTTAAAACTCATTCAAGCATGTGAAATATGCACCTCCTTTAAAGAATTCCCCTTCCTTACATATGTGTCATAATGGAATCATTTTAATATTGCTCATAGTTTTTTACTAATAAACCTTGTACATTTTCAACTCTTCATCTTATGTGAAATATGCACCTCCTTTAAAGAATTCCCCTTCCTTACATATGTGTCATAATGGAATCATTTTAATATTGCTCATAGTTTTTTACTAATAAACCTTCTACATTTTCAAAAACTCTTCATCTTATGTGAAATATGCACCTCCTTTAAAGAATTCCCCTTCCTTACATATGTGTCATAATGGAATCATTTTAATATTGCTCATAGTTTTTTACTAATAAACCTTGTACATTTTCAACTCTTCATCTTATGTGAGCATTTACTCATTTTTGGATACCCAAAATATCTCATATTTTTAATATTGCTCATAGTTTTTTACTAATAAACCTTGTACATTTTCAACTCTTCACCTTATGTGAGCATTTACTCATTTTTGGGTATCTTCTTTTTACAAATTTGGATTTATCTCTTCCCTACACATGGATTGATGCTATTGGCCCATAGGAACCTTAATTGGACCATAGTCTAAAGATTTCTGAAAATCTAGACCCTTAGACTAAGGTTCTTTATACCTATTTCCAATTAATTCCAATTGCACATTGGAAAATTCTTTTTGAATTTCTGTTTCAAGGGAACTCATCTGAATTATAAGAGATATTTTTCTATCCAAAAATATTCAAAATCTGAATATTCTCTCTCTAGAATAATTTTCCTCTCTCTAGGCTAAAATAGTTAGCAACAGGGTCTTTATATTTCTGAAGAGGGTTGATTACAGGGGAAGATACTAGACATCAAAAAGGGGTTGGGGGAGGAATCTTACATTCTACCCCACTTAAAAAACACGAGATGTCCTCATCTCGCAACTTGTGATAATTTCGCAAGATTCACGAATATGAGACTTAGAGAAAAATTTTAATCAAGATTAACCACCAAGATAAGTCTTAAAGAGAGCAAGATTCAAAATACGAACAAGATTTAAACTTTATTCATTCTCGGAACTTATACAGTAAAGATAGAGGAACTCTTTACACTTCCATAAGCCCGTCCATCATATGGTCACAAAAGCAGTCCTCACAAGCTGCACAAGTATAAGGTAACTCATCTATGGGAATGATTCTGTGGGTTATTGCTGCGCCTATCTCAGTGGTATGAGGTGTTCTAACAAAAGGACCTCTGAGAGGCAAGCCAAAAACGGGGTAAAGGCATATCTTCTCATGAGGAAGAAAACACGCCAGTAAGAAGACCCGCTCAGAAAACCCAAGATGTCTTGATCTCATGACGCAGTAGTATCGAGGACCCAAACCCAAGGCTTCGATAACCATGGCCAAGCGGACATTGTTACGAAAGTGCTGCTGACCCCAGGGTGTTACCCTAGTTATGTCTTGATAGGTCCGCCATTTGGTCTGCACTACAGAAGTTCCTAGGTGAGGAAAAAGTGAGCGCTCATACTGTTCTATAAAATCCTTCTTCACAGACTCACTTGCGTCTTGAAGGTGAGGAATCATTATGGATAAAACTAATTCTTGTTGCCAAGCCATGAAGGAGATTAAGAAAGAAAGGAGATCGATGGGAGTAAGATTACTGTGAACGATAAGTAAAAGTTACGACTTATATAAAGGAAGGAGCTAGCGTAACTTAGAAGCCAACGGTAACTTGCCACTGAAGTTTTACCGTCTTTCCATGATTTGGGTTTGGCATATTTTTCTATAGAAGGCATTTAGAACTTTGAGATGAGGAGATAAAAGAAGTTCGTAAGCTAAATCACCTACTTTCTTTGGTCCACAATATCTGGGAGATAACTTCTTATACTTCCCAAGAGATAAAGAACTTCTTTTGGGCCGTACTCGAATGAAGACCAAAACCTTGATATCCAAAACATCGATTCTCACTTTTGAACTCATTGTTCTGAATCTTAAAACAGGTGGGACTCTTGAGAAGTATTCAGGGAAAAGGTTCTTCCTTTTTTAAACAGAATCTTTCTTTTATTTTAGAGAGAGAATAATTATAAGATCAGAAAGGGAGATTCTTACTCCTGTATACCTCGAAGGCTGGGGGAGAATCTTACATTCTACCCCACTTGAAAAGTGCGAGATGTCCTCATCTCGCAAGGTAGAGGACAACTCTTTTTCTTAAGATCCAATTTATTCTGGGGTTCCTTATATTCTGGTCAACCCAACAGAATACGGGGATAATTATTCCTTATATAGAACTCATCATTAAATAACAATTCATTCAGATCATATCATTCATATCTTTAACACGATAATGGTCCATTAGACTGAAAATTTTCCTTCTGAACATTCCTCCACAGGAATTTTAGTTAAGCAAGTTCTCAATTTGTCATCCCTTAACTTAATCTACCGTCTCAAGTGTTAACAGTAGCAATCTGACAGCACAATCCACTAATCTCATAGTGATTTGGTGAAATCATTATCATCATTCCAGTTATGAATATCATCACTGGGACTCGTCCCATTCATCCTCATTGTGGTTTCGCTCAGCTTATTACATTTCAACTAAATTTTAAAAATCGTCATTTTTCAATCAGAATCCAATTCAATTCATCAATTCTCAAACAGAATTAAAAATCATAACAACCACATTCGAAATCATCATCTGGATAGCATTAACGCTTATAATTTCAAGTCTTAGATTTACTCGTATATACTGTCAGTAAAGAGCTGCAGTTATACTCTCGGTATATACGGGTAGTCATGATACTTGGAACTATAAGATAGATACCATCATGTCTAGGCCTCAAGCAAGTCAGGGTTCCATACAATTGCGGCATCTGAAAACCCAATTACTAAATTACAAATTTTTCAGTTTGAATATCAAATTGTATGAATTATATCACACAATTACAACCTTTTTGTGTTTCTTGATAAATTTTTGACATATTTGGCTTCTCAGTTGATCTTTATTAGCCAATTGCTCTGATGATTGTATCCTGTGACATCAAAATACTCTTCCAAGGCTTCCACCCATTTCTCCACAACCTCACCCAAGTTCTCCCCTTCTCCTTTGAAGGGTCCTGGCTGAGACCTATGAAGAGCCTTGCGAACATTAAGGTCAAGCTCGTCATCTTCAGAGACAGGGTCTGGCTGACGACCACGGTTTCCTCGTCTCATGATTTTGCCAAAATTTATATATTATTAAATTTTTATTTTGATATTATTCACGAGATCCTAAGACTTAAGAGTTCGGAAAACAATTTCTTATACAAGACAAGATCTTAATGGAGATCTATGGCATATGTCCGATAACAGATTTTTTTTTTCTTTATCAGCAGTAGATCGTTCGCCATAAACAATCATTTATTCAACAGGAATTTTTTAACCGGAAAACGTTTCTTTATTTATATAAAAGTTGCAATATATACATAGAGCAACTCGGCTCTGAGTTCAAAATCTCCTCGAAAGACATATAAGAGGACCGTACTGGGCCATAGTCATGCCCTGTTACATAAGTTCTCTAACTGCGAAGGGAGCTATTATTTTCTCCTTAGGGATAAATCGACTAAGGAGTCTATAAACTCGGCAAGCACGTCTGAAATTTTGAGGCGTTGAAAGATATAGAATGACACCACGCGTCATTTTCAGCTTTATCAAAATCATGGCCAATGAGAGGTTCTGCCTCAGCATTGCACGCCGGTTATAAGAGGCGTGGATATATAGCCCTGCAACCCACTTATGCTGTTGTCTCTCCACTGGGTTAGGAAAATATAATTCCTCGAAATGGCGTGCGAGTCTTGCTCGGCTTGTTCGTGCTGAAGCGGAAGATATGAGATGCTCGAAGGCAAATGCAATCATATCTTGAGACTGGGTGAGGTCGGGAATACCAGATAAATGGGAAACTTCCATCTATAAAAACAATTTCTTTGATTAAAATTTTTTCATTAAAGAAGCTTACAGAATGAAAATACATTATGAAAATGCTATTTCTGAATTCTAATTACCAATTTCAGATAAGAATTTAATTATCTTTATTAGCTTTCAAAACCTGCTCTGATACCAACAGTGAGATCCCTGTTCCCACCGAGCAACGGATTCGGGGTACTAGCAGCGGAAGTAGCACTTCTCGCGCGGGACAGGGGTCCCACACTCGGGGCCTCACCCACCACGGATATCCGGACAAGAGACTAATCCGTCGGTTTGTCCAAAACCGAAACCGGAAAAACTTCCTTTACCCGGAAAGCACGGGCGATTCCACCAGGATAACTCTTTACTCTAACGTAGTCAAGATCATTACTGATCAAACTGATCTGACTGCACCTTTAACGGTACTTGGTCAAATCAAGGAAGAACTTGCACTTGGATCATTGGGATCAACGCTTTTTTCCCCATCAAGAGGCACAGCCGTTGATTCCTATCCATAGAACAATTTCTATCCGGGATTTACTTCATCTATCGTAATAATAGAAATTAAATCTCGATTTACGGATCCATCAGTCCAGCCTAACCCCATCCGATCCCATGGGTTAGCCAACCGCCCAACCACTGTAGTGATGGGATCCAATTTGGAATTTGGTTAGGTTTTGTCCCGGGTACCAAGGAAAAGAGTTCCAAGGCCCCCTAGCCGGAAGTTCATGCAAACATAAAACTAGTCATACCACTTACACACCCAATATGAAATTGCCTTTTTCTTAGCATCAACTAGCTTTAAAACAATCCTTTAATAAAACCATTATGTCACTGATGACAATCCTCAAAGTCTCTGGTTGAATCCTTATTTCCAGTCATTCTTTCATCGGTATACTTATGGCATCATTGGCAACCAAAACGCTCACCACCTGTTCTCTCAGGGGCCTTTTCCATGGTTCCTAGCTCATAGTAACCGGCAATATATTCATATAATAGAATGGAGTCTCCGTGGAAGATCAGCAAGATCAACCCACAGATCCATATAAAAGAGCCATGGACTCATCTGTTGAGGACCAGCAAGGTCAATCAACCAGATCCATGCCCGGTTTCAGAAAACAACTCTTACTCCTTATTCCAATATCTTCCACGACACACGTGTGGGTATCTTCGGCGACCCAGAGCCCATAGGAACCTTAATTGGACCATAGTCTAAAGATTTCTGAAAATCTAGACCCTTGGACTAAGGTTCTTTATACCTATTTCCAATTAATTCCAATTGCACATTGGAAAATTCTTTTTGAATTTCTGTTTCAGGGGAACTCATCTGAATTATAAGAGATATTTTTCTATCCAAAAATATTCAAAATCTGAATATTCTCTCTCTAGAATAATTTTCCTCTCTCTAGGCTAAAATAGTTAGCAACAGGGTCTTTATATTTCTGAAGAGGGTTGATTACAGGGGAAGATACTAGACATCAAAAAGGGGTTGGGGGAGGAATCTTACACTTACTAGAGCATTGCAAGAATGATAGTATCTGAGCAATACTCATTCTTATGAGCCAATGCTGCCAAGCATGCTTTTGTCAAGTCAAAATTATTCTCTGAAAAATCATCTTCAATATGGACAACTATGTTAGGGCCCAGCTCCTGCAACCTTCTCTGTATCTGTAGCTCCATCTGTACAGTCTCCACATCTATAGCAGATTTGGATTCCTCTATTTGCTGCTTCAGTGACTCCTCATAAGCAGCTTTCCCTCTGGTGCTCATTGAGTGGGTCACTTCAACAACCTTCACCTTGTCTGCCTTCAAATTCCTTGTAGGTGGAATTAATAATATGTCTCTCATTTTAATGTCCTGCCATTCCACAGGATGGACCAGCTTGTCATACCTCCACCTCACTCTGGACAATGTGTTGAAGTCCTTGGCCATCAGAGTTACCCTGTGAGCATGGACTGCTACAAGCATTGCATCTTCAAAGTACTTCTCCAAGTAATCCTCTGCCATTTCCTGTAAGGAAAGAATGGCAGTCCTGTTCCACCTGAAACCAAGGTGCCAGCTATCACAAATTTCTCTCACTAGCCGCTGAAAAGGTGCCTTGGGGATTGCAAAGCCTATAGCTTTTTGCTGTTTCCTGATCTCCTTTAGCACACCAGCAGAATGCTTTAACCTCTTGGACTTTTGCTGCAGCATGCTCATTGGCTTCCCCTTCCTGCCATGTGCAACTCTTCCTTTTGTAGGCACACTAGATTCCTTGACATCAGCCCCAGCTGCTGCTGCTGCAAGCCCTGGTCCCTTGCCAGACCTCCTTGCAGTTGCCTTGGTTCTTGCCATCACTCTGAAAAGGTCCATACAAAGCAATAGAAAAAGATTAGAAACATGGAGAACATAGAATGATAAAAGAAGGTGATGACAAATTGGATAAAGCAAAATTGAACAATTTGCAACAAAACGCGATTATGATGATTTGAAATTTTTAACAGCTCAAAATCGCGTTTTTCTACAAATACTTGAAACAACATGCTATTACATCCCTATGATGAATTCTCTATCTTTTCAACTATAAACAATATGTATTGAGTTTATAGAAGAACTGTGTAGCCTTGAATACCCTAGAAAGCTACAAAATCACAATGAAATGGGTGGATGAAGAAGTATTTTAAAATTTGCAACAAAATGCGATTTGGACTATTTTGAGATTTCTAAAATCCTCTCCTCGCGTTTTGCTGCAAATTCTAGAGACAACATACTTCAGCATGCCTTTAGTCATTTCAGTGTGTATGCAGCTTGGTGCAACATGGATTGAGCCTATGGACATCAAGGAGTGATCAAACTCTCATTCAACAGGCCCAAATAAAAAGCTTCTACATGCAGTGGAGAAAATCTAAAAAATGCATATAATATTTACCATAATATGTAACCTACATCACATCAATCAGTTCCTTACCCTAATATCCTATTAAACAAGAAGAAAAGGAAAAAGATTTTCTTACTAACCTGGAAGCTATCTGCAAGTGTGCTGTGCTGATGATGAGTTTCCTGTGCTGGGTATGAACCTCTGCTGCTGGTCTGGATGCTGATTGTGTAGAGTAGGGAGGTAGAGATGCAAGAGAACTGAGTTAGGAGAGTAGATTATTACAAAATACAAATAAAGGAGTTATTAAATACCACACGTGTGAAATATAGTCGTTTTTTAACACGTGTGGGTCCCACCAGATCTTTTGGAATTTGAAATTTGTGGGTCACTTTTTGCCTTGGAAATTGTGCCAATCATGATTTCATAATTAGATCCATTAACACTTTTCCCTCCCCGTATTCCATCCCTGCCAGCACCCTCCCATCATCCTTTTCTTTCCCACTTTGATCACTTTCTACCCAACACACTCCATCCACTCTGCAACCTGTCTGAAGACTACTACCATTACCAGATCTCCAGCAGGTTACCAGTGCTACAGCTCAGTTTTGGAAGAGAGCAAGAGAATCTCCAGGGCTATTCCAACAGTATGGAAGAGGAAAAGAAAGGTCAGAGATCTATACCCTTTCCAATGTTTTCTGATATATATTTCTTCTATCTGTAGAATTCTTGAATCTCAGTGCCTAGAAATCTAGCAGATCACCATAGGATTTGATTAGAGATGGATATGAGTAGGATTTAGAATTTTGCAACAAAATGCGATTATAGTGGTTTACATTTTCCAAATGCTCCAAATCGCGTTTTCCTGCAAATTCTGATATTTGTTCTAGTTTTTATTTTTTCCTCCTTCTTTTAATCTCTTTTGCCCTGGGGAATTCCTCCTGGTATCATTTACTGTCCTGAACATTGTGAGATATCCCTAGCCATTAGGAAGTGAATGGGGTCTTCTTGGGCCCTTTAATTTGCCCAAGCCTAATCAAGGTGATTAAGGAATAGCCAAATGGGGGGTTGCCATATGGACTGAAATGTTGGGTTTTTAAGAGAGGTGTAAGAGTGGTCAAAGGGTGCACTTTTTTCCCAAAAGGGGGGGGGGGGCAATTTTACAATTTTCGGACCTGCATAACTTCTACATACAAGCTCCGATTTGAGCGGAGATTATAGATCCATGATCTACACATCAAGAGCTTTCCATAGATATGTTACATGATATGGTTTTATCCGTTAGATTTTAAATTCCATTTTTCCTCCAAAATTTAAATTCGAATAAAGTAGCCGTTTTGAAGCTTCTAATTAGAAAACGTTTCTTCTTAAGAGAAAAGGTTTGACTCCCTTAAACTGCCAAATAAAAGGGCCCAAGAAGCCTTCCATTGAGGTCCTAATGATTTGATTGGAAATGGATGTCAATAGAAATTTAGAATTTGCAACAAAATGCGAGGAGAGCACTTTACATTTTTCAAATGGATCTGCATCGCGTTTTGTTGCAAAGTCTTGTGTCTCTTTTGGTTTTTACTGTTTGCTCATTGTTTTGCTTTCTATGTCCATGGAGATGTCTTTCTTGATGATGAGAAATGTTTTTGCTTTGGAACAATTGATCCTCAGGCCCCTCCTTTCAAGAGGAAGCTGGACTTTTCTGCTGCTATACTCAGACCACAGCAATCACCAGGTGATTCATGTGTGCTTATGAAGAGTTTTGTTTGGTGATATCCTATACATTATCTGATTGCATATGTGAGCATATAGAATTCATGTTATATAAATTTTGGTTCAGGCAAAAGCAAGAGACTAGAGCAGAAAGGTGAGTCTTCCCTTTCAAAACAAAGGGAACCAGAAGAGGACAAATCTCCAGATTTGCTCCTATTTGACTTTCTTCACAAGTGCAAGGCTCAAAGGAACTTCCACATATACCACAGTATTTTCAACAGGGAGTTCACTATGAGCTCTCTTTTGGACCATCACAGAGATTTCCTTTCAGACCATTGGGATACCTTCAAACAACTGACAGAGGCAGGAAGGATTGTGGAAGGTGAAAAGGTTTTTGTGCATTTAAATCATATTGTCTCCATTGACAAGCTGAGGTACCATGTGAATAGAAGGTTTGACAGCCTGCCTGAGGAATATAAATTCAGTTGTAACTTGCACACCAGAAAGTGTAGAGTGCTTGAGGAAAACATGGCATTCGTTATGTACATTGTCTTTCAACAGCAATCTCTAGAAGAGCAAGGGCAGGAGACTGAAGAAGAAGATATATCTGTAGCGGAGGTAAAAGAGGATATTCCTATGGCAACAGATATGGCAGAGCAGGAAGAAGATATCAACCTCGAGGATGAGGGGCTGCAAGTGGCTTCTCTTGACCTTGTTCAACTGAGGACTGAAACTCTTAGGGCAGCACAGCCAGTTGAAGATTTTGATGTTCAGAGCAGCAACTATGCAGTGCCCATGCTTCCAGGTGTCTTGATTAGTGGTAAAGATTATGTTTTCCTCCATGATATAGAGTGTATGTTCAATTTGAGGGAGGACTATGCCATTTCCCTTATTTCCCAGGCTTCAAGGCTTGACAAGGAGGTTGGCATAGAGGATGACCATTCACTGCTAGCTTTGGAAACAACCTTTGATCCTGCAGAGGCCCTTACTATTTGTTTCAAAGAGGCTGAAAGTTTCCAAGAGCCAGATGAAGCTGCCTTCCAGCTCACCTAGGAAGCTATGAATCTCTCATCACTTCATAAGGAAAAACTTAAAGAAGAGGCTGGACTGGAGGGGAGAGGAATAAATCTTTGGAAAGATGAACTTCTTGTTGCTGATGAAAATGAGAGGGTATGATATTATTATTTCAAATCAAATACTTTATGTTGTGTTTAAATGTTTTGTAGTTATGTATCATTATCTCACTATAATCTTTTGATACATGGCAGCTACAAATTGAGGATGACACATTCCTCCAGAGATCAAGTGGAAGCAGGCCGGCTGGGTTTGGCAAAATGTCAAGCCTAGCTCATTATATTCATGATCTAGGCAGTGCTAAGATCTTGATTTACCATAGGCAGTTGAGCAACAATGGAGAAGCCATTGTTTACTTCTTTAAATGTTTGTCTAGGGTTTTAGGTGGACATGATCTTCCATGGCAAAAGGAAAAGATCATTTTAATAGAGAGGTTGTCCGCCATAGATATATTTGGGGATTATGTGAATAAGCAGGCCTCTAGGGCCTCTTACTTTTTGTCTTACACTTCTTATGCATTAGCATGTGGTGTTAAGGAGTCCAAATGTCTAGAGGGCTATGGAAAACACAAGCTCATAAGGTTTCGAGAGCCACCCATGATTGCATCAGGCCACACAATCCAAGAAGAAGAACACGTGGAGATAGCTGAAGACAAGGATACCCCTCTCAGACAAGCAACAGAGGCAAGCATTGATAAACAGAAAGTCGACATCAAGCCAATAAGGAAGAAAAAGAGTCCAATCAAGTTCAAAAAGAGAGTTCCGACTCGCAAACCTTGGGAGTAATAGGATTTAGTCATCAAATATAGCACAAACATTATGTTGAAGTTGAACTGATTTGTACAAAGTCTTTGATCCTCATCAGTTCCTTGTCCGTACGGACGATCAGTACCCTTTTGTATTTGTCCCATCGCCGTACGACACTTCAGTACTCTTCCCACACTCAAAAGCTTCTAAAAGTGTTTGACACTCAGTACTTTATTGGTAAGGATCAACAGTATGTCTAGCATAATTAAGTAGTATTGATTGAATTTTTTGTGTGTTAATATATGGATGTATTGATGCTTGTTAATATAGATCACATGTTTCACAAAAGAAATACTTTTGATGGAGTCTCAAAACATATAGGCATTACACCAAGAGTCACTTGTTCCACATAATAAAAATCTATTGATTGAGTTTGAAAACATGTGGACATAACACCAATAAGTTACAAACTGCTATTCATGTTTACTTGTCCATTTATGGTTTCTAAATATCTTCGAATCCCTCCACTGTCTATGTCTCTCGGCTGCCATTGAATTGTCCAAAGTTTGTCTTCGTCTTTGCTTTTGGGCTAGAATAAAAGCAAGCTTGACTTTGGAGCTAGCAACTTTTCTTTTAGCATGCAGCCTTTGTAGAATGCCTCGGTAAAACCATTGGAAGACTTCCTTCAGACTATTTGCCTTTTGACTCCCTCCATAGTGTTGTGTGTGTCTGAAAAATGCATTACGTGCCATGTAGTGAGACTTCTCCATGCCTTGGGTAGACCAAATTGCTGGGCATCCATACTTTTTGACAAAATAGGGAAGGTGGTTGTAGATGATATACTGTTTTCACAGACATAAGAATGCATAGTAAGTTATAAAAGAAAAGAGGATCACACTTAAGTAAAAGAAGAAGACATCACTTTACCATGTAGTGAGTTATATTGCAGGCTGTCCATGCGTCTTTCATTGACTTCCCAAAATGTTTTATTGCCTCTTCAAAGTCCTTGTAATCACTCTTTGTCCATGTTACATTGTCACAGAACATGAAGAGTTGATCAAGAGACCTCCACACCTCTGCCTTCACATTTCGTGCTTCCCCATCTGCCTCATGATCTTTCACGGCATTATGGACTTGCTTCCACAATCCATAACTAATCCTTGAAACTGTTCTACCTTGCCTTACTTGCTTTCTATTGTGTTTGGGTCGAGACAAGAATCTTCTTGCCTTAACACCACCAATAGAGGGCTTGATTGGTACCTCCTTGCCATTGGTAGACTTTTTAAAATCCTTTGTGATATGAACATCACCTCCATGCAGACCTATATCGGATAACACTTTTTCCAATGCATGAAGAGAATCCTTTCTATTTCTTTCGGGACGGAGTTTCCAAGCAAATCCAATATACAAAAATACCAATTTCTCAATAATTCGACATAGAGCATGCAATGTGCATATGTGAACATTACATAGTGGAATGTCAAGAATGGCCTTGAAGTCAGGGTCAACTTTATCTCTATTAGGTGCTCTCTTCCACCATTTAGAATCCATTACTTGCGCTGATTCTTTGCAGTAAAGACAAGGAGACTTTGAGTTACCTCCTTTACTAACGTTATACATGCACTTAAGTGTTTTAAGATCCCCCGCCATGTGCCACTCTACTTGAAAATCACCTTTTCCTGCAACATGGAGATTCTCTCCTTGCACCTGTCTTTTAATTATTCTTGGTATTTCCGTGTGGTGAAACACCCAATCTAGTGTTTCATGGTCTTCTGTCTTTACCTGTGATTATACAAAACAAAAGTCTTACTATAAAAGATTTGAAAACATTGACTAAAATCAAGTACAAAAAAAAAAATGATCATACCTGGAATGAGCCCAACCACCATATGTGTTTCTCCGACTGCACACTAAAATACTTCGAACTCGCTTCAGTCAATGATGTATCAAGTGCTCCATTCATCAATGTGATAGTAATCCTTTCCATTTTCTTTTCCTTTACAACCTCACACTCATCCAGTTTGATAACAAATTTCAAAGCCACTAGGGATTAAAAGCCAATAGGAAAAGCTAAGATCAAGTGGTATTAGGATTCCTGTTTACATCTTCATCAAAAACTACTCCCCCCATGTTTACATCTTCATCAAAGACTACTCCCCCAGGTTCCCCTCTTGTAAACAACATGCCTCTCTCATGTATTCTTGGAACTCTGGAGTTGTTAACATTGCATCTACCTCAGCCTTAGTGTAAGTTTTCTCTGAATTTTCTCTTGACAGATCCTCATTACCCACCAAGAGAGGTGATGTGAAAGCGGCTAGGTAATCCTGAGGCTCCAACGGCTAGGTAATCCTGAGTTGAATTTGAAAAGGACAAGTCAGGTGGGTAGTTAAGAGTATCGCATCAACCAAATTGTATATTTTTAGTTCAAATAGAAAAATACTTTGAGATTTTTAAATTTTGAGGAGCTGTGGTCTCGACCTTAAAAAAGGATAATGTGCGAATTAAAAAAATGGGTGAATCTATTATAATAAAGACAAAACATGATCTTTTAGATCCTAAATGAAGAGAGAGAGAGAGAGAGAGAGAGAGAGAGAGAGAAAGAGAGTGAGTTTTTATACATTTTTTACACTTTTTCTTGATTCGTGGAAGAGAGAAGGGTCTTAAGGGTCATTTTTAGAGTCAATATTTTTCCTAATAGATATTGGGAGTTTATTATAGGTGATGAGAAAGAGCTAGAGCTTCCCACTCCATAACATGTATATGCCTTTAAAGCATGGCATGATGAGATGGTAAGTAAAGTCATGTATTGGCTCGGTGTCAAACTCTTATGATTGGTCATATATAGAATGTAGCAACACCTAAAGATGCATGGGATACCTTGGTTACGCTATATGGCATAAGCACCAAGGCTAGAAAGATGCAATTAATGTAGGAGTTGTATAATATGATAAACAAAAAGCTATATATCAATGATTATTTATTAAAGGTTAAAGGGCTTGATACCCTCGGCTCTATTAGAGCACCGGTTGACCAGCAGCTCGATCGCGATCACCAATGGCTCCACCAAAGGAGATAGCTACTCGACCAAGATCACCAGCATCTCCACCACGATCGAAGGCAAGAAAAAGGGGATAATGAAAGACCGATCGAAGGTGAGAAAAGGGGACAGATAACGAAAGACTGATCAAAAGCAAGATACATAGATAACGAAAGATGTGGAAAGATTGGGAATTTTAGGGCACTAGTATCTTGGACAAGATACATGGCCATCCACACTGATATTCTTATTTTAATAATTTTCTTGAGAAAAACTCATTAATAAAAGTATCTCACCTCAGATAAACTCATTAATATGAGTTTCTCCCCCAAAAATAGATTAGTTCATTTTCATGCTCATTTCTTGCCGAGAAATATTACTTCAATTTTAATTTCGGTATCTCGCTTGAGATATATTAAATAAATTTTCGTTTCTCACTCGTGAAATATTTTGTTCATTTCCATATCTTGCCCGAGATATGGTAATTTGATTTCACACATATATTAATTCAATTTCATTATCGAAATCTTGCCCAAAATATTATATTATAAATTTATGTATCTCGCCCGAGAAATAGTTTCTTATTTACCATATCTTGCTTGAGATATGGTAATTCAATTTCATGCATATATTAATTCAATTTTGTTTCGGTATCTCGCCTGAAATGTATTAAATAAATTTTCATATCTCGGTTGAGAAACATTTTCTCAATTTTCATATCTCACCCAAGATATAATATACAAATTGAGTTGGCATGGCACCATGATCGAGAAATCTAGTCAGCAACTCCACCTATCTCGCTCGAGATACGTTGAGATGCTGACTAGATTGCTCGGTCATGATGCCATGTATCTCGCCCGAGATATAGCATAGCAATTCTTCTCCAGCCTACGTGGCCGCGCCACATATCTCGAGCGAGATATGTGGCTGTGGTAGCTTGGCAATGTGTGATTGGTACTTTTTAACTAGTTGTGTGAGATACCTTGGACAAGGATTTGGGAGGCTTTAAAATGTCCCAGTTCTTTCTGGACTGCCTGGAATTAGCAAGCTTATCATGCTACTGCCCATATATTCATTGTCTTTTATCTTTAAATCCAAATTCAAATATTTGTCAGGCTCCGGATAAACAAAACCTTTCTCTTGTTCCAAATGTTGAGCAATTATTACAAGGCAGTAATCCTCCCTTATGTCAAAGAATTTTTGAATATTTGTATAGTTAAAACATACTCATAGTCTCCAAATCTAAATGATGGGAGCATAGTAGTAGAGACAATGTTGGTATCCACCATTTCACCACTGTCTAGTTCCAGTTGACAATTTTGTCCTCTTGAAGCCTCCTCACATTTAGCTCATAGCTCATCTCTCTCTCTCTCTTCCTCTGGGTTCAATGGCTCTTCTTCTTTATCATCAAAATGTACTAGATCCTCCTCATGGTCTTTTTCGAGTGCAGTGATTTCTTTGTTTGGGCTTTTATCTTCCTACTTTTCATCTCCCTCTAAAAGCATGAAAAGATAGCAAACAAATCCAACGTGATAATCGAGCAATTTGCATTTTTTAATGTGCCTTGCACACTTGGGATCTGTTTTTTTATAGTATTCATGCAACTTTTTTGTGATGCTTCGATTCAGCTTGCTTCTTAAATGTTCCCAAGGAACCAAGGTGGACAAACTTCTTTTTCTCAAAAACCACAAAATCTATGTATATAATTCTATCATACTCTTCTAACTTCTCATTCAAAAAATGTTGTGTCCCTATAAGAATATCAAGAAAATTTAATTGCATATTGAAAATCTCACTAATTTTTGGGTAGAGATTATGCTGGTTAATCTTGTGCAAGAAATTAAATAACATCTCTTGTGGAGTTTCCTTTTCATTTTTATCTTGCTCCACTTTGAAAAGAACTTCACAAGCGATTTGCAAATAATAAAAGAAATTAATATAAATACATGAATTACATCTTGCTTCACTTTGAAAAGAACTTCACCGACAAACTACAAATAATATAAAGACATTGACATAAACACATGAATAAAGAAATAACAAATTCACATTGTTAGATTCATTCAGATAGTGGAGAAGGTTACTTATTAACCAAGAAGGGAGCCTCACTGGGATGCATATGCATCAAAATGCGGTATGGCTAAACCTATATAAATAAAATAATAATATTGCTTTGTATTGCATTTATGAGGAGAAAACATGTATCTATATTTAAGAATAACTTGACCGAGAAGGGAGCTTCACAGGGATGCATAACAACACAATATGAATAAACCTACATAAATAAAACAACGGTATCTCTTTGTATTGTATTTATGAGAGAAAACACGAATCTATATTTAAGAATGAGCTGACTAAAAAGGGAGCCTCGCAAGGATGCATAACAATGTGATATAGACAAACCTATATAAATGAAACAATGGTATCGCTTTGTATTACATTGACGAGGAGAAAATATTTATCTATATTTGAGAATAAGACGATCAAGAAGGGAGCTTCACAGGGATGCATAACAATGTGATATGGATGATCCTATAAAAATAAAACAACGGTATCATTTTGTATTGCATAAAAAGAAGAAAACATGTATCTATATTTATGAATAAGTTGACAGAGAAGGGAGCTTTCACAAGGATGCAGAACAACACAAGATGGGAAAAACTATATAAATAAAATAACGATATTTCTTTGTATTGCATTGATGAGAAGAAAAAATGAAGCTATATTTAAGAATGAGTTGACCAAAAAGGGAGCCTTGTAGAGTATCCATAACGACGTGATATGGACGAACCTATATAAATAAAACAATGGTATCTCTTTGCATTGCATGATGAGGAGAAAACATGTATCTATATTTAAGAATAAGTTGTCAACTGATAAGGGAGATTCGTAGGGATGAATAACAACATGATATGGATGAACCTATACAAGTTAAACAATAGTATGACTTTGTATTGCATTGATGAGGACAAAACATGGATCTATATTTAAAAATGAGAAGATTGAACAGAGAGCCTCATAGGGATGCAACATAACAATGCAATATAAACAAACCTATATAAATAAAACAACAGTATTGCTTTATATTAATAAGGAGAAAATATATATTGATTTCAAATCCTTTTACTATATCTAAGGGATGCATAACAACACAATAGACATCAGCCTATATAAGTGAAACAATAGTATCACTTTGTATTAAAACATGTATGGCAACAACTTGAAATTGAAATTCTAATGAAGTTTTTATATCGAGGTAGCAACAATAAAGATATTGAAAGCCATATGTGCGTACTTACATAACAATAAAGATATTGAAAGCCATATGTGTGTACTTACATACCTTTAGAACGTGAAAGTAGAGCTTCAATTCGCAAATGCGAGTGTGGAGTCACATTTCAAGGAAATATTGGAAAAATGAGTACGGTATGATATCTATAAGATTAAATGTTTGAAGAGAGTCAAAACACATAGAATATTTGGAATATCAAGGGAAGAATGGATAGAAACAGGGAAAAAGTGTGCATGAAATCAAGAAAAATGATTTCTATTATCAGAGTGTGTAATATTGCGGGAAGGTTCCAAAAAATGGGCATATAGACAAATCAACACGACTACCCTCCACCAACATGCCATCAATTTAATGATCAAGGTGACATAATAATTAGTCAAATCAACAAATGTCACATGGAAAGGAGACCAGCATCGGTTTTGACAAACTCTGTGAGGTATCAGATCTTCTCATCGGTTTTCCATCACCCAGCTATGGATATTACGTCTTGTGATCGGTTTTCCACCATCGAGCATCAATTTCAGCATGCTCTGCAAGGTATCACATCCTCCCTTGATACACGATACAATGTGTTTCTTATGTCTGCACTATGCATCACTTTCTAGGGATGTATTCTGCTTTTTGTATGCACTATGTACTTCGCTTACTTAACTCTAATCTAGGCAATGTTTTTCTCAAAACGATTTGTGTGCCCCTAAAACACATTATAACACTACTATAGGATGATCCATTTTTTATGCCTAGTTTTGACGGTGGTCGTGTCTTCAATATGAGCGTCGATATAAACATCATAAAGACACATCTAAATAGGTGTTGAAATAATTGTTGGAATAAGAGTCAAAGTAAGCATCGAAAAGTGCGTCCAAAAGGTGTCGGGCCACCCAAAAATTCAAATTTTGAATGAGAATTTGCATAAAAACGTGAGCTAAAGTGGAAGTCAAAATAACTATCGAAAACACTTTCTATATTTGATGTTTGTTTTGACGGAGGTATCAATGCGTATTTTTACATCTATTTTGAGTCTAGGATATTTTTAACAGAACTGTGGCATCTCACTTTAAGCATTTTCAAAAACTTGTGTAGGTTCACCTCTCTCCCCAAATTTCTACAGGTTCTCTCCTCTCACCTCTCCCATCCCTAAAACCTAAACCTAAGCCCTTCCCCCATCCCTTTCTTACTTCAGATTTTTTTGTATGTGTGTGGCGCTAACGTGTTGTGTCTTTTATTTGTTTTGTAGGTTCTATTCTCTACCCCAAATTTCTACAAGTTTCTCCTCTTACCTCCCCCATAAACCCTAAACCTGAGCCCCTCCCCCATCCTTTTCTTGCTTCAGGATTCTTGTATGTGTGTGGGCTAACATTCTGTGTTTTTTGTTTGTTTTGCAGCTTCTAATTGGCCTCATGTTGCACCTTTGAGATTCTAGGTAGCCCTTCTCCTTTTCTCTTGTTTTTGATTTATTATTTTCCTTGCTTTTGATTATATGTGTGGTGTGGTGTGGGGTGTGTGTGGTTTTCAAAAGTAGCTAATATTTTGTGTTTGTTTGTATCTATTTTCTAGGTTTTCAGTCATTTTTACCTCTCTCTTGGTCTCTCTCGCTCAAGCCCTCCCTCAAGACTCCAAATAGCAAAACATATCTCCAGTAAGTACCTTAATCTCATTGTCTTTGTTTTTTTTTAAAGTATCTTCTTGCTTTTGATATTGCCCATGTCATGGCATAAGCATGGGTATGTTGTTGGGTAAACCCATAACCATGGGCATGTTGTGATGGTATGTGTGTAGACCATGGATCATACACTAAGCGAGACACCTGCATATAGCCCCAATCTCTCCACCGTGCCTACACCACACGCAATGTCCCTGAGTTAACTTTATCATTTCATCTCGCAAATGAGCCCTGAGCAAAAGGCCATAGCTCACTACTTTGGGGGAGGTGTTGGCACTTTTGCACAGCTATCACAACCCACTACCACACATGCCATGCTCTCAGACACTCCACAGCATTTCACATAAAACTCGCCCATGGCTTGCTCGACTACTTCTAGTCATAGAAGACGGGATCACTTGATGTGTGGTTATCATAGTGGTGACTCCACATACATTTCTTCCCCCCTGAGCACTGTCAGCACTCACCCATTGCCAGTTGTGAGGGGACACCACACTCGTGTGGTCATATCGTCACTTCCATATTAGAAGCAGTGGCTGGGATGCTTTCCACACGTACTTTGTAAGTGTTAGTAGTGCCATCACTCACTTTTTTTGGCATAATGGGAATTTCATTTTTGTTAATAAGTATTCATGCTTCATGCTTCTAGTAGCAAAGAGTGGTTAGTCATGTAGTGAGTGCTGTAGAGGAAAGGTATGCCCTAATACACGCGACGTATCCTCTCCTTAATCAACTTGAGAGAGAGGGCATCAACATGAGCTGGATGCATTTGGTGAATATGGTAAACCTCTACATTTTCCACCCATCAAATATTTTTTTTCCCTCACTTATCATTTCTGAGTTTTTTACCTCATGAATACTCTTTTTTAGAAACGAGTGCCAAACCTTGAGGGAAACAACGATGATTAGGTTCAGCCTTACGTCCAAGGAGCTATGTACAGGACTTAGGTCTCTAAATACATTTTTGTCGGCTCTATGTATAAGAATATTTTGTGTACATATTTTTGTCGGCTCCATGAGCTATGTCTACTTAATAAAAAATTAAGTTTTGTGACCTTTGAGTACATAACAAGGAAGTACTCTTTAAAATTGCTATAATGGTTCATTTAGGTGCAGGACTGCACTTGGATGTACCATTATTAAAAAAAAACCTACATCCATCGAAATAGATGTCATTGTTGCAAGCGTTGAAATATCGGTCAAAATAATGGTTGTGTTAGCGTCAAAAAGAGTGTCGCAATAAGCATAAAAACGAAGTCATAAAATAAGTTCTACTTTTGATATTTTTAACGACACGTATTTTGACGCCTCGAGGGGGTTCACCTAAAAATATGTAAGTATAGCACATGAGTTCAAAAGAAGGGGTTTTTAAATTGATTTTTTGGAAAAAAAATGTGAGTCCATAAAAAGGGGTTTTTTAAATACCCCTTGAACGCACGTGATACATAGGGTTTCTTAGTAGTGCACCCCCCGAGTTTGATGCATACACACACACTCACACACTCACACTTGTATTTCCTCGGGAGGTCACTCATAAATATGTAAGCGTAGCACGTGAGTTCAGTAGAAGGGGTTTTTTAAATCCTTTTTCACACATTTTTTACATATAGAAGGGTACCATTTAAAGGGGGTATTTATAGATTGAATAGAAAAAGGGTGTGTTTTATTCATGAAAAATTTATAGATTGAATAGAAAAAGGGTGTGTTTTATTCATGAAAAATTTATAGATAAGGGGATTTTAATTAGGCCTTGAATGCACGTGATATAGAGAGTTTACATATAGTAAACCCCCGGAGGGTATTTCAATGCGGATATCGATGATTTCATATCGATGCTTGTATCAACATGCATATTGATGCTTTCGATAAAATTTTACATGTTCATTTCCATCGAAAAAAACATCGAAAATACACCCGCTTGTAATAGTGCAACTCTCTCTATGGTTCCTCTCTTTGGTCCCTATATCCTTGCCAGACTTGAGATAGGCCAGCCATGTTGCCTCCCTACTATGTGAGAGAGAGTTCTGGCATCTAGCATGATGCAACATGATATCACTTATTTAAGTTATATCTGGTCACATTATCCATTTAAAATCACATGTAATATAACACGATATGGTTTATGCATCTCATGTCTATGGAACATATTGTATTGCAAGTGATTCTTTTCTATATTCTAGTTTATCACAATGCGATATGGTTAATGCATATCATGTCTGTCAAACATATCATGTTGTATTGTATACAATTCTTTTCCATGTACTATTTCATCTCATAACATGATATGGCTAATGTATCTTGTCTATCTAAATCATTGCATTGTATTGCATCTGATCTATTTCACGTTTAAATTTGTATTGCATCTAATTCTGTTTCATGTCATGGCATGACACAACATGATATTTCTCATTTAAGATATATATGGGCTGTATGTTGTAATGTGTTTCTCATATCATTCATTTGAAATTAATATTCATTTTTGTTCATCACAATGCGATATGGTTGATGCATCTCATGTCTACATATCGTGTTATATTGCATATGATTGTTTCATTCATCACAAAGAAATATGATGGTTAAACCGAACCTGCAAACCCTGCTTAATCATCTAGCCAACTGAAACCAGATTCTTTATTATGTTCGGAACATGAAGTACATTTGCAAGGTACTTCACTTTGCCATCTTGCATAAATGGCACATCTCCAACATGAGCAATTGGATGAGCAGTGTCATCCCCTATTTCCACAAAACCTAGTCTTTCAAGGTTTTTCATCTCCTTGAACCACTCCCCATGACTTGTCATGTGGTTTGAAGCACCTGAATCAACGTACCATACATCATCTTTATGTGCTGCTTCAACATTTTTAGACATGGCATTAATGACATGCTGTATAACAAACAACCTTTCATTATCCTCATTGTTTATGCTCGAGGATGCATAGTTGTTTTGCTACAATTTTCCATTTTGCATGTCAGCCTGCTTCTTATAACAATCTGCCTGCACATGTCCAGGCTTACCACAATAAAACCATCCACGTGTATCATTATACTGCCTTTGCCAATTTCCATGACCTCTGTGACTCCCCCTGCCTCTGAATTGGCATCTTCCACGTGCGTGTTATTGTTGTTGTGAATTCTGGGACTCTTGTTGTTGCTACTGCTGGCCGTAATTCTGATTACCTGTTCGACCACCTCCTTGGCCGTGTCCACAGCCTCCTCTACCTCGTCCTCTTCCTGAACTTGTGTAGAAGGCCTGTTGCTCTGAACTGTTTTTGTTTTGTGAAGACTATTGGTCTTCACCCAAGCTCTTCTCTTCTATAATCAACATAGACACCAAATCTGTGAAATTGGGAATGTTTTCTCGAGTCTGAATAGACGTCTTGAATGCCTTATATTGTGGCCTGAGACCACGTAGACAGACTTCCACCTTATCATCATCATATATTAAAATGCCAATAGGTGCAAGGGATTCCACAATACCCTTGATCGTTAATGCATAGTCATTCACAGACATACTCTTTTTTTCCACAGTATATGAAGTTTATTCTTCAACTGTATCTTTTGTGCCTTGGTATTCGTTTCATAGAGTTTTACCAAGGTGTCCCATGCCTCCTTGGGGGACTTGGCATCTTGTATGTGCCCAATCATGGTGTCTTGTATACTGATAGAGAGCTAATACATAACTTTTCTGGCTCCTTGGTTCCAATCCTTGAACTCTTTCACATCTCCAGCAGTTAGATTGATCTCCGGTATCTCTTGTGCCTCTTCATGCTCACCTTCTATGTAGTCCCAGCAGTAACCCTTTCCCATCAGGAAATTTGTCAACCTGAATGTTTGTTGTTGCCTTTACAGAGCAGTATTCCTCCATTCTTTTAGGTTTGACACTTCATAGATGACACTCACTCTGACAAACCAAAACAGTTCATCTTACTCCTAACATTTACTACAATTCGACACACATAGTTCATACAATGCAGCTGCACTTACACTACTCTCAAAAACACAGAATACAGAATGAACATGACTAGAATAAGTGAAGTACAAATGCTGTCTACTATGCTGCCATTACAGGATCCGCTATAACTACTCACAAAATCCGCCAAGAACCCCATTCATATATTACTAAACAAAACGGCTCCAGCTATGTAAGCTTCCAACGACTCTTTGCCTTCCAAGATCCCAAAACTAACTGACTTCCTAAAATACCAAAAATTCATACATAAAGCTTGATAAATAATTCGCCTAAGGTCTACCCCAAACACCTGGCACAGCTCGGTGGCTTGAGCCAACGGCTGACCTCGGACCCACAGTCCCTTGATCCAGTGAGCCACTTGCTGAATCCACCAAATCTGCCATTTTCACTCCTGCACTTGCCTTTCCGCTTTCCTCACTGTGCTTCCACTGTAATCACTTCCGCCGCCTTATCACTACTGAACTCCGCGGCCCTCTCAACACCAACCATTTTGGACTCCTTGTTACCATCTCCCTGCTCACCCATAGTTTCCAAAGGCGAACTGGCCCTCTTCAGCATTGCTTCCTTCTTTACTGTCTCCACCTGCAATTCCAATTCTGCAATTTTGGTCTTCAGCGCCATATTCTCCATTCGAACAGCCTGCTCCCCTGTCCCCTGTAGCTTCAAACCAAACTTTAAACGTATCAATAGGTAATGCTAGATGGTCCTAAAACAGCTGAGAAGCTTGAGTCCAAAGCTCCTTCACATACTCAAAAACCTCTGAGCGAAGTGAATCCACATCAGCATCCTACACCAAAACCCCAGTGACTCCCTGGTCACCCAAAGTAGCCTTCTCCAACTCCACCAATGGTGTTAACCGATTCCGCAGAAAATTATTCTCTTCAAGAAGCTGAGTGATCCTGTCCTTTGTCTCATGAAATTTACACTCTGTCACTGCTTTCAAACCATCTGCCCAACTTCCAAAATCATGTGCAGTCCCAAGCAACTCCAGATACCGATCCTGCATTTCTGTCTCTACATGCACCTTTTCCTCCTGCAACACTCTCCTTTCATTCAGCCCCTCTTCTACCTTACTCCTCAATGTTTTAACCTCTCTTTCCAACATCTCCAACCTTTTACCATCCACCTTTTTGGATTCCCCAGCCACAATCGTAGCCTCCTGATTTTTTATGAAACTATTCAAGTTTGACAGACTCTGCAATGCATCTTGGACAGAAAAGATCCCAGATAACTTCTAACTAGGCCGCTGTGCTAATGGAGTGATATTAATAGCCGGCATACCTGGGGTCATCTCCACTAATAAACTCTCCCCTACTTGCTTTGGAAAGAATGTAATGGACCTCTTGCGTGCCTCCGCCTTAGCTGCCATCGGCGGTTGAGGAAACAAGGACAACTTGCCTACACCTTGCGGCAAACCAGGACTTCCTTCATGTTCTTGTGATCCCAAACGCACAGCACTCTTCCCTTTATCCAAAGACACTGTGTCCCAGACCAATTTTCGCTTCTTAATAGCACTCACCTGCCCTTGCTCCACCCCTTTACACAAACTCACTTTTGGCACTAATGATGCCAAAGGCACATTCAAAACATAAGAAAAAAGAGCTGACAAATAGGGTGAGAGTTTTGTCACCGAAGGAGATCTACGCTTATCCCTGAGCTCTACCAATTGCAACCGGTCGAAAATAAAAGTTGCCCAGTCTATCTTAGACCCACGCTCCGCATGAAACACGGGCGCGAAGGCCTCCTTTGACATGTAAGCGGATTTGGCCAATAGACAAACTCTATCAAGGTACCAAAAGAGGCGAGTACTACGGAGCTTACCACAATTTCTGACCATGTAATACGACCTAGATCCCTTCGATGTGCCAAACTCCGAGCGCATACTGGCATCTGTAATCTTCTTCACCTGGTGACTTGGATTATGCAGCACCTTGAAAACCTCTGAGCTCGACCAGCTTCGGTGTGACCTCTTTATCATCCACGATATAGCCTGCATTTTCCCATAGATGCCCAAGCTGTCGCTCTGCAAACTCATTCTTTTCCCAATGCTCCCATGGCAAACAAGCATATTCATAAAGGCCAACCCGACGAAGCTAGGATTTTGTGTCCTTATCATGCACATCCAACTTGCCTTCCACCTCTACTTCCTCTACTACATCATCCCCACCAGAATCAGCTTGCTCACCCTCTTCAACACTCTGCAAACCTTCCCTTCTAGGACACAACAGCTCATCCATAGCAATCCGCATGGAACACGTCTGCGTCATGGACTCACTAGTGAGCTCTAAGGCACTCTCGGCCTGCTTAAGCCTTAAACTATCAGAAAACATGTTGGCGAGGGCGCTAAGTACTAGTGAGACTGCTTGCGAGGATGCTTTGCATGCTTGAGCGAACAGGGCGATCTGACCGCATGCAATTTTATCATGGTGAAGTGGCCGGTTAGGTGAGTCGCCCCACCATGATGACCTTCCTCAAAAAACGCACCCAACGCAAGTCGACTCACACTAACATGGATAAGATCTCGCAGCTTAAGAATTTCCCTTAGCGCATGTGACGCTGCAATTGGATGACTCTGCAGATGAAAAAATGGCTTTGGACGGCCCAACTGTAAAAAATCATTCTGCTCTGCAATTCGCCTGCCACACACCTTCCAGAATCCACTGCAACTATCCGACCAGCCAGCCCCACGGCTTTCTTCACAAACCAAAAAATCCACCTGGACTTCCCTTGACACATAGGGAACAACCTCAATCCATTAAACTGATATCTCCTCAGCCTTATTTACCATCCATTGAGGAATCTCTGGAACCTTCCCATAAATCTTTTTCAACCTGAAGCCATTAACTAGTTTTACTACCGAAGTTTCAAACACATCTCTCAACCTAAAGGTACCTTGCCCCAATTCTTCCACAATCTGATAAGGCCCAAAATATCTCAATTTTAACTTACCTGGATGCGGCCCCAACTTGGAATTATATAACATCACCCAATCATCTTTCTTGAAAATTTTAAACTTCACCTACCTTGACAACCATGCCTGTCTTCTATTTTGAGCTATCTCCACTGCATAAGCACTCTGGATCCGATCCTCCTCTAGTCTCAGCAACTCCCTTTGCCGATGCAAAACTGAATCCTCAGGGCTCAACCTATGCTGAACTGCTAGCCGCAAACTGGGAACCACATATTCCATTGGAACAACAGCTTCTGTACCATAAACCAGCTTGAAAGGTGTCATCCCAGTGACGACTTTATATGCTGTCCAGAATGACCATAGTGCAGAATCCAGTTTGTCATCCCAATCAGATCGATTTTCGGCCACAATCTTCTTCAAAATTCTCACAAGCACCTTGTTTGTACTCTCTGCTAGCCCATTTGCTTGCGGATGATACGGAGTGGATTTCTTATGCAAAATCATATGCTTAGTTGTCAATTCTTCAATGACTGAATTCAAGAAATGCACACCCTGATCTGACACCAGCTCTATGGGACATCCAAACCTTGTCATAATGTGCTTGTACAAAAACCTGGCCACACTAGCCGCTTTATTATCTCTTAAAGGTAATGTTTCCACCCATTTTGTGGCATAATCCGTTGTTACCAGGATATATCGTGCACCAGTTCTCCTTGCTTTGGGCTTTATGGGTCCAACAAAATCCAGCCCCCATTTTTGAAATGGTTCAAGTGGCAACACAGGGTGGTCCTGCATCCTATCCATTGAGGTTGGCTGCCCAATCTTCTGACATTGTAGACACTCCCTGGCAAACCCCTTGAGCAACGATGGCCACCATATACCAGCTTGCATTATCTTCCGTCCTGTAATCTCTCCGAAAAAATATCCTCCAGCTGCTCCAAAATGTGCCTCCTGCAAAACAGCTCTCTGCTCCTCATCCGATACACATCTCCTCATGATCTGATCTGGTCCCTTCCGGTATAGTGCACCAGCAATAATAAAAAATGGTCTGCTTCTCAATGCAAATTTCTTCTTCTGATCTGTTGACATACTAGAGGCAAAACTCCATTTGTCACAAAAACTAGAACATTTGATCATACCAGTTGAACTCTTGTCCTTGTACATGAAACAATTTCGCATCCGGAAGCTGATCTGACACCCCAGGCATCTCCTGCATATTTTCCAATCTGCTAAGGTAATCTGCTCTGCTGCATGCTTGTTCCCTGGTGTATGCAACACCGTATAGTCAAATTCCTGAAGCAAAAGCATCCACCTTGCCAATCTGCCTTCCAGCTTTGGTTTCTTCACTAAGAAAATTAACGCTTGGTGATCAACATGAAATATTAATTTGTTCCCAACAAGCAAGTAATGCCAAAATTTT
This sequence comes from Cibotium barometz, assembly GCF_041138505.1. Taxonomy (NCBI): domain Eukaryota; kingdom Viridiplantae; phylum Streptophyta; class Polypodiopsida; order Cyatheales; family Cibotiaceae; genus Cibotium; species Cibotium barometz. The sequence continues at coordinate 27,915,622 of NC_141048.1, read as the reverse complement.
TCCAATGAAAAAATCATTCCTAAAGCTTCCCGCTCAGTAACTGTGTGATTCTTTTCAGCCGGTTTCAACATCCGACTGGCATAAAGTGTGGTTGCACAGAATGCAGGTCAGCAATCACAGTCTTTGAGTGGACCAGGAGAGTCCTCATCTAGTGGGTTTGTTGTTGATAGACCATGGAGTGGCAGGCTGCGTCATAATACCAGTCCTGCAAATGTGATTAGCACATCACACGTAAAGGAAAAGAGAAAGTGGTTGAGCCCCTTGGTATGCCTGACATTTCTACAGGGCATTCTCATGTTGATGGAGAGTCTAGTGGCTTAGATATGAGCCTTGATAAGGAGCTTGGGATCCCAGCTATGAGAACACCTGGTGTAAAGAAGGCTATGGAAGCCATGAATGAAAAGCTGTGAAGATCTGGGAGAGTGAAAAACCCTGTGCAGAGGTTTACCTATGATGGTTATGTGGCACATCACTATGCATATATGGCAAAGGTTGTGCAGGTTGTAGAGCCCACATGCATTGATGAGGCTGTTGGAAATGTGTGTTGGGAGAAAGCTATGGATGAGGAGATGGATGCACTATATGGAAATGAGACTTGGGATTTAGTGCAATTGCCTTAATTCAAGAAAGCCATTGGATGCAAGTGGGTGTACAAAGTAAAACATAACAGTGATGGAAGCATAAACAGGTATAAGTCTAGGTTGGTAGCCAAAGGATATGCGCAGACATATGGCATTGATTATGAGGAAACTTTCAGCCCAGTTGTTGCCAAGATGGCAACAGTGAGAGTTGTGATAGCAGTGGCTGTATCAAAGCAATGGTCTTCAGATGGATGTAAAGAATGCATTCTTGCATGGGGATTTACAAGAAGAGGTGTATATGTTGCAGCCACCTAGTTATGAGGATGTGAGTCACCCCGAGCATGTTTGCAGGTTGAAGAAAGCCTTGTATGGCTTAAAACAAGCACCAAGAGCATGGTCTAACAAGATTTCTGAATATCTTGTCACTATTGGCTTTCATGAAGCCAATGCAGATTTCTCGCTGTATGTGAGACATGGTGATAGAGGGGTTGTGCTTGTTGTCATCTATGTAGATGACTTGATCATTACGGGGGACCATGATGCAGAGATCTTTGATGTAAAGATCTTGCTTAGACAGAAGTTCGAGATGAAGGATCTGGGGGAGCTCAGATATTTCTTGGGCATTGAGGTGATTAGGTCACCACATGGTATTGGATTACTACAGAGACAGTATGGCTTGGACATGTTATCCAAGTATGGTATGACAGGCAGTAAGCCTATTTCCGTGCCATTAGATCAGAATGGCAAGTTGAGTGCAGACTCAGGAGAGATCTTGGAGGATCCTACTATGTATAGATGCATAGTAGGAAGCTTGATCTACATGACGATCACTAGACCAGATTTGAGCTATGCTGTTGGGTTGGTGAGTCAGTTTATGCAGGTTCCACGAAAACCGCATTTGAATGCATTGAGATGCATACTGAGGTATGTGAGGTCTACTTTGCATTGTGGACTATTTTATGAGACTAGGATAGAGATATGTGTACATGGGTACACAGATGCTGATTGGGCTGGTAGTATCTCAGATAGAAGATCTACTAGTGGCTTCATGTTTTCTTTGGGAAGTGCTGCTGTGACTTGGAGCAGCACGAAGTAGCCTACGGTTGCTCTATCCAGTGCACAGAGGCTGAGTATAGAGGAGCTGCTATGGTAGCATGTGAGGTAGCTTGGTTGAGAAAGCTACTTGCAGATTTGGGTCTATCAGTGGATAGACAAGTTGTCATTTTTGTGACAACATTAGCAGTATACAGTTGGCCAGGAACCAAGTTTTTCATGCTCGCACGAAGCATATAGAGGTCCACTACCATTTTGTCAGAGAGAAGGTCTTGGCAGGAGACCTTGACCTTGTTTATGTCAGCACACAGGATCAGCTAGCTGACATCTTCACCAAAGCATTGGATACAGAGAAGCTCCGTAGATTCAGAGCTTCACTTGGTGTACATGAGATGGAGTTGAGCTCGAGGGGGAGTGTTGAGATATCGAGCTCGTCTAGTGAGGCAGTGGACACTAATGACCCGCCTGGGGGATAGGCCCCACACTTACACCACTGGCATGGTTGGTGAGATCTTGGGTGATATGCGGCCAGTGGGATGACAGGCTGTGTGACAGCCATTCTAGAGACTGGCATAGTTATAGCGCCAGCTCATTTAGTTGGGTTCACACTATAGAGAACCCTTGTATGTATTGATTGAGTACCTTTCATATTATGTGTACTCTTATCTTGTATATGGTGTGTTGAGTGTTAAGAAGAAGAAGATTTTCAGTCTCTCACCTTGTGTGTTCTCTATTAGGGTTTTGTGAGTGTGTGTGTGCTTGCAAGAGCTCAAGCTCTCTTCCCCCCTGCATCTTTTCAGTAACCTCTTAAGATCCTCCTTAAACCTCTCATCCAAATTTACACTGACTTTGACCACTTTTGGGTTAACTTCAGATCCCAAATTCAACTCCTGCAAATCATCTTCTTTCACTCTTGACACCTTTTCCATCAACTTATCATATAGAAACTCAGCTCTAATTATTGCCTCTTTGGGTGACACTTCATCATCAAAATACTCCAAATCCTCTTTCATCTTGGAGGCAGAGTTGACTCCTAATTCCGGAATTGATCCCTGACCTGTATCCACTTCATCGGACTTAACAGGTGACTTCCTATCGGATTTTGCAGAATCCTCCTGAAAAACATACTTCTCCACAATCCGTTCCACATCAACTTCAAATACTAGAATGACAGTAGGATTTGCCTCCACAAAGCATGCTTCTTCATCATCTTCAACCTCATCTGCCAAATTAATTGTCTGAGCCATCATTGGCTTTATTGACGTTGACAATTTCTTCTTTGCAGTCATTGGAATCCTTACAGAATGTTTGCCTTTTTTCAAAATCACTTCAATTCTTTCCCAATCTTGTTTAAACTTTGCGGACTTAAACCATGGTCTCCCTAAGAGCATTGAATAAGCATTCCCTGCATCCTGCATCTTCAAAACAACAAAATTTGCTTGAAATGGCAATCCATGTACCTTGAGGATTTGACCTTGCAACATCCCAATTGGCTGTACTCTCCGCTGATCTGCCATCCGCACTTGAAATGGTGCAGGCTCAAGCTTAACATCTAGCATCCTTGAAAATTCAGCTTCAGACAAAATATTCACACTGGATCCCCCATCTAACAGAACATCAGAAAACATACGACCATCAAATTCCAGCTTCACAGTTGGGATAGTAAAATCCACATCATCTGGACTGATCTGATAAGTCCCAACACTCTCCTTAAATGCACTTGGAATGTCAGGACTGGTTAACTTTCTTGTTAACTGAATAAAGTTTGTCCCTAAAAATTGGAACCAATGAAAGCAACTGATTCAATGTAAACTACATAGGAGTATTCAGTAATTCCTCAAACAATGCCCCTGATGCTAATTCTGAATTCCCCACTATCTTAAGCTGATTTTGCTTCTGTCCACATGTCATTTCTTCCTTTTCGGATTGCTCCACTTCATCCGCTACCTCATCTCGAACTTCCTTCTGTGCTTCCCAATCCAATGGTGGTTTAAGCCTTGCCTTTGAACGTGTAACTGCCATTGCCTTAGGCTCACTAGACTTGCATTGCGAACAATCACACTCCGGAGAACACTCCGCTGACACTTGATTTGTCTCCTGATCCTCCACAACTTCAACATCAATAAAATTACTCTAAGGTCTTTTCTTTGCCTCCCCCTGCTGTGCAGGTGGTGTAGGTAATTGTGTTTGGTGACTGCTGATCCCATGCCTGCGGATTCCAATTTGGCGGGCTCCAATTTGGGGGTTGCTGCCATCCCTGCTGTGCTGCCAATTTCCTCCCCAAGGCCTGAAATTTGAAATACCACCATATCGGGGTCGGTAACCTTGATTAAAATTTCCTCTGTATGACCTATTTTGATTAAAAGGTGGCCTCCACTGCAGTTGTCCACGCCAACCCGAATTATTAAATGTCCTCTACTGTCCTGCAGCATCCGGAAATACTCCACTTGCATGTGGCAAATTTTGCTTCCTTTGCTGAATGCGCTCCGGGATTGGTCCCCTAAACAGGGATTTCATATTCACGTGATCACAGCCTTTTTTCTTGTGATCACAGCTATTGTTCACAAATCTCAATGTTCACAAAATTCACAGTTCTCAAATCCTAGAGGGTGGGATGACCTGGTAACCCACAATTGGCCCACCGGGCTACAAGTCTGGCCCGCCGGGCCCACCGGGCGCGCAGAAGCCCGCCGGGCCTGCCTCCCGGCCCGGCGGGCTATATTGTAGTATAAAAGGGTGGTCCAGGGGGTCACTGTTCACAGAATCTTCCTTGTACTTGGTGTCAGTGGTGCTAGTGTGATCAATTTGAGGTAATTTTTAAGTTGAAAGTGTTGGTGTCATTTAATTTTTTGCATACGCTTAAGTTTAACGTTGTTTGTGATGCATGTGCATGTGTCGTTAAATGTTAAGAGGCCCGCTGCAGATGGCCGAGTGATTGGCTAGGTCTGCTGATGTGCACTCTTAATATTTAACTTATGTAGAAGTTTTCGTTGTGGCACGGTATCTGCAAATGGTCGGTTTACTGACTAGGTTTGCAGTTACCAAGTTACAATGCGGCTTTGTTTTTGTTAAATGCTTTGAGAGCCCGCTGCAGATGGCCGGTTTACTGGCTAGGTCTGCTGACGTGCGCTCGTAGCATTTGACATGTGTGATGCTTTGCTACTTAGTACGGTATCTGCAGATGGTCGGTTTACTGACTAGGTCTGCTGACACCAAGCTATGTGGTGAAGTTTGTTTTTGTTATTTGGTTTCATAGTCATCTGCAGATGGTCGGTATACTGACTAGGTCTGCTGACGATGTGTCAAAGCATTTAACTTGTGCCATAGTTTTCATCTCAATGCGATATCTGCAGATGGTCGGTATACTGACTAGGTCTGCTGACGTCAAGTTAAGTCGTAAACTTGTGTTTTGTGTTTGTTTTTGACGATGAATGTGATTATTTAGTTTGCATGACATGAGTCATAAGTGTGTTGGATGTAGAAATCTCTTAGTTAGCTTACAAATAGCATTTTTTGTGGTTATAAATGTTGCAACTATTTGTCAATTATATTGTGCAGATTGATGGCGACGCTTGCACTTACTCCTGAAATCAAGAAATCAATTCGTATCAAACTCGTTACCCTCATTAGTTGCTTGTCACCTAATCACATCGAGGGTATTGTGTCTAATAGGAATCGATTTGAGCAAATATTAGGTGAGGTTGTCCGCGCAGTGAAAAATATCCATGTGGGTGCTGATGGAGCAGCCATCAAGCATTTTGTTACTAGCATTGTGGGCAACATGCCTAGATGCGCTGTTGACCTAGGTGACGACAGACCAGCGGAAACAAATGAATCCAAGCTGGAGCACTTCCTCACAAAATGGAAGGTAGAGAAAGAGAGGTCCAAGCGTGCAAAGGCCATAGACACCCAAGCTATCCTGAGCAAGAGAGCTCGCAAAGAGCTCGACCGGCCTGCTGATGAACAAGAAGATTTATCATCTGGTGCACGTGAGGTCTCTAAAGGCACCCACTTGCAGCGCACAAAGCATAATACTAACTGCAGCATGACAATTGGGTTGCCTGCAGAGGCCATAATCACAGAAAAGAAGATGGGCTCTGGATCGTACGGCGTTGTACATAAATGCCATATTCAAGGTGTCTCCTGGTTTCCAGAAGGCATTTCTTATTGTGCAAAGCAATTCCTTGGTAGCCGAAGGGCTCAATTGAAGTCTTTTGCTCAGGAGGCTTCAATCGACCTAACCCACAGGGGCATAGTGCGTGCCATTGGGCACACAAGGAAGGAGCCATGGATACTGCTCTTCCCCCTCTTTAATGGGGGAAGTCTTGGAGATATAATGGAGTGTGTTCCGCCTCCTAAGGGGACCCTCAGTTCCATGCTTGCTGCAGGCAAAGGCAACAGATACAAGAAAAAACAAGTGGCTCCTCATGAAATGGAGCGATACAAGTCTTTGATTTTTCATGCTCCCGAGCTTATCTGTGCCCTTGTGAATACCATGGCCTTTGCACATGCTGAAGGGATCATCCACAATGATTGCCACCCCTGGAATATAATGATAGATTTCACCAAAGAAGGGGTGCCACGGGTAGGCATCATTGACTGGGGTCTTGCATTGAGGGATGGGATTGAGTTCAAACCGACAAATATCGCCAACAAAGCAGAGCACGATCAACGCCCCTGGAGAGCCCCTGAGCTCGCAGATGTAAGGTCCCCTTGTCCATGGAGCTATCAACAGCTTTGATAAAGCATTCCCCACGAGGACATACCAACATTACATTTATCAATGGACGTCTTTGGGCATTCGACCAACCATCACTGACAATTGTGCATCCAGACTGATTTGTGGTGTCAATTATGAGTCTTTGAACGCTTTCCCGTGTGTTGTCATAGCACTTGTCAAGTAATTGATTTCGCATGTGGTGATAAGTTGGTGGACAAAACCCAGGTCCATATTCTCCAATCTTCTTCCAAGCCATCTTCCATGAATCTTTCGTGACCATAGACAATGAAGAACCAGTAAAGAAGATCGCTTTCGCTAAAGCAAGTTGAGCATCCTCTAAAGCAGTGGCACGAAAGCTGTCAACTAGATTAGTTTGTCTGGTACGAGACATACCCACCTGAAACTCAGGAGATGCATCCATCGGTATTGAGACATCTGGATCTTGGGTGTCATTTTGGCAAGTAGTATGTGTTGGAGTCACTCCTTGGTTGGAGATCCCTCCACTTGATGCTGCCAAATTCGGCGATTGGTGATTTCTTGCACAGAGATTGGGCCTCTTGTTTTGTGATGCTTGTTTACTTATCAAAGCTCTAAGGCGCTTTGCAGCATCATCAGCTCCTGCACCCTTGCATATACCTCCGGGATTTTTTGTGCTAGTGCCAAGCAAATGCTCCCTTATTCTGGGAGCACTCCCAGATTTTACCAAGCCACAAAAATTACACTTCCATTCGATAAATCTAGAAAGATTGGAAGCAAATTGCCATTCAGGTCCCGGTGATTTTCCTCCGCTCCTCCTCTTGCCACTTTGAGACGCAATATTCAAAGTTTGTGCTATCATATCTCGTTGCAAGGAAACTCCACTAGTTTCTAATGGTCTGTTGCTTCGTTGGGTTGATGTGCCGCAATTAGAAGCAACCATTGTAACACCTAAACAACAATCATGCAAGATTTGAGATCCAAAACAGCCTGAGTAAAACTAAAATATGCAATTATAAAGTCTAAAACCCACTTCTTGCCAATGCAACCGAACGTTTGGTGAGATGCATTTGAGGCAATCCATCCCTAAATAGAGATGATGTCCCGAACATCTCACCACCTATATCCTCCTCTAGAGAAGCTCCTACCCAGACCAAATGGCACTCGAGTAGACCACCCAAGAGGAGGTATTGCTAGTCGACCTAAAGAAACCAAACGTTTGGTGAGATGCATTTGAGACAATCCATCCCTAAATAGAGATGATGTCCCGAACATCTCACCACCTATATCCTCCTCTAGAGAAGCTTCTACCCAGACCAAATGGCACTCGAGTAGACCACCCAAGAGGAGGTATGGCTAGTCGACCTAAAGAAACCAAACGTTTGGTGAGATGCATTTGAGGCAATCCATCCCTAGATAGAGATGATGTCCCGAACATCTCACCACCTATACCCTCCTCTAGGGAAGCTCCTACCCAGACCAATTGGCACTCGAGTAGACCACCCAAGAGGAGACATTGCTAGTCCACGTAACAAATACGATAAACCATTTACAATCAAAATCTTATAAAATACAAAATATTATTAACAAGCTTCAAACAAAAATCCAGAATATTTATACTCACCTCTTGTGTCTTTTAGCCTGAGGTGAGCCACCCAAGTGCTTTGGTAAAGCACATTTGGAAGTGAGGGGAAACCCTTTATATAGGTCCCTCCAAAACAGCCAAGTTTTTGGCGCAAAAAAAAAGGCCCCGGGGCCCGCCGGGCTAGATAAGTAACCCGCCGGGCTAAACAGTGGCCCGCCGGGCCAAGCTAGTAGCCCGCCGGGAAAACCGGGATAGCAAGTTTCTCCCGGTTGTGTGAATATCTATGATATTAACAAGTGTGTGAGAGTGTTATTAACTAGTGTTATTACCACTTCGCGGTTAACGTGATCACGTGAATGAAATCCCTGCCCCTAAAATTAGGATTGTACCAACAATTAGTGGTTTTATGACCATCAATGTCACAGATATCACAATGAGGCTTCTTGCTACTTGATTCGGATTCTTGCTTAACCCCCATTTCTTTCAACTTTTTCTCCCACCATCTTTTTAACCAAACTGCCTTTGGACTTGTCTTTATCCTTCTTCTTATGCTTCCGCTACTTATCCCCCTTGTCTGAACTCGAACCTGAATCGGAATCTGAATCTGAATCACTACTTGTCTCTAACTCAGGGTCTGAATCAGAATCATCATCACTACTGTCATCTGAAGATCTCTTCTTCTTCCTTCCCTTCTTTTTCTTCATAGATTCTCGAGAACCCCTCTTTGAAGGACTCGGATAAATTACTCCAAAGCGCTTCTCTGCTCTTGTGGCAGTTTCGATCAAACCATCCAAACCTGCTCCGATATCCACACCTGCTAACTGCATTCCGCAATTCCTTCCTCAAACCATTCATATAATATCCGGCCAACATTTCATCTGTCGGCCTCTCCGCATTTGCAAGCCTTCTCTCAGATACTAATTAAACTTCTAAGTGTAATCCTCCACAAACATTTTCCTCTACTTAATTGCTTTAATCTTTGCAAGAACATCATTCGGAGTTTTCTCCTTTCTGAACCTGTTCAAAAATGCATTCTTTAGTACCAAATAATCTCCAAAATAACCTGCATTGAAATTGCTCAACCACTGCATGGCTCTTCCCTCCAGTGTCGCTTGGAATTGTCGCATCTTGGCTTGCACGTCATACACTCCATCAAATCCTCTGGCCTACCATCGTGTCTCAAATTGAGCTACATGGCAATCGGGGTCCTGTTTAGACTTCCCTGAAAAGGTCCCGAATTTGACGCGAAAATCAGCTCTAGCCGTTGTTTGCTGCCATATTTTTTTACACATTAGGGGTCAAATGCCCTGCAGAAGATGATGAGGACGATACTAGTGATGGAGGTGGTGCTGGTAAGCCCCCCCAAATCTGTACTGGATCAAAATCCAATCGCCTCCTTACTAGAAACAAATGTTGTAACAAAACTTCTCCTATCACAACCAGATCCCATTGCCTTTCTTCTCCTGGCTCATTGAAAATGCCTCCATACTCCTCTATTTTTGCTAAATCCTCTGCACCAGGCTCTAACTCATACTCCGGATTATCACTTTGCATTCCACTATCTTCACCACCTTCATGCCTTTGTGCATTTGGGTCATGCTGCTGAAAACCTCGCTGCCTCGCTGCCCACCTAGTAAAATATGAATGAAGAACCTGCTGTGCAAATTCTCCAGCCCGAACTACCGCCTAGCACTTGACTTCCCAGAAAACATAACCACCTCTACATCCATCACTTCTACTGTTGCTCTGCATCTGCCGTCCTTCTAACAGAAGAAAGTGAACTCGACCATAAACACCCATCACAATCACTGTGATTGCCAGTGTTTGTTGTTGCCTTTACAGAGTAGTATTCCTCCATTCTTTTAGGTTTGACACTTCACAGATGACACTCACTCTGACAAACCAAAACAGTTCATCTTACTTCTAACATTTACTACAATTCGACACACATGGTTCACACAATGCAGCTGCACTTACACTACTCTCAAAAACAGAGAATACAGAATGAACATGACTAGAATAAGTGAAGTACAAAAGCTGTCTACTATGCTGCCATTACAGGATCTGCCATAACTACTCACAAAATCCACCAAGAACCCCATTCATGTATTACTAAACAAAACGGCTCCAGCTCTGTAAGCTTCCCACGACTCTTTTCCTTCCAAGATCCCAAAACTAACCGACTTCCTAAAATACCAAAAATTCATACATAAAGCTTGATAAATAATCCGCCTAAGGTCTACCCCAAACACTGAACCTCCAAGCATGGAAGTTGTTCTTGTCAAGCTTCTCAGCAACAATCTGGTTTATGCCATCATTTGACATCTTGTCAGACACACAAATTTACTAGAAATAGCACTCTGGTTTGTCCTGCACAAACTGCTATATTTTCTGTAGCGGTACTGTACTACACTCAAATGTCATAACCAGTGACCTCAATGTGCATACATACATCCAATGGCAACTGTTGACCTCCTTGAAGCACACACAATGTCTGCAAAACCAATATGTCTTCCTACAGTTCTTAAAATAGAGTTCTGCATAGAATCGATGACTTACCCGCAGTGCTCGAAATCGTCTGCTTTCTGAAAAAACGGAGGTCCTAACGCACCCGAAATGCGTTTTTGGCCCTTAAAATGTTGTCCGATAGGATCCAACAGGACAGTATAGTTGCCCTATAGCTTTACTCCCGCGAAGAAAGCTCCTATTGGTGCCTCCCGTAGAGCTCCCGAGACAAGGGTGTAGTCGCCAACACAAATAGGGAAGAATAGATGAAGCTCTTACCCTCGTACCGCTTCCTATGCTTCTCTTGCTTGCAGCTCAGCCCTTAGCATGAACTAGACTCTAATACCATGAAAAGATGCAGGGGAGAAGAGAGCTTGAGCTCTTGCAAAGCACACACACACTCACAAAACCCTAAAAGAGAACACACAAGGTGAGAGGCTGAAAATCTTCTTCTCTTTCACACAACACTCAACACACCATATAGAAAGATAAGAGTACACTCTATATGAAAAGGTACTCAACCAAATACATACTAGGGTTCTCTATAGTGTGAACCCAACTAAATGAGCTAGCACTATAACTGTTGAAATATACAAGTGAATAGGGTGTGTGTGGGAACAAGCTCTTGGATAGAGGCTGTAAAAGAGGAGATGTAATTGTGAAAGAACCTGTGAAAAGGTTAGGAGAATCTACTAGGAGAGAATAATGGGTAGCATGAGGGAATTTAGGAGTGTGGAGATATTCTGGGAGATATTCAGGGAAAAGAGAAGAGGTGGAGAGAATCAGGCAAGAGGTGGAGATATTCAGGGAGTGAATCATGGAGAAATCAATGGGATTTGATGCTTGATGTAAACACTATAAATTGAGGCATAGCCCTAATGAGAATTTGCTGGTTTTTGAGTATCCATGCCTACATTAATCTATCTGCTAATTATTCACTAATTACGTCTTAATCATTTCCTAATCACTTTGTTAATCATGTTGATTCTAGTGTATGATCCACCATAGCTCATCATTTAGCTCAAATTTCAACATGGTATCAGAGCCATGCCTAGAATCAACTAGATTTATGAGCCCATTAGTGAATTAATCAGGATTAGTAGGTAATTAGCAAAATAATCAATTTTTAGTGAGTTTTTTCATTTCCCCTTCACCCCCAGCCAGTGGAGGGTCTCTAGCATCTAGCACAGTTAAAATTAGGTCTTGTGCTTCTAGCTTAAGCTAGCTAAGCTCCTTGGCTACCAGCCCATCCACTCCACGCAGCAAACCGCCGGCGGAAGCAGCTGATTTCACGAATTTTGCAGGCGCCGTTTTTCTACAGAAGAATTAAGATTTCTCTTTGCTCAGTTCAAATGTCTTCAATTCCTCTTAGCACAAAGGGTAATCAAGCATGCTCTACAAGCTGGTGAAGTCAGAATTGAGTTTCATCAAGTCTACAGAGAGATCAAAGCTCTTCATCAAATCTGCAGGTGACTTTGGTAAAACAGAGATTAAGCTTTCATTATTTGGTCAAATCTTGTGTTTCTTGGCTTAATCCTCTACTAGACTCATTGCTATTGATACCTTTGAAAGCATTTGAGCTCATTTGAAGTGGAAGGCACCAGATCTGGGCTCCCCGCATACTCTGTTTTCTGCACACAAACCAGAGCATTAATTTGCTAATCAGTGATTAATCAGTGCTAATCACTGTACTTTGGTGCAATTGAGGGTTCAAATTAACCATTAGGTATCTGATACAGATCCCTATAACTTCAGATTTCAAATCGGAGTTGGTTTGATACTCCAACCATCCCGTACAAATTGGTTACCCTTAATTTAGTGTAATTTCTGGGAAAATTGTGCTGATAAAATTGTGAAAATCATCATTTTGCATTTAACCCTTGGTTAATGCCTGTAAATCTCACTCAAATTCAAGATTATTCACAGCCAGAGTTGCATTTGGAATGTGCATGAGAATGAATGCTATACGCATTATGTATTGGGCACATTTTATCAGTGTAAAAATGGGAACAGACACTGCCCTTGTCCAGATTAAGGCAAGAGGTAAGACCTCCCGCATAAATTTGGGTTTGCATTGCATAATGATACAAAATAAACATAAAAAGCCCAAAGGAACTGTCAGCAAAACATTGAAACATGTTGCTCACATGGAGCAAAAAGACCTGACGGACGAGCTCATGGCCCCAGCCATGAAAGAAGAAGAATATCTCTTCCCAAGAAGAGGATCCACACCGAGAAGAAGACCTGAAGGAAGACATGGACACGAGAAGAGAAGCTGCCCCGAGAAGAGAAGCTGCCCCGAGAAGACTGAAAGAAGAGACGGACGCATGGAGAGATGCTGCCACGAGAAGAAGACTGAAGAAAAGAGAAGATGTGAGGCTCCAAAGAGTGAGGAGCCATGTGAAAATCTCTGAGAGAGAGAGAGAGAGAGAGAGAGCCCACAACCCAATGTAACCTGCCCCAATAAAGTAAAACCACCTCTGAGCCACCGATGATGTAGGCCACGTGGTAGAGAGATGTATGTGTGAGCACTTTAGTCAAGGTCGCGGGCAACTATAGTAAGCCTTGGACACATAGAGAGAGAGAGTGTCAAGGACTATGGGTTTAGGGATCTGAGGCACTGGTCGCAGGCTATCAAGTAAGAGAGAAACTTGATATAGGGTCCAGGTGTGCTGAGATAACTTGAGGGGAGGAGTAGACACTGGTCGCGGACTATCAAGTAAAGGGTGGCAAACTTGGTATAGGGTCTAGGTGTACTAGGAGTATTCACTTGAGGGGAGGTGTTGAAATATACAAGTGAATAGGGTGTGTGTGGGAACAAGCTCTTGGATAGAGGCTGTAAAAGAGGAGATGTAATTGTGAAAGAACCTGTGAAAAGGTTAGGAGAATCTACTAGGAGAGAATAATGGGTAGCATGAGGGAATTTAGGAGTGTGGAGATATTCTGGGAGATATTCAGGGAAAAGAGAAGAGGTGGAGAGAATCAGGCAAGAGGTGGAGATATTCAGGGAGTGAATCATGGAGAAATCAATGGGATTTGATGCTTGATGTAAACACTATAAATTGAGGCATAGCCCTAATGAGAATTTGCTGGTTTTTGAGTATCCATGCCTACATTAATCTATCTGCTAATTATTCACTAATTACGTCTTAATCATTTCCTAATCACTTTGTTAATCATGTTGATTCTAGTGTATGATCCACCATAGCTCATCATTTAGCTCAAATTTCAACAATAACTATGCCAGTCTCTAGAATGGCTGTCACATAGCTTGTCATCCCACTGGCTGCAAATCACCCATGATCTCACCAACCATGCCAGTGGTGTAAGTGTGGGACCTATCCCCCAAGCGGGTCATCAATGTCACCGCCTCACTAGATGAGCGTGATATCTCAACAATTTTCCCTCACCATTCAAGAAATTTTTAAATTCTATTTTTTCTTCATGTTTATATTTTTATTTAATCATTAAATTAATCTCAATCCATTATCTTAAACCATGCACAGTAGGTATCAATAAGTAGCTAGAAACTAGCTCTAGCTCCTTGTAAAAACAAAAACATCAAAAAACCATGGGAGGGTGCCTGAATCAGCTCTACTAATTGGAGAGGTTCCCAGGTAAAATTGCATTCTATGAGGCTTCTCTGAGAAGAAAAGGTCCGTTTCAAGTTCAGGTAACTCCCGTTCCAACTCTGGCACGCCCGTTCCTTCTACCTGCAACCCAAATCTGGTAGATTTACTACTTAAATTTGGCAACATCTTTAAAATTAGTTTAATTACATTTAATTTGGCCTCATATGCATTGAAGTGTATTTAAAATTAGTTTTATTACATTTAATTTGGCCTCATATGCATTGAAGTGTATTTAAAATAGGACAAATTTGTACTGTAAGAGTGGTTGTCAAACCTGCAGCATTAGGTTAGTCAAATTTAAAAATTCCCTACCTGACAGTGCCATGGTTGTTCGCTCCGAAGCGCATGTCCGTTCCAAGGAATGCCACACCTATTCGCTCCTCATCCTTGAGTAAACGTCCATTCAAAGTCCCCTTTTGCAACTTGCCATGTCTATTCTATGCAGCCCATAAACTCGCACGTGCGAATGCTCATGCCTATCTTCAAGCGAACGCTCGCGGCATCACCCCGCCATGCCCATTCCAATTCATTTCATCCCGAATGCCCGTTCCTTCCTGCCCTAAAGTGAATGCCCGTTCCATTTTGAAATCTCATTTTGAAAGTCTATTCCCTTCCTCACTTGAAGAGAACGCCCATTCCATCTCGATTTCCTCGAAGAGCATGCCATGCCAATGAGAAGCGAACGTCCGTTCCTTCTCTCACTGAGGAGCGAATTCCCATTCGCTCACAAGCATACAAACATTCTTTTTTTTTTAAATCTTTCCTAAAAGGGCTCTGCACAGTACTTCTATATTCCCATGCACCTACGGTCGGGGTAGGTTGGTGAGAAATAACCCGTTATCCAGTTCAAGTAGATACCTAAGCACTCCGACAACCCGGGATAGTCATGCATCATCCAAAGAAAAACTTCTTTTACCTTTGCCTCATGCCTATTTACTGGACTTGAAACATTGTGTACTTTGATACCTTGCCATAGTGTCTCAAGCTCCTTAATCAAAGGCTTGAGGTACATATCCATGTTCAACACCTTATACTTTCCTAGTACAAGGAGAGCAAGCATGATATGACCTTTCTTGATTGCCACCTATGGAGGGAGGTTGTAATTCACCAATACAATAGGCCAAGTAGACCATGATGTGGACTTGAAGCTGAATGGGTTAATATCATCCATGCCTAAGCCATGACGTAAGTGACGGGGCTTATCTTTAAACTCTGGCCATTTATGCTCCACATGTTGCCATGCTGGTGAATCAGCTCTAACGATCCTCATGATGCCATCGGTTGAGCGATGAGTAGTGTGCCATGTCATGAGTTTTAGATCCCCTTACATTTAAACATGTGTTGGATGTGAGCTCAGGGGGTTCACCTCAAAAAATGTTAGTGTACCACGTGAGTTCAACAGGAGGGGTTTTTAAATTAGATACATTGAGAAAACTTAATAGAATTATATTAAGAGGAGGGGTTTTTTAATTCAAATTTATAAAAAAATCCATCAGTTCATAAGTAAAAAGGGGTTATTTTATTGGGGGGGAAATTTTAGTTAAGGGGTTTTTTAAATACCTTTTGAACGCACGTGATACCAAGGGTTTTCTAGTAGTGCACCCCCCGAGGATGTGAGGAATGATAGGGAAGTGTCTCAACACCTTCCGAGGAACTTTATCTCCTTGCATATCATCCCTATAGTGGCTCTCCCCACATTGTAGACATTGTGTTGCATGTGTATTAACCACTCTAGATAGCATGCAATCATTGGGACATGCGTGTGTTTTTATGTAATTCAAACCTAGCATAGAGAGCATTTTATGACACCCATCTCGTGACTTTGGTAATAGATTTTTAGGGGGAAGAATCTTCTTGAGAAGCCTAGAACATATGTAAAAATATAAGCAAGGAGAGTATATAGAACATGAAACATTTTCTATTTAAGAGAATAGAATGAGATGGTCTTATCAAAGAAGACTTGTGACATTTACATCACTCCATCCATAAGTTTTTTACAAGTTTAATAGCTCCAGGTTTAAGACCATGGGTTTAAGACCATGTTAGGGAATTTGGGGAATTCCCATTACTTTGAAAATTTTCTTTTCAATATATTTTTTTGGTATATCTTGAGCATACAATTCTAAATTTGTCAGAGAATGTGGATTTAGAACCTACTCTTCAAGATCTCTCCAATGGTATGCCATATGAGGAGGTTTTGACAAAATCTAGGTTTCACCGTGCCCCTATTTTTTATCTTACAAAATGGGAACCGAGAATTTTCCAAACTCCAATATAGTCTTGTTTGCTCGTAGTGTGGAGTATGAACATCCCTATACAAAGTAGTGCTTGCCTCTGTATGCAAGGTTTCCTCCTCTTCTGAGATTGGAGCTTGCTCACTATCATCTATGACCTCCCGTCCAAAGAAGGCATTCACCATGTTGTCCATGATGAGATTCTTTTCCTCCTCATGTGGCAATGGTGGAGGCACCTCATTGAAGCCTTGCCACCTTCTGCACTCTACCCGATGTCACCAAATGGTGTGTCATGTTATCTAGCACTCTCCTATGGTTCTCCTCCATGTTATCATCCACACTTGGTCGTGCCAATGCCTCATAAATACCATACATCCGGACATGCTGAATTGTTATACGTTGTCGTATATATTGGCTCTTGCATCAATCACACACATAACAAAGTTTTTCTCTCAACCATGCCTCGGAACCAACTTTTGGCCCTTGATGATCATTGTCAGACATCTAAAACTTGGCCGAATTTGATTTAGGGTTAATATAAAACACACTGCACCATCCATAACTTATGACAAAAAATTACCCAAGATTTTGCTGCTGCTACTAAACAGCAATGACAACATCGTTATAGCAGTGAAGTTAGCAGCCAAATTTCATTGCTAAGCAGCGATCTAAAAACTGGGACTCCCGCAAATTGCCACCGACGACAGGAGTCAATCTTTCTATCTACTTTGGCAAGGCTGCATGTGTAGAAGCTATGCCTACATAGCATCTATTCCTCCCACCACACCTCTTCTTTCAAGGCTATTCCATCAATTATCTCTTCCTCTCCAAGGCAAGTGCCTCTTTCTTTCTTTCTCCAAAGCGTTCATGGAAAGCTTCAATGCTTTTTCTTATTCCAAGATTTCATGGAAAGCTTCTACATATAGCTCTATGTGAGTTTCCCTTACCCTCTCTTTCCTTCCCCTTTCTCCCTTCCCTTCTCTTTCCTCTCCCTTTCCCTAACCCCAGCCCTATGCATAGAGATCTAATAGAGAGCTTTAATAATGGATATCTCTCCATCAAAGTTATGTATTAAACATTCTATGCATAGAGCTAGGGTTAGGGTGCAACATAAACTAGTTCATTTCAATTACTTATACATTAGGAGTAGGGTTTAGGGTACTCACCTTAGTATTAGGGTTTAGGGTACTCACCTCTTTTTCCTCTTGTTCTCCATACTTGATAATATGTTGAAATGAACTAAGTTTTTTTATTTATTATGTTTCATTTTTGTTGTAGGTTTATTCAAGTGAATAAGGGTTTAGGCCAATCCTCTCATAACGGCTTCTCAAAGAATAGGTAAGCCCTCTTTTTCATTCTTTTTTTATGTTTCTTCTCTTTGTATTTTTGCACCCTTGGGTGCCAAGGATTAGGGTTAGGTTAATAGGCTATGCATAAGCCTTATGCAATAGGTTTATGCATAAGCCCTTATGCAATAGGCTTATGCATAAGCACTACAACAGAATGAGGGTTTAGTAGTGCCTTTATAACTAGAAGGGTGCGGAGATGTCGGGCCCATATCATTGCTAAACACGTTGCTATTTTCATTATACAATGGGTTCGTTTTGCTCAGCAGCAAAACTAAGAGTGCTTTTTCGATGCTCAGTAGTAGCGCTATTTTTCTTCGCATCAGTAGTGAAATAGCGTTGCTAAGCGCGTTGCTAAGCAGCGAATGTACTGAATAATAAAAAGAAGCTAGGGTGGCAGACTGGGGAGTCTGCACACAGGACTCCCCAGTCTGCCCCAGCTCTTTTTTTTTCTAATGTTGTAGACACAATAAAACTAACATAACTTCACATCATCATGGACAAGTGTAATGTAAAACTTACAAATACCAAAAAGAAAAGACATTTGCAAACCATGGTTTTAGGAATGTCAAAATTCAATTACAATACTTAGCGGATTACATAAGTGTATGTTTCCAAAAAACTCATATACAAGATAAAGCGTAATAAAAACCTATGGAGCTAGGGGCTATCTAGATCTCATGCTTTGCGATTGGTATTGTTCCTCGCGGCTCCAGCCCCTTTGCTTCTCACATTTTCATTGCTATCGGCATGGACATTTGCATCACCGTTTCGAGTTACACGATCCTAAAACACAATAAAACTAACACAAGTGAGAATCAGTTTTGCAAAAACAAAGAGGTTTACGGTTTAGGAATGTACTTACTTGCTAAGCATCTCCTCCAGTAATAACAATCAATCCTTCATCTTACACCCTATCAAATAGAGCTTGGAAACCCGGTTGTAATGCAAAATCATATTGCTCTTGCATCATAGGGGGGGTCCACTACTTCAAGTAGCAATTGTACAAACAAGTAAACATTTTAGAAAGTTGTTATTTAAGATAACCTTCTTTAATTAAAAGATAAGATATAATTTGAGGCTAATATATACTTACAAATATTGTTGGGATATCGACTCCTTCTTTACGTGTAACATCACACCTCAAGTTATTGACCATCTATCCCCAAGAAAAAACATAAATACTTAAAACTCTTATGCATAGGAAGCTACCGGCATGCAGCATAGGAAGCTATCGGCATGCATTGGTTGCTACCGGCATGCATAGGAAGGTACCGACATGCGTAGGAAACTACCGGCATGCGTTGGAAGCTATCAACATGCATAGGAAGCTATCGACATGTGTAGGAAGCTACCGGCATGCGTGGGAAGCTACCAGCATGCATAGGAAGCTATCGACTAGTATAGGAAGCTACCAGCGGGAAGCTACCAGCATGCGTAGGAAGCTACCAGGGCCGATATAAGAAGTTACCAACACATGCGTAGGAAGCCACCGGCATGCATAGGAAGCCACTAGCATATGTAGGAAGCCACCGGTATGCGTTGGAAGCCATCGGCATGCGTTAGAAGCTACGAACATGTGTAGGTTGCACTCGGCATGCATAGGAAGCTACCGACATGCGTAGGAAGCTACCGGCCATACATTGGCTATCGGCATGCATTGGTTGCTACCGGCATGCATAGAAAGCTACTAGCATGTCGGTAAGTACTGGCATGCCTAGGTAGCACCCGGCATGTAATGGGAGCTTTCGATGCATTCTACTAGCTACGTACATGCCTAGGTAGCACTTGCCTAATGCATAAGCCTTATGCATAAGGCTCATGCGTAATATGCACAAGGTTTATGCATAGCAATCATAGCTTGCACGAGGCTATGCATTGGTAGCCTGCATAAAGCTATGCATAAGCCGTCGCATACATGAGGCTTATGTATTAGCCATATGGATAAGCTTAATACAGAAGCCTCATGTATGCGGCTTATGCATGAGCTTATACATAAGCCTCATGTATGCGGTTTATGAGTGAGGCTTATGCATAAAACCTTATGCATAAAGCTTATGTACCCAGCTTATGCATTAGCCATATGCATAAGCTTTATACATAAGACTTGTGCATATGGCTTTATACATGGCTTATGCATATGGCTTTATACATGATGCTTATGCATGAGGCTTCATGCATAAGTCTCATGCATAAACCTTATATATAAGCCTTATGCATGAGGGTTATACATTTGGTAATGCATAAGTCTTATGCATGAGGTTTATGCACTACCCCAAATCACTTGATAAAAGGAATATTAAATTTGATGCTCACAATGAAATAATAAGTAAAGTATTCCAATTATCATGATTGAAGCCTCAAGCATTTGCATGACACGTGCACTTCACGTGCAACATCTAACAATGACAAATGTTCATATTCTAACCATTAAATGTCACCACATTATGATATATTGATCATGATCACTTTATATAACCATAAATATTAATGAAAAGTTTTACTCATCCACTATGTAAATTGTTTTATACACAAGAGGAGATCGTCTCTCCCACAGGACATTGCCTCACCCATAGGAGCTCATAACTGCCCTCCTACCATATCATCCCTATGGAGATGTGTAGCAAGGATTCCCACATACATCTAGAGTACTAGTGAGTCATATAGTCCTCACCTAAATCTCCCATTGTATTCTGTCTCACTCCATTGAAGAGTGGTAGCTTCCACAACAGTAGGGGCCACTACCAGCAAGGTATCCTTTATTTTTATGCATCAAAGTGCTAGTGAGTCCCTTAATCCTCATCCATGTCTCCTATCACAATGGTCACTTGTCTTAATCTAGAGAGTGGCAACTTTCATATACCTAAGGGTTTCAACTATAGTTTAGTGACCATGGGTTTAAACTGTATCTGAGTGGCCCTTTGCTCATGAGGTTCTAATGTGGACCCAAAAAAGCTCCAACATGGGAATGGATCTGAAGTACTTTGTGTGAATAAGGGCCAGTTATATATAACACAATCCCTCTTGTGTTAATAAGGGCTAGCTGCATAAACACAATCCCCCTTTGTGCTAATAGAGTTATCTAGTTATCTAATTACTCTTGTCTCTATGTGTTTGTGTTTGTGTGTGTGTGTGTGTGTGTGTGTGTGTGTGTGAGAGAGAGAGAGAGAGAGAGAGAGAGAGAGAGTGTGTGTTTCACATAGAAGCTAGAGTAATTCTTAGTGCATGTTTCTTTTTATTCTTTATGTGAGTGAGAGTATAGAATGAGAGGATTGTAGTCCTTTACAAGAGGTGTAGTAGCTTCCTTCGTAGACAACTTAGAAGAGAGAGCTCCAAGGAGAGGATTTAGAAACTACTACTTGGCTTTGGATGGCTTCAAAAGACCCAAGCTTAGATGCAAGGTAAGTTCCCCATGACGATTGTGTCTTATTGTTACTTTTTTTATAAATGAGAGAGAGTTTTGGAGAGAGCCATAATGGGCCATAACATTTTTGGCATCACTGGCCGCGCCGCCGCCGGTGAGGAGGCCATGAGGAGGAAATCTTTCTTCCTACACACTTTTTATCCTTTTCTCCTTAATGTAATTAACGTTTCCCTTGGCCATTGTTCTCTATAAAAATTGTTTTGTGGTGGGTTGAAAAGTGGATGAGGTTGAGTGTGCTAACTGGGGGGGAAAAAAGGAAAAAATGGTTGATGTTCCTCTTGCTCTGAATCAACAAGTTTTCTTTGACTACATTTAGTGAGTTGCTGAATCACTAATTTTGCATCCTTGACTTTATGTCTTTCTTCTCCCAAAAACCATTTATCATATTCCAAAATAAAAGCCTGCATGTGAGTGGCAAATCTACGTCACCAAGCCATATCAATGTCAACAAGCATATGCATTTTCAAAGGATGAATTGCATGAGCCACCAAATCAACAAAAAGTTGATGTTTCAAATAGCTATTGTTGATCAAGAGCAATCTCTTTTGTGGGAGTTATACATCCATTATCAACATGCCAAAGTAAAGCATCATCCATAATGGATAATGAGCTAATTTAAAAGGCATATCGAGTAGTCTATAGACATTTTGCAAGGTGAAAGGATCATATTGATTTGCATTCAACATGTACCATCTGTCAAGATGAGCCTAATAGTCAGTAATAGCAATGTGATGAAAAATATATCGGGTTCAAGTGTTTCCACAAATCACATGCTCCCATATATCGAAGTGTAGCATGCCATTGACGAATTTCAGAGCCAAGCATATGCGATTTGTGATTACTATTATCATCATATTCAGGAGGATTGTTAAAATCTCCACACAAAAATGCATTTGAAAGCCAAGGTAAGCTCTCAATTTTTCCCACATTTGACTTCTCATAAAAGAAGTTTGTGATACATATAGCCCACCAAATTCTCTCTCCATTTACATGGCATTGAAGAACTATCCATCTTCCTAGTGGATCATTAAATGGAACACATGGCTGAAGTTCATGGTGGCGAATCAACATGACTACTCCTGAAAAGTGACAAGTTCAGCATAAAAGATGTGATATAGTAAAAAAGAACCTTCCCTTCCAACAAAAGCATGCTGGTTGTGTTCTTGCAAACAAACCATACGAGGTTGGTTTTTATTTATGTAATCCCACAAAAGTCTCCATTTGTCTAACCTACAGAGGCCTTCCATGTTATAGGTAAAACATTTGAGAGGTGTATACATATTTACAAAACATGACATGTGATATAAGGGCATCAAGAATCCATCTACATGTGAGAAATTGGTGCCCGATCTCCTGTATGCCCTCCACTATATGGAAGCTATGAAACATCATTATCAAAAAGTTCATGTGAACTTGCCATAAAAGGCTCAAAAATTGCATTTGTCTGCTCTTGAAGAGAGTGACCATTCATAACCACATTCCACATTTTATCCACTCTCAAGACATCATGCATGAAACATGGAGTAGACAAGGATGTGCTTGCAATATTAGACCCCTCTGTCCAATTTCGAGCTACCAGAGTTCTTGGTTTCACCATTTTTTTAGGTGTCTACCAAGATCTCAAATCTTGCTTTTCTTTGTCTTTTTGAAGCACAGGAGCAACTGTTACTTTGTCTTTACCCTTAACTGTCAAAGCATTGTGTTGTTGCATTAAATTTTTACCTTTGTTTTGTTGTGCATTGATAGCTAATTGAGGTGATTTCAATCAAGTTACTAAGTTGAATCACCATGATTTTTAGTGAGGTGTCACCCATGATCATTGATGATTTATCACCATAAATGATAATGTTAGGAATCATGGGCATGGTTATTACCAGGCATGGTCATAAATGGTGAACCATGAACCATCATCATGGTTAGCTAAGATAAGATCAAATTTGATTGGTCAGAATTAATGTACATTTAATGCAAAATCTCGAGGTCAACCGACGCGGTGACAGTTGGAATGTCAGATAATCATGGTCGTGATCATTCAAAAATCACGGGCATGATTTTGCAATTTTCATAATCACATCAACACATGCGTCTATAGGCTTTGATGAAAAATTGATGGTTGGGTGTGCAAATGTCAAATTTTCCAGTCTAAAGTTTTCAGTTTGGTCCTTTGCAACATGAATATTAATGTGATAATAGATCCTTATTTTTATTGCATAATCACATCGTGATTAATAAGCTCCCACCATGTGAATACAGATGCAAATGATTTGTTTTTTTAGCTTTTTTAACTCTTTATTGATGCAAACAATCATACAAAATATAAAAAACAATTCAAAAACAACCATTCTTTTCTCTTTTCTTCTCCTTTCTCACAACCTTATCCACTTTTTTTCCACTTCTCAACCATCCACATAACCTTAAGAAGCGATATCTAGGGAAAAGGGGCTTGTGAGAAGATGAAAGGAGTACAAGGAGAGTAGAAAGAAATCGCTTGCTCCCCAGCAAATCATGCCAAAAATGTTAATGGTTACACTACCCCTCCTCAAATACAATGGATAATGCTTACCTTATCTTATCATGGGGTACTTTTTAACTCCAAGCTTGTATCTCTTCAAGACTCCAAGTTGCACTAGTGGTTGCTATCTCCACTCCTTTGCCTCCTTCCTCAAGCTATCACCAAGTGGTTTCCTTTCTCCACTCTCACTCCTCTCTACTCTTTCCTTTCTCCATACAAGGACTCTCACTCCTCTTTACTCTTGCACTCATAGACACAAGAGGAATATGCACTGAGAATAGAGCATTCTCTCTCACACACACACCACGAATACATGAGAGAGCAAGGAAATAAGCATAAGACTCAATTGGTATAAAAGGCGATTGTGTCCTTGCATTACGAGAACTTTGTATTTATGCAACTAGCCCTTATGTACACTTGGATGCCCAAAACTTAAAAAGAGATGAACTAAATGATTACAAAATCTACTTAGGAAACTACTCTCAATACAAGATCACAATTGAACCCAAAAAAGGGAAAAAAAAAGAACTAAAAATATTTTTTCATGGTTGTGGTTATGGTTTAGGTTCTAGTTTTTTAGTTTTTCTTCGAAAATGCCTCAAAAAATTTTTTAAAGCACCTACGACTAAAGTTCTTTGAAAACACCTCAAAAAAATTTTAAATCACCTACAACAAAGTTCTTTGAGAACCTTTCTCAAACAATTTATAAAGTGTTCTACGGCTAAAATTATCTAGGTACTTTTTGGAAAAATGTTCTAATGTTTTAAGCACATCAAATAATTTTTAAAGAACACTACAAAAATAACTACAATACATATAATTTTTGAAGCACACTACAAATATAATAAAATTATTTGCATGAACTTTGGCATTTACCTTTTATTGACTAAAACACTTTCTTTGTATATTTACATAAAATTTTGGCATTTACCTTTTATCAAATAAAGAACTTTCTTTGTACAAGCGTTTTATAGCATATTTATGCCTTCATTTATTTTAATTTTAAAAAATTAGTTATAAAACTCAACCCAAAAAATCTTACCATTTGTAAACATATCCTAACTAAACACACTTAATTAATTTCATGTACTTTTGATTTCTAAACACGTTGAAAGTTATTTTTCAACCATTATTTTAGAAGAAGCCACTCTTATTTTGTAAAAAATACTTAGTAGGATTAATGTACTTAAAAGTTGTTGAGATATCGAGCTCAACTAGTGTTGCGTACATTGATGACATGTTTAGGTGATAGCTTCCACACTTATACCACTGGAATAGTTGGTGAGATTATGGTTGATATGCCACCACAGTGCAATGACAAGCTGTGTGTGACAACTACTTAGGAGTACTAGAGTTATGGCATAGCTATAGTGCCATCTCATATAGTTGAGTTCACACTATGGATCGCCCATTGTATGTTATTGTAGAAGAGTACTTTCTCTTATAGTATATACTCTTATCTTTTAGTTATATGGTTATAGAGAAGAGAAGAAGATATAAGAAAATTTAGCCATCCATCTCTCTCTTGTGTTTGTGTTTTTGCTCAAGAAACTCAAGCTCTCCCTCTCCCTGTATTCTCTTTATGGTATCAGACAGCTCTAGTTTCGTGTGAGAGATAAGGAGGTAACTTGTAAGAAAGACGCAAGAACAAAGTATGCAAGGAAGCAGTACACGGGTAAGAGCATCATCATCTCTTCCCCTTCTTGTTTAGAAATTAGGTACGAGACCCCTTGGGTAGCTCCGGGAGCTACACATCTCCGATTGAGGAGCTATCTTTGCAGGCTTGGAGGTTCCTGCAAGATGCGTACTACTTTGTATTCAGTACAAAGTACAATAAAATAAAGATAATGATAGTATTACATTACGTGATTTTCATCTGGTCCTCTATTCATGTCAATGTAGAGTACCATTGTCCTAATTATCCACTTCTTCCTTTCTTTGGTCAATGAGTACCATGATTAGCTTCATGAATCTGTGAGACACGATGAAGATACAATAATTGTTGGATCAGGTATCCTTCACCATGCTGTAGTTCAAATTACAAGATAGATTACCATTTTCACTCCAATATATCAAATCTTGTTGACTAGGAAGAGTGGGCAAATGTTCTGTTTTGTTTTGCAAACATTGTCAAGGTGTTCCTTCTTTATATTGACATATATGTTAGGACCTTTATTTTGTTTCGAGGGTGTTTCTTCTTTAGATCGACATATATATGAAAAAACTTGCGAGGGTATTCCTTCTTTAGATCGATATATATACAATTAGGTCCACCCAAATCTTAGTGTTGTCCACCTAGATCTAGATATACTTCACTCTAAATGTATTTCAAAATCTTCCATCTAGAGGTTCTCACATTATATGTCTCTGTCTTTGTGTGCCTCCCCATGTATGGACTGGGGATGTTATGCAACGGGGTAAGTTCTTCCAAGGCATCATTTATCAATAACACCTTGTCATACACCATAAACACATGAAGAGATTCTAGATGTTTATATATTTTCTAATGGAGTTTGAGAATACCCTGTGGATAATATAAAATGATTGGTGTAGAACAAGATATTTATAGTATCATAAGCTTCTAGCAAGACTTATGTCGAAAACCAAGAAAAACTATCAGAGATAGTTTCATATAAAATGGTTGGTGTAGAGGGAAGGTTAGTTTCATATAAAATGGTTGGTGTAAAGGGAAGGTTAGTTTTCATAATTTAAACATCTCTTCCCTCTCATCTAAAATGGTGGAGTTCATAAGTGCTCTACATCAAGGTTCAAAATTAATGGGGTGTAGGGAACAAGTATACATGACAATAAGATAGATATCAATAGGAAATTTGGCCATAATTATTGGAGGCCATCATCCCTATATCTGAATTCTGTCATATTATCCCTACATCCCCCCTTGATCAATCACTTATGTCTATTCTATACTATAATAGAGGGAGTGTTAGTGATCAAAAGAGAAAAAGGTAGATGTTTGTAGGGGACCTAAAAATTACCGATATACAAAGGCAAACTATGAGTGCGCTCCATGAGCTGCTTCATTCACTCATCGAGGGCTTTCAGTGGATTTTCCTCTTTTGGGCCAACTATTGCTCTTGAGATTCATAATTCTTGTGTCCTTCTCACTGAGAAGTGTCATGATCGTCAATTTTTTTGTTGCTTTGGCTTAAATTAGAACTTCGTTTGAATGTCTCTACAACCTTTCTTGCCTTCTTGATGGATTTGTTTGACGCTTGTGTCTTTGGCTGCAACCTATGCTTTTGATTTGTTTAGAGTGCTAGTGTCTAGATGGGCCATTACTTGTTGGTGATTTGTTGCCAGGTTCATCTACACTCACCCTATATTGGTTTCATCATGGAGGAAGTGAATAGATTGTGTATAAGCTTTGTTGAGTTCTTCTCTCACACCTTGAACTTCACTAAAATTAAAAATGTTGAATAGAAACATGAGACAAAGGAGCTGAGTGCTCAAAGAAGAAGGAAGAAGCGAGAATGTCTCCTCGACATCGGTGCCAAAACTGCTTTGGCCCCTTTCTACTTCCTCAAGAACTCTCTCTCATTCACTAAGGAAAGGAAATGGGCAACAACTATTGTGGGGATGCTTTACTTGCTTCTGAGCTTGGTATCTCCATGTCCTCCAAGATTCACCAATTCCTCACCAGTGGTAGCATGCTCCAGCCAAGCCTCCCTCTTAATGTCAATTGGACATTTCTTACACCTCCTTGCAAGGACACACCTCTCTCACTCTCTACACTGTCTCACACAAAGCATAAAGAGGCACATGACATTGTGCTAAGAACAATCAAGCATCTCCTCTTAGCTCTCTCTCTCTCTTTCACACACATACACTTGAGAGCAAAGAGCAAGGAGAAGGCAAGAGCTCACTTAGCACAAAGGGGGATTGTTTCTTTGCATTATGAGAAAATGTCTTATTGGGCACCCAAAACGTATGAAACTAACTAATTAAGCTTCGTCATGGCCATATTTTCTCATAATGTTTACAACTTTTATAGTGTCATTTCATAACACTTATTGCTAACTCTCATATATGGTAGAGAGGCCTTTTGTTAGCCCCAAAATGGGTTAACATTGTCAAATAAACTCCAAGGGGAATTCTTGTTAATAAAATCTAGGTTTATAAAGATGGGAGACTCATCACTACCATGTATTAGCTTTTTAAAGTTTTCTTCTAGATAAATACAACCTAATAATAAGCTTAAGTAGTCTCTATTCTCAATTTAAAAAAGCATGATCCCCAGTTTCTCTTTCCCACATTAAATATAAAATCTAGTTAGATCCCTTTCTCAATGGTCAAGAGGGGCCTCTTAATTTTTGATGCAACACTTTTTGTTATTAAAGACTGCCATGGGGACTGCATCTTGAATAGTTTGTAAGTTATTCCCTTTCTTAAAAAATAAGTCACTATAAAGTGATTAGAGCCTACAAGAAAAGACTACAAGAAGACCCCTGATAGTTTGTAAGTTATTCCCTTTCTTAAAAAATAAGTCACCATAAAGTGATTAGAGCCTACATGAAAAGACTACAAGAAAACCCTTGATAGCAAGTGACTTCAATATGAAGCCATAAAATATCATTTTTTAATCAAATTCATGTCTTCTTTCATGAAAACCCCTAGAGAATGCCATTTTCACCCAAAGGACTTAACTTCACAACTTGCAACTACTATTAATGTCACTAATGAGAATTTTTCCAAATGAGGATATTGAAGTCCATTCATTAGTTTAAATATTTAATGAAATTATAATTCTTGAAACCATTTTACAAAAGTATCTCATTTTACAATAAGAAAATTTTAAAGATGTACTTGACTCTTTCACAATTATCTAATGTCTTATTGTACCTTGGATGAAATTGCACATTGACTTTCTTGTTTTAAAGAGAGTGATGCATCTATATTCTATGTTTAAGTTTCTTATTTGATCCTCATTATCAAAGCACCTGCTGTTCGCATTTGAGCAATGATAATTAGGAGAAGATCCTACCTTAGATACTAAACTATATTTTATTTAAAATCATTATTGATTTACAATGATGTGACATTTCAATATGTTTTATTACCTCCACTTGTTGTGAGGTAGCATAATTATCCTCATTTTAAGGTATGATGTAGCTGTGTATTCTTATCGAATATTTAAACCATGCAAAAGTATCACATATACCATCCTACAATTACCTATATCCCTCTTAATTATGCACTTCCTAGTTTTTGACTACATCAACATTGGGAGAATCACACTCTTTTACGTGTCAAAACATCATCACTATGTAGAGGATAAATATGGCAAAAAAATACTTAGGAGTCTTGACTTGATTAGACGAGAAGGAAACAATGTAGTAATAGGAAACAAGAAGTTGATATTTTAACACTTAAAAGGATTTGCATTTATATTATTGGGCTTTTAATTAAGTAATGGTGTTGATAGGAATAAATATTGATTAGGAACTTCAAATCCACAATACATTTAAATCCATGATACATTGTACCACTTTGATATTAGAACATTAATATTTATAGAATTAATAACTATTTCAAACTTGAGATTGTGTCAAAACTACTTGCAGTATTATCACTAGTTTTGCAAAGTTAGTGCATGGGCATCAAGACTAGAGTTGTTCCGTTTTTTCAAGTATGAGCATGTTCTTATGAGCTAGCATGTTCTTGGATGATTTGACAGGTTAGAAAAAATCAACTTCTTAGGTAAAGAGAGATTCAATGTTAAAAGACATCAAGTTGATAGTTGTGCAAAGAAGGTAGACGTTGTAAAGTAAAAGTGGCCGTAAAGTGAAGGAGACATAAATGATCTAGGGAGAATGGAGGAAAACCGGCTCATATTGAAAATCGAGGCAAAGTTTGGGAGTGGAGTGGGCAAAGGGCGGTGGTGGGGAGGAAGTGGAAGCACGAGTGAATAGAAAGTAAGAAAAGGGTAAAACTAAGGCCTCAAGTGAAGGCGTATGAAAGTGGAAAAGGTGTGTGTGTGTGTGTGTGTGAGAGAGAGAGAGAGAGAGAGAGAGAGAGAGAGAGAGAGAGAGAGAGAGAGAGGAATAAGTTGGAAGTGACATTTTGGGTTTTACTTCATGGGTTATGTCATCAACACAAGGAAAAACTATAGGTTTTAGAGCCTAAGTAAAACTTACTAATTGACCAAGAACCTTAACATGGGTAGCATGTGCGGATAGTTACATTGGGATTGAGGAAATCCCGTTCATATTAGGGCAATTAAGAATGTCCACTCGTTGACCAAGGTTGAACAAACAATATGTGCACGTTCCTAAGTTTGTATATTTGTGGGTTGGAACTTTGAAAGCTTTTTGAGAGGCACACGGTATTAAGGTCCAAGTGCTTCGGGTTATCAAAAATTGTTGTGGTTAAACTATTTAAAACCAATCTAAATATGGTTCCAACCTTCACCGGCTTTCTTTAGCTTGGTTGTTGCGGACATTACTTTAGTCTAAGACTCTAAAGACCCCACCATCGCATTTTTTGTTAGTTCACATTTATCAAGTAATGGGATTTTTTTTTGGAGTATCATTGTAATCATTGTACGCACTATGGAAAATACCACATTTATCTTTTTGATAGTATAAAAAATGGAGATAAAAATATGTTCATTTTCCATAGGACATTTTGGCTCTATATATATATATATATATAGATATAGATATATAGATATATAGATATTCAACGTACTGTAGAATGTGTGTATATCTAAGTAGTATGAAATCGTGACGTTACGCTGAAATGGTCTTTAAAAAAAAGAAGAAGTAAATATCAATCTAAAAAATTTGCATAAATTAGTGTATATAGAATTATACTGAGTTCTTTCTCGCCAGAAAAAAAGAATATATCTATGAAAGCGTGACGTTAAGCTGAAATGGTATCAAAAAAGGAATGAGACGCAATAACTAAATAATAATTGCTAAGTGTGCTTTTTGATTGAAAAGCTAGAGTCAAAATGAGTGGGCTCATTTGATGTGGACGAGAAGGGACACACAATGTACCTAGGTTTAAGGTTTATTTAATGCTAAGTTAAGAGATAAATTCTAACTAAAACTTTCTACCAAGAGAAAATTATATGTAAGAGTGCCAGCAAGGAAGATGACGCGGTTTGAGTCCAGCATATATGTTCACGTGGCAGAGCGATTTTCGGCAATTGAGGTGCCACGTGAGCACGACGCCACCAGGGAAAAAAAGAAAATCGAAGCGCTCGAGTGTGCCATCGTGGCAAATTCTAATGCTAGGATAGAGCTGGGTATGTTCTTCACGTGGCAGATCGACGTTTGAGCTGCCAAATCAGCCATGTGGGCACGTCGGCGAGCCATATGAGCTGGCCCTATTATAATTTCGGATTAGTTTGCGAGCTGGCTGATGAGGCAGAAGATGTGGTGGCCAGGAGCAGAGGCTAATGAAGGCGTCCCAAACAAGATGATGTGGCGCCCTGCCACCGTGGACGCAACCCCCACCACCACCGCCACCTTCACATATGTATGTACTATGATGACAGTCAGGTTTCCTTACTATACAGTCCCCCCCCCCACTACCACCCCCCACCTCTTCATGACCCCA
Organism: Cibotium barometz; assembly: GCF_041138505.1. Taxonomy (NCBI): domain Eukaryota; kingdom Viridiplantae; phylum Streptophyta; class Polypodiopsida; order Cyatheales; family Cibotiaceae; genus Cibotium; species Cibotium barometz. The sequence goes on along the minus strand of NC_141048.1, from coordinate 27,884,470 downwards.
TCACCACCTTCATAATATATACATATATGCACCCGAGCTTTCGTTCTACCCTGGCTACACTTCCATCTTTGGAATCTCTATATTCACCCTAGCTTTCGTTCTACCCTCGCTTCTTCACCCTGGGTATACTTCCATCTTCTTCACCCTGGGTACACTTCCATCTTTGGAATCTCTCTCTCTCTCTCTCTCTCTCTCTCTCTCTATTCATCATCTAGAATGGGTAATTGCCCTGCTTGCCTGTCTAGTGACTCAGTCCACCATTCCAGTGAAGAAGAAGTAAGTATCAAGGTGGTCAGAACTACAGATGGTGAGCTTTTTGAGTACCCAGGGCCTGTCTTTGTGAAGGATCTCATGTATGGCTTTCAAGGCTTTGCAGTTTTCCATAAATATTCTAGTGTAAAGCAGCCTCTACACCCTGACACAGAGCTTAAATTGAGTGAGGTTTATTACCTTAAGCCTTGGACAAAGCCAGCAATTCATCAGCTTAATGATGCTCAAGGGGGTAAGCTCATGGGCTTCAATTCTGAATTAAATCTTGCAGGGGGCTTGAATTCAATTGATGATCAAGACAAAGCTACTGCACAAGGAACCAAAGAATTAATCAAAGAAGTGAAGGTTAAGAAGGTGAGATTTGCTGATGAGGTGGTGTTAATATCGTCTTCTAATCAGCTAATTAATACAATTAGCAATCAGGATTACAGCTCTCTCACACAAAATGAAGAACTATCCGTTAAGCAAAATGGGGTAGTCAGATTGAAAGTGGTGATTTCCAAAAAGCAGCTCACTGAGTTGATGTCTCCTACAACTACTGAGAAGCAAGCTGATGCCTTGATGGAAAAGATGATAGCCCCTCTGCTATCACCAAAAAGCTCCATTAATAAATCTGACAGCTATGGAGTTTTGAGCCCAACTTGGAGGCCTTCTTTGGAGCACATACCAGAGGACCACTGATACTAAATTACTTAATTTTGGGCCTGATTTTGCTTAGGCTATCAAGGCCAAAAAGCATAGGATATCAAGCCAAAATTACAAAAAAGCTTAGATTATTATCAAGGCCAAAAATCATAGAATATTAAGGTCCAACCAGTTTAGATGATGGAAACAAGCTCATGCCTGTAGTTTTCAAGGCTAAACTCCGGTGTACATATTTTCCGAGTAATCCAAGCAGGTACGAAGGCTATATGTAAAATCTTGGAAACTCATATATGTATATTATTCAATATCCTAATGATAGGCCTCCATTTTTGGTAATCGTTGATTGAAGGCTACGTAATGTTTGAACATAGGTGTTAAGGTTTAATTTATGGTAAGCGGTTAGTCAAGTGCTTAAACGTGGTTGTTAACGTTTGCGCCCATTTAGTGTGCATGTGAAACGGACGATTACTCGTTCATTTGATGGTTAGAAGGCCTAACAGCGCCACGTTCATCTTGAGCCTTAGGAATAGTGAAGAACGTGAAAGCGCGGTCATAAAGCAGCCATAAACACATCCTCTTAATAAAATCGGTGCTTCTTTTTTTTTTTCTTTTTTTTTCCCTTTTTTTGGTTGTTGGACGATTTTATTACACGAGGGCCCTTCGGGTCCACGAGTGTTACAATAGCACCATGCAATGTAGGCAGCCATGGATCCTACCCATTACCTCGGGTTACAAGCCATCCATTTTAACTAACTAACCTACCTACCGATTGTTGCTGGTAAAGTCCGTGCATTTTGGAAACCACCAAATTTTAAACCTTCAAACTAGACATTATGAAGGTATTTTTTGAATTTTGAAGGTCCAATTACACTATACCCAGGTTCTTTTGTGCACTCAGCGCTGTGGGCCAAGTGCTTACAATAGCTCTTAAAATAGGTCAGGATCCCTTCGCCGTTTGATAGTTTATCGATGGTGTTACCTCTATCGTGGATCCCATTCTAGAATGGGCCAACGGTGCACACTATCTGTCTTGCACCCACATATGATTTTTGATGGGGTGAGTTACCCTTCAAAATGATGGGTTTAATCGAAATAATACTTGTTTTTTTCATAATTTACTTTTTTTAAACAATTACACAAAATAAGTGACTATATTTTACTGCCAAAATACTCAAGCATGACGACCGTTCAAAAAGAAACCTTGCTTGCACCCAACTTGTCCATGCTCGAAACGATTTTCTTGTTTCCTATCCATGGCTTGGCATCAAGGATTACTTTGAGCCATCCACTTTACCTCACCCCAAACCATGCGGATCAAGGTGGATGAAGACAACTATTTTTTCCCAATTCATGTAACCAAGTATGGTCTCTAGGCAGATGTTTATGAATCCACATTTCTCAATTCTCCCTTCAATTTGTATAGTTGCTTGCCCAATGATTTGTCGACGCATGCATGCATACATAAGCATGTTCTCTAGTCTTCTTAAAGGTGTTTACATACTTACTCAAGTATAGTTGCATTTCTCAAATAATGTGGCAAGGTGGTATGGGTTTGGTGAGATCTCCCCAATCTCTACCTAATAAAAATGATGTGGCAAGGTGCTTGAGGTGCCAAACTAAAACCCTCACAATATACATACTTTGGGTAGAAAAATGTGAAAGACCATTTATCCCTATGATAAAAGAGTATAAACCAAGAAGACAACGTCCCCTCATTTGGGGTGTGCTTTACATGTGAAAAGGGCTTCATATAGGTAGGTACTTTACAATAAACTATTTGAAGAATGTGTCAATTTGTTTTCTTTTTGGCGGAGTTCAAAATGGTTTTAGAATTTCCAACCATTTGTTTTCTATACAATCAAGTTGTAAGTATGTTTCTAACTATTGTTTTAAATATCTGTCTTGTTGAAATATGTCTAAGCACTTCTTTCGAGGGTAGATGAAATAAAATATATACATAAAAAGTTGAGTTTTGGGGTTTTATGTTAGTTTCTCTTCTTTCTTTAAGCTTTCAATGGTCTCCTGATGAACAATAAGGTTAGTTAAATACTATCAATTTTGGCATCAAAAATCAAATAATCTTAACAATTTTTACTTGGATTAAGCTAAGGTGAACTTATCTTTTAAGTCTTCACAAAACTTATGCATAATTGTGCTTTTGCAAAAGGTGATTCAATGTCATCACTTCTCTCTATGTCACTAAAGTGGTTTTCATGTCATATCTCACTAAGTGTTGATATGGTCCCATGCCATTACCATGGATGTCTTTAGATAGTATAGAAAACTCTAGGAATGATGCATTGTAATATAGTTTATCAACATTGATTACTTTTGATTTGCAATGGTGTTCTTCTGCAGTGTTGACCTCCATGTCCTTTGCTCACTTTGTCACTTGACCATAAGATGTAAAGTGAAGTTTTTGATATTCTTTTTACAATTACATAAAGTGAATATCGAAATTAATGTTATCTTGTGTTGTATAATTCGAATCTTTTATAGTGCTTATATAATGCAAATCTCATACCAAACATGACAATGATAGTGTTATCTTCCCAACATCCCTACTCATAATAAATTGGTTCTAAATTCAAAGGATAAATTATTGGTCCATTTGGAAGGCTTTATTTACTTCATGTGTTTTTGACCTATTGTGTATAAATAATGTGTGTTAGTGCAATTAAGACATTAATAGGAACTTCTTGAGAGCATTATTAAAACATCAATCAAAATGGACTAAACTAACATTTTGTATAAAGGCATCCGCGTGCGTGCCTTGAAAATCCATATAATGTGCATGTCACATTCTACATGGTTTCCTTTCGATTATTCAATTAATTGATTCATAACTTGAAGGGTCAAAGGATGATGGGCATGTATGATAAAAATTTATAAGACAAATTGGTCTTAATAGCATAAGCCATGCTTGTTCGATGGGATTTTGGTAATGCCTTGCCAATCAAGATGAGAGGGAAGTCGAGTGTGCTTTATATTATTAAGGCATTTATGTGCCTTGATAATCCATATGATATACATTTCAAATCATACATGGTATCCCTTTGATGATTCAATTAGAAATTTGTTGAAGCATCAAAGGATCATGGACATACATAATTGTAAGTCATTTTGTTTTTCTTTGATCTTAATAACTCATGACAAGCATAACCTATGCATTTTATAGTATTAAGGCATTTATGTGCCTTGATAATCCTTTTGATATGCATGCCAAATTATACATGGTATCCATTTGATGTTTCGATTAGAAACATGTTAAATGATCAATGGAACATGGGCATAGATAATTGTAAGCCATTTTGATTTTCTTTGATCTTAATAACTTATGATAAGCATAACCTATGCATTTTGATGGGATTTTGGCAATGCCTTGCCAATTTAGATGAGGGAACTAGGATTACACTAAATGATTTCTTGTACTTTGATGGGGTTTTACTTTTAAAGGTTCCATGGAAAATGACTAGAAAGGTCCCTAATACCAAGGACAATAACTAGAAAAGTCCCTAATCCCAAGGAGATTCAAAAAAGTCATATTATAGACACATGTCTAAATCTAGGTTGAAGCAATGATTTAATCACATCTCCTTTTCACAAAAGGTAGGCCTCCTCCTTTGATGAGAATGAAAAGTAATGGATTTTTAATAGAGCAACACATATTTTAAAAGTGAATTTTATTCACCCATGCTTGACTTCAAACATTATTCATGATTTGGTTGCACCTTTCCCAAGTATTTCCCTCAAAGTTATCCATTATTTAGGTAGCTTTATTGGGGCACTAAATTGTAAAAACCTTTGTTTAAGTACTCAAATAGAGGAACTTTTTGCTATAAAATTGTGAAATACGATGATGTTGTGTGATCTATAATGGGATTTTTAATTGAAGAATTCGTCACTAAATAATGAGGAAAATCAATATGGTGTCCATAAATAGGATGTTCTACCCCGAGTCTTTTCAGAAGTTCATTCAAAATCCAAAACCGTTTTTTAAAGGGTCCTCGCCTTTTAGTCTTTCTAAGAATAAATAATAAGCAAGCAATATCAGGATAGAATATTCTCCAATCAATGGGGTTTTAAACTTTGATAAAGTATGTCTTGACATATGAAGACCAAATCCCCTTAGTTTAGTCACCACAACACCTTTACATCTCTCTCTCACTCATGCCACCATTTCTATCTCTCTATTGGTGTGTGCGTTTGTGTGCATACGTGCATATGTATGCACGTGTACATACGTGCATGTGTGCATGCATACACATGCATATGCACATGTACAAGCACACATGTGCATGTGTGAATGCGCAAACATGCTCAAAGAATTTTTAAGCAGGTCAGAAATGCAACGAGAAATTCATGTATGTATATATTTACTAAATATACTATTTAAGCCCCTCAAAATTAGTATGTTGAAGGAAAGAGCACTAAGCCACTTTTATTGATTTCTTAAAAAGCACCACCCAACATTCATATAAATTCATGTGCTCAATATTTTCTCTATACTAATTAGACACACCTGAGTAGTTTCATCACTTTTTAACATCATGTGCAAAAGTCATCTCACATTTACATAAATCAAACCTGAGCCATTTTTGTGTTTGTAGCCACTTTTATGGCTCAATACAAGACTAGTGTAAATAGAAAGAGAAACATAAAATCTCTCTTTGATGGCATTGTAACTCATAATCCATGCAAACCATTCTATGAAACCATCTTACTTCATTGAATGGCATCCATAACAATTAAATATTTGGATTTTAATGAAAAAAACATGAATTATAAAGGATTTTGATAATTGTCATTAAAGTCCTAGAGTTCTTATATCCACTTGGCAAAAAAAATTCACGGAAAGAAAAGCATATCATCAATGAAATTTTGTGTCAAGTCAACTATGAACAAACATAACATCTCTTTGAGGTCTATGAAATCAAGTAGGTTTGTGTTGTTATCTTAATCTTCAACAAGTACATATACACTGTAGTATAATCAAAAGGAAACTAAAACAATAGTATCTACAAATTTGTGTTGACACAATGGAAAAACAAAACATCTTTGAAATATCATTGTAACTCAGGACATGTAAATCCTTCTTTCAATCCATGTTACTTCTTGAATTTACTCCATGAGCAATTACTTGAACAAAAAAAGAAAGAAAGCATTGCAAAACAAAGGAAATACATAATTATCCATGAATTCCAAGTCCATGCAAGTGTTTGAATGCATCTTATATACAAGAATCTCCAATCAAGAGCCTAGTCCTCCTCGCATTCATCCACTAGGGCATATTATACTTGTTGTTGATCCTTCCTAATGTGCTCAAAAAGCTTATCCAATCATTATTGTCCTAGCCATTAATTCTATAAAAGGTGTGGATATACAAAACAAACAAACAATATAATCAACTAGTAGAGGACCACCATGTGTAATTAGCATGTCTAATATTCCAAGAAAAAAAGTCTAGTAGACATAGAAGGGGTGCATAAGCATTACTAATGATAAACATTACTCATGGGTAAAATAATCATCATGTGTATCCTCATCCTCCAATACTTATGCCCTTTTATGGGACATAACATGCAGAAGAGGATCCACCATAGTATCAATGATTTCTACTATCATTGTTAAAGGAATAACAAGGACTCCTTGAAGCTTGGCACGCAGTGGGCTTGTGGGAATGCAAAGGCCTCCCGAAGGCCTGGCATGCCCACATAAGTGGGAAACGCCTTTGCTAGACAAAGTAGCTTGAGAAAGTAGTGGAAAATCAAGTTGACACTCCTTCTCAGACTAAGACACAAGAGGAAGCTCCCATGCACTAGTGAGGGGAAAGTAGTGGGTGATAACATGATGAGAAAATTGAATCCATCAAACCACTTATTTCTCATCACCAATTGAAGATTGGGAGTATGACCATACCTCGGTGCCATGTATAACATAGAAAAATCTACTTGCACACTATGAAGACCAAGTTCACAATACAAAGATTACTTATTTCAACATAATCTAGTATACAACTTGCCTCCATACTCAATCCATACATATTGACATGTTCAAATGGATAATGGTCATGAACCACCAGGCATCAAAGAATCCCCATGTACTTCAAATCCTACACCCATGAGACACAAGGGCCTACAAATTTTCAAATACTTCTACACCCATGAGACACAAGGACCTACAAATTTTCAAACAAACCATATAGTGCAACACAAGAAAGTGTACTATCTTACACCTTTCACTCTTACTTGTGAGATAGGTGTTGAATACTACTAAGGTTTAAAGTGCAAAGGTCAAATCTGTGGATAAGGCTAAAACTAGAAACAGCTTTGATATAGATCGGTTGATTATTTTCACAAGGTGAGGCAATTTCAGGACTAGAGTGTCATCAATGCCTTAACCATTTTTTGTTAGGCCGTCAATGTAGATAAAGAGATCCTTCCTACCCAATGGAACTCATGCATGCTTTTTTTTAATAATCTTAACTAAACTTAATCTTATTTTTACCATTACCTACATCAGAAAGAGAGTCGAGCATCCATGCCCACTTAACATAAAGCAAATGGCAACAGGTAAGTTTGCTTGCTCCTGTCTCTCTCTCTCTCTCTCTCTCTCTCTCTCTCACACACACACACACACACACACTCAGATACGCAGAGACAAAGACATGCATGCACAAACAGACACAATCTTTCACACACATACACACTCAGATACGCAGACACACATACATGCATGCATAGACAAACACAATCTTTCACACACACACACACACACACACACTCAGATACGCAGACACATAGACATGCATGCATAGACAGACACAATCTTTCACATACACACACACACACACACTCATGGACACACAGACATGCAGGGATAGATAGACACAATCTATTTCTCTCTCTCTCTCTCTCTCTCTCTCACACACACACACACACATAGAGAGAGAACCATATACAATACAAACACACACATACAGTACACTGAGAGAGAGAGAGAGAGAGAGAGAGAGAGAGAGAGAGAGAGAGAGAGAGAGAGAGAGAGAGAGAGAAGTTTGTGTAGTTGCATGCGATATGGCTCTTGTAAGGGTAATGGGAGGTGCTTTATCATGCCAAATTGCACACACATACAAACACATACATATACACTTATATCACATCCACACACACACACACACACAACCATATAACACAGACATAGACATACAATACACCCACAACGAGAGAGAGATAGAGAGAGAGAGAGAGAGAGAGAGAGAGAGAGAGAGAGAGAGAAAGAGAGAGAGAGTAATAGAGAGAGATTTGGAGATAGTCAGAGAGAGATAGATAAAGATTTAGGGAGTTAGTCAGAGAGAGAAAGAGTGAGAGATAGAGATAAAGTGTTAGAGAAAGAAATTTAGAAAGAGTTAGTGAAAGAGTGTGTGCAATTTGTGCATTTTGGTGCAATATGGCTTTTGTAAGGGTAATGGAGGTGCTTTATCACGCCAAATTGCACACACATACACCCACATACATATACACTTATATCACACACACACACACACACACACACACACACAACAATAATAACACACAGACACACACATTCAATACACTCACAAAGAGAGAGAGAGAGAGAGAGAGAGAGAGAGAGAGAGAGAGAGAGAGAGAGAGAGTTAGAAATTTATACAAGTTGGAATGATATAGTCCTTGGGGTGACTCCTCTTTTCTAATTCATGCCAGTGTCTTACTTCTCAGAAAAAAGAAAGCTTAAGCAAGGAGTCACTGCACTGGATCCTGAGTTTAGTGCTGCGAGCAGGAGCGACATGTGAATGAAGTCTGCAAAGCTATTGATGAGCACAAAGAAAAGATCTATTGACTTCACCACTGACAACCCTGTAGAAGTTATGCAAGGATAGATGAGCCACAGCTTGTGAGAGGACAGACAGAAGATCAAGGGTTTCCAACTGTGGAGCCGGGAGAATCAAGTTACCCTGTTTACTTCATAAAAGAACATAGTGATGAAGAACCCCATTCAGAAGACCAGGATGCGGAGGTAGATGAATAGGAGAAAGTAGGTGTTCTTAGTCTAGTGTCCCTTTCTAAGAGACGTGCTCGCCAGAGTCTCTCTGTTAAGAGGGATTTCGATTTCTCAACGGAGGCTAGGGAAGAGATGCTGAAGAGGAAGAAGCAAAAGAAGAAGGAGCAACATCTTAGCATTGACATGAAGGAAAAGAAGGAAGATTTTTTTGAGAGCAATGATCTAACTCTAATTGATGAGAAACTCTTCAATTTTGTTTGTAACGCGGAAGCTGCTGAAGACTTTCACATTATTGCAGAGATGTTTAATAAGCCTTTGCAAGTGGAGTCCATTTTGCATCAGCATGCAGAGTACCTATTGAAACACAGGGACAATTTCGAAAAGTTAGTATCCAAAGGAAGGCTGCTACTAAACAATCAGGCTTATGTGCACTTGCTGGGTTGTGCACTAAGCAAGAAGGCAAACAGTTTTCTATACAAGAAGTACCAGGAACTACCATCTTCCTACAAGCCTTCTTGGTGTACCTTGCACTTAAGTTGTTGTAGGCTGTTATATGAGCCATTTGGATTGCTCTACTACCTATAGTGCCTCTATAAGGACCTTCTTGAAATGGGTGAAGAACTTTTGTATGAAGGTACTATCCAAGATGAAATTCCCCGAGAAGATAGGTTACCCTCCGAGGAGACAGAACTTGAGGAAGATATTGAGTTAGTACAAGAGGAAGAGGATTTGAAGTCATGATGGATATTGTTGCTCTAAAGACGTCAACAATACAGAGACCACTAGATGTAGATCTCTTCAAAGTGGAGCAGTGTGGTCTAGTATTGCCAGTGCTACCAGAATTCATTATTGATAACACACATTATGTACTATTGGCTGACATTCAGAATATTTTCAGCCTAAGGGAAGATTTTTCTTTATCTGCTATTGCCAATTTTCAGGAAGAGGGTAGTGGTTTTGTCTCAGAAGATGATGCAAGTGACTTAGCATTGGAGGAAAATTATAATAGTAAAGAGTGTCTCAGTATTTGTTTGGGCAAAGCACATAAATTCAAAGAGGATGGATTTGTGCCAGATGATAAAACCTTCATGGAGTTGTAGGCCAAATATGGCTTTGATAAGTTGAATGACTCCACAAAGGAGTTATGAACAAAGTAGGAGAAGATACTAAAAGTTCTATTAACCTTTGGCAAGACCAATTGTTCGTGAGACAGATGAGACTCATATTCTCTCTCTCTCTCTCTCTCTCTCTCTCTCTCTCTCTCTCTCTCTCTCTCTCTCTCTCTCTCTCTCTCTCTTTGTGTATGTGTGTGTTGTGTGTCTGTGTCTGTGTGTGTGAATTTGATATGTAGAATTATGTTTCCTTATTTATTTTGTTTTGCAGAGTACGTTTGAAGTCAAAGAAAAATTCTTGCAGCGGCATAAAAGCAAGTATTGTGGCCGGGATGCAGCTCTCTCTCACTATCTAAGCAAATTGTCTAAGGCAAAGATTATAGTCTACCACAATGCCATGAACCAGGAAGGGAAAGTTGCAATTTTTGTATTCAAGACATTGTCCTTGTTTTCCTTGGTGCAATGATTATTCCTAAGAGTTATGAGAAGATTATTTTGATAGAGAAGTCTAGTGCCTTAGAAAGTTTTGGATGCTACCCTGGTTATGCCGGCAACCGAAGGGGTTACTTTCATACATATGCTGTAGTAACATTGTCTCTAGGCATAGAGAACCCAGAGGAACTAGAAGAGTATGGCAAACACCATTTGCTAAGGTATAAAAATGAAAGCCATATTCACTGGAATTGCCAAAGTCATTAGAATGAAAAGATACATTGTAAAAGACTTATGTGTTACATCTATCTGTCCAACGATTATTAATAAAAATCTTTTGTTCTCTCCATTTGTTTTGTGCTTCTATGGCATCTGAGCTTTTAAATGCTTTGGAATGCTTCAATCTCTTCCTTTCCATATGTCTGAGTGTCTGCATTAGTTTGGATAACCTCAAGGTTTCTTTTTTATGTAATTGTTGCAGTATCCTTCTATAGAACCATTGGAACACTTCTTGTAGGCTATTTGCCTTACTTTTTCCACCACCATGTTGTGTGTGCCTGAAATATGCATTTCGAGCCATATAGTGTGATTTTTGGAGTCCTTGTGTGTTCCAAATGCTGGGATCTCCATATTTGTTAATAAAGTAAGGCATGTGGTTGTAGAGAATATGTTGCATGAGAAAACATACAATGCAAGTTAGTATCGAGGGCTAGGAAACAAGAGTAAGCTAGAAACATACCATGTAGTGTGTAATGTTGGTGTCAGTCCAAGCAGCTCTGAATGCTTTTTTGAACGCTTGTAATTTGTCTTAAAAGCTCTTTTTGTCTTGCTAGGAGTAGTTGACTTTCTCACACATTTAGAACAAAGTATCAATTGAACCAAACATCTGCTTTGACATTCCTTAAAGCACCTTTATGGTCTTTCACTACATTATGAAGCTTTTTCCACTGTTGGTATTCGATTCGACTTGTGTAGGTTGTTGTATATTGCTTTCCTAACTTTGTAGGTTTGTGTTGCTAATTATTCATTGGCTTGGAAAGAAATCTTATTGCCTTAACACCTCCAATGGAGGGCTTCATTAGAATTTCCTTTTCATTTGATGACTTTATAGTGTCCTTCAGAATCTGGACATTACCTCCATGTAGTCCAATTTTTGATAGCACCTTCTCCAATGCACTAATGGCTTCTTTCCTCTATGCTACATTCTTGATCTTCCAAGCAAAACCAATGTGGAGATATACCAGTTTCTCTATGATACAACACAAATCATGAAGCATGCATATATGCACATCGGAAAGAGGAATCTCAAACACTGGTTTAAAGTTCTCATCCAAAATTTGTCTATTCGGTGGTCGTCTCCACCACTTAGAGTCCATCACCACCATTGCAGAGTCCATGCAGTAAAGGCATGGAGACTTTGCATTGGCCCCTTTCTTGCAAGTAAATAAGCACTTGAGAGTCTTCAAATCACCCCCGCAAGATGCCATTGGACTTGAAATTCTCCCCTTTTCTCTACATGGAGCATCCTGTTTTTTGCATTCATCTGTTCTTTGATGAGATTGGGGATATGTGTTTGATGAAATACCTGAAACAAGGATTCATGGTCCTCTTTCTTGAACTCAAATGAACCTAAGCACCAGATGTTCATCTTGGGCTGCACACTAAAATACTTTGGATCATCCCTACTGCAATTACAAAGAGCCCTATTCATAAGTGTTATTGTGACCCTTTGCATCTTTTTCTCCTTGATAATCTCGCACTCATCAAGCTTGATGACAAACTGAAGTACACCTCCTACCTCCTCAAATGTAATATCATAGAACTCCACCATTATCTTTTGCAAGAGCTCCCAAGTCCATGAATATATTGTTGTGTTCATTGTAGAATATGCTGCCACCTTCTCCCTTAAACTCTCCTACAATGTGGTATGAGTGACCAACATAGTGAAGCTGTTCTGTGTTTAATTCCTCCCTATGTCTCCAAACTTTTTTAGGTGTTGGAAGTAGCTTTGCTTTAATGCCTTTGGCCTCAAGGAGGGATGAAACTGACTTCTGGATGGAACTATAACCCTTAACTGACTCCACTTGAATCCATGGCGTATTGATGAATATCCGTAGCTGAAACTGTATTGTTGGTTACAAATTCATCCACTATATCTCGTTGAACCACCTTGAACTTCTTCTCTTTTATCATTTCTCTTGCCATTCTTGATGTCACGAATGGTTTTAGTTGCTTTTCTCGATTGAGATTGGGATTAATATTCTTTTTGTCAGGATGTATGACAACCCTACAAATATAGCACTACTCATTACTAACATAGAGAACATGTGAATCCCAAAGAAGCCCTCCAGCAAATAAAATAATATTAACTGCTAACACAAAAGACATGTGAATGGGAATGAATTTAGTGTAATCTTACCTTATGGCTTGGATTCTCTTCTTCAGGCGAGCCTCAAGTTCTCGATGTTTTTGAGCTTTCTTTTCCGTATGGGCCATCCAATGATTGTGTCTTTTTCTCTATATTTGTGGAGGTCACTTCTTAGTTTATTGATTTGACATTCTTGTTCTTCGAATCTAACTTTCTGTGTCTTGCATTCACCAAACAAACCAAGAAGCTTTTTTGCTAAGTGTTGTGAATAATGCCTTTCTCTTTCTTGTATGTAAGAAATTGACTTGCAATATCCTAGTAAGCCTGTGTGGCGCCATCACTTGTAAAACGTAAGAGAGTTGTGGGTTTATAAAAGGGAGGATGTGAAGCAGTACAAGGGTCAATAGGATAGATGGAGCCATCACACCAAAGGTCTATGTGTTGCTTCCCCCGACAACCTCATATGATCTTTAACATCTGATAGAGCAATAGTTGTCCACTTCTGCATTTTTGAATGGGCGCATACGCACTATCTAGATCAATGTGCAAATGGTACTTTCTCTTAATGCTTTCATGATTGAACTCTTCAATAGAATGAGTGTATACATGGTTGTTCTCCATTGGAGTGTTCCAGGAATGAGGAAGTATACTATATGATGCAGAGTGAAATATTAGGACTGGCTATCATGAGAGAAGGCTTGTATTTGTCTTTTGAAATTGGAGATGAAGGTTCTAATTCTCTCCAAACTATCTTTTGTGCAATAATATCCTCTTGAACTAACCTTATTCTTGCAGTTTCAAATGTATCATTTCAGAGAAGGTTCCAACGAACTTTAAGATGGCCACCTGGGAGAAAATTTACCTCTCTAGCTTAGAGACTACACTTTTATGACTTTTAAATTCTCTTTATTTTAATATTTCAAGATTTTTTCCAGAGAGAGAAAATAAGAATCGACCATTTTCTTACAAGGCCCTACGAATGACCTCCAAAATGTCCTAATGCCTTGTTGTCTACTAGTAGGTGTACTCATCATAGATACTCTGCCTTTTGCTCTAACCACCACGCATCGCAAAGCTCTATATCTCCATTGGTGATGGTTTGGGAGTGATCACAAAGATCAAGCCTCATTGTTCCTAGTTTTGGGGACAAATCTTCAAGCTGCCTCAGCATTTCTTCTTTTAACCTTGGTATAACATTTGTAGATACATAAAGAGACTTGCTAGTTGAAGCTTTAGGGGCCTCTTCTCTGATGCTGCATATTTCTTCAGAAACACTTCCATCAATCAGAAAGATTCAAATCAGGTGATGCTCACCCTACTCACCTTCTTTGAAGGAAATCTGAGAACATGGTGGTACATGCTTCCTATAGAAACACAAATTGTAGAGATAGGAAAAGGGATAGCCTCTCTTAAGAAGATTATACTTAGGAAATTTCTTGGAGAAGCGATTGATGAGAAGCAACATTATAGAAATCAGTTCTGGAGAATGAAGTGTTGTGATCCAACAAGAATCAAGAAATATTGGGATAATATTCAACACTTGATCTACCAAGGGTAGCTATGGAATGATCCATAAGCCAAACACTTTTACATAAACTCTTATCCAAAGGAGTTATCAGAAAAGGTTGTTAAAGATCTTCAAACCATAGAAGTAGAAACAGGTAACAAAGTTCTTGAGTAGCTTCAGAACATGACATTTGTAGAAGTGCATAGGCACATCCTCCTCACTCTCCAACAATTATGCAGAGATAAAAGGGCATTAAAAATCATCAAGAGTTATAATGAAAGAGCAAACCTTCTAGTTAAGCCTTGTGATACCTGGAATGAATCTAGAAACTATGGATGCAAGTTTGGAACGGAAAGTTGATCTTGTAAGAAGTCAGATAAGGCAAAACATAAAGCCTCCAAAGGACACAAAAGGTTTTTTAAAAGAAAACCATTCAGAAGAGTCTTCAGAAAGAAAGCAGTAAATACAGGGGATGCATGCTTTCTCTATGGTGGCAAGAAAGGCCACTATGCCAAGTAAAAGGAAAGTAAAGGCTCTCCTCTCGCAGAAGATGCAGAGTATGAATTGATTCAAACAGAAGAACCAAGTCCTCCACCGTCATCTATAGAAGAAGAATCCTCCTCCAACTTCAGATAAGAACTAGTAAAATCTTTCAGAATCAATGCTTTCAAAACTAAACCTCACTTTCTTGGTTCTGAAAAGTAGAAATGGAAGCATCGCAATGGGTAACTCTTCCATAATAGTACCAAATCTTTGATATAGCTCTCTATGGTGCCTCTAAGAAAGCTCTTGCATAGCCCACCATGCTCCAACTCAGTAAATGTGGTTAGAATGGGAGGAAAGGGTATACCTATGTCTTTTCCAAGGCTTGGGTATGAGTGTCTCCTTAGGTACATCTTATAGGAGACTTCTATAAAATCTCAGGGCGTTCACTATATGTAAACCCTCTGTATCACGTGCGTTGAAGGCCTACTTAAAAAACCCCTTCTCTGTGAATTTCTCATGAACAAAACACACCCTTTCTCTATTCAACCTGTGAATACTCCCTTTTAATGGTACCCTTTTGTATGTAAAAAATGTGTTAAAAAAATATTTTAGAAATTCCTTCTGTTGAACCCACATGCTATGCTTACATATTTATGAGTAACCCCCCTCGTGTGTAAAATGAGTGCCTCCTTAGGTACATCTTATAAAAGGCTTCAATACGTTTTTGTAAAGCCCATCCAATGAGTGCCTCCTTAGGTCCATCTTATAGGAGACTTGTATAAAATAATACCTTACTGGTTAAAGTCTTACTATCTCTCTTCCATCTTCATGAATGTCCAAATAAGGTACCAGGTCTACCACCTTCACCTCTTCCTCATCGAATGATGAGAAGAGTCAACATTTCTCAGCTTGTAAAGTATGGGAAAAATAAAAAATTAAGCCTATATATATATATATATATAGCCTTTGGGCCAGTGTTTATTTTTGCAAGTAGGGTATCATTTTTCTTAGGAATGCCTCTTTCAACTTTATCCTTCACTATGAAGGACATATTTTTTCTTTTGCCCTTCAATAGAGGACCAACATAAAGGTTACCTTTCAAGTTCCTCTGTAAAACATTTACAGATAAAATGAAATTGTTAAGTCAATGACCCACTATGGCAATCCCTTTGTTTATGAAGTTTGTTTTTCTCGATTACCATGGTTCTAATGTAAAGCTACATCGACTTTCTCAATAAGGTATCAACGAATGTATTCACAAAAAGAACTAATCAATGTTTAATGTGTAGCTATGAGAACTCAAATCTAACTAAGAACTCCATTTCAAGTAAACTTAAACGAGTTTAGTTAATCTTTGTTATTACTGTGCTAAGCTTAAACATCAAGTTTGATTAATCTTAATTATTGGTACTTTTACTTTTAAATACAAAAGTTTTTATATTATAACATTGAACAAGCCTTAAATTAATATCTATTTATCTAAAGAAGCAACAAATTGATACCTACATGCCCTTCATGTGGAGGGTTCAAATTTTTTCACCCTTCCATATGAAGGGCAATTTTGTTTTATAGCACTTTAAGAGAAATACTCGACTCTCTCATACTCCTTTAGCAGGTCAAAATGCCGCTAGAAGGACTCTCCAACCTTAAAAAATAAACATTGCTTTGGGCATTGGCTAAAGCATCTCATGTTTTCAAATGTGTCGTTACCGGCCTCATCACAAACATTCTCTCTTTCAAAGTGTTACACATGCTCACTTAACCATGAAAATGATAAACCATAAATCAAGCAAACATACATATGAAGCATATATTAAAAATGACGGAGCTAAGAGGTGAGCTTAGATGCAAAAGTTGTGTATAATAATGATGAAACACAAACCAACTATTATACAAAAGTTGTGTATAATAATGATGAAACACAAACCAACTATGGATGACTACACTAAGCGGCTCAACCATTAATAAAGTGCCCTTCTCATTTGGGAAAAAAGCTAACAAGCCTTTGGATAGGTGCCAATACTTTTCCTAACCGGCGGTAGAGGCACACCCCTTTGCTTAAGCAAAGCTGCTCAAGACCCTTATCAACACTACTGTTGACACCCAGAATTGGCAAAATTGTTTTATCGACAAAGAAATTAGCGAGGGCTGGCTGGCAGACTGCGACTCTTTGCCGCTCCTTCATAAGGCCAAACCCGTGAAGGAATTCATCCACCTCCTGTCTTTTATGTAGTGTTGGCTTGGCTTGCGTTACAAAGGCCAAGTCGGGCCTACCTTCCATGACCCAAACTATCCCACGACGACAACACGGATCGCTCACCTGTGCTGAGAGCAGCTTTGAATAATCTGAAACGCATAAAGCATCTGGATAGCCACTATTCTGCAACTCTTTTATAATAGTAGTGTGCAACTCTTTAGTAAATCTGATCTCCATGATGCCCTTGAGAAAGCTCCTCTGAGGTTGGAGCTCATAGTATATCCCACCATCCTCCAACTCACTAAATGTGGTCAGCATGGGAGGAAGGGTACTGTGCCCATCTGGTCGGGGTATGCTTCTGTAAACCCCCTCCAATGAGTGCCTCCTTAGGTACATCTTATAGGCGAATTCTGTGAAATAATACCTTACTGATTGAAGGCTTACTATCTCTGTTCCATCTTCATGAGTGTCCAACAAAGGCACCACGTCCACCACCTTCACCTCTTCCTTATCTGATGACGTAGAGTGAGTTTCACATGCAAAATTAGAAGGTATATATCCAATATATTAACCATACAAGAATGCAGCCCATAAGAGCTCATAATGCATAATCTCGTGGAAGCAACCCAAAAAAAAAACCATTAATAAGAAGAATATGACACTAAGGATCAAGAGCACATTATACCCAATAGAGTTCATCATGCATAATCCTGTGGAGCTTGGAAGAAATCAAAATAATTGTAGAAAATTATATATATATATATATATATATATATATATATATATATATTACTGATAATAAGACTTCCTATCAAGATCTCAAACCATTACTAATACCAATGAGTTTTTTTTTTTTAAAGAAAAAAAGCTTTCAAAGACTGCCGCAAACCTTGTATTACGTTCAAAGCACGCAGACTAGGTATTGAGAATTTTGCACGCAGTGTTAACTAGGTATTCTACATCCACACACGGTATTCTACATCGCCACCTTCTACACCCCATCCCAACCACAAAGTACTATTCTACACCCACCTTGTGCTGCTAAAACCATGCAGCCAAGCTCTACCTTCATACACCTCACATGGGCCTTCTGTTTGATCCTTGCCTGCATAAATAAAAGTGAAGTATGTGAAAAGCATACCTCCATCCTCTTTTGGGAGAATATTCTGGTCTTCTTGTGGGAGGGATCCCCCTTCGGGAAGAGGCTCTCCTTCTTTTGGGAGGAATCCCCATGCTGGATTCTCCTCCTTCAGAATCTCTTCTTTTTGGAGACGCTCTGCTTCCTCCTCCTTTGAGAACTCCTTAAAGCTCTCCGCTTCTTTTGACGTCAATTCTGATTGATTGTCGTCCTTGCCGCCGCCGCCGTCGTCGTCGCCAGTGCCGCTGTCGTTTGGCGCATAGCAGTCATCATCAGAATCAACAAATTCATCAGAAATATCTTCATCATCATCAAAATTTTCCACGTCTCTTAGATGCCCACCATCTTCAACTAATCGGGGAGCAGTGCCTTCATTTTTTACTTCTTTTATCGGCGTTGATGATGCCGCCTCAGATGGCACATCATGACCTTCATGGTTATGATGATGATCATCATGATCAATACCAGGATCACCATCTTCTTTATTGGCGGCACCATGCAAACTTCTGATGTCCTTGTCTGATGAAGATGAAAAAGGGAACCCATCATGGTCCTGGTGATCATAGTGATCACCATCGTCAGCATCTGATGAAGAGGATGACGATGAAGATGATGGGGATGGCCATGCACTACTGGTGACAACAACGGGGGATCTGCTGGAGCCAGTGGAGGGGTCCAAGATGCGTTTCATGTCAGCCCAAGTGTGGAGGGAGACGTGGGAATAGCGGTCCATGGGGAAGACGAGGCCGTTCTTGCCGAGCATGATGGAGGGGGGGGAGTCATCAGGATAGATCAGTTTGAGGGCTTTAGACAAGGCGGAGAAGCATATCTTGCCGTCTGGAGTCGTCACCACGGCAATCGCGTCCTCTTCATCGTCCCCCTGCCTCATGAACCACACCACCTCCATCGGTTGCTCCATCTCTAGTTTTGCAAGAATAGTACGTAATCCGAGGTGTGCGTTTATAAACGCACCAGAGCAGCAAAAATAGGTTACCACCAATCTATATCTGTACTTCTATTGTCTATACTAATCTCTCCCCCTTACACGTGAAAAGCGGGGAGCGTGCTTTTTTTGGCATAGCCCCCTCTGTCTCTATACTCTAAACAATATGCGTATTTCCAATGCTTTTTTTTTTCTTTTTTTGGCATAGCCCCCTATACGCTAAACTATATGCTACCCCACTCCTAAAGTTAAAGTTTCACCTCATTGGACGTTCAATGGGTGTGACGTTGTGTTGCTCTTTTTACATAATGCAGAAAGGGTCCTCTATGCAAAAAAAGGGGGTTTGGGTAGAACATCACGCCAGTACAACTACTAACTATAAGGCAATGAGAAATTACTAACTATAACCCTTTCAACGAGTTTTACCATTCTCCACGCGATTTTTTCCAAGCGACCAGAAAACCGAGTGAGGCATGGCAAAAGGCTTCCTGTAGAGAAGTATATTGACAGTGGAGACCATATCAATAATGAGTGAGAGAGAGAGGTTGAGGGAGTAATAGAACAAAAGAGAGCATAGTGGTTGTACTTTAACACATATCTTTTGATACATTTATAAGTACATTGACACCAAACCCCATAAATATTGATTGTAAGTTTGAAGAAGAGAGATTCATAGGTAGTGTAAATATTTGCTAATCAAGTGGCCTTTACAATACAAAATTGGGAACTCAAAATGGATTCACAACTCAAAATTGGATGCCAAAAACCAAGGAAGACAATATCTAGAGGGAGGGACGGAGCTATAATCGACAAGGCCACGTTTGGCCTTTTTTTTTTAATGAGCACATGGCATCACATGAGGATCATAATTCTTTGTTTTCATTTGGCTTCCTTCTTGCTATGTATTCTTTGGGAGTGAAATAATCACAAAATAAGCATGATGTAGTAGAAAATCATCATCAACATGTAAACATGTATGTCATGGGTTGCTAACAAAATGTATGTGAGGGTAATATTCCTATGAATATGTATGCGAATTCTTATAATGCTCTTACAAAATAGTATTATTTGTGAATGTTTTTTAAAAAATACTCTTGGTAGAAAAGAAATATTGGTCGTCCATTTGTTTGAATATGTAGAAAAAAAATGTACCCAAGAGAGGCCGCATCGGTGCAGCCTCCCTTGGGCACATTCTTTTTAGCTTTTGGCCATGACCATTATGGGGAGGGGTAGAAAACACTAAAAGAGGCGGGGCCATTATCCATGCCTTTTTCGATGCTTGAGAACTAAGCTCAAAATCTCCAAAACGTCAAAATACGCGTGGAAAAAAGTGTCAAACTAGAAGCGTCCAAATAACCGTTGATACACGCGTGAAAAAAAGTGTGAAATAACTAGGTTTTCCCACTCTTGTTTCGAACGGATTTTTCCATGAATATTTCAATGGCCATTTCCACGCTTATTTTGACTGCTATTTCCATGACTATTTCGACTACTATTACGACGCTTTTTTCGATAGATGCAAAAACTTCCGATGCTTTTTTCAACAGATGCAAGAAAATTTTGATGTTCTTTTTGACGGATGTAGGAAAATTTCGACACGTGCAGGTTTTTTTTTGGCATAATGGTGAATCCAGCTACAGTCTTGCTAGATGCATCATTATGCCAAACTTATAGAGTACCAAAGGTAACTATACTCTAATGTGAAGAACGAAGCGAATTTGTTGGGAAAAGTTGGAGTGCCATAACGTTTTAGACATTATACAAAGTAGGTACATTATACACAAGTGCAAACAATGGCCAAATTGTATTGCAAGATGTGAAGTTTACATATCAAAGACCATATTACAAGCTTCGATGAGACAAGCCAAAATTGCATAAAGTAGTTGCATAAAATTGCATACAAGCTATACTCGATGAGACCAAAATTGCATAAAGTAGTTGCATACAAGCTGTACAAGCTCAAACAAAGATGTGAGCTGACCAAAATATGTATGTACAGAGAAAAGACATGGGAGGTCAGGTATTGGTCCCTGCAAACAAAAACCATACAAGACACCTTTTTTTGGTATACAAAACAATGATCTAACATGACATGGCAAAGCAAGTATACAAATCATAAGGTTAAGGCTTGCTACACTTACCATATCTGCAATGCATCTCCAATTGAGGTTGGCATCTTCTCGCTCAAGGTTCTCCAAAAGAAAGTACGTGTTATGGCGGTGAGCAATGTCCTCCTCTTCTCCCGTTTCCAGCCGACCAACCACTTGATTCTAAAAGTACCAAAATAACAAGATAAGCGTTGATACTTACAAAGTAGGCATAACATCAAATGAAACATACAAGATAGGCATTGATACTTACAAAGTAGACATGGAATGCATTCCAACCACCGCTTCCAAGGTGAGAGCTTCCTTGTAGCGTTAGGGATTTCTTGCATACTTTTCCTTCTCCTCATTCCAATCCTTGGTGTGCTGATGTACCAAGGCTTCTCACCCCCTGCCTTCACTCTCCTAGTCACAACTCCCCGCCAATGTTTCATGATGTCCACCATGTGGTCCTTTATCCAACTTATGGGGATGACATTTCACTCTTTGCTCGAACATGGCTTGTGCTAAAAAACCCACAAACTAGTTAGGCGACATGGAATATGGAGAGAAGGATGGAGAGTAAGCCGGTGTCTCATCTGGACTGTGAGACATGTTTCTACACACATAACAAAGCCCACATGAGCACTTGAATAAGAGCATACACATGAATAAGAGCACACATCTCACAACACATAACACACGCACATGCAACCAAGATGAGAGGGGAGGGAGGACAAAGAAGAAGGAGGCAAACCTGCTTGAGTGGTAAGGAGGTGGAGAAGAGCTTGGGAGAGAGATAGAGAACCTGCAAAACAAAGAATTTAAAAAAAATAAAAACATTCGTTATCTCTCAACCCTGATACACACACATCTCACAACTAAGAGGAGAGGGGAGGGAGGGCAAAGAAGGAGGAGAACCTGCTTAAGTGGTAAGGAGGTGGAGAAGAGCTTGGGAGAGAGAGAGAACCTCCAAAACAAAGAACAAAACAAAAAAACAAAAACATTCATTATCCCTCAACCATGATACACACACATCTCAAAACCAAGAGGAGAGGGGAGGGAGGGCAAAGAAGGGGGCGAACCTGCTTGAGTGGTAAGGAAGTGGAGAAGAGCTTGGGAGAGAGAGAGAACCTGCAAAACAAAGAAGAAAGCAAAAAACAAGCAAATTACCCCTAATCACACACACAAACATTTTTCAGCACATGTACATGTAACCACCAAGAGGAGAGGGGAGTGAGGGCGAAGGAGGCGTACCTGATGAGGTAGCAAAATGCATGTGCATGAACAAAAATACAAAAAAAAGAGAGGTTCTGTTTTACTGTAAAAACCTGTGCTGTCGATATATGCATCAAAATAGCCGTGGCAAAAAGCATCAAAATCAGGGTGGAAAAAAGTGTCGAAAAGTGAGTGGAAAAGAGCATGGAAATAAGCGTTGAAAAAATAATTTTCTCACACTTTTTTCGATGGATATTTCAACGCTTTTTTCCACACTATTTTGAAGTCCTTCTCCACACGGTTATTTCCACGACCTTTTCGATGGTTATTTCGATGATTGCTACTTTTCATTCAAATTCAAAATTTTTCTAGATCTTGCGTGTCCGCGACATTTCAAATTACCTATCATCGACTACCACCCTCCACAAATACTTAAGGGAGAATTTCCCTCCAAAAATAAGCATTCGCTCCCATTGCAAATCAATATGGAAACCATGGATGACGCCACACCCTCAAATTTTGTTGATTTAGAGGAGAAGACACTTTGCCCATGTACTCGCTTGCAAATACCAAGTGGCTCGACGTCAACGAATTTGCAATGATCATACAAAAAAATGGGGAATATTTCCAGTGGAGCGATTGGAACATCTAATTAGTGGCAATGCGTCCTTCAACAATGATGAACCAATGGATATCTGGCCCGAAGGATATAGACCAAGAAGAGTAGCCACAAAGGAAGTGATCCAACAACCCGAGGAACTTGAGGCGAATTCAGAGCAAATACTAGAACATGACATGGATGACATGATAAATGCCTTACACGATGGAACATATCATATGAAGAGAAGTGGGTAGCCTTTCAAGAGGAGGCTCGCCATTTTCGACTTGGACTAGCGATGGATGGAGTGAGTCCATTTGGTCTACAAAGTTCATCATGGAGTACATGGCCTGTTTATCTACTAAACTATAATCTTCCACCATGTCTAGCGATCAAAAAAGGGCATCTTTTATTATCTTTGATAGTTCCTGAAAAGTACAAGGTGAAGAACATGGATGTGTATTTAGCCCCTTTAGTTGAGGAGCTTTGTGTTCTATGGGAGGGCATTGAAGTTCATGATATTTCCAAGAGGTTTGGACAATGTGCGCTAACATTGAGAGGAATACTTATGTGGACTATGCATGATTGGCCTAGCTATGGAGAGTGCTCAGGTAATACTGTAGCTTGTTAACATATTATGTTGTTATGATTGTCATCCAAACTTACTTGCTACAATCTTTTTTGATGTTCTACATGGCTTTCAGTGTGAGGATATAATGGATGTCCATTATGTGGGCCGCAACTTGAGGCTCGTCGGTACTCAAAGTCTATGAAGAAGATAGTATACGAGGGCCACCAGAAGTATCTCCTAGTGGACCATCCTTTGCGCGAGGGATTTCTAGGGAGGTCTCCTCGCATATGGAAGAGCAGTAATTGGAGGACTTTATGGGATCTGGATCCCAACTTGCATACCTCCAAGAATGAAGCATCTATCCATTTTCCATCAACTTTATACTAGAATGACATTCTAGTGAACCATCTTCTTGACCCAATGCACATTTTCAAGAATATAGCTGAGGTGCTTTGGAAAACCATCACAAGAGCAAAGGAGAGCAAGGCACAATGAGATCATTTACAAGAGGTTCAACACATGCAACACTTATGGGCCCAAAATAGACCAGATGGGAAGGTGAAGCTACCAAAAGCACCCTTGGGTCATGATGACAAAGGAAGAGCAACGGCATGTAAAGAAGTGCAGTAATGAGTTTCATACCCCTACATGATGCATGCAATTCTTGTAGGGAGCATTTACAAAGGATGATGAGCTTAGTGGCTTAAAGAGTCATGATTGGCACAAATTCTTGCAATTCGTGCTTCCTAAAGCCATCAAGGATTGCCTCAATGATGACACTAGAGTAACAATTTACAAAATTAGTGCAGTGGTGCATTGGATATCAAGGAAAGAGATTAGTAGAGACACATTGAAAGCAGCACGGTTAAACTCCATCGAGGTTGTTACAATGGCTACTTTCCAACAAGTATTTTAACCATTCAGTTGTACTTGCTAGTTCATGTGGTTGATGAAGTTGCTGGGGTTGTCCATAAGTCGATGAATGTTTTTCTTGGAGAGATTTATGAAGACACTTAAAGGATTTGTTCGTCAAAGAGCTCGTCCTGAAGGTAGTATGCTAGCGGGATGGCTTGTTCAAGAATCACTTGTATATATAACTGAATTTCTTAGTACGTCTGATCTCGATATGCCAAGATTATGGACACAAGAAGAAGATGATCGACTAGTTGGAGAAGAGCCACAAGGGAAAGGCCTTGTGAGAACAATGGATGTAGCATTGCGTGAGAAGATCAATAAATTTTGCATCTTAAACTCACATGCTATGGAGAAATGGATCGAGAGATATAACTTGGTGAAGGCTGAAAGGGACCAAGCTCGTTTGAGTTTTAGAAGGAGTCAAACAACCCACACACTATTGTACCCAACAGAACTTGCACTTCTTCCAGACCTTCCTTCTAATAAGTGGCTCAAGCAAACCATACTGCAAGCTAAACGCAATGGTGAATCAATAAGTGAGGAGGAGTAACTTGCATATGGTTGTGATTTCCATGTATGTGAGTTTGAGATATCTACACATTGTCTTTTATGTTGTGCTTTTATGAAATTATACAATAAAAGTACTTATTTATTGTACTTGCATTATCATAAGTTTGGGGCAATTTGGTCACGCAGACGTCACTTTCAAGTAGAAGGAATAGATAAAAAGAGAAGAACATTTGATTGTGGTGTGACGGCTAATTTCATGCAATAACGTCATTCAAGTGCAAGTGATGGCAATATTGAAGTAGGCATGCTAGATTATTGTGGAACAATCCAAGATATGAAGTTTGGATTCAGAAAGTTTGATATGTTCATTTTTTATGTGATGGTTCAAGTTGGTAACTCAAGGGGTGCAAGTAATTGTATGCAAGGACAATTGTGGATTTCTTCAAGTAGACCACACAAAGATATGGACTGACCAAAGAGACACATTTGTGCTACCAGAGCACTGTGAGCAAGTCATCTTTGTGGAAGACCTGACAGATCATAAATGGTTGTTTGTGATCCAGATAAATCCACGTGGAAAACAAATATTTAAAGAGGTGAAAATAGCAGTTGACTGTTTGCCAGATGCTGAGGAACTCCCCCCAGATCATGTGATGGTTGCATACACCACTAGCACCTATTGAACAACAAGAACAAGAAGAAGACATAATAGTTGAGGAAAAAGGTGAGGCTCACACTGGTAGGATCGGATGAAGGTGTACTCATTGAGCAAATACATCTTGAACAAGAAACAGACACTAGAGATAATCCAGAAGAAGAAGAGATTCAAGCTGAGTATGATCATGATGCATCAACAGCTCTCATACTAGAGCCAACAGAGGATGACGACATGGAGAAATTACCTTCTACTCCTACAAGACAATCGGTTCCACAAATTGATAAATAATGATGGAGTATTTCTAGAAATGGATGTATTTGGAGCCATGGATCTTGCTGAGGATGAGCAAGTTGATGATGAACTTTAATTTCATTGTAAAACAGGGCACTTTCTTAATTTCACCTTAGTGATGAGGAGGAGGAGCTAGCATTTGTTCTCGTTCAAAGAGCGTGATGGAAGTTCTACCCTCCTCTCTCCCTCGCCCCCCCCCCCTCTCTCTCTCTCTCTCTCTCTCTCTCTCTCTCTCTCTCTCTCTCTCATAGACACATATGCTTACGAAGAGGTAGAAAGAGCAGGCTAAAATACACCCCAAGGTGGGAACTAGTAAATATTATATATAAATTCAAATTTTTAAAAAAATAAATTTTTAATAGTTTTTTTAACGCATATTTCGACGCTTATTTCCACGCATATATTGATGCCTATTTTAGTGCACATATCGACAACGCGACCAAGCGTGGAAACTAAGCGTCAAAAAACAATGATTCTCTTGTAGTGCAACTAGAGGCCAAAAGCGAGTGAGGGTAAAACAATGAGCAACAAATGATAGTTAAGATAAAAAAGTCATTTGAAATTAATTTTTCCTACCAATTTATATTATTTAAACCACTTGCATTTGTCTAACTATACATTCTACTTTATTATAAAATTTTGGTCTCATACTTTTTAAATCAAATAATGTAATGACTTTCCATGACCAAAATTAAAATATATATAGACCTATTGTTTGCTAAATAATAGATAAAATTATTCATTATTATAAAGTTAGTGGGCATGTAGGGCCAAAGAGGTCAAGGGGGCAACTTGTTTAGCTGTTGGAAATTGATGAGTCTCCTTGCTATACTTTGTTTAATGGAAGGACCATGCTGGAAATTGATGAGCCTCCTTGGTATATTTTGTTTAGTGGAAGGACCATGCTAAACAAAATTGATGAGCCGAACACTTCTACCTATTTGTTGCTGCCAAACATTTTTCACATAAAAACAAAGCATGCTCTTGACTGAGGTAAAAAGGTTTCTTGACATTTTCTATTCTATTGATACATTGTCATCCCTTCTCCAAAAACCAAAAAGCTCAAATGTCCAAGTTTAGATTTCTCGTTTAAAAACCTTCGAGCTTTAAAGAAAAATTCATCAAAACAACTTCATTGCCCCATTCTTACTGCTTTAGACTTTGCTTAATCTTGGCAATAAGTCCCTCTTGTCACCACCAAAACAAGATTTTTTAAATTATATGAGTGGAAAAGATAGAAAAAATGATAAGATTTGGACTCCAGAAATACAGCTTATGCAAATCATCAAATTTCATTGAGGGAAACCATGCACCATGGCCTTCAATTGGTATATGTTGATGATTAGAAATGTCCTTTTCCCATATGAATTTTACCAAAGTATGCATATGTATGAAGTGTGCAATATGTTGAGCAAGAAAGGAGGTAATATCTGGGGGTTAAAATGTGATGCATGATGTCATGAATCACATTTTAACCCTCTACATGTTGCCACCATTGGGCCTTACAAAATGAGGCCTACTTGCATGGTCATTTGTGTGGCCGTCTTCCTTAACCTCACTTGTGAATTGCCATCTAATATGGACAATGAGACCTACTTGCATGCTTGTTTGTGTGGCCGTCTTCCTTAACCTTCCTCCCTTGATAGTGGTGGTCATACGAAGCCTTTCTCCATTATCACCACCCGCATCTTTAAGAAAGGTCCTGTAATGAACTAACAAAGATTACTTATAGCAGCAATATTATATAATGAATTAATAGTTAATGAAAAAATCAAACAATAGATACACTCTAATAAGAATAACTTATAACCAAAAAGATGAAAAGAAAACAAACCTTGCTACATGAATTCTTCACTAATTGAGAGCACCACCACCAATTGCAAGTGTCTGAATGTTGTTCATTGTTCTCTTTTGCTCTTTGGCTCCCATGGGTGTGCTCTTCATACGCGAGATTGTATCCTTTAACTTCAAGATGTGGTCCTCTTTCTCTTTGCCCTCTCTCTGTAGCTGTAAAATATTATTATGTGCAATTTTGAGAACTTGTTGCACACTATTGAAAGTGACTTGCAAGCTATGAATTTGTGAGTTTAGAAATTGAACCTTCCATGCATCACATATACTTAAGCGTTTGCAATATCCAAGGAGCCCATTCTCACCCTCTCCAACAAAATGAATGAATGAGGATAGGTCTATGAAAGGTGGAGATAAATTTGAAGAAGGATCTTTAGGATATAAATACCCATCAACCCAAAGAGCAACATTACAATGACCTTGTTGTCTTCTTTATTGCTTCTCCTGTGCGTTTAGACATTCTTTTCTGATGATAGGTGCATATTCATTCAAGATGCAAATATGCAAGTCTACCTTTCTCACTCATGATGAATTTGAGGTGTTTGTTATTTCTGTGAGTGCCATAGTAGAAACAATGGAAGATGGTAGATAGCTTGGATCCCAAAGAGAAGCTTGAAAGAGAGACCTACTGCAATGAGAGAAGGGCTTGAGAGAGAGAGAAAGAATCTTTTAGTTGTTGAGTCGGACGGAGAGAAGATGTGATAGTAATCAATGAAGAAAATGGTTTTTAGGTAGGTTTGCTATAAAATATAAATTTTAAATTGCTAGCGTATCTAAAAAATTAAATTTAAATAATTTTTTTTATTTTTTTATGCATTTAAAAGTGAAAAAAATAAAAAAACGTAAGTTTTCCTTGTCTTTTAATGACTTTTGATTTAGAACTTGTGGGAACTTCAAAAACGCAATGAAAGTGTATTAAACGAGATTGTTTTTTAATGACTATTGATATGAAATTTAGAGGGAACTTCAGAAAAGCAATAATAAATGTGATTGAAAGTTATTTTGAATAGAAAATATTTTTGGGGCCCTTATATGGAAGAGATTGATGATGTTTCCAGAGTTTTAGTGGCTAGAAAGAGAATCCTGGAGAGGGAAAACTAGAGAGATCCCCCACTTTTATGGCCAAAAGTAGGCATCATTATGAGGTTTGTCTCCTTAAGCCAAATTAGTCTTAATTCCTTAAAATTAGGGATCCTCACAGGGCCTTTTTTATGTTCAAATGCCCCTAATGCTCTGTATAAAGGAGAAAAAGTGAAAAACCTAAAGCAATATCTCATCAAAGCAAACTGTAAAAAAGAAATTCAAAACTGTGATGTCTACATCAAGTTATTCCATTTTTTAACTTTTTTCATTTTGAAATACGTAAATGCAATCTATTTGGAAGGATTTAGAAGGTGAAAAGTCACGTGGGCATTTAAGAGTGTCACATCTTAGATGCTTCACGTTTTTAGATCAAATAAAATATTATTATTTTAAATTTGAGAATTTGGAGGACAAGTGGTCCTACAATAAAATAATGGGTGAATCTCTTTTAAAAACAATATAAAGAGATCTCCTTGATTCTATAAGAGCTAATATTATAACATTATTTTACACTCTTTTTCTAGAGAGAGAGAAGTGAGAGAAACCCCTTAAGGGGAAAAATGGAGAGTCCATATTTCTCCTAATGGCACGGAAAGAGGCAGAACCGCATTAGGAACTGCATCTGTTTCATTTGAAATAGCAAAAAGTGATGCATCCGGAAACTCGTCATCCACTCCTATAGCTTGTTATCCCGAATCCAATCTTGAAAGATAACCTGCTACTACGTGCTACAATCCTGGTCGATGGATGGCTTCAAAGTCAAACTCCTGCAAATAATAGCATCCACCTTGCCAATCTTCCAGTTAAATTCTACTTCCACATCAGATAAAGCAACACAGAATGGTCCACATGGAAATAAAACATTATCCCAAGAAGATAATGCCGAAACTTCTTTACTGAATAGATCATGCCTAAGCACTCTCTCTTGGTTACTAAATAATTCTTCTTTGCGCGTAGGATAATCTGCGGCTTGCATAATAAACAGGTTGAAACCAGCCAACCAGCACTCTGCACCTGCATTAACACACTGCCAATTGCTATATCTAAAGCATCCACAAAGACATGAGAATCCTTCCCCCAATCTAGAGGCATCATAATTGGTACATGGGACAGTTGTAGCTTCAACTTGTGATATGCCAAATCACATTCTTCTATCCAAGAAAATTCTTTGCGGTCCACATGAGCCACCACATTTAGCGGAATCGCCAAATGCACCAGAAACCTCAAGTGTCACCCATGCAACCGAATTTGACCCAAAAAACCGCATACACTCCTTCCGATTTATAGGTGCCGGAGCTTGCATCACAGCCACCACCTTATCGAGATCCACAACAATGCCTTCTTGTGATATAATGTGCCCTAGTAACTTCCCACTCCGAACCGCAAAGGCACACTTCAATGGATTTAAAGTGAAAGATACCTCCCGGCATTTCTAAAAACACAGTCTCGCAGATGTTCCAAATGTTGAACACATGTCCCAAACACACTGAGATCATCCAGAAAGACCCGCATGAATGCCATCAAGAATGAAAATTTCATGCATATCCCGTTGAAAGGTACCTGAAGAATTCCTCAAGCCAAACCACGTCATTGTACATGCAAACACGTCCCAAGATGTGATGAACGTTGTCTTAGCTTGGTCTTGTGGTGCCATCCGAATCTGATTGTAGCCACTAAACCCATCAAGAAATGAAAACATCTCATGGCCTACCACATCATCCAAGATGGTATCCATGTATGGCAAGGAAAAAGGATATGGAATAGTAGCCGCATTAAGTTTCCTGTAATCTACATAGATGCGTATCTTCTTCTTCTTCTTGGGCATGATCACAATTGGAGAAATCCACTCCGGATTCTCTATTGGAGCAATAAACCGGACCCGCAAGCAGGAAATGATGTAGCTCATCTTTAACCTGCTTATAGCAATATGCGGATTCATTCTATATCGTGCTATCTGGAAGGAATTGCATCATCCGGCCTCAAATGGATGCGATGCTGATAAAACTTAGGATCTAGGCCCTTCATGTCTGAGTAGTCCCATCATGCAAAGACATCCATAAATTCTATCCAAAAGATCCACCATATCCTCCCGAAACTTATCATCCAACAAACTACTGACTTTCACTAGTTTTAATTCTTTATCTTTTCTTAGAAAGACTGTCTCCAGAGCATCTTCTTCGACTCTGGTAACTTTTCTCATTTGTGCCTCAAAATCTCTTTCTTGTTCCAAAATATCTTTCAAATCACCATCTAGGGAACAACCATCTACACCAAGAAACGGTTCCCCGAGTATCTTCTTTGGAATAGGAGCCACCATCCGCACCGCCGCATATTTCGCGAAACTGCGTGCTACATCCACTACACAAAGTGAAACCAAACCCGCATTAGCCTGTAAAAATTGCTCCTCTTTGTCTTCATCCAAGACTTCAGCCATATTTTCTATTTTCGCAATCACTGACTAGACTGCACTGCTCAGGTTGGCGGTGCTCCCGTAATGAGAACTTCACTTTTGTTTGACCTCACCGAACTGTCATCTGAGAACTATCATTTGATTGTGTTCCCAATTGTGCCACACCCCTGCTTGCCGACCATGGACGGCCTAACAAAAGATTGTATTATTGATTGGAGTCTTCCATACTGAGGACCACAAAAGACACCTCAAATGGAATTCGCGCAACTTCAATCACTATTCCTTTCAAAATCCCAAGAGGATGAACTCGGTGCTGGCAAGCCATTCATCTGCACCAAAAACGGGGCAGGTTCCCAATCCAACCAACCCATCTTCTCACAAGACAACTGCATCACAATATTGACACCCGCACCACCACATCAATTAGAACTTGATCAAGGACAGTCCCCCACAGTGGTTGCACTTGATCAGGGTCTGGTTCTTCCTGAGCTTCAAGTGCAACCACTATGGGGGACACCATACCCAAATCAGTTGTTTGCCAATAGGGACGTGAAAATTTGGAACTAGCTTCAGCAATTGTCCCAACTTAATCTGAAGTGGTGCTTTGCAAGAGTTCATCCCAGTCATTTCCTTCTGATTGATGCCGCTGCTCTGCTGAGGCAATGTAGATCCTTCCAGCACCTGTTGCGAACTACTTTTGGATGACTCGGAAGAGTCAGCAATCACTATTACACTTTCCCAAAAATAAACCGCATTTGGGGTTTTCTCAACTTCAGTTTTGGGTGCATGCTCCTTTACCGAAGATGTAACTTGATGCTGCACTTTTTCCTGTGCTAGCCAATCAATGCTAGCCTGTTCGTGACTGCTTTAAGTTGAGGCCGACTCTTCTTTCGAGAGCGAGTAACCACACAAACTTGTAGATCTCCCTGCTCAGTAAGGGACTCAATTTGAACCATAGACACACTTGGTTGCTTCCCTGCTGCCTTTTCTTGTCTTTCTGCCTTTCTGCGATCATACTCGCGCGCCTCTGGGCACTCCGATCGCCAATTCCCTTCCTTTGTGCGACACAAAACAAATAGATGTGTGGACGATCTTTGCCTCGGCCACCCCGACCATGAGCACGGCCTCCTCCTTGACCCTGGCCGCCACCACTTGAGTTGCAAGTGGTAGGGTAGCAACCCCACGGACCCATTTGCAAAGTTTTACCACCATCGGTGGACACTACTCGCTTGCAAAGTTTCACCACCAAAATAGGAAGAAAAGGATACAAAATGTATGGGTATAACTGAAAAGCCAACTGATAATATATATGGGTAGAAGATACAAATCGAGAGAAAGATACAAAATCAAGTGCAGTAGGTACAACAAGAGTTTCACAACAAGAACTAGATGAGAGTACTTGATCGCCTCCTTGCCCCACTCATACTGCACAAACTCAATGCCACCCTTGCACATTTGACCCTTCGCGCATAGTAGTGACCTACCACTATCATGTTGCGAGCATCAAATAAGTATCCATAATCATCAGTCACATCACACACTGAAGGGTGCACTTGGGCCTAGTGCATCTCAGAATGTAGTAGTCCACCTCCATTTCATTGCCCTCATGGGCAATGACTATAAAAACATCACTCACTGTCAAAATATCTGTCAAAGAATCATGATCTGTCCTCTCAGGTAGTGTGAGAGAATCAAAAGGGGTTGGGGGACCAACTCCTCGCTCTAGCCTCAACACGTGCTGCAACCAAGGATCAAGGAACTCTCACATCTCGCACAGTGAGTAGTTGGGGGACCAACTCCTCGCTCTAGCCTCAACACGTGCTGCAACCAAGGATCAAGGAACTCTCACATCTCGCCACAGTGAGTAGTCTCCAGCGACGCATGGCCCGCAAAAGCATGAATGGCGCCATGTGAAGATGGTGGGATCATCATAGGATGTGCTCCTAATGGAGTGTAGCTTATGTGTGTCTCTAACTGTCGCACAATATTCAGAAGCAAAATCAAGGAAAGTACTGTCAACACACCAAAATAACCTCTTGACAATCTTAGCATCTTGTTGAGGGAAGGAAGAGGTAGCACTAGTGGTCAAATGCGTAATGCACCAATCCACTACATGCTGTGCATCTCAAAGGCACTCACTGTCAGCAGAGATGGTGACGTATGAGGGCATATTTGACACACGTACCCGCACCATCATGCTCCCCTTTTCCATGCCCTATCTCAAAGAAGCTCCAAATCACCTGGAAGCCTATCATGCGATGCCAAGAATATAGCCAATAAGACTGACGAGCACTCTTCAACTGTGCCCCACATCCATCAAGCCACCACCGCCATGTCCATGTGACTCCATGATCTCTCAAAAAGTCATCATGAGGATGGAAGAAATGCTACACAAATTGGGCATTGTGAGAGCGATCATCACTAATGTAAAAGTGATACTCTCTAATGATGACTCACTCCTCTGGGGTGCTCGCTATGCCATCTACTCCTACCTCTACATGCTGATAACTAATATGCACCATGATGGCCACACACACAACAATGGGTATTGTTAGATTCATAAACAACATTAATATAAAATATCTTGAAGAACTTAAATTGAAAATGAGGTAATGTCTCATGCAATACTACCTGCTCAGAAAAGTAATACTCTACATGGATCTCTTGTGGAGCAAATGTGTAATTCTCTGTGAAGTTAACCACAGAGACAACTACACCAATAGGAAACTGTTGTAGGCTGGCACGAAACTGACGGTCCTACCACTTGGCACCATCCCATAGACAGAATCTGTAAATGTGCTCATGAACTTGGCACGTACCGAATGGTGCTCCACTAGCTGTAATCTCCTAGACTGCCCATGTGTGACATACTCATATTGGCTCCATGTCACTACCTCAGCAACCAAGGAATCCTCCTCACACAAGTGAAGCATGGCCAAGCTGCCACACGAGGTATAAGTCCTCATGACACAAGCCATACGATGATAGACGGCATCCTCTGCCCGTCGTGTGGGCATAATAGCAAGTGAACAAAGTCCCTGGGGATATAAGGCACGATGCCCCAATGGCCATACAAGTCACAGCATCATACAAAAGCTAAAATCCAATGTCGTACCTACAAAGACATGCGTCATGCTGCCTCGAGTAGCACACAAACCAAGGCTTGCAAGCCTCAAAAGAATGCTAGCTGATGGTGATCTCAGGGTGTGTAGACCTGAACTCAAAGTACAACTCTGTCTCTGTCATCTCAAGAAAGCAAGCCCCCTGCTCTATGTACTCCCCATGACGAACCCTATGTTGCAATGCCTTCTTATACTCTAGTGATGCATGACAATGCTCCTAACAAAAACCTCTATATCATCACCCTCATCTCAGGGTCCAATAAACGACGGCATCTAGGTGCACGGCCACTACTAGCCCATATAAGACCCTCAATCCCAATGTCCAAGCTCTATCTCCTCACAAACCCTGCATGAAGTGCTTGGCAATGAATCTAAAGTATGCAAGAAGTGGCACGATGCGAACCTAGCAAGACATTGCTGGAAAAACATGTTGTAAGGGCACATCTTGTAGCCAATCCATCTAGATGCATCTTATGCTTCACTGTGCTGTTGTAGGAGTGCCTCAAGCTCCATAGCACACCAGCACCGACCCTCCTCAAATGTGGGCTAAAGCGGCGGTACATGGTGCCACGCGTGAGTGTTATAGCAATGCATCTAGCACAGTAGATTATGATGCCGCATTGAGGTCAATAAAGTACTTGTTGAAGATAGCATCGGCACGGTTTCGTGCACCAGACCTGGAAAGGGATTTCCCATGAGAAGATGCCTCATGAGCAACACCGAAGGATGGAGGGGCAAGCACATGGTCAACAAGATGGAGTGGCAAGCACATGAGCATCACCAAAGTGAGGACTATCGGTGGCAGGAAGGGCATGTGCACCACATCAAGGAGCGGCATCAAGGTCATGGACTACATGAGATGGAGGAGTGCCGAGCTCATACGTGTCACCCAAGAGAGGTGAGACAAACTCGTGGGCTGCACTCAAGGCTGGTAGTAGAGGAGTGGCAAGCTAATGGATGGCGCCCGGCAAAGGAGTGGCAAGCTCGGATGGTGCACCCAAAGATGGAGAAGCGCCCAATGGAGGAGTGGCTAGCTCATGGTGTGGGCAACACCAAAGTGAGAAGTGCCAAACTCAGAGGGCCTACCAAAAGGTGGAAAGGCCACCAAAGATAGGAGTGTCCACCTCATGGGCAGCACCTGAGGATGGAGTGACAACCGCATGGGCAAGGTGTAACAGAGGAGTGGCAAAGGGCTCAAAATAGGGTGGAGAAAGAATTGTGGGAGAATGAGGAGGAGAAGGAGGTGGAGTGGGGTCATGGTAGGAAATAGATATAGAGTGGGTGTGGGGAGGAGATGATGCCTTTATCAAACCCACCATGTGTTGCAATGCTCGAGCCCTTGCTTTGCGCTCACGATCTCTTCTTCTCCTATCTTCCATGCGAACCCTTGCTTTCTCCTCAATGAACAAGGTGGATCGGCGTTGCTACCTAATGCTTTTTCTACTTCTACGACTTTGTGAACCCATGCTAAGAAGTAGGAAAAAAGAGGTTAAGCAAAAAATTGAAGATAAGTAAGAGCTTGGAATGGAGCTATCTCCAAAGTTATAGTACATAAAGTTTATTTGATAAATAAATAACATAAAAATTTCTCTAGACATATTTCAAGTTTATTTTCCAAAAAAAACATTTTTAAAAAATATGAATTTATATTTATTTAATTATATCATAATAATAGATTGCTTGAAAATTTTTAAAAAATATATTTAATTTTTAATAATTTAATTTCACTAAATAAAAAACATTTATTTGATGAAAAAAAATATTTCTTCTTTTTTTTGGAGGAGAGCTTTAAAACTATATTATATAATTTTATTTTGTAAAAATTTATTTAATAAATTATTTTAAAAATGAGTTTTTTATTTTTTCATATTTAAAAATCATAAAATATAATGGTGAGGTAGCAGTTTTTCCATGTGGCAAAAATATGTTGACATGGAACCTTCACGTGGGAATTCCTTGTGCTCAAGTATGAGGTTGCCATGCATGTATATGATGTGTCATGCCATGTAGGCACAGAAAGTCAACCAAGATGACTGTGGTGATCAGGTGGTAAGATGATATGGACATTCTTGATTACATGGAAATGCCATGTATGCATTTGATGTGGCATGCCA
The DNA here is from genome assembly GCF_041138505.1 of Cibotium barometz. NCBI lineage: Eukaryota > Viridiplantae > Streptophyta > Polypodiopsida > Cyatheales > Cibotiaceae > Cibotium > Cibotium barometz. The sequence continues at coordinate 27,847,925 of NC_141048.1, read as the reverse complement.
TGTAGAGTTTAGGGAGTCAACCTTGTTGACTAAGTGGAGGTGGCATGATGACGAGGCATGCTGAGATGGCAAGATGCTTATATGTGGAGTCTCCCCCATATGATATGGCATCTACATGTAGGACTAAGACTATGTCACCATAGCTCAATTGCTTAACAAATGACATAATCCCTAGGCTTGGTGAAACACCAAGCCTAATAGTGTTCCTTTGTTTTAGACTTTGAGTGGACAAATATTGAAAATTTGATTAAGATGGCTGGAAAATGGGTTCCCTTACTCAAGTTCGCTCATTTTTTCTTTGTTAAATTCATCTCATGACAAGTACTTTGATCCACAAGAAATTTAATTGTAATGAGGGTTGTATAAAATTTATATAATTAAATTATTAAACTTTAACAATCCTTATAAGAGACTGAGAGAATTTTCTATAGAAGATCAAAAGAAATCCAACCGTTAAAATTGCAATTTGACAATATGGCCACATTCTATACATATTTTTCTAACTTCTCACTGTTGGATCTTCAATGATGAGGTTCACATTTTCTAAGATCTTGAATAGAAAATCACATATTACTTTATAGTAAAAAGCAGCGAAAACATATTTATAAAAAAAATTAAATAGCCAAAACAATCCCAATAAATCAAGTTAAGCTCTATGTAATGTGTTACATTCATGTACGAATTGGGATGATCATTGGAATTGGGATGCAGAAGTAATAAGCATTGTGTATGTGTGACACATACTATAGTAAAGAAAGGTGGAAAATGCAAATGTCAAAACTTCAGTGCAATGAAACAATCACTATAATAAATTGTTGGATTTCTGATCAAGGGATGCCATTTGAACACTCACTATATGTATAATGTGCCCCAAACACCATGTCACTAAATTCCAAACATAACTACAAGATATTGGACCTTAAAGTTATGAAGATGCTTGTTTTCAGGCTACCTTCAAGGCACCCAACTGTAAAAGTGGTGCCCCTTATCTTGCAACCACCCTAATACTCTTGGCTACATGATGGGGAGCTTTACAGACGAGTGTGCCTATCTCACGACGAGCATATATTGAACATGCGTGCAATGGCATGTTGCTCCATGAAGACCAAACTATAGATGTCGCATTTTATTCAATGCCTCCTTTTGCGAAAGTCCATCTCTCGGGGGATTCACTTAAAAACATATAAGTCTACTACGTGCAATCATTAGGAGGGGATTTTTAACACTAGTTTAGTAGTAGGACATAAAAGTTTCCATGAACATATTTATGTCATATTTACTGATCAACTTTTTAAAATTATTTAGAACACATGGATAGTGAAAATCAAAGGTTTCCTATTCTCATATCGTTAGATATGTAGTGAAGGAAAGTTAGGAATTTAAGGGATCACATTGGTTACCTCTAGGCTTTTCAATCTCATAGTTTACAAATTTTAAACCATATTTATTACTATAGAATAAGAGAATACTTCACACATTTTTAAACATCTCATAAAGGCATTAAGTGAAATATTTGGTCATTTTATATGATAATAAACACTATTTTCATAAGTTTCTCGCTATAGATGATCCAAATACAAGCAAGGGTTCATATACACTATTTTGTCATCAAAGTAGTTTTGAAAGTTGAGACCATTCCCTTGTCTTTTAACTAATCTAAATAGTTAGATATGTATTCTTGATAGATTACTTAAGTGAAGACATTGATTTATTAGTATAACTAAAGTAAATCACTATATCACTACTACAGGCAGGTTGATTTTCAATGTTTTTTTTGATGAAAATGAACATGTAAAAAAACTCCAAAAGCATCGATATGAGTCTGTCAATATCTGTGTAAAAATACACGTGTATATATGCATCGAAATATGCATCATTAAAAACGTTGAAAGAAAAACCTATTTTTTGACTTCGTTTTCGATCCTTATTGTGACACTCTTTTCGACACACACAAGGACTGTTATTCGGACTAGTATTTCGAAGCTTTTTTAGTGCCTTATGAATATAGATTGATTAATAAAAAACTTTGTGCAATTCTCAAACATAATAAATATAATTTCATTGAGTAGGAGCTAAGTCATTGCCCAATAAGCAAGTAATTAACATGCTTTCAAATTCCAGTGACACGAAAACACATTATTATTTTTTTTGTTAAAGTTATGGCGTTAGAAGCGGGCTTAGTACCCATGGGACCCCCCTTATCCCACAAAGCAGGGGGAAGGCTTCAATCTGAAACACAAGGGCAAGGCATCAATGGGGGTAGGCTTCAATGGGAAACACAAGGGCAAGGCATCAATCGCGGTTCGAAAACACATTATTATTAAGTTTAGCTTTTACAATCACGCTACGAAGCTGATGGCTATTTTTGTCGAAGGCTTCGCTATTTCGGCTCGAGAACTGCGGCAAAAATAGTATACAGGTTCTATCGTGCATCCAAATTCAGCTTTATGATTTCTTGCAGCATTTTATTCTCTGTGGTTTTCTTCTCCTACTACTCTGTTAGTTTTTTATTGTACATCAAATTCGTTGTCTCTGGAGAGACCACGAGCTGCTGCACGTCGGGGAGAGAGAGAGAGAGAGAGAGAGAGAGGGAGCAAGAGCAGGCGCGTATAGCTGTGGCTGCACAACGAGAGAGCGCGAGATTTGATTAAGTCGACTAATTAGTCAAACACTAAGGTTTGTTCTTGCAGCCATACTGTACGATTTGATAGCATGGTTTCTGCTCGAGAGTTTCGTTTTCAATATTGATTTACAATAACATGCTTATGTAATATTCGGTATCGTTTTCAATATTGATTTACAATAACATGCTTATGTAATTAACCGGTTGGCAGCAACATACCGAATAGAAAGTAATAATTTGTGAAGGCTTTGTGAATTTCAATTCATACTGTGAATAGATTTTATGTCCGTTATAATTGTGCCTATGAATTTATTTATTTTTCGAGGCTGATTTCTTACAGATATGCTAATTTCGCTCGTATTAATTTCTAACAATAATGATGCGTTGAAATACAGACAGTGAGAATATGGAGTGTTTTTGCTTCGGCGTACTTGCCGTTGCAAGCGTTATGTTGCCGATGGTGCCGATGGTGCAAAGATATTTGGGTATGTTTATTTATTTCTCTCTTTATTTTTGGTTTTTTATGAATTGATAGTAATGGAAATATTTATGTACGTAGTGAGACCGAAGATCGTGGTGTGGTTCAAGAGGGAGGGAGTGGAGGAGGAGGAGGAGGCTGCAGTGCCTGTGGTTTTGAGGCCGGATGGGAAGCTTTGCTTTTTGGCCTTGTCAAGGGCTCTCGGATTAGATGCAGATTGTTGTGCGCAGAACATAAAGCTGGCCGGCCATGTGTTCCCCATGCACGCTCATGTCTTCCTCCACAAATGGAAAACCATGAATCGCTTGTTGCATGGCCAAGGTAAAAGCAAGCAGTTTCCCGTCATCGTGAGCGCTGGCCGGGCGCGGCAACGACTACCCCCATCATCACCATCACCACCGCCAGCAGCAGCAGCACCACCACCGCCGCCGCCACCACCCTGTGAAAGCCAAAATCACAACCTTACCGCAGGTACTTGCCCCATCTCACTCCAAATTGCATCAGTATTTTTTTTTTCAAAAGTTCACTCCTACGTTGGGTTTTTTTTCCATATATATATATATATATATATCTATACAAATATATATATTATTATCTATATATATACACATATATATCCATATATAATAGAAGCATTCACGTTTCGACCTTAAAGAAGGTTCAATTTGTGTTTTCTTTTTAATGCAGAGAAGGAGAAGATAATGCAAGTATCTCCTCTGGAGGACGAGAAGGTGGTGCATGTAACTACTCTCGTGGACAATTCTGAGGATGGAAAACACATCACGCTCCTTGACCCAATCAAATACCACTTCACGAAGAAGTCATATGAGATGTTTCTTCAAAGACACATGCTGGAGGGCCTCTACATGTGTATTCCGGACAAATCCAAGCCCTCTTCTCGCCCTCCTTTGTTGACTCAATTTGATGCCTTACAAGATGGTGCATCTTATTATGAAGTCCAACCCAATAAAAACTCTCTTAAAACCTCAAATACTCATGAGTTTGCCCTAGAGTTGAACTCTTGTGTTTGGCACAAGTTACGTGAGAATGGTATTTCAAGCAGCCTCCTTTTTAAGGGGAGCTCACCTTACTTTAACTTGGATGGGGCGTTCCAACCACATAATAAGCCTAATGTGGTCATTGTAACACATGCACAATCAAACCTTACCAATGAGCATGAAGTGGAGAGCTTTCTAGAGAGGGTTCACTCTTTAAAAACACAAGGACTCAACTTCTACTCAGGAAAAGAGATTGTCCCTATTCTTGGGGTAAATGGGCATGTTGATGAGGGGATACGCCTCTTTTGTTCTAAGAAAGGAGTGTGCCTCTATGGTCGCAAACTAGCATCATTACGTCAGCTTACTAAATGGTTACCAAAATGATGAGAGTTCTAGCTTCATTTCACATGTTCTTCTTCCAAGGGAGTAAAAGCTTTATATTATTCAAAAAGTTTATAAAGGGAATCTGCTCCTTTTGTAAATAATTAATTAAAGCTACTAATCATAAAAGTTTTTCCTTTTTACATGTCAAGTTTGTATTTCTTTTGCTTGAACCATTTCTTTTGCCTTTTGATAGGTCATTGTTTCGCACTATGAGAAATTCAAATAAGTTGCATGCTTCTTTTACTCTCTTACAGACACCTTTTTTTTGGCAAGTTTTTTCTTCATAAGACATTTTTTTCAAGGTTCAAAAAAGGTTGTGAAAAAAGCTTTTAAAAAATGCTTCAAACATTTGCTCTACGAGCTGGATTTATAGCAAACATGTTTTTTGGCAAAGAGGAGAGAATCTCATGGGGATGGATGTATCATTAGTGGTGGGTGATCCTTTTAAACTTAGCCTCACATGAGGCTTTGCAACTAAGAATATGTGCCTTTATTTTCACAAGGTGGATGGAGTGGGTGAAGATGAAGAATGAGGGGATCTCTCTCTTTGTCTCTCTCTCAAATACACAACAATAAATGAAGAACCTCTAGAACAAATTTTTGTAGGATTGTTTCTTCTATTTCATTTTTATCTCTAGGACTCCCATGATCCCTCTTTAGAGCACATGCTGCCCTAAGTGAGGATCATTAATAATCACAAGCCTTGCCGATGGGGTTGGCAAAGCCAAGGGTTGTCCTACCTGCCCGTAAGGCTAGCATCTACTACCTTATGGGATGATGTCTTCTATTTTCTCTTCCCAATACAACTATCCATTGGTGGGTCATGTCTATTACATAAGTGCTATAGTAAGATCCTCTATAGATGGTAGGAACAATGGTGGCTCTTTCACCTTTATACTTGCTTGCGAGGGTACTATGCTAAATGATACCTCTGATGGAGTCCTTTCACAGAGTTCCCATGTTGGTGTGTGATTAGAAAAGTAGTAAACTGAACACCAGGCTAACTCTCATCTCAAGTAAAGATGTGGTTGAAATTTTTTATCTCTTCCTAATTCAACTCTCCGTTGTTGGGTTATCTACTACATAAGTGTGCTTGGGTTAGGTATTTCACCTTTGTTGTCAAAGTTTGACAGAGCATGGTTTGAAGGCATGTGCTTCATCGAGTACAACATGAGTCTAGTTTCTTTTTAAGATTCAAAAACCAAACAAACTCAAACTCAAAATAAAATTTCAAAATGCAGTTTAGGTAGAACACACGAATTATCTTATTCACACCTACTCACTGATTCTTAGAGTGAAAACCCTTGATACAAACTCGATCTACTAATTATTGGAAACAACAATCTAGTCAGCTATAGTGCTACATAAAAAAATACCTCTTCAAACCCACATAGCCTTTGGTCCCATAGCACTCGATAGAATCCTTCAAATCAACCTAAAGAGAGGCATTCTTCTGCACTCAGGCTGATTGGCATGACTTTGTCCTTGTCTCATGAAGATTGGGTTTACGTGGACCTCTCTAATCATGTCATGGATGTGTATTCTTTAAGCCATACGGATTCTACTACCACGAGCTTGCATTCCCACTTAGCAAGCATCTCTTAGTATCAAGAGCCTTGAGGTAGTTTCCTTAAGAGTCCATTGGAAAAATAAGCCAATTAGATATAGATGTGAGCAGAGGAACCATGGAACCCCTAGAAAGGAGCCCCTACCACGGCCCTCCGACATCTAGATTCACCATCAATCTCACTAAACAGCTTCATAAACTTCATGAAAACGGTATTAAACTACCATATCTCTAGACAAAGCTCTAGTGAAGGAGCAAAAGTAAGACCAAGAACCTCAAGCTTTTCTCCCCACAAGAAGTGCTCAAACAATATCGAATGCTTAAACTTTTGGTATCGATCCTAATTTTGATTTTTCCCAAGATAGCCTTGGCTAAGTAGCCTAACAACTCCCTAACAACAATTATCACAATTGGGACATGTCTCTTTTGTAGTACCATCGTAGACAAGCAATCCATAAACCAGTCAGCAACCACACATAATGTAAGTAGGTGTCCCACCTCCTCAGGTGAAAGATCCATGTCCCCCCGTGCAACGAACTCTGTGCAACGAACTCAAGGGTGCTAGTAGCAGAAGTAGCACTTCTTGCGCGGGGCAGGGTCCCTCAATCGGGGCCTTGTCCACACAGATATCCGAACAAGAGACTAATCCATCGGCTCTTCCAAAATCGAACTCGAAAAAACTTCCCTTTCTCGAAAAGCACAGGCGATTCCTCCAGGATAATTTTTCTCTAACGTAGTCAAAAGCCTTAACTAACTAAATTGATCTGACCGAACCTGTAAGTCCCATAGTCAAATCAGGAGGAAAAGATTGCACTTGGATCATAGAGACCAATGCTTTTTTCCTCACTGATGAGAGGCAGAGTCATTGATTCTTTTCCATAGAACAATTTTTGTCTGAGATTTACTTCATCTATCGTACTTTAACAGCATTGGGTCTCAATTTAGAAATCCATCAGTCCAGCCTAACCCCATCCAGTCCCATGGGTTAGCCAACCGCCTAACCACTGTAGTGATGGGATCCAATTAGGAATTTGGTTAGGTTTTGTCCCGGTACTAGGGAAAAGACTTCTCAAGCCCCCTAGCCAGATATTCATGCAAATTTAAAAGTAGTCACACCACTTATACACCCAATATGAAACTGCCTTTTTTACAGCTGTCTTTAAAATAATCATTTAATGAAATCATAGTGTGAGTGATCATAATCCCCCAAAATCTCCAATTGAATCCTGATTTCCAATCATTCCTTTATCGGTGTACCTATGGCATCATTGGCAACTAGAACGCTCACCACCTGTCCACTCATCAGGGGCCTTTTCGATGGTTTCTACATCACATACATTCTATCCACATTATATCACATCACTTCTATCCACATCATATCTCATTCATACACATTTATCTAATTGTTCACCTGTACGACTACCCACATCTATTGATACATTCATATCTGTCACTTCAATTCCACATATATTCATGTCACATCACATCTCTTTCATCACATCACATTCTTTCACATACATTCACATCCATTCTTTTACATAAATTCACTCACATCCCATATCATTTATTTACATCGTGACTCACATGACATCACATCTCATCTATTCATTCACATTTATCTGATTCACATCACATCTATTCAGCTCTCATCTCGTCACCCCTATTCACATCACATCTATCCATCCCTTCATAAATATCTATCTGATTCACATCACACATCTCATCACATCTAGTTACCTCACATCTCATCACCTCTATTCACATCATTTCATAGAATTTAAACATAGAATTTAAGAGAATTCTAATTTTTATATAAAAATTCTTTATGCATCTATTTATACATAGAAATCAACTTTAATGAGAATAACACTTTTGAATTAAAAATAATAAAAATTAAATTCAATAAAAATAACACTTTTATAAGAAAAGTTTCAATATACATCTTTCTATGCATAGAAATTAAATTCAATACTTTTATAATAAAAAGATTTTCAATATGTATCTTTCTATGCACAGGATTTAAATTCAATGAAAACAACACTTTTCTAATTAAAAAGATTTCCAATATGCATAGGATTTAAATTCAATGAAAATAACACTTTTATAATAAAAAGATTTCCAATCTGCATCTTTCTATGCATAGGATTTAAATTCAATGAAAACAACACTTTTATAATTAAAAAATATTTCCAATATGCATCTTTCTATGCATAGGATTTAAATTCAATGAAAACAACACTTTTATAATAAAAAGATTTCCAATATGTATCTTTCTATGCATAGGATTTAAATTCAATGAAAACAACACTTTTAATAAAAAATATTTTCATTATGCATCTTTCTATGCATAGGATATAAATTCAATGAAAACAACACTTTTATAATAAAAAGATTTTCAATATGCATCTTTCTATGCATAGGATTTAAATTCAATGAAAACAACACTTTTATAATAAAAAGATTTCCAATATGCATCTTTCTATGCATAGAAATTAATTTTAATAATTAATATCAATGATATCCATGCATATTCATAGGTGAATATGTACACAGAGTAAATAAAAATATTTCTTTTAGAATGTTCAAATGGTGGGAATTACTCTTTTAGAATAACATAAAAATAAACTTTATTTTCCATAAAATTTAAGAAAATTTTGCCATAAGCTCCTTTGTATGGCTGACCATTTCTCAATTTTTAACATCTTATTTTCAATTTAAAATTAACCCCAATTTGAAGTAAAGTAGTCCAATCTACCCAATTTTCACTTTCTAGAGAGTAAACAATAAGAAACGTTTAATCAATTTATTTGTTACTTAGTCGACGATAAATAAAGGTTGAATTATTAAGGAAGAGAAGGGGGTGGCCTTTTCATCAAGGCATAACATCAAGATTCACTTTAATCAATTAAAAAAAGCAAGAAATCAAAAAACCATAAATTTGAAATTGAAAAGTAGAATTTTTAGCTTACATGGAGTTTTGTAAGCTTTCCTTTGGCTTGAGGGATTAAGGGTTTTACTCTTGTTTGGATCAAGAGTGGCCACCAATTTCTTTGGATCAGAGGATTTTTACCATTTTTGGATCAGTTCAGCTTACTTTTTGGAACAGGAGAGATGAAATATCTCATTTTATTGATTTAAAATGGGAAGCAATGATGAGAAAAAAGGCACCTCCTTCATGAGGGGGAATCCCCATTTTGAGGTGTCAAAAATTGATTTTTTTAATGTTTCCTTTGGTCCTTAGTCCACACTCTTCATCTTATGTGAGTATTTACTCATTTTTTAGGGGGTTTTCTTTATTTTTTCAATTTATCTCCTCCCTAGATTTGGATTAATCTTAATCGTCCCTCAAAACCTTAATCCAAAATTTTTAGAAAATCTGGACCATTAGGCTAAGGTCTTTTGAGCAGATTATAATTTATTTCTAATGCACCTTAGGAAATTCTTTTTAAACTTCTGTTTCGAGGGATTTTTTTTAATAAGAAAGGATATTTCTCCATCCAAAGATATCTAAAAACTGAGTTACCTCTCTCTAGAATATTTTCTCTCTCTAGGCCAAAACAGGTAGAAACAAGATCTTATATTATTCTGAAAAGGGGATTGATTACAGGGGAAGAAACTGGACATCTTCAGGGGCTGAGAGGAATCTTACATCAGGGAAAGCTTCAAGAAACATAAAATGCAAGGAAAGTAAAAGAGAAATGATAGGAACGTTCCTCTTTTGTAATACCATTAGGGAGAAGCAATCCACAAACTAGTGAGCAAGCACACACGATGCAAGTAGGAGTTCCACCTCCTCAGGGATCGATATCCCACATTGGAAGCTTCTTCACCATGTTACCAAGTTCCACTTCCTCTCCTTTTGGATTAGGAATAGGAAGAAATATGGGAAAGGTAAAGAGCCATTTACACATGGACTGTTTTTAACCAAGGTGTTTCATATGGGAAATCATATAATATTCAAAAGCCTATTGCCTCAAAACCACTCGGCATAAGATAAGTACCATTAGAAACTTCTCAGCCCAACCTTATTGGGAAAAGAAACTCCAAACCTTGAGTTAGAGGGTTTTTCTGCTTCCATTCCCTCATCTTATACCACCATGTAAATATGTAGAGGACATGATGATAAGGATGATGTTTAAAATGGGAAGGGAGGTTACCACAAACATAGCACCTAGAAGCTCAAAATTGGGCAAAATAAAGCTAAGACACATCGAAAGGATGATGACCAAATTTGATAAAATTAGAGGTCCATTCAGTATCTAGAGTATTTCTCAATCAAGTTTCATCAAGTTTGTAAAGCCATGGGAAGGATTGATGATCCAACACCAAGATCTACTCGTTCAGACTTTGCAATGAAGGCATAGCAAACTAGTGGTTTAGAGCTCTAAACCCACTTGAAAAGGAGGTCTTGAGACACACCTTCATTGTGCGATTTTTCCCTAGTGGAATGAGATGAAACTCCATCGCACAAATCTATATAACCTCAAGCAGGAGGAAAGTGAGACCATGCATGGGACTATATTGGTAAACCAAATATCTCCATATGATATGGAGTCCATGTGAAAGTGAATCCATGTGTGGGACTATATTGGTAAACCAAATATATCCATATGAGATGCAGTCCATGTGAAAGACTAGATGACTAATTTCTCATTGATAAGGTCTCGTAGTCAATAAACGCTTATTTTACAAAGTCCCTTAGGCTTACGGCATATGCTAGAAATTCCAAAAGCTCACACCAAAGCCTACTATCTAAATTGCCATAGATTCAAATCTACCCAAACCATGCATTCTCTGCTGGCACACGAGAGGCACACATAGCAGACAAACTTCATCACATTCCGATATTTCTTTCAACGTATCCCCCCTCTTAATCAACTATGTTGTTTTTTTGCTACATATTCAGTGCTCTTCCTTGCATTTCACTACAACACAAGCCGCCCATAGCGACGGTTGTTTGTGTAGCTACTTGCTTTGGGCGCATCGCTTAACTAATGCTCAAGTCATTGCATAAGCAATGCTTATGCATCACTTAAGCAATGCTTTTACATCACATAAGCGACGGCCCATAGAATGCGTCACATATGAGATGCAAATATCCAAAGCGTCACATATGCAATGACAAGCATCGGATAAGAGATGCTCAACGGATATTTTAAAAAATAAGAAATTTCATTCTTAGTTCTCACACTGTTATCGCTCTAGCATGTATTTACATTGGAACGCGAGTTCTCTCTCTCTCTCTATCTCTCTCACATGCACACACATACAATATCAAAGTACTCATTCTTCTCTTTCCCCCTCTCTCGACTCGAATTGGATTGAGCTCACACATTAAATTATAACTCCATCTCTCGACTCAAATTGGATTGAGCACACATTAAAGAACTCCCTCTCTCTTAAAGGTCAAGCACACAAGTGAGCAAAGATCAATTCAACATGTGGATTATAACATGAGTAAACAAATTACATTTGTGATTAAAGTTGAACACAAAAATAAAAGCTCATGTAAATATATGTAAGCGTACAAGAGTACAAAGTATATAAAGTGATCAAATGTCTGTAAATGGCGAAATATGATGAGTACAAATGGTATAATGTGATGCCAACATAGTCTACCTAATCCTATACTCATGTCTATTTGTAATAGTACGTAAAACTATGTACAAGTTCGCCTCCAAATACAAAATGGGGCTCAAAACATGCTAGGGATCTAGAGAAAGGAGAAGGAGGATCCTCTTGTCTCCATGTTCTGTACCCTCGTCATCCTCATGATCATCATTCCCTAATGCAGGTTGCTCCGTTGACATAGATTTGTGCCCCATGGCACTCTGTTGCTCTACCTCCGTCATGTCCTCATCGTCGGGCAACTCCTACGGTTTAGAAAATGTAATTAGTTGATGTTTGAATACTTTAATTAGAAGTAGAATGACATTTAATCTAGATTACTTACAAAAGTAGGTGGTGGAGGGTAGCTGAGTCTTCAGAAACCTATAACCCTGAGAGGTGGCCATCTCTATCTCCTCCGCCGTGTAACTCCTATAGTTTAGAAAACATAATTAGTTGATGTTTGAATACTTTAATTAGAAGTAGAATGACATTTAATCTAGATTACTTACAAAAGTAGCTGGTGGAGGGTAGTTGGGTCTTCAGAAACCTATAACCCTGATAGGTGGCCATCTCTATCTCCTGAGGAGTGGGATCGTGGACCATAGGCTTTCACATATTATTTAAAAACCACATGAGTTATCGGTTGATCTAAATAACATAAGATACACACCTACATGCACGTCCAAGACAAAACGTGAACCTACAAAAGTGGCAATCAAGCCCTTCTTTCCCATCCTGCCAAGACGTAAGGTATGCCCAATCTATAGCCTAGCTCGTGCTGCATCCTATAGACATATGTTTAGAATAAAAAATCATGTGTATATAGACCTAAGATTAAAGACAAATATTAGTACATAAGGCTAGAGAGAGTAAATATTAGATACCTTCAGCTGATCCCTATGTGTCCTAAGTCGCATCTCCCGTCAAAAGGCCCCCCACGGCTCAGGATGCATACTATTGGAGGGTATTCTCTGCCAACTGCGCAATATCTCCTACACATTTTGAAGTCACATCCAAGAAGTTATAATAAAAAATATCAACAACTGTGAGCTGTGAAACACTCGTGAAAAGATGCAGGGGGGAAGAGAGCTTGAGCTCTTGCAAGCACACACACACACTCACAAAACCCTAATAGAGAACACACAAGGTGAGAGGCTGAAAATCTTCTTCTTCTCTACTCAACACTCAACACACCATATACAAGATAAGAGTACACAATAATATGAAAGGTACTCAACCAATACATACACGGGTTCTCTATAGTGTGAACCCGACTAAATGAGCTGGCGCTATAACTATGCCAGTCTCTAGAGTGGCTGTCACACAGCCTGTCATCCCACTGGCCGCATATCACCCAAGATCTCACCAACCATGCCAGTGGTGTAAGTGCGGGGCCTATCCCCCAGGCGGGTCATCAGTGTCCACCGCCTCACTAGAGCTCGATATCTCAACAACTCGCCCATCAAGCTGTCACCGAACTTCATATCGCATAGACATAGGTTGCAACAAAACAATGAGTCAATATATATTACAAGTACAGATAATACTTACTAGGTTCATATGATGCAAAAAAATTGAACATGCTATGAATACTTTTACTACAAACTCATACTACATAACTGACTTTAACGAATATTTGTTGTAATTTTTATTTTGTTCCAATGGCAAACAGGTTCCAACTCATCCTCTGGTACACCACCTCCTCCAGCATGCCTATGAGCTCCTATGATAGGGTGAGGAGGTGTGTCCTCGTCTCCATTGACATATTCTGTGACATCCTCTAGATCCGTGCAACATGAAGTTGATGAGGCACAGACATACGAGTAGAGAGTTCCATGGTGGTGTGTGAAATTGTAGATGCACTCACCAACGGGCACGACGGGGCAATGCCATATCCACGAGCTAGAGTTTGGAAGATGTCATGATGCATTGGTACCAGAGAGACAGCATTGGTACCAGAGAGACAGGATTAGCCTATGGTAAGTGATATTTTTTTTTTCTAAGCATTCTACATTGACTCGTTCAAATTCTATATGGTCTTGATAGACAAAGTGATGTATAACATGCATCTAGGTACAATCATCATGGCCAAATCCTTTGTACAACTTTTTGATAATGATGATGGCTTTCATGGGCTTGATCGATCTATGCTTCCTCGCACGTGCCACAGCCAAGTTTTTCTTCAGCTACAAATGCAAGCATGTGCACACTCATTACCTCTTGGTTCTCAATCCAAGACTTCTGGCAAATTGTATGGTGCTCATTGTCACAATATATGACAACTGTCGTATCCCCACACGGGCTCTCCCATGTCACCAAGTAGCTTCTGAATCCAAGCTACCTCAGAGGCTACCATAGCAGCACCCCTGTACTCTATTGGAAGAGAGGGAGAGACAGACAGAGAATGGAGCAGAACCCAGAGCCTTCAAGCTCACTATCTTCTTCTATTCATTAGCTTCACACTCACTCACTCACATAAAAGAGACCTACACTTCTACTATCTAGCTGTGACCGGCTTATTAACTACGACACACATGTCCAGCTGTACCTATCTGGTGTCGGTCATGATCACACAACATAAAGACAACATACGTGGGGTGGAGCTAGAGCTTCACTTCCCAACACTCCCCCTCAAGCTCAAACCATCTGCAACACTCCAACAAGTAGCTGCCTAAAATAGATGAACTTATCTTTACCAAGTGATTTGGTAAAGATGTCTGCTACCTGGTCTTCAGTCTTCACATGCGGCAAGTCAATCTGCTCTGCTAGTACCATTTCTCTAATGAAATGGTAATGAACTTCAATGTGTTTCGATCTTGCACGGTAGACAGGATTGCTCGCAAGCATAACACTGCTCAGATTGTCACAATACAGCTTCACTTTTCTATCCAAGTAAATGCCAAAATCATTTAGCAGCTTTTGTAACCAAACAGCTTCACATGCTGCTAAAGCAGCACCACGATACTCTGCTTCTGTACTCGACAATGCAACTGTAGGCTGTTTCTTACTCTGCCAAACTGATCATGCTGCTGCTGCCCAATCCAAATGCATAGCCGCTGGTTGACCTTCTGTCATAGGCACAACCAGCCCAGTCAGCATCACTATACCCTGTCAAGTCAAGGGGTTTCCCATATGCATAAAACAGCCCATAATCTGTCGTAGCCTTTACATATCTCATGATTCTCTTGACTGCATCCAAATGTGGCTTGCGAGGCTTCCGCATGAATTGACTAATCAGCCCCATAGCATAACTCAAGTCAGGATGTGTAATAGTAAGGTAAATCAAGCTGCCCACCATCTGACGATACATGGTTACATTCTCTATTTCAGCCCCAACATCAATCTGCAGCTTGACATTTTGCTCTAGGGGTGTATCCATAGCCTTGCAGCCATACCATACTTCTATAACATGTCATGAGCATACTGCTTCTGTAGCAACCATATGTCTTGAGGTGACGACACTGCCTCAATTCCCAGAAAATATTTCAACTCACCAAGATCTTTGACTTTGAATTTCAGCAATCCTGCTTTCATCATCTCCAGTAACGATTAAGTCATCGACATAGACAACCAGAAATACATAGCCATGATCTGTCTGCTTCACAAAACAAATTGTGATCTGCATCACCCAACTTAAATCCATGTTGCTGTAAATAGCTGTGCTAATTCGAGCATTCCATGCTCTGGGTGCCTGTTTCAGCCCATATAATGCCTTTTTTAGCCTGCATACATGTGCTAAAAAATCCGGATGAACATAGCCTTCAGGCTGGTCCATATAAACCTCTTCCTGCAACTCACCATTCAGAAAGGCATTTTTCACATCCATCTGCCCCATAACTTCTAGCCTTTAGCTGCTGCCAATGCAATGACAGTTCTGACAGTAGCCATTTTAGCTACAGGGCTGAAAGTCTCCTCATAGTCAAGACCATTCTGCTGCGCATACCCTTTTGCAACCAGCCTGGCCTTGTAGCACTCTAATGACCCATCTGATTTGCACTTAACCTTGTACACCGATTTGCAACCAATGGGGACTTTGCCATCAGGCAAGTGCACTAAATCCCATGTTCCATTTTTAGCCAAAGCTGAATACTCCTCATCCATGGCAGCACACCACTTCTCATCTGCAACTGCCTCATCAAACTTAGTGGGTTCTTTAAAACCTGTCACTTTCGTCATGTAAGCATAATGATGGGCTGAATATCCAGTGTAAGCGTACCTGTCAATGGGTCTCCTGACCCTCTCAGATCTCCTCAACTGTGGCTCACTCTGAGCTTGCCTCTCATGAGGCGGCACATAACGGAATCCCCAACTCACTCTCCAAGCTATCACTGCTAGACGACTCATAACCTGCAGTAAGTGGTCCTGTTACATCTTCAAACATTTTTTCTTTTCCCTTATCCAATCTCCCCCTCACTAACATGTCCATGTCAGTGGACGTAGGAGTGTGATTCCGCAATCTACCAGACCAAGGACTCACTGTAGATGATACGTCACCTGGTTGACCACTCATGGATGTACTAACTGCAGGGGTATGTTCAGCATTACTTGTGCTGGCTGATCCATCAGTAGGCACAACAACTAGATTCCCATACCAGGAAGCTAACTCATCAAAGACAACATCTCTGCTTATCAGTGTCTCATGTGTAGGTGGCACATAGCATTTATAGGCTTTTCTTTCCTGTGCATAACCCAAAAACATGCTCTTTACTGCCTTAGGATCCAATTTCTTTCTCTTTTCATCTGGTATATGCACATACGCAATGCAGCCAAAAACTTTCAAGTGCCTAATGTCAGGTTTATGACCATACAACCTCTCATAAGGTGTAACATCATGAGTCCCTGTGCTGTAGGGGTTCGATTCAGCACATAGACAGCAATCATCACTGCTTCAGCCCAGTAAGCATTAGGTAGACATTTTTCATTCAGCATAGCTCTAGCTGACTCCATCAGTACCCTATTTTTCCTCTCTGCAACACTGTTCTGCTACTAAGGTGTATAGCTGCAAGTGAGCTGCCTTCTTATCCCATACTTTACATCTGTCAAACTCCTTAGAGACATATTCTCCGCCTCCATCTGACCTAAGACAAGATACGTAGCAGCCCAACTCATTTTCAGCATGCTATTTGAAGTCTCTGAAGACATCAAACACGTGTCATCTTTATGCTTCAGTATGTACAGCAGCCAAGTGTACCTGCTAAAATCATCAATGAAAGATACATAGTAATGAGCTCCTCCAAATGAAGCATTATGCGATGGACCCCAAACATCAAAGTGCACCAACTGTAAGAGTCTCGAGCTATTCTTTACATGCTTCATGAAGGGAAATCTTGCCTACTTTCCAAACTAACATGCAGGACATACATAACCAAAGTCATACTTGAATTTGGGCCATCCAAGTACCACTTCCTTCTGTTGCATAGATTTCAGCTTTTGTACATTGACATGGCCAATCCTCTTGTGCCAAATCTCAACATCCCGAATAGCACCCTCATCATGTGCAAACATGGCTGCCTTAAGTTCAGGAATGGATGCATCCAAGGTGAACATCCTGCCATCCCTTCTGCCTCTAGCAATTAATTTGCAACCATTATTGTATTCTTCAATAAAGCATCCATCTTTATTAAATCTCACCTGCAGATTTTGTTATGCCATCTATCCCATAGACAAAAGATTCTTGGTTATTGATGGTACATGCAGTACATCATGCAGGCTTTTCTTCTTGCCATTAGGCATCATCAACGGAACAACTCCTGTGTGCTGAATATCATGCTGGTGTCATCCCCAGTACACACATAACCATGTGAACCTGTAACCAACTCATCGAACCACTCTCCGTGGGGTGTCATGTGATTAGAAGCCCCAAAGTCAATGTACCATCTCTCATCTCTATTCTGTCTAGGTGCATTCTTGGACACATGCTGCATGGCAAACAATCTGTCAACCTGCTCATCATGAGCACCGCTAGAAGATGCATAGTGCCCATGCTGTTTGCCCTTTGCCTTCATATCTCCCTGCTTCTTATAACAATCCTTTTCAATGCGCCCATATTTGCCGTAGTATTAATGACAATCCTTATCCTTGTTGGATTGATCATTCGACTGCCATGATCCACCACCTCTGCCACGGGGTGATCTCCCCCTGCCTCTAAAGCCACTAGATCCAGGCTGGCCCTGTGTATTTGTGCTATGCCAATTTCTATGTTGTTGCTGTCCATAGGTGTTTCGAGTATCACCACAACCTCGAAACGAACCACAGCCTCTGCCACCTCTGCCACGCTGGCTAGAGTACAAAACAATGTCTCTACTCTGAGACGTACTAGAACCTATATTCAATCCAAGATTTACCGAGGATTTACCTCCTCATGCAACAGCAAAGCAACTAGCCAATCCCAATTAGGAGGTTCAGCTCTAACAGAAATAGATGTATCAAACGCTTTATATTCCTTGCCAAGTCCATTCAGTGTGACAGCAATCATATCATCTTCAGATACCTGTGATCCAATGGTGGCAAGCTGGTCTACTATGGTCTTAACCTCTGTTGTATAAACCTGGATGCTTCTGCCACTTCTAGACATGTTGTTGAACTGCTGTTTCAGCTGAATCTTCCTTGTATGTGTTATATTTCCATAGTTCTTCATGAGTATGTCCTCAAGCATCCTTTGGGGACTCACATCCAGTGATTTGTATTGCCATAGCATCAGATATACATAAAGAAAACCAGTGTAGCATTGCATGCTCTCTCCACTGCTTATGAGCTCTTCTCTGATCTTGTGTCGGTCTTTCAAGCAATTCAGGTTCAGCTTCATCACCTGTACATAGATCCCAATATCCTCTGCCAAAAACCAAAAAGTTTTTCATTCTGAATTTCCACAAGGCAAAATTCTTGTTATCCAACTTCTCTCCAACGATCTAGGTAATATTGTCGGTGCCATGTGCATTAGCCATGATTCAAATTATGTCTATCAAATTCCTGACTTCCTGCAAGCCAACAAGTATGACTGACAAAGTGCAGTCCTTAACTGTTCACTGTCAAATGGCTGACAAAGTGCAATCCTTAACTATTCACTGTCAAATTCAGGGTATTTCAGCCCTTTAGTAGCTCAAAACAATCCACAAATAAGTAATCCCACCTGTAGGTACGATAGTCAATACATATGCTATGTAATTACTTCAGCTTTATCTCCTGCAACCTTAATGTCAGAGTACATACATGCAGTCTATAAACTGTAAACTATCGGTGTGACCAGCAGCTTATTCAGTACCAAAACTGAGTTGTATACATGTCATACATGTCCCAAACCTTCATAGACATCTGCTAGTATATGTAGCAGTCAAACATAACCATACATGCACAAATCATTGCATAAACAGCAAGTACTAGTATCAGAAAACCTTGCTCATAGATTGCTGTCATATTCAACATAACAGGCTTTATCTAGCTCCACAAAGTCCACAAATCATAACATACATTCACTGCTGTGTGTTGGGTTCAATACATGACCGTATGGGCAACCATAGATATGTTGTATGCATGTCAAGATTGCATTCACTGTTAGCAGCCAACCAAAGAATGTTACTGCATCAATTTCCAGCGTTAAATTTTTGCTTCAAGCCAACAAATCCAGCGCATGAATGCTTTGCATATTCCTGTGCTCCAGCGCTACCTTCTGGGTATAGTAGAGAGCTCAGATATGCATTCAACAATGTAATAGCATGTCACAGCTATCTAGCACTTTCCACAGTGTATATGCATGCAGTCAAAGTGTTGTTCTCTCCAGGCGAAACCATGCAGACAATTCGTGTGTTAAAACTGCAATTGTTGCTCCAGACTGATGTCAACCAAGCACTCTAATGAGCTCAATGAAGCTCCTGTATCCTCCCAAACAAGCTACAGAACAAAGCTTGAGCAACGGCAAGCTTAACCAATCAACACATACCTTATAGGATGCAATGTCGGAGAGTCTTTAGCACTTCAAAAACTTCAACGCTTTTGTTCTTCAGTGCCTCTTGCTCCAGAGAGCCCACCTAACCAAGCTCTGATACCATATTGGAAGAGAGAGAGAGACAGACAGAGAATGGAGCAGAACCCAGAGTCTTCAGGCTTACTATCTTCTTCTATTCATTAGCTTCACACTCACTCACTCACATAAAAGAGACCTACACACTCTAATATCTAGCTGTGATGACCGGCTTATTAACTACGACACACATGTCCAGCTGTACCTAGCTGGTGTCGGTCATGATCACACAACATAAAGACAACATACGTGGGGTGGAGCTGGACTCTACCTCTATACTCGAGAAGGCGATTGTTGGTGGCTGCTTCTTACTACTCCAACTCGCAGCAGCACTCCCAAATGAGAACATAAAACCACTGGTAGATCTCATGTCTACAATACTACCAGCCTAATGAGCATCTATGTACCCATGCAACTGTATCTCTATACCTCATAGAAAAGTCCATAATCAACTGTGGACTTTATGTACCCGAGGATCCGTCTAGCCGCATCCAAGTGTGGCTTCCTAGGGACATGCATAAACCTACTCACAAGTCCAACATCATAACTCAAGTCTAGCCTTGTAATAGTCATGTAGATCAAACTACCCACTATGCGCCTGTAGTAGTGGGGTCCTTCAAACTACCCACTATTATGCGCCTGTATTAGTGGGGTCCTCCAAAAGCTCATTTGTATCTACGAAAAGCTTTGTGTTCTTCTCCAATGGCACTGAAATAGGCTTACATCCTGTCATACCATACTTGGACAACATGTCCAAGCCATACCGCCTCTGCAATAGCAAAATGTCATGAGGTGATCTCACCACCTCTATTCCCAAGAAATACTGCAGCTCACCAAAATCCTTCATCTCAAACTTCTGCTTCAAAAGCATCCTAACATCATGTATGTCTGCATCACTATCATGTATGTCTGCATCATGATAATCAAGTCATACTACACACAGATGACTAATAGCATGATCCCTCTATCTATCCTTTTCACATATAGTGAAAAATCTGCATTGGATATCTAAAATCCAATGGTAACAAGATACTCCCCAATCTTGTTTGACCATGATCTGGGTGTCTGTTTCAAGCCATACAAGGCTTTGCATAACCTGCACATAAAATCTAGATGTGCATCACTCTCATAACCAGGTGGATGCATCATGTATACTTTTTCTTGCAAATCACCATGCAAGAAAGCATTCTTTACATCCATTTGATGTAAAGACCAACCCTTTGCTATAGTCATAGCAATGAAAGCTCTCACGGTTGCCGTTCTTGCAACCGGGCTGAATGTCTCCTCATAGTCTATGCCATAAGTCTGCGCATAGCCCTTGGCAATCAATCTTGCCTTGTACCTGCTCATTAAACCATCAGCATTGTGCTTGACTTTATACACCCACTTACATCCAATTTCCTTCTTTTCCTTAGGCAAAGGCACTAACACCTATGTTGCATTTGCATCCAATGCTGCCATCTCCTCATTCATGGCATCTTTCCATTTCTTATTTCCAATTGCTTGCTCAAATCAAGTGGGCTCAACCTCGTGTATTGCTTTCACCATGTAAAAATAATGATGAGCTGTCTATCCATCATATCTGAACCTATCAACAGGGTATCTAACCCTTGTAGACCTGCGTACATCTGGATCACTGCTAGGTGTCCTCATCAGAACAGCCTTGGTTCTCATTACACAAGGAGTAACCACAGACGGAATGCCAAGCTCCTCATCAAGGCTTTGCTTAGAGCCACTAGAGTCACCATCCACATATGAGTTACCTGCTAATGAGACAGATGAGGCACAAAAGTTTGATCTACCTTTTCCTTCCCTTTTCGTGGTGATACATGTGTACCTGCATCATTCTTCAACCTACTTGACCATGGGCTAATATTGGATCCACTGCTTGAGGACTCCCCAGGTCCACTCAGCACCTCTGATTGTCGCTCTACATGTGGTGCAACATCATCACTTCTTACATCTATATCTTCTGTTACCTTCATTGTTGGTGCATACCAACTACTCATCTCATCGAGGACAACATCTCTGCTTACTCGCATCTCACGAGTGGTAGGGTTATAGCATATATAACCTTTTTGCTCCATAGAATAACCAATGAAGATGCATTTCTCTGCCTTTTGGATCCAACTTTGTTCTCACTTCATCAGGAACATGTACATATGCAATACACCCAAACACTTTCAAGTGATACATATCCGATCTTATGCCAGTAAACTTCTTTTCAGGAGTCATACCATAAACAACTGCAGTGGGTGTCTTGTTTATAAGGTACACAACATTTTTTACTTCTTGTGTCCAAAAATAATGTGGCATATTCTTTTCAGCCACATCAAGGCACGTGCTACTTCTGAAATATGCCAGTTTTTGCTTTCTGTGCAACACCACTCTATTACGCAGTGTACCTACATGTAAACTGCCTCTTGATTCCCTACTTTCTCAAGAAATCATGGAACTCATTCAAGAAATATTCTCCCCCACCATCTGATCTTAGGCATTTTATTTGCATGCCTTTTTCCTTATTGACCAAGGCTTTAAATCTCTGAAAGTGAGTAAACACCTCACTTTTCTCCTTCATGAAATAAACCCACACATAGTACCTACAACCTGCAACCTGCAATTGTTGCAGTCTTGGTCTGCCCCCATACATCTGAATGTATGACATCCAATGGCCTTATATTGACATGCTTTTCATGTGGGAAAGCATGTTTGGCCTGCTTACCAAGTTGGCATGCTTCACATACCTTATGCATACCGTCAACCTTAAACTTTGGCAAACCTGCAACAATATTTTGGGCTTGCATAACTTCAGTCATCGTCGCTGCTCATTCACATGACGAATGTGCTTGTACCATATGTCAATATCTGCAATGACACCTGTTCCATGCGCAAACATAGCTGCCTGTATCTCAGGCATGTTCACATCCAAAGTAAACATCCTGCCATTTTTGTTACCCTTTGCAACCAAGTGACACTTATTTTTGAAGTCTTCCGCAAAACATCCTTGAGGATTAAACCTCACATACAGACCCTATACAACCATCTGTCCAACAGAAACCGGGTTCTTTGTAATATTCATAACATGAAGTACATCAACCAAGTACTTCATTTTGCCATCCTGCATAGACAGTGGCACTTTACCAACATGCACAATGGGATGCGCAATATCATCACCTGTTTCTACATAACTTGGTTTTTTCATTTTTTGCATATCTCTAAACAGTCAGCATGGCAGGTCATGTGGTTAGAGGTGCCAGAATCCACATACCATATATCTTGAGATTCAAACATATCCGCTGTTATGTAACTTAGCATGTGCTGCATCACAAAAAAATCTCCTCACTTTTGTCATCACCTCCATGTTTGCTAGATGATCCATAGTTGCCTTGCTGCAACTTCCCACTTTTAATGTCATTTTATTGTCTATAGTAGCAGTCCTTTGCCATGTGTCCTGGTTTACCATAGTAATAGCACTCTATGCTATTTGTATTTTGATTTCTTTGCCAACCACCTCGGCCTCTTTGTCTCCCCCTGCTTCTAGATTGGCCTCTTCCACCTATGTATGATTGCTTTAGTGAATCATTGCACTGTTGTTGTCCAGAATTCTTATTTCCTTGTCGTCCACCACCTTGGCGCCGCAACCATGGCCTCTACCTCTGTCTCTACCTGAATTAGAGTAGAAGGCCTGTTCTAATGTGTTCTTGCTTTGTAAATAAGAATCCTCACCTAAAGCCTTTTCTTCTATGATCATCATAGATATCAAGTCCCGAAAGTTAGAAATATTCTCCCTAACTACAATGGTGTTGAATGGCTTGTACTCTTTGCCAAGCCTATTTAGACAAACACTCACCAAATCATCATCCTCCAATGATACTATGACACAAAGTTGAAGTTTTGACTTCGGTCACTTCTTAGAATCAAAACACACTTGTATGAAACCTCACAGCCTCCTCACCTCTCTTTCTCTCCCTGAGTTAAGATAAAGATAAACACATCAAAGGTGAGATCATAATTCATGGAAGGAAAGATGAAAGGCTCGGGAAAAGCAAGAATTTCTGCCAGTCTTGTAGCTCCAAACTCGAGGGCAATTCTTTGTTAGAAGAAAATCTTCCGACTCAGGATTATGTGAACGGAAATATACGGGGAATGTTGATAAGGTTCATCCATTCGAATTGGACGATTTAGAAACACTATATTCGTGAGTTTGGGAATTTTCCAACTCCCATTTTTTGAATGCTAAAAAGGTGGGACCTGGATAACATGCCTATAAGTTTTTCAAAACCATATCATGTGACCTATTGTTGGAAAGCGCTTGGAAAATGGAATCTAGTGAGCTATAGAGCGCTCAATTTGGAGTAACGGTGTTCAAGTTATGATTAATCCAAAGATTTGACCACATGTCCCAAACTTATGGAAAATTCCCATATTCCCCAATGTGGTGTTTAGACGGAACATCTTAAATAAAAGAATATAGCAATCACTTACAAGAGGATAAGATACATGGGATTTCCTTTTTGATAAGATATTAAGAGGAATTAATCATTATTAAGAAGAAATAATGGCCGAAAAGTCTATAAAAACAAAGATACACATAGAATTACAGTTTTAAATCCATATAGACTATACAAAAGAGGATCATATAGGTATGTAGATCTTGAAGAGAGCTTCGCACCTATATAAAAACTTTCACAAACGGGCAACCGAGCGAAAAGTTATGAGCATTTTACTACAAGACTATAAAACTGCCAAAATTCACCTAAAAGTTAGCAACTTTGGGAAAAATTCTGATCATCAATGATGTAAAGGATTAAGAAATTAGTTACATGAGTGGAAAGAGCATATAAAGAGATTTCTAGCCATATGATCAATTTTAGAAACCAATATCGGAGTGATGAGTAATTACCGGTTGAAATTTAGGTATTAGACCACAAAAACTGCACTTCCCTCTCTTTGCATGAAGCCTCAATTTTCACATAGCCTCTTGCCTTTCGTCTCCTTCATGATTAAATCTAGAGGGTAAGGGGGTAAGGGTTAACATTGCTCAGTGGACAATCGTAAAGATTTACCTATAGTCCCCAAAGTCTTTTCACATGCTCATTACCGCTAAAACCATTGGTACCTCCAAAGAAGGGCGACAATAAGGCAAGGGCTACCTTGAGAAGTCACAGGCCCACCAAGATAATAACTCCTTATCCCACTTATCACATGAATCATCAAAGAGGTCCAAAATTGGGTTAAGCATGAGGAGCTAATGCTAAATGAGACATTCACATGTAAAGAGAGTGTTTGAATAAGGGTTTGAAGATAAGAGAATGGCAATGACACAAAATGCTCAATTGAGGAGGCTTCATTCATTGATTTGAAAGGGAGAGGAGGGCTCCTTTTATAGGTGGAGAATCACCCTCTCTTCCTTGTTACAAATTACAACATAAAAATCTTCAACCCTTCAGTGACATAAGGGTAGATGTCACCATCAATTGTCCTCTTAGGCTAAGTCTTCTATTGAATATTTAATTGAAGACTTTGACTTTGAGAGTGTGATGAGATAATAGCCAAGTCTAAGTGGCATGTAGGTGGAGATCCCACTTACACATGGCAAAATTCTTCTCTTCCATGTAGGGATTCTAGAAGAATCTTTCCCAATTATGCACCTACACACACTCCTCCACATGCCTTCCACACTCCCCAACTTGTAGCCTTATGGTGAATACCATATTAATAATACAATTAAAATCCATGTGAGCATGAAGGCCCACTTTTATTTTCCACATCACTAGCCTATCTACCATACCAAAGTATTTATCAAGCATACTTGTGGCATTTACAATGTGTGCACCCTAAATCAAATAAAACCATTATATTTGAAGATAGAATGCTGTTATCAGGGTAGCCGCCAAGCCGCCGCATCACCACGCCGTTATTCCATTGTGGGCACCGCAATCTTCTTGGACAAGCTTCCACCTTATTACCATTGAGAAACCATCAAAATATGCACAAAATTAAAAATGAAAGATATCAATCTTTCATGTCACAATACATTGATAGACTCAAGGGATTCAACAATGCTCTTGATCTTTAGAGCATATTCATTGATGGACATGCTTTTCTTTTCCGCAGTATGCAACTCTTGCTTTAACTGCAACTTTCTTGCCTTTGTGTTAGTCTGAAAATATGAACCAGATTCTGCCATGCAAGTGCTAGAGTGTTTGCATCATGTATGTGTCCTATCATAGTGTCTGTGACACTAATTAAAAGACAGTACTACACGACTTGTCTTGCACCCTGATTCCAATCCTTGAATGCCTTTATATCTGCAGGAATGGCATTCTCCTCAGATAACTCCAAAGGCTCCTCATTGTCTCCTTCTACATAATCCCAAAATCCTTTACCCTTTAGGAAATTGATCATTCTAAACTTCCAGGCATGGAAGTTATTCTTATTTTATGTATGCAACCTATAATACAGTAGTATCTCCTATAACTTCTGTAGCAACGGTACTTGAGCAAAGCCTGTTTCACCAAATGTGACTAGAGTACATGTACATACAGCCAATATCAACAATACATGTGTGGACCCTGTTTGCACTTCCAAAATGCACTCTTGCACTGCAATAACCACATTTCGAGCAGAAACAATTCTCTACCAAAACGTCCATAAAACTATCAAAATAACTTGCAGTGAAGAAATGGGGCCTGTAGTATCGCGCCCAAAAAGTGAATCTAGCCAAAAAAAAAAAATTGTTGTCCAATAGCACAGTATACCTGCCCTGTAGCTTCTCTCCCATGCGAAGACATCTCCTCAATCAAAGATGTGTAGCTCCCAGAGCTACTAAGGCGGTGTTGTACCTTAAACCAAGAAGGGGAAAGAGCTGATGGTGCTCCTACCCGTGTAGTACTGATTCCTTCCTTGCTTGTTCTTGCCTCCTTAGCTCTCACACGAACCAGGCTCTGATACCATAAATAGAATGTGGGGGATAGGGAGAGCTTCAAACCCTAGCAAGCAAACACACATATACAAGAGAGAGCAAGACACAAGAGAGAGATGGATAGCTGAATTTTCTTCTATCTTCTTCTTCTCTACTTAACCAACATAAAGAGAATGTGGGGGATAGGGAGAGCTTCAAACCCTAGCAAGGAAACACACATATAAAAGAGAGAGCAAGACACAAGAGAGAGATGGATAGCTGAATTTTCTTCTATCTTCTTCTTCTCTACTCAACCAACATAACATAAAGATAAGACTACACACTATATGGGTTAATACTCAACTACTACAACATATAAGGGTCGGTCCATACTGTGAACTTGACTAAATGAGCTGGCACTATAACTATGCTAGTCTCTAGTAATCTAAAATGGCTGTCACACAGCCTGTCATCCCATTGGCCGCATATCACTCATAATCTCACTAACCATGCCAGTGGTGTAGATGCGGAAGCTATCACCCAAGCGGGTCATCAATGTCCGTCGTAGCACTAGTTGAGCTCAATATCTCAACACCGTGGAGGCTCCTAGGTGTGACAACACCTGGCCCCTGTGTACCTCTCCTTTGTGTTGTTCTGAAGAGTTGACCAAATATAAGTATTATAGCCATTTTTAAACAAATGATAGCTCAAAAAAAATAAAATATAGAAATTACACATACTCATTTGGTTGTGTGGTGCCACATCCTACTCCTGCTGCTCTCGATTTTGATACTCTGTCTCCATATCTAGCTCCGAATCCTGATCCTCAATGGCTAGCTCTAGCAAATGACTCTGACACTCCTCCTCCTAACTCTCCTGCTATGGATCCTCCCCCTTCTCCAATGGATCTAGAGGTGCCCTTGCCAGGGACTATGGGCTGCACAACAAGGAGAAAGAAAGTCTAGTCAGGGTAGCCTCCAACTCGTCAATGCTCAACATAATACACTCTCCCATATCCTCCTCTCTACTTAAACCCAGACTCCGCAATACTCTCTTGATGGCTATCAAGATACTTGACTTCCCGGAGTCTGGCATGGATATCTATACACATGAAACAGGAGATTGTATCTAAACCTATAAGCATACACTCACAATCCACTTGTACATATATGCAAGATCTAAAAGCTACACACAATCACCATCATCACATTCTAAGTAAAATATAACATACTCAAATACAACTCCAAATGCCACCAACAGCAATAACAATGTGCTAAACATTTTTGTCCAAGAAGCTGGCTGACCAGTAGTCGGCCAGTTTATCTAGTCATGCCCTACCTATAAAAGGCATCCTCGCTCATTATTTTAGGCATTCAATCCTTGTTGGCTAGATCATTAGTCTAGGCTTAGACTTAGGTTAGATTAGGTATTTTTGCTACCTTTTTAGGCATGCCTAGGGCTGCCATGACTTGTACCTTTTTGTACATACATGAATATACCGAATACTCAGCTATCTCTCTCTCTCTCCTCTCTCTCTTTTATTTGCGTTTTTGCATCAGCATGTTCCCAGAGGGTGTTTAGGGCTAAAAGAAGACTCCCAATGCTTCTGTATATGTAACAAGGCCATCCCTCACCATCCCTCAGGCATTGCAGCACCCTTGTCACTAGAGCTTGCACCATTCAAGACGACAACCCTCTCTACTCTTCATCGGTGCAACAAGCTCTAGTGACAAGGGTGCTGCAAGAGTGGTCAGTGTCGAAGGCTCGCATTGGTGGATGAAGAGGAACTCCGAGGTGGTAGTGGGCAGTGGGGAAGATAAAGTGATGATGATGCAATCTCTGTATGATACTACCTGAATGTCCCTACACCACTTGGGATGCAACCCTCTTTGCTCTTCATTACCACCTCAAGTACTGTAGTACCCTTGTCACCAGAGCTTGCATCACCTCATCATCCACTGCCACTACCACCTTGGAGTTCCTCTGTATCTACCGGCGTGATCCTTTGACACCAACAACCTCTCAGAGTGCTTTGCCTCACATATTGACGCGAGCCTTCGTCATCGATCGTGCTTCTGCATTGTTGTGTTTTTTTACTCTGATCTCTCGTACATTTAGTCTTTTCGTCCTTTTTCCCTCACATGATATTAGAGCTATCGAAAGCACACAGCATGGATTGTCTACTCGCTCTCTCAGAGGACCAATTCTTCTCACCAAAAGTTGATTCTCCAAACTCTGATCTGGACCACATAGGGAATGGGACTTCTTGCTCAGTGGACTTCTTTGCCATTCAGGAGGAAAACACTCTCTTCTCTTCATCTACCACCTCAGGTATACCACAGCATCCTTGACACCAAAGCCTACATCACCTCATCTTCCACTGCCACTACTACCTCAGGGTGCCTGTACATCCACCGATGTGAGACTTTGACACTGACCACCTCTCAGATTACTGCTTGTTCTGAGATGATCCCAAGCTCATAGTAAACTGGCTACAAATTTGTCATCTCACCAACCCACAAAAAGTTATGGATCAATCATTGAACTTACCCAATGCAGGCCCATGAGAGGGTCCAACAAGAAGTAATATACCACATGGTGGCAACAAGAACCTAGTTTGCCACCACTATCTGGCTAGCTGGAAAGCCTTGTTGAACTGTAGTATAGTAGCTTCTTCTGATTGCTGAGAAGAAGAGGGGCTAACTGTTGCTCTAGGGAGATATCGATGCCCACCTGGCATAGGAGAACTGATGCTTTTATTGTCATATGTAGTACTCCATTCTAAGTCAAAGTGTCACAAGAATGTCAGTAAAGTGAGTGAGCCATAGTGTTGGAGGTGGAAATTCTCATAGCTACTCTCGGGTTATCGCATGTGGAAGTTGTGGGGTGAATTATCCCATATGCAAGAACATGGGAAGTTTTGGAGCCATATATAGGGTGTGGTGGCACCTTGTCATGGATATCTCCTTAGCTGGGTTTTTGGGGGGAGCAAGGCTCTAGGAGATGGGAGCCCACCGACGTTGCTCAGTGCCCTAGGGTGGTGTGCGTGCTACTGCTGCGTGACTTTGACATGGTATCATAGCTTACCCTTTGTGGTCTTGGGCGGTCCTAACCTCTATTTAATCGAGGGTCCTAACCTCTATTTAATCGACGTGCTCAAATTGAAGGAGGGTGTTGGAGGTGGCAATTATCGTAGCTACTCTTGGGTTATCGCATGACTAGAAGTTGTGGTGGATTATCCCATATGGGTGTGGAAGCAAGTTGTGGTGGATTATCCCATATGGGTGGAAGAAAGTTAACCTATTACAAAATAACATGTCCATGGACATTGCTAACTAGCACATATTTTTAGCATTACCTCATTACCTCCTCTTTTGAAATGGTTATATGAAGAATTGTTTTTTTGTTTTCTTTTGGGTTACGGTGGTTACATGGGGTGAAGTGGGCCATCCAACGTGCCCTCTCTCTCTCTCTCTCTCTCTCTCTCTCTCTCTCTCTCTCTCTCTCTCTCTCTCTCTCTCTCTGTGTGCTTGGAAATGTGGTCTCTCTCTCTCATTGAAGCTCTTGCATGCTATCTATGTACTCGTGCAACTCTAGCTTGTGTGTCTTTGTGTGTGTTTTCTTGTCATAGCATATCTCTCTCTCTCTCTCTCTCTCTCTCTCTCTCTCTCTCTCTCTCTCTCTCTCTCTCTCTCTCTCTCTCTCTATGCTTCTCTTTTTTTTATTCAATTGCTAGATAGTGCACTAACACAGACGGTTAGATTATCGCACATGAAGTGTTGATTGATTGATTAATTTTTTGAGAATACACAAGCATATAGCCTTTAAAATAGTTACATGGTCGCGAGATTCAGACAAGCATGACCTCCCATTTTTTACACCCCTTGAGATCCCAAAATGACTATTCATTTAAATTACGCAGTGCAGCATATACACTTGCGGTGTGCAGCCGCAGTCGTAACACCCATCCATCATCCGATGGTGGTGAAACTTTGCAAGTGGTGGGGTAGCATCCCCGTGGACCCACTTGTGCAGAGTGTCATCACCATCTGACCTTGTATGATAATGATGCCTCACCCAATAGTGTTTTATGCACTGTTACTCTACTCCTCCCCAAAGCCAAAAACAGTGAATTTATTGATAATTCTTTAGTTTTTGACCATGCCTCTCCAAAAGAATTAGTGGCCACTCTTGTTGCAAACAAGAGTAGATCCCTCAAACCATCAAGCCAAAGGAAAGCTCACAAAAATTCATGTAAGCTAGAAATCCTACTTTTTCTTTATTCCATTTAATGGTTTTCTAATTTTTATTTTCTTTAAAATGAAAAATGATCCTATGCCTTGTTGGAAAGGCTTTTCCCTTCTCTTCATTCTTGAATTCAGCCTTTCTTTATCCTAGATGTGTAATCAAATTGTTAGAATTAAACTTTTCATATTGTTTCTCTTTAAAAAGTGGAATTTGATTAGTTTAGAATGCTTTAAACCATTTGGGATAATTTCTAAGTAACTTGAGAATGAAAAAAATTAAAAAATGGTCAGCCATACAAAGAAGGTTATGGCAAAATTTTCTTAAATTTTGTGAAATAAGTTTTATCTTTTATTATTCGTGTGAATGTACGATAAGGGACACGAATGAATGTGATAACATGTGAATCGGGATGTGAATGAACGATAAGGGACGTGAATGAATGTGTTAGCATGTGAATCGGGATGTGAATGAATGAGATGTGATGTGAAATGGATGTGATAAGATGCGATGTAAATTGGATAGATGTTAATGTATGTGAAGTGATGAGATGTATGGGTAGATGCAAGTGGATGTGATCTGATGAGGATAAATGAGGAAATAAGTGATGAGTTAGAAAAAGATGTGATTAGATGAGAATGGGAATACTTATGAAATGAATATGGATTGATGTGTGGGTAATGTGGATTGACGTGTGGATTGATGTGGATGGATGAGTGGATAATGTGGATTGATGTGGATGACATGAATGGATGTATGGATGATGTGGATTGATGTGTGGGTAATGTGGATTGACGTGAATGGACGTATGGATGATGTGGATTGATGTGTGGATAATGTGGATTAATGTGGATGGATGTATGGATGATGTGGAGGATTGACGTGTGGATTGATGTGAATGGATGTATGGAAGATGTGGATGGATGTGTGAATAATGTCGATTGATGTGGATGGATGTATGGATGATGTGGATGATGTGGATGGATGTATGGATGATGTGGATTGATGTGTGGATGATGCGATTGGATGTGATTTGATGTGGGAATGATATGATGTAATAGGGATCGATGAAGAAAAAAAAATTGTGGGAAGATGAGAAAAGATGGGGACTAATGTGAAAGGATGTGTGAAAGGATGTGGAGTGATGAGAAAAAAATGGAAATATTGTTGGAACTGTATTTGTATTTGAAATCTATTTTAAAATGACTATTTTATGTCAAGAATGCTAGGGAAGCATTTTGACCGTCTTGTGAATGAGGTCGTGGAGACCTATCCTGTTAAAGTTGTAACTGCTGATGGAGAGTCAACGGAGAACGTCTCGTGTAGCAAGGTCAGCCAAGGTTTTGACCAGCCTCGGTTTGATTTGAATAGTGAGCTTCTCGTACACTGGATGAGGGACCAAGGAAGCAGCCTATGAGTGAAGCACTAGGTGACCTGTAAAGGATCCTAGAGGGTGCTGACCATACGGTGCTCATGCTCTGTGTCACCAAAGATACCCACACGTATGTCGGGGAAGATATTGGAACAAGGAGTAAGAGTTGTTTTCTGAATTCGGGCATGGATCTAGTTGGTTGACCTTGCTAGTCCTCTCAACGAATGAGTCCATGGCTCTTTTATATGGATCCGTTGGTTGATCTTGTTGATCTTCAACGGAGATTCCATTTTGATATGTGAATATATTGCCGATTACTACTATGAGCTAGGAACTATCAAAAAGACCCCTGAGTGAATAGGTGGTGAGCGTTCTGGTTGCCAACAATGATGCCATAGGTACACTGATGAAGGAATGATTGGAAATAAGGATTCAACTGGAGATTTTGAGGATTGTGATCAGTGGTTTGACACAATGGTTTCATTAAATGATTATTTTAAAGATAGCTGATGCTGAGAAAAAGGCAATTTCATATTGGGTGTGTAAGTGGTGTGACTAGTTTTAAGTTTGCATGAATATCCGGCTAGGGGGGCTGGGAACTCTTTTCCTTGGTACTCGAGACAAAACCTAATCAAATTCTTAATTGGATCCCATCACTACAGTGCTTGGGTGGTTCGCTAACCCACGCGAAAGCTGGACTGATGGACCCTCAATTGTGTTATGGTACGATAGATGAAGTAAATCCCAAACAAAAAATTATTCTATGGAAAAGAATCAACAGCTGTGCCTCTCAATGAGGAAAAAAGCATTGGTCTCTATGATCCAAGTGCAATCTTTTCCCTGATCATCTGACTTGGGACTTACGGGTTCGGTTAGATCAGTTCAATTAGTTAAGGCTTTTGACTACGTTAAAGAAAAGTTATCCTGGAGGAATCGCCCGTGCTTTCGGGGCAAGGGAAGATTTTCCAGGATCGATTTTGGAAGAACCGAGGGATTAGTCTCTTGTCCGGATATCTATGGGCGAGGCCCTGAGTGTGAGACCTTGCCCCGCGCAAGAAGTGCTACTTCCGCTGCTAAAACCCCTGAATTCATTGCGCGATGGGGATAGGGACCTCACATTTCGCCTGCCTTCTGAAGACAAAGCAAGCCTATTCTCTTCCACCTCATCTGAAGAGACAATATCATACTGATGAGTAGAACTCTTCAACTCTAAACTAGAAATCTAGGCTCACTATCACTATCATACTACTAGATAGTAGTATGATAGTGCTAAATAGCAGTAGTAATAGTGTTTAATTTCTAAGTAGTAGTATTCTAGTACTAAAAAATCCAACAAAGGAGATCAATATACTACAAACAAGGAATTTACCTATGCAGGCAGGTATTCCATGATCATAAGCACTCATAACCATGGACTTTGCTGATGATGAGATGGGTTGTAGGCAATTAGAATCCCTACAAAAACCATCCATTAGGCAAGTAGTTGCAAAGTACAATAGATGATAAGGGTGTTTGCAAAGCAAGTCCACCATCACCACATGAAGTCCTCTGCCTGAAGTGAAAAGCCGCACCCAACACATGTATTATCCAACTGTAATAGAAACATAATGCCTGCATGCATACCGCCAATGCAATGACCTTGTCCCATCCCTGAGTGTATGGGGATCGATTCCCTCCATACTCAGACCATATTCGTCCCTCATGAAACTCTTGCTTCATCACATATAGAACTTCTATTGTTTAGGGTAATCAACAGGTGGATCCTTCCATCTTCTCACAGAGCCTACAAAAAACATATGACACACTATTACAAGGGGGAAAATGGCATAGGCAACAACAAGCCTGTATGTAAAGCATGCAACATGCAAAGCTATTTTTTTACACTCACACACACACACACACCCTATTATAGTTACTGCTGGAAATATTCAGAGGTGGGAGGAACCTGGAGACTTCATTATCAGAGACAAAGAAACTCTACTTTCCATCTTGGCTCTATCATCAAGTGGCACAATAGGGTGGGATGGCTGATTTCAAGGAAATGGCAACAAGGATGGAGTACTAGTAAAGAGGATGTGCAACAAGCCAAGCCAGTGATACGAACACACAAACTCGCTCATGTTTTGGTCTAGAAAATGGCATAAGAAACAAGAGTGTATGCAATGCAGGCAACTTGCATTGTGCAACAGGCAGAGAATGAGAGAGGGAGAGAGACTTACTTGATGCAGCCATGGTAGATTTCTTTGCTGGAGGAGGTGAAACACCGACTTCTTGAGATTTTGTGTTTTGTGCTATTGTTACCAACAACTGAGGGCTGTTTGCTACAGGTCTTTCTTCCCGCTTCCTCTTCCCATGGGTCCCCCTCCCCATGTTTACCTACTCTCAGAAATTCTCAAGGGCCCCACACGAGCTAACTGCACAAAATCATGAAAGGGAGTTCCACCTTCAACGTATGGCCATATGAGTATATCAAATTATTAAATGGAAATAAAAGACCTCTTTTTATCAATTTATATCAATATATAAAACTTTATATCAATTTATAGTGCTAACATTTTTTGCTATGTTAACTAACACCTAAAGTGTAACAGGTTAACATGCTTCCACCCATATGCAACAGCATGGGAAGTCGAAGAGACATATTTCCTACTATGTGACTTCGACACATAGGGCACACTCTAGCTAGTAGTAGCACACTAGTTCTAGCTTTCATGGTCACTAGGTTTGAAGCTCAATAGACTAGGGTGGGCAAGGTTTAAAAGCTAAGCACGAGGGGGTCTCACCCGCTATCCATATTGGTGTGCTTCAAAGTTCATCAATAGCTAGTCCTATGAGTGGAGAATACTATGTGGCTAGTAGTTATTGGGCTTTAGTTGAGGTGGCTAGTAATTCTGAGTTTTTTAAGGCTAGGGGGCATCTAAATGATTACCTAGTCACACTTCTTTTGGATTGTAGTAGTAGCAAGGATGTCATTTTTGAATAAGTGGCTCAGAGAGCTAAGTTGGAAGTTGTCTTAGTCAATAGAAAAGTCACAGGATTTGTGTCAAACATGACTCACAATGTCAAGCACTTAGTTAAGAATGCACTGTTAAACATCAAGAAAAATAAATTCACTAGAGATTACATTTTTTTGCAAGCCGTGGGACTCAAGAGGTTCAAAGAAATATCTCTTGCACTAGTCAAGTAAATAGTGGTAGCACGTTGAGGATCGTGAGTGTTCATCTACTCATGATGTGGTGTGGCACAAAAATTAACCCATCACACACGCAAATGGCATAGGCACAAAAATTAACCCATCACACATGCAAATGGCATAGGGGACATTTCTCAGCGGACAATCGTAAAGATTTACCTATGGTCCCCAAAGTCTTTCTGCATGCTCATTATCGCTAAAACCATTGGTACCTCCAAAGGAGGGCGGAAATAAGGCAAGGGCTACCTTGAGAAGTCACAGGCCCGCCAAGATAATAACTCCTTATCCCACTTATCATGAATCATCAAAGAGGTCCAAAATTGGGCTGAGCATGAGGAGCTAATGCTAAATGAGACATTCACATGTAAAGAGAGTGTTTGAATAAGAGAATTTAAAGACAAGAGAATGGCAATGACACAAAATGCTCAATTGAGGAGGCTCATTCCTTGATTTGAAAGGGAGAGGAGGGCTCCTTTTATAGGTGGAGAATCATCCTCTCTTCCATTGTTACAAATTACAACATAAAAATCTTCAACCCTTTGGTGACATAAGGGTAGATGTCACCATCAATTGTCCTCTTAGACTAAGTCTTCTATTGATTATTAAATTGAAGACTTTTTTACTTTGAGAGTGTGATGAGATAAGTGTGATGAGATAATAGCCAAGTCTAAGTGGCATGTAGGTGGAGATCCCACTTACACATGGCAGAATTCTCCTCTTCCATGTAGGCATTCTAGAAGAATCTTTCCCAATTATGCACCTACACACACTCCTCCACATGCCTTCCACACTCCCCAACTTGTAGCCTTATGGTGAATACCATATTAATAATACAATTAAAATCCATGTGAGCATGAAGGCCCACTTTTATTTTCCACATCACTAGCCTATCTACCATACCAAAATATTTATCAAGCATACTTGTGGCATTTACAATGTGTGCACCCTAAATCAAGTAAAACCATTATATTTGAAGATAGAAGGTTGTTATCAGGGTAGCCGTCAAGCCGTTGCATCACCACGCCGTTATTCTATTGTGGGCGCTGCAATCTTCTTGGACAAGCTTCCACCTCATTACCATTCAAAAACCATCAAAATATGCACAAATTTGAAAATGAAAGATATCAATTTTTCATGTCACAATACTACAAGTAAAGAGTTCCATGTTGGTGTGTGAATTGTCAAGGCACTCATCGAACGACAGACACGACAACAATTCCATATCCATGAGCTGGAGTTTGGAAGATGTCATGATGCACCGGTACCAGAGAGACAAGATCAGCCTATGGTAAGTGATATTTATTTTTCTAAGCATTCTACATTGACTCATTCAAATGGTATTGGTAGACAAAGTGATGTGTAACATGTATCTAAGTGCAATCAATCATGTCCAAATCCAATTGTACATTGATGGCTTTCATGGGCTTGATCAATATATGCTTCCTTGCACGTGCCACAGTCAAGCTGTTCTTCAGTTTACAAATGGAGGCATGTGTGCACCCATTATCTCCTGGTTCTCAATCCAGGACATGTGATGATCATTCCTTACCCAGTCACCTACTACCTCTCATAAAGACATATAATCGCAGATATTATGTTAGCTAGTTGGGTGCATCACTTTCGTCTCTGATGGAGAGGTTTTTAGCTTCTGGGGTGCTTGCTATGTGATTGCCACATCTTGGATTGTCGGCAAGGGTTGAGGTCTTTTTATTGCACAAGATTTACATGTCCCAGTTCACTCTGAGGTCACTCTTATGCCATTTTGTGGACCTATCTTTTCATGGGGTCCATGGCATCAACTTGCTTCCTACATCAAGAGTATGACCACATATGGGCTATGTGCTAATGCTACCACTCTCACTGGAAGAGGCATTACCCACCATAATGAATCACAGAGATTGTATATTGATGGTGGAAGACCTTACACCCAAGGAAATATATCAAGGCTAATCAATAGTAGTAGAGGGAGGACCAAAAGAACTAGTTGTACTTTTGTGGAGTGACACTGGTCATGAGCCAGTGCACATGAGTAGAGATGTACCTAGATACATTGTAGTCAATGTTATTAGATCGTTGTGTGCTGGTGAGGAGCTGCTAGTGAATTATGGTTGGTGTAGGCGACCGCCAGCTCCACATAGAGAATAGATGTATTTATAGCATTTTTAGTGCATATGTCTTTTGTAAGGTCTTATTAATTTGAGTATATTTAAAACAGCATGTGTACATGATGGTAGAATTTAATTTGATGAGACTTTGTAAATGTGTTTACTCGTATTGGATAATAAGTTCTGTCTTTATAATTATCTAATTTGTATTGGATCACAAGTTTGAGACGACTATGATATTGTAGATGATGTGCCCTTATATCATCAAGGTCACTCTCAATTGTCAATAGAGTGTATGCGGATTTTTAGAGCATAGGATCCTAGCACTTTTCAAATGTTGAGAGAGCAATACGCATGTCAAACAAAGCAACCTGACGATGTGGGTCTTGATGGTGACGACATGACTGAATTTCTTGATGATAGATTTCAGAGTAATACAAATGACAGTGATGCTCATGAAAAATTACTTCGAGAAGAAGCACTCACAAAGATATATGAGGGTTCTTCTATGACAAGATTACCTATTACCTTCCTCATCCTGAATCTCGAAGCTCACTGCTCCTAGAGAAATGTATCAGTTTCAGCATTACTAACGTAAGTGGATCATATACATTAATACTTACATGGATGCTAAGTGATAGGGTATGTTTATTTTCCTAAATAAACTATTTTTGTTGCCAGATTACTTTCTAGTAAGATTCTACCGCGCCTGATAACACCATCCAAAAAACAAGGAACGAGGGACGAAAGATGATGACAAGTCTTGATCCATGCTGCATGCATCAATGACTGCATTTTGAATCAAGGAGAGCATCAAAACTCCATTCTCTATCCCAAATGTGGTGCTTCACTTTTTAAGGAGGGAGCAACACTTATTCCTCAGGTTCAAAGACATTTTCCATTATCCCCAAGAATAGAGTACCTACTTCGAAGCCCAAAGTTGTCAAATCTTATGGATTGGATGGCAAAGAATGTGAGCACAGATGAGATCCTATGCATTCCATCTAACTATGAAGTTTTAAAGCACATTAATAGAATATGGCCACAATTTAGTCAAGAATCTCATCACTTAAAACTTGGTGTTGGTCTCAATGGAATCAATCCATTTTTGCATAGATCAACTAAGTGGTCAACTTGGCCAATGGTGTTGATCAATTATAACCTACCACCATTCATGTCCATAATAAAGAAGGAGCATCTAATACTGAGTTCACTAATTCCAGGTACATGCATAAGAAGCAACATGGTCTAAAATTGTATCCACCCAATATGTTTATGCTTCTTGAAAACTCTAACTTTATAAAGCACTTCAATGTAGGAAAATGACAAGTCAAAGACATTAATGTATACCTAGCACCACTCATTGAAGATCTATAACAACTTTGGAAAGGGATAAAAAGTGCTTGATATGTCCCAAGCCTATAGGCAAATGAAGCTTTGAGGTCTACAACATTCTAACATGGACTATTCATGACTATCTTGTCTATAGTTATTCTTCACGTACATGATTGTAGCTACTTTTTTTTTATTTGAAGTGACTTGAAATAAAAATTACACTAAGACTTTGATTGGTCGTAGTGTGACATGAAAAATTGATATCTTTCATTTTCAATTTTGTGCATATTCTGATGGTTTCTTAATGGTAATAAGGTGGAAGCTTGTCCAAGAAGATTGCGGCGCCCACAATGGAATAACGGCGTGGTGATGCGGCGGCTTGGCAGCTACCTTGATAACAACATTCTATCTTCAAATATAATGGTTTTACTTGATTTAGGATGCACACATTGTAAATGCCACAAGTATGCTTGA
The DNA here is from genome assembly GCF_041138505.1 of Cibotium barometz. Classification (NCBI taxonomy): domain Eukaryota; kingdom Viridiplantae; phylum Streptophyta; class Polypodiopsida; order Cyatheales; family Cibotiaceae; genus Cibotium; species Cibotium barometz. The sequence goes on along the minus strand of NC_141048.1, from coordinate 27,808,620 downwards.
TAAATACTTTGGTATGGTAGATAGGCTAGTGATGTGGAAAATAAAAGTGGGCCTTCATGCTCACATGGATTTTTATTGTATTATTAATATGGTATTCACCATAAGGCTACAAGTTGGGGAGAGTGGAAGGCATGTGGAGGAGTGTGTGTAGGTGCATAATTGGGAAAGATTCTTCTAGAATGCCTACATGGAAGAGGAGAATTCCGCCATGTGTAAGTGGGATCTCCATCTCCATGCCACTTAGACTTGGCTATTATCTCATCACACTTTCAAAGTCAAAAAGTCTTTAATTTAATAATCAATAGAAGACTTAGCCTAAGAGGACAATTGATGGTGACATCTACCCTTATGTCACTGAAGGGTTGAAGATTTTTATGTTGTAATTTGTAACAAATGGAAGAGAGGGTGATTCTCCACCTATAAAAGGAGCCCTCCTCTCCCTTTCAAATCAATGAATGAAGCCTCCTCAATTGAGCATTTTGTGTCATTGCCACTCTCTTATCTTTCAAACTCTTATTCAAACACTCTCTTTACATGTGAATATCTCATTTAGCATTAGCTCCTCATGCTTAACCCAATTTTGGACCTCTTTGATGATTCATGATAAGTGGGATAAGGAGTTATTATCTTGGTGGGCCTGTGACTTCTCAAGGTAGCCCTTGCCTTATTGCCGCCCTCCTTTGGAGGTACCAATGGTTTTAGCGGTAATGAGCATGCGGAAAGACTTTGGGGACCATAGGTAAATCTTTACGATTGTCCGCTAAGAAATGTTAACCCTTACCCTCTAGCTTGAATCATGAAGGAGATGAAAGGCAAGAGGCTATGTGAAAATTGAGGTTTCATGCAAAGAGAGGGAAGAGCAGTTTTTGTGGTCCAATATCTAAATTTCAACCGGTAATTACTCATCACTCGGGTATTGGTTTCTTAAATTGATCATATGGCTAGGAAGCTCTTTATATGCTCTTTCCACTCATGTAACTAATTTCTTAATCCCTTACTTCATTGATGATCAGAATTTCTCCCAAAGTTACTAACTTCTAGGCGAATTTTGGCAGTTTTATAGTCTTATAGTAAAATGCTTATAACTTTTTGCTTGGTTGCCCGTTTTTGAAAGTTTTTATATAGACGCAAAGCTCTGTTCAAGCTCTACACACCTATGCAATCCTCTTTTGCACATTCTATATGGATTTAAAACTGCAATCCTCTGTGTATCTCTATTTTTATAAACTTTTGGCCATTCTTTCTTCTTAATAATGATTAATTTCTCTTAATCTCTTATCAAAAGGCCAATCCCATGTGTCTTATCCTCTTGTAAGTGATTTCTATATTCATTTGCTTTAAGTTCTGACCAAATCGCCCAATTCGAATGGATGAACCTTACCAATATTCCCCGTATGTTTTCGTTCACATAATCCTGAGTCGAAAGATTTTCTTCCAACAAAAAATCGCCCTCTTGTTTGGAACTGCAAGATTGGCAGAAATTCTTGCTTCTCCAGAGCCTTTCATCTTTCCTTCCATGAATTATGATCTCACCTTTGATGTGTATATCTTTATCTTAACCTAGGGAGAGAAAGGGAGGTGAGGAGGCTGTGAGGTTTTATATAAGTGTGTTTTGATTCTAAGAAGTGACCGAAGTCCAAACCCCAACTTCGTGTCACATCTTTTGGTGGAGGTGACGGGCAGGTTTTACTTAGAATTATTCTATTTTAAACTCAGGTCCCGCATGATTAAAGAAAAGTTATTTTAAAAAAAGTAAATTTTCCTTGTTGCTACTCATCTTTTGGTGCAAGATGTTCAACATTCCGGTGTTCCAAGGATCGGAGGGAGAAGACCCGGGGAGTTATCTCCGAGAGTTTAACCGAGCATGCCGCTTGACGGGTTGGTCTATGAAAGAGAGGGCAGAAATACTTCCAAATTTCTTGGAGGGTGTGGCCTTAACTTGGCATGAGGCTTTGCCAGAGGAGTCCAAGAATGATTGGGAAAGGTTGATCAAAGCAATAAAGGAGAGATTTGGGACAGTGGAGTCACCAAATGCTTTACTATTGCAATTGGATCAGATTTTCCAAAAGGAAGGAGAGTCAATTTCTATCTTTTTAGTGAGGTATGAAGCCTTGTTCATCAAATATCAACAAGTTGCTTTACATATTGTTGCTTCTTCTTCTTCACCTTCTATGGGAGATTTAAAGAGTTCTTTAGCAATGGAGTTCTTTAAGATAAGCAAGTTTATCAGGGCTTTGGATCCCTGCTTGCATGGAAAAGTTCTTAGCAAAGATCCCACTAATTTTAAAGAGGCTCTTCGTATTGCTTTGAAGAAGGAGGCCACTCTTTATATTGAGTCCACAATCCAATCTTCTCCGAGTGTGCCGACCCCACCATGAGTAGAGATAGCCTCAACATCTCAGGTATTACAAGCTCCATCCTTGGATCATAACATTGCACAACTTATGGCAGAATTTGCTGATTTGAAGTTACACTTAGTCAATGCAAGGCCACCTAGGGTTCCACGAGTTGAGGATAAACCTAGGGATAGAAGTAGTGTCACATGCTATGAATGTCAAGAGAAGGGCCACTATCGCACTGAGTGTCCGAAATTCAAGAAAAGAGAGGATAAAAGTTTAGCACTTTTAGAGGAGACATGCTCAGAAGAAGAAGAGGAAACATTGATGCCATTAATGGCAAAAAGGAATCGTAAAACTAGAAGCCAGGAAGAGGAAGAACAACAAGAGAAATCTGAAGAAGAGGAAGAACAACAAGAGAAATCTGAAGAAGAGGAGAAAAATAAGAAGAAGAAGAAGTCGTCTAGGAGAAAAATTGGACAATCTGACTTTCCTCTTGGACAAGGATCTCTTAGTTATGACTTCCTAATAGATCTTAGGGAGAAAACGGCACAAATCATATTTGGGCAGCTTTTGGCACTCTCTCCCAAGCTCAGAAAGGAATGGGGTAAGCTGGCTAGCACAAGGGAATCTAAGAAAAAGAAGAAGAGGGATAATGGGACTCCTATGGCTCAAAAGGTGGATATTGATGTAGAAGATGATGTGCCTGTGATTGATGTCATCATTGAGGGACAAACAATTTATAATGCATACATTCATGGAGGTGTGTCAATCAATGTCATGAGTGAAAAAATAATGAAAGATGCTGATTTAAAGTTGTCTTCTACTAACTCTCCCTATCGCATCAAACTTGCTGATAACTCTCCCTATCACATCAAACTTGCTGATAATACTAGGGTAAAAACCTTAGGAATTGTCAGGAATTTGGGAGTGGATGTATGTGGTATTTCTGTGCCTACAACTTTCCAGGTCATTCCTACAAAGCCTGATGCTAGGGCTTACCCATTGATATTGGGTAGGCCATGGCTTCGCCAAGTGAAGGCAATTCAAAAGTGGGAGACAAGTGATCTTATTCTACAAGGTGAGAATAAGAAGGTCCACTACAACATCAAGAGTCGTCGTCTCGCAAGAAAGCGGTAAGAGGTGAACCTTCAACTTCTGAAAGTTCAGAGTCAGAGTCATCCGATGAAGAAGAGACAAGTGGTAGCTCCAAGGATTCCATCTCAGAAGGGAAGGTGGAGGGAGTTGCATTTGGTCTTTCCTTGGGAAGGGATCGAGGGGATGCTGAAGACAATGGAGCCTTGGAAGAGGAAGCTTCTTCAACCATGTGCAAGAAAGGAGATGTGGACCTCACTAGTCTTCACTCACCAACAGAATGAACTTCTTCTTGATGAGTCCATATAGCAGGTACTGAAAGGGAGAATTACTTAAAAATGTTGGATGGATTTCCTAACCTTTTTGCAAACAGCTACTCACAATGCCACTTGGCATGAAGGAAGGTGGTTCTCTTGGGATATGTTATCTCAGAAGAAGGCATAGAGATGGATCCTGAGAAGGTGCAGGCAATTGTGGCTCTCCCACCACCTACCAATGTAAGGGAGGTAAGGAGGATTTTGGGTAAAACAAAGTATTACCAACGCTGTTGACATGTTCTCTAAGAAGATGTATCCTATAAATCTGTTAACAAAGAAGAATGTTTCTTTCCAATGGGGGCCCGATCAAATTCAATCTTTTTGTTTGCTCAAGGAATGCATGAGTCAAAGTCCAATCGTGCAGCCTCCTAGGTGGGGGGAGGACTTTTATGTGAACCCAAGTGTCTCATCACATTCAGTGGGTGCTATACTCTTGCAAAAGGGAGAGCAACGGTGTATGCAACCAGTGTATTATGCAAGCCGACAACTCACTGATGCTGTCGAGGAGAGGTATGGTGAAATGGAGAAAGGTGGTTTGTCTCTTGTTTTTGCAGTAAAGAAGTTGAGGTCATACTTCTTACCTCGCCCTTTTTTCTTCCTCACATCTCAACCTTCTTTACAATTCTTGGTCCGCAAACCCAATCCTGCAGGAGGGAAGTTTGCAAAGTGGATTTGCGAGCTTCAAGAATTCTCTCACTTTTATTTACAGAAAACACCACTAGGGCCTCTCTTGCAGATTTGCTTACAAGGAAGGAAGAGGAAGAAGGATTAGGAACAAAGGAAGAAGTATATGAAGATTTGGAGACACCACCAAAAACTGCTTTCACTATACATTTTGATGGAGCCTTTAGCCCTTCCAAGCAATGTGGGACTGGGGGGATAGCTTTATTTGATCCAGAAGGAAAAGAGGTATGGGCCAAGGGTAGGGAATGGAGTTTAAAGAAGCTTTTGAGTTTTGTAAATTTGTGTATGTTAATAGGAAGGATAATCAAAAGGCTGATGAATTGGCTACTAAAACCTTGGCTTCTTTCAAAGTAGCTACTCTTGCATTAATGGATACAGGTTGGCCTGAGCTCCAAGATGTTCAACATTATTTAGATACAGGATACTTCCCTCCTGGATTGAATCCTCAACAAAAGCAAAGGCTTACCAGGAAAGCTCATCCTTACACAATTCTAGGGGATGTTCTTTACAAGCAAGGTAAGGATAAGATTCTTAGGAGGGTAGTGAGCCTGGGGCCTGGAAGATCGAGATCTGTGGTGCACTTGCAAAGATCTTTCAAACGCTCCCATCACAAGCTCCTCCCTCGATCATTCATAGGATGAAATAATCGCATGGAAGAATCGCCTCGCCTTTGCATTGCTCATTGTTGAAACTTATTGAGCAACAATATGATGTGCCCCAGACTTGGACTTAGGATCTCAAACCATTGTTCCTTCTACATGAGTATACTCACCAAGGATTGATTTAACATCTGCATTTGTTGCCTTCTTTTCTAATGATACTTTGTAGAAAGGAGGAAGAAAGTTCCCTCGAATCCCTCGGATACGAAGAGCTCCTTTGATGACCCCATAAATTCCCTCATAACTTGCGACTGATGCCCGTTTCATCACATGCATCTTGTACATCCCTTGCACTAATAAGCCCCTTGATGTCTTGCGTAATGTCCTTTGTAACCACCACAATGACTCTCTTGTAATTTGGATCACGGATGATTGATGTTATCTCTTTGTTCTTCAAGTAGGCTTTGAAAACGTGCATAGTATCTCCCACACTAGATGCATCAGCTAAGAAATTCATGGGACATAACGAAACCACCATTAAATCTATCAAGAAAAACCTTTAAATTAACACATACATAAAAAATACAAATAAAAAATTCCATGGAAACATACCTTGTTGCCATGACCCTTCGTTTCCTTACGCCGCCTTACACCAAAAGATTTTCAATATTAGAAAGCTTTCGTTTACGCTCACGTGCACAAATTGGTGTGTGCTTCAACCTCCTTATTTTTCTTTGTAACATAGACATGGCCAAAAAAGAAAACAAACCCTACACAAGAGTCTAAACAAACACTAAGGAAAGCAACTATGGTCCCCGAAAATGGGGCCAATAAAAAATCCAAATACATGACACTCACTAACAAGAAGCTAGCCACCTTTCACGTGTCATGGGGAGCTTGGTAGCTTACTTGCCACCTCATGGAAGAGGCCGCACGAATGAAAGCTATAACTTTACAAGACCCACCTCCCATCATTGTCACTACGAACATTGTCTATGTAGAGCTTAGCACTCCCCACTATTGCAAGACTGTGCTCCACCACGCAAGACAATAGTTCAATCTCACTTTCTCACTATCAAGACATGGAAAGGCCAAGAGTGCAAGCACTGCAAAGAGGGCAAGAGGATAGGGTAGAGAGCTAGAGCACAAGGAATAAGAGAATACTCTTAATCAACACTCAAGGTAATGTCCCTTTCTCATTAGTTAAAGTCACTTACATACATGTCACCTATTGGCAAAGTTGGGCACCCAACACTTAAAAGTGAACTAATGAGAAGTAACTAGAGATATTTCATAAGGTGCATAAGATCATGGTCTTTATACAAGCCATAACATCCCCATTGAGTATAACATGAAGTTCAAATGCAAGATTAGGGCATGTTACATGCATTTAAAGTCCATTTTTGGGTGGACATTGCATGGTGTGGGTGATAAATTGATAGTTCTTGATGTCCACGGCCACCCCTTCTTGACTGTAAATGTCTAAGATCTTTTCTTAGCTCTTTCACAAGCTGAATGTGTCTTCTTAGCTCGCTTGTTGATGATGACATCTCCATTATGCATTGTGTACAAGGTCTCGACAAGATGTTTTTGGTGGTTCCTGTTAACCTTGGGTTAATAAGTGCCAAAGATACCACCAATATCATAGAAGGAAGGACTTGTGACAAATCCAACAATCGAGGACTATCATAAAAATATCGCATGATATCAAAGGGCTTGTGGGAAATCCAATGATCAAGGACTATCATATGGCTATCATCTGCATGATGTCAAAGGGCTTCTAGAACCCTTGATATTTGGCATGCTAGATTTTCTTATAAGGTGCTTGTGAAGTGCAAAGATCTTATTAATATGTAGGTGTCATGCATGAACTATAAGGGATGAAGGACCCATGAAGGTGTGCTAATGTGTGCTCATACAATTGAGAATTGCAACTCCCTATGTTCTTTAACTATTAGCCTACTATCTTTGACTCTTATGCCTGCTTCCTTTGAGATTTTTTCACTTTGGTTGAGAAAACAATTAGGGCCAAGGTTTATCATTTCTAAGATTAGAATGGTCAAATAACCTCTTGTTCATGCACCATTCAAGGGAATCAAGGTGATGGTAGGTCATCATACCATAACCAGGATTTTACCCACACCATGCCCCACCCATCCAAAGATACATACATATGATGAGGGTACACTTTGTAGTACTTGGGGTTAAGCTAGCAACCATAGACCAAGCTTTTACCCACACCATGGCTCCCCATCCACAACAATGGTGGGTCCTCGTACCATAGAACAGGCTTTTATCCACACCATGTCACCCCCATCCACCACAGTGATGGTGGGTTGTCATACCCTAGACTAGGCTTTTACACACACCATGCCCCCCCCCAATCTAGAGATGTACCTGGATGGGTGTTAATGATGAGGGTACACTTTATAGTACTTGGGGTCAAGCTAGCAACTACGTTATATTGTTGGTCTCACAATACATCTATTTGATCGATAATAATGTCTTCTGGTTCTTTAAATTATGTTTGGAGATAGGCTATTATAGTGTACAATGTTTGAGGTTGGCAATGAAAATTTCATGTAAGTACACCCTCCATACTCTAACATCATCTCTCTACCTCCGCCAAATTATGAGTATTATGGTAGGACTCAATGAAGTACAAGGTGAGAGGGAAATCTAGGCCTCATGACGGTTGGGTTTAGAAGGCATTGAAGATGACTTTGTTGAGATAAGGGACTACTTTAGGTAGTTAAAAGATGACATGACATTCCATTGATGGTTGATAGGCAACCCTAGAGTGATTTTGAGGACCTATGTGTGAATGAGGGTTCCTTAGGAGCATGTTTGGGTCTAGAGAGTATGAATTGTCCTTAATGGTAACTCTCATTTTGGCAAATGGATCATGAATATCTACAAGTTGCTTTTTGGGTTCTCTCTACGGAGTGGGGATGAGGTTGAGTTAGCACCTTGAGGTTCCTTTTTCCTTGTGCAAAGATTATGTTCTTAGTCTAGGCATATGCATAGGTGGTTTATGTGAAGTGAAACACTAGAACAAAACCCCCCCTTAGGGATGGGGAACAATGACGGGTTTATTCAAACATGTCACTTGAACGATGAAGAACGTCGCGTAAGCGATGTGTTAAAAAAATAAATTTTTGTCGCAAATACGCATCCCTCTGGACGTGGTTCAAACAATTGTACATCTAGCGTTGTTTAAATGACAACAGTAGTGAGACAATTGCATACTACATTGCATCGAGATGTCACTTATATAGATGTCATGTAAGCGATGCACTGGGAAATTAAAACAAAACCAAATCAGATGGCTCTCACCAATTTATACGAGCCATTTGTGTTCTCAGCTCAGCTAAGCAAAGGTTCGATCAACGCTCACCACTGCCAGCTGCACGACGTGTAAGATTCCTCCCCAGCCTCTCAAAATGTCCAGCATATTCCTCTGTAATCAATTCCCTCTTCAGAAATATAAGAGATCTTGTCTCTGCCTGTTTTGGCATAGAGAGAGAAAATATTCTAGAGAGAGAATATTTAAATTTTGAATATTTTTGGATAGAAAAATATCTCATCTTATTAAAATGAATTCCCCTGAAACAGAAATTCAGAAAGAATTTTCCAATGTGCAATTGGAATTAATTGGAAATGGGTATAAAGGACCTTAGCCTAAGGGTCTAGTTTTTTAGAAATTTTAGATTATGGTCCAATTAAGGTTCCTATGGGCCAATAGCATCAATCCATGTGTAGGGAGGAGATAAATCCAATTTGTAAAAGAAGATACCCAAAAATGAGTAAATGCTCACATAAGATGAAGAGTTGAAAATGTACAAGGTTTATTAGTAAAAAACTATGAGCAATATTAAAAATATGAGATATTTTGGGTATCCAAAAATGAGTAAATGCTCACATAAGATGAAGAGTTGAAAATGTACAAGGTTTATTAGTAAAAAACTATGAGAAATATTAAAAATATGAGATATTTTGGGTATAATGATTCCATTTTGACACATATGTAAGGAAGGGGAGTTCTTTAAAGGAGGTGCATATTTCACATAAGATGAAGAGTTGAAAATGTACAAGGTTTATTAGTAAAAAGCTATGAGCAATATTAAAAATATGAGATATTTTGGGTATAATGATTCCATTTTGACACATATGTAAGGAAGGGGAGTTCTTTAAAGGAGGTGCATATTTCACATGCTTGAATGAGTTTTAAACTCATAAAAACTGAGATATTTCATCTCTCCTCTCTCGTCATTCAAGTCTAGTTCCAAAAAGTTAGCTTAACTGACCTAAAAATGGTCAAATATTGACCAAACTGATTTAGAAAATTCTAGAATCAGTTTGTTTGGTTAGGAGCTCAATTTTTCCTATAAATAGAAGCCTCCCCCTTGTTGAAAAATATATAGTGTTTATGCATCGTTACTCTACTCCACCTAAGCCAAGAACTGTGAATTCATTAATAATTCACTAGTTTTTGGAGCTTTCCTCTTTCTTCAATCCCCATTAGTGGCTCCATCAACATACTTAACCAATTGATTGGTTGGGGGCCTCTACCGTGAACAAAGAATAAAGCAATTTGTAAGGTAAATGGTGAATTTTGATCTTTTCTATAATTCCTCAATGTTTCTCTCTTCTCAACCCCTCTCAAGCTTGAGAAGCTTAATTGGAATGGTTTTTGAATGCTATTAAAGTTAATTGATGAATGTTAGTGAAGAGTTACATAATTTGATGAATGCTATTGAAGTTAATTGATTAATAATAGTTAAGAATTACATAAATTTTCATTTATGTTTAATTCTAATGGTTTTTATGTAATTTCTCTCTCTCACTCAAGAAATGGTCATACTCATGACCCATTCTCAATCCAAATGAAGCTTTTCATAAAGCTTTTTCTTAATCCAAGATTAAGCTATGCTTGAGGCCAAATTAATGGCTTTTTTCTATGCTTTTAGTTTATGTATATTGATGATTCAATCCATTATGGATTGATGATCCAATTAGAGACCATTCTAATTATTTTCTTAATGATAAGCTTTATCCCTTAGAAAAAATTGAGATTTTTCAGTCATAGTAGCGGAGCTATGGCAAAATTTTTATAGAAATTACGCATAAAATAATTTCATTCAAAGCATAAAAAGAGGACTTCCTACCATATTCTAGGAATTATCATCCTAGATTAATTGAAGATATTCATTGTAATCATAGAGAAATATTATGCATAATTGATTTTCATGCATAGAGGTATGCATAATAGATTATTATTTTAACATAAAAGTGTTATTTTTATCATAATTAGATTTCATGCATAGAGGTATGCATAAAAGATTATTATTTTAATGTAAAAGTGTTACTTTTAGCATAATTGAATTTCATGCATAGATGTATGCATAAAAGATGATTATTTTATATAAAAGTGTAATTTTTATCATATTTGGATTTCATGCATAGAGGTATGCATAAAAGTTGATTATTTTATTATAAAAGTGTTACTTTTATCACAATTGAATTTCATGCATAGAGGTATGCATAAAAGATGATTATTTTATTATAAAAGTGTTACTTTTATCATAATTGAATTTCATGCATAGAAGTATGCATAAGAGTTTATTATTTTATTATAAAAGTGTTACTTTTATCATATTTGGATTTCATGCATAGAGGTATGCATAAAAGTTGATTATTTTATTATAAAAGTGTGACTTTTATCATATTTGGATTTCATGCATAGAGGTATACATAAAAATTGATTATTTTATTATAAAAGTGTGACTTTTATCATATTTGGATTTCATGCATAGAGGTATGCATAAAACTTGATTATTTTATTATAAAAGTGTGACTTTTATCATAATTGGATTTCATGCATAGAGGTATGCATAAAAGTTGATTATTTTATTATAAAAGTGTGACTTTTATCATATTTGAATTTCATGCATAGAGGTATGCATAAAAGTTGATTATTTTATTATAAAAGTGTTACTTTGGATTTCATGTATAGAGGTATGCATAAAAGATATTATTTTTATACTAAAAGTGTGATTTTCATCATAAATGGATTTTATGCATAACTTAGATGCATAAGAGAAATTCTTTTATTCTAAAAGTGTAATTCCTACCAAATTGAATTTATGCATAAGAAGATGCATAAAAGATTGGTTTTTAAATTCAAAGTGTCATTCTTATCTAAATTGAATTTATGCATAGGAAGATGCATAAAAGAATGGAATTTCAATTCAAAAGTGTTATTCTCATCCAAATTGAATTTATGCATAGGAAGATGCATAAAAGATGGATTTTTAATTCAAAAGTGTCAATTCTCATCTAAATTGAGTTTATGCATAGGAAGATGCATAAGAGATGGAATTTTAATTCAAAAGTGTCATTTTCATTTAAAATGAATTTATGCATAGGAAGATGCATAAAAGATTGATTTTTAAATGAGATGTGATAATATGTGATAAGATGCATATGGGAAGTGATAGGATGTGATAAGAGGTGTATGAGATGTGATAAGATGTGATAAGATGCGTATGGGAAGTGATAGGATGTGATAAGGAGGGGGTCGGGCACAGATGGGAGATGATCAGCAGCATGACGGCTTGGCACATATGGAGAGCCCGATGATGCAAGGAGGCCATTGACCGCCAGGCGACTCCACCGGCGGAGGTCATACAGGCCCTCTGGGTGGACATCATTCACACCTTGAGGACACTGGAAACTCCAGGGCGACTCGGATCGCATGAGAGGGCGCCGCAAGGCTTTCCTCCGCACTTGGCAGCCTGGCCCTTTCCTAGGGGCGAGGATGTCACTTGGCACTATAGGCCTCCAGTTTGGCTTTTCTCACCTCCCACATGTACTACTAGGTAGCCCCCCCCCAGAAAGCGGCCAGCCACCACCACGGGGGTGGAGCTCAGGTGCTCACTGTGTTTTTTATCCCTCCTTGTGAGGTGAGCTTTGTAGCCTTATGGCGTTTTCTCATTAACTAATAGAAGGATCGTTTTTTCGAGAAAAAAAAAAGATAGGATGTGATAAGAGGTGTATGAGATGTGAAAAGATGTGATAAGATGTGAATGAGATGTGATAGGATATGATAAGAGGTATATGAGATGTGATAGAATGTGTTAAGATGAGTTAGGATGTGTTAAGATGTGTATGGGACGAGGTAGAGAGTGTATCTGATGGGATAAGATGTATATGGGATGTGTTAGGGCGAGAATGGATGTAGTATGGATGTATGGATGTAGATACGGATGTATGTATGTATGTGGATGTGGATGTATGAATGAGGATGTGAAAATGGATGTATGTATGTAGATGTGGATGTATGGATGTGAATGTGAATGAAGATGTGGATGTGGATGTATGGATGTAGATTCGGATGTAGATGTATGTATGTGAATGTGGATGTATGAATGAGGATGTGAAAATAGATGTATGCATGTAGATGCGTATGTATGAATGTGAAGTTGGATGTATGTATAATGTGGATGTATGAATGAGGATGTGAAAATAGATGTATGCATGTAGATGCGTATGTATGAATGTGAAATTGGATGTATGATGTGGACGTACGAACATGGATATGTATGTAGAATAATGAATGTGAATGTGTATGTGAAATAATGTGTAGTCTATATGAGTGAATGGATGAGAATGAGTACACATTGAATGGAATAGGGAATAAGTAATGTGGTCCGAGAGTGGATAATGTGGAAAGACGAGAGTTCGTTATAGAAACTGTATTTTGTGACTGTTTGTAAATGACTGTTTTATGTCAAAAATGCTAGGGAAGCATTTTGACCGTCTTGAGGATTAAGGTCATGAAGACCGAACTGATAAAGTTACAACTGCTGATGGAGAGTCAATGGAGGACGTCTCGCGTAGCAAGGTCGGCCGAGGTCTTGACCAGCCTCGGTTCGATTTAAATGGTGAGCTTCCGGTACGGTGGATGAGGGACCAAGGAAGCGGCCTATGAGTGAAGTGCTAGGTCACCTGCGACGAAGGATCCTAGAGGGTGCTGACCATACGGTGCTCGGGCTCTGGGTCGCTGAAGATACCCACACATGGGTCGTGGAAGATATTGAAATAAAGAATAAGAATTGTTTTCTGAAACCGGGCATGGATCTGGTTGATTGACCTTACTGGTCCTCAACGGATGAGTCCACGGCTCTTTTATATGGATCTGTGGGTTGATCTTGCTGATCTTCCACGGAGATTCCATTCTATTATATGAATATATTGCCGGTTACTATGAGCTAGGAACTATGGAAAAGGCCCCTGAGTGAACATGTGGTGAGCGTTCTGGTTGCCAATGATGCCATAAGTATACCGATGAATGAATGACTGAAAATAAGGATTCAACCATAGACTTGAGGATTGTCATCAGTGACATAATGGTTTCATTAAAGGATTGTTTTAAAGTTAGCTGATGCTAAAAAAAAGGCAATTTCATATTGGGTGTGTAAGTGGTGTGACTAATTTTATGTTTGCATGAACTTCCGGCTAGGGGGCCTTGGAACTCTTTTCCTTGGTACCCGGGACAAAATCTAACCAAATTCTTAATTGGATCCCATCACTACAGTGGTTGGGCGGTTGGCTAACCCATGGGACTGGATGGGGTTAGGCTGGACTGATGGATCCGTAAATCGAGACTCAATTTCTGTTATTACGATAGATAAAGTAAATCCCGGATAGTAATTGTTCTATGGATAGGAATCAACGGCTGTGCCTCTTGATGGGGAAAAAAGCGTTGATCCCAATGATCCAAGTGCAAGTTTCTTCCTTGATCTGACCGAGTATCTTTATAGGTGCAGTCGGATCAGCGTGATTAGTAATGATCTTGACTACGTTAGAGTAAAAAGTTATCTTGGTGGAATCGCCCGTGCTTTCCGGGCAAGGGAAGTTTTTTCGGGTTCAATTTGGAAAAACCGACGGATTAGTCTCTTGTCCGGATATCCATGGTGGACGAGGCCCCGAGTGTGAGACCCCTATCCCACGCGAGAAGTGCTACTTCCGCTGCTAGCACCCCGAATCCGTTGCGCTGTGGGAATAGGGATCTTACAGTTGGTATCAAAGCCAATTTTGAAAGTTAATAAGGATAATTAAATTCTTATGTGAAATTGGTAATAAGAATTCAGAAACAGCATTTTCATAATGTATTTTCATTCCGTAAGCTTCTTTAATGAAGAAATTTTAATCAAAGAAATTATTTTTATAGATGGTTTCCCATTTATCTGGTATTCCCGACCTCACCCAGTCTCAAGATATGATTGCATTTGCCTTCGAGCATCTCATCTCTTCCGCTTCAACTCGAACAAGGCGAGCAAGACTCGCACGCCATTTCGAGGAATTGGTAATAAGAATTCAGAAACAGCATTTTCATAATGTATTTTCATTCCGTAAGCTTCTTTAATGAAGAAATTTTAATCAAAGAAATTATATTTTCCTAACCTAGTGGAGAGACAACAGCATAAGTGGTTTGCAGGGCTATATATCCACGCCTCTTGCAACCGGCATGCAATGCTGAGGCAGAACCTCTCATTGGCCATGATTTTGATAAAGCTGAAAATGACGCGTGGTGTCATTCTATATCATTCAACGCCTCAAAATTTCAAACATGCTTGCCGAGTTTATAGAATCTTTAGTCGATTTATCCCTAAGGAGAAAATAATAACTCCCTTCGCAATTAGAGAAATTATGTAACAGGGCATGACTATGGCCCAGTACCGTCGTCTTATGCGTCTCTCGAGGAGATTTTGAATTTTGGAGCCGAGCCACTCTATGTACTTATTGCAACTTGTATATAAATATACAAATGTTTTTTTTATTTAAGTGATTGTTTACGGATGATCGGATAAAGAAAAATCTGTTTATCAAACATATGTCATAGATCTCCAATAAGATCAACTGAGGAGCCAATTATGTCAAAAGTTTATCAAGACGCATAAAAAGGTTGTAATTGTGTGATATAATTCATACAAATTGTTATTCAAATTGAAATTTGTAATTTAGTAGTTGGGTATTCAATTGGAAGTACCGCAATTGTATGGAACCCTGACTTGCGTGAGGCCTAGACATGATGGTATTTACCTTATAGTTCGAGTATCATGACTATCCGTATATATCGAGGGTATAACTGCAGCTCTTTACCGGTAGTATATACGAGTAAATCTAAGACTTGAAATTATAAGCATTAATGCTATCCAGTTGTTGATGAATTTGAATGTGGTTGATATGATTTTTAATTCTGTTTGCGAACTAAAGAATTGATTGGGATTCTAATTGAAAAATGATGACCCCCTAAAAATGGGTTGATATGTAATAAACCGAGCGAAACCACAACGTGGATGATTGGGACGAGTCCCTGTAATGATAAATGATGATAATGATTTCAGCAAATCACTATGAAATTAGTGGTTGTACTGTCAAATTGCTACTGTTAATACTTGAAACGGTAGATCAAGTTAAGGGATGACAAATTGAGAACTTGCTTAACTAAAATTCCCGTGGAGGAATGTTCAGAAGAAAATTTTTTCGGTCTAATGGACTATTATCGTGTTAAAGATATGAATGATATGAATTGAATGAAATTGTTATGTAATGATGAGTTCTATTTAAGGGATAATTATCCCCGTATTCTGTTGGGTTGACCAGAATATAAGGAACCCCAGAATAAATTGGATCTTAAGAAAAAGAGTTGTCCTCTACTTTGCGAGATAAGGACATCTCGCACTTTTTAAGTGGGGTAGAATGTAAGATTTCTCCCCCAGCCTTCAAGGTATACAGGAGTAAGAATCTCCTTTTCTGATCTTATAATTATTCCCTCTCTAAATAAAAGAAAGATTCTGTTTAAAAAGGGAAGACACTTTACCCAGAATACCTTCTCAGGAGCCCACCTGTTTTAAAGATTCAGAACGATGAATTCAGAAGTGAGAACCAGTGTTTTGGATGCCAAGGTTTTGACCATCAGTTAAAAGATTGCCCGACTCCTACCATGAAAAGGACACAGGGAAGTCTAGAACCCAAATTCAGAGACCAATTCCTTCATACCAATCTAATCAGGGTCCGTCTCTCGGACAAGATTGCTTAACTCCATTAACTAGGTCCGACCCATTGATTAGGGTCGAGATGACTAGTCAAATACTTGGTGACTTAGAGCAACAGATGCAGGCAATTCATAAAGATATAAACGCTGCCCAGGATCGACAGAGACAATATACAGATAAGAAGAGGACAATCAGAGAATTCAAAGAAGTAGTTATAGTCTTCATTTGAATACGGAACAAAAGAATTTCTTTATCTCTAGGGGAGTATAAGTAGTTATCCCCCAGATATTGTGGACCAAAGAAAGTAGGTGACTTAGCCTACGAACTTCTTTTATCTCTTCATCTCAAAGTTCTTAATGCCTTCTATAGAAAAATGTGCCAAACCCAAATCATGGAAAGACAGTAAAACTTCAGTGGCAAGATACCGTTGGCTTCTAAGTTACGCTAGCTCCTTCCTTTATATAAGTCGTAACTTTTACTTGTCGCTCATAGTAATCTTACTTCCATCGATCTCCTTTCTTTCTTAATCTCCTTCATGGCTTGGCAACAGGAATTAGTTTTATCCATGATGATTTCTCACCTTCAAGACGCAAGCGAGTCTGTGAAGAAAGACTTTATAGAACAATATGAGCGCTCACTTTTTCCTCACTTGGGAACTTCTGTAGCTCAGACCAAATGGCGAACCTATCAAGACATAACTAGGGTAACACCCTGGGGTCAACAGCACTTTCGTAACAATGTCTGCTTGGCCATGGCTATTGAAGCCTTGGGTTTGGGTCCCCGATACTACTGCGTCATGAGATCAAGACATCTTGGGTTTTCTAAGCGGGTCTTCTTACTGGCGTGTTTTCTTCCTCATCAGAAGATATGCCTTTACCCCGTTTTTGGCTTGCCTCTCACAGGTCCTTTTGTTAGATCACTTCATACCACTGAGATAGGTGCGGCAATAACCAACAAAATTATTCCCATAGATGAGTTACCTTATTCGTGTGCAGCTTGTGAGTGCTGCTTTTGTGATCATATGATGGACGGGCTTATGGAAGTGTAAAGAGTTCTTCTATCTTTACTGTATATGTTCCAAGAATGAATAAAGTTTAAATCTTGTTCTTGTCTTGACTCTTACTCTCTTTGAGACTTTTTTTTAATTGGTGGTTAATCTTAATTAAAAATCTTCTCTCAGTCTCATACTTGTGCAACTTGCGAAATTACTCCTAGTTTGCGAGATGAGGGCATCTCGTATTTTTCAAGTGGGAGAGAATGTAAGATTCCTCCCCAGCCTCTCAAAATGTCCAGCATATTCCTCTGTAATCAATTCCCTCTTCAGAAATATAAGAGATCTTGTCTCTACCTGTTTTGGCATAGAGAGAGAAAATATTCTAGAGAGAGAATATTCAAATTTTGAATATTTTTGGATAGAAGAATATCTCATCTTATTAAAATGAATTCCCCTGAAACAGAAATTCAAAAAGAATTTTCCAATGTGCAATTGGAATTAATTGGAAATGGGTATAAAGGACCTTAGCCTAAGGGTCTAGATTTTTAGAAATTTTAGATTATGGTCCAATTAAGGTTCCTATGGGCCAATAGCATCAATCCATGTGTAGGGAGGAGATAAATCCAATTTGTAAAAGAAGATACCCAAAAATGAGTAAATGCTCACATAAGATGAAGAGTTGACAATGTACAAGGTTTATTAGTAAAAAACTATGAGCAATATTAAAAATATGAGATATTTTGGGTATCCAAAAATGAGTAAATGCTCACATAAGATGAAGAGTTGAAAATGTACAAGGTTTATTAGTAAAAAACTATGAGCAATATTAAAAATGAGTAAATGCTCACACAAGATGAAGAGTTGAAAATGTACAAGGTTTATTAGTAAAAAACTATGAGCAATATTAAAAATATGAGATATTTTGGGTATAATGATTCCATTTTGACACATATGTAAGGAAGGGGAGTTCTTTAAAGGAGGTGCATATTTCACATAAGATGAAGAGTTGAAAATGTACAAGGTTTATTAGTAAAAAGCTATGAGCAATATTAAAAATATGAGATATTTTGAGTATAATGATTCCATTTTGACACATATGTAAGGAAGGGAGTTCTTTAAAGGAGGTGCATATTTCACATACTTGAATGAGTTTTAAACTCATAAAAATTGAGATATTTCATCTCTCCTCTCTCGTCATTCAAGTCTAGTTCCAAAAAGTTAGCTTAACTGACCTAAAAATGGTCAAATATTGACCAAACTGATTTAGAAAATTCTAGAATCAGTTTGTTTGGTTAGGAGCTCAATTTTTCCTATAAATAGAAGCCTCCCCCTTGTTGAAAAATATATAGTGTTTATGCATCGTTACTCTACTCCACCTAAGCCAAGAACTGTGAATTCATTAATAATTCACTAGTTTTTGGAGCTTCCCTCTTTCTTCAATCCCCATTAGTGGCTCCATCAACATACTTAACCAATTGATTGGTTGGAGGCCTCTACCGTGAACAAAGAATCAAGCAATTTGTAAGGTAAATGGTGAATTTTGATCTTTTCTATAATTCCTCAATGTTTCTCTCTTCTCAACCCCTCTCAAGCTTGAGAAGCTTAATTGGAATGGTTTTTGAATGCTATTAAAGTTAATTGATGAATGTTAGTGAAGAGTTACATAATTTGATGAATGCTATTGAAGTTAATTGATTAATAATAGTTAAGAATTACATAAATTTCCATTTATGTTTAATTCTAATGGTTTTTATGTAATTTCTCTCTCTCACTCAAGAAATGGTCATACTCATGACCCATTCTCAATCCAAATGAAGCTTTTCATAAAGCTTTTCCTTAATCCAAGATTAAGCTATGCTTGAGGCCAAATTAATGGCTTTTTTCTATGCTTTTAGTTTATGTATATTGATGATTCAATCCATTATGGATTGATGATCCAATTAGAGACCATTCTAATTATTTCCTTAATGATAAGCTTTATCCCTTAGAAAAAATTGAGATTTTTCAGTCATAGTAGCGGAGCTATGGCAAAATTTTTATAAAAATTACGCATAAAATAATTTCATTCAAAGCATAAAAAGAGGACTTCCTACCATATTCTAGGAATTATCATCCTAGATTAATTGAAATCATAGAGAAATTGATTTTTATATTATGCATAATTAATTTCCATGCATAGAGTATGCATAATAGATTATTATTTTAACATAAAAGTGTTACTTTTATCATAATTAGATTTCATGCATAGAGGTATGCATAAAAGATTATTATTTTAATGTAAAAGTGTTACTTTTAGCATAATTGAATTTCATGCATAGATGTATGCATAAAAGATGATTATTTTATTATAAAAGTGTAATTTTTATCATATTTGGATTTCATGCATAGAGGTATGCATAAAAGTTGATTATTTTATTATAAAAGTATTACTTTTATCACAATTGAATTTCATGCATAGAGGTATGCATAAAAGATGATTATTTTATTATAAAAGTGTTACTTTTATCACAATTTAATTTCATGCATAGAAGTATGCATAAGACTTTATTATTTTATTATAAAAGTGTTACTTTTATCATATTTGGATTTCATGCATAGAGGTATGCATAAAAGTTGATTATTTTATTATAAAAGTGTGACTTTTATCATATTTGGATTTCATGCATAGAGGTATGCATAAAAATTAATTATTTTATTATAAAAGTGTGACTTTTATCATATTTGGATTTCATGCATAGAGGTATGCATAAAACTTGATTATTTTATTATAAAAGTGTGACTTTTATCATAATTGGATTTCATGCATAGAGGTATGCATAAAAGTTGATTATTTTATTATAAAAGTGTGACTTTTATCATATTTGGATTTCATGCATAGAGGTATGCATAAAAGTTGATTATTTTATTATAAAAGTGTGACTTTTATCATATTTGGATTTCATGCATAGAGGTATGCATAAAAGTTGATTATTTTATTATAAAAGTGTGACTTTTATCATATTTGAATTTCATGCATAGAGGTATGCATAAAAGTTGATTATTTTATTGTAAAAGTGTTACTTTGGATTTCATGTATAGAGGTATGCATAAAAGATATTATTTTTATACTAAAAGTGTGATTTTCATCATAAATGGATTTTATGCATAACTTAGATGCATAAGAGAAATTCTTTTATTCTAAAAGTGTAATTTCTACCAAATTGAATTTATGCATAAGAAGATGCATAAAAGATTGATTTTTAAATTCAAAGTGTCATTCTCATCTAAATTGAATTTATGCATAGGAAGATGCATAAAAGAATGGAATTTCAATTCAAAAGTGTTATTCTCATCCAAATTGAATTTATGCATAGGAAGATGCATAAAAGATGGATTTTTAATTCTCATCTAAATTGAGTTTATGCATAGAAAGATGCATAAGAGATGAAATTTTAATTCAAAATTGTCATTTTCATTAAAAATGAATTTATGAATAGGAAGATACATAAAAGATTGATTTTTAAATGAGATGTGATAATATGTGATAAGATGCGTATGGGAAGTGTGATAAGAGGTGTATGAGATGTGATAAGATGTGATAAGATGTGATAAGATGCGTATGGGAAGTGATAGGATGTGATAAGAGGTGTATGAGATGTGAAAAGATGTGATAAGATGTGAATGAGATGTGATATGATATGATAAGAGGTGTATGAGATGTGATAGAATGTGTTAAGATGAGTTAGGATGTGTTAAGATGTGTATGGGACGAGGTAGAGAGTGTATCTGATGGGATAAGATGTATATGGGATGTGTTAGGGCGAGAATGGATGTAGTATGGATGTATGGATGTAGATACGGATGTATGTATGTATGTGGATGTGGATGTATGAATGAGGATGTGAAAATGGATGTATGTATGTAGATGTGGATGTATGGATGTGAATGTGAATGAAGATGTGGATGTGGATGTATGGATGTAGATTCGGATGTAGATGTATGTATGTGAATGTGGATGTATGTATGTGAATGTGGATGTATGAATGAGGATGTGAAAATAGATGTATGCATGTAGATGCGTATGTATGAATGTGAAATCGGATGTATGTATAATGTGGATGTATGAATGAGGATGTGAAAATAGATGTATGCATGTAGAGGCGTATGTATGAATGTGAAATTGGATGTATAATGTGGACGTACGAACATGGATATGTATGTAGAATAATGAATGTGAATGTGTATGTGAAATAATGTGTAGTCTATATGAGTGAATGGATGAGAATGAGTACACATTGAATGGAATAGGAAATAAGTAATGTGGTCCGAGAGTGGATAATGTGGAAAGACGAGAGTTCGTTATAGAAACTGTATTTTGTGACTGTTTGTAAATGACTGTTTTATGTCAAGAATGCTGGGGAAGCATTTTGACCGTCTTGAGGATTAAGGTCATGAAGACCGAACTGATAAAGTTGCAACTGCTGACGGAGAGTCAATGGAGGACGTCTCACGTAGCAAGGTCGGCCGAGGTCTTGACCAGCCTCGGTTCGATTTAAATGGTGAGCTTCCGGTACGGTGGATGAGGGACCAAGGAAGCGGCCTATGAGTGAAGCGCTAGGTCACCTGCGAAGGATCCTAAAGGGTGCTGACCATACGGTGCTCGGGCTCTGGGTCACCGAAGATACCCACACGTGCGTCATGGAAGATATTGGAATAAAGAATAAGAATTGTTTTCTGAAACCGGGCATGGATCTGGTTGATTGACCTTGCTGGTCCTCAACGGATGAGTCCATGGCTCTTTTATATGGATCTGTGGCTTGATCTTGCTGATCTTCCATGGAGATTCCATTCTATTATATGAATATATTGCCAGTTACTATGAGCTAGGAACTATGGAAAAGGCCCCTGAGTGAACATGTGGTGAGCGTTCTGGTTGCCAATGATGCCATAAGTATACCGATGAATGAATGACTGAAAATAAGGATTCAACCATAGACTTGAGGATTGTCATCAGTGACATAATGGTTTCATTAAAGGATTGTTTTAAAGTTAGCTGATGCTAAGAAAAAGGCAATTTCATATCGGGTGTGTAAGTGGTGTGACTAATTTTATGTTTGCATGAACTTCTGGCTAGGGGGCCTTGGAACTCTTTTCCTTGGTACCCGGGACAAAACCTAACCAAATTCTTAATTGGATCCCATCACTACAGTGGTTGGGCAGTTGGCTAACCCATGGGACTGGATGGGGTTAGGCTGGACTGATGGATCCGTAAATCGAGACTCAATTTCTGTTATTACGATAGATAAAGTAAATCCCGGATAGTAATTGTTCTATGGATAGGAATCAACGGCTGTGCCTCTTGATGGGGGAAAAAGCGTTGATCCCAATGATCCAAGTGCAAGTTTCTTCCTTGATCTGACCGAGTATCTTTATAGGTGCAGTCGGATCAGCGTGATCAGTAATGATCTTGACTACGTTAGAGTAAAAAGTTATCTTGGTGGAATCGCCCGTGCTTTCCGGGTAAGGGAAGTTTTTTCAGGTTCGGTTTTGGAAAAACCGACGGATTAGTCTCTTGTCCGGATATCCATGGACGAGGCCCCGAGTGTGAGACCCCTGTCCCGCGTGAGAAGTGCTACTTTCGCTGCTAGCACCCCGAATCCGTTGCGCGGTGGAAACAGGGATCTCACACGATGCCTCTCTTATTGTCTGCACGTTCCCTCTATCCAGGTAATACTCAATTTCATTTGCTTTGTTCTATTTTTTTTAGATTTACAAGATCTTTGAAACCTTCTCTGTGCTTGGCCACCTACCTGGACGAGGCCCCGAGTGTGAGACCCCTGTCCCGCGTGAGAAGTGCTACTTTCGCTGCTAGCACCCCGAATCCGTTGTGCGGTGGAAACAGGGATCTCACACAACGCCTCTCTTATTGTCTGCACGTTCCCTCTATCCAGGTAATAGTCAATTTCATTTGCTTTGTTCTATTTTTTTTAGATTTACAAGATCTTTGAAACCTTCTCTGTGCTTGGCCACCTACCTGGGAAAGTCCTCAACTGCTCACACACATGCATGCATGACCATGTAAAAATCATATCGAATCGACACCAAACTTTGCACGCACATGCCCTAGAATTTTGCACTCCTTTACTTACTGCCAACCTTCTCTTTTTTTCTAGCTTGAATCATGAAGGAGATGAGAGGCAAGAGGCTATGTGAAAATTGAGGTTTCATGCAAAGAGAGGGAAGTGCAGTTTTTGTGGTGGTCCAATACCCAAATTTCAACCAATAATTAATCATCACTCGGGTATTGGTTTCTAAGATTGATCATATGGCTAGGAAGCTCTTTATATTCTCTTTCCACTCATATAACTAATTTCTTAATTCTTTACTTCATTGATGATCAGAATTTCTCCCAAAGTTGCTAACTTTTAGGCGAATTTTGGCAGTTTTATAGTCTTGTAGTAAAATGCTCATAACGTTTCGCTCAGTTGCCTGGATTTAAAATTGTAGTTCTCTGTGTATCTCTGTTTTTATAGACTTTTGGCCATTATTTCTTCTTAATAATGATTAATTCCTCCTAATCTCTTATCAAAAGGCAAATCCCATGTGTCTTATCCTCTTGTAAGTGATTGCTATATTCTTTTACTTTAAGATGTTCCGTCAAAATCGCCCAATTCGAAAGGATGAACCTTACCAATATTCCCCGTATGTTTCCATTCACATAATCCTGAGTCGGAAGATTTTCTTCCAACAAAGAATTGCCCTCTTGTTTGGAGCTGCAAGACTAGAAGAAATTCTTGCTTCTCCAGAGCTTTTCATCTTTCCTTCCATGAATTATGATCTCACCTTTGATGTGTATATCTTTATCTTAACCTAGGGAGAGAAAGGGAGGTGAGGAGGCTGTGAGGTTTCATACAAGTGTGTTTTGGTTCTAAGAAGTGACCGAAGTCCACCCAAACCCCAACTTTGTGTCACATCTTTTGGTGGAGACGACGGGCAGGTTTTACTTAGAATTATTCTATTTTAACCTCAATGTCTCGCATGATTAAAGGAAAGTTATTCTGAAATAAGTAAATTTTCCTTGTTGCTACTCATCTTTTGATGCAAGATGTTCAACATTCCGGTGTTCCAAGGATCGGAGGGAGAAGACACGGGGAGTTATCTCCGAGAGTTTAACCGAGCATGCCGCTTGACGGGTTGGTCTATGAAGGAGAGGGCAGAAATACTTCCAAATTTCTTGGAGGGTGTGGCCTTAACTTGGCATGAGGCTTTGCCAGAGGAGTCCAAGAATGATTGGGAAAGGTTGATCAAAGTAATAAAGGAGAGATTTGGGACAGTGGAGTCACCAAATGCTTTACTATTGCAATTGGATCAGATTTTCCAAAAGGAAGGAGAGTCAATTTCTATCTTTTCAGTGAGGTATGAAGCCTTGTTCATCAAATATCAACAAGTTGCTTTACATATTGTTGCTTCTTCTTCTTCACCTTCTATGGGAGATTTAAAGAGTTCTTTAGCAATGGAGTTCTTTAAGATAAGCAAGTTTATCAGGGCTTTGGATCCCTGCTTGCATGGAAAAGTTCTTAGCAAAGATCCCACTAATTTTAAAGAGGCTCTTCGTATTGCTTTGAAGAAGGAGGCCACTCTTTATATTGAGTCCACAATCCAATCTTCTCCGAGTGTGCCGACCCCACCATGAGTAGCGATAGCCTCAACATCTCAGGTATTACAAGCTCCATCCTTGGATCATAACATTGCACAACTTATGGTAGAATTTGCTGATTTGAAGTTAGACTTAGTCAATGCAAGGCTACCTAGGGTTCCACGAGTTGAGGATAAACCTAGGGATAGAAGTAGTGTCACATGCTATGAATGTCAAGAGAAGGGCCACTATCGCACTGAGTGTCCGAAATTGAGGAAAAGAGAGGATAAAAGTTTAGCACTTTTAGAGGAAACATGCTCACAAGAAGAAGAGGAAACATTGATGCTATTAATGGCAAAAAGGGGTCGTAAAACTAGGAGCCAAGATGTAAGATTCCTCCCTTTAAAAATGGGAGAAACACTTAAGATAGTCCGCTAAGTCTTATCTTGGGAAAAAATTCCTATTCATCGACACCTTGACCCTGTAGAGATTCAAGGATACGATTTATAGGTATGACCTAGCTCTATCCCGCAGGGGGAGCGTGATTTCCTAAACGTCAAATCACCCATAGGGCAATTTATCAAAAATTGGGCAACTACTAGACTTGATTTCTAGGGACAACGCTTTTTTCCTCATCTTATGCAAGGCACAGCCGCTGGCCTAGTCTTCTTGAATAGAGTTGCCCAAGAATCTAACTATCTAACGTAGGGCTTTCACTTAATTTGTTGGAAAGCTACCCGACTAATCGGGTCCACCCATCCGTAGGATGGTGCCGTCAGGGCATTCCATCCTCCCACTTTCCACCCTACTCACGCATCAATTTGTTTTCTAATTAATACTACCACACTGTTTGACATAAATAAGCATATTCCTTAATTAGGGCCCTTCTTCACAAGGTTCGTTATAACAGCCTTCTTACACAATACAATCATACCAAAGACAAGATGCAATTATATAAAAAGTTTATACATGAATCCATTTCCATACAAGCCAATCCGGCTCTCTTATTCTTATTCTGCCGATGATCTAGAATTCGGCCTTCCAGCCTCTACATGCTGGGCAAAACCCTACGGGACCATACACCTCATCGTCGGCCGCTGGCGAGGACTCAAGCCGGCCTGTCGCCCTCTCAGGCTCCATCGCTCGATCCTCCCGCCCCTCAGAGGGATGTCTGCGCACTAGGGTGGGCTTATTTACCGCACTAGCCTGGGCCCTCAGAACTAGGCAGCCTCATAATCTCTCGCCCCAATCGGCGATCCTTATTCTTCCAAAGGTATGAGGGATACCTTGGACCATTACCGGGCTTTGCTAACGACGCCGCCCAGCTACACAAGCACGGAACGGAGTTAGCGTTGAAGCCAAAAAAAATCTTGAATTCCAAAGATAACAACTTCAATGCAATTTTCTAAGTATAGCATTCACAATTCATGAAGATAGCAATTTCAACGTAATTTATCGAAAACAACATCACATAATTCATAATTTCATATAATTTTTTTTATGTCATCATTTTAAGAGGAAAAGACACCATTCATTAATACTAATTTTTAAGAAAAAATCTCTTCTTTTGAAAATTAACCAATCTAACCTGGCCACCGTTTCCTTGAGCGGCTTGAAAAGGGCGGACTGGAGCCGCGTTGGGCGCATCTCCCTCCATCTCGTTGTTACGTGCGCCTCTTGAGGCAATATTTTGCCGTTTCCGGGATGAGGTCATCATAGGTGTCGCCTTGTAGAGCTCGCTGCTGCGATCGAAACGCTTCAGTCGGATCTGAATTCCGAGCTCGTTTGCTCACCGTATGAGCAAAAGAGAATGGCGCACGAACCCTCGCTTGAGTAAAAAATCCCTTACTAAAGTCTACGCAAATGGGGGGGGGGGGAATTGTGAGGGTGTCCTTAAGGCCAAAGGCAAAAACGTGGAGAGGGCTGGGAGGGGTGGCTGCAAGCCTCTTTGTAAGTCTATTCACACGGGGGGGGAGGGGGGGGGGGAGAAGAGTTAAGGACACTGGTCCATGGCAAGAGGAGGATGGAGGAAAATTGGCTTATCTGAAAAGAGCCAAATGAGGGGCTGTGAGAGGGGTGGCTGCAAGGGCGGCTGTACTTGCAGCAAGTACGCTACGGCGGTACGGACAGCAGCACAACAGGGCATACGCTACACAGAAGTGCGTGCCGACTGAGGAGCACCCCGGGGGTTTATATAGCTGAGGGGTGAGGGTGCGGGCGCTGCGCAAAGCAGGGACGAAAGGACGGTGTACCTTCAAAGGCTCTGGACCAGTGGTCTGCATGGGTCTACGGGAAAGGTACGGTGTTGGCTGTCTGGGAAAGGAGTGGTACGCATGTACCTTATCCGGTCTGGGTGTCCGCCCAAGGGTACGCGTGGACCAAACAGTGGGCGGCCGTCCTTTGGTTCTTGGGCGGCCATTGTACGGGCGCCATAGTAGGTGTGTACGGACCAAATTTTTTTGGGACAGGGTACCCAAATTTGGGGCGCTCGCCTCGATTTGCGTGCCGGACCGCCCCGGGGGGCGAAAATTTTTTTTGTCCGGGAGGTTCTCCTAGTCGCAGGGGTTCAGACCGTTCGTCAATCGGATGTGCGGTCGTGCATTTATTAAGGTTTAAAGGTCGCCGTTTTTTAACTAAAATGATTAAAATTAGCGTATAGGCTTGATCCGGTGTCCGTTTTGGATGCTGTAAAATCCTATATTAGGGTAAAATCGCGCGCAGATTCTAAATTTGGGCTCAGAATTTAAAGATTCTAAGTGGAAATGACTCAAATAATAAAATTATTAATATTTATACTATAAAAACTCATAATTACATGGACATTTCTTTATTAGTGAAGATGGGTACGTTACATCCTTCCCCCCTTAAAGAAATCGAGATGTCCTCATCTCGTCATGAATTGGGGATAATCCTTTAAGAGTGTAGCTTCATCTTCCCAAGTTGCATCCTCTTCAGGGTAATCTTTCCACTGAACTAGATGTTCTACAAGAGTTCTATTTCGGAGTTGCCTTTCCCTAGTATCTATGATGCTATTGGGCTGTAATTCAAGGACTCCTTGAGTAGGGATTACAACTTGTTCATCATCAAGAATATGATCGAGACTGGGGACATATGGCTTTAACAGACTTACATGAAATACATTATGGACTTTGATATGGGCTGGAAGTTGGAGTTTATAGGCACTTTTACCTAGACACTTGATAACTGTATAAGGACCACAATACCTAGGGCTGAGCTTCTTATATTTCCCAAGTGATAGAGAACTTCGTTTGGGGCGCACTCGTAGAAGAACTTTGTCTC
Source organism: Cibotium barometz (assembly GCF_041138505.1). Taxonomy (NCBI): domain Eukaryota; kingdom Viridiplantae; phylum Streptophyta; class Polypodiopsida; order Cyatheales; family Cibotiaceae; genus Cibotium; species Cibotium barometz. The sequence goes on along the minus strand of NC_141048.1, from coordinate 27,780,617 downwards.
CTTCCTTGAAGATCCTTTCAGACCTCTTGTTGTCAGCATAATGCTTTTGTCGATCTTGGGCAGCTTTAATATCCCTTTGGATAGCTTTGGTTTGTTCCTCCATCTCTTCGAGCATTTTCCTGGATGCCTCAACTCTTATGGTCGGATCAGAGAAATTTAGAGGAGACAAGCATTCTTGCCCATAGAGTGCTTTGAATGGTGACATTCCTATGCTTTGATGATAAGACGCATTGTAGGCAAATTCTACCAGAGGAAGGTATTGAATCCACCTTCTGGGTTCCCGTCCACAGTATGCTCTGAGAATGTCTTCAATTACTTGATTGACTCTTTCAGTCTGGCCATCGGTCTCTGGATGATAAGCTGTGCTAAAGCAAAGCTGAGTCCCCAGAGCTTGAAATAAAGACTGCCAGAATTTTGAGGTGAAGTCAGAATCCCGATCACTTACTATCCTTTTTGGGAGACCATGAAGTTTGAAGACTTCCTTGATGAATATACGAGCAACATCAGAAGCTTTGAAGGTCTTCTTTGCTGGTATAAGGTGAGCTACTTTGGTAAGTAAGTCCACTACTACTAGAATGGAGTCATATCCTCCTTGAACAGTGGGGAGACTTGTGACAAAATCCATACTAATGCACTCCCACTTCATTTGGGGAATATCTAAGGGTTGAAGCTTTCCAGGCATCTTGACCCTTTCAGCCTTGATCCTTTGGCATGAGAGACATTGTTTCAAGTACCGAAGCACATCATTTTTCAAGCCTGCCCAATGAAAGCTCCTTCTTACTGCATTTAATGTTTTTGCATAACCTGGGTGTCCTGCAGCAGGGCTATCATGAGCTTCATGGAGGATTAGTTTCTTTAAAGCAGGATCCTTAGGGATACATAGCCTGTGATTGAAGTAGAGGCTTCCTTCATGAGTGGAGTATCCCTTGATTAGATTCTTCTCTTTCTCTGAATGTCCCCCTTCTTCTACTAACTTTATCATCCTTTGATAATCTGGGTCATGAGATGAGACTTCTTCCACCTTGACCAGTATGGGATTATTTGGCATTGAAATTGCATTCAAGAAAGATTTGCGGCTAAGTGCATCAGCTACCACATTATCTTTCCCAGGGCGGAATTTGATGTCGAAATCATATTCTTGTAGAATTTCAATCCATCTCCTTTGCCGCATGTTGAGGTTAGGCTGGGTGAAGATCCACTTTAGACTTTTGTGGTCAGTTACAAGCTGGAATTTGCCTCCCAAGAGATAATGTCTCCATAATTTGAGACAATGAACAACTGCTAAGAGTTCCAAATCATGGGTGGCATAGTTTGCTTCATATTGCTTCAGCTTGCGGGAAGTATAAGCGACTGGTCTTCCTTCTTGGCCTAAGACACCACCAAGTGCTAGACTACTAGCATCGGTAACCACTTCAAATTCCTTGGAGAAATCAGGAAGCTTTAAGACTGGGGCAGAAGTAATAATGACTTTCAGCTGATCAAAGCTGTTTTGATGGATTGGCAGCCACACTATTTTGCAATCCTTCTTAAGAAGATCTGTCAAGGGTGCAGCTACTAAGGCATAATCTTTGATAAAAATCCTATACCAACCCGTGATCCCCAAGAATCCACGAACTTCACGAACTGATTTAGGGGGTGGCCATTCTAGAATATCCTTGACTTTGGCAGGGTCTACTGAGATGCCATCTTTGGAGACGATGAATCCAAGATACTCAATTTGATGAGTAAAGAAGGTACATTTGCTCTTCTTGGCATAGAGTTTGTGTCTGCGCAGCAATTGCAGAACTCTACACACATGCTCCTCATGCTCTTCCATTGATTTGGAGTAGATTAGGATGTCATCAAAGAAAACAAGCACAAACTCATCCAAGTACGGGCGGAATATATCTTGCATTAGGCGGTTGAAGGTTGCAGGAGCATTGGTTAACCCGAATGACATTACAGTAAACTCATAGTGGCCATAACGGGTATTAAAGGCTGTTTTGGGTATATCTGCTTCCTTGACTTTGATCTGATAGTAACCAGACCTCAAATCTATTTTTGAGAAGACTTTGGCCCCATGAAGCCTGTCAAGAAGTTCATCGATGCGAGGGATAGGATACTTATTCTTGATAGTGACTTGATTTAGCCCTCGATAATCTATGCAGAGGTGGAGAGTCCCGTCCTTCTGTTTTTGGAAAAGAACAGGTGCTCCCCACGGAGAGCTACTGGGGCGTACAAATCCTTGTTCAATGAGTTGGGAAAGTTGCTCCTTAAGTTCAATGGCTTCAGGAAGGGACATTTTATAGGGAGTTTTTGAGACGGGTTGAGCTCCAGGGATCACCTCGATTTCATGGTCGACTTCTCGAGGAGGCGGTAACCCTGTAAGCTTGTCAGGGAAGATGTCAGAGAATTCTTGGCGCCAAGAGGGTTCTGTCTCCATACTAGGTTCAATGACTTTGTTGAGTTTGACTAAGAAAACTTGCTGACCCTTACGTGTTCCCTTGAGAAGATGTTTTGCCTTGACTACTCTAGACTTAGGTTTTCCTGTGATCCCCTGAACAGATGTTACTTGGCCATGCTCATTTTCAAAAGTGATACTCCCCTGGTTACAATGAATGCTAGCTTTGTTTGCAATTAACCAATCCATCCCAAGGATTCCATCATAAATTCCTAATGGCAAGACTCTAAAGTGACCATGAGTTTGCTCATTACCCAACTCAAAATCAAGGTTTCCTATAGAGTGGCGAGATACTACTTCTTTCCCACTGGCTAACTCTACAATCATTTTTCTAGCTGTTTTTTGACTCAAGTTTAATTTTTGTAAGCACCTAGGGGAAAGGAATGAATGGGTACTGCCACAATCAATCAAAAGCTGAAATGGCTTACCGTGATGAGTGGCGGGGGTTTGGATTACACCAAATTGTTTATTCGGACCTTGGTGTTCTACTGCCGCATGGACGGTGGCGCGCTCTTCTTCATGCTCTTCCAAGGTTGGTTCTTCACTTATGACACAGGCAGTTCTAGCAACTGTTCCTCCGTGGCCTCTGCCACGGCCACTGCCTCTTGCCCCTTGGTGGGTAGGGGTTCCACGGCCTTGACTTCCTCTGTTACCTTGGGGGAATGATGTTGCCATCTTGGGACAGTTGGCTCTAAAGTGTCCCGGCTCATTGCACTCAAAACACAGAGGGCCTTCTCTGGAAGAAGCAGCATACGAGCGGGGGGCAAAAGAGTTGCCTTGTCGCCCTCTGTTGTAGTAGGGGAAATTCTGTTGAGGTTTCTTGTAGGGTTGATCTCTAAGGTTTGCCTCAGGGTAAGATCTCTTTTGATTCTTCGGTTTGTTAGCCTTCATTTCTTTCACAAGGGCTTTGCCCGTATTAGAGCATCCTGTAAAGTGGTTGGCCTCATTGCTTCAAGGCGGGAATCTAGGGGTTCATTTAGCCCTTGGCAGAAACGAGCCACTTGCTGGGAAGTAGTCATAGCTGGGGCATACTTCCGAAGGGTAATAAATTTGGAATAATAATCCTCAAGAGTTAAGGTGCACTGTCTAAGACTAAAAAACTCATTCATCTTTATGGATTCATGGGATGGAGGAAGATATCTTTCCTTCACTGCCTGCTTGATGTCTTCCCACGTTTGAGAATGCTCGATGACCTCCTTGTCACGGCACCACTGTTTCCACCAGAGTTTAGCATCTCCAGTGAGGCGAAACCGTGCGAGCATAGACTGATTTGCTACTCCAGTACCGGCAGCAGAGAAATAATCGTCCATCGCCTCAATCCAGACTTCAGCATCCTTCTCAACCTTTGAACCTTCTCCTTTAAAGGAGGGAGGTTGCATTTGCTTGAGCAGGAGCTTCTTCTCCTGGGTATCGGTATAAAGCGCATTGGGAAGTGGAGGGTGGTCATCCTGGCCATCATCGTAAAAACAATTTTTAAGATTACAAGATTCATATTTGCACAACGCTTAATTTTTGGAGAGCAAAACCATTGAAATTATTTTATTTCCAAATATTTACAGGGACAAGTTTTATTACAAAGATCTGAGACTAATATAATTAGTCTTATTTGACATCAAGGGAAATTCCTAGGCTTCACTGTGACATAAGGGTAGAGCGGTCCACATATGTGAAATATGGGGGTTCCGCTGTAGTTTCTAAGACTCTAAAAACTGATGGTAAGGGTGGTAAACTCTGGATTGGGGTGGGTCCCAACACTGCTACTCTATCAGCAGGTAAGACCTGCATCACTTTGTCATACACCCAACGATCCTGAGGTATGCGAACCCCATCTATAGTCACCGAGGTGTCGTCCCTGGGGGTACCGACGAACCAAAATAAGCGGACCATCTTCAGCTTCTCAATCCAACAAATCCGCTTAAGGTCAGTGGTGAGGTTCCCAATCTGATCTGCTCGGATGATGAAGTATCTCGGCCCACGACTCCAGAAATCTCTACCCCATCCTCTCTGAATACGAGAGAAATGAGGGAGGGATATCTTCTCTAATATCTGCACCATGGTGTCGCGGAACTCGAAATTCGAGGAGTGACTAGCAGTCTCGAAGATGCATTGGAAAACTAGAAATTTGGAGTAGGCATCTTCCTCTTCCTACAATCATTCAAACATCAATTTAATTTATTTGTTTTAGTAGGATGTCTTTACTAATTATGTTAGGTAAAACATTTATTACAAAACAGTCCTTAAACAGCAATTCCTAGGAGCCAAACTTGCTCTGATACCAATTGTAAGATTCCTCCCTTTAAAAATGGGAGAAACACTTAAGATAGTCCGCTAAGTCTTATCTTGGGAAAAATTTTCTATTCATCGACACCTTGACCCTGTAGAGATTCAAGGATACGATTTATAGGTATGACCTAGCTCTATCCCGCAGGGGGAGCGTGATTTCCTAAACGTCAAATCACCCATAGGGCAATTGATCAAAAATTGGACAACTACTAGACTTGATTTCTAGGGACAACGCTTTTTTCCTCATCTTATGCAAGGCACAGCCGCTGGCCTAGTCTTCTTGAATAGAGTTGCCCAAGAATCTAACTATCTAACGTAGGGCTTTCACTTAATTTGTTGGAAAGCTACCCGACTAATCGGGTCCACCCATCCGTAGGATGGTGCCGTCAGGGCATTCCATCCTCCCACTTTCCACCCTACTCACGCATCAATTTGTTTTCTAATTAATACTACCACACTGTTTGACATAAATAAGCATATTCCTTAATTAGGGCCCTTCTTCACAAGGTTCGTTATAACAGCCTTCTTACACAATACAATCATACCAAAGACAAGATGCAATTATATAAAAAGTTTATACATGAATCCATTTCCATACAAGCCAATCCGGCTCTCTTATTCTTATTCTGCCGATGATCTAGAATTCGGCCTTCCAGCCTCTACATGCTGGGCAAAATCCTACGGGACCATACACCTCATCGTCGGCCGCTGGCGAGGACTCAAGCCGGCCTGTCGCCCTCTCAGGCTCCATCGCTCGATCCTCCCGCCCCTCAGAGGGATGTCTGCGCACTAGGGTGGGCTTATTTACCGCACTAGCCTGGGCCCTCAGAACTAGGCAGCCTCATAATCTCTCGCCCCAATCGGCGATCCTTATTCTTCCAAAGGTATGAGGGATACCTTGGACCATTACCGGGCTTTGCTAACGACGCCGCCCGGCTACACAAGCACGGAACGGAGTTAGCGTTGAAGCCAAAAAAAATCTTGAATTCCAAAGATAACAACTTCAATGCAATTTTCTAAGTATAGCATTCACAATTCATGAAGATAGCAATTTCAACGTAATTTATCGAAAACAACATCACATAATTCATAATTTCATATAATTTTTTTTATGTCATCATTTTAAGAGGAAAAGACACCATTCATTAATACTAATTTTTAAGAAAAAATCTCTTCTTTTGAAAATTAACCAATCTAACCTGGCCACCGTTTCCTTGAGCGGCTTGAAAAGGGCGGACTGGAGCCGCGTTGGGCGCATCTCCCTCCATCTCGTTGTTACGTGCGCCTCTTGAGGCAATATTTTGCCGTTTTTGGGATGAGGCCATCGTAGGTGTCGCCTTGTAGAGCTCGCTGCTGCGATCGAAACGCTTCAATCGGATCTGAATTCCGAGCTCGTTTGCTCACCGTATGAGCAAAAGAGAATGGCGCACGAACCCTCGCTTGAGTAAAAAATCCCTTACTTAAGTCTACGCAAATGGGGGGGGGGGATTGTAAGGGTGTCCTTAAGGCCAAAGGCAAAAACGTGGAGAGGGCTGGGAGGGGTGGCTGCAAGCCTCTCTGTAAGTCTATTCACACGGAGGGGGGGGGGGGGAGAAGAGTTAAGGACACTGGTCCATGGCAAGAGGAGGATGGAGGAAAATTGGCTTATCTGAAAAGAGCCAAATGAGGGGCTGTGAGAGGGGTGGCTGCAAGGGCGGCTGTACTTGCAGCAAGTACGCTACGGCGGTACGGACAGCAGCACAACAGGGCATACGCTACACAGAAGTGCGTGCCGACTGAGGAGCACCCCGGGGGTTTATATAGTTGAGGGGTGAGGGTGCGGGCGCTGCGCAAAGCAGGGACGAAAGGACGGTGTACCTTCAAAGGCTCTAGACCAGTGGTCTGCATGGGTTTACGGGAAAGGTACGGTGTTGGCTGTCTAGGAAAGGAGTGGTACGCATGTACCTTATCCGGTCTGGGTGTCCGCCCAAGGGTACGCGTGGACCAAACAGTGGGCGGCCGTCCTTTGGTTCTTGGGCGGCCATTGTACGGGCGCCCTAGTAGGTGTGTACGGACCAAATTTTTTGGGACGGGATACCCAAATTTGGGGCGCCCGCCTCGATTTGCGTGCCGGACCGCCCTGGGGGCGAAAATTTTTTTTATCCGGGAGGTTCTCCTGGTCGCAGGGGTTCAGACCGTTCGTCAATCGGATGTGCGGTCGTGCATTTATTAAGGTTTAAAGGTCGCCGTTTTTTAACTAAAATGATTAAAATTAGCGTATAGGCTTGATCCGGTGTCCGTTTTGGATGCTGTAAAATCCTATATTAGGGTAAAATCGCGCGCAGATTCCAAATTTGGGCTCAGAATTTAAAGATTCTAAGTGGAAATGACTCAAATAATAAAATTATTGATATTTATACTATAAAAACTCATAATTACATGGACATTTCTTTATTAGTGAAGATGGGTACGTTACACAAGAAGAAGAACAAGAAGATAAATCTGAAGAAGAGGAGAAAAATAATAAGAAGAAGAAGTCGTCTAGGAGAAAAATTGGACAATCTGACTTTCCTCTTGGACAAGAATCTCTTAGTTATGACCTCTTAACAGATCTTAGGGAGAAAACAGCACAAATCACATTTGGGAAGCTTTTGGCACTCTCTCCAAAGCTCAGAAAGGAATGGGGTAAGCTGGCTAGCACAAGGGAATCTAAGAAAGAGAAGAAGAGGGATAATGGGACTCCTAATGGTTCAAAAGGTGGATAGTGATGTAGGAGATGATGTGTCTGTGATTGATGTCATCATTGAGGGGCAAACAATTTCTAATGCATACATTGATGGAGGTGCATCAATCAATGTCATGAGTGAAAAAACAATGAAAGATGCCAATTTAAAGTTGTCTTCTACTAACTCTCCCTATCGCATCAAACTTGCTGATAATACTAGGGTGAAAACCTTAGGAATTGTCAGGAATTTGGGAGTGGATGTATGTGGTATTTCTGTGCCTACAACTATCCAGGTCATTCCTACAAAGCCTGATGCTAGGGCTTACCCATTGATATTGGGTAGGTCATGGCTTCGCCAAGTGAAGGCAATTCAAAAGTGGGAGACAGGTGACCTTATTCTACAAGGTGAGAATAAGGTCCACTACAACATCAAGAGTCGTTGCAAGAAAGTGGTAAGAGGTGAACCTTCAACTTCCGAAAGCTCAAAGTCAGAGTCATCCGATGAAGAGGAGACAAGTGGTAGCTCCAAGGATTCCATCTCAGAAGGGGAGGTGGAGGGAGTTGCATTTGGTCTTTCCCTGGGAAGGGATCGAGGGGATGCTGAAGACAATGGATCCTTGGAAGGGAAATCTTCTTCAACCATGTGCAAGAAAGGAGATGTGGACCTTACTACTTCACCAACAGAATGAACTTCTTCTTGAGATGAGTCCATAGCAGGTACTGAAAGGGAGAATTACTTAAAAATGTTGGATGGATTTCCTAACCTTTTTGCAAACAGCTACTCACAAGTACGCCAAGTTACCCTAGGAGAGCACAAGTACGCCAAGTTACCCTAGGAGAGCACAAGATTGATCTCAAGCCCCAAAGTAAGCCAGTGGTACAGCGGCTAAGGCGTTTGGGAGTAGTTTGCTTGAGGCTGGATTTATTTTTCCAGTAGAGAATTCAAAGTGGATTTCCCTAGTTGTAGTCACTCCCAAAAAGGGTGGAAAATGGCGTGTGTGTGTGTGTGGACTTTCGCCCTCTGAATGCATGCACAAAGAGGGATTATTATCCTCTACCCTTTCAGGATGAGATTTTGGATCAAGTTGCAGGTCATGAGTTGTATTTAGTGTGTGATGGATACTTTGGATACTTTCAAATCCGGATTTGTGAAGAAGATCAAAGGAAAACCTCATTTATCACCCCTTGGGGAGTGTATGCCTATAGGGTGATGCCATTTGGCTTGACCAATGCACCAGCAGCTTTTCAACGCTTCATGAGTCAGGTATTTGCACCTTACTTGGAAAAGTTTATAAGGGTCTTTTTGGATGATTTTTGCATTTATTCAAGCCGCATGGATCACTTAGAAAAGTTGAGGTTGGCCTTGCAAAGTATTGATGATGCAAAAGGGTGTCTTAATCCTGGAAAATGCCGCTTGGCACGAAGGAAGGTGGTTCTCTTGGGACATGTTATCTTAGAAGAAGGCATAGAGATGGATCCTGAGAAGGTGCAGGCAATTATGGCCCTCCCACCACCTACCAATGTAAGGGAGGTAAGGAGGATTTTGGGTAAAACAAAGTATTACCAACGCTTTGTTGACATGTTCTCTGAGAAGATGTATCCTATAAATCTGTTGACAAAGAAGAATGTTTCTTTCCCCGATCAAATTCAATCTTTTTGTTTGCTCAAGGAATGCATGAGTCAAAATCGAATTGTGCAGCCTCCTAGGTGGGGGGAGGATTTTTATGTGAGTCCAAGTGTCTCATCACATTTAGTGGGTGCTATACTCTTACAAAAGGGAGAGCAAGGGCGTATGTAACCAGTGTATTATGCAAGCCGACAACTCACTGATGCTGAGGAGAAGTATGGTGAAATGGAGAAAGATGGTTTGTCTCTTGTTTTTGTAGTAAAGAAGTTCAGGTCATACCTGTTACCTCGCCCTTTTTTCTTCCTCACATCTCAACCTTCTTTACAATTCTTGGTCCGCAAACCCAATCCTACGCAGGAGGAAAGTTTGCAAAGTGGATTTGTGAGCTTTAAGAATTCTCTTTCACTTTTATTTACAGAAAACATCACTAGGGCCTCTCTTGCAGATTTACTTACAAGGAAGGAAGAGGAAGAAGGAATAGGAGCAAAGGAAGAAGTATATGAAGATTTGGAGACACCACCAACTGCTTTCACTATGCATTTTGATGGAGCCTTTAGCCCTTCCAGCCAATGTGGGGCTGGGGGGATAGTTTTATTTGATCCAGAAGGAAAAGAGGTATGGGCCAAGGGTAGGGAATTTCCAAAGGCTATATCAAATAATGTGGTTGAGTACAATGCATTAATTTGGGGATTAGAAAATTGCATAAAAGATGGAATTAAAGAGGTAGAGGTTAAAGGGGATTCGCAATTGGTCATTCGACAAATGAAAGGAGAATACAAGGCAAGGAGTCCTAATCTCCAAGAAAAGGGCAATGGAGTTAAAAGAAGCTTTTGAGTTTTGTAAATTTGTGCATGTTAACAGGAAGGATAATCAAAAGGCTGATGAATTGGCTACTAAAACCTTGGCTTCTTTCGAAGTAGCTACTCTTACATTAATGGATACAGGTTGGCCTGAGCTCCAAGATGTTCAACACTATTTAGATACAGAATACTTCCCTCCTGGATTGAATCCTCCAACAGAAGCAAAGGCTTACAAGGAAAGCTCATCCTTACACAATTCTAGGGGATGTTCTTTACAAACAAGGTAAGGATAAGATTCTTAGGAGGGTAGTGAGCCTAGAAGAATCTAGAAGGATTATGGAATTATGTCATGAATGTTCAGGTCACTTTGCATCAGCTAGATCAGTTGGGCTCGGTTGGTGTCCTCCCTCACCTATAAATAGAACCCCATTCCTTTGTATTTTCATCTTAGTGTATTTTCATGCATGATGCTAGTGTAGTTCTCATTTTAGTGTATTTCCTTTATCCCTCTACCTTGCCTCTCCATTGTTTGTGAAGCTTTGGTGCTTCACTAAACCTCCATTGTTTGTGAAGCTTTGGTGCTTCACTAAACCTCTTCTTCTCTTGGAGATTACCCTCTTCTCTTGGTGGTGGCCAAGCCTCTTACTTGAGGGCTACACATCTCCTTAAAGAATCAAGCCAAAACCAAGCGTAAGCCTAAAACAATGATGTTTTACTCTCTTCTTTAGATGGTAATCTTATTCCCAACCTCTCTACATGCTTGGGAAGCATTCTATCTCATGGTTTCTTCTTAAAACCATGCCCTTCTTGATTTATGTTGTTTAAATAAAGTAATGTTAATCTCCTATGCTTAAATATATTGTTTTTGATTTATAATCACTCTTTATGAAAGAATACTCGCTTTTATGGTTAAATCCTTCTTGGAAGGATGAATCTTAATTCTAATCTCATTTTCTTAGCCAAAACTCTAGGCCTAATAACAAGCTAGAGATAAGGATTAAACATTTTTATGATTATTAACCTACTTAGAATGAGGTTAATTCATTTAAGCTACTTAGAATGAGGTTATTAACCTACTTAGAATGAGGTTATATTTATTCATTTTATGATGATAGAGAGCTTAGGATAATATTGATATATTTATTTTCATATGAAAGTTATATTTAGATATTGTTTTAAATAAACAAGATACTTAGATGCAATTATGTTTATATTTATGTGTAAAGAATTTTTATATTAAAAGAGGAATTCCCACCATATTTTTATGTAATTATGTTTATGCATAAATTTAATAATGCTAAAAGAGGAATTTTCACGATATTCTATGCGTAAATATTTTAAATATTAAAAGAGGTATTTTTGTTACATTTTTTAATATACATTCATAGTATGTGCATGCATAAATATCTAGATGTCAAAAAGAGAAATTTTTTATATTTTAAATATGTATATTCATGGTATGTATATACAAGAATATTTTTGTTTATCAAAGAAGAATTTTTATCCTATCTTTAAATAGGAATATGCATAATTATTTTTGGTATCAAAAAGAGAATGTTTCATCATATTTCTATGTAGATAATTATGGCATATTGATGCCTAGGTTTCAAATGGAGAAGAGAATATTTAAGAGTATTTCTATGTGAATATTTCAATAAAATGATGTATGCATATTTATTAAAGGACAAATTAGAAAAAAAAGAAATATCCTTGTTAAATTTCATTATTTTCACGAGTAGAATTATTTATAGTTCTATTATATCCAAAGTAGAATGAATTTTCAAACTATCGAATGTTTACCCTTACGATTAGAAATCACAGTTATTTTATGAAATAAATGGAGAAATATCTTTAGGAAATAAATCTAGGAATAAATTCAAGTAATTCTGTGCTAGACCATGACCACTTGAGAAAGGTGGGTCAGTAAGATGCCTGCCATCTCTTGAATTGTAAATTAAGCCAAGACTTATGACCATTCCCATTTCTTCAGTACGAAGAAGGGATAACTGTCTGATTTAGAGAATTTTCCCTAAGACCTGAAATCGTCTAGAAATAAGTTATAAATTCGTTTTAAATTATAATTGATGGATGGATCACCCGAGATACGAGATACGAGATTCGTGATTTTCATTGAGGAATTCTGGGTTTTGAAAAAAGGGTATTGTGAAACCAATACTAGAGATGTTTTCTCGTGAAATGGTTTTTCGTGTGAGGAGAGGAAATCAAACTCAATGGGAAAATCCTAGTTGCATAGAAACTTTGTTTTGGTAAAGGAATGTCTTACGCCAAATGCTGGAGGAAGAATTTGGTTTATTGTTTAATCTAAGGAGAGTTTACATTGCAATAGCCGACGGCGGCGGGGAGTCATCGAAGGACGTCTCTTAGGCAAGGCCTGCCATGGTCTTGACCAGCCTCAGTACGGTAAAAAATGGTGCGCTTCTAGTACGATGGGCGAGGGCCGACGAAGCGGTCCCTAAGTGAAGTGCTGGGACACCTAAGGAGGATCCTAGACGGTTCTTACGAGGTGATGCACGGGCTCGCGGGTTGCAAGGACACCCATGTGTATGTGGAGGAAGATCTTCAAGGACACCCATGGATGCACATGCTTGTGGTTGCAAGGACACCCATGGATTGGCAATAAGTTTCTTTAAGTTAACTAGAAACTATAAAATTGGATCTTGTTGGTTGACTAGCAGGTATTTAACGGAGAGTCCGGATGACACTTGATTGTAAAACAATGGAACTCGAATACTAGGGATTATGATGGAAACATTGTGCTATTATTGCAGTTCTATCTTGAAAATAGTTGAATATGAGAAAAGGCAATTTCATATTGGGTGCATAAGTGGTGTGTCTATTTAATATATTTACATGAGTGCTGGCTAGGGGGCCTGGAAACTCTTTTCCTTGGTACCCAAGACAAAACACAACCAAATTTTTATAAAGAGGGATCCCACCAATATAGTGGTTGGTTGGCTAGCCCATGGGTCAGTTGGGGTTAGGCTGGATCGGTGGATTCTTACAATAAAGTTCAGTTATATGCAAGGTATGATAGTTGAAGTAAGTCACGTGGTAATTATTGTTCTATGGGAAAGAATCATTGGATGTGCCTCACTTGAGAGGAAAATAGTGATGATCTCTGTGAACCACCCGCAAGTCCCTCCTTTGATTCGGCCATGTGACCTGCAGGTTCGGTCGGAATACAATGGATAATTAAGGCTCTTCACCCTGTTAGATGAATTTTCGTTAAAAGATTTTCCTGGAGGAATCGCCCGTGCTTTTTGGGTGAGGAAAGTTTTTTCGATTTTGCTTTTGGAAGATTCACTAGACTAGTCCCTTGCCCGGACATTCGTGGGTGAGGCCCCGTGAGTGGGAAGCTTTGCCCTACGCAAGAGGTTGCTACTTCCGCTGCTAGCACCCCGGAGTTCGATGCGCAGAGTGGGTGTTGAGATTCAAGCTCGATGTCAGCCTGTGCCAGTTGTACTATGTGCTGGCATGTTAGGTAGTAACATGTGTGAGACATAAATGACCGCGTCCAGCTAGTCATAGTGTGTGGACATTAGCTAGGGTTAGCAGTGTGTGGACACAACACATGTAGTGTGTTGTATATTATGGATTATGGCTTTATGCATTGTGTGGGAAGGGAGATGGCTTCCCTCTATGGTTAGGGTTTGATAATCTATTAGGGTTTGCTCATGTGTGTGTGTCTTCTCTCCCTCTACCTGTTTTCATCATAGTATCAGAGCCTAGTGTTCTCTATTAGGGTTTATGAGTGAGTGAGAGAAGAGGGAGAAGAAGCTGTGAAGAAAAGCTATGAAGCTTGGAGCACACCGATTTCCATCAAATCTGAGAGCTTGGCCTACCGGGTAAGGACTACTAGACATCCTTGAGCAGATTGCAGGTGCAAAAAACACAAACAACACCAAATTTGAGCAAAGAGAAATTTTTGTTTTGCAAGCTCTCCATTCAAGCTTGAGTGTGGTGAATGTATGAGGCAAATGGTTGCAAATCTGACAAAAAATCATGTATTTGGCAAATGGGAATGTATTGGCAACTCATGTGCAGACCCTACATTGAATTTGGAGCAAAGTTGATGCATTTATGTGAGTGAAAAATCACTAGTTTGAAGCCTTCACAAAAACAGAGAAAAAGAGTCCATTGTGGATGAAATTAAAGCTAGTTTTTTGTAAAAATCAACTAATTGGTGGATAGTGCACATGCTTTGGAGTTTTGGGTAACTATATATGATCTTAAATATCACAACAAACCTCTAAATCTTCCTCTACAGGAGCAGGCAGCACAGACTGTCTAGAAGAGCAGATTTTCATTTTTTTTGCTAGGTGGAGGCCAAAATTCAAGTCTTGTGATTGATTAATTCCAAAATCTACTTTGTGGTACGCACTTGAGAAGGATGCTATATGATTGGTTGAAGTAATTATGCATTTTGGAGCTGATTATGAGCTGATTAAACAGGCTATCTATAGTGATTAGTGAAACAGAGGGTGATTAATTGGCTAATTACTCTCTCAACTTAAACAATTGGTCTAATTACTTTTACATGGAGTTAGTAGACATAAATGCTAAGCTAATGAATTCCTGATCTCTCAATTTGGAGAAGAATCAAAGGAATTAGAGCATTTTTACTACTGGTTTTTATTGGTTTTTCTCAAAATAGAGAAGGAGATCTGATAAATTTGGTATGTACGCACCTTGGATGGTGTTGATATGTAACATTGAGCTTGTTTAGGTGTCAATGAAAGTTATCCACACTTGATTGAACCACTACATTGTAATTTGAAGCCTTGGAAAGCGTGCCAAAATAGGGTACTTTTTGGACTGCTTATGCTAGTTTAATTTGAATGCAATCAGCTTGATTTTCTACATCAACAGTGAAGTTCGTTGAGTACTTTGGAGTATCTAGAGCACTTATTAGAGTGTGGTTGAGTTGAGGAAGTCTTGTTTATAGATTTGGACGTGTGCGAAAGGTGCATTTGCACATTGAGCAAATATGTCAGACAACCCAATACAGATTGTGGGTGAGAAGTTGGATAGGAAGAAATTCCAGGCATGGAAGTACAGGATTAAAAGCTTTCTGAAAGGAAAAAGGTTTTGGAACCTTGTTACCAGGTGTGGATCTAGAGCCGGAACTACCCTGACAACCTACACAACAATAGGTTGTAGCTCATAAGCAATGGTCAGAGGAGAGAGGATACAAAGTTTTTCATTACTTGCCTATATGTATCTCGGATGCTATACTCATACATATACATGATGCTGAGAATCCCAAGGATGCATGCGATACTTTATTGGTAAAGCTGTTTGATATAGATACTAGTGCTCGTAAGTCTTAGTTTTTGAGACAATAGATTCATAATGTGAAGCGCAAAGGAAGGAGTATCCATGATTATGTACAAGAGATAAAGAAGTATGCAGATGCATTGGCAACTATCAATGCCCCCATGCCTGATGATGATTTGGTAGACATTGCCTTGCTGCATGGTCTTGGCGGTAAGGAGTACAAGTCTTTTGATACATCTATTTCTGTTCAGAGTATAGGTTTACGAGATTTTGATGAGTTGGTTTCTCTCTTGCTTGTTGAGGAAATCAAACTCATTGACTTGCTTCATGATGCATATAATAGCCACCATGATGATAATCGCAAAAATCAAGCTTTCTATTCACAAAGGGGATTTAGAGGCAGGGGGAGATTTGCATCACGTGGTCATAAGGTAATGGTCATGGATGGCAGGATAGGTCACCACAATAGAATTTTCAGCCTACATATGGTGCTAGAGGTGGTCGTGGATATACACCTCAGAGGCAGAGGTAATCCTCGTGGTATAAAACATTGGCAAGGCCAACAAATATCTATGCAAAATGTGGAATGCCATTATTATGGGAAATTTGGTCATATGGCACGTGATTACAAAATGATTTGAGAGGGGGTAGAACATGGTGGACATTATGCACAACATGGTGGAAATTATGCATCAAGCAGTAATGAGACAGTGCAAATCACTTGTTTGCCATGAAACATGTTGTGGGATCTATGATGACAAATGGTAAAAGTGATGACACTTGGTATATGGACTCTGGAGCATCAAACCATATGACTTGTCATGGTGAATGGTTTGAACATATGAAGCCTATGGATGTGAAAAGCTATGTGGAGACAAGAGACGATACCGAACATGCTATCACACATGTTGGAAGTATACCATTGGTTATGCACAATGGTGGAACAAAGTCTATGTGGTAGATGTCTTGTATGTGCCTTATATTACAAAAAGTTTGGCCTCAGTTGGTCAAATGGTGGAACAAGGTTTACAGGTTCGTTTCAATGAGCATGGATGCTTCGTTTCAATGAGCATGGATGCTTCGTTTCAATGAGCATGGATGCTTCGTTGAGGATTTCAAAAATGGATGCAGAGTCATTGCCAAAGGCAAGAAAGAAGGCAAGTTATTTAAGTTGGATGCTGGGATTCCTTAGTTGAAATCAACCATGTTCTCTAAAAGCCGAAATGTGGTACAGGACATTGACATGTGGCATAAAAGGATTGGACATATGAACATACAAAGGTTAAAGAATATGCACACAAGAGGCATTGTAAGTGGGCTGCCTAGATTCAAGTGTGATGGGAATATGCGTGTCTCTGATGCTTGTGCCAGTTTGAAAAGCAAGCAAGGTTGCCATTTCCTAAAGAAGGCAACATGAGTAGCAGGCCACTTGAGATAGTTCATAGTGATATATGGGGTCCTGCACAAGGCCCATCCATTAAAGGCAGCTTGTATTATGTGACATTCATTGATGATTTCAGCAGAATGACTTGGATTTACTTTCTCAGAGAGAAAAGTGAAGTGTTGGAAAAGTTTATGGACTTCAAAGCTTTTGCACAGAAGCAATATGTCTCTTGGATAAAATGTTTGAGGACAGACGGAGGTGGTGAATACACCTCACATGCTTTTGAGAATTTCTTGAGAAAGCAGGGCATAAGAAGGCAGTTAACTTACAAGTACACACCTCAGCAAAATGGTGTTGCTGGAGAGGAAGAATAGAGTCATTTGTGATGTGGCGAGGGCGATGCTCAATGAAAAGAGCATGCCATACTATTATTGGGAAGAAGCGTGTGCCACCACAGTGTATGTAGTTAATAAGACACCCACAGCAACCATACATGGAAGTATGCCAGAGATGCGGCTTAGAGGTTTTAGGCTAGACATTGGACACCTCAAAGTGTTTGGTTGCATAACTTATGTGCATGTGCCAGACGAGAAGGAAGAAGTTGGATCCTAAGACAGAAAAGTACATTTTTGTTGGGTATGCACAGGATCGCAAGGCATATAAATGTTACAATCTACAAACTAGGCAAGTGGTTATCTCATGAGATGTGGTGTTTAATGAACTTGCTAGTTGGTACAAGGCAAAGGATGAGGGTGTCATTGGTTCCGTTGATGCTGATGTGCATGTGAACTTGCCACAAGCAAGTTCTATTTCTATGTCTGGGCCAGCAAAGTCTGAGATAAGGGTTATGCACAAACCCAAGGCTTGGACTATGATGAAACATTTAGTCCAGTTGCAAAGATGGGAACAGTGAGAGCAGTCATTGCTATAGCTACAGCAAATGGTTGGGAAATGCATCAAATGGATGTGAAAAATACATTTCTAAATGGTGATTTATACAAGAGGAAGTTTATATGGTACAGCCAACAGAAGGATATGTACACCTGCTGAGGTACCCCACTCATGTATACAAATTAAAGAAAGAATTATATGGTTTGAAGCAAGCACCTCATGCTTGGAGTGATAAGATAAGCCGATATCTTATCTCCCTTAGATTTCAAGTTTCTTCACCAGATTCTTCACTCTACGTGAAGAAGACAGATCATGCTATTTTCTTACTTGTCATCTATGTGGATGACTTGATTGTCACAAGAGATCATGCTACAGATGTTATGTATGTCCTGAGTGGGTAGTTTGATATGAAAGACTTGGGTGAATTGAGATATTTTCTTAGGATTGAAGTGATCAAAGACCATGCAGGGACATGGTTAGTGTAACACCAATATGCATTGGATATGTTGGCAAAATATGGGATGACAGCGTGTAAGCCAATGAGTACACCTTTGGAGCAGAATGTCAAGCTACGGGGTTAAGTAATCAAATTGTTTGAATTAAACTTTTCATATTGTTTCTCTTTTAAAAGTGGAATTTGATTAGTTTAGAATTCTTTAAACAAATTGGGGATAATTTTTAAGTAAATTAAGAATAGGAAAAATTAAAAAATGGTCAGCCATACAAAGGAGGTTATGGCAAAATTTTATTAAATTTTGTGAAATAAGTATTATCTTTTATCATTCAAAAAGAGTAATCCCCATCGTTTATGTATTCTAAAAGTGTTATTTTCATTGTATACATAGAAAAATGCATAGTAGAAATATTTTTATTACAAAAGTGTTATTTCCATTAGATTTAAATTCTATGCATAGAAAGATACAGATTGGTTATTTTTTAATTATAAAAGAGTAATTTTAATTAGAATTAAATTCTATGCATAGAAATATGCACATTGGATTTTTTTTAATAAAAGTGTTACTTTCATCAATATTGATTTTTATGCACAAAAGAATTTTTTATTATAAAAGTGTTACTTTCATCAATATTGATTTTCATGCATAAAATGATGCATAAAAGAAATTTTTTTAAAAGAATTTTTTATTATAAAAGTGTTACTTTCATCAATATTGATTTTCATGCATAAAATGATGCATAAAAGAAATTTTTTTATTATAAAAGTGTTACTTTCATCATTAATGATTTTTATGCATAAAATGATGCATAAAAGAATTTTTTATTATAAAAGTGTTACTTTCATCATTATTGATTTTTATGCATAAAATGATGCATAAAAGAATTTTTTTTATTATAAAAGTGTTACTTTCATCAATATTGATTTTTATGCATAAAAGAATTTTTTTATTATAAAAGTATTACTTTCATCAATATTGATTTTTATGCATAAAATGATGCATAAAAGAATTTTTTTTATTATAAAAGTATTACTTTCATCATTATTGATTTTTATGCTAAAAATGATGCATAAAAGAATTTTTTATTATAAAAGTGTTACTTTCATCAATATTGATTTTTATGCATAAAATGATGCATAAAAGAATTTTTTAATTATAAAAGTGTTACTTTCATCATTATTGATTTTTATGCATAAATAGATGTATTATAAAAGTGTTACTTTCATCAAAATGGATTTTTATGCATAAATAGATGCATAAAAGGATTTTCTTTTATATAAAAGTGTTAATTCCATAGAAGTTGGATTTTATGCATAAATAGATGCATATAAAAAAATTTTATATCAAAATAAGAGTTCTCTTTAATCATTGTTTAAATCCCATGAATATTGATAAATGAATAAGTAAATTCTCTGTGAAGAAAAATTCTACTGTTTCATATTCTCTAGGATGGTAATGAGAAAATTCAGAAGATCTATCAAAGTCGGAACTTTAGATAAATGAGTAATTTATTCCTCATAGAAATTTGTGACTAAGTTTTGAATTCAGTTAAGCAAAATACTCAATGAATGAAATTCAGTAAAGTAGTAAAATTGAAATTAATTTATTCCTCATAGGAATTCGTGACTAAGTTTTGAATTCAGTTAAGCAAAATACTCAATGAATGAAATTCAATAAAGTAGTAATTGAAATATTACCCTTCGAGAAAGATAGTTCAGGGAGAACCTTTCGAGACTCAAACCCTAAATCAGACTATGACCATGACGTAACTCCTTCGTCAGTTTCAAGAAAAGACGATGTGACCAGTTCAGTAATCTTTACTCAAATCACCCACCAAATTTGAAATTAAATTGAGACCTTTGATTTTGATCTGAGGATCCAGGTTATAGAATTCAGGAAATTCTATGGGAATCCAGACCTGTGATCTAGAAGTATTGGGATACTGAATTAAGATATACTCATTGTATTCAAAAGAAAATCAAAACTGAAAACTTGCATAGAAACCCTGTTTTCTTAAAGGACTGTCTTATGCCAGAATGCTGGGAGGGAGCATTTGGTATATGTGTTTTTCTAAGGGAAGTTTGGTTGCAACAGCTGACGGGGAGTGTTCAAAGGACGGATTGTATTCAAAAGAAAATCAAAACTGAAAACTTGCATAGAAACCCTATTTTCTTAAAGGACTGTCTTACGGCAAAATGCTGGGAGGGAACATTTGGTATATGTGTTTTTCTAAGGGAAGTTCGGTTGCAACATCATCATCAATGGTCTTAGCACACTACAACAGAATGAGGGTGTAGCAAACAAAAATAGCAACACTTTTATAGCTAGAAGGGTAGGGAGAAGTCGGGCTATTTTTGCTGCTAAAAAGGCTGATCTTTTTGTTGCAATGGGTTCACTGCCAAGCAACAAAAATAGCTGCGAAATTTTTCTTCTCAACAGTGAAATTTTACTGCTTAGCAACGATATTTTGCTACTATTTTCGCTGCTCAGCACACCGAAAGTACTGCGTAGTATAACTGGGGAGTCTCCACAGGACTCCCCAGTCTGCCCCAGCACTTTTGTTTATTAAAACAATGACTTCACAATTTTGTGATACAAACATAAACATGAAAAATGCATAGATTTTGCGAAGAATGCAAGTGAGCCCAAAATGTATTATATTTCATGAATTGTTGGGCCTTTGGCCATATATACAAAAAAATATCAAAGAACAGGTGGCTAATCGGAATCCTTATTGGATTTTAAGTGCTCATCATCATCATCTTCATCCTCCTCTTCACTTCCTTCTACCGCTTTCAGGATCATAATGTGAATCTTCCTCTTCCTCTTCCCCTTCATCCTACATACATGCCATGAAGTGCAAGGTAAGTGTAATACAATAAAAGACAAGTAGATATAGATAAGAGAATGGTTGTTTCACTACTTACCTCATCTTCTTGAGCCCCCAAAATAGACTTGTCCAAGTGTACGTCTCACATACCCATCCACGCCCACAATTGCAGATGGGGGCTCTGTAGCCATAGTCATACTCCTCCTTTGTTGGGTCACACCTAAAAGCCCCCCTCTACTCAAAACAATTAAGAAAACATACAATTAGTTAAAGTAAACAATATATTACAAAACAAAATGAAAAAGAAGAAGAAAATGAAAATGTTTTAGTAATATTGGTACTTACGAAACGAGCAATGATGGAGGACTTTCCTCTCAAGCCGAAGTGTGAAGCCCCTCGCTTCCGTAGTTGGGAAGCACTCATCGCCGCTTGTTGTTGAAAATCATGTGGGTGCTTTCTCACAAAGCTGTGTGCGTGCCTTCACTCCTCATGTGTGCTAACGTTGGGCTTTTCCAAATTATTATTTGATGCACTCTCTTGATGTTTGCTCTACTATTAGAGAGCAAAAGCTTTATTCTTCTTTCCATCCACTCCTCTAAGAAGGAAATGCCTTCACACATAGGTCCTCAAAAATCACTCTAGGGTCACCTATCCTTCATCGATGGAATGTCATGTCATCTTTTAACTACCTAAAGTAGTCCCTTATCTCAACAAGGTCACCTATCCACCATCGATGGAATGTCATGTCATCTTTTAACTACCTAAAGTAGTCCCTTATCTCAACAAGGTCACCTTGAATGCCTTCTAAACCCAACCAACATGGGGCCTAGATTTCCCTCTCACCTTCTACTTCATTGAATCTTGCCATAATAATCATAATTTGGGGGAAGTAGAGATGATGTTAGATTAAGGAGGGTGTACTTAGAACAAACTTTCACTGCCAACCTCAAACAAGGTACACTACAATAGCCAAACATAATTTAAAGAAGAAGCTGAGGACGTTTATTCTTGATCAAATAGATGGAATTGTGAGACCAACCATATAACCTAGTTGCTAGCTTGACCCCAAGTACTAAAAAGTGTACCCTCATCATTAATACCCTTCCAGAATGGGGGGGGGGCATGGTGTGGGTAAAAGCCTAGTCTGTGTGGTATGACAACCAACCATCCCTAGATGGGAGTGCCATGGTGTGGGTAAAAGCTTGGTCTATGGGAGGGGGCATGGTGTGGGTAAAGCCCTAGTCTATGGTTGCTAGCTTGACCCCAAGTACTACAAAGTGTAGCCTCATCATATGTACATCTCTACATGGGGGGGCATGGTGTGGGTAAAATCCTGGTCTATGGTATGATGACCCACCATCACCTTGATTCCCTTCAACGGTGCATGCACAAGTGGTTATTCTACCATTCTAATCTTAGAAACCAAGGGCCAAGTAATGGTGTGGATCTGGTCAATAAAAAGATACCAAGTGGTGAATTAGGGAGCTATTGGGTTTGTTTTGACTTTGTTAAGAGGATGTAGGAATGGACAACAATGGCTTGCCATGTTTATAACCCCTATGTCCAAGAGATGCAAACCATAGCAATTGGAGACCTGCACAAAATCTTTTTTGGACCTTATTGAATAGAGTCGTGGAGAGGGAGGGTTACAAAAAGGAAAAATTTAAGGGATTGGCTAATGAGGCTCAAACAAACTGGCAAGTTATGAGGACATTTTTCAATGTTATAGTAGGACAAGAAAGATCTTGCTCATTCCATTCGGAACAAAGCATGGAATAGCACACAAAAGAATTTATTCCTCCCCATAGCCAAGAGGAGTTCAAATTGAGGTGTTGGGCATGGAAATCATCACCCTTTGAAGTGCGTGCTAAAATAGAAATAGACAACCTATGGAAGTGATTGAGAAAAGCACATGTAGACAAGACCAAGAAATCTACCCTTGAGACATGGCTTGTGTGTGGTGGCATGCCAAAGTTGCACATTAGGGTGAATACATGATCAAAGTAAGTCAAGTAGTTTTTAAAAGAAAATTATAAGAAGATAATCTCAACTAAAATAATTGAATACATGTTAAACATTTGTTGTAGAAGTGATAAGTACCTGATGCCACGAGAAAACTTAGCACAATATATGCATGATAGAGCTATTGCTAGCCTCCAATGAGGGTTAAATATATTTCTCTATATAGTGCTTGTTATGGTGATCTTATGACTAAAAACTCTTATACAATAGTCAAAATATGACTCATGTCTTAAGGGAGGACACCCAAGCATTGCAAAAAATTAAAAATTGATGGGCTTCAACAAAAAGTGAATTCCAATAGTGCCTAGACATGTGGTGGACCTTACTAATGAGGAAAATGTGGAGATCAATGCTACAAATAGAAGCCTTTTAGTAGCAGATGGTGGTGCAAGGACAATGAGGTAAAAGTGACAAGGGGGGTTTTCGACTCCTATTAGGGATGGAGATTCACATTGGGCTAGATTTGAGTATGGTCAAATGGTGATGCAAGGACAATGAGGTAAACGTGACAAGGGGGCTTTCGGACTCCTATTAGGGATTGAGATTCACATCAACCTAAATTTGAGTATGACTACAAGAGAAGACATCATTAACAAAAAAAATTTGCAACGTTTTACATTATGCCACTATAAGCGCCGTTATTAGTGCTGCTATGCGGCACTAGATAAACGTTGCTACTATAAGGTAAGAGGCACTGTAAAAACATCACTATAAGCGCTGGTATAAATGCTCACATTAAAGAAGAACTCACTAATCTACTTGATTTTGACTCAAATTCAGATTTTTATGATGCTTATGAGGTGAAACATGAGCAAACTGATTTTGTTTTGCCAAAAGTGTGTGAAGAAGAGGCTAATACACCAATTTTTAGCCCTGAATCAAATCAGATTGGGTCAAAAATTGATCAGACTCGCAATTTCATAAATAGGAAAAATCAGGAACAGAGGCTTTTGGAGCCTAAATCAGGTTATGAAGTGAGGGATTCACATTTACAAATGTTGCAAATGTTGAAGAAGCAAACTTGTATGGTTGCAAAAGTGTTTTTCAACATTGAACCTTTCTTATGTCACTTTGAAGGGAAATCTGATTTGTCTGAAGTGTTATTTGCTGCTAATTGGTGGTTGAAGATCATTTTGGAGATGTTTTTGGGCTGTATCAGCATGTCTGCTAAGCCTAAAATTGCAAAAGTTGAAAAAGTTTCTAATTTTGGAAGGTTTGAGGAACAAATTTGTATGCCTGAAGAGCAGATTTTTGAAATCTTGATTTCAGAAGTTGAAGATCAGTTTTTGCAGCAGATGCAAGTTGATGAGTTTGATGACTCATTCGTCAATGTTTCATATGGTTTGAATAAGATTTTGCAGACTGATGATCATGAAAAGAGGGTTTTATTCATGATTTTGCAAAAACCTTGTGGATTTGATAGAGATGTTATGTTTTGGATGTTATTCTTACTTAAATTGTAGAGTTTGATGAGTGGGATGATTCAATCTCAAGGAAGGTGTTGTTTTGGGTCACCAATGCCCAAAATGCTTGATTTTGAAGAGGAGATGATTGTTGTTCATTTGAAGCAAGTTTTCTTTACTTGTTGGGAGCATTATTCTCATTTGCAAAGGTGTTTTGAGACTGAATATGCACATATTTTATGGAATCAAGCTGATTTTCACATGGAGGTGGATATTCCAAAATCAGATTTTCAGGCCTTGATGCCTAAATTGCAGAAATCTAATTTTCAGAACCAAATTTTGATTTTGCAGAGGTTCCAAAGATTGATTCTACTCATGTCTACTCCATTATCTTAAAGAAGGGACATACTCATTGAATTTTGGTTTCATAAATTCATTTTGTATGATGTACATTGGATGTTGATCTATATGAAAGGTTCCCAGCCCTGGCATGTTGCCTTAAAGTGGTTCACATGTATTCACATACTCACAATGGGATGCACAATGGGTATGCACTTGTAATGCCTTTAAGCTACATCTTTTTGAAGAATCAGGGGGGAAAGTAATTATCAAGCTAGTTGTATGTTTAAAGTATAATAAAGCTGAGGAGATAGTAGTCAAATGGGTGGATGTTGTGCCAGAGTTCTAGTGGAAGATTCAGCGGATGTGACTGATTATCAAGGCAAAAATGCTGACATATGGCTGCGGAGTTGCAGCGGAATGCGGATTGGATCCGGAAAGGAGGATGTTGAGAAGGTGGTAGTGCTTATCAAATGAACGTATGTAAAACGAGTCTAAGTGTCCCATACCACATAGGCACGTTACACATACACACATAGGATGGCGAAAGATAGAAGACATAAATGTGTTTGGAGTAAGTATATGAAACCAATCTGATGCCCCATACCACCAGATTGATTCCATACATCACTTCCTTTAGAATAGAAGTTTGAGGTTGAATGGCCAGTTCCCTCTGAAACTTAAATTTCAACACAAATTTTCTCTATCTTAAAATTTTATTTAAGTTACTGAATTTCAACTAGTTTTAATGTTGAATCTATACTTTATTAATTAGGTTTTTAGGTTGTAAAAATATTATAGAAGCCTTTTGTTTTACAAAAGCAAGTGAATATATGCATACCTCCACCGTTGTGGTGTAATTAAATAATCTTGAGTTGAAAAACTGTTTGAGAGGGTGTGAGATTGTAAATATATAATAGATACAATTAATTGTAAATAAACAAGGTTCGATGATGTAAAGATTTAGTTGCATTTGAAGTTGAAATAAGCTTGAATAATAAATATGAAGCTTAGCAATCATAAGGTTGAGTCAAGCTAAGAAGGTTGTACCTTACATATATTCAATTGCAACAATGATGTTTTACATTGAGAAAAATGAGAAAGCAATGCGAATGGATATAATTATTCTTCCAAATCTAACTAGGGTTATATTAAATTATGAACTTATAAGAAATAAAACTTATAATAGTATGGTTTGAAATTCTACACATAATTATTTAAGCATGATCATTATTAAAAGGAAGAAATGAGAAACTTGCTTGGGGAGTATTCGAATCATTGTCTGAAGGATAAAGCTTACATAGAAATATTGGAAGAATTATTTACTAAGTTATAGAGAATAGTCACCTACTTGCAAGTGTGAATAGCTTTGCTACAAAATACATCATAAAAAGGACACAAATATCACAAGAATATGCAACGTTTTAATTTGTTGTGATGATTAAATATATGGAAAATGGAGAAACTTACTTCGATTGGACTGCAAAATATGAGTTTAGAAGAAAATGAATTGACAAGTAACAATTTTATTTTATGCAAGTAATCAAATTACACAAGCTGAATACTTAACTGGTAAATCATCAGAGATTTTGCATATACTAATCTACATGTTAGTTTCAATTCATAATATACTATCAAGATTAAATTGTTAATTTATATAATTTAGAAAGTATAATTTTTACTTAACTTGAACTGCAAAAATATCAAAATTATATAAGGCATAAAATATCCATACAATAATTTGCTGTGTTGATACTTAGCTAGTAAAGTGTCAAGTTGAACTCGTGGTCCGTAGAGCTTGAAAAATTTCCAATATCGAAGAAGAATCCTTGAGAATTTTCCTGATTGTCTGAATGAAAGCTGTCTAATTTTATTTTATTTTATTTTTAAATTACATTGCAAAGCTTATGAGGTATACTATTAATAATCTTTTTGGGATTTCTAAACTAAACTTTATATATATATATATATATATATATATGATGTAAGAAGTTTGTTTCATAAGCTTAATAATATAAGCTTTGAATTAAATTTTTTAATGAAGCTAAAGCTTTTTAAACTCTTTAGAGATTTAATCAGAGCTTTGGTAAAGCCCCCCATTTTAAAGCTTATAAGTTTGTATTAGCTTCTTTTATATATATATATATATATATATATATATATATATATATATATATATATATATATATATATATATAAGTTTTAAATATTATACATTAAGATTTTTAAACAAAAATAAAGTTTCTTTTTTGGCTGTCAAGATGCTTCATATATATATATATATATATATATATATATATATATATATATATATATATATAACTAAGCTTTTATCAAAGGGATCCACCTCAAGTGAGCTTCAGACAGCTGTACGGCACACAAAAAAGAAGAAATTTTATTTTCTTTTAATAAAATACAAAGCTTTAAGTAAAGCTTTGTAAAAGCTTTCTTCGTTGGGGCTCTAGGGGTGTTTGAAACAGCCCACCCTTGATAAAGTTGGTATGCTCTGCAAAGCACGAAGGAAGGAGGAAGAAATTTGCCAAGACCATCATGTATCCCCAAATTGGAGGAAGAGGAGATTAAAAAATAAAAAATAGAATTTGGATTAGGGTGTTGGGCCTTCACATGGAGGTTGCGACCAGCCCACTCCCCTTTCTTTTGTGGTACCCAGTCTCCAAGACCTCGTCAGATAGGAGGTCTGCCTCTTCTCGTCGTCCTAGTTGGGGTTGTCATTCTAGTGGGGGTGGTTACAGCCGTTGTTTTTGGGACATAATGCATCTGCTTCCAATTCCCCATCAGAGAATGTGTAGGCATAGCAGGTGGTGGTGGATCCAAATGCCTATGACCCTTCGACACTTCCTTATCATGTGAGGAGGATAGATGGGATCATCATTGAGGATAGCAAAGGGGAAGCATGTCATAACATGCATGCATCACGTTGTAAATCTTGAGTTCAAAAACATTTGGGGCATTGATTGGAGAAATCAAGACAATACAAAGAAGTAATACATTCTAAGTTTATTGAAGACAAAGTTTCCTATACCACATCTTGACTAACAGTTTAATGACCTTAAGATGCTAGATCGTATTCGGAGACATATGAGTCACAAGAAATCATTGATTACCCAAGGTCGTCAAGCGTGGTGGCATCAAGCCGCCAGGAGAATTGGAAAAAGATTTGAAGAAGTCCAAAAAGACGTACCGAGAAAATCTCGATATATTCAAGCAACAAAGAGAAGCATCCCCAGTACACATGCATAAAAGAGGGGCTTCTTATCTTGGATCGGGTGGAAGGCTATCTTTCCTTGCTCAATTTGTAAGTATTTGAACCCTTAAACATTTTGCATTCAAAACTTTGGTTTCCAATGAATTAAAACTCATATAAATTGTTCTTTTTTAATGTGTGTTTAACGGAGGAAAATGTGGTGGGCCGTTCTCCTTCTCGTGTGAGGAGTACGACTTGCTTATCGTAATGGGATCTCGGCCACCTTTGAATGGTTGCAACAATAGGGTGTCACTTTGAACTATGAAGCTATGTTTGAACAAGTTTTTAAGTTTAAATTTCTTTGGTTTTATAAGCTTTTAGAAATTTATCTAATTTGTGTTTTAATATTACTTAATCTTGTGTGATATGGGAAGACGATGAAGAGGTAATAGGAGAGGAGGGAGATGAATAGAGACCGGCAGCCTATTGTGGTTTATGTTGTGTAACTCCATACTTGATGTAGCTCATCTGTTATGGCATTTTGGATGTAACTCACCTTTTATGGCGTTTGGGATTTAATACAAATAAGATTTCGGGAGTTATTATGTTTTAAATATATTTTCATATGTCGATATGTTTATTTGTACAAATTAGAATTATCTTCAATATATTTAATTAAAATTTTTAGGAAAAAATTGGGGCATTAGCCCCAATCTGCCCCCAAAAAAAATTTATCAACATCACTAAGCAACAAAAATAGCCACATTGTTATTTTTTATCAGCATCGAGCAGCAAAAATAGCGACGATAGAAATTTATCTAATTTGTGCTTTAATATTACTTAATCTTGTGTGATATGGGAAGATGACAAAAAGGTAATAGGAGAGGAGGGAGATGCGTAGAGACCGACAGCCTATTATGTTTTATGTTGTGTAAATCCATACTTGATGTAGCTCGTATATTGTGGCATTTTGGATATAACTCGCCTTTTATGGTATTTGGGATTTAATACAAATAAGATTTCGGGAGTTACTATGTTTCAAATATATTTTCATATGTCGATATGTTTATTTGTACAAATTAAAACTCTCTTCAATATATTGAATTAATTTTTTTTAGGGGCAGATTGGGACATTAGCCCCAATCTGTCCCAAAAAAAGAAAATATCAACATCACTAATAAGCGACAAAAATAGCAATGCTGTTATTTTTTATCAGCGTCGAGCGACGATGTTGTTTTATATCAGCACCGCTGAGCAACGAAAATAGCAATGTTGTCATTTTTTATTAGCGCCTCTCAGCAAGCAAAAATAATGTGGGAAATATCGATGCTTATACCGTAGAATATAGCGGCGCTTATATGATGGGATATAGTGGCAGTTATAACATGGGATATAGCAGCGCTTATAGCATCAAAAAAATAGCATTGATTATAGTGACACTTACATCCCGACACTTTTCCAAGTCCTTTTATAAAAGCTACTCTATAAATGCCACTAGCCCCTCTTTTTGTTGTAGTATATATTACATGAAGTGCATACTAAGTAATCCCTCGTCATAGTTTAGGGAGGTGGATATTCACCCCACAAGGTGGGCTATTTGAAGGACAAAACCAGGTAGTGGAGTGCAATGCCAAGGATACTTGTTGCATAGCAAGAAAAGAAAATGCAATGAGCTAATTGATAAAAAGGGTAGAGGGTGATTATTAGGGGTGCCAACACCCTATTTTGAGGGTCTCATTGAGATTTCTTCAGGTCCTAAAAAATAATTTGTGTGGTTTTATGGTAGCAACATTGATCATACATGGGAGCCAATAGAAATTGCGAAGGAGAGACCAGCAAGGCATCCTATTTTATGGCCGATTGCAACTTGCACATCCTTGGATATCATGATGGTAGGGTAGTGGTGGTGACTAGGGTGGTTGACTAAAGAGATGGAGGCAAGAACCAATAGGGGTATAGAGTTGATGTCCATAATTCATGGCTATAATTTGGTGGTTCAAAATGAGCATGTGGAATTTACTTTATCAATAGAAGGAAGCAAGAAAAATTAAGAGACCTATTTAGTAGTGGCTTCTACTTTTCCTTCATGCACTTGTGAGGAATTTTAGAAGCATGTTTGAGAGGATAAAAAATACATGCCTTGCAAACACCTTTACTTTGTCTACACAAAACAGTTTGGGTTAGATATGGTCCACCAAAAGTTTGTTCACCAAAAAAATGCATGCCTTGCAAACACCTTTACTTTATCTACACAAAACATCTTGAGTTAGATGTAGTTCACCAAAAGTTTGTTCACCTAGTGGCATTAAGAGGCCATGTACTCCTACCAATCAAAATACTGATAAAATTTCTATGTTTCAGCATCACGGTAGGTAAGGAGACCCACCAAGATCCACTATACGCGGAACCTAGCTCACCAACTTCCTTGAATGTGGTGAGGACAGGACTCCCAAGAAGAAGTCTAAGGGGAAAGCCAAGCACGTACACCACAAGGGGAGCTATCTCAGACCCCTAATGGATGAATGTCAAGGCACAATCCTAAGCCACACAAAGACCGTGGATAACAAAAAGGAGTACTTCTAGTACATTCACTCACTTGCATAAGCAGTTGGTGATCCACATGGAGGTTAAGGAAAAGCTGGAGAGCTCCACCACCAGGACTTCACCCACTACATCACCAAGCATGGAAACAAGGTAGTGAACCCATACCTCCTCACACAAATTCTAAGCCATGCTAGTCCCATTACCTGAAGAACCTGAAGTGGTCCCCATAGAGCAAGAAGTGTTACAAAGAGAGTTGGAAGAGGGATCAGTAGTCCTTGAAGCTACAAGAAAAATTGGTGTCTCGTATTGGTGTAATATCTCTAGAGAATTACCCTAAGAAGAGGATCAAGAAGATGCCTCACCAAGCGGCCCCATTTGGATTCGCCAACCACATCTGCTCATGGTGATGAAGGCCATGAGAGCACCGTCAAGGAAGCCCCAGTCTCCAAACCACCATCCACTAACCCTTAATCGAGAAAGATTTCCATTACTCTTCCTTTGAATTTCCCACTAACATTCTCACCCTTGAAGGAACGATTGGACGGCCAGCCAATCCTATGCAACACAAACCAAATACAGAAGGTTCTACTGTAGACCCCATTCTAGATCTCCCAGCTCCAAAGTATGAGTAGATCATAATGAGTGATAATCCACTTTTGAAACCTCATCTAATGTTGCAAGCTCGTATGAAAATTACCCCATTCGACCCCACCACTCCATTCCAAGCCAAAGCTTATGCCACAAGGATACATCCATCCAATGGACCATACCCTCTAGTGGGCCCAACAAGCCGGAAGCAAAAGAATTGGGACACATGGAGAAGGAAGAATCTTTCTGGTCCAATTTTGCTACGAGCTCCTGCATTGCCAACCCATGGGCTAGCAAACTTGCTCAAAATATGCAGTCACATTTATGATCATCCATGCTAAGCAATGGAGACGCAAGCGTATAGTCGACTACGAAGAAATACAGATGGATGTTGATGTTACGATTGCCAACTTTGGTATCCATCCAGGTATCCATCCAACTTGGAGAGTAACCTTTCTTGCCATCAAAGGATATGCAGATATATACATGGCATCTCCAAGGTATGTGAATGTGGACCCCCTATACATGCCAATTTAACACCACTCCACGGCATCTCCAAGGTATCTATTTGTGGACCCTGCATACCTGCCAATCAAACAATGGTTCAGGGAGTTCCACAAAAGGCATGCGCACAACTCCCACTTCATTTACAAATTTCCTTACTTCGAGCACAGCTCTATTGATTCATTGAACCAACATCCACAATTCAAGCTTTTACAACTGTCAATGCTTTTTCAAATCTCCTTACTTTGAGCACAACTCTTTTGATTCATTGAACAAACAGCAACAATTCATGATTTTATGACTATCAATACATGGTAAAAAATTCTAGATCCTGCCATTGTGGCAATTGTCAGGTTTTTTAAGCTCATCATCCTTCTCATTGACATTCAGGATGATTATGTCCATAGCTATAATAGGGAAGGAATGTTTTTTAATCTCAACAAAGAGCAGTGGCACTATGTATTATTATCATCGCCTCGCTGCCTTCCCTTGTACATGCATACAACATTTGAGGACATGACTGACATGAATTTTTGAAAATCACTCTATTTCCTATGACGCACACTACGTGTCCTCCATACAAGGAAAAACCGCTACAAAAAATATATAGGCCAGCAAGCCCTATGAGGGCAGTAGATTCCAAGAATACTATCTTAATCTGTAAGGTTCCTCCCTTCTAAAATGGGAGAAACACTTAAGATAGTCCACTAAGTCTTATCTTGGGAAAAATTTCCTATTCATCGACACCTTGACCCTGTAGAGATTCAAGGATATGATTCGTAGGTATGACCTAGCTCTATCCCGCAGGGGGAGCGTGATTTTCTAAACATCAAATCACCCATAGGGCAACTGATCATAAATTGGGCAACTACTAGACTTGATTTCTAGAGACAACGCTGTTTTCCTCATCTTATGCAAGGCACAGCCCCGCCGGCCTAGTCTTCTAGAATAGAGTTGCCTAAGAACCTAATTATCTAGCATAGGGCTTTCACTTAATCTATTGGAAAGCTACCCGACTAATCAGGTCCACCCGTCCGTAGGATGGTGCCGTCGGGGCATTCCATCCTCCCACTTTCCACCCTACTCACGCATCAATTTGTTTTCTAATTAATCCTACCACACTGTTTGACATAAATAAACATATTCCTTAATTAAGGCCCTTTTCACAAGGTTTGTTAAAACAGCCTTTTTACACAATGCAATCATGCCAAAGACAAGATATATTTATATAAAAAGTTTATACATGAGTCAATTCCATACAAGCCGAACTGGCTCTCTTATTCTTTTCCTTTATTCTGTCGATGATCTAGAATTCGGCCTTCCAGCCTCTACATGCTGGGCAAAACCCTACGGGACCATACACCTCATCGTCGGCCGCTGGCAAGGACTCAAGCCGGCCTGTCGCCCTCTCAGGCTCCATCGCTCGATCCTCCCGCCCCTCAGAGGGATGTCTGCACACTAGAGTGGGCTTATTTACCGCACTAGCCTGGGCCCTCAGAACTAGGCAGCCTTATAATCTCTCGCCTCAATCGGTGATCCTTATTCTCCCAATGGTATGAGGGATACCTTGGGCCATTCTCGAGCTTCGCTAACGACGTCGCTCGGCTACACAAGCACGGAACAGAGTTAGCGTTGAAGCCAAAAAAAAATTGAATTCTAAAGATAACAACTTCAATGCAATTTACTAAATATAGCATTCACAATTCGTGAAGATAACAATTTCAACGCAATTTATCGAATACAGCATCACATAATTGGTTACTTCATACAATTTTTATGTCGTCATTTTAAAAGGGAAAGATACCATTCATTAACACTAATTTAAGAAAAATCTCTTCTTTTAAAAATTAACCAAGCTAACCTGGCCACCATTTCCTTGAGGAGCTTGAAAAGGGAGGGCTGGAGCCGCATTGGGAGCATCTTCCCTAATCTCGTTATTGTGCGCTCCTCTTGAGGCAATATTTTGACGTCTCCGAGAAGAGGCCATCTTAGGCGTTTCCTTGTAGAGCTCGCTGTTGCGATCAAAACGCTTCAGTCGGATCTGAATTCTGAGTTCGTTTGCTCACCGTATGAGCAAAAGAGTATGACGCACGAACCCTTTCTTAAGGCAAAAAACGCTTATTAAAGTCTACGCAAATGGGGGGGAATTGTGAGATGTCCTTAAGGGTAAAAACGTGGAGGAGGGCTGAGAGGGCTGCTGTAAGTCTATTCACACGGGGGGGAGGAGAAGAGTTAAGGACACTGCCTCCTAGCAAGAGGGGAATGGAGGAAAATTGGCCTATCTGAAAAGAGGCAAATGAGGGGGTGTGAGAGAGGTGGCTGCAAGGCGCGGCTGTACTACAAGTACAGCAAGTACACTGCACAGGGACAGCCGATGGTATGGACAACGGTACAATAGGGCATACGCTGCACAAAGCAAGGACGAAAGGACGGTACAACAGGGCATACGCTGCACAGAAATGCGTGCTGCCTGTGGAACACCCTGGGGGTTTATATAGCTGAGGGGTATGGGTACGGGCGCTGCACAAAGCAAGGACAAAAGGACGGTACAACAGGGCATATGCTGCACAGGAATGCGTGCTGCCTGTGGAACACCCCGAGGGTTTATATAGCTGAGGGGTATGGGTATGGGCGCTGCACAAAGCAAGGACGAAAGGACAGTGTACCTTCAAAGACTATGGATCAGTGGCCTGCATGGGTCTAGGGGAAAGGTACGGTGTCGGTTGTCCGGGAAAGGAGTGGCACGCATGTACCTTATCTGGTCTGGGGCAGCATGGGTGTTCACGTGTAGGGGTACATGGGGACCATACAGTGGGCGGTTGTCCTTTGGTTCTTGGGCGGCCATCGTACGGGCACCCTAGTAAGTGTGTACGGACCAAATTTTGGGATGGGGCACCCAAATTTGGGACGCCCGCCTCGATTTGCGTGTCGGACCGCCCCGGGGGCGAAAAATTTTTTTGTCCGGGAGGTTCTCCTGGTCGTAGGGGTTCAGACCGTTCATCAATCGGACGCCCGGTCGTGCATTTATTAAGGTTTAAAGGTCGCCGTTTTTTAACTAAAATGACTGAAATTTGCGTGTGGGCTTGATCCAGTGTCCGTTTTGGATGCTGTAAAATCATATATTAGGGTAAAATCACGCGCAGATTCCAAATTTGGGCTCAAAATTTGAAGATTCTAAGTAAAAATGACTCAAATAATAAAATTATTGATTTTTATACCATAAAAACTCATAAATTTATCTATTACATGGACTTTATTAGTGAAGATGGGTATGTTACATCCTTCCCCCCTTAAAGAAATCGAGATGTCCTCATCTTGTCATGAATTGGGGATAATCCTTTAAGAGTGTAGCTTCAGCTTCCCAAGTTGCATCCTCTTCAGGGTAATCTTTCCACTGTACTAGATGTTCTACAAGAGTTCTATTTCGGAGGTGCCTTTCCCTAGAATCTATGATACTACTGGGCTGTAATTCAAGGACACCTTCGGTAGGGATTATAACTTGTTCATCATCAAGAATATGATCGATACTGGGTACATATGGTTTTAACAAACTTACATGAAATACATTATGGATTTTGATATGGGCTGGGAGTTGGAGTTTATAGGCACTTTTACCTAGACACTTGATAACTGTATACGGACCACAATACCTAGGGCTGAGCTTCTTATATTTCCCAAGTGATAGAGAACTTCGTTTGGGTTGCACTCATAGAAGAACTCTGTCTCCTTCCTTGAAGATCCTTTCAGACCTCTTGTTGTCAGCATAATGCTTTTGTCGATCTTGGGCAGCTTTAATATCCTTTTGGATTGCCTTGGTTTGTTCCTCCATTTCTTCGAGCATTATCCTGGATGCCTCAACTCTTATGGTTGG
Organism: Cibotium barometz; assembly: GCF_041138505.1. NCBI lineage: Eukaryota > Viridiplantae > Streptophyta > Polypodiopsida > Cyatheales > Cibotiaceae > Cibotium > Cibotium barometz. Next base: position 27,745,429 of record NC_141048.1, on the reverse strand, counting down.
ATCAGAGAAATTTAGAGGAGACAGGCATTCTTGCCCATAGAGTGCCTTGAATGGTGACATTCCTATGCTTTGATGATTAGACGCATTGTAGGCAAATTCTACCAGAGGAAGGTATTGAATCCACCTTCTTGGTTCCCATCCACAGTATGCTCTGAGAATGTCTTCAATTACTTGATTAACTCTCTCAGTCTAGCCATCGGTCTCTGGATGATAAGCTGTGCTAAAGCAAAGTTGAGTTCCCAGGGCTTGAAATAAGGACTGCCAAAATTTTGAAGTGAAGTCAAAATCTCGATCACTTACTATCCTTTTTGGGAGACCATGAAGTTTGAGGACTTCCTTGATGAATACTCGAGCAACATCAGAAGCTTTGAAGGTCTTCTTTGCTGGTATAAGGTGAGCTACTTTGGTAAGTAAGTCCACTACTACCAGAATGGAGTCATATCCTCCTTGAACAGTGGGGAGACGTGACAAAATCCATACTAATGCACTCCCACTTCATTTGGGGAATATCTAAGGGTTGAAGTTTTCCAGGCATCTTGACTCTTTCAGCTTTGATCCTTTGGCATGAGAGACATTGCTTCAAGTACCGAAGGACATCATTTTTCAAGCCTGCCCAATGAAAGCTCCTTCTTACAACATTTAATGTTTTTGCATAGCCTGGGTGTCCTGCAGTAGGACTATCATGAGCTGCTGCATGGAGGATTAGTTTCTTTAAAGCAGGATCCTTAGGGATACATAGCCTGTGATTGAAGTAGAGGCTTCCTTCATGAGTGGAGTATCCCTTGATTAGATTCTTCTCTTTCTCTGACTTTCCTCCTTCTTCTACTAACTTCATCATCCTCTGATAATCTGGGTCATGAGATGAGACTTCTTCCACCTTGACCAGTATGGGATTATTTGGCATTGAAATTGCACTCAAGAAAGATTTGCGGCGGCTAAGTGCATCTGCTACCACGTTATCTTTCCTAGGGCAGAATTTGATGTCGAAGTCATATTCTTGTAAAATTTCAATCCATCTCCTTTTCCGCATGTTGAGGTTAGGCTGGGTGAAGATCCACTTTAGACTTTTGTGGTCAGTAAAACAAGCTGGAATTTTCCCCCTAAGAGATAATGTCTCCATAATTTGAGGCAATGAACATAAGAGCTCCAAATCATGGGTGGCATGATTTGCTTCATATTGCTTCAGCTTGCGGGAAGTATAAGCGACTGGTCTTTCTTCTTGGCCTAAGACACCACCAAGTGCTAGACTACTAGCATCGGAACCACTTCAAATTCCTTGGAGAAATTAGGAAGCTTTAAGACTGGGGCAAAAGTAATAATGACCTTCAGCTGATCAAAGCTGTTTTGATTGATTGCAGCCACACTATTTTGCAATCCTTCTTAAGAAGATTCGTCAAAGGTGCAGCTACCCAAGGCATAATCTTTGATAAAAATCCTAAACCAACCCGTGATTCCCAAAAACCCACGAACTTCACGAACTGATTTAGGGGGTGGCCATTCTAGAATATCCTTGACCTTGGCGGGGTCTACTGAGATGCCATCTTTGGAGACAATGAATCCAAGATACTCAATTTGATGAGTAAAGAAGGTACATTTGCTTTTCTTGGCATAGAGTTTGTGTCTGCGCAGCAATTGTAGAACTCTACGCACATGCTCCTCATGCTCTTCCATTGATTTGGAGTAGATTAAGATGTCATCAAAGAAAACAAGCACAAATTCATCCAAGTAAGGATGGAATATATCTTGCATTAGGCGGTTGAAGGTTGCAGGAGCATTGGTTAACCCGAATGACATTACAGTAAACTCATAGTGGCCATAACGGGTATTGAAGACTGTTTTGGGTATATCTGCTTCCTTGACTTTGATCTGATAGTAACCAGACCTCAAATCTATTTTTGAGAAGACTTTGGCCCCAAGAAGCCTGTCAAGAATTTCGTCGATGCGAGGGATAGGATACTTATTCTTGACAGTGACTTGATTTAGCCCTCGATAATCTATGCAGAGGCGGAGAGTTTCGTCCTTCTTTTTTTGGAAAACAACAGGTGCTCCCCAAGGAGAGCTACTGGGGCATACAAATCCTTGTTCAATGAGTTGGGAAAGTTGCTCCTTAAGTTCAATGGCTTCAGGAAGGGACATTTTATAGGGAGTTTTTGAGACGGGTTGAGCACCAGGGATCGCCTCGATTTCATGATCGACTTCTCGAGGAGGCGGTAACCCTGTAAGCTCGTCAGGGAAGATGTCAGAGAATTCTTGGAGCCAAGAGGGTTCTGTCTCCGTACTAGGTTCAATGACTTTGTTGAGGTTTAGTAAGAAAACTTGCTGACCCTTACGTGTTCCCTTGAGAAGATGTTTTGCCTTCACTACCCTAGATTTAGATTTCCCTGTGATCCCCTGAACAGATATTACTTGGCCATGCTCATTTTCAAAAGTGATACTCCCCTGGTTACAATGAATGCAAGCTTTGTTTGCAATTAACCAATCCATCCCAAGGATTCCATCATAAATTCCTAATGGCAAGACTCTAAAGTGACCATGATTTTGCTCATTACCCAGCTCAAAATCAAGGTTTCCTATAGAGTGGCGAGATACTACTTCTTTCCCGCTGGCTAACTCTACAATCATTCTTCTAGCTGTTTTTTGACTCAAATTTAATTTTTGCAAGCACCTAGGAGAAAGGAATGAATGGGTACTGCCACAATCAATCAAAAGTTGAAATGGCTTACCGTGATGAGTGGCGGCGGGGGTTTGGATTACACCAAATTGTTTATTCGGACCTTGGTGTTCTACTACCACATGGACGGTGGCGCGCTCTTCTTCAGCCATTTCCAAGGTCGGTTCTTCACTTATAACACAGGCAGTCCTAGCAACTGCTCCTCCACGGCCTCTGCCACGGCCATTGCCTCTTGTACCTTGGTGGATAGAGGTTCCACGGCCTTGATTTCCTCTGCTACCTTGGGGAAATGATGTTGCCATCTTGGGACAGTTGGCTCTAAAGTGTCCCGTCTCATTGCACTCAAAACACAGAGGGCCTTCTCTGGAAGAAGCAGCATACGAGCGGGGGGATAGAAGAGTTGCCTTGTCGCCCTCTGTTGTAGTAGGGAAAATTCTGTTGAGATTTCTTGTAGGGTTGATCTTTAAGATTTGCCTCAGGGTAAGATCTCTTTTTATTCTTCGGTTTGTTAGCCTTCATTTATTTCACAAGGGGATTTGCTCGTATATGAGAGCATCCTATAATGTGCTTGGCCTCATTGCTTCAAGGCGGAAATCTAAGGGTTCATTTAGCCCTTGGTAGAAACGAGCCACTTGCTGGGAAAAGTAGTCATAGCTGGGGCATACTTCCGAAGGGTGATAAATTTGGAATAGTAGTCCTCAAGAGTTAAGCTGCACTGCCTAAGACTAAAAAACTCATTCATCTTTATGGATTCATGGGATGGGGGAAGATATCTTTCCTTCACTGCCTGCTTGATGTCTTCCCACGTTTGAGAATGCTCGGTGACTTCCTTGTCACAGCACCACTGTTTCCACCAAATTTTAGCATCTGCGATGAGACGAAACCGTGCGAGCATAGACTAATTTGCTACTCTAGTACTGTTAAAACCCTAAGATCTCTCTAGATAATTGTTATGCATAAACATGTATAAATCAGGCATAAACTCAACCACCCAACCACCCCCGAGCCCAAGGGATGCACACATGAATCATAAATGAAATACATCATACCTCTACCTTGATGTCCCATACCATCAAGAGGTATAACACAATCCAATAGCATATAGCTATAGTGTGAAATGGTAGGTGAGTAGATATGGACCTCTACACAAGAGACCATAGCATACGCCTCCAAGCCTCCAAGCTTCCAAGCCCCCTTGAGTGTGCCCCATGCCCCTATTATATAGGAGGGCCCTCAAGTGACTCTTGACTTTCCATTCCTCATGTGTGACCCTTGGATGCCTGACCCTAACCTTAAACCTTAAGGTTAGTCCTAACCCATGCTCCACTAGAGCTTGTTCCCATGCTCCCATGCTCACAAGCCTAATGTGGGTTAGCCTCCTAGTATATGCACACATAATGTGTATATAACATAGCACACATAATGTACATATAACATACTTCCCCTCTCTCAAAACATTGCACTCTTGCAATGAAAAGAAGGAGAACTGCGCTGAACAATCTCAACCGACTCCCAAGTCGAATTCTCAATTTTCCTATCTTTCCACCTTATTTTAAACTCAGGGATTAGTCAACTACAAAGTTTCCTTTCCCTGAATTCAAGTACCTTATCAGGTTCATGTGGAACATAGGATAATTCATCGACTTCAACGAGTTCTTGAGGAGTAACTGTGTCATCCTCACCTCCCAGTTTCCCTTTCAATCTATCGATATGAAAGACTGGATGAACTCTAGCAATTGGAGATAGTTTTAGTTCATACGCAACCGTGCCAATCCGATATATAACTCGAAATGGACCACAATATCTAGGAGATAAATTCGAGCATTTTTCCATTGACAAAGTCTGAAAATCTTTAGGAACATTAAAATAAACCAACGCTCCTGGTTCAAAAGACCGAGATGAGCGTCCCCTATCAGCATAAAACCGTGCCCTATCATGAGCACTCCTGATAGAATCCCGAGCTTCGGTCAGAATTTCCTACATATCTCGCAAGAAATCCCTCGATGCATCAAGCTCGATGTCCTTAAGACTGACATCAATAGGTGCCCTGAGTTGATACCCATAAGTATGCACGGACTAAAATAATAGCCGTAAATTTAGAACTGTTATAGGCAAATTCCATCATTGGAAGATATTTCCCAATATGATGATTTTCTAGAGACATGCACAAAGCATATCCTCTACAATCTGATTCATACACTCTGTTTGCCCATCAGACTACTGCGGATGATCAGAACAATTCACATTCAAAGTAACTTTTTCCTTGTAAACCTTTCGGAATAAAGTAGGAAAGTATGGCATTATAACAGCAGAAACCAGGGATTCATCGGTGCCTCGACATACCCACATTTGCATATGGAATAATCGACGTCTCGAGTTACCCATATCAACAGAGTCATCAACGTCTCGATGAGTCACATATGTCCATCCGTAAACCTATCAGGTTGATTGTGTAAATCACCTAAAGTACGGAACTAGAGAAAGAAATGCCAACAAAGGAAGAATCCAAATTTCCTTATCCGAACACAACAAGATAAATTTGTTTGAACTCTAAAGAAAGAGATTTCAACAAGTGAAAATGCCGATGAGATTACCCTCATCAAAACATGCAGGCTATAGATAAAAGAAGTTTATCTAGAGAATGCCCACACTATAACTTCTAGTGAATTTAGAAAATAAGACTGTCTTTGAATGTTGAGGTCAACATGCTAAGTGATGTAAGCAAAGCAACAATCTTGAGCCCAAATTATGCCATAAGATAATATATGTGAGGGATCACTAGCGTCCCATACCACCATGATACCACCCATACATACCTTAACAATTTGAAACTCACTAGTATGCCGTCTAGGAAAATATGAATAAAATCCTGTATAAAAGGAATAAGATGGCCTTATCCAGACTTTCACATACTAAACCTGTCTCTATATACTTGAGACTACATCAAGGAATAAATCCTTCTGAGTACATCATTAGAAAAGAAATTGTATTATTGGCGCCTTTCTAATGATAACTACCCAAAACACAATAAAGTTAGGGTAGAAAAATAACTCACCTAGATATATAAGCAACTAGGTATCCGAGTTGGAATATATATAAGAGTATAAGAAATATACTCCAAAATTACGTGCAAAAAACGAAGGCAAATGCTACCTTCAAAGCACATGTAATTATTCAAAAGATCAAAAGATCCTTATAAAACCATGGATAAAAGCATAGAAGCTCCTCCAATCCATAAAAACCATAGTTGATCATAAAAATCAATGCATACCATCTAATGGACATAAATCATGCCAAAAGAAGCATTAAAATTGGTGGCCAACTCATCAATCCGGAGTATATGAATGTTGTGTTGTTCAAATAAAACTCCAAAGTAAGAAAGTGAAACACATGTGTGTAACACTCAATAAAAAACCCCTAGACACAAGTGATCTAGGTAGAACCTGATGAGTCCATATAAAACTTGGAAAACATCCAATAAAATCCACCAAAACAGACCGATCAACTGACCCATGATAGAGGCTTAAGAAAATAAGCACAAACCACACTTTAATAAGTGCCAAAATAGATTATCATGGAAAAGTGTCAAAGGTGAAACACACTTTGAACAAAAATTATAGCCATCAAAAGAAATTAAGGAACATGTCCCAAAAGAATGGCTAAACAATGGTAAAAAATCATGAATACATTGTTTAGAATTAATCCAAACATAAATATCCATTAATACGAGATATAATCGTATTAATAATATGCGAATAACCCGCATCTATCTAATGTTAGCACGAGAAAACGTACTTCAACATTAAATAACCCTCGACAATATTAAATTCTCGAGAAAAAGAATTATCATAATTTTTTCGTAATTTTTTCTAATTTTATAGGGCCTTAAAATATGATAATTTTGAATTCCACCAAACCTATCTTATGGCATTCCAAACCTATATTTTTTTAGAAAATTTTTAGCAATTTAATTTGTCAAAATACCATTGATATTTTAAAAATATCGAATTTTAGAATTTCTAAAAATAATTTCTAGAAATTTTCTAATTTTCCCTGAGAATCCCATCGTTCACGAAATTTCCAATTTTGCCCGACAATTCTCAAATCCAATGAAAATTTTCAATTTTAATGGATTTTTTTAATTTTTTGAGTCAAAAAATATATTTTTAAAAGGAATTTGAATGGTCACAGGCGCCTGAATGGACACACCACGTGCCAAACACCAACCCCACATTTTTTCGATATTTAAAATAACCTTTGTCTAATTTTTCACTAATTTTTAGGAATTTTTTAAAATTTTTAAATTACCCCGAACGCATTTAGAATACGAACGGTCAAAAAAATTCGGAATTCCAACGATTTTCCCGGAATACGGAAAGCCAAAATTTTTGGGAAAACGAAAAGACAAAAAAAATCGGAATGTGAAAGGTCAAACGTTTCCAGAATACGGAAGGTCAAAAGTTTTTCCGGAATTCGGAAAGCCAAAAGGTTTCGGAAAAACGGAAAGCCAAAGGTTTTCTGGAAGTTGAAAAGCCAAAAATTTTCAAGAAGAAATTTTCAAAGAATTTTCAGAGATTTTTTTTTCTCAAATCCAGCAATTTCCACTATTTTCCAGGCTTTTTCCAAGCTTTTTTTTTTGAAATAAATTCAAAAGCTTTTTTTAATAATAAAAAACTCATTTTTAAAAAATAAAAAAATGAAAAATAAGCTTTTTATAGCTTATAGCCAATTTGATTTTTTTAGGGGGGGGCGTTTTTTTCCGCCGGCTGCTATGCGCAGCCCCCCCGTCGCCTGCGCATGGAGAAGAGAGATGGATTCTCTCTTCTCCCCTCTCTCCTCCCTTTCCTCTCCATTTCCATCTCTCCTCCAATCTCTTCTCTCTCTCTCTCTGTTAATCAGAGAGAGATTAGCTTAATCTTTAATTAAGCTTTTTAATTAACATATCTTAATCATAATTATGATTAATGTTTTAAAAAAATCATTTTAAAGAGATTTTCTCCCGAAAAAGAGAAAGAAAAATCGGCTTTGAGAGGCGGAGAGAACCCCACGCACACGGGAGAGCAATTCATGCATCAACACGTTGTCCCCTACTGAATTTCAGTAGAAATTGACAGAAATTTGATCGCATTTCCGCGGAAAAAACCCGCAAAAAATGTATAAAAATATATTTTTAATCATAAAAATGCTCAAAAAATTCCTTAAAAAATAGGAAAAATTTCTAAAAATTCTAGAAATTTAGGGAATCCATCCTACAAAAATATCCACCATAAACTTTATGGTATTTTTGTAAAAAATTCCATTAATGCTCGATTTTAACCATAAAAAATAGAGAAAAATAGCATTAACTCACGGTATTCTCCCGCAACGTCGATTCGTCCATTGAATTGTAGTAACACATGTTCCAATCACCAAATTGATGATCCATGTGCAATTCATCAACACAAATCAACAAAAAAATAACATTTTATTAGTAAATATTAAAATTTACTTAAAAAAATCAACAATTAAATAGAGATTGCTCTGATACCACTGTTAAAACCGTAAGATCTCTCTAGATAATTGTTATGCATAAACATGTATAAATCAGGCATAAACTCAACCACCCAACCACCCCTGAGCCCAAGGGATGCACACATGAATCATAAATGAAATACATCATACCTCTACCTTGATGTCCCATACCATCAAGAGGTATAACACAATCCAATAGCATATAGCTATAGTGTGAAATGGTAGGTGAGTAGATATGGACCTCTACACAAGAGACCATAGCATAAGCCTCCAAGCCTCCAAGCTTCCAAGCCCCCTTGAGTGTGCCCCATGCCCCTATTATATAGGAGGGCCCTCAAGTGACTCTTGACTTTCCATTCCTCATGTGTGACCCTTGGATGCCTGACCCTAACCTTAAACCTTAAGGTTAGTCCTTCTCCATGCTCCCATGCTCACAAGCCTAATGTGGGTTAGCCTCCTAGTATATGCACACATAATGTGTATATAACATAGCACACATAATGTACATATAACAAGTACCGACGGCAAAGAAATAATCATCCATTGCCTCAATCCAGACTTCAGCATCCTTCTCAACCTTTGAACCTTCTCCTTTAAAGAAGGGAGGTTGCATTTGCTTGAGCAGGAGCTTCTTCTCCTGGGTATCAATGTAAAGCGCATTGGGAAGTGGAGGGTGGTCGTCCTGGCCATCATTATAAAAGCAATTTTAAGATTACAAGATTCATATTTGCACAACGCTTATTTTTGGAGAGTAAAATATTGAAATTATTTTATTTCCAAATATTTTCAAGGACAAGTTTTATTACAAAGATCTGAGACTAATATAATTAGTCTTATTTGACATCAAGGGAAATTCCTAGGCTTGACTATGACATAAGGGTAGAGTGGTCCACATAGGTGAAATATGGGGGTTCCGCTGTAGTTTCTAAGACTCTAAAAACTGATGGTAAGGGTGGTAGACTCTGGATTGGGGTAGATCCCAACACAGCTACTCTATCAGCAGGTAAGACCTGCATCACTTGGTCATATACCCAACGATCCTGAGGTATGCGAACCCCATCTATAGTCACCGAGGTGTCGGCCCTGGGGGTACCGACGAACCAAAATAAACGGATCATCTTCAACTTCTCAATCCAACGAATCCGCTTAAGGTCGGTGGTGAGGTTCCCAATTTGATCTGCTCGAATGAAGAAGTATCTCGGCCCACGACTCCAAAAATCTCTACCCCATCCTCTTTGAATACGGGAGAAATGAGGGAGGGATATCTTCTCTAATATCTGCACCATGGTGTCGCGGAACTCGAAATTCGAGGAGTGACTAGCAGTCTCGAAGATGCATTGGAAAACTAGAAACTTGGAGTAGGCATCTTCCTCTTCCTACAATCATTCAAACATCAATTCAACTTATTTGTTTTAGTAGGATGTTTTTACTAATTAGCATTATGTTAGGTAAAACATTTATTACAAAACAGTCCTTAAATGGCAATTCCTAGGAGCTAAACTCGCTCTGATACCAATTGTAAGGTTCCTCCCTTCTAAAATGGGAGAAACACTTAAGATAGTCCACTAAGTCTTATCTTGGGAAAAATTTACTATTCATCGACACCTTGACCCTGTAGAGATTCAAGGATACGATTCGTAGTAGGTATGACCTAGCTCTATCCCGCAGGGGGAGCGTGATTTTCTAAACATCAAATCACCAATAGGGCAACTGATCATAAATTGGGCAACTACTAGACTTGATTTCTAGAGACAACGCTTTTTTCCTCATCTTATGCAAGGCATAGCCGCCGGCCTAGTTTTCTAGAATAGAGTTGCCCAAGAACCTAATTATCTAGCGTAGGGCTTTCACTTAATCTGTTGGAAAGCTACCCGACTAATCGGGTCCACCCGTCCATAAGATGGTGCCGTCGAGGCATTCCATCCTCCCACTTTTCACCCTACTCACGCATCAATTTGTTTTCTAATTAATCCTACCACATTGTTTGACATAAATAAACATGTTCCTTAATTAAGGCCCTTTTCACAAGGTTTGTTAAAACAGCCTTTTTACACAATGCAATCATGCCAAAGACAAGATATATTTATATAAAAAGTTTATACATGACTCAATTCCATACAAGCCAAACTGTCTCTCTTATTCTTTTCCTTTATTCTGCCGATGATCTAGAATTCGGCCTTCCAGCCTCTACATGCTGGGAAAAACCCTACGGGACCATACACCTCATCGTCGGTCGTCGCTGGCAAGGACTCAAGCCGGCCTGTCGCCCTCTCAGGCTCCATCGCTCGATCCTCCCGCCCCTCAGAGGGATGTCTGCACACTAGGGTGGGCTTATTTACCGCACTAGCCTGGGCCCTCAGAACTAGGCAGCCTCATAATCTCTCGCCTCAATCGGCGATCCTTCTTCTCCCAATGGTATGAGGAATACCTTGGGCCATTCCCAGGCTTTGCTAACGACGTCGCCTGGCTACACAAGCACGAACGGAGTTAGCGTTGAAGCCAAAAAAATTCTTGAATTCTAAAGATAACAACTTCAATGCAATTTACTAAATATAGCATTCACAATTCGTGAAGATAACAATTTCAACGCAATTTATCGAATACAGCATCACATAATTCGTTACTTCATACAATTTTTATGTCGTCATTTTAAAAGGGAAAGATACCATTCATTAACACTAATTTAAGAAAAATCTCTTCTTTTAAAAATTAACCAAGCTAACCTGGCCACCATTTCCTTGAGGAGCTTGAAAAGGGAGGACTGGAGCCGCATTGGGAGCATCTTCTCTAATCTCGTTATTGCGCACTCCTCTTGAGGTAATATTTTGACGTCTCCGAGAAGAGGCCATCTTAGGCGTCGCCTTGTAGAGCTCGCTGCTGCGATCGAAACGCTTCAGTCGGATTTGAATTCTGAGTTTGTTTGCTCACCGTATGAGCAAAAGAGTATGACGCACGAACCCTTTCTTAAGGCAAAAAACCCTTATTAAAGTCTACGCAAATGGGGGGGGGGAATTGTGAGATGTCCTTAAGGGTAAAAACGTGGAGGAGGGCTGAGAGGGCTGCTGTAAGTCTATTCACACCGCGGGGGGGGGGGGGGGGGGGAAGAGTTAAGGACACTGCCTCCTAGCAAGAGGGGAATGGAGGAAAATTGGCCTATCTGAAAAGAGGCAAATGAGGGGGTGCGAGAGAGGTGGTTGCAAGGGGCGGCTGTACGATAGCAAATACAGCAAGTACACTGCACAAGGACAGCCGACGGTACGGACGACGGTACAACAGGGCATACGCTGCACAGAAATGCATGCTGCCTGTGGAACACCCCGAGGGTTTATATAGCTGAGGGGTATGGGTACGGGCGCTGCACAAAGCAAGGACGAAAGGACGGTGTACCTTCAAAGGCTATGGATCAATGGCCTGCATGGGTCTAGGGGAAAGGTACGGTGTTGGTTGTCCGGGAAAGGAGTGGTACGCATGTACCTTATCTGGTCTAGGCAGCATGGGTGTCCACGTAGGGGTACGTGGGGACCATACAGTGAGCGACCGTCCTTTGGTTCTTGGGTGGCCATCGTACGGGCACCCTAGTAAGTGTGTACGGACCAAATTTTAGGGCGGGGTACCCAAATTTGGGACGCTCGCCTCGATTTGCGTGCCGGACCGCCCCGAGGGCAAAAAAAATTTTTGTCCGAGAGGTTCTCCTGGTCGTAGGGGTTCAGACCGTTCGTCAATCGGACGCCCGGTCGTGCATTTATTAAGGTTTAAAGGTCGCCGTTTTTTAACTAAAATGACTGAAATTTGCGTATAGGCTTGATCCGGTGTCTGTTTTGGATGCTGTAAAATCATACATTAGGGTAAAATCGCACGTAGATTCCAAATTTGGGCTCAAAATTTGAAGATTCTAAGTAAAAATGACTCAAATAATAAAATCATTGATTTTTATACCATAAAAACTCATAAATTTATCTATTACATGGACATTTCTTTATTAGTGAAGATGGGTATGTTACATAATCAAGTAGGGGGGGATGTTAACTCCATTTTGGGTTAACTTAGCATCTCTCCATTACATAAGAGAGAGCACAATAAGTGTCATGAAAAAGCACTCTCAATATTGCAATTTTGAGAATAACTGGCTATGCTTTAATGAAACCATTATGTCACTGATCACAATCCTCAAAATCTCTAGTTGAATCCATATTTCCAATCATTCATTCATCGGTGTACTTATGGCATCATTGGCAACCAGAACACTCACCACCTGTTCACTCAAGGGCCTTTTTGATAGTTCTTAGCTCATAGTAACCGGCAATATATTCACATAACAAAATGGAATCTACGTGGAAGATTAGCAAGATCAACCAACAGATCCATATAAAAGAGCCATGGACTCATCCGTTGAGAGCCAGCAAGGTCAATCAACCAGATCCATGCCCGGTTTCAGAAAACAACTCTTACTCCTCCTTATTCCAATATTTTCCACGATGCACGTGTGGGTATCTTCAGCGACCCAGAGCCCGAGCACCGTATGGTCAGCACCCTCTAGGATCCTTCGCAGGTCACCTAGCGCTTCACTCATAGGCCGCTTCCTTGATCCCTCATCCACCGTACCGGAAGCTCACCATTTAAATGGAACCGAGATTGGTCAAGACCTCGGCCGCAACCTTGCTACGCGAGACGTCCTCCATTGACTCTCCGTCTCAGCAATTGCAACTTTATCAGTTAGGTCTCTATGACCTTAATCACAAGACGATCAAAATGCTTCCCCAGCATTCTTGACATAAAACAGTCATTTACAAACAGTTTACAAATACAGTTTCTATAATGTACTCTGGTCTTTCCACATTATCCCTCATCAATCCACATTACTTATTCCACATTCCATTCATATGTGTATTCATTCTTATCCAATCACATCATTTTTCATCTCATCACATCACATTCATTCACATCATATATCATTTATTCACATCCCAACCCAATTCACATGCCATCACATCTCATCCATTCACTCATATCGACGTCACATCATTTCACATACACATTCGCATTCATTATTCCACATACACATCCACATTCATACTTCCACATCCATACATCCACTTCCACATCCGCATTCATACATACATATCCATATCCACATCCATACATCCACTTCCACATTCATACATCCACATCCACATCCACATCCATACATCCATTTTCACATCCACATTCATACATCCACATCCACATCTACATCCATACATCCATTTCCACATCCACATCCACATCCACATTCATACATCCACATCCATACATCCATTTCCACATCCACATCCATTTTCACATCCACATTAATACATCCACATCCATACATCCACATCCACACATCCACATCCATACATCTACATTCACATCTACATCCATACATCCATTTCCACATCCACATTCATACATCCACATCCACATCCATACATCCATTTTCACATCCACATTCATATATCCACATCCATACATCCACATTCATACATGCACATCCACATCCACATCCATACATGCACATCCACATCCACATCCACATCCACATCCATACATCCATTTCCACATCCACATTCATACATCCACATTCGTACATCCACATCCATACATCCACATCCACATCTACATCCATACATCCACATTAACATCTACATCCATACATCCATATTCATACATCCACATCCATACTTATCACATACACAGACATCTTTCCTTTCCCATACATCCTTCACATACATACATCTACATCCATTCTTTCACATACATATATCTACATCCATTATTTCACATACATATATCTACATCCATTCTTTCTTATACATACATCTCCATCCGTTCTTCGTTCATTTTCATCTATCTGATTCATTTCACATCCTCATATCTATTTATAGAATACAAGAGAATTCTTATTTTTGATATAAGATTTCTTTACGCATCTATTTATGCATAAATTCCATTTTAAGGAGAATAACACTTTCGAAATAAAAATCAATCGTTTATGCATCTTCCTATGCATAAATTCATTTTAAATGAGAATGACACTTTTGAATTAAAATTCAATATTTTATGCATCTTCTCATGCATAAAATCAAAATTGATGAAAATAACTCTTTTGAACTAAAAATAGATTTCTTTATGCATCTTTCTATGCATAAAATCAAAATTGATGAGAATAACACTTTTGGGTTAAAATAAATTCTTTATGCATCTTTCCATGCATAAATCCAATTTAGTAGGAATTACACTTTTAGAAGAAAAGAATTTCTCTTATGCATCTAATTTATGCATAAAATCATTTATGAGATGAAAATCACACTTTTAATATAAAAAAATATCTTTTATGCATATGTTTATGCATACAAATCATTTATGATGAAAATCACTCTTTTAATATAAAAAAATATCTTTTATGCATATGTTTATGCATACAAATCATTTATGATGAAAATCACTCTTTTAATATAAAAGAATTTCTTTTATGCATCTAATTTATGCATAAAATCATTTATGATGAAAATCACACTTTTAATATAAAAATATCTTTTATGCCTATGTTTATGCATATAAATCATTTATGATGAAAATCACTCTTTTAATATAAAAGAATTTCTTTTATGCATCTAATTTATGCATAAAATCATTTATGATGAAAATCACACTTTTAATATATAAAAAATATCTTTTATGCATACAAATCATTTATGATAAAAATCACTCTTTTAATATAAAAGAATTTCTTTTATGCATCTAATTTATGCATAAACTCATTTATGATGAAAATCACACTTTCAATATAAAAAAATATCTTTTATGCATATGTTTATGCATACAAATCAATGAAAATCACTCTTTTAATATAAAAGAATTTCTTTTATGCATCTAATTTATGCATAAAATAATTTATGATAAAAATCACTTTTTTAGAAAGATACATAAAATAAAAATTGATGAAAATAACACTTTTTGGATTAATTTAAATTCTTTATGCATCTATCCATGCATAAATCCAATTTAGTAGGAATTACACTTTTAGAATAAAAAAGTAAAACTTATTTTTACACAATTTTAGGAAATTTCACCATAACCTCCTTTGTATCGCTCACCATTTTTCAATTTTTAACTTTCTAAAATCAACTAGAATTTCACCAAGAGTATTTAATTCATTCTAATGTAAGCAATTTCTACTTATTTAAGAGAAACATTATGAAAAACTTGATTTTATCCATTAATCATTCATCTAGGATAAAGAATGGTTGGATTTACTAAAGAAGAGAGGGGAATGCCTTTTTTTAATGAGGCATAACATCATTTTCATTTTTAGAGAAGACAAAAATCATAAAAACCATTAAAATTAAGCATAAATAGGAATTTATGTATTTCCTTACTTCCATTCATCAATTAACTTCAATAGCATTAAAAAGCCATTACAATTAAGCTTCTCAAGCTTGAGAGGGGTTGAGAAGAAAGAAACATTGAGAAATTATAGAAAAGATCAAAATTCACCCTTACCCTTACAAATTGCTTGATTCTTTGATCACGGTAGAGGCCCCTAACCAATCAATTAGTTTGGTGTGTTGATGGAGCCACCAATGGAGATTGAAGAAGGAGGGAAGCTCCAATTTCTTCAATTTGGAGAGAATTTTAGAGAATAGTAAAAATTATCATTATTTCAGCATAATTCTGGGATAGTATAATTCTCCTATTTTTTTACAAACAAGGACTCAGGTTCTATTTATAGGAGAGGGAGGCTCTAACCAAGACCAACCGATTTCTAGAATTTTCTAGATTCAGTTTGGTTGAATTTGAACTAGATTTGGACCTAGTTTGGTTCCTTTTTTATTCGGTTTTGATTCAGTTTGATCCAAGAGAGAGGAGAGATAAAAATATCACATTATTTTTTAGTTTAAAACTCATTCAAGCATGTGAAGTAGGTGTCTCCTTAAAGAGACTCCCCTTCCTTACATATGTGTCAAAATGGAATCATTATACCCAAAATATCTCATTTTTTTAGTAATACTCATAGTTTTTTACTAATAACCCTTGTACATAGTCAACTCTTCATCTTATGTGAGCATTTACTCATTTTTGGGTATTTTCTTTTACAAATTAGATTTATCTCCTCCCCACACATGGATTGATCTTATTGGCCTATAGGAACCTCAATTTAAAATTTCAAAAAAATCTTGACCCTCAGGATAATGTCTCTTGAACAGATTATACTTGATTTCTAATGCACCTTCTGAAAATCTTTTTGAACTTCTGTTTCGGGGGAACTTATTTCAATAAGAAGAGATATTTTTAAATCTAAAAATATTTAAAAATTGAATTACCACTCTCTAGAAGATTTTCTCTCTCTAGGCCAAAATTGGTAGAAACAAGATCTTTAATATTTCTGAAGAGGGATTAGACTACAGGGGAAGATACTAGACATCCTGAGAGGCTAGGGAGGAATCTTACATTCTACCCCACTTGAAAAATGCGAGATGTCCTCATCTCGCAGGTGGAGTATGATCTCTTTCATCTTCTTCTTCTTCTTCAATCACTTCCAGCATTACTGCCTTGGAAGTGGACGGCCTATTTGGGAATAACTCTCTTTGACTTCCCCTATTCTGAGGTGGAGGTCTTGCATTACTTTGGATTGAAACTACAGGTTGGATAGAGGGTCTACCTCTGGGATTTTCTTGATTTTGGCGGATAGAACCCTGATTACTCTAGACGGCGGAAGGGGCTGGAGTCTGGAATCTTGATCCCTGATTTTCCTGTCCTGAAAACCTCGATCCAAAAGGACTTGGGAAATCCATACTGCGATGTCCAAATCCTTGACAGTTATAGCATTTCACTCTCTTGTTCAAGGGTGGAACTTCTGAAGTTGAAATCCAAGGGATTGAGTTTTGGGAAAAGGACATTTCTTCCATTCTAGAACTTCCCATATCTTGGGTTTGACCCTGATATCTCTTAGGTGAAGGAAGGTTGGAATCATCTTCTGGGAATAAAAACCTTTTGAAAGGTGATGGTGCTAGCTTTGGCGGGACTTTGACATCAAAGGCTTTGGCGAAATCCTTCGCCATCCGAACTGCTTTGGCCATGGAAATAGGTTTGGCATTCTTGACTAAAGTATCCAATGGCTCGTTCATTCCGCGAATTGACCTGGCCATCAGCTGCTCTTCATCCAATTGAGGGGAATATTTAAAGAGAAGGGCAAAAGCCTGATGGTACTCTTCAATTGTCCGGCTTTCCTGCTTTAGTTTCAAGAACTCATTCATCTTAGTTTCAAGAAAGCCTGGGGGACAAAACCTCTTTCTGAGGTAAGCCTTGAGATCGGTCCAGGTTTGGGTATTTCAATCGAGACAATTTGTCTCGCAGTGGTTTCTCCATGCCACTCTAGCTGTCTCCACTATCTTCATCCTTGCAAGAGCCATTTTGCTCTTTTCATTGTACACGGTGACATCGAAGTATTCTTCCATTGATTCGATCCACTTCTCCACAGCCTCGCCCAAGTTTTCCCCTTCACCCTTGAAAGGTCCAGGCTGCGAACTATGAAGAGTTTTACAAACATCCAGGTCGAGCTCTTCTTCATCGAGTTGGGGGTTAACATTTCTACCACCACGATGACCTCGATCCATGTTCCTATCAATACGAAAATTCTTGTTGTCACTTTATTTATGATTCAATCCGATTTTTGATTCAACTGATTCCGGGGTTCTCTAAATAGGTCGGCTCCCCACAGAATCAAGGGATAAAGATACTCAAATAGAACGCATTATCAGTTGACAATTCATTCAAAATATCTCATTCATATCTTTAACATAATAATGGTCCATCACACTGAATTTTTTTCTATCTGAACAATCCTCCATGGGGATTTCAATTTTTCAGATTTTTAATTTATCAACCCTTAACTTGATCCACTGATCAAGTTAATCCGCTGATCAAAAGTTAATAGTAGTAATCTATCAGTACAATCCACTAATCTCATAGTGATTTGCTGAAGTTATTAACGTCATTCCAGTTATGAACATCATCACAGGGACTCGTCCCATTCATCCTCATTGCGGTTTCGCTCAGCTTATTACATTTCAACCAAATTTTAGGAATCATCATTTTTCAATCAGAATCCAAATCAACTCATCAGCTCTCAACCAAAATTTAAAAATCATATCAACCACATTCAAACTCATCATGTGGATAGCATTAATGCTTATAATTCCAAGTCTTAGATTTACTCGTATATACTGCCAGTAAAGAGCTGCAGTTATACCCTCAGTATATATGGGTAGTCATGGTTCTGGAACTATAAAGTAAATAGCATCATGTCTAGGCCTCAAGCAAGTCAGGGATTCCCTACAATTGCGGTACTTCCATTTGAAGACCGAATTACTAATTTACGAGTTTCAGTTTGAATATCAAACTGTATGAATTTTATCACAATTATAACCTTTTTGTGCTTCTTGATAAATTTTTGACATATTTGGCTTCTCGGTTGATCCCATTAGCCAAATGGCTCTGATACCAACTATAAGATCCTCGTCCCCACCGCACAACGGATTCTGGGTGCTAGCAGAGCGAAAGTAGCACATCTTGCATGGGGCAGGGTCCTACACTCGGGGCCTCGCACACGAATATCCAGACAAGTGACTAATTCCTTAGTTCTTCCAAAACCAAACTTAGGAAAAACTTCCCTTTCCCGGAAAGTACATGTGATTCCTCCAGGATAAAATTTTACTCTAACATAGTCAAGGTCATTTACTGACCAAACTGATCCAGCCGAACCTAAAGTCACTTGGTCAGATCAAGGAAGAAACTTGCACTTGCACTTGGATCATAGAGATCAATGCTTTTTTCCCCATCGAGAGGCACAGCCGTTGATTCCTTTTTCCATAGAACAATTACTATCCGGGATTTACTTCATCTAGCGTACTATAATAGAAATTGAGTCTCAATTTACGGATCCATCAGTCCAGCCTAACCCCATCCAGTCCCATGGGTTAGCCAACCGCCCAACCATTGTAGTGATGGGATCCAATTTAGAATTTGGTTAGGTTTTGTCCCGGGTACCAGGGAAAAGAGTTCCCAGGCCCCCTAGCCGGAAGTTCATGCAAACATAAAACTAGTCACACCACTTACACACCCAATATGAAATTGCCTTTTTCTCAACATCAGCTAACTTTAAAACAATCCTTTAATGAAACCATTACGTCACTGATCACAATCCTCAAAATCTCTAGTTGAATCCATATTTCCAATCATTCATTCATCGGTGTACTTATGGCATCATCGGCAACCAGAACGCTCACCACCTGTTCACTCAGGGGCCTTTTCGATAGTTCCTAGCTCATAGTAACCGGCAATATATTCACATAACAAAATGGAATCTCCGTGGAAGATCAGCAAGATCAACCACCAATAGATCTATATAAAAGAGCCATGGACTCATCCGTTGAGGACCAACAAGGTCAATCAACCAGATCTATGCCTGGTTTTAGAAAACAACTCTTACTCCTTATTCCAATATCTTCCACGACGCACGTGTGGGTATCTTCGGCGACCCAGAGCCCGAGCACCATATGGTCAGCACCCTCTAGGATCCTTCGCAGGTCACCTAGGGCTTCACTCATAGGCCGCTTCCTTGGTCCCTCATCCACCGTACCGGAAGCTCACATTTAAATTGAACCGAGGCTGGTCAAGACCTCGGCTAACCTTGCTATGCGAGACGTCCTCCATTGACTCTCCGTCACAGCAGTTGTGCAACTTTATCAATTAGGTCTCCATGACCTTAATCATAAGACGGTCAAAATGCTTCCCCAGCATTCTTGACATAAAATAGTCATTTACAAACAGTTTACAAATACAGTTTCTATAATGAACTCTGGTCTTTCCACATTACTTATTCCACATTCTATTCATCTGTACTCATTCTTATCTAATCACATCATTTTCCATCTCATCACATCATATATCATTTATTCACATCCCAATTCACATGCCATCACATCTCATCAATCCAAATTACTTATTCCACATTCTATTCATCTGTACTCATTCTTATCTAATCACATCATTTTCCATCTCATCACATCATATATCATTTATTCACATCCCAATTCACATGCCATCACATCTCATCCATTCACTCATATCGACGTCACATCATTTCACATACACATTCGCATTCATTATTCCACATACACATCAACATTCATACTTCCACATCCATACATCCACTTCCACATCCGCATTCATACATACATATCCATATCCACATTCATACATCCACTTCCACATTCATACATCCACATCCACATCCATACATCCATTTCCACATCCACATTCATACATCCACATCCATACATCCACATCCACATCTACATCCATACATCCATTTCCACATCCACATTCATACATCCACATCCACATCCATACATCCACATTCATACATCCACATTCATACATCCACATCCATACATCCACATCCACATCCATACATCCATTTTCACATCCACATCCATTTCGACATCCACATTAATACATCCACATCCACACATCCACATCCATACATCCACATTCACATCTATATCCATACATCCATTTCCACATCCACATTCATACATCCACATCCATACATCCATTTCCACATCCACATTCATATATCCACATCCATACATCCACATTCATACATGCACATCCACATCCACATCCATACATCCACATCCACATCCACATCCATACATCCATTTTCACATCCACATTCATACATCCACATCCACATCTACATCCATACATCCATACATCCACATCTGCATCCATACATCCATATTCGTACATCCACATCCATACTTATCACCTACACAGACATCTTTCCTTTCCCATACATCCTTCACATACATATAATCTACATCCATTCTTTCACATACATATATCTACATCCATTCTTTCACATACATACATCTCCATCTGTTCTTTCACATACATACATCTCCATCCGTTCTTCGTTCATTTTCATCTATCTGATTCATTTCACATCCTCATATCTATTTATAGAATACAAGAGAATTCTTATTTTTTATATAAGATTTCTTTACGCATCTATTTATGCATAAATTCCATTTTAAGGAGAATAACACTTTCGAAATAAAAATCAATTGTTTATGCATCTTCCTATGCATAAATTCATTTTAAATGAGAATGACACTTTTGAATTAAAATTCAATCTTTTATGCATCTTCTCATGCATAAAATCAAAATTGATGAAAATAACTCTTTTGAACTAAAAATAGATTTCTTTATGCATCTTTCTATGCATAAAATCAAAATTGATGAGAATAACACTTTTGGGTTAAAATAAATTCTTTATGCATCTTTCCATGCATAAATCCAATTTAGTAAGAATCACACTTTTAGAAGAAAAGAATTTCTCTTATGCATCTAATTTATGCATAAAATCATTTATGAGATGAAAATCACACTTTTAATATAAAAAAATATCTTTTATGCATATGTTTATGCATACAAATCATTTATGATGAAAATCACTCTTTTAATATAAAAGAATTTCTTTTATGCATCTAATTTATGCATAAAATCATTTATGATGAAAATCACACTTTTAATATAAAAATATCTTTTATGCCTATGTTTATGCATACAAATCATTTATGATGAAAATCACTCTTTTAATATAAATGAATTTCTTTTATGCATCTAATTTATGCATAGGGTAATAATTCTCTAGAGAGAGATTACACCAATATGAGACACCAATTTTTCTTGTAGCTTCAAGGACTACTGATCCCTCTTCCAACTCTCTTTGTAACACTTCTTGCTCTGTGGGGACCACTTCAGGTTCTTCAGGTAATGGGACTAGCATGGCTTAGAATTTGTGTGAGGAGGTATGGGTTCACTACCTTGTTTCCATGCTTGGTGATGTAGTGGGTGAAGTCCTGGTGGTGGAGCTTTCCAGCTTTTCCTTAACCTCCATGTGGTTCACCAACTGCATATGCAAGTGAGTGAATGTACTAGAAGTACTCCTTTTTGTTATCCACGGTCTTTGTGTGGCTTAGGATTGTGCCTTGACATTCATCCATTAGGGGTCTGAGATAGCTCCCCTTGTGGTGTACGTGCTTGGCTTTCCCCTTGGACTTCTTCTTGGGAGTCCTGTCCTCAGCACATTCAAGGAAGTTGGTGAGCTAGGTTCCACGTATAGTGGATCTTGGTGGGTCTCCTTACCTACCATGATGCTGAAACATAGAAATTTTATGAGTATTTTGATTGGTAGGAGTACATGACCTCTTAATGCCACTAGGTGAACAAACTTTTGGTGAACTACATCTAACTCAAGATGATTTGTGTAGATAAAGTAAAGGTGTTTGCAAGGCATGCATTTTTTTGGCAAACAAACTTTTGGTGGAACATATCTAACCCAAACTGTTTTGTGTAGACAAAGTAAAGGTGTTTGCAAGGCATGTATTTTTTATCCTCTCAAACATGCTTCTAAAATTCCTTCACAAGTGCATGAAGGAAAAGTAGAAGCCACTACTAAATAGGTCTCTTAATTTTTCTTGCTTCCTTCTATTGATAAAGTAAATTCCACATGCTCATTTTGAACCACCAAATTATAGCCATGAATTATGGACATCAACTCTATACCCCTATTGGTTCTTGCCTCCATCTCTTTAGTCAACCACCCTAGTCACCACCACTACCCTACCATCATGATATCCAAGGATGTGCAAGTTGCAATCGGCCATAAAATAGGATGCCTTGCTGGTCTCTCCTTTGCAATTTCTATTGGCTCCCATGTATGATCAATGTTGCTACCATAAAACCACACAAATTATTTTTTAGGACCTGAAGAAATCTCAATGAGACCCTCAAAATAGGGTGTTGGCACCCCTAATAATCACCCTCTACCCTTTTTATCAATTAGCTCATTGCATTTTCTTTTCTTGCTACTACGCAACAAGTATCCTTGGCATTGCACTCCACTACCTGGTTTTGTCCTATATTTCAACCATGTTACATTTAATTAATATACATTTCTGCTTTTTGTTGGAATTTTTAGAGCCTCAAAATTGCCATAATTTTTTTTTTGAATTTTAAGGTTTCACACATCTTTTGCAAGATAAGGCATGATGAAGTGAAGAAAACTTGTAAAGGGGTTGTAAACAAAATCAAACCCCTTTACAAGCTCTTTGATTTTGTTTATAACCCATTCAAACTTGTGCATTCAACACCCATTCAACAACCATTTAACACCTTGTGTTTGTGTGCAAACTTGTGCATTTTTCATGCTTTCCTCTTAAAGAAATATAATTATAACAATTCCATTACAATGCATGTAGTGCCTATATGTACATTGGAGATGTTATCCTTGGAGAAAGTTGGGAGAAGACAACCGGGTTTGCTTCAGCCCCATTTACCATGGTGAGTACTAAGCCTAACCTTATTCTTGGTTACTTTCCTATTTATTGGTGGTGTGAGGAGTAAAACTAACCATATTCTTGGTTACTTTTCTTTTTATCACTTGAGGAGGATCTTTCAAATACTTACCACATGCATGTTCTTTAGTTTTGAACTCTTCTGCTCCATTTTTTATTAAGGCCATGTTACCATGGGGTGTTGGAACCTAGTAAGGGACATCTTCACCCAACTTCCTCCAAGAATAACATCTTAATTCAATGTTCCTATAGTGTACCTATAGACACTACATGATGGAACTTACATGGGACGTCTTCAGCCAACTTCCATACCATGTACCCAAGGCATTAAATTAATGTAATGAGGTTTGAAATGTGGAAACCTTTAGGTCAGCTACTACCAACACTTGAACCAACATATTCAGATATCACATACTGACAAATATATTAAACTTCCTTGTATTCCTTATTTTTAATAGCTAGGATGCATTGTTATTTTTAATAGCTAGGATGCATTGTTG
This sequence comes from Cibotium barometz, assembly GCF_041138505.1. NCBI lineage: Eukaryota > Viridiplantae > Streptophyta > Polypodiopsida > Cyatheales > Cibotiaceae > Cibotium > Cibotium barometz. Next base: position 27,721,301 of record NC_141048.1, on the reverse strand, counting down.
ATGCAATAGTTGAACTCTAAGAAGAAGTGACACTTGGATGGGAATGGATTAAACCACTTGATCTTGGCCAAAGAAGATGTCTACATTACTGATTTACTAAAGAAGTGATTATACTTCTTGGTGGTGAGAAGAACTGTGTTGATGAAGTGAATTACCATGCCCACTTCACCAACCTTTCCTCAAAAGAGTTATCTTCTCATCATTGGATATCGTCTGGTGTAGGAGGTAATTAAGGGAAGCATAAGTGGATTTAGCAATTTGATGGGTGAATCATGAGAGATGCTCCTTGGAGAGCTATAACTTTTCATGTAATCATAACCTATTAAGTCTGGAGTTTTGAAATGGAATTAAAACCTTGCTTATATTTATTCTTATTCTTAAAGCTTATTAGTGTTAATTGCCATGCCATATCAAATAATGAAGTTGTCTAAGACCAATCCTCATCATCAATGGCAACTTCTAAACTCAAAATATTCCATTGCCAAATTTAATTTGTGGAGCACAAAATACTTAAACTTCAAAAATCCCCACAAGATATCCTTTTGCCAAACACTACTTCACTATTGATTCTAACCCTAATGCCAATAATCTTTTAAAACATTTAAGCCCAAACTTCAAGGAGCCTCTTCAATTAAGGTGGAATCCTCATCATGGACAACCAAGTTTTCCATGGATCTTGTGAAATTAGAAGTCGCTCTCTTGTATGTAGAAACTTGTATCAACAAGACCAGTTGAGTGACTTGACCTAGCCTCACTAGTGGGTACCAACACACAAAACTCAAGAATTCATCTCAACATATCAGATGGCAGACATTGGCAAAGCACAAGTCCACCCCAAAAAGTAGCACACCATCTTTGGGCAGCACATTTTTGTCGGGATTGTCTTGTTTTAATGATTTGGATTTGGTTGCATTACTTTGGGTAGCCAGAGTTGTTTTTTTCTGGCATAGTATCCTTAGGTTTCCACCAAGACGAGCCATTTTTTAGATTTGGAGTTGGGGCTTTGGTGTTTTGCTACGTGGTCTAGTCAATGGCATGGCTTTAACTGTTGGGACCTTCCCCTTGGGTGCTTACATTTTCTATTGCCCTTTGTAGATACCTTGTGCTTGGAGCATTACTTTTGGTACCCACCATTTGTCACCTTTATTAGGGAAATGGGTTGTTCAAGGCTTCAACTAAATCATAGGCTTCTAAGTTTGAGGTGGAAGGAATATCTTGTTCATGGTATGTTTGGAGATGGTCATGGAGCTGGCTAGTTTTTACCTTACCCTCCTTTGATAGGGTTACACATGGGGTTTATGGGGTTTCCATGGTGTTGGTAGCCTTGGGTTGCCATTGCCATCTATTCTTGGTTTTTATTGAGACTGAAGAGGTTAAGGGAATTGATGGTGTGACTTTAGGGACCCAAAGGCTTCTATTATCTTTGTAATACCCTTGGGCCACTAGAAGTGTGTGAAAAAGCACCCACCATCATTGGGTATCACATTTTTGTTGATGCTTTGATTGCATTGCTTTGGATAGCCATAGTTATTTTTTTTGATGTAGTATCCTTAAGCTTCCCCGGAAGACGAGCCATGTTTTAGGTCTAGGGTTGGGCTTTGTTGTCTTGCTATGTGGTCTAGTCAGTGGCATGGATGTTATAGGCTACACCATCCCTCTTCTAGTTAGTGGCATGGATGTTATAGGCTACACCATCCCTCTCCTAGTGCAATGGATAATGCTCACCTTAACTTGTCATGGGGAATTTTACGGTATCCAAGCTTGTATCTCAGTAGACTCTAAGCTTTGCTAGTGGTAGTAGCTAGCACCACTCTCTTGCCTCCTCCTCAAGCTATCACCATGAGGTTTCCATTCTCCATACAAGGATATTCACTCCTCTCTACTCTCACACTCAAGAATCGAAGCATAAGAGGAACATGCACCAAGAATATAGCTATCTCTTCTGTCAACTCTCTCTCTCACACACACCATAGACACACAAGAGCAAGGAGATAGGACTAGACTCAATTGGCACAAAGGGGGATTGTGTCTTGCATATTATGAGAAAAATGTTATTTATAAACTTGGCTCTTATTCTTCACACTTGGGTGCCCAAAACTTAATAAAAGATAAACTAGATACTTACAAGTTACAACGGTTTTGTAGCATAGCAAGTTATTCTCAAAATTGCAATATTGAGAGTGCTTTTTCATGACACTTATTGTGATCTCTCTTATGTAATGGAGAGATGCTAAGTTAACCCAAAATGGAGTTAACATCCCCCCTACTTGATTAAGATAGTATTCTTGAAATCTACTACCCTCATAGGGCTTGCTGGCCTATATATTTTTTGTAGCGGCTTTTCCTTGTATGCAGGACATGTAGTGTGAGTCATAGGAAATAGAGTGATTTTCAAAAATTCATGTTAGTCATGTCCTCAAATGTTGTATGCATGTACAAGGGAAGGCAGCGAGGTGATGATAATAATACATAGTGCCACTGCTCTTTCTTGAGATTAAAAAACATTCCTTCCCTATTATAGCTATGGACATAATCATCCTGAATGTCAATGAGAAGGATGATGAGCTTAAAAAACCTGACAATTGCCACAATGGCAGGATCTAGAATTGTTTACCATGTATTGATAGTCATAAAATCATGAATTGTTGTTGTTTGTTCAATGAATCAAGAGAGCTGTGCTCAAAGTAAGGAAATTTGAAAAAGCATTGATAGTTGTAAAAGCTTGAATTGTGGCCGTTGGTTCAATGAATCAGTAGAGCTGTGCTCGAAGTAAGGAAATTTGTAAATGACGTGGGAGTTGTGCGCACGCCTTTTGTGGAACTCCCTGAACCTTTGTTTGATTGGGAGGTACACAGGGTCCACAAATAGATACCTTGGAGATGCCGTGGAGTGGTGTTTAATTGGCATGTATAGGGGGTCCACATTCACATACCTTGGAGATGCCATGTATATATCTGCATATCCTTTGATGGCAAGGAAGGTCACTCTCCAAGTTGGATGGATACCAAAGTTGGCAATCGTAACTTGGCCATCAACATCCATCTGTATTTCTTCGTAGTCGACTGTATGCTTGCGTCTCCACTGCTTAGCATGGATGATCAATAATGTGACTGCATATTTTGAGCAAGTTTGCTAGCCCATGGGTTGGCAATGCAGGAGCTCGTAGCAAAATTGGACCAAAAAGATTCTTTCTTCTTCATGTGTCCTAATTCTCTTGCTTCCGGCTTGTTACCCACTAGAGAGTATGGTCCATTGGATGGATGTATCCTTGTGGCATAAGCTTCGGCTTGGAATGGAGTGGTGGGGTCGAATGGGGTAATTTTCATACGAGTTTGCAACATTAGATGAGGTTTAAAAAGTGGATTGTCACACATTATGATCTACTCATACTTTGGAGCTGGGAGATCTAGAATGGGGTCTACAGTAGAACCTTCTGTATTTGGTTTGTGTTGCATAGGATTGGCCGGCCGTCCAATGGTTCGTTCAAGGGTGAGAATGTTAGTGGGAAATTCAAAGGAAGAGTAATGGAAATCTTTCTCAATTAAGGGTTAGTGGATGGTGGGTTGGAGACTGGGGCTTCCTTGACGGTGCTCTCATGGCCTTCATCACCATTGGCAGATGTGGTTGGCGAATCCGAATGGGGCCGCTGGTGAGGCATCTTCTTGATCCTCTTCTTAGGGTAATAATTCTCTAGAGAGAGATTACACCAATATGAGACACCAATTTTTCTTGTAGCTTCAAGGACTACTGATCCCTCTTCCAACTCTCTTTGTAACACTTCTTGCTCTGTGGGGACCACTTCAGGTTCTTCAGGTAATGGGACTAGCATGGCTTAGAATTTGTGTGAGGAGGTATGGTTCACTACCTTGTTTCCATGCTTGGTGATGTAGTGGGTGAAGTCCTGGTGGTGGAGCTCTCCAGCTTTTCCTTAACCTCCATGTGGTTCACCAACTGCATATGCAAGTGAGTGAATGTACTAGAAGTACTCCTTTTTGTTATCCACGGTCTTTGTGTGGCTTAGGATTGTGCCTTGACATTCATCCATTAGGGGTCTTGTGAGATCCCTGTTCCCACCGAGCAACGGATTCAGGATACTAGCAGCGGAAGTAACACATCATGCGCGGGTAGGGGTCTCACACTCGGGACCTCGCCCACGGATATCCGGACAAGAGACTAATCCGTCGGTTTGTCCAAAACCGAAACCGGAAAAACTTCCTTTACCCGGAAAGCATGAGCGATTCCACCAGGATAACTCTTTACTCTAACGTAGTTAAGATCATTACGGATCAACTGATCTGACTGCACCTTTAACGGTACTTGGTCAAATCAAGGAAGAAACTTGCACTTGGATCATTGGGATCAACGCTTTTTTCCCCATCAAGAGGCACAGCCGTTGATTCCTATCCATAGAACAATTTCTATCCGGGATTTACTTCATCTATCGTAATAATAGAAATTAAATCTCGATTTACGGATCCATCAGTCCAGCCTAACCCATCCGATCCCATGGGTTAGCCAACCGCCCAACCACTGTAGTGATGGAATCCAATTTGGAATTTGGTTAGGTTTGTCCCGGGTACCAAGGAAAAGAGTTCCAAGGCCCCCTAGCCGGAAGTTCATGCAAACATAAAACTAGCCACACCACTTACACACCCAATATGAAATTGCCTTTTTCTTAGCATCAGCTAACTTTAAAACAATCCTTTAATGAAACCATAGTACCACTGATCACAATCTTCCAATTTATCCGGTTGATTCATAATTTCCCATCATTCCTTCATCAGAGTATCTATGGCATCATTGGCAACTAGAACGCTCACCACCTGTCCACACAGGGGCCTTTTCAATAGTTCCTAGCCCATAATACTCGGCAATATAATCACTTATAAAAATCAAGATGGACTCTCGTTGAAGATCAGCAAGATCAACCAACGGATCCATATAAAGAGCCATGGACTCATCCATTGAAGACCAGCAAGGTCAATCAACCAGATCCATGCCCGGTTTCACAAAACAACTCTTACTCCTTGTTCCAATATCTTCCTCGACGCACGCGTGGGTATCCTGGGCGACCCAGAGCCCGAGCACCGTATGGTCAGCACCCTCTAGGATCCTTCGCAGGTGACCTAGCGCTTCACTCATAGGCCGCTTCCTTGGTCCCTCATCCACCGTACCGGAAGCTCACCATTTTAATCGAACCGAGGCTGGTCAAGACCTCGGCCGACCTTGCTACGCGAGACGTCCTCCATTGACTCTCCGTCACAGCAGTTGCAACTTTATCAGTTAGGTCTCCACGACCTTAATCACAAGACGGTCAAAATGCTTTCCCAGCATTCTTGACATAAAACAGCCATTTACAAACAGCATTTACAAACAGTTTACAAATACAATTTCTATATTAACTCTCATTTTTTCACATTATCCCTCATACAATCCACATTACTTATTCCACATTTCATTTATATGTGTACTCATCCAATCATATCATTTTCCATCTCTTCACTTCAGATTCCTTCACATCACATATCATATATTCACATCCATATCCACATCCATACATCCAAATCCACATCCACATTCACATCCATACATCCACATCTACATGCTTATCTCCATTTTCACATCCTCATTTATACATCCACATCCCATATCCACATTCATACATACACATCCATATCCACATCCATATCCGCATTCATACATACACATCCATATCCACATCCATATCTGCATTCATACATACACATCCATATCCACATCCACATGTATACATTCATTATCACGTCCTCATTCATACATCCACATCCACATACATATATACATCCACATCCACATTCCCATTCACATCTATACATCCATATCTACATGCACATTCACATCCATACATCCACATCTATATCCTCATTCACATCCATACATCCACATTCATGTATCCACATCTACATGCATACATCCATACATACACATCCACATTTACATCCATGCATCCACATCCACATCCTCATTCACATCCATACATCCACATTCATACATCCACATCCACATCCACATTCACATCCATACATCCACATCTACATGCTTATCTCCATTTTCACATCCTCATTTATACATCCACATCCCATATCCACATTCATACATACACATCCATATCCACATCCACATGCATACATACATCCACATCCACATTCCCATTCACATATATACATCCATATCTACATGCACATTCACATCCATACATCCACATCTATATCCTCATTCACATCCATACATCCACATTCATGCATCCACATCTACATGCTTATCTCCATTTTCACATCCTCATTTATACATCCACATTCCATATCCACATTCATACATACACATCCATATCCACATCCATATGCATACATACATCCACATCCACATTTCCATTCACATATATACATCCATATCTACATGCACATTCACATCCATACATCCACATCTATATGCTCATTCACATCCATACATCCACATTCATGCATCCACATCTACATGCATACATCCACATTTACATCCATGCATCCACATCTACATCCTCATTCACATCCATACATCCACATTCATACATCCACATCCACATCCACATTCACATCCATACATCCACATCCACATGCATCTTATCATATCTTATCACTTCCCATATCTTTTATGCATACCTCTATGCATGAAATTCAATTATGCTAAAAGTAACACTTTTATAATAAAATATTCAACTTTTATGCATACCTCTATGCATGAAATCCAATATGATAAAAGTAACACTTTTGATATAAAAAAAATTATCCTTTATGCATACTTCTATGCATAAAAATTAAAAATGATAAAAGTAACACTTTTGATATAAAAATTTTATCCTTTATGCATACTTCTATGCATGAAAATTAAAAATGATAAAAGTAACACTTTTAATATAAAAAAAATTATCCTTTATGCATACTTCTATGCATGAAAATTAAAAATGATAAAAGTAACACTTTTGATATAAAAAATTTTCCTTTATGCATACTTCTATGCATGAAAATTAAAAATGATAAAAGTAACACTTTTAATATAAAAAAATTATCCTTTATGCATACTTCTATGCATGAAAATTAAAAATGATAAAAGTAACACTTTTGATATAAAAAAATTTTTCCTTTATGCATACTTCTATGCATGAAAATTAAAAATGATAAAAGTAACACTTTTGATATAAAAAAATTATCCTTTATGCATGATATTAAAATTCAATTTCTCCATGATTATAATGAAATTCTTTCAATTAATCTAGGATGATAATTCCTAGAATATGGTAGGAAGTCCTCTTTTTATGCTTTGAATGAAATTATTTTATGCATAATTTTTATAAAAATTTTGCCATAGCTCCGTTGCTATGACTGATAAATCTCAATTTTTTCTAAGGGATATAGCTTATTATTAAGGAAATAATTAAAATGATCTCTAATTGGATCATTACTCTATAGTGGATTGAATCATCAATATGCATAAACTAAAAGCATAGGAAAAAGCCATTAATTTGGCCTCAAGCATGCTTAATCTTGGATTAAGGAAAAGCTTTATGAAAAGCTTCATTTGGATTGAGAATGGGTCATGAGTATGACCATTTCTTGAGTGAGAGAGAGAAATTATATAAAAACCATTAGAATTTAAACATAAATAAAAATTAACTTCAATAGCATTTATTAAATTATGTAACTCTTCACTACTATTCACCAATTAACTTTAATAGCATTTAAAAAACCATACCAATTAAGCTTCTCAAGCTTGAGAGGGGTTGAGAAGAGAGAAACATTGAGAAATTATAGAAAAGATCAATATTCACTAATTACCTTACAAATTGCTTGATTCTTTGTTCACGGTAGAGGCCCCCAACCAATCAATTGGTTAAGTATGTTGATGGAGCCACTAATGGGAATTGAAGAAAGAGGGAAGCTCCAAAAACTAGTGAATTATTAAATGAATTCACAGTTTCTGGCTTAGGTGGAGTAGAGTAACGATGCATAAACACTATATATTTTTCAACAAGGGGGAGGCTCCTATTTATAAGAAAAATTGAGCTCCTAACCAAACAAACTGATTCTAGAATTTTCTAAATCAGTTTGGTCAATATTTGACCATTTTTAGGTCAGTTAAGCTAACTTTTTGGAACTAGACTTGAATGAGGAGAGAGGAGAGATGAAATATCTCAATTTTTATGAGTTTAAAACTCATTCAAGCATGTGAAATATGCACCTCCTTTAAAGAACTCCCCTTCCTTACATATGTGTCATAATGAAATCATTTTAATATTGCTCATAGTTTTTTACTAATAAACCTTGTACATTTTCAACTCTTCATCTTATGTGAGCATTTACTCATTTTTGGGTATCTTCTTTTACAAATTGGATTTATCTCCTCCCTACACATGGATTGATGCTATTGGCCCATAGGAACCTTAATTGGACCATAATCTAAAAATTTCTGAAAATCTAGACCCTTAGGCTAAGGTCCTTTATACCCATTTCCAATTAATTCCAATTGCACATTGGAAAGTTCTTTTTGAATTTCTGTTTCAGGGGAACTTATTTTAATAAGATGAGGTAATTTTCTATCCAAAAATATTAAAAATTTAAATATTCTCTCTCTAAAATATTTTCTCTCTCTAGGTTAAAACAGTTAGAAACAAGTCTTTTATATTTCTGAAGAGGGATTGATTACAGGGGAAGATGCTAGACATTTTGAGAGGTTGGGGAGGAATCTTACATTCTCTCCCACTTGAAAAACGCGAGATGTCCTCATCTCGCAAACTGGGGGTAATTTCGCAAGATGCACAAGTATGAGACTGAGAGAAATTTTTTTAATTAAGATTAATTACCAATTAAAAAAGTCTCAAAGAGAGTAAGGGTCAAGACAAGAACAAGATTTAAACTTTATTCATTCTTGGAACATATACAGTAAAGATAGAAGAACTCTTTACACTTCCATAAGCCCATCCATCATATGATCACAAAAGCAGCTCTCACAAGCTGCGCACGTATAAGGTAACTCATCTATGGGAATGATTCTGTTGGTTATTGCCGCGCCTATCTCAGTGGTATGAGGTGTTCTAACAAAAGGACCTCTGAGAGGCAAGCCAAAAACGGGATAAAGGCATATCTTCTCATGAGGAAGAAAACATGCCAGTAAGAAGACCCGCTCAGAAAACCCAAGATGCCTTAATCTCATGACACAGTAGTATCGGGGACCCAAACCCAAAGCTTCAATAACCATGGCCAAGCGGACATTGTTACGAAAGTGCTGCTGACCCCAGGGTGTTACCCTAGTTATGTTTTGATAGGTCCGCCATTTGGTTTGCGCTACAGAAGTTCCCAAGTGAGGGAAAAGTGAGCGCTCATACTGCTCTATAAAATCTTTCTTCACAGATTCACTTGCGTCTTGAAGGTGAGGAATCATTATAGATAAAACTAGTTCTTGTTGCCAAGCCATGAAGGAGATTAAGAAAGAAAGGAGATCGATGGAAGTAAGATTACTGTGAGCGACAAGTAAAAGTTACGACTTATATAAAGGAAGGAGCTAGCGTAACTTAGAAGCCAACGGTAACTTGCCACTGAAGTTTTACCGTCTTTCCATGATTTGGGTTTGACACATTTTTCTATAGAAGGCATTAAGAATTTTGAGATGAAGAGATAAAAGAAGTTCGTAGGTTAAGTCACTTACTTCCTTTGGTCCACAATATCTGGGGGATAACTACTTATACTCCCCTAGAGATAAAGAATTTCTTTTGGTCCGTATTCAAATGAAGACTATAAACACCATATTAGATAATTTGGGAAAAATCCCATTCCCATTTGAAAAATGGGAGCATGGTGAACTTGTCCAAAAGTTTGTCAAAACCCCCTCATGTGACATATCATCGGAAAGATCTTGACGAGTAGAATCTAAATCTATGATCTCCGACAAATTTGGAGTTAGTATGTTTAAGATATGTCCAAAACTATATGGAGTAATTGATTCCCAAAATGCGAGATTTTTTCCAAATTACCTAATATTGACTTTATAACTGCTTTTTTGAATTCTCTGACTGTCCTCTTCTTATCTGTATATTGTCTCTGTCAATCCTAGGCAGCGTTTATATCTTTATGAATTGCTTGCATCTGATGCTCTAAGTCGCCAAGCATTTGACTGGTCATCTCGACCCTAATCAATGGGTCGGACCTAGTTAATGGAGTTAAGCAATCTTGTCCGAGATGGACCCTGATTAGATTGGTATGAAGGAATTGGTCTCTGAATTTGGGTTCTAGACTTCCTTGTGCCCTTTCCATGGTAGGAGTCGGGCAGTCTTTTAACTGATGACTAAAACCTTGGCATCCAAAATACCGGTTCTCACTTCTGAACTCATCGTTCTGAATCCTTAAAACAAGTGGGCTCCTGAGAAGGTATTCTGGGGAAAGTGTCTTCCCTTTTTAAACAGAATCTTTCTTTTATTTTAGAGAGAGAATAATTATAAGATCAGAAAGGGAGATTCTTACTCCTATATACCTCTAAGGCTGGGGGAGGAATCTTACATTCTACCCCACTTAAAAGGTGCAAGATGTCCTCATCTCGCCAAGTAGAGGACAACTCTTTTTCTTAAGATCCAATTTATTCTAGGGTTCCTTATATTCTGCTCAACCCAACAGAATACGGGGATAAATATCCCTTATATAGAACTCATCATTAAATAACAATTCATTTTAGATCATATCATTCATATCTTTAACACGATAATGGTCCATTAGACCGAAAAATTTCCTTCTGAACATTCCTCCACGGGAATTTCAGTCAAGCAAGTTCTCAATTTGTCATCCCTTAACTTGATCTACTGATCAAGTGTTAACAGTAACAATTTGATAGCACAACCCACTAATCTCATAGTGATTTGCTGAATTCATTATCATCATTGCAGTTATGAATATCATCACTGGGACTCGTCCCATTCATCCTCATTGTGGTTTCGCTCAGCTTATTACATTTCAACTAAATTTTGAAAATCATCATTTTTCAATCAGAATCCAAATCAATTCATCAATTCTCAAACAGAATTAAAAATCATATCAACCACATTCGAATTCGTCATCTGGATAGCATTAACGCTTATAATTTCAAGTCTTAGATTTACTCGTATATACTGTCAGTAAAGAGCTGCAGTATACTCTCGGTATATACGGGTAGTCGTGGCTCTTGGAATTATAAGGTAAATACCATCATGTCTAGGCCTCAAGCAAGTCAGGGATTCTATATAATTGCGGTACTTCCATCTGAAGACCCAATTACCAATTTACGAATTTCAGTTTGAATATCAAATTGTATGAATTATATCACACAATTACAACCTTTTTGTGCTTCTTGATAAATTTTTGACATATTTGTCTTCTCAGTTGATCTTTATTAACCAAATGCTCTGATACCAACTGTGAGATCCCTGTTCCCACCGAGCAACGGATTCAGGATACTGGCAGCGGAAGTAACACATCATGCGCGGGTAGGGGTCTCACACTCGGGACCTCGCCCACGGATATCCGGACAAGAGACTAATCCGTCGGTTTGTCCAAAACCGAAACCGGAAAAACTTCCTTTACCCGGAAAGCATGAGCGATTCCACCAGGATAACTCTTTACTCTAACGTAGTTAAGATCATTATGGATCAACTGATCTGACTGCACCTTTAACGGTACTTGGTCAAATCAAGGAAGAAACTTGCACTTGGATCATTGGGATCAACGCTTTTTTCCCCATCAAGAGGCACAGCCGTTGATTCCTATCCATAGAACAATTTCTATCCGGGATTTACTTCATCTATCTTAATAATAGAAATTAAATCTCGATTTACGGATCCATCAGTCCAGCCTAACCCCATCCGATCCCATGGGTTAGCCAACCGCCCAACCACTGTAGTGATGGAATCCAATTTGGAATTTGGTTAGGTTTGTCCCGGGTACCAAGGAAAAGAGTTCCAAGGCCCCCTAGCCAGAAGTTCATGCAAACATAAAACTAGCCACACCACTTACACACCCAATATGAAATTGCCTTTTTCTTAGCATCAGCTAACTTTAAAACAATCCTTTAATGAAACCATAGTACCACTGATCACAATCTTCCAATTTATCCGGTTGATTCATAATTTCCCATCATTCCTTCATCAGAGTATCTATGGCATCATTGGCAACTAGAACGCTCACCACCTGTCCACACAGGGGCCTTTTCAATAGTTCCTAGCCCATAATACTCGGCAATATAATCACTTATAAAAATCAAGATGGACTCTCGTTGAAGATCAGCAAGATCAACCAACGGATCCATATAAAGAGCCATGGACTCATCCATTGAAGACCAGCAAGGTCAATCAACCAGATCCATGCCCGGTTTCACAAAACAACTCTTACTCCTTGTTCCAATATCTTCCTCGACGCACGCGTGGGTATCCTGGGCGACCCAGAGCCCGAGCACCGTATGGTCAGCACCCTCTAGGATCCTTCGCAGGTGACCTAGCGCTTCACTCATAGGCCGCTTCCTTGGTCCCTCATCCACCGTACCGGAAGCTCACCATTTTAATCGAACCGAGGCTGGTCAAGACCTCGGCCGACCTTGCTACGCGAGACGTCCTCCATTGACTCTCCGTCACAGCAGTTGCAACTTTATCAGTTAGGTCTCCACGACCTTAATCACAAGACGGTCAAAATGCTTTCCCAGCATTCTTGACATAAAACAGCCATTTACAAACAGCATTTACAAACAGTTTACGAATACAATTTCTATATTAACTCTCATTTTTTCACATTATCCCTCATACAATCCACATTACTTATTCCACATTTCATTTATATGTGTACTCATCCAATCATATCATTTTCCATCTCTTCACTTCAGATTCCTTCACATCACATATCATATATTCACATCCATATCCACATCCATACATCCAAATCCACATCCACATTCACATCCATACATCCACATCTACATGCTTATCTCCATTTTCACATCCTCATTTATACATCCACATCCCATATCCACATTCATACATACACATCCATATCCACATCCATATCCGCATTCATACATACACATCCATATCCACATCCATATCTGCATTCATACATACACATCCATATCCACATCCACATGTATACATTCATTATCACGTCCTCATTCATACATCCACATCCACATACATATATACATCCACATCCACATTCCCATTCACATCTATACATCCATATCTACATGCACATTCACATCCATACATCCACATCTATATCCTCATTCACATCCATACATCCACATTCATGTATCCACATCTACATGCATACATCCATACATACACATCCACATTTACATCCATGCATCCACATCCACATCCTCATTCACATCCATACATCCACATTCATACATCCACATCCACATCCACATTCACATCCATACATCCACATCTACATGCTTATCTCCATTTTCACATCCTCATTTATACATCCACATCCCATATCCACATTCATACATACACATCCATATCCACATCCACATGCATACATACATCCACATCCACATTCCCATTCACATATATACATCCATATCTACATGCACATTCACATCCATACATCCACATCTATATCCTCATTCACATCCATACATCCACATTCATGCATCCACATCTACATGCTTATCTCCATTTTCACATCCTCATTTATACATCCACATTCCATATCCACATTCATACATACACATCCATATCCACATCCATATGCATACATACATCCACATCCACATTTCCATTCACATATATACATCCATATCTACATGCACATTCACATCCATACATCCACATCTATATGCTCATTCACATCCATACATCCACATTCATGCATCCACATCTACATGCATACATCCATACATCCACATCCACATTTACATCCATGCATCCACATCTACATCCTCATTCACATCCATACATCCACATTCATACATCCACATCCACATCCACATTCACATCCATACATCCACATCCACATGCATCTTATCATATCTTATCACTTCCCATATCTTTTATGCATACCTCTATGCATGAAATTCAATTATGCTAAAAGTAACACTTTTATAATAAAATATTCAACTTTTATGCATACCTCTATGCATGAAATCCAATATGATAAAAGTAACACTTTTGATATAAAAAAAATTATCCTTTATGCATACTTCTATGCATAAAAATTAAAAATGATAAAAGTAACACTTTTGATATAAAAATTTTATCCTTTATGCATACTTCTATGCATGAAAATTAAAAATGATAAAAGTAACACTTTTAATATAAAAAAAATTATCCTTTATGCATACTTCTATGCATGAAAATTAAAAATGATAAAAGTAACACTTTTGATATAAAAAATTTTCCTTTATGCATACTTCTATGCATGAAAATTAAAAATGATAAAAGTAACACTTTTAATATAAAAAAATTATCCTTTATGCATACTTCTATGCATGAAAATTAAAAATGATAAAAGTAACACTTTTGATATAAAAAAATTTTTCCTTTATGCATACTTCTATGCATGAAAATTAAAAATGATAAAAGTAACACTTTTGATATAAAAAAATTATCCTTTATGCATGATATTAAAATTCAATTTCTCCATGATTATAATGAAATTCTTTCAATTAATCTAGGATGATAATTCCTAGAATATGGTAGGAAGTCCTCTTTTTATGCTTTGAATGAAATTATTTTATGCATAATTTTTATAAAAATTTTGCCATAGCTCCGCTGCTATGACTGATAAATCTCAATTTTTTCTAAGGGATATAGCTTATTATTAAGGAAATAATTAAAATGATCTCTAATTGGATCATTACTCTATAATGGATTGAATCATCAATATGCATAAACTAAAAGCATAGGAAAAAGCCATTAATTTGGCCTCAAGCATGCTTAATCTTGGATTAAGGAAAAGCTTTATGAAAAGCTTCATTTGGATTGAGAATGGGTCATGAGTATGACCATTTCTTGAGTGAGAGAGAGAAATTATATAAAAATCATTAGAATTTAAACATAAATAAAAATTAACTTCAATAGCATTTATTAAATTATGTAACTCTTCACTACTATTCACCAATTAACTTTAATAGCATTTAAAAAACCATACCAATTAAGCTTCTCAAGCTTGAGAGGGGTTGAGAAGAGAGAAACATTGAGAAATTATAGAAAAGATCAATATTCACTAATTACCTTACAAATTGCTTGATTCTTTGTTCACGGTAGAGGCCCCCAACCAATCAATTGGTTAAGTATGTTGATGGAGCCACTAATGGGAATTGAAGAAAGAGGGAAGCTCCAAAAACTAGTGAATTATTAAATGAATTCACAGTTTCTGGCTTAGGTGGAGTAGAGTAACGATGCATAAACACTATATATTTTTCAACAAGGGGGAGGCTTCTATTTATAAGAAAAATTGAGCTCCTAACCAAACAAACTGATTCTAGAATTTTCTAAATCAGTTTGGTCAATATTTGACCATTTTTAGGTCAGTTAAGCTAACTTTTTGGAACTAGACTTGAATGAGGAGAGAGGAGAGATGAAATATCTCAATTTTTATGAGTTTAAAACTCATTCAAGCATGTGAAATATGCACCTCCTTTAAAGAACTCCCCTTCCTTACATATGTGTCATAATGAAATCATTTTAATATTGCTCATAGTTTTTTACTAATAAACCTTGTACATTTTCAACTCTTTATCTTATGTGAGCATTTACTCATTTTTGGGTATCTTCTTTTACAAATTGGATTTATCTCCTCCCTACACATGGATTGATGCTATTGGCCCATAGGAACCTTAATTGGACCATAATCTAAAAATTTCTGAAAATCTAGACCCTTAGGCTAAGGTCCTTTATACCCATTTCCAATTAATTCCAATTGCACATTGGAAAGTTCTTTTTGAATTTCTGTTTCAGGGGAACTTATTTTAATAAGATGAGGTAATTTTCTATCCAAAAATATTAAAAATTTAAATATTCTCTCTCTAGAATATTTTCTCTCTCTAGGTTAAAACAGTTAGAAACAAGTCTTTTATATTTCTGAAGAGGGATTGATTACAGGGGAAGATGCTAGACATTTTGAGAGGTTGGGGAGGAATCTTACATTCTCTCCCACTTGAAAAACGCGAGATGTCCTCATCTCGCAAACTGGGGGTAATTTCGCAAGATGCACAAGTATGAGACTGAGAGAAATTTTTTTAATTAAGATTAATTACCAATTAAAAAAGTCTCAAAGAGAGTAAGGGTCAAGACAAGAACAAGATTTAAACTTTATTCATTCTTGGAACATATACAGTAAAGATAGAAGAACTCTTTACACTTCCATAAGCCCATCCATCATATGATCACAAAAGCAGCTCTCACAAGCTGCGCACGTATAAGGTAACTCATCTATGGGAATGATTCTGTTGGTTATTGCCGCGCCTATCTCAGTGGTATGAGGTGTTCTAACAAAAGGACCTCTGAGAGGCAAGCCAAAAACGGGATAAAGGCATATCTTCTCATGAGGAAGAAAACATGCCAGTAAGAAGACCCGCTCAGAAAACCCAAGATGCCTTAATCTCATGACACAGTAGTATCAGGGACCCAAACCCAAAGCTTCAATAACCATGGCCAAGCGGACATTGTTACGAAAGTGCTGCTGACCCCAGGGTGTTACCCTAGTTATGTTTTGATAGGTCCGCCATTTGGTTTGCGCTACAGAAGTTCCCAAGTGAGGGAAAAGTGAGCGCTCATACTGCTCTATAAAATCTTTCTTCACAGATTCACTTGCGTCTTGAAGGTGAGGAATCATTATAGATAAAACTAGTTCTTGTTGCCAAGCCATGAAGGAGATTAAGAAAGAAAGGAGATCGATGGAAGTAAGATTACTGTGAGCGACAAGTAAAAGTTACGACTTATATAAAGGAAGGAGCTAGCGTAACTTAGAAGCCAACGGTAACTTGCCACTGAAGTTTTACCGTCTTTCCATGATTTGGGTTTGACACATTTTTCTATAGAAGGCATTAAGAATTTTGAGATGAAGAGATAAAAGAAGTTCGTAGGTTAAGTCACTTACTTCCTTTGGTCCACAATATCTGGGGGATAACTACTTATACTCCCCTAGAGATAAAGAATTTCTTTTGGTCCGTATTCAAATGAAGACTATAACTGCTTTTTTGAATTCTCTGACTGTCCTCTTCTTATCTGTATATTGTCTCTGTCAATCCTAGGCAGCGTTTATATCTTTATGAATTGCTTGCATCTGATGCTCTAAGTCGCCAAGCATTTGACTGGTCATCTCGACCCTAATCAATGGGTCGGACCTAGTTAATGGAGTTAAGCAATCTTGTCCGAGATGGACCCTGATTAGATTGGTATGAAGGAATTGGTCTCTGAATTTGGGTTCTAGACTTCCTTGTGCCCTTTCCATGGTAGGAGTCGGGCAGTCTTTTAACTGATGACTAAAACCTTGGCATCCAAAATACCGGTTCTCACTTCTGAACTCATCGTTCTGAATCCTTAAAACAAGTGGGCTCCTGAGAAGGTATTCTGGGGAAAGTGTCTTCCCTTTTTAAACAGAATCTTTCTTTTATTTTAGAGAGAGAATAATTATAAGATCAGAAAGGGAGATTCTTACTCCTATATACCTCTAAGGCTGGGGGAGGAATCTTACATTCTACCCCACTTAAAAGGTGCAAGATGTCCTCATCTCGCCAAGTAGAGGACAACTCTTTTTCTTAAGATCCAATTTATTCTAGGGTTCCTTATATTCTGCTCAACCCAACAGAATACGGGGATAAATATCCCTTATATAGAACTCATCATTAAATAACAATTCATTTTAGATCATATCATTCATATCTTTAACACGATAATGGTCCATTAGACCGAAAAATTTCCTTCTGAACATTCCTCCACGGGAATTTCAGTCAAGCAAGTTCTCAATTTGTCATCCCTTAACTTGATCTACTGATCAAGTGTTAACAGTAACAATTTGATAGCACAACCCACTAATCTCATAGTGATTTGCTGAATTCATTATCATCATTGCAGTTATGAATATCATCACTGGGACTCGTCCCATTCATCCTCATTGTGGTTTCGCTCAGCTTATTACATTTCAACTAAATTTTGAAAATCATCATTTTTCAATCAGAATCCAAATCAATTCATCAATTCTCAAACAGAATTAAAAATCATATCAACCACATTCGAATTCGTCATCTGGATAGCATTAACGCTTATAATTTCAAATCTTAGATTTACTCGTATATACTGTCAGTAAAGAGCTGCAGTATACTCTCGGTATATACGGGTAGTCGTGGCTCTTGGAATTATAAGGTAAATACCATCATGTCTAGGCCTCAAGCAAGTCAGGGATTCTATATAATTGCGGTACTTCCATCTGAAGACCCAATTACCAATTTACGAATTTCAGTTTGAATATCAAATTGTATGAATTATATCACACAATTACAACCTTTTTGTGCTTCTTGATAAATTTTTGACATATTTGTCTTCTCAGTTGATCTTTATTAACCAAATGCTCTGATACCAACTGTGAGATCCCTGTTCCCACCGAGCAACGGATTCAGGATACTGGCAGCGGAAGTAACACATCATGCGCGGGTAGGGGTCTCACACTCGGGACCTCGCCCACGGATATCCGGACAAGAGACTAATCCGTCGGTTTGTCCAAAACCGAAACCGGAAAAACTTCCTTTACCCGGAAAGCATGAGCGATTCCACCAGGATAACTCTTTACTCTAACGTAATTAAGATCATTACGGATCAACTGATCTGACTGCACCTTTAACGGTACTTGGTCAAATCAAGGAAGAAACTTGCACTTGGATCATTGGGATCAACGCTTTTTTCCCCATCAAGAGGCACAGCCGTTGATTCCTATCCATAGAACAATTTCTATCCGGGATTTACTTCATCTATCTTAAGAATAGAAATTAAATCTCGATTTACGGATCCATCAGTCCAGCCTAACCCCATCCGATCCCATGGGTTAGCCAACCGCCCAACCACTGTAGTGATGGAATCCAATTTGGAATTTGGTTAGGTTTGTCCCGGGTACCAAGGAAAAGAGTTCCAAGGCCCCCTAGCCAGAAGTTCATGCAAACATAAAACTAGCCACACCACTTACACACCCAATATGAAATTGCCTTTTTCTTAGCATCAGCTAACTTTAAAACAATCCTTTAATGAAACCATAGTACCACTGATCACAATCTTCCAATTTATCCGATTGATTCATAATTTCCCATCATTCCTTCATCAGAGTATCTATGGCATCATTGGCAACTAGAACGCTCACCACCTGTCCACACAGGGGCCTTTTCAATAGTTCCTAGCCCATAATACTCGGCAATATAATCACTTATAAAAATCAAGATGGACTCTCGTTGAAGATCAGCAAGATCAACCAACGGATCCATATAAAGAGCCATGGACTCATCCATTGAAGACCAGCAAGGTCAATCAACCAGATCCATGCCCGGTTTCACAAAACAACTCTTACTCCTTGTTCCAATATCTTCCTCGACGCACGCGTGGGTATCCTGGGCGACCCAGAGCCCCAGCACCGTATGGTCAGCACCCTCTAGGATCCTTCGCAGGTGACCTAGCGCTTCACTCATAGGCCGCTTCCTTGGTCCCTCATCCACCGTACCGGAAGCTCACCATTTTAATCGAACCGAGGCTGGTCAAGACCTCGGCCGACCTTGCTACGCGAGACGTCCTCCATTGACTCTCCGTCACAGCAGTTGCAACTTTATCAGTTAGGTCTCCACGACCTTAATCACAAGACGGTCAAAATGCTTTCCCAGCATTCTTGACATAAAACAGCCATTTACAAACAGCATTTACAAACAGTTTACGAATACAATTTCTATATTAACTCTCATTTTTTCACATTATCCCTCATACAATCCACATTACTTATTCCACATTTCATTTATATGTGTACTCATCCAATCATATCATTTTCCATCTCTTCACTTCAGATTCCTTCACATCACATATCATATATTCACATCCATATCCACATCCATACATCCAAATCCACATCCACATTCACATCCATACATCCACATCTACATGCTTATCTCCATTTTCACATCCTCATTTATACATCCACATCCCATATCCACATTCATACATACACATCCATATCCACATCCATATCCGCATTCATACATACACATCCATATCCACATCCATATCTGCATTCATACATACACATCCATATCCACATCCACATGTATACATTCATTATCACGTCCTCATTCATACATCCACATCCACATACATATATACATCCACATCCACATTCCCATTCACATCTATACATCCATATCTACATGCACATTCACATACATACATCCACATCTATATCCTCATTCACATCCATACATCCACATTCATGTATCCACATCTACATGCATACATCCATACATACACATCCACATTTACATCCATGCATCCACATCCACATCCTCATTCACATCCATACATCCACATTCATACATCCACATCCACATCCACATTCACATCCATACATCCACATCTACATGCTTATCTCCATTTTCACATCCTCATTTATACATCCACATCCCATATCCACATTCATACATACACATCCATATCCACATCCACATGCATACATACATCCACATCCACATTCCCATTCACATATATACATCCATATCTACATGCACATTCACATCCATACATCCACATCTATATCCTCATTCACATCCATACATCCACATTCATGCATCCACATCTACATGCTTATCTCCATTTTCACATCCTCATTTATACATCCACATTCCATATCCACATTCATACATACACATCCATATCCACATCCATATGCATACATACATCCACATCCACATTTCCATTCACATATATACATCCATATCTACATGCACATTCACATCCATACATCCACATCTATATGCTCATTCACATCCATACATCCACATTCATGCATCCACATCTACATGCATACATCCATACATCCACATCCACATTTACATCCATGCATCCACATCTACATCCTCATTCACATCCATACATCCACATTCATACATCCACATCCACATCCACATTCACATCCATACATCCACATCCACATGCATCTTATCATATCTTATCACTTCCCATATCTTTTATGCATACCTCTATGCATGAAATTCAATTATGCTAAAAGTAACACTTTTATAATAAAATATTCAACTTTTATGCATACCTCTATGCATGAAATCCAATATGATAAAAGTAACACTTTTGATATAAAAAAAATTATCCTTTATGCATACTTCTATGCATAAAAATTAAAAATGATAAAAGTAACACTTTTGATATAAAAATTTTATCCTTTATGCATACTTCTATGCATGAAAATTAAAAATGATAAAAGTAACACTTTTAATATAAAAAAAATTATCCTTTATGCATACTTCTATGCATGAAAATTAAAAATGATAAAAGTAACACTTTTGATATAAAAATTTTATCCTTTATGCATACTTCTATGCATGAAAATTAAAAATGATAAAAGTAACACTTTTAATATAAAAAAATTATCCTTTATGCATACTTCTATGCATGAAAATTAAAAATGATAAAAGTAACACTTTTGATATAAAAAAATTTTTCCTTTATGCATACTTCTATGCATGAAAATTAAAAATGATAAAAGTAACACTTTTGATATAAAAAAATTATCCTTTATGCATGATATTAAAATTCAATTTCTCCATGATTATAATGAAATTCTTTCAATTAATCTAGGATGATAATTCCTAGAATATGGTAGGAAGTCCTCTTTTTATGCTTTGAATGAAATTATTTTATGCATAATTTTTATAAAAATTTTGCCATAGCTCCGCTGCTATGACTGATAAATCTCAATTTTTTCTAAGGGATATAGCTTATTATTAAGGAAATAATTAAAATGATCTCTAATTGGATCATTACTCTATAATGGATTGAATCATCAATATGCATAAACTAAAAGCATAGGAAAAAGCCATTAATTTGGCCTCAAGCATGCTTAATCTTGGATTAAGGAAAAGCTTTATGAAAAGCTTCATTTGGATTGAGAATGGGTCATGAGTATGACCATTTCTTGAGTGAGAGAGAGAAATTATATAAAAATCATTAGAATTTAAACATAAATAAAAATTAACTTCAATAGCATTTATTAAATTATGTAACTCTTCACTACTATTCACCAATTAACTTTAATAGCATTTAAAAAACCATACCAATTAAGCTTCTCAAGCTTGAGAGGGGTTGAGAAGAGAGAAACATTGAGAAATTATAGAAAAGATCAATATTCACTAATTACCTTACAAATTGCTTGATTCTTTGTTCACGGTAGAGGCCCCCAACCAATCAATTGGTTAAGTATGTTGATGGAGCCACTAATGGGAATTGAAGAAAGAGGGAAGCTCCAAAAACTAGTGAATTATTAAATGAATTCACAGTTTCTGGCTTAGGTGGAGTAGAGTAACGATGCATAAACACTATATATTTTTCAACAAGGGGGAGGCTTCTATTTATAAGAAAAATTGAGCTCCTAACCAAACAAACTGATTCTAGAATTTTCTAAATCAGTTTGGTCAATATTTGACCATTTTTAGGTCAGTTAAGCTAACTTTTTGGAACTAGACTTGAATGAGGAGAGAGGAGAGATGAAATATCTCAATTTTTATGAGTTTAAAACTCATTCAAGCATGTGAAATATGCACCTCCTTTAAAGAACTCCCCTTCCTTACATATGTGTCATAATGAAATCATTTTAATATTGCTCATAGTTTTTTACTAATAAACCTTGTACATTTTCAACTCTTTATCTTATGTGAGCATTTACTCATTTTTGGGTATCTTCTTTTACAAATTGGATTTATCTCCTCCCTACACATGGATTGATGCTATTGGCCCATAGGAACCTTAATTGGACCATAATCTAAAAATTTCTGAAAATCTAGACCCTTAGGCTAAGGTCCTTTATACCCATTTCCAATTAATTCCAATTGCACATTGGAAAGTTCTTTTTGAATTTCTGTTTCAGGGGAACTTATTTTAATAAGATGAGGTAATTTTCTATCCAAAAATATTAAAAATTTAAATATTCTCTCTCTAGAATATTTTCTCTCTCTAGGTTAAAACAGTTAGAAACAAGTCTTTTATATTTCTGAAGAGGGATTGATTACAGGGGAAGATGCTAGACATTTTGAGAGGTTGGGGAGGAATCTTACAGGTCTGAGATAGCTGCCCTTGTGGTGTACGTGCTTGGCTTTCCCCTTGGACTTCTTCTTGGGGTCCTGTCCTCACCACATTCCAGGAAGTTGGTGAGCTAGGTTCCGCGTATAGTGGATCTTGGTGGGTCTCCTTACCTACCATAATGTTGAAACATAGAAATTTTATCAGTATTTTGATTGGTAGGAGTACATGGCCCTCTTAATGCCACTAGGTGAACAAACTTTTGGTGAACTACATCTAACTCAAGATGTTTTGTGTAGGTAAAGTAAAGGTGTTTGCAAGGCATGCATTTTTTTGGTGAACAAACTTTTGGTGGACCATATCTAACCCAAACTATTTTGTGTAGACAAAGTAAAGGTGTTTGCAAGGCATGTATTTTTTATCCTCTGAAACATGCTTCTAAAATTCCTCACAAGTGCATGAAGGAAAAGTAGAAGCCACTACTAAATAGGTCTCTTAATTTTTCTTGCTTCCTTCTATTGATAAAGTAAATTCCACATGCTCATTTTGAACCACCAAATTATAGCCATGAATTATGGACATCAACTCTATACCCCTATTGGTTTCTTGCCTCCATCTCTTTAGTCAACCACCCTAGTCACCACCACTACCCTACCATCATGATATCCAAGGATGTGCAAGTTGCAATCGGCCATAAAATAGGATGCCTTATCGGTCTCTCCTTTGCAATATCTATTGGCTCCCATGTATTATCAATGTTGCTACCATAAAACCACACAAATTATTTTTTAGGACCTGAAGAAATCTCAATGAGACCCTCAAAATAGGGTGTTGGCACCCCTAATAATCACCCTCTACCCTTTTTATCAATTAGCTCATTGCATTTCCTTTTCTTGCTACTACGCAACAAGTATCCTTGGCATTGCACTCCACTACCTGGTTTTGTCCTATATTTCAACCATGTTACATTTAATTAATATACATTTCTGCTTTTTGTTGGAATTTTTAGAGCCTCAAAATTGCCATAATTTTTTTTTTGAATTTTAAGGTTTCACACATCTTTTGCAAGATAAGGCATGATGAAGTGAAGAAAACTTGTAAAGGGGTTGTAAACAAAATCAAACCCCTTTACAAGCTCTTTGATTTTGTTTATAACCCATTCAAACTTGTGCATTCAACACCCATTCAACAACCATTTAACACCTTGTGTTTGTGTGCAAACTTGTGCATTTTTCATGCTTTCCTCTTGAAGAAATATAATTATAACAATTCCATTACAATGCATGTAGTGCCTATATGTACATTGGAGATGTTATCCTTGGAGAGAGTTGGGAGAAGACATCCTATGGAAGTTGTCTGAAGACATCCTATGGAAGTTGGCTGAAGACGTCCCATGTAAGTTCCATCATGTAGTGTCTATATGTACACTATAGGAACATTGAATTAAGATGTTATTCTTGGAGGAAGTTGGGTGAAGATGTCCCTTACTAGGTTCCACCACCCCATGGTAACATGGCCTTAATAAAAAATGGAGGAGAAGAGTTCAAAACTAAAGAACATGCATGTGGTAAGTATTTGAAAGATCCTCCTCAAGTGATAAAAAGAAAAGTAACCAAGAATATGGTTAGTTTTAGTCCTCACCAATAAACAGGAAAGTAACCAAGAATAAGGTTAGGCTTAGTACTCACCACGGCAAATGGGGCTGAAGCAAACCCCCATGTACCCAAGGCATTAAATTAATGTAATGAGGTTTGAAATGTGGAAACCTTTAGGTCAGCTACCAACACTTGAACCAACACATTCAGATATCACATACTGACAAAGATATTAAATTTCCTTGTATTCCTTATTTTTAATAGCTAGGATGCATTGTTATTTTTAATAGCTAGGATGCATTGTTGATGCAATAGTTGAACTCTAAGAAGAAGTGATACTTGGATGGGAATGGATTAAACCACTTGATCTTGGCCAAAGAAGATGTCTACATTACTTATTTATTCTAAAGAAGTGATTATACTTCTTGGTGGTGAGAAGAACTGTGCCGATGAAGTGCATTACCATGCCCACTTCACCAACCTTTCCTCAAAAGAGTTATCCTCTCATCATTGGATATCGTCTGGTGTAGGAGGTAACCAGTTGAGTGACTTGACCTAGCCTCACTAGTGGGTACCAACATACAAAACTCAAGAATTCATCTCAACATATCAGATGGCAGACATTGGCAAAGCACAAGTCCTCCAAGGTATCTATTTGTGGACTCTATGTACCTGCCAATCAAACAGTGGTTCAGGGAGTTCCACAAAAGGCGTGCGCATAACTCCCACTTCATTTACAAATTTCCTTACTTCGAGCACAGCTCTATTGATTCATTGAACCAACGGCCACAATTCAAGCTTTTACAACTGTCAATGCTTTTTCAAATTTCCTTACTTTGAGCACAGCTCTTTTGATTCATTGAATAAACAGCAACAATTCATGATTTTATGACTATCAATAACATGGTAAACAATTCTAGATACTGCCATTGTGGTAATTGTCAGGTTTTTTAAGCTCATCATCCTTCTCATTGACATTCAGGATGATAATGTCCATAGCTATAACAGGGAAGGAATGTTTTTTAATCTCAACAAAGAGTAGTGGCACTATGTATTATTATCATCGCCTCGTTGCCTTCCCTTGTACATGCATTCAACATTTGAGGACATGACTAACATGAATTTTTGAAAATCACTCTATTTCCTTTGACTCACACTATGTGTCCTCCATACAAGGAAAAGCCGCTACAAAAAATATATAGGCCAACAAGCCCTATGAGGGCAGTAGATTCCAAGAATACTATCTTAATCAAGTAGGGGGGGATGTTAACTCCATTTTGGGTTAACTTAGCATCTCTCCATTACATAAGAGAGAGCACAATAAGTGTCATGAAAAAGCACTCTCAATATTGAAATTTTGGGAATAACTAGCTATGCTACAAAACCGTTCTCACTTGTAAGTAGCTAGTTCATCTTTCATTAAGTTTTGGGCACCCAAGTGTGAAGAATAAGAGCCAGTTTTATAAATAACATTATTCTCGTAATATGCAAGACACAATCCCCCTTTGTGCCAATTGAGTCTAGTCCTATCTCCTTGCTCTTGTGTGTCTATGGTGTGTGTGTGAGAGAGAGTTGACAGAAGAGATAGCTACATTCTTGGTGCATGTTCCTCTTATGCTTGGATTCTTGAGTGTGAGAGTTGAGAGGAGTGAATATCCTTGCATGGAGAATGGCAACCTCATGATGATAGCTTGAGGAGGAGGCAAGAGAGTGGTGCTAGCTACTACCACTAGCAAAGCTTAGAGTCTACTGACATACAAGCTTGGATACTGTAAAATTCCCCATGACAAGTTAAGGTGAGCATTATCCATTGCACTAGGAGAGGGATGGTGTAGCCTATAACATCCATGCCACTAACTAGAAGAGGGATTGTGTAGCCTATAACATCCATGCCACTGACTAGACCACATAGCAAGACACCAAATCCCATCCCTAGACCTAAAACATGGCTCGTCTTCCGGGGAAGCTTAAGGATACTACATCAAAAAAAACAACTATGGCTATCCAAAGCAATGCAATCAAAGCATCAACAAAAATGTGATACCCAATGATGGTGGGTGCTTTTTCACACACTTCTAGTGGCCCAAGGGTATTACAAAGATAATAGAAGCCTTTGGGTCCCTAAAGTCACACCATCAATTCCCTTAACCTCTTCACTCTCAATAAAAACCAAGAATAGATGGCAATGGCAACCCAAGGCTACCAACACCATGGAAACCCCATGTGTAACCCTATCAAAGGGTAAGGTAAAAATTAGCCAGCTCCATGACCATCTCCAAACATACCATGAACAAGATATTCCTTCCACCTCAAACTTAGAAGCCTATGACTTAGTTGAAGCCTTGAACAACCCATTTCCCTATAATAAAGGTGACAAATGGTGGGTACCAAAAGTAATACTCCAAGCACAAGGTATCTCTACAAAGGGCAATAGAAAATCTAAGCACCCAAGGGGAAGGTCCAGCAGTTAAAGCCATGCCATCGACTAGGCCACGTAGCAAAACACCAAAGCTCCAACTCCAAATCTAAAAAATGGCTCGTCTTGGTGGAAACCTAAGGATACTATGCCAAAGAAAAACAACTCTGGGTGCCCAAAGTAATGCAACCAAATCCAAACCGTTAAAACAAGGAAATCCTGACAAAAATGTGCTACCCAAAGATGGTGTGCGACTTTTTGGGGTGGACTTGTGCTTTGCCAATGTCTGCCATCTGATATGTTGAGATGAATTCTTGAGTTTTGTGTGTTGGTACCCACTAGTGAGGCTAGGTCAAGTCACTCAACTGGTCAAGTTTCTCCATACAAGAGAGCGACTTCTAATTTCACAAGATCCATGGAAAACTTGGTTGTCCATGATGAGGATTCCACCTTAATTGAAGAGGATCCTTGAAGTTTGGGCTTAAATGTTTTAAAAAGATTATTGGCATTTGGGTTAGAATCAATAGTAGTGAAGCAGTGTTTGGCAAAAGGATATCTTGTGGGGATTTTTGAAGTTTAAGTATTTTGTGCTCCACAAATGAAATTTGGCAATGGAATATTTTGAGTTTACAAGTCGCCATTGATGATGAGGATTGGACTTAGACAACTTCATTGTTGATATGGCATGGCAATTAACACTAATAAGCTTTATGCCATATCAACAACTTCATTGTTGATATGGCATGGCAATTAACACTAATAAGCTTTAAGAATAAGAATAAATATAAGCAAGGTTTCAATTCCATTTCAAAACTCCAGACTTAATAGGTTATGATTACATGAAAAGTTATAGCTCTCCAAGGAGCATCTCTCATGATTCACCCATCAAATCGCTAAATCCACTTATGCTTCCCTTAATTACCTCCTACACCAGACAATATCCAATGATGAGAGGATAACTCTTTTGAGGAAAGGTTGGTGAAGTGGGCATGGTAATTCACTTCATCAACACAGTTCTTCTCACCACCAAGAAGTATAATCACTTCTTTAGAATAAATCAGTAATGTAGACATCTTCTTTGGCCAAGATCAAGTGGTTTAATCCATTCCCATCCAAGTATCACTTCTTCTTAGAGTTAAACTATTGCATCAACAATGCATCCTAGCTATTAAAAATAACAATGCATCCTAGCTATTAAAAATAAGGAATACAAGGAAGTTTCATATCTTTGTCAGTATGTGATATCTGAATGTGTTGGTTCAAGTGTTGGTAGCTGACCTAAAGGTTTCCACATTTCAAACCTCATTACATTAATTTAATGCCTTCGGTATATGTGGGTTTGCTTGAGCCCCATTTACCGTGGTCAGTACTAAGCCTAACCTTATTCTTGGTTACTTTCTTGTTTATTGGTGAGGACTAAAACTAACCATATTCTTGGTTACTTTTCTTTTTATCACTTGAGGAGGATCTTTCAAATACTTTTACCACATGCATGTTCTTTAGTTTTGAACTCTTCTCTGCTCCATTTTTTATTAAGGCCATGTTACCATGGGCTGGTGGAACCTAGTAAGGGACATCTTCACCCAACTTCCTCCAAGAATAACATCTTAATTCAATGTTCCTATAGTGTACCTATAGACACTACATGATGGAACTTACATGGGACGTCTTCAGCCAACTTCCATAGGATGTCTTCAGCCAACTTCCATAGGCTATCTTCTCCCAGCTTTCTCCAAGGATAACATCTCCAATGTACATATAAGCACTACATGCATTGTAATGGAATTGTTATAATTATATTTCTTCAAGAGGAAAGCATGAAAAATGCACAAGTTTGTACACAAACACAAGGTGTTAAATGGTTGTTGAATGGGTGTTGAATGCACAAGTTTGAATGGGTTATAAAACAAAATCAAAGAGCTTGTAAAGGGGTTTGATTTTGTTTACAACCCCTTTACAAGTTTTCTTCACTTCATCATGCCTTATCTTACAAAAGATGTGTGAAACCTTAAAATTCAAAAAAAAATTATGGCAATTTTGAGGCTCTAAAAATTCCAACAAAAAGCAGAAATGTATATTAATTAAATGTAGCATGGTTGAAATATAGGACAAAACCAGGTAGTGGAGTGCAATGCCAAGGATACTTGTTGCGTAGTAGCAAGAAAAGAAAATGCCGAGCTAATTGATAAAAAGGGTAGAGGGTGATTATTAGGGGTGCCAACACCCTATTTTGAGGGTCTCATTGAGATTTCTTCAGGTCCTAAAAAATAATTTGTGTGGTTTTATGGTAGCAACATTGATCATACATGGGAGCCAATAGAAATTGCAAAGGAGAGACCAGCGAGGCATCCTATTTTATGGCCGATTGCAACTTGCACATCCTTGGATATCATGATGGTAGGGTAGTGGTGGTGACTAGGGTGGTTGACTAAAGAGATGGAGGCAAGAACCAATAGGGGTATAGAGTTGATGTCCATAATTCATGGCTATAATTTTGTGGTTCAAAATGAGCATGTGGAATTTACTTTATCAATAGAAGGAAGCAAGAAAAATTAAGAGACCTATTTAGTAGTGGCTTCTACTTTTCCTTCATGCACTTGTGAGGAATTTTAGAAGCATGTTTGAGAGGATAAAAAATACATGCCTTGCAAACACCTTTACTTTGTCTACACAAAACAGTTTGGGTTAGATATGGTCCACCAAAAGTTTGTTCGCCAAAAGATGCATGCCTTGCAAACACCTTTACTTTATCTACACAAAACATCTTGAGTTAGATGTAGTTCACCACCAAAAGTTTGTTCACCTAGTGGCATTAAGAGGCCATGTACTCCTACCAATCAAAATACTGATAAAATTTCTATGTTTCAGCATCATGGTAGGTAAGGAGACCCACCAAGATCCACTATACGCGGAACCTAGCTCACCAACTTCCTTGAATGTGGTGAGGACAGGACTCCCAAGAAGAAGTCCAAGGGGAAAGCCAAGTGTCAGGCATTTTTCTGTAAAGGTGTTTTGAGTCCGTGTACATATGGGATGCGTGGTGTGCAATAAAACTTTGCCCTGAATGCCCTGGCAAATGTATAGGCTGAGTGGTTTTGTTGTGAGCTAGTTTATGCACGTGTTTTTTTTGGGAGAAGACGCTGGAGATCTGGAAGTTTATTGCAACATGCGGTGTGCAGATGGTTACTAAAGTAGGGCACCGGCAATGGATGTGTTTGGAAATAATGTTGCTGATGACGAGGCTGTGGGCAGCTCTCGCATTTATTTTGGAAGTTGTGGGCGCGGCGTGATGACCCAAAGTACAAGGAAAAGAAGGGCTCGTATTGTATGGTGTGGCCATCATTGAAACTTTAAAAAAAGAATAAAAGAATAAATAATATTAAGTGGCCAATAATGTAGAATAGCCACTTGGAAGTTTTATTTCTTGCCACCTCAACGTCTAGAAGGCTAGAGAGAAGTTGGCCGCTTCGAAGGCGTGAGGAAGGGGTCGCCTCGAAAAAAAAAAAAGAGAAGAACCGGGTAAGAAGGCACTGCAGAGGATCACCAAAGAGAAGGGGCCACCGGGAACAGAAAGGGAGAATCGCCTTGCTGCTGCAGGTGCTGGGAGAGAAGAGCAGTGAAGCGCTGGTGGTCACCAAGGGTACAAGGGGCCTCTCTGCTGAAGGACGCCGGGCGGATATAAACTTGGTAAAACCGGGTAAGAAGGAAGGCGACGGTTTTTCTGCAGGCGCTGGAAGAGAAGAGCGTGGATAGGTGGCTGGAGAGACTGCTTGCAGAGGTGCTGCAGCAGCTATTACTTGGGAAAAAAGACCGCCAAGTTTGAGAGACCGGGTCGCTGAAGAGAGAGAGTGGATCGCCTTGCTGGGGTAGCCCCTAGGGTGATCGTGCAAAGGGAGAGGTGTTAACGTGTGGAAATACCTTGTGAGCAATGGCCCAGAGTGAAGGCGCAGTGCTGGAGAAGGTCTGGAGTCGCCTGGTATAGCAAAGAGCCGGTTGGTGTGGTCAGCGCGACTGAGTTGGAAACCGCCTCATTAAAAGTAAGGGTGATCGTGGAAGAGCTGCAGACGTTGGTAGCCGCTCTGTAGAATATGGCCTGGGAGCTAAAACTCATTTGAGTAAGAGCTAGCAGGTGTGAAGGTTTGGTAGACGGTGGGCTGGTGATTCTAGGTAGCCGCCGTGTGGAAGGCCAGGTGATCCAGTGAAGCAGCTCCGACCAGCGGGTAGAGGACAAATGTGAAAGAGGGCTGGCTGCTGACGGCGACTGAGGAGGTGAGTGGCTGACGCCCGGATAACAGTGAGATGGCCGCCTAGTGGTTTTACTTGGGGGCTCTGCAAGTGAACTGACAGGTTTGGTGTGGGCCGTGTGAGAAGGGTGCCGTGAAGATCCGATGATGTCTTGAGTTGATGTGGCTTGGGCTGGATACAAGAGGAAGAGAGAGCTGCAGTGTGAAGAGTGAGAGGAACTGACGAGCTGAGAGGCTCTGGTGTTAGCAAAGCTGCTGGTCTCGGCACACAGAGAGTGGGAGCTGCTGAAGTTGAAGGTTAGCTGGTGTGGGCGCCTTCAGAAGAGAGAGTAGCTGGTTTTGTGTGGGCGACGATTGCAGGCAGAGAGTGGATGCTGACCAGAGAGAGAGCCTTGGTTTTTTTTGTGTGTATTGGCAGTATAGGTGCTGATGTGATCCGGTTGTAGCTCGACAAGCTTCTATCACTATTTCCTGTATTTGTGTTTGGACAATTGTAAGTTTCCCTCTGTACTCCGCTGATTGAATTGCAGATTAAGCAATAGAGGTGTCTTGCTTTCCCGATTTGAGCCTGTGGTGTGTGATGGTGGTGGATGAATGAGGGTATAGGAGTAGGGAAATGAGGAAAGGTGTGGTCTACTGCTGATTTTCTTTCCAGCTAGAGAAGCTGGTGGTGCCCCTTGTGCTTGTGAGTGTTCCAAAGGTGGTGAGTCGGCGAGCTATAGTGGCCTTCTTGTGTTTCTGAGCTGCATCACATCTTTCTGGTGCCCCCACTGAGGATTTGCTCAAGCATTGTTTGACTGAGGAGTTGCTCTGCTATTTTCTTCAGTTTATTAGGGTGTGTGCCCTAGGAATTGAGAGTTTCAGGGAAGGAGTTTTCTTGGATCTGAGGTGAAATTTGGGGGTTAAAATGATGTCTTATCCAGAGTTTTATGGTAGCCCTAATGAGGATGTGGCAGATTTTTTGGAAAGGATGGAGGTTGCATGCATAAGCAACCATATTAATGAGTCGGTACAGGTGTTGCGGCTACTAAGCATTTGCTTGAAAGGGGATGCAAGAACCTCGTACAGGACTTATGAGGAGTCATTGAGGGTTGCTGTTCCACATCTTGATATGACTTAGAATGGATTAAAGACAGCACATAGCAACAGGTTCAAGAAGGTAGAGGACCCCGACAAGGTTTTGCATGAGGTGCAAGCTCTGACACAAGGTGAGCTTGAATCATTAGATGATTATATGAAGAAATTTTCTTTGCTATGGGAGACTCTATGCAGGGCTTTAGGGGAAGACCAGGTACCTCCTGACATGATGAAGAAAAACAAGTTTGTAGCCGGGCTTAAGAGGAGTATTCGCTAGAAAGTGGAATTGAAGAAGCCCAGGTCTTTTGAGGATGCGGTGGAAATTGCTAAATCCAAAGATTGGAAACTGCAACGGATGAATCAGCTGGGGATGATTCCAGTTGTAGCACAGCCCGAGATTCGTAGAGTGGAGGCTACACCCATGAATGCAGTGATTGAGAGGATGAAGCCCACTGAAGCCCAAGCTATGCAAATGGTGCCACAAGCTAGCCAGGGAGTACCTATGGTTCCTGCAGGTTCTGATGAGGGATTGCGACAGGATATGAAACAGATGGTTAATCTTATGAAAAATTTGAGCTTAAATTTAATGGGAAGTACAGGTGGTGGACGTGCTAGAGGCAGGGGCAATAATCCTGAAGGGGGATATGGACAAGCAGGGTATGGACGTGGTCGCGATAGGGGCCGTCGTTTCATCCCTACATGCTGGAACTATGGTGAGCTTGGTCATCTGAGTACAGATTGTGATAAGCCTCAGCGTATGGGTGGTGATATGTACCCACTACCTTCACAGCTACCTGACAGGTCAAATGATTATGGTATTGATATCAGGGATCAAGCAGGCCCCAGTGGAATCACAGCTGAGGAGAAAGGGAAGGCAAAGGTTATGAATGTTGTTACTCTGGAGAATGTTCAGGTGAGAGAAGAAGGGGATGTGATGCCTGTTGGCAAGCGCACAACAGATGAAAGAGAAGGAAAAGGGGTGGCTGGACCCAGCCGTCGTAAGAAGGGGAAGCAGCAGGAAGGAGAAGATGTGAAAGCTAAAAGGAAACGGAAGCCTCGTAGAAGGTTCCAGGTGTCAGACTTCCCACTGGGGGATGGGCAAACCAGCTATGACTTGAAATCTGATTTGGTGAACAGGAAGGCCAACATCACCTTTGGGCAGTTGGTGGAGATGGTGCCAAAATTGAGAAGGCAATGGAAGGGACTTGTGAATCCAATGGAAAAGGAGTCAAAGAAGAGGTCAGTCAAAGTATTATCTTTAGAAGAGCTTCCAGATATTTGCCCTATTGTGGAGGTGTGGAGTAAAGGTAGGAACCTTGGTCAGGCCTACATTGATGGAGGAGCTCAAATCTGTGTGATTACTCAATCATGTGTGGAGTAGTCAGGCTTGAGGGTGTTTGGGGTTTCTGGTTTTCGAATCAGGATGGCTAATCATCAAAAGGTAAAATGTCTTGGTATGATAAAGGAATTGGAAATTGAAGCTTTTAATGTCAAAGCTACTGTATATTTTCATGTGATGCCTGCGGGTCTTGGTGCTTTTCCAATTATTCTTGGACGACCCTGGTTACGAGTGGTGGGTGCAGTACAGGACTGGAGGTATGGGACCATTTCTTTGCATAATAAGCAGGGTAATAAAAAATCCTTTGAGATGCATAGTAGGAGATCTTTGAATGATGTGTGGGAGAGGCCACAGGATTCGAGTGAAGAGGAAACTACCACCACTACTTCTGAATCAGAGATGGATTCATCGACCACTGCTTCTAGTGGAGAAGAGGCAGATGTGGCTTTCCTAATAAAAGAGCAACAAGGCAATGAAGATAAAGAAATGCAAAAAGTGGGTGCTAAGGGGAGAAGATACTATGGGGTCATATGAAGTGATCGAGGAATTACTGCAGCCAAAGATAGAGGTGAAGAAGAAGCAGGAGCTAATTGAAGGAATGCTGAGTCCAGATCTCTCGAGTGGAGAAAAGGTTAGATATGTTAATATGCTGTCTCATTTTCCAGAATTGTTCTTCACTTCTTATAGAGAGATTTGAGGATTTAAAGGGCCAGATTTGAGGATTGAATTGAAAGAAGGTGTAAAAACAGTTAGACAGAAGCTTTGCAGGATGGGATGAGAACAAATGCAGGCCCTGAGAGAGGAAGTTGATAAGCTGTTGAGTGCAGGTTTCATTACACCAGTGGATACAGCTGAGTGGGTAAGTCCTACAGTGGTGAGTCCAAAGAAAGATGGCAGGTGGCGTATATGTGTGGATTTCAAGCCTTTGAATGCTGCTACAAAGAAGGATTCTTACCCCCTACCTTTTTTGGATAAGATCTTGGATACTGTAGCTGGATATGAAAGGTATAGTGTTTGTGATGGGTTTTCAGGTTATTTCGAGTTAAAGATTGCAGAAGAAGATCAGCGTAAGACGACTTTCATTACACCGTGGGGGTGTTTCTGCTACAAAGTTCTTCCTTTTGGATTGATGAATGGGCCAGCCTACTATCAAAGAAGGGCAAATTGGGTATTATCTCCTTTTTTGAACAAATTTGTGAAGGATTTTATTGATGATTTTTGTATATACAGCTCCAGGCAAGAGCATTGTGATAAGATGGCTACAGTTTTTCAGCGTTATGATGAGTGTGGTGGTCAATTAAATCCAAAAAAGTGTTTTTTAGCTCAACCGAGGGTGAAGCTCTTGGGCCATGTTATTTCGGAGAATGGTATTGATCCAGATCCTGATAAAGTCAAGTCTCTTCTTCTTCTTTCTACGCTAAAGAATACAAGGCAACTGGCTACTTTTGTGCAAAAGGTGAAGTATATGGCTCGATTCATCTCTCTATCTTCACAGTTGTTATATCCTTTGCAGCAAGCAGCAAAGCATGATCCTTTGCATTGGACGGAGGAGTGTGAGGTAGTTTTCCAAAAAGTGAAAGAGGTGTTGGGAACTATTCCTACAATGCAGGCACCTAATTGGGAACAGGTATTTTATGTCAATCCTTCAGTAGTAGGTGAAGATGCAATTGGAGCCATGTTGTTACAGAAGGGGAAAGAATCACATTATATGCAACCAGTCTACTGTGCTACTAGAGTAAAACTTGCCAGAGAAAGATTGTTATCAGAGGTGGAACTTGTTATGGTTAGTATACTTTATGCATGTAGGCGGTTCCGCCATTACTTGTTGCCTTGCCCCTTTGTGTTTTTGACACGCTACACTTTTTTGCCTCAGTTGATAAATGGCACAAATTTATCTAAGGCTATGATGAAGTGGGTGATTGAGTTGCAGGAATTTACTTTCTCATTCTTGGTGGAAGAGAGTACCAGGGCTACCTTAGCTGATCTACTGACATATAAGGAGAGTCCTCTTCTTATAAAAGAGGAAACCATCAAGAAGCCAGTTGAGGATGTGGCTGAATTGGTGAATGCACACTTATTATATTTTGATGGTTCTTACAAGAAAAGCCATGATGCAGCCTCAGGAGGTTTGGTGCTTTATGATCCACAGGGTTGCCTTGTTTTTAAAAAGGGTGTTAAAGTGGATGCACATAGCAACAATGAAGCAAAGTATCTAACTTTGGAAGTTGGATTGCAAATATGTTTGAAGCATGGTGTACACATAATTCGCATTCGAGGAGATGCATTGCTTGTGGTAAAACAGGTATTGGGAGTTTGGAAGTCAAAGAATATGTTACTCAAAGAAATGTGTTTCAAGATTAAAGGTCTGTTGAAGGAATTTGAAGCTTGGAGTCTTAAGCATGTGGATCGAGGTCATAATGAGGAGGCTCATGAAGCAGCCCAGGGAATGATTGGTGAAGTTTTTGTTCTTAAAGCTCATGCATCATTTTATTGTGGCAGGGAGAATTTACAGGATGTGGAGGAGTTTTTGTTAACAGGGATGATTCCTAATGGTATTGACAAATCAAAAAAATATGGTTTCATCAGGAAAGCTGCAAGGTATGTGATGGTTGGTGATGCTTTGTATTTGAAAGGAATTGATTTGATAATGCGACGGGTACCTTGGAAGGAAGAAATCTACAAAATTCTTAAGGAAAACCATGAAGGAGCATGCGGTGGACATTTTGCCTCAAAGATTACCTTGCATAAGGTATTGCAAGAAGGGTATGTATGGCCAAGTGTACATAAGGATGTTAATCATTGGTGCAGGTCATGCAAACAATGCCAAGCTCACAGTAGACGGATATTAAAGCCTGAGATGAGAAAGACAATTCTTGCTTATGATGTTTTTGAAAAATGGGGAATTGATGCTGTGGGACCATTGCCTATTACTAGCCGAGGCAAGTGCCACATCTTGACTGCAGTTGATTACCTTTCTAGATGGGCGGAAGCAAAGGCAGTGAAACAAATTACTGCTAAGGAGGTGGCAAAGTTTGTATATCAGGATATCTGCTGTAAGTTTGGTGTGCCATTGGAATTGCTTTCTGATCAGGGTCCAGGTTTCAGAGTAGAGCTTATAGATTATTTGTGTACAAAGATGAAGATCAGTCACAGTTTTACCACACCTTACTATCCACAGTGTAATGGCCTGAATGAGCGTTTCAATGGTGAATTGATTAAGATTTTATCCAAAGTGACAGAGCAACAAGGCAAGAATTGGGATCTGGAATTGCCTGCTGCCTTGTGGGCTTACAGAACAGCAATTAAAACTGGTCCTGGTTTCACTCCATTTCATCTTGTTTATGGGAAAGAAGCCTTATTGCCTATCGAGGTGGAGATACCAGCTATGAAAATGTTGGAAAAGCTTTTGGAAGAGCCTAAAGATGCCTTTAAAGAGCGGCTGTTATGTTTACAAGAAGCACAGCTGAACAGGGATAATGCTTTGAAGCATTATGAAGATATGCAGGCAAGGACATTGGAGAAGTTCAACAAGAAGATTAAAAGCAAGGGAATTATGAAGGATGATTTGGTATTACGTTATAATAGCAGGCTGGATAATGCCTTTCATAAGAAGTTCCAAATAAAGTGGGAAGGACCCTTCTTGGTGATGCAAGGATTTGCAAATGGTACTTATCAATTGGCAGATTTAGATGGGACTTTACATGCTTCTAGGGTAAATGGATACAGGCTGAAGAAGTATTATGCACATTTGATGGTGATTGTGCAGGATGCAGTGTCTGAAGATATGATTCCATATGAAGGGCAGTTTTTGGATATGGATTTAGGTCTTGAAATGCTTTTTACTGCTGATCATCAATGATTCAGCAGGCTGGGGGTTGGGCAAAGTATGTCAGGCATTTTTTTGTAAAGGTGTTTTGAGTCCGTGTACATATGGGATGCGTGGTGTGCAATAAAACTTTGCCTTGAATGCCCTGGCAAATGTATAGGCTGAGTGGTTTTGTTGTGAGCAGGTTTATACACGTGTTTTTTTTGGGAGAAGACGCTGGAGATCTGGAAGTTTATTGCAACATGTGGTGTGCAGATGGTTACTAAAGTAGGGCACCGACTGGGCAATGGATGTGTTTGGAAATAATGTTGCTGAGATGACAAGGCTGTGGGCAGCTCTCGCATTTATTTTGGAAGTTGTGGGCGTGGCGTGATGACCCGAAGTACAAGGAAAAGAAGGACTCGTATTGTATGGTGTGGCCATCATTGAAACTTTAAAAAAAGAATAAAAGAATAAATAATATTAAGTGGCCAATAATGTAGAATAGCCACTTGGAAGTTTTATTTCTTGCCACCTCAACGTCTAGAAGGCTAGAGAGAAGTTGGCCGCTTCGAAGGCGTGAGGAAGGGGTCGCCTCGAAAAAAAAAGAGAAGAACCGGGTAAGAAGGCGCTGCAGAGGATCGCCAAAGAGAAGGGGCCGCCGAGAACAGAAAGGGAGAATCGCCTTGCTGCAGGTGCTGGGAGAGAAGAGCAGTGAAGCGCTGGTGGTCACCAAGGGTACAAGGGGCCTCTCTGCTGAAGGACGCCGGGCGGATATAAACTTGGTAAAATCGGGTAAGAAGGAAGGCGACAATTTTGCTACAGGCACTGGAAGAGAAGAGCGTGGATAGGTGGCTGGAGAGACTGCTTGCAGAGGTGCTATAGCAGCTATTACGAGGGAAAAAAGACCGCCAAGTTTGAGAGATCGGGTCGCTGAAGAGAGAGAGTGGACCGCCTTGCTGGGGCAGCCCCTAGGGTGATCGTGCAAAGGGAGAGGTGTTAACGTGTGGAAATACCTTGTGAGCAATGGCCCGGAGTGAAGGCGCAGTGCTGGAGAAGGTCTGGAGTCGCCTGGTATAGCAAAGAGCCTGTTGGTGTGGTCAGCGCGACTGAGTTGGAAACCGCCTCATTAAAAGTAAGGGTGATCGTGGAAGAGCTGCAGACGTTGGTAGCCGCTCTGTAGAATATGGCCTGGGAGCTAAAATTGATTTGAGTGAGAGCTAACAGGTGTGAAGGTTTGGTAGACGGTGGGCTGGTGATTCTAGGTAGCCGCCGTGTGGAAGGCCAGGTGATCCAGTGAAGCAGCTCCGACCAGCGGGTAGAGGACAAACGTGAAAGAGGGCTGGCTGCTGACGGCGACTGAGGAGGTGAGTGGCTGACGCCCGGATAACAGTGAGATGGCCGCCTAGTGGTTTTACTTGGGGGCTCTGCAAGTGAACTGACAGGTTTGGTGTGGGCCGTGTGAGAAGGGTGCCGTGAAGAGCCGCCGATGATGTCTTGAGTTGATGTGGCTTGGGCTGGATACAAGAGGAAGAGAGAGCTGCAGTGTGAAGAGTGAGAGGAACTGACGAGCTGAGAGGCTCTGGTGTTAGCAAAGCTGCTGGTCTCGGCACACAGAGAGTGGGAGCTGCTGAAGTTGAAGGTTAGCTGGTGTGGGCGCCTTCAGAAGAGAGAGTAGCTGGTTTTGTGTGGGCGACGATTGCAGGCAGAGAGTGGATGCTGACCAGAGAGAGAGCCTTGGTTTTTTTTGTGTGTATTGGCAGTATAGGTGCTGATGTGATCAGGTTGTAGCTCGACAAGCTTCTATCACTATTTCCTGTATTTGTGTTTGGACAATTGTAAGTTTCCCTCTGTACTCCGTTGATTGAATTGCAGATTAAGCAATAGAGGTGTCTTGCTTTCCCGATTTGAGCCTGTGGTGTGTGATGGTGGTGGATGAATGAGGGTATAGGAGTAGGGAAATGAGGAAAGGTGTGGTCTACTGCTGATTTTCTTTCTAGCTGGAGAAGCTGGTGGTGCCCCTTGTGCTTGTGAGTGTTCCAAAGGTGGTGAGTCGGCGAGCTATAGTGGCCTTCTTATGTTTCTGAGCTGCCTCACACCAAGCACGTACACCACAAGGGGAGCTATCTCATACCCCTAATGGATGAATGTCAAGGCACAATCCTAAGCCACACAAAGACTGTGGATAACAAAAAGGAGTACTTCTAGTACATTCACTCACTTGCATATGCAGTTGGTGAACCACATGGAGGTTAAGGAAAAGCTGGAGAGCTCCACCACTAGGACTTCACCCACTACATCACCAAGCATGGAAACAAGGTAATGAACCCATACCTCCTCACACAAATTCTAAGCCATGCTAGTCCCATTACCTGAAGAACCTGAAGTGGTCCCCATAGAGCAAGAAGTGTTACAAAGAGAGTTGGAAGAGGGATCAGTAGTCCTTGAAGCTACAAGAAAAATTGGTGTCTCATATTGGTGTAATCTCTCTAGAGAATTACCCTAAGAAGAGGATCAAGAAGATGCCTCACCAGCGGCCCCATTCGGATTCGCCAACCACATCTGCTCATGGTGATGAAGGCCATGAGAGCACCGTCATGGAAGCACCAGTCTCCAACCCACCATCCACTAACCCTTAATCGAGAAAGATTTCCATTACTCTTCCTTTGAATTTCCCACTTACATTCTCACCCTTGAAGGAACCATTGGACGGCTGACCAATCCTATGCAACACAAACCAAATACAGAAGGTTCTACTGTAGACCCCATTCTAGATCTCCCAGCTCCAAAGTATGAGTAGATCACAATGTGTGATAATCCACTTTTGAAACCTCATCTAATGTTGCAAGCTCGTATTGAAATTACCCCATTCAACCTGTTAAAACCCTAAGATCTCTCTAGATAATTGTTATGCATAAACATGCATAAATCAAGCATAAACTCAACCACCCAACCACCCCTGAGGAGCCCAAGGGATGCACACATGAATAATAAATGAAATACATCATACCTCTACCTTGATGTCCCATACCATCAACTCCAATCCAATAGCATGTAGCTAAAGTGTGAAATGGTAGATGAGTAGATATGGACCTCTACACAAGAGACCATAACCCAAGCCTCCAAGCCTCCAAGCCCCAAGCTTCCAAGCTCTCAAGCTTCCAAACCCCCTTGAGTGTGCCCCATGCTCCTAATATATAGGACGGCCCTCAAGTGACTCTTGACTTTCCATTTCCCATGTGTGACCCTTGGATGCCTGACCCTAACCTTAACCCTTAAGGTTAGTCCTAACCCATGCTCCACTAGAGCTTGTTCCCATGCTCCCATGCTCCCATGCTCACAAGCCTAATGTGGGTTAGCCTCCTAGTATATGCACACATAATGTGTATATAACATAGCACACATAATGTACATATAACATACTTCCCCTCTCTCAAAACATTGCACTCTTGCAATGAAAAGAAGGAGAACTGCACTGAACAATCTCAACCAACTCCCAAATCGAATCTTCAATTTCCCTATCTTTCCACCTAATTTTAACCTCAGGGAGATAAGTCAACTACAAAGTTTCCTTTCCCTGAATTCATGTACCTTATTAGGTTCATGTGGAACATAGGATAAATCTTCAACTTCAACGAGTTCTTGAGGAGTAACTGTGTTATCCTCACCTCCCAGTTTCCCTTTCAATCTATCGATATGAAAGACTGGATGAACTCTAACAATTGGAGATAGTTTTTAGTTCATACGCAACCGTGCCAACCCGATGTATAACTCGAAATGGACCACAATATCTAGGAGATAAATTCGAGCATTTTTCCATTGACAAAGTCTAAGAATCTTTAGGAACATTAAAATAAACCAACGCTCCTGGTTCAAAAGACCGAGATGAGCGTCCCCTATTAGCATAAAACCGTGCCCTATCATGAGCACTCCTAATAGAATCCCGAGCTTCGGTCAGCATTTCCTGCATATCTCGCAAGAAATCCCTCAATGCATCAGGGTTGATACCCATACATAAGTATGCACGGACTAAAAACCAATAGTCGTATATTTAAAACTGTTATAGGCAAATTCCATTATTGGAAGATATTTTTCCCAATATGATGATTTTCTAAAAACATATGCACGAAGATATACACTATAATCTGATTCATACACGCTCTGTTTGCCCATCAGACTGCGGATGATCAGAGCAATTCACATTCAAAGTAACTTCCTCGCGCTGTAAATCTTTCGGAATAAAGTAGGAAAGCATGGCATTTAACAGCATAAACCAGGGATTCATTGGCACCCCAACATACCCACATCTGCATATGGAATAATCGACGTCTCAAGTTACCCATATCAACATAGAGAGTCATCAACGTCCATCCGTAAACCTATCAAGTTGATTGTGTAAATCACCTAAAGTACGGAACTAGAGAAAGAAATGCCAACAAAGGAAGAATCCAAATTTCCTTATCCGAACACAACAAGATAAACATGTTTGAACTTTAAAGAAAGAGATTTCAACAAGTGAAAATGTCGACGAGATTACCCTCATCAAAACATGCAGGCTATAGATAAAAGAAGTTTATCTAAAGAATGCCTTCTAGTGAATTTAGAAAATAAGATTGTCTTTGAATGTTGAGGTCAACATGCTAAGTGATGTATCAATGCAACAAACTTGAGCCCAAATTATCCCATAAGATAATATATGTGAGGGATCACTAGCGTCCCATACCACCATGATACTACCCATACATACCTTAACAATTTGAAACTCCCTAGTATGCCGTCTAGAAAATATGAATAAAATCCTGTATAAAAAGAATAAGATGGCCTTATCCAGACTTTCACATACTAAACCTGTCTCTATATACTTGAGACTACATCAAGGAATAACTCCTTCTGAGTACATCATTTAGAAAAGAAATTGAATTATTGGCGCCTTTCTAATGATAACTACCCAAAACACAATAAAGTTAGGATAAAAAAATAACTCACCTAGATATATAAGCAACTAAGTATCTGAGTTGGAATATATACAAGAGTATAAGAAATATACTCCAAAATTATGTGCAAAAAACGAAGACAAATGCTACCTTCAAGGCACATAAAGTTATCCAAAAGATCAAAAGATCCTTATAAAACCATGGATAACATAGAAGCTCCTTAAATCCATAAAAACAATAGTTGATCATAAAAATCAATGCATGCCATCTAATGGACATAAATCATGCCAAAAGAAGCATTAAAATTGGTGGCCAACTCATCAATCCGGAGTAAATGAACGTTGTGTTGTTCAAATAAAACTCCAAAGTAAGAAAGTGAAACACATGTGTAGCACTCAATAAGAAAACCCAAGACACAAGTGATCTAGGCAGAACCTGATGAGTCCATGTAAAACTTGAAAAATATCCAATAAAAGTCCACCAAAACAAACAAACCGATCAACTGACCCATGATAGAGGCTTAAGAAATTAAGCACAAACCACACTTAAAAAAGTGTAAAATAAATTATCATGGAAAAGTGTCAAAGGTGAAACACACTTTGAACGTAAATTATAGCCACATCAAAAGAAATTAAGGAACATGTCCAAAAAGAATGGCTAAATAATGGTAAAAAATTATGAATACATCGTTTAGAATTAATCCAAACATAAATATCCATTAATACGAGATATAATCATATTAATAATATGCGAATAACCCGCATCTATCTAATGTCAGTACGAGAAAACGTACTTCAACATTAAATAACTCTCAAAAATATTAAATTCTCGAGAAAAAGATTTATCATAATTTTTTCCTAATTTTTTCTAATTTTCTAGGGCCTCAAAATATAACAATTTTGAATTCCACCAAACCCATCTTATGGCATTCCAAACCTATATTTTTCCAAAAAAAAATTAGCAATTAAATTTACCAAAATACCATTGATATTTAAAAAATACCAATTTTTAGGATTTCTAAAATAATTTTAGAATATTCCTAATTTTTCTTGAGAATCCCATCGTTCACGAAATTTCCAATTCTGCCTGAGAATTCTCAAATCCAATGAAAATTTATAATTTTAATGGATTTTTCTAATTTTTTGGATCAAAAAATATATTTTTAAAGGAATTTGAATGGTCACGGGCGCCCGAATGGACACACCACATGCCAAACACCAACCCCACATTTTCTCGAAATTTAAAATAACCTTTGTCTAATTTTTCACTAATTTTCAAGAATTTTTTAAAATTTTTAAATTACCCCGAACGTATTTAGAATACGAACGGTCATAAAATTTTGGAATTCCAACGGTTTTCCCGGAATACGAAAAGCCAAAAGTTTTGGGAAAATAAAAAGACAAAAAAAAATCGGAATGTGAAAGGTCAAAAGTTTCCCGGAATACGGAAGGTCAAAAGTTTTTTCGAAATTTGGAAAGCCAAAAG
The DNA here is from genome assembly GCF_041138505.1 of Cibotium barometz. Lineage (NCBI taxonomy): Eukaryota > Viridiplantae > Streptophyta > Polypodiopsida > Cyatheales > Cibotiaceae > Cibotium > Cibotium barometz. The sequence goes on along the minus strand of NC_141048.1, from coordinate 27,677,104 downwards.
GTTTCGGGAAAACGGAAAGCCAAAGGTTTTCCGGAAGATGAAAAGCCCAAAAAAAAAATTTCAAGAAGAAATTTTCAGAGAATTTTCAGAGATTTTTATCTCAAATTTCACATTTTTTGGCTTTTTTCCAAGCTTTTCCAAATGAAAATAACTTGAAAAATATATCTTTTCCTTAAAAAAAGTTTTTTTTTCCAAAAAAAGCTTATAAGCTTTTAACTTAAAGCTTTTAAAAAAATTTATAAGGGGGGGGCGACTTTTGCCCGCCCCGCGGCGGCTGGTGCTGCGCAGCCCCCCGCCCACCATTGCCTGTGCGTGCAAAAGACAGAGAGGAGGGAGCATAATCCTCTCCTCTCTCTTCTCTTCTCTCTATCCTCTTAATACCCACTCCAACATCTCCCTCTCTTCTCTACTCTTCTCTGTTAGAGATTACAGAGATGATTAATTACTTATTAATCATAATTAGTGTTTAATTATGATTAATATTTAATTAAATTATCTTATTTAAAATACATTCCCATGTACGAGAGAGAAATGGAGGTAAAAAATTCAGATTTTGAGGAAGAGAAGAACTTTATGCACACGGTAGAGAACTCACGCATCAATTGACTGCCCCACATTGCTTTTCAGCAAGAAAAATTGGCAGAAAATTGAAAACATGCCCGTGGAAAACCCGCAAAATGCATTTAAAAATACATTTTTTACCAAAAAAAATGCTCAAAAAAATCCTAAAAATTTAGAAAAAAAATTTTAAAAATTCTAGAAATTCAGGAAATCCATTTTATCAAAAATATCCACCATAAACTCTATGGTATTTTTGTAAAAAAATCCATTAATACCCTATTTTAACCATAAAAATAGGAAAAAATAGCATTAACTCACGGAATTCCCCCGCAACATCGATTCGTCCATTGAATTTTAGTAACACACGTTCCAATCACCATATCGATGATCCACGTGCAATTCATCAACACAAATCAACAAAATAATATTTTATTAGTAAATATTAAAATTTACTAAAAAAATCAACAACAATTAATTAGAGATTGCTCTGATACCACTGTTAAAACCCTAAGATCTCTCTAGATAATTGTTGTGCATAAATCAGGCATAAACTCAACAACCCAACCACCCTCGAGCCCAAGGGATGCACACATGAATAATAAATGAAATACATCATACCTCTACCTTGATGTCCCGTACCATCAAGAGGTATAACTCCAATCCAATAGCATGTAGCTAAAGTGTGAAATGGTAGATGAGTAGATATGGACCTCTACACAAGAGACCATAACCCAAGCCTCCAAGCCTCCAAGCCCTAAGCTTCCAAGCTCTCAAGCTTCCAAGCCCCCTTGAGAGTGCCCCATGCTCCTAATATATAGGAGGGCCCTCAAGTGACTCTTGACTTTCCATTTCCCATGTGTGACCCTTGGATGCCTGACCCTAACCTTAACCCTTAAGGTTAGTCCTAACCCATGCTCCACTAGAGCTTGTTCCCATGCTCCCATGCTTACAAGCCTAATGTGGGTTAGCCTCCTAGTATATGCACACATAATGTGTATATAACATAGCACACATAATCTACATATAACACGACCCCACCACTCCATTCCAAGCCAAAGCTTATGCCACAAGGATACATCCATCCAATGGACCATACCCTCTAGTGGGTAACAAGCCGGAAGCAAGAGAATTGGGACACATGGAGAAGTAAGAATCTTTCTGGTCCAATTTTGCTACGAGCTCCTGCATTGCCAACCCATGGGCTAGCAAACTTGCTCAAAATATGCAGTCACATTATTGATCATCCATGCTAAGCAGTGGAGATGCAAGCATACAGTCGACTACGAAGAAATACAGATGGATGTTGATGGCCAAGTTACGATTGCCAACTTTGGTATCCATCCAACTTGGAGAGTAACCTTCCTTGCCATCAAAGGATATGCAGATATATACATGACATCTCCAAGGTATGCGAATGTGGACCCCCTATACATGCCAATTAAACACCACTCCACGGCATCTCCAAGGTATCTATTTGTGGACCCTGTATACCTCCCACTCAAATAAAGGTTCAGGGAGTTCCACAAAAGGCATGCGCACAACTCCCACGTCTTTTACAAATTTCCTTACTTCGAGCATAGCTCTATTGATTCATTGAACCAACGGCCACAATTCAAGCTTTTACAACTGTCAAATGCTTTTTCAAATTTCCTTACTTTGAGCACAGCTCTTTTGATTCATTGAACAAATAGCAACAATTCATGATTTTATGACTATCAATACATGGTAAACAATTCTAGATCCTGCCATTGTGGCAATTGTCAGGTTTTTTAAGCTCATCATCCTTCTCATTGACATTCAGGATGATTATGTCCATAGCTATAATAGGGAAGGAATGTTTTTAAATCTCAACAAAGAGCAGTGGCACTATGTATTATTATCATCGCCTCGCTGCCTTCCCTTGTACATGCATACTTGTACATGCATACAACATTTGAGGACATGACTGACATGAATTTTTGAAAATCACTCTATTTCCTATGACTCACACTACGTGTCCTCCATACAAGGAAAAGCCGCTACAAAAAATATATAGGCCAGCAAGCCCTATGAGGGCAGTAGATTCTAAGAATACTATTTGAATCAAGTAGGGGGGGATGTTAACTCCATTTTGGGTTAACTTAGCATCTCTGCATTACATAAGAGAGAGCACAATAAGTGTCATGAAAAAGCACTCTCAATATTGCAATTTTGAGAATAACTAGCTATGCTACAAAACCGTTGTCACTTGTAAGTATCTAGTTCATCTTTCATTAAGTTTTGGGCACCCAAGTGTGAAGAATAAGAGCCAGTTTTATAAATAACATTATTCTCATAATATGAAAGACACAATCCCCCTTTGTGCCAATTGAGTCTAGTCCTATCTCCTTGCTCTTGTGTGTCTATGGTGTGTGTGTGAGAGAGAGAGAGACAAAAGAGATAGCTACATTCTTGGTGCATGTTCCTCTTATGCTTGGATTCTTGAGTGTGAAAGTAGAGAGGAGTGAATATCCTTGCATGGAGAATGGCAACCTCATGGTGATAGCTTGAGGAGGAGGCAAGAGAGTGGTGCTAGCTACTACCACTAGCAAAGCTTAGAGTCTAATGAGATACAAGCTTGGATACCGTAAAATTTCCCATGACAAGTTAAGGTGAGCATTATCCATTGCACTAGGAGAGGGATGGTGTAGCCTATAACATCCATGCCACTAACTAGAAGAGGGATGGTGTAGCCAGTGACTAGACCCACATAGCAAGACACCAAAGCCCAACCCAAAACATGGCTCGTCTCCCGGGGAAGCTTAAGGATACTACATCAAAAAAAAACAACTACGGCTATCCAAAGCAATGCAATCAAAGCATCAACAAAAATGTGATACCCAAAGATGGTGGGTGCTTTTTCACACACTTCTAGTGGCCCAAGGGTATTACAAAGATAATAGAAGCCTTTGGGTCCCTAAAGTCACACCATCAATTCCCTTAACCTCTTCAGTCTCAATAAAAACCAAGAATAGATGGCAATGGCAACCCAAGGATACCAACACCATGGAAACCCCATGTGTAACCCTATCAAAGGTTAAGGTAAAAATTAGCCAGCTCCATGACCATCTCCAAACATACCATGAACAAGATATTCCTTCCACCTCAAACTTAGAAGCCTATGATTTAGTTGAAGCCTTGAACAACCCATTTCCCTAATAAAGGTGACAAATGGTGGGTACCAAAAGTAGTGCTCCAAGCACAAGGTATCTCCCAACTTAGTCCAAGAATAACATCTCCAATGTACATATAGGCACTACATACATTGTAATGGAATTGTTATAATTATATTTCTTCAAGGAGGAAAGCATGAAAAATGCACAAGTTTGCACACAAACACAAGGTGTTAAATGGTTGTTGAATGGGTGTTGAATGCACAAGTTTGAATGGGTTATAAACAAAATCAAAGAGCTTGTAAAGGGGTTTGATTTTGTTTACAACCCCTTTACAAGTTTTCTTCACTTCATCATGCCTTATCTTGCAAAAGATGTGTGAAACCTTAAAATTCAAAAAAAAATTATGGCAATTTTGAGGCTCTAAAAATTCCAACAAAAAGCAGAAATGTATATTAATTAAATGTAACATGGTTGAAATATAGGACAAAACCAGGTAGTGGAGTGCAATGCCAAGGATACTTGTTGCGTAGTAGCAAGAAAAGAAAATGCAATGAGCTAATTGATAAAAAGGGTAGAGGGTGATTATTAGGGGTGCCAACACCCTATTTTGAGGGTCTCATTGAGATTTCTTCAGGTCCTAAAAAATAATTTGTGTGGTTTTATGGTAGCAACATTGATCATACATGGGAGCCAATAGAAATTGCAAAGGAGAGACCAGGAAGGCATCCTATTTTATGGCCGATTGCAACTTGCACATCCTTGGATATCATGATGGTAGGGTAGTGGTGGTGACTAGGGTGGTTGACTAAAGAGATGGAGGCAAGAACCAATAGGGGTATAGAGTTGATGTCCATAATTCATGGCTATAATTTGGTGGTTCAAAATGAGCATGTGGAATTTACTTTATCAATAGAAGGAAGCAAGAAAAATTAAGAGACCTATTTAGTAGTGGCTTCTACTTTTCCTTCATGCACTTGTGAGGAATTTTAGAAGCATGTTTCAGAGGATAAAAAATACATGCCTTGCAAACACCTTTACTTTGTCTACACAAAATAGTTTCGGTTAGATATGGTCCACCAAAAGTTTGTTCGCCAAAAGCTGCATGCCTTGCAAACACCTTTACTTTATCTACACAAAACATCTTGAGTTAGATGTAGTTCACCACCAAAAGTTTGTACTCCTACCAATCAAAATACTGATAAAATTTCTATGTTTCAGCATCATGGTAGGTAAGGAGACCCACCAAGATCCACTATACGCGGAACCTAGCTCATCAACTTCCTTGAATGTGGTGAGGACAGGACTCCCAAGAAGAAGTCCAAGGGGAAAGCCAAGCAGGTACACCACAAGGGCAGCTATCTCAGACCCCTAATGGATGAATGTCAAGGCACAATCCTAAGCCACACAAAGACCGTGGGGATAACAAAAAGGACTTCTAGTACATTCACTCACTTGCATATGCAGTTGGTGAACCACATGGAGGTTAAGGAAAAGCTGGAGAGCTCCACCACCAGGACTTCACCCACTACATCACCAAGCATGGAAACAAGGTAGTGAACCCATACCTCCTCACACAAATTCTAAGCCATGCTAGTCCCATTACCTGAAGAACCTGAAGTGGTCCCCACAGAGCAAGAAGTGTTATAAACAGAGTTGGAAGAGGGATCAGTAGTCCTTGAAGCTACAAGAAAAATTGGTGTCTCATATTGGTGTAATCTCTCTAGAGAATTTCCCTAAGAAGAGGATCAAGAAGATGCCTCACCAGCGGCCCCATTCGGATTCGCCAACCACATCTGCTCATGGTGATGAAGGCCATGAGAGCACCGTCAAGGAAGCCCTAGTCTCCAACCCACCATCCACTAACCCTTAATCGAGAAAGATTTCCATTACTCTTCCTTTGAATTTCCCACTAACATTCTCACCCTTGAAGGAACCATTAGACGGTCGGCCAATCCTATGCAACACAAACCAAATACAGAAGAATCTACTGTAGACCCCATTCTAGATCTCCCAGCTCCAAAGTCTGAGTAGATCATAATGTGTGATAATCCACTTTTGAAACCTCATCTAATGTTGCAAGCTCGTATGAAAATTACCCCATTCGACCCCACCACTCCATTCCAAGCCGAAGCTTATGCCACAAGGATACATCCATCCAATGGACCATGCCCTCTAGTGGGTAACAAGCTGGAAGCAAGAGAATTGGGACACATGGAGAAGTAAGAATCTTTCTGGTCCAATTTTGCTACGAGCTCCTGCATTGCCAACCCATGGGCTAGCAAACTTGCTCAAAATATGCAGTCACATTATTGATCATCCATGCTAAGCAGTGGAGACGCAAGCATACAATCGACTACGAAGAAATACAGATGGATGTTGATGGCCAAGTTACGATTGCCAACTTTGGTATCCATTCAACTTGGAGAGTAACCTTCCTTGCCATCAAAGGATATGCAGATATATACATGGCATCTCCAAGGTATGTGAATGTGGACCCCCTATACATGCCAATAAAACACCACTCCACGCATCTCCAAGGTATCTATTTGTGGACTCTGTGTACCTGCCAATCAAACAATGGTTCACGGAGTTCCACAAAAGGCATGCGCACAACTCCCACTTCATTTACAAATTTCCTTACTTCGAGCACAGCTCTATTGATTCATTGAACCAACGGCCACAATTCAAGCTTTTACAACTGTCCCAATGCTTTTTCAAATTTCCTTACTTTGAGCACAGCTCTTTTGATTCATTGAACAAACAGCAACAATTCATGATTTTATGACTATCAATACATGGTAAACAATTCTAGATCCTACCATTGTGGTAATTGTTAGGTTTTTTAAGCTCATCATCCTTCTCATTGACATTTAGGATGATTATGTCCATAGCTATAATAGGGAAGGAATGTTTTTTAATCTCAAGAAAGAGCAGTGGCACTATGTATTATTATCATCGCCTCGCTGCCTTCCCTTGTACATGCATACAACATTTGAGGACATGACTGACATGAATTTTTGAAAATCACTCTATTTCCTATGACTCACACGTGTCCTCCATACATTGGATTCTTGAGTGTGAGAGTAGGAGGAGTGAATATCCTTGCATGGAGAATGGCAACCTCATGGTGATAGCTTGAGGAGGAGGCAAGAGAGTGGTGCTAGCTACTACCACTAGCAAAGCTTAGAGTCTACTGAGATACAAGCTTGGATACGGTAAAATTCCCCATGACAAGTTAAGGTGAGCATTATCCATTGCACTAGGAGAGGGATGGTGTAGCCTATAACATCCATGCCACTAACTAGAAGAGGGATGGTGTAGCCTATAACATCCATGCCACTGACTAGACCACATAGCAAGACAGCAAAGCCCAACCCTAGACCTAAAACATGGCTCGTCTTCCGGGGAAGCTTAAGGATACTACATCAAAAAAAAAACAACTATGGCTATCCAAAGCAATGCAATCAAAGCATCAACAAAAATGTGATACCCAAAGATGGTGGGTGCTTTTTCACACACTTCTAGTGGCCCAAGGGTATTACAAAGATAATAGAAGCCTTTGGGTCCCTAAAGTCACACCATCAATTCCCTTAACCTCTTCAGTCTCAATAAAAACCAAGAATAGATGGCAATGGCAACCCAAGGCTGCCAACACCATGGAAACCCCATGTGTAACCCTATCAAAGGGTAAGGTAAAAATTAGCCAGCTCCATGACCATCTCCAAACATACCATGAACAAGATATTCCTTCCACCTCAAACTTAGAAGCCTATGATTTAGTTGAAGCCTTGAACAACCCATTTCCCTAATAAAGGTGACAAATGGTGGGTATCAAAAGTAATGCTCCAAGCACAAGGTATCTACAAAGGGCAATAGAAAATGTAAGCACCCAAGGGGAAGGTCCCAGCAGTTAAAGCCATGCCACCGACTATACCACCTAGCAAAACACCAAAGCCCCAACTCCAAATCTAAAAAATGGCTCGTCTTGGTGGAAACCTAAGGATACTATGCCATAAAAAAACAACTCTGGCTACCCAAAGTAATGCAACCAAATCCAAATCGTTAGAACAAGACAATCCCGACAAAAATGTGCTACCCAAAGATGGTGTGCTACTTTTTGCGGTGGACTTGTGCTTTGCAAATGTCTGCCATCTGATATGTTGAGATGAATTCTTGAGTTTTGTGTGTTGGTACCCACTAGTGAGGCTAGGTCAAGTCACTCAACTGGTCTTGTTGATACAAGTTTCTACATACAAGAGAGTGACTTCTAATTTCACAAGATCCATGGAAAACTTGGTTGTCCATGATGAGGATTCCACCTTAATTGAAGAGGCTCCTTGAAGTTTGGGCTTAAATGTTTTAGAAAGATTATTGGCATTAGGGTTAGAATCAATAGTGAAGCAATGTTTGGCAAAAGGATATCTTGTGGGATTTTTGAAGTTTAAGTATTTTGTGCTCTACAAATGAAATTTGGCAATGGAATATTTTGAGTTTAGAAGTCGCCATTGATGATGATGAGGATTGGTCTTAGACAACTTCATTGTTGATATGGCATGGCAATTAACACTAATAAGCTTTAAGAATAAGAATAAATATAAGCAAGGTTTCAATTCCATTTCAAAACTCCAGACTTAATAGGTTATGATTACATGAAAAGTTATAGCTCTCGAAGGAGCATCTCTCATGATTCACCCATCAAATTGCTAAATCCACTTATGCTTCCCTTAATTACCTCCTACACCAGACGATATCCACCAATGATGAGAGGATAACTCTTTTGAGGAAAGGTTGGTGAAGTGGGCATGGTAATGCACTTCATCAACACAGTTCTTCTCACCACCAAGAAGTATAATCACTTCTTTAGAATAAATCAGTAATGTAGACATCTTCTTTGGCGAAGATCAAGTGGTTTAATCCATTCCCATCCGAGTATCACTTCTTCTTAGAGTTCAACTATTGCATCAACAATGCATCCTAGCTATTAAAAATAACAATGCATCCTAGCTATTAAAAATAAGGAATACAAGGAAGTTTAATATCTTTGTCAGTATGTGATATCTAAATGTGTTGGTTCAAGTGTTGGTAGCTGACCTAAAGGTTTCCACATTTCAAACCTCATTACATTAATTTAATGCCTTGGGTACATGGGGGTTTGCTTCAGCCCCATTTACCGTGGTCAGTACTAAGCCTAACCTTATTCTTGGTTACTTTCCTGTTTATTGGTGAGGACTAAAACTAACCATATTCTTGGTTACTTTTCTTTTTATCACTTGAGGAGGATCTTTCAAATACTTACCACATGCATGTTCTTTAGTTTTGAACTCTTCTGCTCCATTTTTTATTAAGGCCATGTTACCATGGGGTGGTGGAACCTAGTAAGGGACATCTTCACCCAACTTCCTCCAAGAATAACATCTTAATTCAATGTTCCTATAGTGTACCTATAGACACTACATGATGGAACTTACATGGGACATCTTCAGCCAACTTCCATAGGATGTCTTCTCCCAACTTTCTCCAAGGATATCTCCAATGTACATATAGGCACTACATGCATTGTAATGGAATTGTTATAATTATATTTCATCAAGAGGAAAGCATGAAAAATGCACAAGTTTGCACACAAACACAAGGTGTTAAATGGTTGTTGAATGGGTGTAGAATGCACAAGTTTGAATGGTTATAAACAAAATCAAAGAGCTTGTAAAGGGGTTTGATTTTGTTTACAACCCCTTTACAAGTTTTCTTCACTTCATCATGCCTTATCTTGCAAAAGATGTGTGAAACCTTAAAATTCAAAAAAAAAATTATGGCAATTTTGAGGCTCTAAAAATTCCAACAAAAAGCAGAAATGTATATTAATTAAATGTAACATGGTTGAAATATAGGACAAAACCAGGTAGTGGAGTGCAATGCCAAGGATACTTGTTGCGTAGTAGCAAGAAAAGAAAATGCAATGAGCTAATTGATAAAAAGGGTAGAGGGTGATTATTAAGGGTGCCAACACCCTATTTTGAGGGTCTCATTAAGATTTCTTCAAGTCCTAAAAAATAATTTGTGTGGTTTTATGGTAGCAACATTGATCATACATGGGAGCCAATAGAAATTGCAAAGGAGAGACCAGCGAGGCCGATTGCAACTTGCACATCCTTGGATATCATGATGGTAGGGTAGTGGTGGTGACTAGGGTGGTTGACTAAAGAGATGGAGGCAAGAACCAATAGGGGTATAGAGTTGATGTCCATAATTCATGGCTATAATTTTGTGGTTCAAAATGAGCATGTGGAATTTACTTTATCAATAGAAGGAAGCAAGAAAAATTAAGAGACCTATTTAGTAGTGGCTTCTACTTTTCCTTCATGCACTTGTGAGGAATTTTAGAAGCATGTTTGAGAGGATAAAAAATACATGCCTTGCAAACACCTTTACTTTGTCTACACAAAACAGTTTGGGTTAGATATGGTCCACCAAAAGTTTGTTCGCCAAAAGATGCATGCCTTGCAAACACCTTTACTTTATCTACACAAAACATCTTGAGTTAGATGTAGTTCACCACCAAAAGTTTGTTCACCTAGTGGCATTAAGAGGCCATGTACTCCTACCAATCAAAATACTGATAAAATTTCTATGTTTCAGCATCATGGTAGGTAAGGAGACCCACCAAGATCCACTATACGCGGAACCTAGCTCACCAACTTCCTTGAATGTGGTGAGGACAGGACTCCCAAGAAGAAGTCCAAGGGGAAAGCCAAGCAGGTACACCACAAGGGCAGCTATCTCAGACCCCTAATGGATGAATGTCAAGGCACAATCCTAAGCCACACAAAGACCGTGGGGATAACAAAAAGGACTTCTAGTACATTCACTCACTTGCATATGCAGTTGGTGAACCACATGGAGGTTAAGGAAAAGCTGGAGAGCTCCACCACCAGGACTTCACCCACTACATCACCAAGCATGGAAACAAGGTAGTGAACCCATACCTCCTCACACAAATTCTAAGCCATGCTAGTCCCATTACCTGAAGAACCTGAAGTGGTCCCCACAGAGCAAGAAGTGTTGCAAAGAGAGTTGGAAGAGGGATCAGTAGTCCTTGAAGCTACAAGAAAAATTGGTGTCTCATATTGGTGTAATCTCTCTAGAGAATTTCCCTAAGAAGAGGATCAAGAAGATGCCTCACCAGCGGCCCCATTCGGATTCGCCAACCACATCTGCTCATGGTGATGAAGGCCATGAGAGCACCGTCAAGGAAGCCCCAGTCTCCAACCCACCATCCACTAACCCTTAATCGAGAAAGATTTCCATTACTCTTCCTTTGAATTTCCCACTAACATTCTCACCCTTGAAGGAACCATTGGACGGTCGGCCAATCCTATGCAACACAAACCAAATAAAGAAGAATCTACTGTAGACCCCATTCTAGATCTCCCAGCTCCAAAGTCTGAGTAGATCATAATGTGTGGTGATAATCCACTTTTGTCACAAGGTATCTACAAAGGGCAACAGAAAATCTAAGCACCCAAGGAGAAGGTCCAGCAGAGTTAAAGCCATGCCATCGACTAGACCACGTAGCAAAACACCAAAGCCCCAACTCCAAATCTAAAAAATGGCTTGTCTTGGTGGAAACCTAAGGATACTATGCCAGAAAAAAACAACTCTGGCTGCCCAAAGTAATGCAACCAAATCCAAATCGTTAAAACAAGACAATCCCGACAAAAATGTGCTACCCAAAGATGGTGTGCTACTTTTTGGGGTGGACTTGTGCTTTGCAAATGTCTGCCATCTGATATGTTGAGATGAATTCTTGAGTTTTGTGTGTTGGTACCCACTAGTAAGGCTAGGTCAAGTCACTCAACTGGTCTTGTTGATACAAGTTTCTACATACAAGAGAGCGACTTCTAATTTCACAAGATCCATGGAAAACTTGGTTGTCCATGATGAGGATTCCACCTTAATTGAAGAGGCTCCTTGAAGTTTGGGCTTAAATGTTTTAAAAAGATTATTGGCATTAGGGTTAGAATCAATAGTGAAGCAGTGTTTGGCAAAAGGATATCTTGTGGGGATTTTTGAGGTTTAAGTATTTTGTGCTCCACAAATGAAATTTGGCAATGGAATATTTTGAGTTTAGAAGTCGCCATTGATGATGAGGATTGGTCTTAGACAACTTCATTGTTGATATGGCATGGCAATTAACACTAATAAGCTTTAAGAATAAGAATAAATATAAGCAAGGTTTTAATTCCATTTCAAAACTCCAGACTTAATAGGTTATGATTACATGAAAAGTTATAGCTCTCGAAGGAGCATCTCTCATGATTCACCCATCAAATCGCTAAATCCACTTATGAATCCCTTAATTACCTCCTACACCAGACGATATCCAATGATGAGAGGATAACTCTTTTGAGGAAAGGTTGGTGAAGTGGGCATGGTAATGCACTTCATCAACACAGTTCTTCTCACCACCAAGAAGTATAATCACTTCTTTAGAATAAATCAGTAATGTAGACATCTTCTTTGGCCAAGATCAAGTGGTTTAATCCATTCCCATCCAAGTATCACTTCTTCTTAGAGTTCAACTATTGCATCAACAATGCATCCTAGCTATTTAAAATAAGGAATACAAGGAAGTTTAATATCTTTGTCAGTATGTGATATCTAAATGTGTTGGTTCAAGTGTTGGTAGCTGACCTAAAGGTTTCCACATTTCAAACCTCATTACATTAGTTTAATGCCTTGGGTACATGGGGGTTTGCTTCAGCCCCATTTACCGTGGTGAGTACTAAGCCTAACCTTATTCTTGGTTACTTTCCTGTTTATTGGTGAGGACTAAAACTAACCATATTCTTGGTTACTTTTCTTTTTATCACTTGAGGAGGATCTTTCAAATACTTACCACATGCATGTTCTTTAGTTTTGAACTCTTTATGCTCCATTTTTTATTAAGGCCATGTTACCATGGGGTGGTGGAACCTAGTAAGGGACATCTTCACCCAAGTTCCTCCAAGAATAACATCTTAATTCATTGTTCCTATAGTGTACCTATAGACACTACATGATGGAACTTACATGGGACGTCTTCAGCCAACTTCCATAGGATGTCTTCAGCCAACTTCCATAGGATGTCTTCACCCAACTTTCTCCAAGGTACATATAGGCACTACATGCATTGTAATGGAATTGTTATAATTATATTTCTTCAAGAGGAAAGCATGAAAAATGCACAAGTTTGCACACAAACACAAGGTGTTAAATGGTTGTTGAATGGGTGTAGAATGCACAAGTTTGAATGGGTTATAAACAAAATCAAAGAGCTTGTAAAGGGGTTTGATTTTGTTTACAACCCCTTTACAAGTTTTCTTCACTTCATCTTGCCTTATCTTGCAAAAGATGTGTGAAACCTTAAAATTCAAAAAAAATATGGTAAGTTTGAGGCTCTAAAAATTCCAACAAAAAGCAGAAATGTATATTAATTAAATGTAACATGGTTGAAATATAGTTTCAAAAAAAATGTTGTTATTTCAACCCAACATGCAAGCATTAGTATTGCCGCACTTGCTAAGGATTTGATCTATATTAAATAGTAAATTGCTAGGTATATTTGAATATTTTACAAGCGAGAACTTGCTTTTAACACATCTTGCACAACAAGTAATGGAGTTATGATGATCAAGACTTTAGGAAGTGGGTATGCCTTCGCATGCTGAATGGTAGAGGGGGCCTCAATATGTTTGTACTATTTGCAAGAACTAAGGCATGAGGAAGGGTTCTTTGAGTAGCACAATAACTCAAAGAGATGCAATAAAACTCTAAGTGGTGAAAGCCATGTGAATCCTAATTGTGAGTTGTGTAAGGAGAGAGAGAGAGAGAGAGAGAGAGAGAGAGAGAGAGAGAGAGAGAGAGAGAGAGAGAGAGAGAGAGAGAGAGAGAGAGAGAGAGAAGGGGGGGTGCAAGTGGAAGAGTGGCAAAAGGGGTGCCGTGGGGTTCATGCACAAAATTAATGTATTGCACCTTACAAAATTAAGGTGTTGGACCTTATAAAACTAAGGTAGTGAACCTTGTATTAATTAAGTGGTCACACAACAACATCCACTTAATTGATGCACCAACACGCTTGTGTAAATATAACCTGTTCACTATGTAAATATTTCAACCTTTTGACGGCTATCATTTTGTGCAAGCTTTCATGCCCTTTTCAAGTTTTTCCAAATAGTCACAAGCCCTCCTCAAAGGTTTGAGCTTTGATTCTTGGTAAAACTAGAGACTATTGATAAAGCACTTCCTAGAATTAATGAGGTTTACTTCTTATGATTGTAGCACTTTACATTTGTCTAATAATAAAGATGCTACTCAATGCATATATATTCTCATTAGAAGGCACTTTTCCTTACATGTGCACTTAATGTGAAGTGATTTGAACTTGAGCTATAAACTTGTATTTTGGTCAAGACTTGGTAAAAGTTTATTGAAGCTATTAACAAATACCAAAACACACACACAAAAAAAAGACCCAAGGAATAAATTTAGATCTTTCAATTTTCTAGGTTTGAAGTTTTAAAATTGTTGACTTTTGAGATGTTAATAGTTTAAACCTCAAAAACTTGAATAAGATCCATAAGGTAATTGAACCATTAAATAGTTTTAACCTCAATAACTTGAATAAGATCCATAAAGTACTTACAAGGTAATTCAACCATTGAGAATAATGTGAGGAAAACAAAAACATATTTGCAACTCATAAAATCAAAAAGTACCACATTAATTTTAAAATTGAAGAATTGTATTTTCCAATTCCTAAATTTAGACAACACCCCTAGATTTCAAATTTGTTGAAGTTAGCGAAATTATAGCTTTAAAAACCTAAAGATTGTCTCTATGAGTTAATAGTGGCCACATGGACTATAATCTTATTTTAATGTAAATCGAGAAAAACATTCACTTGAAATTCTATACATAGACTAGAGTTAAGAGATTAGATAATTTTACTTATGGACTGGAGAAGAAATTTTACTTCAAATCTTTATTTATAGATTTGTAGACTAGAGTCAATAGATTAATCATTAACTTGAATAAGATATATAACATACTTATATTCTTAGAGGTGAAGGTAATTCAACCATTGAGAATAATGTGAGAAAAACAAAAAAAAACATATTTACAACTAGTAAAATCAAAAAGTACCACACCAATTTTAAAATTGAAGGATTGTATTTGCAATTCCCAAATTTTGAAAACACCCCTAGATTTCAAATTTGTTGAATTGAGGGAAATAATAGTTTTAAAAATATACATAGACTAGAGAGTTAAGAGAGAATATAATTTTATTGATGGACTAGAGAAGAAATTTTAGTGGATTATTTTTTTCCAAAAAATTTGGCGACTACTAGAAGGGAGCAACATACTCCGTGAGGACCCCTCATACCTTGCCCTCACATTGTAATTTTACTTGATATTTTATTTTTAGATTTATAGGCTAGAGTTAATAGATTATTGAAGTACGACGAGGCCGCACCAATGATTGAGCGAATGACTTGGATTCCGTGTTGTTGCCACGTGGCGCATGCGCACTTGTGGTGACCGAGATTCTGGATTCGAAGCTCGCGGCCAACAAGATTCCGACATAGATTCCCCCCCCCCCCCCCAAAAAAAAGAAGCAATCTTTATGTAAAGTGTGATTGGTTAACTTTTTGATGATTTCTTAAAAACGTTGTGAGATCGAAAAGCGATCTTTATGTGAAGTGTGATTGGGTGAACTTTTTGATGATTTCTTAAAACGTTCTGACCAACCTCCTTTAAAAGCAGTGGGAATGTCTCCATTGGGGCGACATATAAGATAAGATTACAAGCTGTACACATTGTACAAGGCCCATACACCATGTCTCTTGCCTTTTCGAGCTAATGTTGATCCTCCCTTGTAACCTACTACCTTGTCCTTGTCACTTCCACGAGTGCTTGAAAATTACCTTTTGAGGGACGCTTCACTCGCCTCATAAGAAAAGGATACCACCACCAAAGTCCTCCTAATGCACATTTTAGGCTAATCTATAAGTCCTCACTTGCCACCTAGCATCCTTAAAAGGGAAACAAGAAGCCCTTAACTAAATATTTTTACGCTAATCAACAAATGGTAACTTGCCAAATGGCCCCTTTGAAAGTTTGAGGACTTCAAGGTGACAAAAGGTCCTTTAGTATTAGTGTTGTGGGGCCTGCGGATACATAAGTGGCATTAAGTTGCCAAGTGTGGATTTTGGTTGAAATGTGTGCATAGCATGTTCTTAACCACAATAACACATCATTTAATTTAGATGGATCTCAATGCTTACATCTCAACTTTTGAATTTCTTAAATCTTGATTTTTTTTTGCTTAACTATTAGCATATGTATGGTCCTAAGGTGGCAAAGAGCAGGAAACATTTCGAAAGAATCCTATACTGAGAATGTTTGATCTATGAACCGTATAGTTCACATCAAATAAAGTCTCACTCACTACATTTTCTCTAGAAATTTTTTTCCAATCTAAAATGTGCCTTTTCATCCAAATGTGCATTCAAGCAACTATTTGCTAGAAGAATAATAATTTAGAAGTAGTCTAATCCAACTAAGCAAATATTGCTCAAACAACCGATGATTTTAGGCAAGGAAAAATGTCTTCTTCTGATCAAACAAGTGATTCTAATTGAAACCCATCACATCAACATTCTTTCTCCATTTGGGTTGATTCATAAACCATAGTTCCATGGGATCTTACCTTGACATAGGGCTATACCATGTTTCGCAATGATATAATGTATCCACATCGACTTATGAAGAGAATTCATCCCTCAATCTTAGCTTTGGCACAAGATAAATAGCACTTAACAATGTTTTAATTCTACTAGAAAAACATAATTGTGCAAATCATCATAATGTGCCTCTTTCGTATAACGTGTTCTAGTATGACCCCCCATTTAGAGCATATTTTTGAGTCATGAAGATAGATCATGACCATCTTTTTAATTAATAATGATGCCATGGTAAATTATTGAATTTAGAAACAAATGATGTTGTAGTCCAACATATGGTAGTAATCTTATAGCTTTTTCCCCAAGTGATTTTTATTGAACTCAATAAAACTTTTATAGTGACATTCACAAAGCTAGGTAAACTGCAATTAGCTATTTTCCTAATAAGCTATCTTTACACTAAAAACCCTATTTTTTAAACTATACTATATTTTGACCATTCTTCCAAGGTCATGTAAGAAGTCACAAAACAGCAGGAACAGAATCTTCACAATATAAAGCACTAGATTTCAGAAAGAAATGGAGAGTAAACAATATTACTACTTGCAAACTTGATTATAAACTAATGGATGTCCATCGCCCACCACCCATGTGCTTCGGGCAAAGAGCTTTGATGGTGATCTAAATAGATTCTAGATAGAGGATGCCTTACTCACAAGATCGCTTGAACACAATGACCTCAATGATGAATAAAGGATGTAGGTTGATCGTGTTGGTCAACCCATGACTTCATCCAAAATCACCAACCGACCATATCATCCGATTGGAACCATATTAAACTACAATTAATACCATTTGCGTCCTCAAACAGGCCCAACAACCCGAGAACAGTGTGTCCTCGGTTTATTGTCCAACGCTCACTATGGTCACATAGCCCGCACAAGCATGCATCCTACTTGGTAGGGTGCCAAGTCTACATATGCAATCTCCTAACAAACTAGCCATATTTGGCCATCATCAAGTGTCTAAACTAAAAACCGCCAAGAACAGCTACTCCTCATAGGGCACATCCATCGTCTACCAATGGGAACACGAGGCTGGAGCATTGAGTAAATGCTTTTCCAACGAGTCCAGCATTTTTGGCTTGTATATAACAATGCCACCCTACAAGGATCTGTAAGCATACAAATATTGCAAACCAATTTCTCTGTTTAACCCATGCTTATATTTTCTCTATTCGCCTCACAAACAATTAAGAGTGATAACTTCCATTCTTGTGCTCATCATTTTCTCGCCATGCTAATAGCTACTTGTTGCCTACATTGAAACTGCCATGAATTTAGCAAAATTCATGTCTATGATGGTTGGGGATAAAAAACACTAATGAGGGTCTTTAGACCACCTTTTATTTTGTATGGTGTATCGGATAGAATTGAGATTGCTTAAACAATGATGTATGTCTATGTGTTTAGATGTACTGGAGATCATCTGGCAAATCTACTGCCTTATCTGCTCTCAATGACGGTTTGTTCTTTGCACTGAGAGATCACCATACATCCAACTTCATCTGCTGAAACTGTACACGATTCTGGTTCAAAGGTACCGTGCACTTCTGAATCCTAAGAAAAAATGCCACATATTTAAGAGAAAACAAGGTCCGTTCCTAGCTCTAATACTGAATTAAATCTTGTTGAAGATCAAAAATTTTGATAAAACCTTTGGAAACTAAGGAATATAAAAATAAGACTCAAACAACACTGCTTCCTCAATCCAGATTTTTCTTGTTGATCCTCTATTTCTCATGTACAACTCCATTTAAGCCAAGCCGTCCATTATCACTTTCTCAAATGCCCCTTTTTTTAAGTCACCCTCTTTCTCCTGCAAGTTCTAGTGTTGCCCCTCAATCTTACCAATTTTTCCCGAGACTACAAACCCTACCATGTTGTCTGCTCTTCCCAAGAAATTCCAAGATATGTACATGCAAATCTCCATAAAAGACAAGCTGTTGGGTAGAAGCCCTCTTCTGACTGAAACTTGCTACTGAAAAGGCAGGCCATTTAACCTTTTTTTTTTATCTTTTTAAAAGAAAGTTAAAGATGTTCTCCATGCAATTAATACAAACCTCTTAGACCTGTCGTTTACAAAGGCAGGCCAAAAATCTTCCTCCTTTTCCTAAAATGCAATATATACACAATTTTTTAGTTCAATTTGGAATAACAAAGAACTTTCTTTTAAAAATTAGTGAAACTACACTAAATGGAGGACTAGTTTAGTGTGATTTGCTTATATAAACACCCAAAGTAGACCTGTGGTGAATCCTCAATTGTGTGTAGATATTATAGGTGAGACTACACCTGTCATTACTATAAAAAAGCTTACCCATACAAACAATTCTTGATAACAAACGGCATGTTTCTTGAATCAAAGTAAACAAATAGTTCCCTGCTTTGCTTTCTTGACTGGGAAGTTAATTGATTTGGTAATCCTGCTTGTTTGGAAACAAGAACAAGGCGTCACTTCATGATAAACTTAGCTTAAACAAGCTGTAGACAATCAGCCAAAGCGAACTAGTGTGTTAGCTACAGGCTTCACTTCATGATAAACTTAGCTTAAACAAGCTGTAGACAATGAGCCAAAGCAAACAAGGTCCAGCTATAATAGCTTCACATATTGCCATAGTTAAGCTATTAAGACTTGCCAGCCTCCATCATCATGCAAGTTTTACGTTAATGATGACCAGTGTCTCATGGAGTAACAGATTACTCATACTTGCACTATTCAAAGCATGCCCGTGAACATTGTATAACATAACTCTAATTTTTTATAAAGAAAGGCATCTTACACCTTCTGGCAAGGTCCTTGGCATTGGTGCTGGAGTTACATATTTTTGAACGGATGACTTTCGAATCCCTGGACCAACATCAGGAATGTTTTCTATAAATGAATTTTCAGAAGAATCCATGGCAAACTCTGTCCCATGGTGCTTTGCAAGTCTATTTACAATTGACAGCTTCTCCAGTTCGTATGTCTCGCCTTTAAGCTCCAATGCAGAGGTGGAACAATCTAATCTGTGGGGGGGGGAAAAAAACAAATGTTTTGAGTAAAAGCATGCAATCCTGAGACATGATAGTGCTGATAGCCATAGAACATGCATATCATGAACTGGAAAAGAAGTTTTCCACAAAACAATATGCATATATACAAGATGTCTTCATTACAAAGGAGAACAAGGTTTCCAGCCCTTCATCTACTATCGATGAAAAAAGCCCGCCCTTGACACTCAGTGACAACAACCCTTCATAAGAGCAAGAAGCGACACACTTTCCCACTACTAAAAATATGCACCTTTTCACTAGCACCATATTTCCTAGGGTGAATAAACCTTTAAGGCTTTACATAAATGCACCTTATGTCAACCATCGCCACTCTAGCCAAGACTCTGTGACTCGGTGACTGACAAGGCGATGTACATCATAGCATAGGTGAAAGAAAGACCATTGTGAGCCCTATTTAATAAAAGATTAAGGTCACTAGTGACTACGTGATGGTAAAATGATGATTTGCATATATGGAGGACCCCACTGCTGGAGCCGCCCCCATTCTGCCAGCACCGCCAGTCCCACCTCCCAGTCGCTGCCACCAGAAGTGTTGCCTGCTGACACCACCTGTGTGACCTGCCCAGCAGAACCAATGCCGGCTACTCCACTTGTGCACGCCACTTGTCAGAACCAGCGCCGCCCTGTTCACCTGTGCAGCCACTGAGACGTGGAGTGGCCATCAAGGAGAAACCAAATCTCATCTGTCTCTGACTTGTAGAACTATAGACATCCTGGCCATTTCTACCTTTAATGACTTCTTAGTTTCTTTAGCCTTAATACCAAGAATTTTTAGCCAGAAAAATGAATACGAGCTGCCTGAATCAATCAAGAAACGGAAATTTACCTCGAAGGTGGCCGGAATCTCGATGATGGAATATTGTCTATTCAGCTCTCGAGATTCCACAACATGGACATGGGCCTCTTCTTCTTCTTTATCTTCCAAAGTGACTGTTTCCCGCTGGCTCGTTTGTTTCTAGGGTTGGGGCGAGAGTTGACTGATGAGGCCAGTCGTCGATTAGTAGAGGCCAACCAAAGGTGCCGCTGCCAGCACCACATACTGCGCACGCCACCCTGAGCTGCCCATCACCCCCCTGTGGCACCCATCAGAAGCCTGTGCTACTGTTTAGCCGAAGTCTCACCTCTACAGTTTCAAGGGCTTGGAAGGAAGGGTAAAATCTTGTTAAGGAAGATTCGGGGTTCACCACTACCAAGAAGACTCCAACAACAAGGGGATATCTACTGGTCTACTCCACATGCAGAGCGGTCTTGGGAATCCCTTAGTCTCAATAAATCACACGGATTCATGAGGGCAAATTGAAAGGAAGCCAAGGATGCCCTTTTGGGATTGGAACAAGGGTTTTTTTAGAGAGGATTCATTAGGAGTTCCAATGAAAAAGAACCAAGAGAAGCCTAGCTAAGGGTTTGATTACCCTAAATGGGATCTCTTGTGAATAATAATATTGACAAATTCCATTGTTTGGGCATTGTTTTCATTCCACGTACATTTGGAAATCCTAGCAAAATGCCCTCAAAATTTGTATTCACATGAGCTCCTTGATAATATACCATTAGCAAAAAAAGGGCATTTTGACCCTAGCGTTGTCTACATTTCATTTATGTTTTTCTTGGTGATGTGAACAGTGATGTCATCATTTCATTAAATTATTACATGAATAGTGCTTTGGTTCCAACTCCCGAGATCCCTGCTCCTGGGTTTCACCTTGCATTTGTGTATGAATGATTAACTCAAACGTGAATTGTAAAATAGGTGAATGGAAAAGGCAAGTCACATGGACTAGACGCATGTTGTGTGCTAATCACACAAAGTGCTAGTCACATGGAAAACGTTAGACACGTGAGGATTGTGTCGGATTTAGAAGCCTCCATCCAAGACTACAAAAGCATGTACTTGCAACTTATGTTATGAGAACTTCTAAGTAAGAGATTGATTTGATTGTTTGATTGTTTTGAGTTTATAATTATCCTACTAGTGTCATTATATAGTTAAGAAGAAGACCACAAGATTGATTTGTTGTGAGAAAGTACTTCTTGCAAAGTTGCCTATTGCATGGGTCAATTTTAGCAAGAAAGAGAGAAACAAAGACTTTATTAACCCCTAAATACTCAAAGGGTCTATGAGGTCAAAAAGATGTTACATATGATCCATGTGTAGACTGGATATCAGAACACAAATAAGAAAAAGACAGGGCCTACGTACTATGTAGGTCCCTATGTGTACAATGTAATAGACATGGAGAGCCCAAAATGTCTATTATGTAGACAAGTGTGTATGAGTCCAAAATTTGGAGCAAGGACACATCCGGTTCTGTCCTAACAACTCTTCTTTTGGCTCTCTAATTGTTTAGTCGCAAAAAAGGATGGCTCTTGAAAAATATGCACCGATTATCAAGTATTTGACATAATTCAATTTTTCATCTCTCGAATCAATATCATGTTTGATCGCCTCTCAGAGAAGCAACTATTTTCAATAAAATGAAATTAAAAGCGGATATCATCATGTGAGAATGGCTCTTGCAGCCATCCACAAAATTGCTTTCTACACCAGTTTTAGTACATTTGAGTTTAGTTTATGGCATATGCCATTTGGTTTTACAAATGCTCTATCTACCTTCTCTAGGATCATGAAACACATTTTCTAATGATAGAGTGTTGCATCCTCTTTTTATAACTTTCAGTAAAGATGAAGATGAACACATGAAGCATTTAGAAATCATTCTCAAAGTAGAGCAAGATAATTTACTTTGTGCAAATCCTAAACAAGAGTGAGATCCTTCTACCAAATTTCCTATTCAGGTCACATAATTGCAGCTCATTGCATCAAAATGGATCCGTCAAAGATCAAGGTTGTGCTTGATTGGCCCACTCCTTTAGATGTGCATGATATAAAATCATTTTTGGGCTTTTGTCCTTATTACCATTGCTTCATAGAGCAGTTTGCTGACGAAGCTTATTCACTACATGAGTTGGCAAAAAAGGTGTACTCTGTATGGACAACAATCCAACAAGATGCTTGTCAACTCCTAACGAGGCTATCATTTCAGCCTATGTTTTGGTGATTGCGGATAGAAGCATGTCCATTCTATAGCTTCTTCTGGGTAAGAAAGTACTTTAGACTTTGGTGATCAGTCTTGACCACAAAAGTAGTGCCCCAAGAGATAATGCTTCCAGATGGTCAAAGCATGAACCACCGCAAGCAATTCCCTTTGATAGGTGGAGTAGTTCTTTTCAGTTTCATGAAACTTCCGGCTTTCATAGGCAACCGGTCTTCCTTCCTGCATTAAGACAACACCAATGCCTACATCGGAAGCATCACAATGTATTTAAAAATCTTTATTTAAATCTGGCAGATGCAAAACAATATTTTTGCTGGCCTCTTCTTTCAATCTTTTGAAGGCACCCTCCTCTCTTTGAGTCCACTTGAAAATATTTCTCTTTTTGCACAAGTCATGCAATGGTGTAGCAATGTGTGCAAAGTAGCGCACATACTGCCAGTAGTAGGAGCAAAGTCCAAGAAAGCTTCTCACTTCATGGACATCCTTCGGAGTTGGCCACTCCACAATGGCCTTGACTTTGAGCGGATCCATCATTCGCACACCTGCTTAGAGAATGTGTCCTAAGAACTTGATTTCCTGCAAAAAGAACTCACTCTTCTTTGGATTTATATACAACTTATGTGTTCTGAGTTCTTGAAATACTATAGCTAAATGCTTCTTGTGTTCCTCTTCATTTTGTGAAAAGACAATATCCGACCCATCATTCGGTTGAAGGTCACCGGAGCATTAGTCAGACCAAAAGGCATGACCAAGAACTCATAGAGACCAAAGGTGGTGCGGAATGCAATCTTTGAGATGTCCTCCGGTGCAATCCGAACTTGATGATACCCACTTTTCACATCAATGCTGCTAAAGATTGAAGCTCCACTGAGTGTATCCAAGATATCATCGATTCTTGGAATAGGGTATCTATTCTTCACAGTGACCTTGTTTAGGGCTTGGTAATCCACACACATGCGGAAAGAGCCATCCTTCTTTTGTACCAGCAAGACTGGCGAGCAGTAGGGAGAGTGGCTAGGTCAGATCAAGCCCTTCTCCAGCAGTTCATTTACTTGTCTCATGATCTCCTCCCATTGTGAAGCACTCACCCGATAAGGAGCTTGATTCGGAGTCGAGCTTCCTGAAATGAGATCTATCTTGTGGTCTTCAAGTCTTTCAGGTGGGAGTTCACCTGGAAGAGACTCACTGAAACAATCTTTGAATTGTTGCACAAAATTCATATGCTCTACATTTACATCATTTTCTGATTTACTTTCTTGTGCAAAATCCAAATAACTGCAAATGGAACTTTTCATTGCTTTCTTAATCTGTACATGACCAACAAGAGGAATGGAGTTTCCCCGAACTCCTACTTCTAAAGCAATATTTTTTCCTTTATGAGTAATCTTGATTTTATCTTCATCTGGACTCTACACAGGTACAACTTTGACCTTGCGCATCCAAGGCATTCCCAGCATTACATCACCCCCTTGAGTAGGGCCTATGAGAAAATCCACATGATCCAAGTAATTTCCTATGTGAATCCTCAAAGGATCCTTCACAGAGACAACTTGTGCTTGTTGACCAAAAAGTGTGTCAACAATAGTCTTCCTCCATTAGGCCAATGGATCTGGCCACCTCTTCAGAGATGAAATTATGAGTAGACCCAAAGTCAATCATAACTACCACAGACTGATTTCTCAACTTACCAAATGCCTTCCATGGTTGTCTTTCTTTGGCGTCGTGGCTGGCTTCTGGAACTTGCACATCAGCTATGGTACCAACCTTAGGTTTTTATGTTTCTTCTTCGGTCCTCTTCTCAGCATCCTTCTTTTTGCATGTGCCCTTTCTGTCCACACTGGAAGCATCTTCCTTCTTTGATGTGTTGCTCTAGCTCCTCCTTTGACAGCTTCTTGAAGATTGGTTTAGGCTTTTTGGTTTGATCTTTGGAATTGGATGATTTGGAGATTACATAAGGCTTCTTTTCTGGCTTCTCTTGGTTCTTTGCCTTCTTTAAGTGTGGCTCCTCCGAAGAAGACCCCTTCCTCTTTATCATCCACTTCATGTCATGAGATTCTGCATTCAATGCAGACTCCATGCAATCCTTCAGAGTATATGTGCGTGAAATATGCATGAGAGAATGTAAGAGAGGATTCAAACCTCCCTCAAACTTGCGGATCACTTCACTATCACTGATGTCGATGTATTGAGCAACTTTGAGGTAGACCTCCCAAAACCGATTAATGTACGTTTGCACATTATCTCCTTGCTAATCCAACTTATCCCATTCTATGCACACCTTCTTCTTGAAGTCAGTGGGCAAAAACTGAGTTCTAAACATCTCCTTGAACTCCTCCAAAGTTTTTGGATTGAGATTCCTAGTAACAAGTGTTAGATACCACTTACTAGCGACTTCTTTAAGATGTATAGCTACCTGATGGAGTTTAGATTCTTCAAAGAAGTTCCGGTTCTTAAAAGCCAAATCAAACTCCCGGATGAGGTCTAAGATCTTTGAGATGTCACGGTCCTTCCCATCAAAGTATGGTAGTTTCACACTTCGATCTCCGAGCTTGCAAGTCTCTTTCTTCTCTTTCTTCTTGGTATGAACAGCTGCCTTTTTCACCATCATGGGTGACTCTGTTGGTGGTATATTAGAGGAAGCTATGATGTAGAGCTCCAAGAAAACAGCTTGCCCAGCAGGATCGGGTCCATTGATTCCCTTCTCATAGAGGTATTCCTTTGCAAGCAGTATAGGATCCCCTAAATCTGATTTCTTCACATAATCTTCAAAATGAGATACCTTGGAATGATTGATGGCCTTCTTTGACACCACCGCTTGCACATCTGGATCGGTCAACAAGTCCTCCATTTCTTTGATTCGGCGAAGGAGCGCCTCCTCACCATAGGCATGAGAATTACGCCGTATTTCTTCATTTTGGCCAAAGGATCTTGAAGTTTGTGGAGAATCACCACTTTGCCTTGTTTCCCTGTCAACACCACCACCTCTTCTTCCTGAAGAAGAGACTTCCATTGACTCACTAAGATGAGCCAGCAATCTTGATCTCTCTCTGTGGGTTGACATCTTCGTCTTTAGCAGTAAAAGGCTTGTTTCCAAGGATTGTCTTCAATCACCAACAAGGTAGGGAAGATAACACCGCTCTGATACCACTGAAACTCGCTAAGGTTACGTAACAAGCTTATCAATGCTAAATCACATTAATCCACTTTTAACCATGGCTGAAAATTGAAGTAAAACTTGTGAATTTTCAACCAACAATACTTGAGCCAAATAGATGGAAGAATAAATGAATGAGAGAGAGAGAAAGAGACGACACACCATAGACCCGGAACGGTCGGGCCTCTTCACAAGAATATGAAATATTCCTCCAGAATTTTACAAGTGTATGGGCTGATTTGAATCAGCATGGTACCGCCATCAAACAAGATAGAAAACAAAGCCTTTGGAATCTCCTAGTTTGTATGTGGTGGCCTACCACACACACACACACACAAGTGTTAGAGAAACTCACCCGTCTGTGTGCCACCCCAATGGCCTACCAATGTGTCACACAACCGGTTATCTTCTCTTGTGGCAGGGATGCTCACAAGAGTGAAGTCCTTTGATGAAGAAAATCAGCAAGCTCTTCTTCAACTCTTCAAAGCCTCTTCTTGAGTAGCACCTCCGTCTTCACATGATAGCCTTCTCTTGAAAAATGGTTCTCTACACTTGGTAGAGAAGAAACTAGTCTTCTTGCCTTCCTGCTCTCAAAAATGCATCAGTTTACATGAACTCTCCTCCTCCAAAATGAAGGAAATCTCCTCCTTTTATAGGTGAATTCCTTTCTAAAAAGCTTTCTTAGTTCAAAATAGAAAAAGATTACACATGTTAGGTTGCATGGGAAACTTTTACACATGTTTTGGTTTTGCATGGGAAACTTTCCTTTGTCAACAAATAGAAAGAGATAGTTCTCTTTTCCTCTTTGGAAAAATAGAAAGAGATGCTTATAACTCAAGTTCTAAAACGAATTTTCATGTGCAACTGAAGAGACAGTTGCGGAGATGGCTTGGACGAGTTGCCACATCACCTCAAAAAAAATTTAAAAAAATTGCCCAGGGAGTTTTCGACCGCTCTGGTTTCGATCCAGCCTCCTCTGTTTTCACAAAAGATGAAGGGAAAGGCCTCAAAATCAACCTCCAACTTAAAAGGTAAATATCTTGTAAAACTATCAAAATTGAAAGTAGTTTAAGTTAGAAACATACTTAACCTCTTGCAAAATACAAGTCGCTAGATCAGCAACCAGTATTATGCACAAGTTCGATGCTTTAAGATGAATGCCTATATGTTCAAGGATTCTCAAAATCAGCATCCAATGCAAGATCTTCAAACAGCTTATTGTGCATGTGCCTAAGGTGAGTACCATCCGTTCCATACACTTGTATCCATCTATACGCTCTCCCATAATGGTAAGTGTGCATAGTCCATCATGCTTATGAAGCATGTCCAATCATACTTCCCCACTTCGGGATGGAAGCATGTCCATTCATACACGCAATATTATGCTCACCCATTTCAGAATAGAAGCATGTCCAATCATGGTTCCTTGGAAAAGAACACATGTCTAATCATGAAGTCTGCCATGCTAGGTCAGACAACATGTCCAAGTTTTATTAACTTCAAAATTCTTGATACAAAATTCCCTGAAAGCTGATTAGGGTTTTAGATTGGGGATTTCTCACAAATACAGGCGGGTGACACATCCTCAAACTCATCTGGTTCTCCAAGAAGTGGTGGCTCATCAACAGTTGAAGCTAGAACATGCTCATCAAAGACAACATCCCTGCTGACAGCAACCTTGTTCCGCTCTGGGTCATATAGCCTGTAGGCTTTGGAAAGAGAGTTATATCCCACTAATACAAGCTTCTGGGACTTGGAGTCAAGCTTCCCCCTCTGCTTCTTTGGAATGTAAACATAGACATCACTCCCAAACACACAAAAATGGGAGACATCTGGTTTCTTGCCAAAATAAGCCTCATATGGAGTCATCTTTGATACTGAAGTCCTCAAAGATCGGTTGAGGGTATGGACAATCGTGGCCAAAACCTCTCCCCAAAGTGGACGAGGAAGATCACGATACTCTAGCATCGTCCTCGCCATCTCCACCACAATCCGATTCTTACGCTCAACTACTCCATTCTCTGACGGCGAACCTGTATTGGCCAGCTCCCGCTTGATGCCATGCTCCGCACAAAACCGCACAAAAGCATTAGAAGAGAACTCCCCTCCTTTGTGAACCCGAAGAGTCTTCACCTGCAATCCAGACTCCTCCTCCACTATAACATGCCACTCCTTGAACCGAGCAAAGGCTTGGTCCTTCTGGGAAAGAAAAAAAACCCATGTAAACCTGCTACAATCATCCACAAGCAACATAAAATACAAAGAACCTCTCAAAGATGGGGTCTCCATAGGTCCACATAAGTCGGTGCGTACCAACTCCAAAGGTTTCAAAACCCGCCTAGTAGCCTTCTTCAAAAAAGATTCCCTGTACTGCTTACCACGAATGCAAGAACTAGTGTCCCTGCTTGCTGCCAACATCTGGCAAGTTATCCACCATCATGTCCTAGTAAGCCCGCCGCAGCGCATCCACATTCAAGTGGCTAAAACGAAATGCCACAAATCACCGAGCTGAGTATCTATCAAAGAAGAGAGTGCTGAGAGTTTGTAAATCCCATTCTCCACTCTGTGTCCCCAAACAACCTGGCATGTTGCTTTATCCCAGAGAGCAACATAATGCTCACAAACTCCACCCGTATGCCAGCCTTGCAAACCTCATGCGCTGATAAGATGAAAACCAAGAGCTAAGACATAAAGAACCCGGGAGGAATGCTTCCCCCCTTTGCCATCGAGAATAATCTCCAACCTACCCTCACTGTGAATCGAGATAGTGAAGTTGTCACCAATGAAGATGCAACCTGTTTCCCGTCGAAGATCCTACAATAACTCTCAAGGAAGGAGTCATCTGCCTGAAAGCCACTCCCGAGTATCCCGGGCTATGAGACCAACTGCCTCCCTGCTCGAAGAAGATGAAGCATTTGTGTCCATAGTCTCCAAGCATTTGTGTCCATAGTCATCTGCCTGAAAGCCACTCCCGAGTATCCCGGGCTATGAGACCAACTGCATCCCTGCTCGAAGAAGATGAAGCATTTGTGTCCATAATCTCCAAGTGCACAAAAGCTAGAGTCTTTGCAGCTGTAGCTGAAGAATCGGCACTCTTCTCAGTACTCCGCTGAGGACACTTGCTCCAATAGTGACCCTTCTAGCCACAATGGTTACAGGTCCGCTCGGCCTTCAAAGCATCACGCTATAAGTCGGGCTTCTTCTCAGAAGACTTCTCCAATGAAGGCTTCCCTTTGTCCTTATTGTTGTTGTTGCGGCCTTTCAACCACTGGCAAGTTAAGGCCTCAGAACCGCTCTTCCTGGTCCAAGACCATAGTGTGATGGTGCTGAGCCTCCCACTGGTGATCAAAGAGAAATAGAAAGCTGAATTCTGCGAGGTCAGATGAGACAACAAAGTGATGGCCATATCCTCTGAAGATATCTCCTTCCCAACCTGAAGAACCTCTTGCTGAAGAGCCTGGAGTTTGTTGATGTGCTCCCGCATCGT
Organism: Cibotium barometz; assembly: GCF_041138505.1. NCBI lineage: Eukaryota > Viridiplantae > Streptophyta > Polypodiopsida > Cyatheales > Cibotiaceae > Cibotium > Cibotium barometz. Next base: position 27,647,874 of record NC_141048.1, on the reverse strand, counting down.
CGAAGACTTTGCAATATTCATCACTCGCATTTACACTTCCAAGGAAATCCGTTTCATGGGTAATACCCTATTATACAGAGAAGCCAATTGCTGCCAAATCCCTCGAGCCAGCGTCATGTGTTTGATATGATTAATCACCTAGGGTGTGCAATTAAGGAAGATGAAAGAACGCACACGGGCATTGACACGATCCCATAAATGTGCCTGAACCTCCCGTTCTTTTCTAGTAGACAGTAAAAGCTCCCCGTCCTCCAACTCTAGCCGTGGAACACCAACCACAATGAAATCAACCAAGTCATAAGACTCCAAGACAGACTTCATCAATACCTTCCAGATGCCATAGTTGGTCCCATCCAACTGTCGATCCACCGGGAATGTGGGGAGAGTGGGGAACTTCACATGCTTCTCAACCATCTCAAGCAAATCTGCCATCTCAAGGGTTCACAAGGTCTTGTGAAGGGAGGGTGGCTGGGAAAAAAAATGAAGAGGCTACAAACACTATGCAAGATGGCTATCCAACAATGATGGCCGCCTTCTACCCGTTCTCCAAGTCCCGAACAACCCAAGAATTCTCCAATCAGCACCAAAAAACAACAAACCCTCAAGCTCTCACTGTCTCCAAGCTTCAAGCCACCTGGGGCTCTGATACCATGTCGTAATGCACGGCGGAAAATGAAATAACTGCTGTGAGAAAGAAAATGCAAAAGTGTAGAGAGAAAGAAGCTGTATAAACTCTAGCATCTGCTATATACACAAGATCCGGTACTATATGGAAGTGGGGGGCAAGGGTCCTATGCTGCTGGTCGGCCAGCCCAAAAACAGCCAACAGTCCACAATCATGTCCACGACTGAATAAAACCAGTCGGCCAGCACATATGCAGTCGGCCAAGAGAAAAATGAAGTCGGCCAGGACCAGATCAGTCGGCCAGCACAAGAACTCCCCCATGACCAAGAAAAATAGGAAAAAACATGGAAAATGAGGAAAAATGGAGCCTACTCCTAACTTGGGCGGGCAAACCCACAACAACTCCCTACTAAGTAATATGGTATAGACAGGAGATGACTGCTAACAATCAATAGTTAAGTGGTTCCAAGATTGGCACTCTACGCCTTCCCATCATCTCCCTTTATCATCAATAACAATCCAATCCACAGGTCTGAATCTTTTACTAATTCTTTCATCCTCCACAGTCGGCCAGCACATATGCAGTCGGCCAAGAGAAAAATGAAGTCGGCCAGGACCAGATCAGTCGGCCAGCACAAGAACTCCCCCATGACCAAGAAAAATAGGAAAAAACATGGAAAATGAGGAAAAATGGAGCCTACTCCTAACTCGGGCGGGCAAACCCACAACAACTCCCTACTAAGTAATATGGTATAGACAGGAGATGACTGCTAACAATCAATAGTTAAGTGGTTCCAAGATTGGCACTCTACGCCTTCCCATCATCTCCCTTTATCATCAATAACAATCCAATCCACAGGTCTGAATCTTTTACTAATTCTTTCATCCTCCACAATCGGCCAGCACATATGCAATCGGCCAAGAGAAAAATGAAGTCGGCCAGGACCAGATCAGTCGGCCAGCACAAGAACTCCCCCATGACCAAGAAAAATAGGAAAAAACATGGAAAATGAGGAAAAATGGAGCCTACTCCTAACTCGGGCGGGCAAACCCACAACAGAGGCCCTCACTCCCTACTAAGTAATATGGTATAGACAGGAGATGACTGCTAACAATCAATAGTTAAGTGGTTCCAAGATTGGCACTCTACGCCTTCCCATCATCTCCCTTTATCATCCATCAATAACAATCCAATCCACACGTCTGAATCTTTTACTAATTCTTTCATCCTCCACTTCAACAACTTTCACACATCTGACATGTTGCTTCCTAAGTAAGAACAGCAAACCAATATCTGTTGTGCCACCATTTGTGTCTTCAAATGTCAAAACTCAATCACCAATTTTTCTCTCTACAGCACCTACTATTTTGAATGTTGACATCACCATCTATCACAGTTTCTTGTGTTACGGTACCTTTCACTATCATATAAAGTAATCTGAGAAGCATTAGCATTTGCAATGCAGCTACCCCTCCACCTGTAGCTCCTTGTACAGCTTTCGCAACCCCGTCTAAGTGCCATCTTCCACACACTATCAACCATGACGCACAGGCACCGACTCTCTTTCCTTCTCCAAAGTGCGATTCATGACAAAGTTAACCTCCAGCAGTATCTCCATGCATGTGGCACGCTGTAGCCAGCAGGACCAGATGCAGAAAGCAGGATGAAGGTTGGCTCGGAGCCAGCTGCCTAATAGGCAGAAAAGGGGAGGATGGTGAGAAGCCACCCAGTCTTAGACCGCAAACTGACTGCTCAGCCAAAAGGGGATGGCCCAGCCCTAAATAAAGGGCCCACTTCTCTCACATCCAACAGTGCACAGCTCTAGCAGCTGGCAACAGAGAGGAACAAGCCATGCCAGTGAATCTTCCAGCCACTACTCAGCATGTATCAGTAAAGCCAGTTCTATTTTGTTGTCAAGCTGTTTGTGCACACTTACTTCAGCAATATGCATAAAAGTATGGTAGGCAACTGAGGTGTCCATGGTTTCCATTTAACATTTCTAAACAGTCTCAATAAGTCTATATGGGCCTCGTCGTCTCCCGTTTTACTGTGCCCACGAATAAATGTTCTCTTTTCTACTAATAGATGGGTCTTTTCTTGTTGGTGGGGGGGTGGGCGGGCGGGGGGGAGAGAAGGTCATGCTTGTGTAGCCCCTTAATAAAATCTAAAAACGATCTTACCCAACCCATTTCTAACCCACAATTGATGGTAGCCCTTGGGCCTCCTTGTTGCTGCAAAATCCAAGCTTACTACAGCAAAGGGAACTAACTCTTAAAAGTAAGAACCCCTTTTTGAAAGATATATATATATATATATATACCTAGATGAATCAAGGAACATGCCCAAATTCACCTTTTAGGAACATGCATGTAATATACTCATGGTAGTCAACCCACAAGACTATATAACTATCAACTCCATTATGCATAGTATGGACTAGATATTACGACATCCCCACTAACGTCATCAGTGCCCAATAGTGGATGTAGAACACTATATCAAGATATGCTCACACACACACACACACACACACACACACACACACACACACATAGAGCATATATTCACACAAGGCCCTTCGAACTAAGTTTCTGTCAAACCTCCGGAGATGCAAGGCAGACTCAGAGAGGAACATAAACTTTTTGTTTATACGGATGCATTTGGCAAGTGCACTAAATGGAGCACTAAATGGAAGTTTAATGAGGAACATAAACAAATAATCAACAAAGAAAAGTAAGCCCCTGAATATTGACTACTTTACAAACAGAAACAAAAATACCATAAAGCTACGCTTAATCAAAAGCTAAAAGCACAAGCAGACTTCCATTCATACCTTGCAAGCTCAATGTCCAACTGCTCGGCTCTTTTCATGAAAGACCATAAACGTACGCTTAATCACAAGCTAAAAGCACAAGCAGACTTCCATTCATACCTTGCAAGCTCAGTGTCCAACTGCTCGGCTCTTTCCATGAAGCTTTCTACACACCTTGTCACAGCAACATTCTTTGCCATGCCCCATATTCCCGCTTGCCCATGCAAGGCCCTAGTGAATATGCCATCATAAGAAAAAAAGGATGAATATGAGCCCACGTAGAGCCTCTTACAAAGCAAGAATATGCCATAGCACATCGGAAAAGACCTTCGCAAAAAGCAGGAGGCATACATGTTCTTGTTGTCTGAGCTGTTATGAGCAGAATCTACTTCTCTTTTAGTGCTTGCCACAAGCCTACAAGCATCTTCCAATGCAAATTTTGCAAGACTATATGTTGCACATTCATTATCCACAGGTGTATTCCCATGCATTAATCTCCATGAGAGGGGAGGGATAAGCTGCTGCATTAATTGACTGGTTAATCTAAGCCTTCTCTTTGCTCGACAATTGCTCGATGTACTATCTTCATGAATGTCACCATCATCCTTCAGAAAGAAGGAAACAAATAAATCTTAATTCCTTTGCACCTTCAACTACCAGCACAAAGCTTTTAATTTGACATAACCCCTTATTCTACACTTTTAAAAGTCAGAATAAAGCACCTTTTCTGGGTGACGACTTGCTGCATTAGCCCACATCAACTCTGCATCCCTGCAACAAGAAATATGAGACAGAACTAGACAGAATGCACATCACACATGCATGCATGCGTGTGGGTGGGTGGAGATTAAAAGACTGTCATTCAATCAAAATTAAGCAAAGACTGAAGTTTGAACAGCGGCAGCCAGAGAGAAACTACGAAGGTTCGTATTCAGACCTGATAGAGGGTAGGTCACTTCTTGGTTGAGCTGCTGCTATGTGCCAGGGAATAAGCAGGGGCACTGGCTTCTTCCTTTTCTTTGGGTGAAGTGCTACTACACCATGAGAATTTATTCTTGAAGGAAAGAATTGATGCTGAGAAAACTGATTTGTCATAAAAATGGGCCCCCTTGCAGGAATCCCGGCCCCCCCTCCCTCTCTCAAGACTGAATCCTCCACACCAAGAGGAAAGTGATTACCTTGATCACCATATGATACAGCTTGACCTTGTTTATCAGCCAAGGACTGCTGCAAAGGAGTCAAAGGCTTGCCATGAGCACTAGAACTATCATGCTTCAACCCTTGAGAGGGGAATAACTGATCATTACTACTTCCAAGATAAGGCACAGTTTGTTGCAATACCTCGGTATTCACAAAGGCTAAATCAATATCTTTTTCTGTGCATGTAGATGAGGCACCACCGAAAACATTATCCCCTGACTGCTTTGGCATCTGTGAATGTCCAAGAGGCAAAGCATCCACTGACTGTAAATTGCGCTGAATTGTTTCTTGCTGCACTGATTGTAATTCCATCATTAATTTGTGTTGCCCTGTTGCTCCCAGTGCATCTGCAGCTTGCTCACTCGTCGTCACATTATCCAAACATCCAGGTTTTGGGGGGCTGTTTGTAGGCCTTATTAGTGTTTCACTCTGCTTCCCTACAGCTACAACAGCTGATTCAGAGAACCTTGCAGCCCAAGCAGCATCAGGTGTCAGCCCTTCAGAAGTTTGGTTCAATAACAGGCCTTCACGACTCATCTCTCTCTGTTGCTGCACAGACTGGCCATGGACAAGAGACGCAGAAGAAGGTTTTTCAAGTGTTGACCTGCTAGACCCTCTCATCTGAGCATCATTTTGTGAAGGTATAGAATTCAAGATTTTCGAATATGGAAACTTGTTTTGGTCTTGTCTTAGGCCTCCTGCTTGCACCAAAGTGGACCAACCGCCATTCATCAGAGAAAACGACAGTCTCCTTTGTCCTTGTAGATTTGAGTGTAAGTTACCGGTCACTAACCCACTTCCTTCAAGACTAGAAGGCTTTTCTTGATAAGGTTTGAGTTGATTGTTGCACTCATCTGAAAGACACTGGCTACCCATGCTGGACTTAGGACCTAAACACTCTTCAAGCCCTGCATTAGTAGGCTTTCTCATGATCATCTGTGGCTTATGCATGACCTGAGTTGTATCCCCTTGTGAACCACCACCAAACCCTTGTGCACCACTAGATGACAGATGACAAGACTCCACAATCCCAGGAAAAGCGTTTTTGTGACCTCCCGTATATTTTGACTGTTCAGACAGGGGTGTTTTCACAGCAGTCGCCAACCCCGCAAGGTTCATCGCTTGAGCTCTATTCCCCAGCTGCTTCAGAGCCATGTTGCTTAACTGTTGGTTTTGCATTACACGCATACTGCCACCATCGTAGTTTGGCTGTCTAGAATAGTCAGAAATAGATGAAGACTGTCCAAGAAATCCAATTGAGGGTTTTTCTTGGGTGTTACCAGAACTTCTTGCATTTGTCTGAACCTGTACAACACCAGAAAAGGGATCACCCTCCGGCTTGAATTCCATTTGAGATGGTCCAGGTCCTTCACTATATTTATTAGACAAAGGCATGGCATTAGCAGAAGTTACTTGATTGGTCCCCACCATATGTCCAGAAACAAAACTTGAAGGTGGCAAAACTTCAGACAGTGTAGTCTCTTTTAAGTATGATGAAGATCTATTAGAAAGAGCTGAAGACGGCCTTGCTGCAATATCACTTCCCTGATTGACTTCAGCCCTATTTCCCCTTGTAGTTTCAGAGCCAGAGCCACCATAAGGTGACCCCTCGTGAAAATCCTTGCCTATTGGATTAGAAGTCGGCACTTCTCCATCCAGACCCTGCAAGTGAGGGGAATTCCTCCTCCTTGCATTATCAGCTTGCTGTAGATTTTGAGACAAGTTGGAAGGTCCAAGTCCTAGCTTAACATGCTGCGGCGATAATGGGCTCGATGGCTGACTGCGTCTAAGGTGGGCTAAGGATATACTCGATGTACTTGGATCTATTTGCTGCTGAGGTACTTCTCTCTGCTTTTCAACAAGAGAACCCTGCATATCAGAAGTCCAAGACGAGTTATGTACAAACTTACATATAATTTAGCATATAAGATTGCACTTTAAACAAAGCTTATACCTGAGGCTCAACAGACAACTTGTAGAAAAGAGTATCAGCATCTTCAGCCACACTAGGAACCAACTTGACTGCCTGTTTGCTGAGAGCCTTGACAAAATTAGCAGTATGTTGACTGCCTGCCTGATCCTGACTAATCTGTCTCTGTATTTGTTGATACACACCATCCCTACCTGAAAATTGTCTCTCACAAGTTTGTTGGCCTGCAATATCCTGCCCAGTAGTAATGTTTGGGCTTCTCAGTGCTGCCTTCATCCTAAAATGAGCTTCAGAATCAGAATTACCTTGCTGGAAATCATGATTCCAAATGCTACTAGGCACATCACCATCCAAAGGCTGACCCATGGTGCTAACACCAGCCGGGGACTGGTTAGGTGGAGTGTGGTTTCTCCAAGATCCTTGAGGATGACCATCTGGCTCTGAAAAAGATGGGAGTGTATGATCAGAAGCAGTGGCCCTGTTATTCTCCTTCCAGCCACTCTCTCGCCTTGCCTTCAAACTTTCCTGGTTGGGCAGGAAGCCACTACCTGCCATTGTTGCCGTAGATGCACTCGCGTCCACAGAACTGCCTTGTATGTTGCAAAACCCTATCTGCCTGTTCACTGAAGCATCAACTGGACGAAAGGAATTTCCAACCGTAAGAGTACCCTGTTGCAAAGCACTGTTGCCCCAGGTGTTGCGGTTTTCATCACGGATCGGATGCGGATGGTAACCAGTGCCCTGTTGTATTTGGTGGGGATGCATAGCACTCCAAGAATTGGAATGACGCCAATCCAACTCATCCATTATATGCCTTGTCGGCATTTCTGTGGACGATGCGTTCAACCATTGTTGCTGTTTAAAACCAGCAGCATTCTCTGGGCGAGTACTCCCTGACTGGTATGAACCATAACCAGCATTTCCACTCCTAACATCAAAACTGTTCAAACTTTGCTGTAAACCATTTTGCAAGGTGCTTTTCTCAGAGCTTGAAATGCTTTGTGACAAGGCATTGGTGACCTGAGAAAAACTCTGACTGGGTGCATTTTGCTTCTGTTCAAATGAACTCCAACTTCTTTGCTGACTAAGCTGGAGTTCTTGAAAATGCTGCTGACTCTGTGACAGTAGATTTACTTGAGACAGGCCATTGCCCATTGGATTTTGTCGCACAGATCGTTCAGCTGATTGTTGAGAATTTTGAACTGCATATGGCTTTGCATGTAGCTGCTGTTTGCTTCTTAACTCATTGTTCAATTCATTTCCAAGGCCAACACTTTCTATTTGAACCTCAGATATATGTTCACTTCCTGAACTACCAGCCTGAAGAACAGGCTTCCCTGCCTGAAGATTTGATAGCGATTTCAGACTACCACTAAGGTACTCTGGCAGTACATTTTGTGTTCCAGGATAATAGGCTAGTTCAGGTCCACTCTCATCTCGTGTGTGCGCTGTCCGCAAGGCAGGATCTGCAAGAGACCCTCCGGAAGACAACATTTGTGATGCTAAGTTTGGATCCTGCCCCATGAAGAAATCATTTGGTAGCCCTGGATAGTTTGATGAGCCATCAACAGGCCAACCCAAACCTTCTGTATTTGCAGCAGAAAAAGCTGCAGCCTGATTTTCAAATTCAGAGATTGCTGTCTCCCCAGTCGTCTGATGCTGAGAAGGTGGTGTATCAGGTCCATGCAGAAGGGCTGAATAAGAAGTCCCTGGAAACTGTAGATGTGTTTCCTGAAGCATCTGCTGTTGTCTAGAGTGCTCCAGCTGCTGCTTAAGCTGCTGCGCAAGAAGCATCTCCTGAAGCTGTTGTTGGGACTGCAAAGCCTGCTGCTGCTGCTGGGACTGCAAAGCCTGCTGCTGTAACAACTGCAGCTCAGTGATTCCAACAGCCCTTGTGGAGCCTCCTAGATGCTGTCCTGATGCAACTTGCAAAGGTCCTCTCCAAGGTAGCTGGTTCCCAAGAAAGTCATAACTTGGGGCATCGTTCATTGCAACTCCAACTAAACTTTGAGTAGCATATCTACCATTTTGATTTTGATATTGTACACTCAAATTACCCACATTGTTCATGGTTGAATGGTGTGGAAACATGCCATTATTAATTGGCATGGGATGACTAAGTTTAAACTGATTGTTTTGTGAATGACTCAAAAATCCTTGAACATTCACTGGTTGATTCCTAGCCTGGCTATGAATCTCTGAAGTGCTGACCACTTCCTTTGGAAATCTCCTGTTATCCACAGACTCCCCTGACATTGGCTTTAAGAAATGCACAGACGGAGCAGTCATCCCTGCCTCTAAACCTGACATTCCAGAATGCTTACCTCGAGCATTTGCCCCATAGGTATCCTTCATATAAATAGTCCTTGCAATTGATTCATTTGCACTCATGGCGCCAGGTAAAAAGTACTGAGACTGATCATTGCTGCCACTGGTGCCAGTCGCAGGCCAAGTACCTGAACCAGAATGTTGTTGTTGACTGCCCTGTCCAAAAAAATCATGCACCCCATGTCTTTGCCTTAGTATAGGGCTGGGATGCACAAAAACGTTCCTCCTCATAGCATCTTTATGAACCTCTGACATGTAACTGTAACAGAGAAGGTATCACAATATTGTGAGCACATCCTCTAAGAAAGCCACAGCTAATTATACATTAGGACAAACAGTGTACACACCTCCCATGGTCAGGAAATGAATGGTCACCAAAAGACTCTACTCCAGCTCCATCAAAGAAATCAAATGATGGGAACGAGGAATCTCCTGTGTCCATATCCATAGAAATGTTATAGCCATGCCGGTTAGCAAATGCTATCATAAAAGAGATGTCTTTCAGGAAAAATCCTTTACATAACCAAAAGCAGGTAAAAGAATATTGGAGATGCCAGTTTTAAGAAACCTGGAAGCAAAGGTGCAGTCGATTCTGGAACTGACACAATGCTGCAAATGTCGAGAGTCCATAGTGCATTTAGTTACCATAAAAGAACAATCTGGCAAGAATGTTTTTGTTTCCGTGTGCATTAAGGCTGGATACACAACCTTCCCCACCTCCGTGACAGCGGGCATGGAGTTGGACAGGCAGGATTACCAGCCCATCCTGATGTAGCGGCTTGGATGGGCCCCCATTGAAGGGCAGGGGTTGGTTGTGTATTCAACCTAAGTTATCATCAAAGAGATGAGTGGGATAAAAATAGAATCCAGCCTACCATGTCAATGTACACATTAAATTCAAAGGCACTGTTTGTCCCGTGTTAATGTACTGTTCCTACCGCTTTCTGAATGAAGATGCATATAAAACTTGCCTGCCTGATGGACGATCCAGAAGTGTAAAATCAATCGAACGATATCCTTCTTGAGAAAGAAACATATCGTTTCCATAGTTTTCCATCTCCCGGTAGCTCCTGTAAAGTATGGCTTTCCTGTTCTCAAATATTCCTTTCTAAAAGCTAGAGTTTCGTTCTCTCTTGGAAACTAGGGCTTCCTTTTCTCTTGCAATCAGCAAGCTGGGGTTTCCTTTTCTGTCGCCAGGGTTTTCTTTTCTGTCATCTTCAACAAGCTGGGGATTCCTGTTCTCTCGCAAGTTAGAGTTCCTTTTCAAGCTGGTTTCCTGTTCTCCTGTGAGCTCGGGTTTCCTGTTCTCTTACCTCCTGCAGACAAGGGTTTCCTGTTCTCCTGTCTCTGCAGAGTACACTTTCCTGTTCTTCAGAATTCAGACTGGTTTATGAAATCCAGATGAAGACAAAACTCCGAGAGAATGAGGCGGCGAAAAGTTTCCTGGATCTGCCTGCTATGTTAGGATAAGGAGGAAGAGCTTACAAGAGATCGTGAGAGGGCTGCCAATAGGCAAATCGGTGACAGGAAAAAGAGGCAGAGAGAGCCGATCAGTAGTTCGGCTGGCTTCAAAGCGCGCGGCGATTGGCGATGTCGTAGAATAGGCGAATGCCAGATGCTGCCATTGCGAATGCAGAGAAGCAAAAGAAGAAAAAAACAAGCAGTAGGAAAAGCGGGGTTGGGGGGATCAGAAAAGCAGAGATGGGGACAGACAGGCAAGCAGGAGGGGTGTGCTTGAGGCTAGGGTTTATAGCAGAGAGGAAAAAATGGTAAGGGGTTACCTGGTGCGCTGATCGAGGAGAAAAAACACCAGTGGCGTGCCGTTTGAAATGAAAACGCAGAAAACTAGGTACCTTTTGCCTCACAAATGGGGGGAATCCACCATAGCCGGCTGTCCAGAAAGCTCGGTTTTAATCAGGGAAGCTCACATTCAGCCACAGCCAGAGCTAGAGGAGAGAGAAAAGAAAAGAAAGGGCGCGGGGAGACACAAGAGGCGCAGTAAAATTTGCTATGAGTGCGGGGCTGGGAGGTGTGAGAGAGAGAGAGAGAAAGAGACGATAGGTCTGGGGCGCCTTTACTCCCTGTCTCCACACTGCAAAAAATTAGCGATACACACGAGCTTTAAGAGGCGTTACACATGCATGGGATGAAATGGGCACCAGAACGTTGACAAGAAGATAAGTAAGGGGGGGCAGGTTATTGACAGTTTTAAAAAGTGGGAAGGAGGGGGGTGGCATGGGATTTATTTGAGTGCAATTTGAAATTTGAGCAGATTACGGATACGCATAGTGACGGTGAATTGAATGACACCCATATTGGACTTCGTTGTATCGGACTCTAATGAGAGGCATCATTTTTTGAACGATTAAGCATGATAAAGGGCTAGTTGTCTGGCAAATCACAAAAGGGCACATACACAAAATTCCAAGAATATGCCTTTTTTGGAAGTTGCCAGTATAAGTTACTAAAGTGGTCAATTTTTTGCTAAGCCTTATCGTGTTTTGCATATGGGCTACCTCGTAGCCAAGAGTCCACAAAATTGGAGGACCTACACAGTGGTTAGCAACCAGATTACATGCCAAATAAATTTGTTACACTATATTCGCTGATTTCAATCCAAAACTTCATGTAGCTTGCTCTAAAGCCCCTAAGTCCATTATATGGATCATATATGTTTCATAGCTAGGGCAAGAAAATCGTCCTCATGAAACCCACATAAGGACCTTAGATTCTGTTTTTTCTTAAAGGTTCTCGCAAATTTCAGCTCCCTCCTCCAAAAAATAGGGGTGGAGAACAACATGGATGTTGGTATTGGTGCAACTCTATATCAATAAGAGAACAGCTGACACGCACCTTCTTACATCGATCTTGTTTTTCTCATCCATGTGTGCTTCTTTATTAGGGGGTAGCAGGTTTTTGGCATGGGTGTCCCCTTGCTTACCCTATAACATTGAAAGGAAAATCTCTCTCTCTCTCTCTCTCTCTCTCTCTCTCTCTCTCTCTCTCTCTCTCTCTCTCTCTCTCTCTCTCTCTCTGTGGAGTGTTGGAATAGTGGTCTACACATCTGTGCACTCATTTGGAGAAAAACTATTAAGCTTGATAAAAAGGGAATTATCATTGGGCTATCTTTCCAAGGATCGTTAAACTGGGCCATCAAATTGAGAACACTAAACAATGCGGTTTCTAATACTCAAACTATTGGCTTGCTACTACACATGCGTGCACACACACTCAATAAGTAGGATAATGAAAATAGGGGATTTTGGAGCCTGGGAATGAAGATTGATTTGATCACCCAAATCAATTCTCCATTCTCAAGGTTGTCAAGAATATGTAATGACTAAAGGAGGATCTAGTTAAGCATTGAACATCTATGCTCCATGCTTGAAGGGGCAAAGATGCTCTAAAAGGCTACACTTCTTTAGCATCAACTTCATGTTGGGACAGACTATTAATTTAATGTTTATAATAGTGGCCTTGAAAACTTGAGCATGGATGTGTCCTTCTAATCCAACCAACACCCATTTTGCAAGTGGCAAGAGCATGAGCATCAAGGCAATAAACACAAGCACATTACCTTTATGATCCTCTACATCCCATCTTAAGTGTCTCTCATGGGGATTGTATTAGTCAAAATTTAATAGCTGAGGATAATTTGTCATTGGCTGCTTAGGATCTAGAGCCCAATTTATAATAATGGGTGCTCATAAGTTTTCAAGTAGATGTGCCAATCAATTACAGAGTGATGACAAAGTAGCATTGTGATGATTTGAAGGTTTCCACTACAATCTATCTCAAGTGATTATAAATTCAATGTGGAGTGAAACAATGAATGCATAAGAGGTTGCAAACAATTTTAGTATGGAAATGTAACCCTCTCTCTCTCTCTCTCTCTCTCTCTCTCTCTCTCTCTCTCTCTCTCTGCATTGTGGTTGCCAATGTAATGTTGTCAAATTTGCAAAAGCAAAACACTTGAATAATAACTTCAATTTTTTATATAGGCAACAAAGTCGGTGTTTCATGTCATTTTAAGAAGTTCAAAGTCTTGTTGAAGAGCTCTGGCATATGAGAGGGCTTTCTACATAGTTTTGATTATGTATATGCATGCAACGCTCCATTATCCAATTCATATGAGAGGGCTTTCTAGATAGTTATAATTATGTATACGCATGCATCCCAGCATTGTGTAATTCATACTACTACAAAAACAGAGTAAGTTAAACTTTAACAATGTACATTGGTATTAAAAAACTTGGTGAAATTGAAGAAATTTTTTATTGCATTTAATATGGAGGCATAGTGCAAGCTTGTAAATTGGTAGAAAAGGACTTCAGTGAAGTTGATGAAATTTTTCATTGCATTTAATATAGAGACATAGTGCAATGTTGTAAATTTATTCATAGATTATAGCAATTTTTATTGCATTTAATGTAGTGCAAAGTCATGATTCGTTCATGAATTATGCAAGCATAGTTATAATACACTTTATTTTTTCTCCTTCCTATTGAAACTTTGTAAAATGTGCACAATTTGAATTCTTGACTATTCTTTGAAGGTCCTACAATCAAGAATGTTTTATGGCATCAAAGTTGCTATTCTAACCCCCTTCACCTACCTCTCTACTCCTTCCTTCTTTTATGCAACTTTCATGCTTTCCACCCCACCCCTCTCACACCCTACTTTCATGCTTTCCTACTTGCATTATAAAACCCTTTACATGCTTGGCCACCTTCCTTCAATCTAAGCATTCCATCTCTCTCTCTCTCTCTCTCTCTCTCTCTCTCTCTCTCTCTCTCTCTCTCTCTCTCTCCCACTTCCCCTCTACTTTTTCTCTTTTTGAGTGAACTCTACTTCTTCTCCATGAATTTATCATTGTCAAATGTATGTTCCAATTATCATGAGCCTATTATGAAATTAAATTACAAACCAACCTTCCAACCAAAATTTTGACTTTTCCATGAATCTTTTTACACATTTTTTCCAAGCCTATATTTGAAAACTAGTTTTCCCTCTCAAATTGCATGATTTCAACATCATGTTTTCGTACTTCTCTCTTGTAATTATTATGATTTTTAAAAGGAGAACATAAAAACTCTTGTAAAACTAATGTGAAGCTTCTTCTCGTGGAAGAGTAGATAAAGAATGAAAAAAAATTAATCATTTCACACTTCATATAACTAGACAACATTTTAAGGTAGTATGCTATCTTGAATCAAAATTTTACTTTTTTAATAAAAAACCAACAACTTTCTACCATGAAAAGCACCTTTGGATGATTTTAAAATTTTATATCCTTTTTTATCATGAAAAGTTAAATAATTATTGATTAGAATGATTGATGATATAAGTACTTTTTACAAAACCAAGTGCTATATTGTCAAAGAAATATAGAGTGAAATTTTTTTAAAGTTACTACCTTGATAGTATAAGTACTTTTTACAAACCCAAGTGCTATATTGTCATAGAAATATAGAGTGAAATTTTTTTTTAGTTACTACCTTGATAGTTTACATATACAAAAGGTGCTACAAAGTAAAGATGCACATTCACCTTCAATTTTGTTTATTAACATTTTTATGTGCTGATAGCTAAGCAATTTTGTTATGGCAATTAGCATCCGCAATTTAATTTAGAAGTAGAATTTGTTAGATACCAATGATCCGCCCATATATTATAGTGGGCACTAGGGGTAGCTCATATATTCATAGCCCCCCCAACATTTCCCTATTATCCAAACGAGATGGAGGCCTAGAAGGCCAGCTAGGGTAGAGAAATCTTAAATAGATTTGGTAAAACGACTAATATAGGGTGCATGCTTGCGTGGACTCTTGCCCCCATAATGGTCTATACCTGGGGTTGGTGGACTTTAATCTAGGACACCCTCTTTTAGTGTTGTGGGGCTCAAATGAGCATCCATATGGGTTTTGGATGGGACCAAAAGTTGTCACAAGGATAAGGTTTGTTGTGGCTACCATTATTGGCTAACAAAGTATGGAATAATCATATTAACCCAATTAACACTTACCACATGTGACAACGTACGATTACCTCAACTAAGCATGGCCAAAAGAGGTTATTTTACTCCAGCCTATCTTTGCACCACCTATATGCCTTACTATCTATTGCACCCTAGCTTCCTCGTCTCTATGATTATAAATTAACTATCAATGTTTTTTCACTATAGGTGAGGAGCTTATAGCCATCTATTATTTTTTCACCATATGTGAGGAGCTTATAGCCATCTATTGTTTCACATCAGTGGTAATGCGAGGATTGTTTGTCATTACTAATAATAGTAGTTTTATTTTGAGTTTGATGGTGTGAAAGGTAATGGAACCAGAGTTGTGGCTTGAACAATTCTTTGTTGTCTAAGAATACTTGATTAGGAGAACTCTTTTTTGCTAGCTATTGTCTAATGAGAGATTAGAAGAAATGGCTTCTTCTTTAAGTCACTACCCATCACTATGTGGTGTTGATGGAAAGTTGAATGAAACAAAATACCCTCTAAAGAAGTTAAAGTTCAAGGTTATGCTCTCCTCTTATATAATGCCATTGGCATTCCAACAAGGTACGACAAAAAGAAAATCTAATATGCGACCTTGTCATGGCTTGTGATAAAGGAATGTAGATACTCTTTACGTAAAATCGCTATGACTGAGAAAGATAGCGCTAACCATGGTTCTGCATGTCTCTATACCTGGAGAAGTTTATGCCATACTACATACAACATATTTGTTTTGGCTTTAAAATCTCAAAAACTAGTCAATCAAAGAAGCTTAATGAAGATAATTAGTGGAACCATTCCTCATAAGATCCTCATGACTGAATAGCTATAAATGACACAAGCATGGCTCCTCCAAATTTTGCTTGTCTCACTACCCCATGATATTGCTAATCAAATGTAATTTTTTCTTTACATCTTTTAATATTGGTGTTAGTTTGATCCCTCACACCTTTTAGGATAGAGCTCCTTCCTTTGAGGTGATGAAATGCACATGTTGACTAGCACTAAAGAAGAAGATGGTGATGAATTCTAGTTCTTTAGATAAGAAGAAAAATGTCAAATGTCTCCCCCACAAAAAGTGCATATTACTAGGTGTGTCGGTGTCTCCTGGTGTTGAGTTTGATGGGTTGTGGTGTCTGTGTTGGTCCTTCTCACAGTGGTGTGCTTCAGACGGGAGCTATAGACGCAATATCTCCTGAAACCATCAACAATAATGTAGGCTTTGGATCAATAAATTGTCATCCTCCTCTAGTGCCTCCTTTAGTGCATTAGTTAACTTTCCACAAGTGGGCAAACAAGTTGTCCATTTGTTGATTCGTAAGTCAGTCAGACATTAACCATATCAAAGGTTGTGTCAAGGATGTTGTGGAAGTTTTCTTGGAAGATGAGGTCCCTTAAGTTGGGTGGATACGTGAGTAGTTGCATGGGTCCCTTGCCATCGTCTTCAATGGCCTCTTCACATGCGTGGTTAGCAGTGGCACCTCATTGAGGTCAAGCCCCTCATCGATGATCGACGGCTCATGGATATAGGTAATGAGGTGGTTAAGGTCGGGAAGAAGCTTAAGAACAAGGGGGTGAAATGTGGATGTAGTGGGTAATCCCATGGATGATTATGCATGAGGATTGGTGGGAGCGCTTTGGGTGGGGTATTGGTTTGGAATGGGTGGAGCGGTGGGTGGGGTGGCTTTTGGGATCGCTCATTATTGGAAAAACTTCATAGCTTAAAGGCTTTCTCCCAACCTCTAAGGAGTCTTCAAGGTCTCTTCTTTATCTATGGGTTTTTTGAAAAAGGCATAGTCAATGGAGAGGTCTTGCGGGTAGGCCACATGAATGGTTTATGGCTTCTAAAAAGGGCATAGGCCTCCTATGTCTTGCCAATGGAGAGGTCTTGTGTGGTAGGCCACATGAATAATTTGAATGGTGGCACCTCTAGTTGTGATGGTGGGCTCGAGGTATGTGCAAAGTATTTAATATAGTTGGAGGTCTTGTGGGGTAGGCCACATGAATAATTTAAATGGTGGCACTTCTAGTTGTGATGGTGGGCTCGAGGTATGTGTAAATTATTTAATATAGTCGAAGGATTTTGTGTGGGTTGTATTGTGTTGGTGGATAAACCACCAACACAAAGTTTATGGATTTAACATTAAATATAATTGCAACATTACTAAGTATTCAAATGATTATCATGCATATTATAGAACATTACATATAGTACACACAGAATTACGAAACAAAGATGTATAATTGACTTTGTGTATATCTTCCTCTGCATATATCTTGTGCGCTTGGCACATAAATAATTATCTGGATTGAGAAACAAAGAATTATATCTGATTCAACATGCCTTTTGAGATCTTATTCCGAAGCTACACCAAAAGCTAAGGTGAAAGTAATAATAAAACTAAGGCATGTTATTTCCTAAGCTAACACCTTCTGGCACACTCGGTGGGTAGTTTTCCCTATAGACAAATGTTGAACCCACTTGTTGTGATGACTAGGATTATTTGGATAAGTAATAATAAATCTTGATTCTGTAAAATTTTGAGTGAATATATGCTAATGATATCCTGATCTAGATTGATCTAATGACTGTCTAAAATCAGTATCTATAATATGAGCAGAAGGATGAAATTGTCTATAAGAATCTATTTGAGAAGATAAATAAATATAGTTTCCCCTGATTTTTTTGATTGTTGGGTTGTTCGAGATTTGGATTGGTACTTTGACCATATAGCCAAGTACTCTAACCATATAGTCACGTAACTGAACCTTATCTTTGTGCACGAGTCTTGATGTTGGCATACCAACACAATTGAAACATGTTGAGCTGGCTGAGGCCACAATCCAGAAGGACAATCCTAATCATGGGAAGGATACGGATAGTCTAGAGAATGTCAAAAAGGCGATTGCTAAGTAGGAAGTGGAATTTATTTAGTGAAATATGTCACAACACCCCAGTTTGGTGGAATCTCCGGCCCGTAGAGTCTCCACAACATTCTAAATAAAGTTTGTGCATCTTTCCAACACTCAAACATAACTTTTAAGATCCTTAGCCTATGTTTCCAAGAGCTCATCTTTGCTTTCTATTAAATTATCATATTCTTCATGATTCTTTTTCAAATTCTGGATCTCCTCTTCATATTCGTCTAGCTTATGCTCCTCTTAACCCTTTAGTTCCAACATCTTTCTTTTTAAGTTGGTTAATCTTCTAAATATCTTGAGCTTATCGGTCTTCCAATTTTGCATTTCTTTTTTTCACCTCTTGATTTACCAGATTCAAGGCTATCACTTTATTTTTGAACTACTATGCATTATGATGATACGCCTTAGCCTATTATTTCTAAAGGATACATTCTCTTTGAACATAGCTAAGGTGTTCATCCTACTCAAAAATTACTTGTTTACCCTTGTCATGCTAATTTCCAACATGAATGGAAGATTGGGCCCTTGGAGTCTTTATTGGTACATCTACAAATCCTCCTACAGTTGTTATCGGAATGTGGTTTAGCCCTTCGGATCCACTTGGTTCGAATGTATCATCTAGCTTTCTACTTAATAGTGCGTCAAGTCGGCATTGAAGATTAATTAGAAATGTAAATTGTTCTATATACCCAGCATATAAATCTTCCACATGAGCTACCTACTTTGATCTTTATAAGTGTCTATATCACTAGCTATATGAGCTCATAGATCTCTAGATCTTCACAGGCATCCATGGCATTAATTTGGCTGTACAAGATCTGGAGTCTTGCTCAGTCAACTTTAGATGCAACTTCATGTTGATTCATTGTTGCAAACAAATGTTGGTTTTGACATTTCAGTTCTAAACTTGTATATTTTTGCTGGAAATCCATAAATTTTTCTTACATTCTGGCCTTATCTACATTGGACTATGCTAGATCCTCTTTGAGGGTCTCTAATGTCTACCTCAAGGTCACCTGTTCAACTTCCAAGGCTGCCACCTTGTTCTAGATTACATATATTTTTGCCAATTAAACTATGGATTTTGTCACCTTAGCTTTGGACAAGTTAAGGGCATTCTACATTGAAACTTTTTGAGCTGTCAATGATGAAAATTGTTATGAGAATTACTCTTAAGTATTGGGAATTATATTCTTATTTTATATTGGGGATGCCTATGTGCACCATGCCTATTGGTATTTTATATTGGGGATGCCCGTGTGCACTGTGCCTATTGGTATTTTATATTGGGGATGCCCATGTGCACTGTGCCTATTGGTACATGTAATTTGATATTATGGTTACCTATTTCTCATGACGGCATTAGAATTAATTTGATGTGTTCAATTGATTGTTTAATTAACGTGGATTATATCTATGAGTATAGGTACTGAAATGTGCAAGGGTACCGATTGAGGTGTCTCACTATATGAGGGTACTGATTGAGGTGCAGTATGGATTGAGATGTGCGAGGGTACTGATTGAGGTGTTGCACTATATGAGGGTATCGATTGAGGTGTTGTATGGATAGTGGATTGAGCGGTGGTGCAAAGATGAAGATCGTGTGCTAATCATATAATAGAACTTTATTAATCATTTGTAGCCTATCATTTACCAAGATTATTCTATGTGTGAATGTGCACAAGATTGTTTTATATGGGAGTGTGCACAAGATTGTTTTATGTGCGTGTGTGCACAAGTAGTTATGTGTATTGGCCCATTAGTATTTATACCATTGGGCAAAGGTTTTGTCATGTATAACCTTATAAACTTTTGACAAGGTTATTTATATATAAAGACAAGGTTATTTATATATAAAACAAAAACCCAAAAGTGAAAGAGGTGTTATTATTGGCTCTAAGGGCTAAAAATATGAATATGGCATAAACACTATGTGTGGGAGAAGGAGCCACATACGTCGAGGGGAAGATTACACCCAATGCTTGTGTCTTGTGTGAAGTATTTTTCAAGTGTTCACATTCACCTTCTCTATGCTTGAATTATTTTTCTCTATTCAATTTATTTGTTTTTGTGAGAATATGGTTTAAATTTGTACTTCGAGAAAGATTCATGTTTCAGTGGTATTAAAGCTTTGGCAAGTACAAGGATATCTTAAACTTTTAAATCTAAAAACCTAATTTTAAAGCAATTCAAAATTCCAAGGTATGCCTAAAATCTCTTGTAGATTTGATTTAAATTATTTCAAGTATGAAAATAGTTTTAAAAAGCCTGCAAGCCTTGTCAATTTGAACCGTGGAGTGTATAAATAATTCTTAAGGTTTGGGGATAGAAGCATATGTTTTCTTAAGTCTTTTGGATAAAACAATAGTAAATCTAGAGAACTTTGGGTAAAGGGTTTGAAAGTAAAAGCATGTGCTTTTTTTTGTCTTTTGAATAAAACAATAGTAAATCTAGAGACCTTTGGGTAAAGGGTTTGGGGGTAAAAGTATGTGCTTTCTTGAGTCTTTTGGATAAAATAATAGTAAATCTAGAGACCTTTGGATAAAGGGTTAAATGATTTATGTGAATTTTCTAGATCATTAGATCTAAGATAGATCAAGTGCTCATAATTCGTGTCACCTTCATGTCCAAAACCACTCTTCATAATTGAAAATCACCCTTCTCTTCACAAACCACCTTTCAATTTCTTCATCCTCACCAACATTCAACCATATGGCTATAATTAACAATTGAAGGAGGTTTGGGTTCATTGGATTGCTAAACCAGTAGAGGAGTAAAAAATCTATAATGGATGGAGGAAATTTACCCATAAATCAATTGGTAAAGTAGTGCTTATTTGTCAGTTTTAAATTTTTAACCAAGTGGGAAATTCAAGCTTTGAAAAGATAATATAGATTGTGAGATTTTCCTCTCTCTTCTCCATTGGGCAAGTTGCCAAAATTCCATGTATATGCAGGTTATTCTTTCTTCCTTTTACCGCACGATGTCCCATCAGTTAATTAGGCATGGCGAAGCTTGATTAAAAAGCCTTTAAAAGCTTTAGTATAAAGCTTTAGTTTATAAAGTGTTTTTTTGCCACTGATTCCTTGATGGGCTTCTCGGAGGATAGCTTCCTGCTCATGAATGCACCTCCAAAGGATTTGATCAATGCCCTTCTTGTATAGCTGTCCAGCTATTACTTGGAAATACCAGCTTTCAGATAGCTATCTGCTTTCTCTCATCTCGAGAAAGGTTATCCTCCATCAGAAATGTGGCCACAAATGCCATGATTTCATCGTACCAGGTATGAGGTATCGGCATGACTACATCTCTGCAAACAGCTCCGCATCGGATAAATCATCTGCCACTCTAATCGGGGCTTCACCAAACTCTAGTCGAGACAGGCAGTTCGCCACTGTATGGTTGGTTCCTGGAGTGTACATGATACTAAACTCAAACTACTAAAGAATCGGCATCCACCGAGCCATCTTCCTACTAAGCTCTGCTTATCAACAAGATAAAGTAAGGCCGAATGATCCACATGGAATGTGAACTTATTGCCCAACAGATAGTCGAAAAACTTGCCGACTGAGTAGATCATGTCAAGCGCCTCCCTATGGGTGGTGGAGTAGTTCCGCTCTGCATTTAATAATCTCCGATTGGCGTAGTAGACGGGTCGAAACCACTTCTTTTTGGCTTCCTGCATCAAGACACTCTTGATTGCCACATTTGATGCATCCACAAAGACATGGAATGGCAATTCCCAATTGGGTACCTGAACTATAAGAGCTTTAGTCAGCATTAGCTTGAGTTGCCTGCATGAAATGTTGCAATTCTCCATCCACTCTAGATTGGTCTGCTTCAACTCCTGTTGGTTCAGTGGAATTTTTATTTGTGCCATTTGCTGGTTTAGTGGGTCTGTTATGTGTCCTAGATATTAGAGCATTTGGTTATGCCATCCGACTTGCCCCAAGAACCTTCTCAGCTCCTTCACGCTGGTCAAGACCGGAGCTTTCCGAATCACCTCCACCTTTGTTGGGTCCACTGTAATGCCTTCTTGAGATATTATGTGGCCAAGGAGCATACCGCTTTGGACGGTAAATACACATTTTGTGGGGTTTAGGCTCAGTCTTGAACCTTGGCATTTTGACAAGCACAACTCCAGGTGCATCAGGTGTTGGAATGATTTTCCGAAGACACTAAAGTCATCAATAAACACCGGCGTGAAGCTTGTCAAGTGCTCGACAAAAATTTCATGGACCATTCGTTGAAATGTTGCCGAAGCATCCTTTAGCCTGAAGGTCATCACATTGGATGCGAAGGCACCCCATTTGGTGATGAAGGTCGTGTTCTCTGTGTGCTCTTGTCCGCACGTGTCAGAGCTAGGGACTTGCCAAGCACCGTGTGTGAGCCACACGAATGGCTACAAGCACACAACCAAGAAACCAGCAAGCTCAAAACAGGGAGCAGTGGTGTGTCACTCACCGCTCAAACTGCCGTCGTGAAGGATTCTCGCACCGCGATGAAGAAGGAGCCGCTGTCGCCGCTCTACCGCCTCGCCGCCCGTCGTGTCGCCATGCAATGCTTGATCGTTACACACACACACACACACACTCTCTCTCTCTCTCTCTCTCACACACACACACACACACACACGCTGGAGAAGGAGATGGAGAAGATGAAGCAAGAGCACTCTTTGTATTCAACACTCAGAGAATGAGAGGTTTTAGGTTACATTTGACATTTATATGTGACCTGGCCACACATGGCCGACCGATCCTAACCCTTATCTTGATGAAATTCGAGGTGCGCCTCTCATCGGCCGATCACCCAATCTCCTTACCCTTTACATGTGGTGCCGACAAGCTCGGCCCATGACTTAGAATACGTAAAATAATTATATGATGTAAAAAGTAATACGTCTCAATGTCCGCCAATAAGTTAACATGCCCCCCTTCTTGATGTAGATTCCGTCCTTGGAAGCTATGGTATGGTAAGCTCGACAGGGTTTGTTGTGGTAGATTGTATCTGCAAAACAGGGAAGTAGAGTGAAAGCATGCTTGGTCTTCAAAAGATATAGAGTGTATCAAAAATAAAATCAAGCATGTTAGACCACAATGGAAGTATGCCATGAGAACCTAGTTTAAGAGGTCACATTAAGGAGCTAGCGTAGCAAATTAACAGAGTTTAAAACTATTGAAAGTAATTCGAGAGTTAGCAAGGTGTCGAAGGTTAATCAAGGTCTACAACTGGCCTAAGTCAAGGAAAATTACCAAGCTTAATAAATAAACAAATGACCACAATGTGTCTATTCTAAGAACAAGCTAATCCCAAGAGCCTAAGGACACAAGAAACATCCGAGTCATAGGAGTCTTTTGCCTTTATTTCTTTTATGCACGTGATAATTTTTACAAACAATGGCGACCTCCCTAAAGCAAAACTAGCATCGACCCTAGTGCCATGTTTACCACAAGGCCTTCTCCCCTACCAACCCAGGGCATCGGTCTGGAGTGAAATACTCCTCGCCTACCAAGTGTCAATAGGGCGATAGGCTGACATGAAAGCATATAACAGACATACATTGCCATTTTTTGTAGAACTTTCTTTTTATTTTTATTTATTTCTTTGGATTTTTGCTCCCAAATTATCATGCGTTCTTACATCCTTTCGACAAAGGGATAGAAGCTATGTCTTAGAGGTCAACACACACAGCCAGGTTGTTCAAGCATTAAGATGGTTTTAAAACTAGACCTAAGACAACCATATTCCAAGGTTAACTAAAGACATCATGCATTCCCAAGACTATCTAAAATAAGGTTAAACTCAATTAATGATTTACACTAACACCTTATGCAACTTCAAAAACTAAGTAGTGCTGCTTGACAAATTCCATGTGGTCATGCATTATAGTTCATGCAATTAATTGAACAGTAAAAATGAAAGAGAGTGGGCATGGAAGAATTACACCTGTATTTTGGAGATCTCCTTGATTCGATGAGAAATGCCCGTAATTTGATGTAGATATCCATGTAGGAACATTGCGGCAGTCCCAGGACTATGAAAGCGAGGCCACCTCAAACTTTTCAACTTGTACAATTAACTAACAAGCACTATACTTCGAGAGGCACATCAGTGGGAAAAAATAAGGACTCGTTTAAGAACACAAAACTAGAAACAACTTGAAAACACTAACCTACCTACCAGTCACACCACACTAATACTGAGGATCAAGGTAACAGGATGTTGTAGGGTTCTGGCTGTAGCCCTAAGGCTAAGCTCTATCCGCATCATCCAAATAAATAAAATTAGCCTCGATAGTGCCATGAGTCTCATCCGTCCATTCATCGTCGTCAGACAGATATATCTTCTTCGTCCTCCCATCCACATAGACTCGTCAAGAATGTAACTATGCAAGGATAGTCATCCTGTGGAAAAGTAAAGACTTGGGCTATCAGGGATACGTCCTCTACGGAGTAGGGGTCAGTCGTGGTGGTCAATAGGCGAATTAGCCATTCTAATTCCTCAACATTTCCCTCACTGGCTAGTACATCTATATGACCCAATTCGGTTTTAATTACAAGATAGCACATGTGAAATATCTGAGAAAGGTACAGATGATACCTCTCACCAAAGGTGGGAGTGGATGAAGTGTGTGATGCTCGTGCATCTGCCATATCTACAAACACAGATATAGCATCAGTAGGTTCATGAAGACAGGTCAATCTTGTTTCTAATTGTGTGTGGATAACTCTCCTCTTAATGTGCTCTTGCTCTTTTTACTTTTTTCTTTTCTTTTCTTTTCTTTTTTGTGTATGAAGCTATATATATACATTCCCTCGAATTTGGGAGTTACATGGTTAGGGGGAGGAGGTTAGGGAGGAAGCAATAGAATGTCGAACGTGAGTACATGCTCCCCCTTCCTTGGGTAGATCATTTTTTTTGCAATGATGTTGTAGCCCCTTGGAAGAACCAATTTGTCCAGTGGGTTATAGGTGGTGATATGGGCAGATAGCTTTTTATGACCCTTGTGGCCACATCAAGTTGCAGAGATGGTAGTGTATGCTCCCATGAACGAACGGCGGATATGGCTTCCGACGATACATTTACAAGGGGAGACGTAGACTCATTGGTTTCTTGGTGGGTATTGACAAGGGTAGGTGTAGAGCGTGCAGAAACTTCTATATCAACGTGTGAATGGCATGAAGAGCTAGAAGCTTCCTGTGACTCCCCCCTTCCTAAGCTAGGTGGTATCGATCGATATCATTTGGGAATCCAAACTAGCTCTGGAAGAAGTGGTGTGGAGTACTCCGTTACCTTTCCCTTACCACGGTCTTGAATTGTCATTGTTGGGGTGGCAACATTTGGCTTACAAGATTTTACAAGCGATGCAGAGGAATTCAGCTTATGTTTAGGGACCCAAATCTGGTCATTCCCTTCGTAGTACCCTTGGGCTGCTAATAATATTTTAGGAATCCAACATGGTGTTACCTTGCCTTTTCTAGGGCAGGTAGCTGCTTTCCTACTACGAGGCTTCTTGTTTGAACGAGATTGAGTAGTAGAGGTAGCCATTAACGAAGCTTTTGGGACCCATTTGTATGTACTCTTCGATAAAGTAAGCGGAGCCTTGGGGACCACACTGCCTGTCTCCACTCTTGGCATTGAAGCGTTAGAGGGGTGGCAAACAATCAAAGATGGTGTAGCCACTTGACTTTGTGATTTTTCCTTATTTAGTGTTTTGTCCAGAGTTGATGGCTTAGGTGTGGGACCCTTAGTGGTCAGGCTGAGAGCTGGTTCTTGTGTTGTAACTCGCCTGGTTGCCCAATCAATATTGCACTTGGTGTGGCTAACATCCATTTGTGCCCTAAGTTTACAGTTCCCTCCATGGTACCAGCAGGCATAACCAAAAAGCTTTGAACCACAGTTCCCTCCATGGTGCCAGCAGGCATAACCAAAAAGCTTTGAACCACAGTCCCCTTGTCATAGGCAGCAGGAGTGTGTAGAATTCCCGAGACAGTGGTTTTCTTCTTATTGATATCCTTAACTTGGATGGTACTCTTGGATAAGGGTGGTTTTCCAAGTTGACACCACACTCCATATGTCAGCAAATTGTGTTGAGCTCCCGTATCCAATAATGCATTATATAGCACCTTCCCGTATCCAATAATGCATTATATAGCACCTTCCCGTCTCGTAAGGACTCTGTAGCTCAATTGGGTATCGTAGAGGCAGGTCAGATTCTAGTGAATCCTCCTCTGCCTCCTTGAAAAATGCTTGCATAATCAGTAGGCATTCGTTGGGCTTTTGTGTAGACGACTTTACGTTCCCCCGTGGTAAAAGATTTAAAATGTTCGGGTGCGGGGTGTAAGTCTACAAGTTGTTGTTGTGCCATGATTTTTTCTTTAAATTCCGCTTCCGAGCTAACTCTCGGTTTTGATGCCTTCTCGCAGTACGACTTAGTTTCGGCTTCTCTTCGATTTCTAATTGGGCGATGCCATGAGGTTGCGGACTACACCACATGACACTTTGGAGGTATTCTCCCCAATTATCCACTAACTTCCGATGAGCGTCATATGCTCCTACATAACTAAGCCATTCTGCAGTGGATCTCTCTTTGTTTATTCTAGCTCGTACATTAGCTCGATAAGCATTGTTGCTTATGTCTTGTCTTCTTCTTACCTAGTTTCTGATTTTTGTTTATATTAGATTCACACTCACGTGATCGATCTTCACTTGTGTCTCCCTCACTCTCGGATGAATTGCAAGAGGTTATTGTCCTAGGCCTTGAGCACGTGGCTTCCACACTTGGGTGAATATTCAATTCATACCCCCTATCAGGCTCAGAGTCAGTTTCTTCTTGAGATTCAGACTCGAAGTCGCATTGGTTAGTCTTTGCTACTTTTAGTGTCAAGGGAGTTTGCCACTTTCTTGCCATCAGAAGTCAAGTGCATAACACATATCATGTTTACTGGCACTAATGGTGGCATATCTTGCCCCTCAGGTGTTACCCAACTTGTGCCTCTATTTCCCCATGTGTCTATGGTTGCCGCTAGGTGTACCCAATCTACGTTATCTGACTCAGTCATGCCCGGTAGGACATCCATATAAGGAGAATCTTCCTCATCACCGGTCTCTTTTTTGCATGTATGGCAATACTTTAATTGGGCTGAGTGAATAGTGGTATCCGATCGATTTTATCAATGATAACCTTGCTTCCTAAAGGATGCGCGCGACCATTCTCAAGATCAACTCGAATGACAGAGTCGTGAGATTGTAAGTAGACATGGTTTTTCAACCAGTCATGCACCATTTGTGCTTCCCTCATGAAAGGACGTCCTAAGATCATTTGATATGACATAGGATGCTCAGAGAAATCCATTACGGTATGCCTTACCTTGTATCCTAGAACCTTGATCTTAAGGTCCCTTAGCATTCTAATAGGTTTAGCTATAGTTCCATTTGCCATCTTAACCACTATGTTTGTGACTTTTAGGTGAGGTCTTCCCATAGATTCCCAGCAGTTTTTAGTCACAATGCTCACTCCAGCACCACCATCAAGGATTCCCTTTAGAGTTAATCCCTTGGTAGTAATGGGGAGGGTTGCATTAGATTCATCACCTTCAAAGTACTGTCCCAACTTGTTAACAGGTATTTCAATGACCGAGTCTTCATCTAGGTTGGGCTGCTGTAGATCTAAATGTTCCTCCACATCTTGAAGCGTGTTGGGTCTATCCATATTTACAAATTGTGGTAACCCCACCTTCAGTTCTCCATTGAGAAATTCCTGAAGAGCTAAGAATAGCTCAGGATCTCTGTATAACTTGGATATGATCGTGGTTTTGATTTCAAAGGACATGAAATCCATTAGTTTGGACACATTCAACGGTACTTTTTGAGATATCGGCCCTTGACTAGGGACTGGTGAAGATGGAATCACTTCCTCTTCGATGGGGTCAGGCATTCCCTCACTAAACATTCTTTCAAGCAAGAAGGGTGTCTGCCTACTTCCTAATGTCCTATCCTCACTTTCTTCCCGAATGATACTAGGTATAGCTAACGGTTTATGGCTCCTGTGAGGCTGAACTTGTCTAGGAAACACTGTGTTTGGGATCTTGATTTTTCTAGGTTCTGGCTCCAGTTCTCTTTGTGTTTCTTCCACCAAACCCCTTAAGTGTTGCACTCGTTCAATCTCCTCTACTGGGTTTGGGTAAGTCCCAATCCTTTTCTTGAGGGTTTTTGGCCCACGTGGCTTGTCTTTGAGAGTCTCAGTCAGTCTGGGTAGACGAGAGGGCATTAGTTGACTTAGTTGTGGGGCAGGAGGAGTTTCCTTTTGTTTTCCCCGATTTATGTCTTTGCTTGATTCTCCTTCGTTGCACTCCCGGCGAAGTGGGTTCCTCCCTTAAAGTAGCGGCTTTGGTCTCCATGGTTTCTATTGAATGAAAATCATCTTCGGGACTTGAACTCGGGGGTGGTTGAGTTTATGCCTGATTTATGCATGTTTATGCATAACAATTATCTAGAGAGATCTTAGGGTTTTAACAGTGGTATTAGAGCAATCTCTATTTAATTGTTGTTGATTTTTTTAAGTAAATTTTAATATTTACTAATAAAAATGTTATTTTGTTGATTTGTGTTGATGAATTTCACGTGGATCGTCGATATGGCGATTGGAATGCGTGTTACTTCAATTCAATGGATGAATCGACGTTGCGGGGGAATTTCGTGAGTTTAATGCTATTTTTTCTTATTTTTCATGGTTTAAAATATGCATTAATGGAATTTTTAACAAAAATACCACATATTTTATGGTGGATATTTTTGGTAGAATGGATTCCCTGAATTTTTAGAATTTTAGAAACTTTTCCTAAATTTTTAGGAATTTTTTGAGCATTTTTATGATTAAAAATATATTTTTATACATTTTTGCGGGTTTTTTTCCACCGTAGGTATGCGATCAAATTTTTGTCTATTTTCTACTGAAATTCAGTAGTAGGGGACATCGTGTTGATGCATGAAATGCTCTCCCGTGTGCGTGGGACTCTCTCCGCCTCTCAAATTTGATTTTTTTCTTCTTTTTTTCGTGGGAAATTCTCTTAAAAATGATTTTTTAAACATTAATCATAATTAATGTTAATTATGATTTTTTAATTAAAAACTTTAATCAAAGATTAAAGTTAATCTCTTTGATTAACAGAGGGGAGGAGAAAGAGAATGGAAGGGAGAAGAAGGAGAGGAAAGAGGGGAGAAGAAGGAGAGGAGGGATTTATTTTTTTACTCCCTCCCTCTCTCCTTCCTTGCGCGCAAACACCGGGGGGGGAGGTGCACTGCAGCCCGCCGGCAAAAAAATCGCCCCCCCCCTTAAAAAAAATCAAAACCTTAATAAGCTAAAAAGCTTATTATTATTATTATTTTTAAAAAAATGAGTTTTTTATTATAAAAAAAGCTTGGAAAAAAAGCCAGAAAATGTGAAATTTGAGATAAAAATCTCTGAAAATTTCTAAAAAATTCTTCTTGAAACTTTTTGATTTTTCATCTTCCGGAAAACCTTTGGCTTTCCGTTTT
The DNA here is from genome assembly GCF_041138505.1 of Cibotium barometz. Taxonomy (NCBI): domain Eukaryota; kingdom Viridiplantae; phylum Streptophyta; class Polypodiopsida; order Cyatheales; family Cibotiaceae; genus Cibotium; species Cibotium barometz. The sequence goes on along the minus strand of NC_141048.1, from coordinate 27,618,514 downwards.
CCCGAAACCTTTTGGCTTTTCAAATTTCGGAAAAACTTTTGACCTTCCGTATTCCGGAAACCTTTGACCTTTTACATTCCGATTTTTTTTTAAACTTTTCATTTTCCCAAAACTTTTGGCTTTTTGTATTCAAGGAAAACCGTTGGAATTCCGAAATTTTTTGACCATTCGTATTCTAAATACGTTTGGGGTAATTTAAAAATTTTAAAAAATTCATAAAAATTAGTGAAAAGTTAGACAAAGGTTATTTTAAATTTTGGAAAAATGTGGGGTTGGTGTTTGGCATGTGGTGTGTCCATTCGGGCGCTCGTGACCATCCAAATTCCTTTAAAAATATATTTTTGACCCAAAAAATTAGAAAAATCCATTAAAATTATAAATTTTCATTGGATTTAAGAATTGTCGGGCGGAATTGGAAATTTCATGAACGATGGTATTCTCAGAAAAAATTAGGAAATTTCTAAAAATTATTTTTAGAAATCCTAAAAATTGGGATTTTTAAAAATATCAATGGTATTTTGGTAATTTAAATTGCTAAACATTTTTTGGAAAAATATAGGTTTGGAATGCCATAAGATAGGTTTGGTGGAATTCAAAATTATTATATTTTGAGGCCCTATAAAATTAGAAAAAATTTGGAAAAAATCATGATAATTCTTTTTCTTGGAAATTTCATATTTTCGAGGGTTATTTAATATTGAAGTACATTTTTTCATGCTGACATTAGATAGATGCGGGTTATTCGCATATTATTAATACGATTATACCTCGTATTAATGGATATTATGTTTACATTAATTCTAAACGATGTATTCATGATTTTTTACCATTGTTTAGCCATTCTTTTTGGACATGTTTCTTAATTTCTTTTGATGGCTATAATTTGCGTTCAAAGTGTGTTTCACCTTTGACACTTTTCTATGATAATTTATTTTGCACTTATTTAAGTGTGGATTGTGCTTAATTTCTTAGGCCTAAGATAAATTCCATCATGGGTTAGTTGATCTGATTATTTTGGTGGATTTTATTGGATGTTTTCCAAGTTTTATATAGACTTATCAGGTTCTACCTAGATCACTTGTGTCTAGGGTTTTCTTATTGAGTGCTACACACATGTGTTTCACTTGCTTACTTTGGAGTTTTGCTTGAACGACCCAATATTCATATACTCCGGATTGATGAGTTAGCCACCAATTTTAATGCTTCTTTTGGCATGATCAATGTCCATTAGATGGTATGCATTGATTTTTATGATCAACTAGTATGGTCTTTATGGGTTCGAGAAGCTTCTATGCTTTTATCCATGATTTTATAAGGATCTTTTGATCTTTTGAATAATTACATGTGCTTTGAAGATAGCATTTGCCTTCGTTTTTTGCACATAATTTTGGAGTATATTTCTTGTACTCTTGTACATATTCCAACTCGGATACCCAATTGCTTATATATCTAGGTGAGTTATTTTTCTACCCTAACTTTATTGTGTTTTGGGTAGTTATCATTAGAAAGGCGCCAATAATTCAATTTCTTTTCTAATGATGTACTCAGAAGGAGTTATTCCTTGATGTAGTCTCAAGTATATAGAGACAGGTTTAGTATGTGAAAGTCTGGATAAGGCCATCTTATTCCTTTTATACAGGATTTTATTCATATTTCCTAGACGGCATACTAGGGAGTTTCAAATTGTTAAGGTATGTATGGGTGGTATCATGGTGGTATGGGACGCTAGTGATCCCTCACATATATTATCTTATGGGATAATTTGGGCTCAAGATTGTTGGTTTGCTTACATCACTTAGCATGTTGACCTCAACATTCAAAGACAATCTTATTTTCTAAATTCACTAGAAGTTATATTGTGGGCATTCTCTAGATAAATTTCTTTTATCTATAGCCTGCATGTTTTGATGAGGGTAATCTCATCGGCATTTTCACTTGTTGAAATCTCTTTCTTTAGAGTTCAAACAAGTTTATCTTGTTGTGTTCAGATAAGGAAATTTGGATTCTTCCTTTGTTGGCATTTCTTTCTCTAGTTCCGTACTTTAGGTGATTTATATAGTCAACCTGATTGTTTACGGTAGATGGACATATGGACGTTGATGACTCTCTATGTTGATATGGGTAACTCGGGACGTTGATTATTCCATATGCAAATGTAGGTATGTCGGGGCGCCGATGAATCCCTGGTTTCTGCTGTTATAATGCCATGTTTTCCTACTTTATTCCGAATGGTTTACAACGAGGAAGTTACTTTGAATGTGAATTACTCTGATCATCCACAGAGTCTGATGGGCAAACAGAGCGTATGAATCAGATTATAGTGTATATGCTTCGTGCATATGTCTCTAGAAAATCATTATATTGAAAAAAATATCTTCCAATGATGGAATTTTTCTATAACAGTTTTAAATATACGGCTATTGGTTTCAATCCGTGCATACTTATGTATGGGTATTAACCCAGGGCACCTATTGATGTCGGTCTTAAGGAAATCGAGCTTGATGGGATTTCTTGCGTGATATGTAGGAAATGCTGACCGAAGCTTGGGATTCTATCAGGAGTGCTCATGATAGGGCACGATTTTATGCTGATAGGGGACGCTCATCTCGGTCTTTTGAACCAGGAGCGTTGGTTTATTTTAATGTTTCCAAAGATTCTCAGACTTTGTCAAATGGGAAAATGCTCGAATTTATCTCCTAGATATTGTGGTCCATTTTGAGTTATACATCAGATTGGCACGGTTGCGTATGAACTAAAACTACCTCCAATTGTTAGAGTTCATCCAGTCTTTCATAATTGATAGATTGAAAGGGAAACTGGGAGGTGAGGATAACACAGTTACTCCTCAAGAACTCATTGAAGTCGAAGAATTATCCTATGTTCCACATGAACCTGATAAGTTACTTGAATTCAGGGAAAGGAAACTTTGTAGTTGACTAATCCTTGAGGTTAAAATTAGGTGGAAAGATAGGGAAATTGAGGATTCGACTTGGGAGCCGGTTGAGATTGTTCAGCGCAGTTCTCGTTCTTTTCATTGCAAGAGTGCAATGTTTTGAGAGAGGGGAAGTATGTTATATATACATTATGTGTGCTATGTTATATGCACATTATGTGTGCATATACTAGGAGGCTAACCCACATTAGGCTTGTGAGCATGGGAGCATAGGAACAAGCTCTAGTGGAGCATGGGTTAGGACTAACCTTAAGGGTTAAGTTTAGGGTCAGGCATCCAAGGGTCACACATGGGGAATGGAAAGTCAAGATTCACTTGAGGGACCTCCTATATAATAGGGGCATGGGGCACACTCAAGGGGGCTTGGAGGCTTGGAGGCTTATGCTATGGTCTCTTATGTAGAGGTCCATATCTACTCACCTACCATTTCACACTATAGTTACATGCTATTGGATTGTGTTATACCTCTTGATGGTATAGGACATCAAGGTAGAGGTATGATGTATTTCATTTATGATTTATGTGTGCATCCCTTGGGCTCGGGGGTGGTTGGGTGGTTGAGTTTATGCCTGATTTATGCATGTTTATGCATAATAATTATCTAGAGAGATCTTAGTATTTTAACAGATAGGCTGTGTGGTAGCCACTTTGGAGTCCTAGAGTCATGGCATAGTTATAACGCCAACTCATATAGAAGAGTACTTTCCCTCTATGTATATACTCTTATCTTTTAGTTATATGGTTGTAAGAGAAGAGAAGAAGAAAGAAGAAAATTCAGCCATCCATCTCTCTTGTGTGTGTGTGTGTGTGTGTGTGTTTACTTGTAAGGGACTCAAGCTCTCTCTCTCTCCCACTTTCTTTTTATGGTATCAGAGCTTCGGTTCGTGTGAGAGCTAAGGAGGCAAGAACACGCAAGCACGGAAGCGGTACATTGGTAAGAGCATCATCATCTCTTTCCCTTTTTGGTTTAGGTACAACATCCCTTAGTAGCTATGGGAGCTACACCTCTCCGATTGAGGATAGAGACATGTAAAAAAATGAAAAAAAAAAGGTTATGTAGAAACAGGTGATGATACTGTGCATCCCATAGCGCATGTTGGTAAAGTGCCATTGTCTATGAAAGATGGCAAAATGAAGTACTTAGCACATGTACTTCATGTTCCAAATATATTATAAAGAACCTAATTTCTGTTGGATAGATAGTTGAGCAAGGTTTGCAAGTCAGGTTTAATCCTCAAGGATGTTTCGTGGAAGACTTCAAAAATCAGTGTCACTTGGTTGCAAAGGGTAATAGAAATGGCAGGATGTCTACTTTGGATGTGAACATGCCTAAAGTAAAGGCAGCCATGTTTGCGTATGGAATAGGTGTCATTGTAAATATTGACATATGGCACAAGCACATTGGTCATGTGAATGTACAGCGATTGAAGTCTATGCAGGCCCAAAATATTGTTGCAAGTTTGCCAAAGTTTAAGGTTGATGATATGCACAAAGTATGTGAAGCATGCTAGCTTGGTAAGCAGGCCACACATGTTTTCCCACATGAAAAACATGTCAGTGCAAGGTCATTACATGTCATACATTCAGATGTATAGGGACCGACCAAGAGTGCAACAATTGCAGATTGTAGGTATTGTATTCATTCATTGATGACCACACTAGGAAAGTGTGGGTTTACTTCATTAAGGAGAAAAGGAAAAGTGAGGTGTTTGCTCACTTTCAGAGATTTAAAGCCTTGGTTGAGAAGGAAAAAGGCATGTAAATAAAATGCCTGAGATTAGATGGTAGGGGAGAATATTTCTCCAATGAGTTCAGTGATTTCCTAAGGAAGCAGGGAATCAAGAGATAGTTTACATGCAAGTACACTCCACAACATAATGGTGTTGCAGAAAGAAAAACAGGCATATTGCAGAAGTGGCACATGTCTTGATGGATGAAAAGAATATGCCACATTATTTTTGGGCAAAAGCAGTAGCAACTGCTATGTACATTATGAACAGGACACCCACTGTAGAGCTGTTCATGGTATGACACCTGAACAGGACACCCACTGTAGAGTTGTTCATGGTATGACACCTAACAGAAGTTTTACAAGCATAAGACTAGATGTGCCTCACTTGAAAAGGGTGTATTGCATATGTGCATGTTCTTGATGAAGTGAGAACAAAGTTGGATCCAAAGGCAGAGAAATGCATCTTTATTGGTTATGCTATGGAGCAAAAAGGTTATAGATGTTATAACCCTACCACTCGTGAGATGGGAGTAAGCATAGATGTTGTCTTTGACGAGATGAGTACCGTTAACTCCACCATGATAAACTATCTCTTTGGCTTACACTTTAACCTTTGATCAACTCTCCTCTCCCTCATTCTTCTTTTGTTATTTGTTCTTGATTGGAGATGTAGTTTTCTTATGATTTTTGGTGTTACTTTTGTAATAGCTACTCTGTTCATCAAGGAATTAAGTACTATTTCTTTTTCCCTATCCTCTAGTTAGATTTTGTTAACTCCACCATAGTAAACTATCTCTTCGGCTTACTCTTTATAACCTTTGATCAACTCTCCCCTCCCTCATTCTTCTTTTTACCTTTTTTCTTGATTGGTGATGTAGTTTACTTATGATTTTTGGTGTTACTTTTGTAATAGCTACTTTGTGAGTTCCAAGTTACCCCACCATCCCTAGTGTAAGCTGAGATTTGGCATTAAATGCTAGGCGTAGGCCTTTTTAATCAGGTTTCCATGACCAAGCCTACGTTGTGTGTGTGCCAACACCCAATCCCCCTATACTATGTGATGAAGAAAATGCTAATGTGCATCTAAGTAAATATTAAAGTAAGGTTAAGGCTCCAAGTCTTAAGCCCAACACACAAAGTCTCAACAGCCTTGGAGAGATAAAAGAAGTTGTATGCTACAACCCACCTTTTGTGATTAAGTGCAGCCCGAGTACGTAGGTGTCTCCAGTCTCGATCAATGCATGACGTTCAACCTAGAAATAAACCTAGAAATGAAGCCCCAACCTTGCACAATAACATTCAGTCTCTATGCACTAAATTGGTGAGCCCTCTATTGAAGTGGAGGCCTTATCTCAAGGCGACGGCCAACATTCTATACTTTAAATAGCCTTCTTATAGATATGTAATAAAGAGATGCATATAAGCGATGCATGTGTGCCTTCTACCTCTATATGAAAACATGATTAGGACATCTAAGCGAGCATGTATAATGAGATAACACACTATCGCTCAGCTCTCCCCTTCTCTACCTGTCTTTATGTAGAAGTAACTCCCCTTCTTTCGTGTGCTGGCTGCTCTTCTTCTTCATGATCTTTGTGTAGAAAATAGCTTCATATACAAGTCTAGATTATGGAAAAATGCTATGTTGTATTGTAGATAGACCAGTGTATGCAGGTTGTTGTCTTCTGTGTCTCGTGTTGCAAACAACCAATGATGTATGCACGATGTCTTCTTCTTTGTGGTCTTCATGTAGAAGATAGCGCATATACAAGTCTAGATTATGGGAAAATGCTATGTTGTATTGTAGATGGCCAAGTGTATGAAGGTTGTTTTCTTCTCTGTCTTGTGTTGTAGACAAGCAATGATCATGTGCGATATTCTCTTCTTCATATGTGCTACAGGCTGTTGTGTTCTCTTCATGGTTAGTAGGCCAACTCCTATCCCTGCATGCGTGGCTGCATTATGTGTCTACGTCTCCTATGTGTGGTGCAACAACCATTTTTTATTGAGAAGTGTGGTGCCATAGAGCACATGTAGAGGTAGGGAGTGAGTAGGTGAAGAGGAAGCCACATGGTTAACGTGGATTATCCCACATGCAAGGACCAAGCAAAGATGTACTCTACCCATATAAAAGGGGACATTCTCAAGCAATGGAAGTACAAGCACTTGCACACATCTCAAGCCTCTTTATGAGTACAAGTCTTAATCTTGTAACCTAATTGCACTTGAGTCTAATGCATACACTCATCATCATGAGTGCACTCAGGCACCACCCAATGTAGGTTTAAGTAAATCAATGTCATTAGTATGTGCTCAATGTATCATTAGGCTAATTAGCTATGTGTGGGAGGTGCCATGAATTTTAACATGGTATCAGATCCTTCACTCTGTCCTTGAGCATCTCATTAGTCTCTCTAATTAATCATATCATTAAGACACTAATTATAATCGCATCCTTTCATCTCCCTTGTGGTTGAGATTTGTCAAGTTTGATTCTCAATTTGCAAGCCACCATTGTCCCTCATACTTTAAGAGACTCTTAACCACTCATAGGTGACCTTGTATCCTAGAGGAATTGTCGTGAAACACTGTCTATAATCCGAATTTGGTGTAAACCGTCCAGCTGGTCTTTTGCACTATTCTCCGCGCACAGTCAAAATTGGTGTAAGCCCTCTTAGGGCAAGCTTAGGAATTGCTTAAGCTACCCAAAAATCAAAGCTAAGCTTAAATGGTTAAGTGTTTGAGCCACAGTCTGTCATCAATAACCAGTCGCGTCAGTAATCTGCTTACTGCGCCGATTAAAGCTACCATTGGAGTAGTCTGTGAACGTGGGGACTAGCAACCTAACAAGGACAACAAGCATATGCAAAAAGCCCCAATTATTTTTCCCTCCACAAGCTCAATTGTAAGCTCCAAATTTCAGCTCACTTAATCACTGTATTAAGTACTAATCACCATATGCAATTAGCAAAAATTGGGTGAAATTGGGGATACTGAGTAATCAGAGTTGTATTTAGCTTGTTTACACATCAAAGGCATTAGTTTTGCATTGGGGCTACCATCAAGAAGCTTTAGAAGCAAAAAATTAGAATTTGGAAGCACACACACAACTTGCACTTCATCTTGTTTTAAGCATCTAAACTTTCCAAGTTGAACGAGAAAAGACACTACCAATTTCTCATTATGGCAACATCAACAAGCATCACTTTGCATGTAGAGAAGTTCAATGAGGAAGGGTTCCACACCTAGGCTACACAAATGAAGTACTTCTCCTAATGCACAAGAAATTGTGGAAAGTCACTAAAGAAAATATGTCGAATGCACCAAGTGAAGAGTGGGTTGAAAAAGATCAGCAAGAATTGTCACTCATTGGTTTACATCTACATGCAAGGCTTATTTATCACATTGACTCTATGGAATATGCAAAAGATGTATGGGATACATTGAATCTTGTGTTTGGAGCTAAGGCAAAGAACTAAGAAATTCACTTAAAAATTGAGTTCTATGGTCTAAAAACAAACTTTAATGAATCTTTGGCTTAGTTTGTCAGTAAAATGAAAACCATCATAACCTAGTTGGATGGCATAGATGCTGGGATCAGAGATAAAGATGCAGTTAACACTGTTGCGGACAAAATAGGTAATATTTCCTGAAAAGGAGAAACATTTGACATCTTTCAAAGATTCCATAAAAAAAGTTCAGTTTTTTACCTCTTTTTAAAAAGTGGTCTATGCATGCGTACAACACTACCAAAAAATATACATTTCTTACAAAAATTGACATGAAAAAATGACTTCATTTTGCTTACTTTTTGAGATTATAATTGAAAATCTAACAATAAGTTTTCAAAAAACATGCCAAAATAGAGACAATGTTTATTATTTCCATCTTCAATCCATTAAAAAAATGATACAACTAAAAAAAGAAGCTATTTTCTAAACATATAGCTTATGGCATAGTTATGGTTTCTCATAATCATTGCTACACCAGTTGATGTGCCTTTCCTTTTTGAGAAGGTAGACTAGGCATCCTCTTCTTCACTATCCACAAATACATTTTTTTTCTTCTATGTGTACACTTGAAGCTTAGACTCCTTGGGTCATCTACCATGTTAGCATGATTAAGGATGTGCTACTACAGAGTGTAACTATAAAAAATTATTTATATAATTATATTACAAAAGCGTTATCTTGATACAGTTATTATCTTACTTATAAAACTCTATTTTGGCTCTTGATGATGAGAGTAGTATTAAAATCCATTTTGAAGCTCTTGAGTACCACAATTTCTTAAATGATAATATAAACTTTTTTAAAAAGAGTTCATTACGTACAGATGAATTTTAAAATATCATGAATAAGCTATTTAAAAAGTTATCTAATTTTGGAAAATAATTACACTCATTTTTTAAGAAGATGTTTCCTTGATGTGACAAAAAGGGGTTAAATGGCAATTTTAGTTATTAAATGAGCTATGAAAGCATGAAAAAGCTCGCTTTAAGAAACAAAAGTTTATACTTTCCAAAATATATTTTTATAAAATATCAGGCAGGGACTTAGGTTTGAATCCTACTGGTTACTATGTTTTAGCTACAACATTTGCGACCAACTTAATGCTGAGTAATAACTTATCAGCTAAAAGTTGATGTTTTTCATCAACTTGATACAAAACATCAACTTTTATGAAAGTTTGATATTTTGCATCAAGTTGATGTAAAACATCAACTTTCTATGCAAAAGATTAACTTTTTTACAATACTTGATGTTTTGTATCAACATTATGCAAAACATCAACTTTCCATAAAACTTGATATCGAGTTTTGTGGAAAAGTTGATGTTTTGCATCAACTCGATGTAAAACATCAACTTTTTCATAAAACTCGATGTAAAACATTAACTTTTTCATAAAACCCGATGTAAAATATCAACTTTTTCATAAAACTCGATGTTTTGCATCAAAGTTGATGCAAAACATCAACTCTACCACAAAACATCAAGTTTATTGCAAAATATCAAATTTTGCATAAAACTTTGATGCAAAACATCAAGTTTATTGCAAAATATCAAATTTTCCATAAAACTTTGATCCAAAAAATCAACTAAGTTTTAGGCTAAAAATTAATGTTTTGCATCAAGTTGATGCAAAACATTAACTCTTCCACACAACGCGATGTTTTGCATCAAAGTTGAAGCAAAACATCAACTCTACCACAAAACTTGATATTTTGCATCAAGTTTCAGATGCTTCAGAGAAGAAAGTTGGAGGATTGGAGGTTGATTTTCACAAACGGTCTGTTTTAATAATTCCGTCTGTAATGGCATGCTCAAACGACCTATTTCACAAATTTTGAGTATCAACACGACTATTTTTCAATGTGATGTGCAGACGTTACAAAGCGATTTACTGCATTAGTAAATCACTTTGTGACGTCTGCACATTGCATTGAAACATAGTTGTGTTGGTACTCAAAATTTGTGGAATAGGTCATCTGAGCATGCATGCGTGAATGGAATTGCTAAAAAAGACCGTTTGTGAAAATTGACCTCCGATCCTCCAACTTTTTTTTTACCGGAGTATTTGAAGCTTAATGCAAAACATCAAGTTTTATGGTAGAGTTGATGTTTTACATCAACCTTGATGCAAAACATCGATTTACGTGGAAAAGTTGATGTTTTGTATCAACTTTGATGTAAAACATCAACTTTTAGGAGGCTATTTTTCTTAACTTTGAAATATTTTTATATTTTTTATGAGAATTGTTTTTTTTATCACCAATAAATATGTAAGAGCTCATTCCAAATAGTAGATAGTAGCCAATAAAATCTCAAAAAATTAAAAAAAAAAACTTATAAATCATAGAATTAAAGAAAAATATGCCTAAGATAAGGTGATATAGGTAGAACATAGGTTTAGGGCTAAGGACCTGAAAAACACATATGGTCCCAACCTTTGACGACAAATTTGAGATGAGGTCATAAAAAAAGTTCAACAAAATCAACTTGAAATGTTACAGTTGTGGTAGGAAATGAAACCTTCAAAATGAATGCAGGTTCAAAGACAAGCCAAAGTGTAACTTCTACAACAAGTTCGAGCACAAAGAAAAAGTTTGCAGATTGAAGAAAAGTGAAGGTAACTTTATGGGGACCACTCCGACTACCAGTAAGAAGAGACTCCCAGAGATCAGCTCTTCTAAAGAGCAAGGAGGCAACCACCACCACTATCCTAGCCATCTATTGTAAAAGAGGGGTCACTATATAAGTAGACACCCATCCTATCATCTTGTTTGTTGTGTGTATAAACCTAGCCACCTGAGAGTAGTAGTTGAGCACCTAGGGGGGGTAATGATCATTGTAACTTATACCCAACCACCTGAGAGTAGCCAGTTGAGCACCCAGGGGGGGGTAATGACTGTTGTAACTCACATCTGACCACCTTAGGCACCACCCAGTGTAGGTTTAAGTAAATCAATGTCATTAGTATGTGCTTAGTGTATTATTAGGCTAATTAGCTACATGTAGGAGGTACCATGAATTTTAACATTTTGGTATAAAACCCCTTGTTTCTTCTTTTTGTGCACTTTCCTGGCTCTCCTCTTCTCTGATGTATATGCTTTAGCATTGCTCTCTCTTCCCCACGTGCTAGGTAGGCTATTTTGTTTTATGTGCTAGCTAACTCATGCTCTTCATGCGCAAGCTAACTCTCTTCCTGTCATCCCCATGGGAAAACTCCACATGCTACATGCGCTAGTGATTGCATTATGTGTCTGCATCTCCTATGTGCCGTGACAATAGGTTTTGTGTAAAATCACTTGCTTCTTTGTTTTGTGCGAGTGAGGTATTAGCTAGCCAAGCATTAGGCCGTTACACTATGTAAGGGTAAATACTAACGTTTATGTTACTGTTAACCTATGACGGACATTGAGACGTACTATGTTTTATGTCATGTAATTAATTTAAATATTCTGAGTCATGGGTCGGGCTTGTCTCGACACCATATGTAAAGGATAAAGGGATTGGGTGATCGCTGATGAGAGGTGCACCTTGAATATTAGTAGGATAAGGGTTAGGATTGGCCGGCCATGTATGGGCGCCCATGTGTGAACGGCTAAGTCACCTATAAGAGTCAAATGTAACCCTAAAACTCTTATTCTCAATGTGTTGAATACAAGTGTGCGCTTGCCTTATCTTCTCGTTCCCCTTCTCCTGCGTATGTGAGAGAGAGAGAGAGAGAGAGAGAGAGAGAGAGAGAGAGAGAGAGTGAGAAAGCGATCAAGCACTGTGTGGCGGCACGGCAGCGGCGGCGAGGCAGTAGAGCGGCGACGGCGGCTCCTTCTTCATTGCGATGGCGAGAATCCTTCACGGCGGCAGTTTGAGCGGTGAGTGACACACCTTTGCTTTCTGTTTGAGCTTGCTAGGTTCTGGTTGTATGCTTGCAGCCATTCGTGGCTCGCATACGGTGTTCCGGCAAGTCCCCAGCTTCGACTCGCACGGTAAAAGTGCACATTTTTGGTGCCGCTGCTGGGGAGATGCCCTGCACCAAGCTCCAGTTTGCAGCTCGATCTGCTGCGTGAAGCGAAATTTATACTGTAGGAAAGGCGATTGTGTGTATGTTGTTGACGTTGTTGCGCGCTCTGTAATTTGTTTCTGCAATTCTGGTTTTCTTGGTTATTATCTTGTTCCGCGCTCTCTTTTTTGGTTTTCTGCATTGTGAGGGGGAGTTCAGAATCCCTAGGCCTGTGTTGTGTGCGAACTGCGCCGCGGCCAAGTCCAAACCCTAGAAAACTTTATTCAAAAAGAAAAAGAAAAAGAAAAAAAAAAAGAAAAAGAAAAGACAAAATTAAATTTGAATTTCAAAAAAAATATTATTAAAAAAAACGTGTGGAAGAAATTTTGTATGAGAGAATAAAAAAATCCCCAATTGACCTTGACCCCAGCTTCGGTCTCGGTCTTTTGGTATATACATATAGGAGAGTGAGCCTCCATAGCTTTCTTTCAAGTGAAAGCTAAAGGGAAGTGGAGCTCTATATGTAGCCCACCCCCCAAGGAGTGGAGTGAGCATGTGGGATAAAGCCTTCACCCTTCCCCCACAAGCAAATAGACTGTTCTGAGGACCACGGGAGCTCCGGATAGGCAAACACTGTGCTGTAAAGCACGCTAAGACCCTTTGAATAATACGCTCGTCTCGAGCTATCACATGCCCTGGTCCAGGTTCGACCATAAGTAAGGGGGTAAAAAATGGGTTAAAAACAATATAAAAACAAGTAAAAACGGGGTACGAAACACCTAAGAAACCACTTGTGTGGGCTTCAAGGGTAGTTACCAACGCCCGTAGGGTACCCACGTCACATGCATCTACGCTCTGATCAAGTGCTAGAGTCTGAGCCACTAGAAAGCATTTCAGTTTACGCAAGCTCACACCATCCCTCCACGTTGGCATCTTGGCCTTCAGCTGGAACCTAAGGAGGTGCAACCCAAGATCCACGAATAGCGGATAGTGACTCGTCCTCTGACTCAGAAGCCATGGAAGGGCACCCTACCAAGAACCCTGAGGAGACAAGCCAAAACATGCCAATTTGGGCCCCACAACCCGGATCTAGCATGTTTAGTCGTCTAATAGAGACCTTTAGTAGAGCTACATGCTCTGAACATACGACAAGCGAAGTAAATGAAGAAGGAGTGGTAGTGGATTCGCCATTCACATCTCATGTAGACCCTACTCTCCCAAAGAGTGTCCATGTGGATATTCTACCCACTTCGTTTAATGAGGGCCCTATTGAGCTACCACCTTCCGACGCGCTTCCTAAAGTAGAGGTCCCTAGAAGTCAATCCATAAGAAGTGACATTGCGTCCACTTCAAGAGAACCGTTTGGCACTCCAAGTCTAGATGGGATATTTCTCAACGAAAATTGGGAATATGATCTACACACGGAGACTCTGACTAACCTATACACGGGTTATACATACCATATAGGAGGTTGGTTAGAAGTCATACGATTTACATCTAGTGCCACTAATCTACAGGAGTAACAACAAATGATATGTGAGGTTATTCATAGAATTATCCAATTTGAGAGGCAAAATAGGGGAGTGAACCTAGTTTCCACTGGCCCTATGAAATTTTTGGATACGGGCAAGGCCAAACAACCAACCCTGTCACAATTGGAGACTCCCTTAGTGAGTCCCATAGACCCTTCATATGTTGTTTCGCCTGGAGTCTCAATGCAGGTTGAGCCCACGAGCAGTAACTTTAGCTTTCCAACCTTGGCTCAACTTTCCATTAGGGAATCCACAATGCCTACTCCGATGATGAGCATGACGGAAGGTGCACCTGTTATACCACTGTAGTTAGTACGACACCGCTACCTAGTGGAACAGTACCTACAACAGTGCGTGCCAGTGCCTATCGACCATATGTACCTATCGCTACTCATGCTCATGTAGCTCCTACACCTCTTAGTATGCCAATGGCGTATGCTCCACGACCGCCTTATCACAACCCTTATCCAAGAGGAGCTAGGCCTAGTCACATATCATATCCTATGTTAGCTGCCTACATACCCAGACCAATGCCAACTCCTATCACACCAGGCTATCTCAGAAGTGCCTGCACCAGCTATGCCTGCTCACCTAGGTAATCTCGCAGCGTTTGCTTAGATGATCGGACAATCTATTGTGGAAAACATGCGGGGCATGCCTGAGAGAGAACCCAGAAGCAAGGCGGTACAAGTGGCTAAGCTCACTCAGAACTTTAGTGGTAACGAGGATGTTAGGAAGCACATTGAAGTTTTTGAACACGTGTGTGATTCCTTGGAAGAGCACAATGAGCTACATAAATGTAAAGCCTTAGGCTTAAACTTGAGTGGAAAAGCCGAAGATTGGTATCGAACCTTAAGGGTTGAAGAGCGTACTCACTATCCCACTCTCAAGAGATTATTCTTGAAAGAATACATACGTGAGGGTGTGCTTTGGGGAGTAGCATCTCAACTCCAAAAAGCTGAACGTGAGGAAGGGGAGTCAGTGAGAGACTTTATTAGTCGATTGAAGCATCTAAATTCTCACTGCGCTCCCGGCGATGAGCGCTTCAATAATAACCAACTGCTTGGTAGATTCATCCGAGGATTGCGCCACGAGGACATATACAATGGCCTAGTCATTTGAAGTCTTACAAGGTAGAAAGCAGTCACTGCCAATGCAATCCAGTTAGAAGACAACTTGATGATTGCAGGTAAAAAGGTGTCTTCGGAGACAAAATCCGTTAGTTCACAAGTATCTGGGCATGAGCCAATGACGGTAAAACCTATTGCCAAGGAGCCCAAGATATCCGAAATGTCTGTGACCGACCTTACTAAGGCTCTCTAAGAATACATTAGGGGTAATCGAGCTCCTCAAAATAGCCATATGTACCCAAGAAGAGAGCAACAATGGTGTTTAGTTTGCTTAGGACCACATAGCACGAGTGAATGTCCCACATTCAGAGTC